>NC_137456.1:17471899-19871899 GCF_964235325.1 Thermobia domestica | reverse complement strand
CTCAGCATTGTGTCTATATAAGACTTGCTTCAACTGTATACTACTTTCACTCCTGAATTTGTACGAGTATACAGGGTTTTGTCCATAAAGTAATGATACTTCCCGGCGGGAAATTTATGATGGAGGGTCTAAGCTAATTAACACACCGGACGGCAATTGTATCTCAGCTTTTACGCATTGAGGACTGCACGTGGCACGAAAGCTGTTTTTAGTTTTTGTTAGTCACGGCAAAGAACGTGAGAGATGGAGTGTTCGCTGGAGCAGCGCTACGCGATTAAATTTTGCTTTCTAGGTCTCGTTACTTTACGGAAAAATTCTGTGTCATGAAAATTTCATTTCTGTAGTGCGGCTCACGAGGATCTGCTGGTAAACGAAGAATTTCCCTACACGCTTCTTTCGCCATTCCTGTTTCTTTTTCTAGTTTCAATTATGTCTTCATTAACTACGTATCAGTAAGTCGTCGCCTGTTTTACTTTCTCCTCTTATTTTCAGTGCAGTATTCTCGCCAACATCCTCAAACATATCAAAAACAAAGGCGAGACATACAGGAGAGAACAAAGCAGTTGCCACAGTTCCTTTGTATAAATTACTGGTGCTAGGCGTTCAGTAATGTTCGCTAAATGTTTTAATAAATATTTAACTAATACCCAATAAAAATTTTAAACATTCGTTAAGATGAGGATGCCATCATGACCCATCATAATGCGAGATGTTGCTCAAACGATCAGTTCTCTTAACATGATAGTAAATATAGTATGTTAACTGTTGCAGTTGTTGATGAAACTAACGAAACCCTTAAAATGTAAATAGACTTACCGTCTTGTACTGGAGGAATTTCCTTTAAGTAATCTGTTGGCAGTTCGAGGAATTCTTGGACACCAACACTCAGACTTCTAGCAGCACAGCTGCAACAACAACAAAAAGTCATATTTACGAAATAATTAGTTCCAAGAAACTCTCAGAGAAAATTAAGTTATAGCCAGATAGGGAACACAGATCAAGTACAACTTTGAAACGGGTTAGAAAGTTCGTGATCCGGACAGACTGGGGATCCGGGGTGACGCCGAGACAACAAAATATCTTCATACACGCAGAAAGTATGTATGTGACAGTTAATGTAATTCAAACAAGCATAATTTTCTCCTTTTCATCTTCTCTTTAAATCTGTCATTGTCTTCCTCTTTTGTGTGTGTGTGTGTCTGTCAAATCATTACACTGAGGGATAACTGCAAGGTATATTACAGTTTAAGCGCGTGAGTATCGCTGGAAAGTAAAGGTACATGTTTTTGTTATGAGAGATGCCAAAACCTGTATAATATGAGAGATGCCAAAGCCTGTATAATATGAGAGATGCCTCTGAACGCGAATAGTATTTTAATAATTCTTCTCGTATAGTATATGTTAGAAACCACTGCAATATATTTCAGTATGCGAAGATGAAAATAAACATCTTTTTAAACTCAGGACATTGTACCTTGATAAAAAAAAACTAGTTCAGAAGAAAGAAAAGGAAAAATTCGCTATGCCATAACAGACGTTGTAAAGTTTTTGCTTTGCTTTGCCACCTTGAGTAATTTTGAGTATGATGTCACTGTTTCACGTATCTAATTTGCATATTTAACGGTGATAGATCAGTCAGTATAAAACCATTTTTGCCATGATACATGTAATCGGATCTTTCCACAACTTGGAACATTCTGGTGGTCATTGGTGGAATATGATGATACAGACTAGCCACTAGAACAGCAAGAAAAGTTTGTAGCAGATCGAAACTAACGTTCAAAGAAAATTTTCCTTTGATTACAATGTTAGATTTAGACCCTTCTAGCTCCTATAACCTTTCATCAGATTTCGTATTTTTACTAAGTTAGTACTTTACGAATATATATATATACAGTGAAACCTGTCTATGTTGGCCACCATCGATTCCATTGAAAAGTGAGTGGCCAATTTAGACAGGTTGCCAACTTACAGAAAATAAGTGTATTTTTAGAATAGGATTTCTAATATTATTTGATTGTAAAATTTTATTAAGCAGTAGCGGAACAGCTACTTTTAAATAAAATGGTGGTTCATTCTAAACGCATTTCTTTTATTCTTTTTGGCTCATAACTGTATACCCACTTGTTAATGAGCTACAAGTATTTCTCTCAGCGCAAAAGATGTTTTCAGAAAATCTTTAGGAAATTCATATCTCAAAACCTCCGCTACCTTTCGACAAGCAGTCAGGTGCCAATAGTTGAAAATTGAGATGGTTAGCATTAATCCTCAGAATTTTCCAAAATTGCTAAAGATCTCCACTGATGAAAGGAGCCGATATAACTAATGGTTTTACCAAAAGAGACAGGGTAAATATATACGTACAACCATTTCCTGAATTATTGTACGTGCTTCTTATTCAGATCTTCCTTCACCACCCCTTTATCAGGGTAGTTTTCTGGCTACTGACGTCCAAGAATAAATCGTGTGAATCCATGCTTCTTTGTCTCCAGGCACAAATGCAAAACATTTGTCTTTCATATGGGAATACGAAAGAGTTAAGAAAAATAACATAACGGTATTTTGCCTGGCTAAGATACACCGGTAAATTTATCATTATCATCATAGGGTAAACATTGATTCAATGTGGTCAACTTCCAAGATAGACAGGTGGCCAACTTATAGAGTAATAAGTAACGAATGTCTTATGGGTAAATACAGGTTCAAGATGAGCAAGGCCAAGATGAGCAGGTGGTCAAGTTAACAGGTTTTACTGTAGCATGTCAAGGATCTCAGATTATTGGATGAAAATGTTTACTTGTGAGACCTTGTTCTACTTCAGACTGTGAACTTTCTCTCCTATCATGCACCTTAAACACATTGCAACACCTGTTTGAGTATTTATAATAAATAACCATTCCTACTAGAAATAAAAGTATATTTCCAATTTTCATGTCTCGAAAGTGTTGACATTCTCGAGCGATACGAGAAAAACGTGATTTATCAAGTAGCCTTCTCCATAGGTGACTGGTTAATGTCGTGGCTTTATAACCAAAAGGTTCCTGGTTCGAAACTCATGTATAAAAATTGTGAATTCTCTAATTCTTCATTCTCCATATGTTAAGATTTTTTTCTCATTTCCCAGTCACCTGATGCTTAAAAATATATAGAGAGAGACTTTTATTTATTTATTTATTTATAGTAGTCCTCTACAGAGCCAATCTCCATTTACAGAGGAACATATGTATACGCACATAATTACATATAAAATACATATATATCTATATATTGAAAGAAATAAAAATGCATGTAAACAAGGAAAAATACAAATTAAATAATAAAAACAAATTAAAATATTAGTAGTATAAATTTAAAAGAAAATGAAAAATACGAAAAATATGAAAAAGTGAAAAATATGAAAAAGTGAAAAATATGAAAAATAAAAAAAGTCTCCAGCATAGGTTCAACATTCGTAGAGATAACACTTCTTAATTATTCAATTATTCCATACATAATGTCTTTTCAAAACATTATTTTTAAGTGTACGTAAATATACAGAGATAGGATAACAGAAGTCAAGATCCAAATCTGATGAAACCAGCTGATTGAAATTCTTACAAGCTCTAACTATGAATGACTCGTGGTGAATTGTAATATGAGATCTCGTTATGTTAAATATTAAATTCTTACTCAATGATCGTTTTGGTATATTGAAATTAATATATTGGAGCAAATTACAATTACTGAGTTTACTGTCTTGTACAAATATGTTTGTTGAATAGGGAAACGTCTACTGTAAAGAGAGTGCATATCAAATTTAAGTAAAAGAGAAGAGTAAGAGATCATATTTTTAGTTGCTGATATACGATACAATTTGAAATAAAGATGATTCAAAAATTTAAATTGGACTCGTTTTATGTTATTTGTTTGTAATTTGTGAATAGGATCCCAAGGAACCCAACAGTATTCCAACTACTAATCATCGCTATAAAAAGGTGTTTATATATATCCATCTTAATTTGCCCATTGCTGGTATGATGCTCATAGGTTTTACTGATAATGTGTGATTCTTATTATGCTTCTAAGGCAGAAGTTTAGATTAATTTACTTATCAAAATAAGAATCATTAGAATATATCATTTTGCCGACAAGAAACAAGTCTATTGATTCCAGTAACAGAAAAATTTGGCGTTATAGTATCGATGAACTCTTCAAGAGTGTTTGGGGGTGCTACTTGGTCGCTGAAGACTTTTGTCCACAGAAAGGTGTCTAGGTACTTGGAAAATTGGTAATCGAAAGGAAAATGCCTGGTGAGTAGCCTGGTTGAGGTAGAGTTTCGTATCCCAGTTTATTTAATTTTTGTACAGGTATTTGTAAGGCATATGGTCTGACGTTGTAGTGGATAATCATTGTTTCCTTTTCATTGGCCAATGCTGGCCATGAATTTCGTCTTTTTTTGGTGCATTCTGTCGAAATTCTTGCATTTTTCTTTGATGTGATGATTTCGTCAGGGTTCAATACATTTTAGTGAAGAACTCCATGTGCCGACCACTAAACACTAACACTATTATTATAATTATTATTATTATTATTATTATTATTATTATTATTATTATTATTATTATTTGATGCAGCTTCGATTTAGGGAGTACTTTCGTGTCCTATATCTGTCCAACCACTGTGAGGACGCCGTCAGTTGTCATACAGAATCCATTTTTCATCGTGTTACAATGCGAACACGAAATGGATCATATCTCCATTGCGAAGAAGAAGCGCAGGACAAATTTCGTACTGGTGAGATTTTTAGTATGCGTTCGGATTGTGAGACATCGATTTGTTGGTTTTTTTTTTAAAGCTTCCCATTTGGTGCAACGTTAAGTTCTGCAACCGTCGAATGGTCAACGTCAAGTTCTGCGATCTCTCGAGTTGTTTTAAGTGGATGTGCTTCGATATTGATCCTCACTTCCTCATCCTCAATTGCAGAAGGAGGTCCGTGACCTTCTTCGTCTCAAAGACACTTGTCTCCTTCACGAATTCTTTGGAAACAATGGTAAGCGGCACGTTTACTGATGGTTCTATGGCTAAATGCTTGAAAAGTTGATATTGCGAGTAGTTTCTGCAGCTTTACGTAAACTCATTCAATCAAGCTGCTTGAATTTGCTTTTCGTTCATTAGTACTTAGACAGGCTCAGACAAGCAGAAAACAAACAGTTACAACAAAATCAACTGGAATAATAAATAGTGCAAATTTTACTCTTTAAAATGCTGTATTACATGATCATTGTTTAGGTGCACACCCAGAAATGTTTGCTGGGAGAGATCCAAAGTATTTTTTGGGGGGACGGGGTCCAATATCTAATATTGAACCTGTCTTATTTTGCACTCGAAAAGGCGATAAGTAATTGTTAATTCCCCCCGTATACTTTTAGAAATAATGATAGAAATAAATTATTTTTATAAGAAAAGAAAAAGTACAGATAAGGTGTAAAGTCAAATCTTTATCATATACCAATAATTTCTATGTTAAACAAGTAATTCCTTATGGTTCTGTTACGGAAGTTTACAAATTTTAGTCGAGTTTTGGAAATTTTTCGAGGGTATGAACCCAGTGAACTCCCATGGGTACATCTTTGCCATTGCTAAAGACATTTTCCCAAAATTAAGCATTAAAGTTCAAAATAACAGAAATTGCAATTATTTCTCAACCAATCTGATAGCTAGTATCAGCCGTGAGTACCAACGAAGTTCGGAGCCACGGTGCTTTAGTGGTAGAGTGTTTACTTGTGGTGCGTGAACTCCCATATTCGATCCCCGCACAACTTAATTTTTGGTGGACAAAATAGTATCCGTGTTTTGTTTTTTTTTGCGTACTATCGTTTCCTTCCAAATTTTCATTCTACCAAATTTTTCCATTATCATTCATTTGCCTTAAAGCATCCATCTCCCTTAGTCCAACAGGCATAAATGTGACACGTTAAACAGAAATATTTCATTTCATTTCATTTTTACCAACGAAATTCAGCTGCTGAACGATGTTAAATGTTAAATCTCGATCAAATAGTGGATCAACTAGATTTAACTTTGTACGGACGGTTTTCGAGGTTTCAACTTCGTTGATCTTGGTTAGTCTACTTATAGTACTAAATCAAATGTACTAAACTTGGATTTTCAATGGTGCAACAACATTCCTTGAACCACGTTCAAGTTAGAAAGTTCAAATTTGAACTCGTTTACATGAACGCACATTTGAATTTCATTGGTGTACACGGCCGTGAAACAGTTGGCATTTATTCCGAAGTTGGGCGTCCGCTTTCGCCACGTTTTTTCGCTGTTATCTCCTTTGCACACTTTGTGCAATTTGTTATTAGGTTCATTTATGATTAATGAACCTAATATTATCATTAGGTTAATATTAATCCGTGCTCTTCACAAACTTTTAAAAGATTTTGCTCGTTATCAACGTATTGCTTCACAAGTGTTAAAACTGTTAGTTCATTGCCCTTGTACATTCGCCATGTTGATAACATAAATGCTCGTTTCTTTCCCACAATGCAACTGTTCAGTTACCTTGCGCCAAGTAGTTCCCTCCGCTCGCCGTATAGTCCCATGTTTATAGCCGCTTATATAACAAATAAACAGATTTTTCGAGACTCTTATATATTATCAAGCACTCAAACGATCAAATTATCCACATCTTTCCTGTAAATTTTAAAAATTTTGCTGGAAACGGACGCCCAACTTTGGAAATTAACCCAAAAAGTTAAATTCTATCATGTTAAAAATAAAAAAAAATCAAAGAAGCTTACCTGCTTAACTTGCATCCCAATAAAAGGAGTAATAAACTATATATGACATGATTGAAGTTATTAATGCGCCCAGTAGAGTGCGTTACAGTCGTAGCAGTGTCTAAGTTGGTTGACATATTTGTTGAACGCAACACATTCACTAACCGTGTATTGTAAAATCAACATTTCTTTGTGCTATCCTCATATTAAACCACTTGCTTTAGATAAATATTGTAGTATGAGAATATCACATCATAATAAAGTTACCACATGAAATTCCTCTTGTAGTACATCACACCTAAATACACGGTAATGTAGCACAGAATCTTAGCCTGAAAAGAAAAAAATCAAATTCTCAATGAAAGAAATATAAACTTAATTAACTTTTTAAGTTTTCGATACTTGGCTAGTATTATTAGTGATGATATGAAGTGTGAACGTGAAATAAAAGCAAGGATAGGAATGGCGAAAGAAGCCTTTAGGAGGAAGAAAAGACTGTTTTGTGGTACCGTGAACAAAGAGTTGAGAAAAAGACTTATGAAAGGATTCCTGTGGAGTATTGTGCTGTATGGGTCAGAAACTTCTACATTAAGCAGAAAGGATTAAAATCGACTGGAAGCTTTCGAAATGTGGGTGTGGAGAAGAATGGAAAGAATTAGCTGGACCGAGCGGAAAACAAATGAGAGGGTGCTAAAAATGGTGTGGAGAAATGAACAATTTTATATATTATTAAGAAGAGGAAGAGAAAATGGTTGGGACATTGTCTAAGAAGGAACTGTATCATGAGGGACGTGCTAGAGGGTATGGTGGTAGAAAAGAGAGGGTGAGGGCGAAGGGGACTACAAATAATGGACAATATCAAAATAGAGAAATCGGACGTACAGATGAAGAAGTTAGCGGAAGATCGTGGACCATAGAACATGACCTACCAATAACGGCAGAATATTTATGCTGACGATGAACCTGGATCGTATTAACGAAAGCGCCCTTCGTGTTCGAGTGGTCAACGCGCATTATTTTCTGTGCGCTAGGTGATAGATACATCAGAATAGATTAAGAGTCTTCATCCCGGCGAAATTAAAATACCGCTAATTTTACAGTAATTATGTGATATCTTCAAATAGATAAAAGATAATTGAAATATGGAGCAAGAGCGCCCTAGATAATATTATTTTCGTGAGGGACCGTTATCACAAGTCACCTAGTGGCTTTCCGTTTTCAGCTGTTTACAAACGCGAAAATAAATGTCGATTTTCAAAATGGCTCGAAATCGAAAGCAGATAAGTGAGTCGTGATAACGGTTTCTTATGTAAAATAATATTGTCTAGGGCGCTCTTGTTTCACATTTCGATTATCTTTTATCTATTTGAAGATATCACATAATTACTGTAAAATTAGCGGTATTTTAATTTCGCCGGGATGAAGACTCTTAAACTCATAATATGAATGGGTTATTGTTTCAAGGCAACACTGTTTTCAGCTCATAGCTTCTCCCTCAGGGCTTATTTTGTCGAGTAAATAAGATTATAACTCGACAAATAGAAAGAAGGGGAAGGATATTGTTTTAGACAGAAAACATACAACTGAAACAATACGCAACCATAGGGAAACTCCGTGTGCAAACAAACGAAACAATATTTTACAAACAATATCAATAAAATTTCGAAAAATTATTGATATTAAATGAGCAGGCACTGTCTAGGATGGTAACTTATAGTTGAATATTTGCTTTCCAGTAGTAGTAATTTTAAAATAATATAATGTTCTCTGTAAGACCATTATGTAAACAGAAAATTACGCAAACGTAAGTGCGATCTTACATATATAAGGAAAAGGGAACAGATAGAACATTATAAAATTACTACTAGCTGCACTTGCACTCTCTACACAGCGCATCATTCACATATGAGCATGAATCTCCTTGTCATTCCTCACAACATACATGTATACGTAGGGCTACATCTCCCTTTACAGACACAAGTGAAAGACGTCTTGCTAACAATCGGGAAGGGGTACCATAAAGGGGAGATTTTTAAAATTATTTTTTCAATATCTTGCCCTGCTTGCAAGATTTGAGCCTACTTCCGGTTTGAGTTTCTAATTCATGTATGATCAATGTTTTTTTTTCTTCTTGCATGCAGTATGTAATGAACAAATACATTACACGTACAATTAATTATAATGTCAGTGATATATGGTGTTCATTGGGCAAAACACTCCAAACAATAAAGATTCATCTTAGACTGGAGAAATGGTTATCCTTCGTTTTTGTTATCATTTGACCATGAAACAAACGCCTGAGTGATATACAAACCCGGTATACGAATGTGTGGTGTTGGAATGCATAACTCGTGAAATATGATGCTTTACTTTTTTTAAAATTCAACACTTCTAGTGTTCCCATAAAAAATGCAATAAAGAAATAACGGCCATGTTTCTTACATATTCAGTTAGAACTGAACTAAACAATCTACACAAAGTGCAATCGAACAGTGAAAACGTCATCTTTTTGGTATTTGTGGTTTCCGAGATATCATTGTTAGAAGAAATGGCCACAAACATATAAACGTCCACAAAGATATAAACTTTTCTTGACCACAAACATATAAACCTACCTTTTAAATATAGATTACTGTTAACGAAACTATCATAGATTTATCTGCATGAAATATACTGTGTGTTTTGCATAGCAGTTTGGTACAACAATCCATAGAAACGTGACACAAACGAAAAATTTTCTAGAGAAATGTGATACACCTATGATCATGATTTATTTCCGAAATGAGATATAAATATATTTGCGACAATAATAATAATAATAATAATAATAATAATAATAATAATAATAATAATAATAATAATAATAATAATAATAATAAACACCTGTTAACTTGGTCTCCTGTCGAAGTTTTCAACTTGCCTAACTTAGCTTCATTTCTATAAATTATGTTAACTTAGCAACCCGTTTCAATTGACAATATGCCTAACTTGACCTTCTTTCTGTATTGGCCACCCACTTCAACTGACAATATGCCTAACTTGACCTTATTTCTGTATATACTCTTAATTTGGCCACCCGTTTCAATTGACAATATGTTTAAGTTGGACTTATTTCTGTCAATTCTGTTAATTGGCCATCCGGTTTGAATTGACATTAGGCCTAACTTGGACTTTCTTTTACCTGTCTATATTGTTAACTTGGCTATCCGGTTTCAATTGTCAGTATGTTTAACTTGGCCTCTTTTCTGTAAATGCTGTTAACTTGGCCACCCGTTTCAATTGATAATATGCCTAACTTGGCCTCATTTCTGTGAAACTCTAATTTTCACATAAGACATGCATGAATTATTGCTCCTTAAGACGACTATCTGTCTTTCTTGCAACTTGGCCACATTGAAGCAACGCTATTTCAATGCTATAGCTGATTCATCTGTGTATGTTAGACATCTACTTAGTTTTTATTTCGTTGAAATCCTTTCCGAATATATTTTACTGTTATGTGTTCCAGGAGGTCTGTAAATCAAAGAAAGAAAGCGGATAAACTCATGCATCGTAAGAAACTTCTCCCAAAATACAGTATTCCGTAGTAGTCTTTATTGCTTTTATTTCTATTGTCGGCAAATGTATCAATAGATTAGCGTCATTAAAACTTCCCATTCATATTCTATATACAGGGTGGCTCAAAAGTAGGTATACAGTCCCGTACTGATCTGCTCACTGTATTTCATATTATTTCTTATTGCTATCCATTAGGTAGACTTAGTTTTTTTATTATTTGTTCTTAATGTCTTTTTACTTATACCTTAAGCCCGGAACAGCCGAAGCAAATAAACCCATAAGCTAGAATGTTATACTAGAACAATGCAGGAGTTACCTACTTTTGGGCCACCCTGTATATTGTAACACCATTTCTTAGTTCAGAAATAGTTCGTTCTTATTGAAATTGAAACTAACACAAAGATAGTAATTAATAGCAGATTTACAAGTGATTATTACTATCTATAATAGTTTTAGGTTTAGAATAAATTTATTCTTTGAAAGTTAAAATTACAACGGAACCCATGGTGACCAACATAGGGTTGACGTTCTTCTTTATGTATCTCTTAAGTTCTCCATAATACATAGCAATCTATAATATATTACACATCGTATTACTAGAGACTGACCGTAGAATTGATGACAAAGAGACTACGTATGTGTACTTCGAAATTTTATAACATCTGAAAACATTGCCGCAACAAACTCTCTTTTTAACGGAAACAATTTTTTTCGCAATAAATAGCTAGTGTCATTATCTCAGTCTAGTTCGTTAGTGGATTAAATCCATTAATATCGTAACGGATAATAGTGACTTACATCCATCCGGTAGGTCACACGATAACTCTTACCAATAGATAGCTAGAATGACTATCACGGCTGAGTACGTTAATAGATTCAATCTGTTAACATCTTGACAGATAACGGTGACTTACGTTGATACGTTAGTTTACAATGTAACTCTTGAACGAAAGTATTTAAAAAGATATGTTTCTTACAAAAAGGTAGGTGGATCAATTATCACGGTTGAGTTCGTTAATGGATTCAATCCGTTAACATTTTAACGGGTAACGGCGACTTTAATGGTATCTATCCATATTCCATGTTTTACTATTGAAACAATAAGAAGTAGAAGTTGCACATTTCGCCGTTAGGTGGCAGCAAACATCTTTCATAAGTTGACATCTACCGGACGAAATTGAAACTTCTAGTAGGTGATGATTGTCGACTACTATTTATTTTAAGAATTTTTTGAAGTTTCTTAGAGTACAACTGTTCTATTTTATTTCTTTTACAACACTAATCTTCTACGGTGACTTTACCCATTAAGTTAGGCTCGAAGACACTCGGTTTAGCCAGGACAGTCTCGGAGTTACATAATCTCTGTGCTGCTCCCCAAATTATTCAAAGCTCCAAATGTCATGGTTTCTCTTCAAAACATAGATCAGTCGTGCGAAGGATGTTGCTTTTGTAAAGTCATCGATACTTAACTAACGGGAGGAGACACAGTGGCCCAGTGGTAGAGGGCTTGTGTGTGGTGTATGGGCTAAGTAAGCTTGTGGTGGAGAACATCGTGTCCATGGGCTTTGTCAGGATAATCTTGTTTCCTTCCACATTGTCATTCTACCAATTATCCCATTAGTATTCACTTCCCTAAATCAACGGTCTTCTTTAGCCTAAATAGCATCTCTTCCGTGGTATATAAACTGTGGACTTTCTAGTTTCATTCAATGTGGTCTCTGGTATAGTCATCCGTAACTAGCCGACCAGCACTTTAACCTTTCAGAGATAAACAGCCTAGTTCGCAACGTTAACTCTGAACTCAATCTATTTTACGAGAAGTAATACTCTTAATTACCATCCATCCTAATTCTCAGTTGCAATGGATAAGTAAATCCAGTGAACTACGCGTCTAGTCTCGTTCATCGATCTACAAGAAGTATCCGCTTCTAGGTTCTTAAGCAGTCGTTCTTTCAGAAAAAGTGTTCCGGGGGGGGGGCACATGTAGTATTCTGGGGTGCACTGCTGATACTTTTTTTATTTATAATTATTTTATAGACGTATTATTTTGGTCTCGTCCGGGGGAGGGGGGCACTCTCAAATATCCGGTGGGGTAGTACCCCCCACCAAAAAATATGTCTGGAAAAAACACTGTTTATAAGAGAGAAGCCCTCTACATCATCAGCAGTGGGTTAGTGAGAGAGAAATATTTTCCTTGCATACAGTGCTGCATTTAGGTTTCGTGGGGCCCTAAGCTGGTGAAAGTAATGGGGCCCTTTACGTACCTAGATGAACACAGGCACCCTATAGCCTATACAGAAATGAAAAAACTAGTGATATTTTATTAAGCAAAGAGCCCACACAACACAAAGAATTGTTGCTATATTTAGATTTTATTTTATTTATTGTTTTCCTTATATTTTGGAAATGTACACTCATGTCCAAAATTATTGTCGCATGTCTATAAATATGTATGTTGTTGTAGGAATATAATTTGATTACGAATTCGCCCGGTATTTCTTATAATGTTAGTATGAGTATAATCGGTAAAGACAGGTATGTGGCAAATTTTGTCGAAAGAGCAGTAAATAAGAACAATAAAACGAAAATAAAACTTTTTGTCCATTTAGCAATATTTGGTGTACCCATTCTAACCTATGAAATTTACCACAAATATACATTTCCCGATTGTACACATAATATCAGTATTAAAAGTATCCTGCAAAATCATTATCAAATTATATTCTTACAAGGAGACAGTTATAGATATGCGACAATCATTTTGGACATGACTGTACATCCAGTTTTTCCTTTAATATTTGGGGCCCTAAGCTATAGCTTGATTAGCTTATACATAAATCCGGCACTGCTTGCAAACACAAATTCATTACACTACAGTAAACACTCTACATGTCCTAAATGTTCAATGAAAGACTAATAAACTGAGCTATAAAACATATTTCTGTGTCAAGCAATTCATTTATGCGAAAAGACTTAGATTATCAATATAAGATTGGTAAAATATTTGTGTCCTCATGGCATTGAATATTGTAATGTTTAAGCTCTATCTTCATCTCTGTAACAGTGCCATTATGTGATCAATAAGAAATAACTGAAGCGGTCAGGAAGAATAAATTGTGTTTAAGTTATTGTACAAATACTACGAGGTACCAGAATTATTGTTATTATTATAAACAATGATAAATACGAGAGTGAAATCTAATAGCAGTGTCATACTTTGGATTGGTTTCGTCATAGTTTGGACCACGTGAAAGAATTTCGTTTGGTAAACCGAACTTAACCGCTTGGCAACAACTTAAACTTTATCCCACTTAGGCTCAAATTAATAAAACGTTTTACCTCAGATTAAATGAAATATACTTCATTTAGCGTTATATTACACTGACAATTACTAATTTACATCCTGCGCATTATACTAACCCGCCAATCGTAGCAGCACTGCGGGTAGTACATCAATCAAGGATGATGTTCAAAAATCACTTCCATAGGAATACATGGGAACCGAATTTTTGATTGTCCATATCTTGGTATCAACTGGATGGATTACCTTCAACCATGGACTCGACAACTAACCTTTGAACTTGTACATCCTGGTCAAAATTGATGGTCATCTATCAAGTAGTTCTTGAGAATTTTTTCGTGCTTCCGGACGGACGGACACACGGGCAAATAAAGTAAATATATAAAGCAGTTTTTAGTAAAACCAACTCCTTAATAAAACCAGCATTACTTAGAAATGACGGCCAGAGATACTAATTCATTTTACTTAATGGAATTTATTCTGTGTTGTGAACATTCTAAGTAGACATGTGTAAACTATACAAATATAAAACGATTAATGACCATTAACTTCATAAGAATAATATATCCCGCCAAAAAAATAAGAATTTATAATTTGATACAATCGGGAACTTATTAACACAACACGTACTAACACTCGCCTCTTCAAAGAACATCATATTGTCAAGTTGAAGTTGTCACTTCGTGTTGTAAGAACCATCCGCACCGAAACTATTCATACATGGCAACAAAGAAACTGACCTATTTCCACCAAGCAAAAAATAGACCAATTTTGATTGGTTGTCATTACCGGTGTCATCTATATAATAACACTACTGAGAAGTGTATTCCATTATTTGTCAGGAATAAGATGTAATTTTACGATAATTGAACTGAATTGTACACAAATCTATATTATTATGCGTGCTACGTGCTTACATAAACACAACATAAAGATGGTATTATTTGATTTTTATATTAACAATTGTCACAAAATTTATATCACTTTTATCATCCATATTTACATTCACAGTTGTCCGTAACAACGAAGTCGCTAGAAATGATAGGATAAAGATAACCCCTCTTCTTTTCTTATCTATTCAGTATAACTCATTAACATATACAAGGATATAATTTATGATCTGAATACGTTACGGCAAGACATGTGGAAATCTACAATGGATATCCATATGTCAAAATTAGATCGCTATATCAAAAAGTACGCACGTACACACACACACACACACAAACATATCTATCTATCTATCTATCTATCTATCTATATCTATATCTATATCTATCTATCTATCTATATATATATCTATCTATCTATCTATCTATATATATATATATATATATATATATATATATATATATATATATATATATATATATATATATATATATATAAGGTGTTTGAAAACAACACTGAGAACGTTTGTGAGGAGATTCCTGACATCAAGATAAGGCAAAAAGTGTAGACTAACCTGGGTGCATTTCCATTTCGTAATTATATCCTGATGCGAAATATTGTCCATATCAAGCTATACATATTTATAAAAGTTACCGTTATAATATATCGAAATGTCAATACACCTATTGCTGTGTTTTAACATTTATCAGATAATTTAATTTCCAACAAGTAGGGTTCGTTTAAATCAATTTCAAAAGGAGGCAGTTCAATCAAAACGTTAACGATGGTAAATACCTGTGCCATCTTTATTTTGCTAACTATTGATGTATATATGAGGAATTATTTTTTCTATTTTCTTCGAAATGAGCTGGAATTTTAATTGTTCGATTTATCTGGTTTGTTCTTCACGTTTAATGTATCTTGTTTTTCTTTTACAACATAATTTAATATTATACAGAAAAGTAATATTACTATAATTAAATTCGATTATTTAATATTACATTTAATTATGTAGAATATTTAATACCCAAAGACACAAGGGATATTTAAATATATTTGGAAAAAGAAAACAGTAAATTAAATCAAAACTAAATCCAATCCATTTCAAAGAAAATAGACAAATAATGCTTTCATATAAAAGAGGAATGGACTAGAAACTAAAAATTGCACAGATATTCAATCCCGTTACCTCTTCACGCATGATTGCAACAAATCTTGCCAGATAATTGACTGGAAACGTTTGCTGACATTTTGAATGAAAGCAAAGGTTCTGTTCTTGCATCGGAACAACAATAAGTTCCAAGATTAATCGTTAATACTCACGAAAGGTCGTAGTGCTTTTGTTCCTTTTCTGGTATCTCTCCTGGTTGCGTGTTTTATACACTAAGTGCTCACTGAATTGCGACCACCTGTTTACATAAGAAGGTGTAGCCAGTAGCCGAGCTGATAACATGACCACCTTAACTAAGAATATTACAGAGAAAAAAAATACTTCATGCTGCATGTTGGCAGACAGCATACTTTCACAATGGAAAGTGAACAGGATTTATCCACATTGCAGTAGGGCATGATTATGAGTGCCCGAGCAATAGGTGCATCAATAACTCTAACAGCAACACTTGTCAGATGCGCCCGTTCCAGTGTAGTGAAGGTTTACGAGGAGTAGCAGGAACATAGGATAACGGCCTTCAAGATATAGAGCTACAGGGGTGTACGGAAGGTCACATCGCCCAACTAGCGTCTTGTCAAACGGCTCGTGACAGTCAAACAAAACATCAGTGTTCGGAAACTACGTGACCAATACAATAGTGGATGCACAACACCCATATCCCACGCAACTATCCGGCGTACATTGACACGCATGATATTCCACAGGAACGACCCACTTTTCACAACTCGTCCCCACCGACTTCGTCTTGTTTGGGCAGCAGCACGTTAATTGAACCTCGGGTGATTAGAATAGGGTGTGTTGGTTCTATGAATCTCAGTTTGTGCTACACGATTCGGACGGGCACGTGCGTGTGTGGCGCCAACGGTACAAAGCTATGGGTCCCTCGTACATGGGGCGTACTATAGAGATAGATAGGACAGATGTATTGTTTGGAGATACTTCTGTTGGCATGGACTGGGACAGTTGGTGTGCATTAGATCTCGTGTCTTCCACTGTGTATCTGCAGGTGTTAGAGGATCACACACACTCTACAATACAACACTTCTACCCACACGGAGACACTGCATGTGCCACCAAGCCAGGACTCTACTTGCTTGATTTGAATAATTCACGGAGCTACAGCTTATGAATTGGCCTTCTAACTCACCTGATTTTAATCCTATAGAATATTTGTAGAATGTTGTGAAACGAGCTCCTCGCGCCGTAACTCCTATACCAACATCTATGGACTCATTGTGTGATGTTATCTGGAACCTCATTGTGTGATGGCATATATGGTCTAAGATTCCTGTTAAAACATGTCAGCAACTAAAGAATCCCTGCTGTCCTTCAAGCAAATGCGGACCAACCAAGTTTTAAGTAGGTGGTCGCAAATCAGCGAGCGCTCAGTGTATATGGTTATGCGAACCACTTAAAAAAACAATTCATGCCATAAGAGAATAAAATTCCCATTTATTTAAGAAAATAAAAGAAGAAGAAGAAGAAGAAGGAGAGTAATACCTAGGGTACCATAGATAAATGGGCTAAGAAACCAAGAAGACGCAGATACTAACAAAAAAAGTTTAAATATAATTTGTCTCATTCTGGAATTAAACTTCTAACTTAACAAAAAACCCTATAATAATGCGGCTCTGGTGACAACACGAGACCAGTTGTCCAGCACTGTTGGAAGATTTTGAGGGAAATTATCGACAGCAGGGAGGTTTTAGAGGGGAGGAAAACGAAAAATTGTGTAAATGAAATTCTGCAAAATCTAGAAAAATATTCTACTCTTTCGAATAACTACAGTATATTTTACTTCTTTTGCTTCTAGAATGATCATGACACTATTTCCCAAAATACAAGTACAACACTAGACATTCAATGTGTAAATGTACTGAACATCCGACACTAGCACTACAACTTATAGTAGCACTGGTAGTGTACAGGGGAGGCTTTAGGATTTTAATTTTGGGTAGGCCTACTCACTTGCTTATGGATACTACCTAGGTATACACATTTGATTGATTAATGACAGTAGGAAATTACTTTTACAGTAGTGGTTGATACTATTTTTTAAACAATTATGTAACATTAATATGAATAGTGGAAAATTTATTTACTCTTTGTTGTATCCTCCAGCGTTTATATATATTTCAAAATTTTTGGGTAGGTAGTACCTACTCGGCCTAACTGCTAAAGCCGCCAATGGTAGTGGAGTAGAGCGGGGGCAAGAGTACGTTGGGGGCAAGGATACGATTTCCAAAATTCCCGGCGGGAGCTCATGTGGTTCGGATTCCACGTTAATCAGTAGGTCCACGTCTCATATAGCCTCGCTGCTGAAAGGGACGCTAAACTAAAATCAACAACAACAACAACGATTTCCTAAAATCAGGTGAATATATTGGCGTATGGCAATAATGCGTCACGTGGAGTTTGATGTTAATGGCGTCTAGAACCTAAACAAGTTTTAGTGTGCTGCGGAAAACCACGAACTATCTAGGTAATTGTTTATGATTTTCTAATAGTTTGATATAATATTGGGACATAAGTAGTTAATGAATAACTTACACAATTTTTTAACGATTTCAAAGTACTATAACGCGTTAGTTTCTAACATATCCATTGTTTGACAGGATGGAGTAAATTGACTTTCTTCCAACAGTTGGCTGTACAACACCACCTGAAAGTCAATTGTGTAGTGAGGGTGCAAGGGTACGCGTGCGTACTCTTGCCTCTTCTGTTCTACGAAAAAATAATCCAATTTGATTTAGATCTAACAATAAAAAAGTACGTAGATTCCGTTGTAATAAAGAGTAACGGCAAATTTTACGAATAATGGTTCCTATATGTAGGCTCTAACGTTAAGAATTCTGAAGAATCCTGATATTTTCTTATGTACGAGGAATAAATTGTTATTCTAAATTCCACTCCTTACATAACAGTATCTATGGTGGCGTGTGAGTTTTCGAAACAGATAAACGTGTGAGACAGTTAAATCTGCAGTTATTGAATAACGTTACGCTTGCTTATTTTATTCAGGTTTCAGAAATGCTACGCTTTGTCATCTTTTATCTTAAATGTCAGTAGTCTTCAGCATTAAATTTCAATGGGCCTTATGCAGAGTCGTTCTGGCAGTGATTAGTGCCATACTAAAAAGTTCGACTACCATATGTTTCCTGTAGTAGTCAGGTCTTTAGTATGACGCTAATCATACGTCAAAACGACTCTGCATAAGGCGGTATCAGTCCAATGATTGGTATGGGATTCTATAAAGATATATGAAGCTAACCTAACCTAACATTTGACAATATGTAGCTTCATCAAGGATAGGTCGAGAAGTTTTCAAGTTACCCTCGTAGGTGACAAGCATTCTGTAACTGATGGAATAAGCCGAATTTGGAAATATATTTTTATAAAGGATCTAAATAATATCTGATTTTTTTGTATCCTATGCATTCCCATTACTGATATGACGAGAATTAAGGATTTTTCTTTCCTTTTTTAAATGAGAATCTGCAACGTCTTTAGGCACAATAAAGCCAGTAGGCCTATTTACCGAAGAAATGGAGAAAGAATTAGTGGAATATATCACATTACTGGATCAATTCTTCTATGACTTAACTTTAAAAGATCTAAGAGGAATGGCATACAATTTTGCTGAACGTAACTAGTTGCCCCATATCCTTTAGCCATGTGAATCGAACGGCAGGAAGAGATTGGACAGAGTCTTCCCGTCGTAGATATATAACTATTGCTTTGCGACAACCTTCAAAGACTGGTCTGGGAAGAGCTCGTGGTTTTAGCAAACCACAAGTTTAACGCTTTTTTAATTGTCTAAAAGATCTTGTAAGAGAAAACGGCTTTTCTCTATGGGATATCTAGAACATATACGAAACTGGCAGAAATACGGTTCCTCATAAAGTTCCAAAAGTCGACTAAAAATCAGTTGTGAATAAAACTGTATCTAGTGATTTTGGAGTTAACATAACAACTGTTTCCTGGTGAGTGCATCTGGTTCCTTTATTCCTCAGATATTTCCCAGAAAACGAATAAAACAAGAATTACTCGATGGTTCGCCGTCGGGTTCTTGGGGAATTATATCTGATTCTGGTTCATCAACTCACAACTTTTCGTAGAATGGTTATATTATTTACACCAACGTGTGCAATCAAATTCGGTCACAGAAAAGGTACTGTTACTTGTTGACAATCAGACCTCTCACATTTTAATCGAGGCGATTGATTTCTGCAGGCAAAATGGGATAGTGATGTTGAATATACCACCCCATACCAGCCATAATTTGAAACCATTAGATCGCTCCTTTTTTGACCCGCTAGCATTCTAGTATTCAACAGTGTATGAGGAATCATCCATCCCGTCCAATTCCAAGTTGCGGGTTTGTTTACTGAGTGTTACTACAAAGCTGCAACCATCGGTATCCAGCCTTCCAGTGCAACGACCCCTTCATCACTCACTTTTCACGACTAGTCATCCGACTTCGTCTTGTTTGAGTATAGCAGCAAGTTAGTTGGACCGCAGATGATTGGAAAAGAGTGGGTTGGTCCGATGAATCATGGTTTGTGTACTCGGACAGAAGCGTGCTTGTATGGAGCTAAAAGCACAATGCTATGGACTTCTCATGCAAGGTGTGCACTATACAGGCAGATAGGATATGTGTATTGTTTGGGGATGCTTCTGTTGGCATAGAGTGGTATCGTGGGTGTGTATGAACCATAGTGTGACATCCGCTGTGTATCTGCAGCTGTTAGTGAATCATATACATCCCACAATACAATACTTCTATCCATACGGAGAAAATGCACGATGCTACCGAGCCAGGATTGTACTTGCTTGGATTAAGCTGCAGCCTATGAATTGAACATTTAACGGAGCTGTAGAATATGAATTGAACTTTTAACGGAGCTGCAGCCTATGAATTGACCTTTTAACGGAGCTGTAGCCTATGAATTGATCCTAACTCGCCAGATCTAAATTCTATAGAACATCTATGAAATGTAATGAAACAAGTTCTTCTCTCCATGACTCCTACACCAACATCTGTGGACTCATTGTGGAATGCCATCTAGAATGTATTGCATTGTTTTTATGTGGTTTGTTTTCTTTAATCGTGCATAATTGTTATAAAACCAAGACAGCTCAGTCCATTAGCCACGCTTCTGGTAGTTCATAGTTAGTTAATAGGTAATTGTCTCAGGTGGCGTTGTCTTCTACCTGACTCCAAGAGATGTCGTTAGTGTATAAGTAATTTGTAGACGAGCTGAAAGTTTCGTATAACAACTGGTTATTGGTAAAATATAAAGCAAAACGTTGGTTACTGTATTAGAAGAGCATATCCAGGTACATTACAGTCTAAAATAAATTTCAGTTCAAAATACATTTATTTTCTGTAAGTTCTTTACCTAAACCTAGGTTGACATGCTGCAACAATCTTGTAGCTGTTATATATAACAAAAATTCAAGCCTACACTATTTCTCCATGTAAACATAATCTTGAAAGGGACATGCAACAATTGTTTCATCTTGCAAGGAGGACTTTCTGGGTCATTTTGTTTGCTATCTGCTATTGCCTTCCCAGGAACATAAAAATAAAAGTTTCGCGGCTTCCAAAACGACGGATTCTTTGGGACAGGGAGAGGAAGCGCACCAAAATACACCTTTTTTAATGAGGAGGTTCACTATTTGTTCACTAGAGTGCAGTGCTGCATGAGCGGGAATATCTTTCTTGCTTTCACAAAGTTATAACTGTGTAAACAATAAATAGAAAGGTGGGTTTGCAAGATGTTTTAATGACAGCTACAATATTCTTACAACATAGCAACTTAGCTTATAGCAGCATAGTAATTTGGTGTGTTTGTAATAGAACTAGTGGTGGCCAAAATAGATGTCACTGTAATATCTTACTCTCTTCAAGTTCACTTGTGTTACTATTATTCCCTTTCCTTTCTATCCTTTTGAAACGCTTATTTCTATACGTTATTCCTTCGCTATCTTCGTATCAATCTCTTCACGATTTTTTGTGCCGCGTTCTTTCATCGCTGCCTTCAGTGCTGTCATATATACACATCAATCTTTTCTAACAAAATTTCGATATATTATTTGTCTACACCTATACAAAACAAACCATTTTGATATGCATATATTTTCTCAATACTGTCAATTCTAAGAACAACCCTTAACGTTGAGCTTTGAACATTCATTGGTTCTTTTATCAACCTCAACAACAGAAAGTGTGTGTTCGGTAAAACTGTCTAAATAACTGCAATAAATAACTGTAGGTCTCTGATATATATATATAGCAGTGACAGTTAATGCATTTCACGTTAACAAAGCCTGAGAATTCAAACATGCTGCGAAATTATTTATTAACGCGTTGTCTGTTGTATCTGTTCAGATCTTGAAATCACATGACAGAACTAGGTTACTAAGGTCAAAATTAGATAGTATGGTCAGAATTTATCTTCTACGTTTACATTATTGTTATTATTATTATACTATCAAGCTATTCTCTGTATGAGTGTCCGAAGTCTTATACAACGGCTATGTCCGGCCTTTTATCTGTATGTCTACAGGTATCGGAGCAAAACCCTGTTTCTGCAAAACCTGTTTATCAGAGCAGATCCTATTTGTATAGTTGTTTCAGCATGCGAAGAATAGATTCTATCCTCTATTTAAACCTGTTATTCAAATCAGAGGTGGTTGAAATTAGCCATTTGTGGTTTCAACGTTTTTCCACCGAAGAACAACAGATTCAACGTCTAAAGCAAACATGAAGTTGCCATTCGCAGCACACTGCCACAATCGGAAGTCGGTAATATTTATTACTAGTTGCATTTTTAATACTGATTTCCATAGAGTAAAAACGGTAAAAGATATCGAGTAACGGCTCCTTGCAATCGATTGAGCATCCCAAGAATAGATTTCATATACTGGGCTAACCTTCTGTTGAAACCACAAATGGTAGAAATCAACCATTTCCGGTTTCAATGCATATGTCTACAGAATAAAGATGGTAATAGATGCCGTCAAGCGGTATTTTTGCACTCGATTCAGTATCTTGAGAGAACATATCATACCCACCTGCAACATTCTACTGAAGCCAGAATAGATTGAAATTTACTACTTTATAATATGCTACAAGCATTATTTAAAAATGACAGTCAAAGACAGCAATTCATTTTATGTAATCGAATTTACTCTGCATTATCAAAATTCTAAATAGACATGTCTAAACTATATATGTATATAGATAGATAGATAGATAGATAGATAGATACGACGAATAATGAACATTAATTTAATTAGAATAATGTATCCCATGAAAAAGATAAATTTATAATTTGATGCAATCGACAACTTTTAACATCGATATATACTAATTTTCACCTCTTTAAAGAACATTATAAAAGTTAACTTGAATATGTTGATTCGGACCAGTCATAGAACAACAGAATTTGTCAGTTGGTGTCAAGAACCATCCGCACCGAAACTACAATTACACCAAAACTACGAAGAACTAACCTATTCCCACCAATCGAAAATAGACAATTTTATTGGTTGACACTCTATCGATTCCATGTGTATCCTACGACTGCTGAGAAGCTTATTGGATTGTCGTGTCAGGAAAAGTGTGTAATTACACGATAATGGAAGTGAATTATAAATGAATCTATACTATTATGCATGCCAAATACTACGTACTATTATAAACAAACCGTATTTATAGTTGACCATAGCAACAACGTCATTAGAATGATAGGGTAAAGATAAACCCGTCTTCTTTTTTTTATCTATTCACTATGACTCATTAACCCAGACAAGGCTATAATGTATGATCTGAATATGTTACGATAAGACAGGTGATAACGCATTAAAACAATTTTTGAATTAGATAATAATGTGGAAATGGAGTTCTCTGCTACGTCTCTGGGATAACCGATATGGAATCTATAATGAACAACTATATCTCCAAATTCAATCGCTATATCAAAAGGCAATATATATAGCAATATATAGTTCTGAGAACTAGTTAAAACGTAGTTTACTCATTAAATGATCAATAATAACACTCAAGGTAAAATATAATTAAACTTATGTATTTTCCGAAGATTTTCTGCATTTACCGGGTTAACTTTACAACACCCGCTCCAGCTGATATATTCACTCAGAGACAGAAATTACACTCTATTAATTTTATGAAAATGAGTCCAAACGTACCTAACCCAAAGCTAACTCGTCCCTACCCCTACCCTATTTATCACTAACTTACTCCACTCTACCCTACTCTAATCTACTATACTCTTTTGAAGCGGCACTACTTATCGATGCGCAGTAGGAGTGTGTATTTTAACTTTTTATTTTTCACATTTTTTTCTTTATAATTGAAAATACATCCAGTGTTAATGGCTTCTTTTCATATTATACTCTTTACTACTTAAACAAACATGTTTATACATTTCTTACCACACAACTTCACAACATAAATGTTTAGGTCTGACCATACAAGAAAATCATATCATACAATACGAACTATTGTGCATATCAACCTGCATAATTATATTTATAAAAGTTAGAGTTATAGTAGATATCGAAATGTCAATACGCCTGTGTTTTGATATTTATCAGATAATTTAATTCCACCAAATATGACCAGGGGCGGATCCAGGACGGACTTCTGGGGCGGTGAGTTGTAATACTGCTACTTAGAGCTACTTTTAAGAGCTCCAAACTCTGGGATGAGTTTTATTTATATATACAGTATAAAATAAGTTAGTTTCCTCTTCTGGGGAGGGGAGCAATCGGCCCGATCGCCCTCTCCCTGGATCCGCCACCGAGTAGGACTTGTTTAAATGTATTTCAAAAGAAAAAAAGTTCAATCAAGTCATTAACGATGCTGAATACTTGTATCATCCTTATTTTGCTAATCATTGATGTATAAGGGGTATTATTTTTTGTTTTCTTCGAAATGAGCTGGTGTTCGATTTATTTGGTTTGTTCTTTATGTGTAGTTCAATATCACATTTTTTTTACAAAATAATTTTATATTATATAGAAAAGTATTATTCTTTAATTAAATTCGATTATTAAATATTACTTTATATACAATATTTAGTATCCAAAGATACAAGTGATGGTTAAAACAAAAAAAAATCTAATTAATTTCAAAGAAAACAGATAAATTAGCTCTCATATATAAAAGAAACTGCTAGAAATCAAAAATGGCGCAGGTTTTCAACCACGTTACCTGTTACGCATGACGGCACCAAGTATTGCCAGATAATTGACTGGAAACATTTGCTAACTTTTGAATGAAAGCAACGGTTCTGTTCTTGCATGAAAACAACAATATGTGCCAAAATTGGTCCTTAATATTCACGGAAGGCAATAGTAATTTTGTTTATTTTCTGTTATCTTCTAGTTGCATGTTTTATACACTGAGTGCTCACTGAATTGCGACCGCCATTCTCCCAAGGAGGTGTAATATGACCAACCCGACTGAGAATATTGCAGAGAAAAAACATTCTCTCGGGTAAATGTTGGCAGACAGCATACTGTTACAATGGAAGGTAGACAGGATTTATCCGCATTCCAAAAGGGTATGATTGAGGATACCCAAGCAACAGGTACATCAAGAACCCTAACTGCAACACTTGTCGGACGCTTCCGTTCCAGTGTAATGAAGGTTTACAAGGAATGGCAAAAGGATTGGATAACGACCTCCAAGAGATGGAAGTACAGGAGCGTACGGAAGATCACACAGTTGGGCGAGTGTCGCGTCAAAGGACTCGTGATAGCCAAAACTAATCATCAGTGTCCGGGAATTTCGTGATCAGTACAATAGTATTCCGCGCAAATATGCGGCGTACACTGACACGCATTAAGTTCCACAGCAACTAACCATTCGTCACTCACTTTTCACGAGTCGTCCCTGCCGATATCGTCTTGTTTCGGCACACTAGCACCTTAATTGGACCGTGGATGATTGGAAACGAGTTCGTTGGTCCGATGAATCATGGTTTGTGCTATTCCACTCGGACGGAGACGTGTGTGTGTGGCGCGAATAGTACAAATGTATTTACTCCTCGTGCACGGTGTGTACTGAAGAGGTAGGTAGGAAATGAAATGAGTTTTTTGAGTTTTACGACCCACGGTTATGCCAGTTAGGCAAAAGGAGACGGTGATAATGGGAAACGAATGAAATGGTGGAATGAAGAAAGTGGGGGGAAACAGGAGAACCCCGAAGAAACACACGTACTCGGTGTTTGTCCACCACAAAGTTCACTTGGTGGGAGCAGGGTTTGAACATGGGACCCCATGCACCAGAGGTGAACGCTCTACCACTGAGCCATCGCAGCTTCCACAGATAGGTAGGGTATGTGTATTGTTTGGTGATGCTTCTGTTGGCATGGAGTGGTTCCGTTGGCGTGTATGAACCACAGTGTGACATTCTCTGTGTATCTGCAGCTGTTAGTGCATCACATAAACCCCACAATGCAATACTTCTACCCACACGGAGACAATGAACGGTACTACCGAGCCAGGAGTATACTTGCTTAGATTGAGGAACATTTAACGGAGCTGCAGCCTATGAATTGACCCTCTAACTCGACAGATCTAAATTCTATAGAACATCTATGAAACAAGCTCTTCTCGAAATGACTCCTACACCAACATCTGTGGACCCATTGTGGGATGCCATGTAGAATGTATTACATTGTTTTTATGTGGTTTGTTTTCTTTAATCGTGCATAATTATTATAAAACCAAGACAGCTCAGGCCGTTAGCCACGCTCCTGATAGTTCACAGTTAGTTAATAGCTAATTGTCTCAGGTGGCGTTGTCTTCTACCTGAATCCAAGAGACGTCGCTAGTATATACGTTGTTTGAAGACGAGCAGAATGGTTCGGGCAACAAGTGGTTATTTATGAAATGCAGAGTAAAATGTTGGTTTTTGCATTAGAAGGACTTATAATACAGTCTGAAATAGATTTTACTTCAAAATACATTTATTTTCTGCAAGTTCTTTACCTAAACCTAGTTTGCCATGCTGCAAGAATCTAGTACCTGTCATTTACAAAAATCTTGCAATCCCACAATATTTCTCCATGTAAACATAATCTTCAAAGGGACATGAAACAATCTTTTCATCTTCCAAGAAGTCAAACCATGTGCGACTTTCTGGGTCGTCTTGCTTGCTACCTTCTATCGCCCTCCCGCTAACATAAAGAAAAAATAAACAGTTCCGTCGCTTGCAAAACGACGGATTCGTTTGGACGAGGAGAGGAAGCGCGCTAAAATGCGCATTTTTTAATGAGGAGGTTCACTATTTGTCCACTAGAGTGCAGTGCTGTATGAGCGGGAATATGTTTCTTGCTTTCAGAAAGTTATAACTGTGTAAACAGGAATTAGAAAGATGGGGTTGCAAGATTTTTTAATGACAGCTACAACATTCTTGCAACCTAGCAACTTAGCTTAAAGCAGCATAGTAATTTGGTGTGTTTGTAATAGAACTAGTGGTGGCCAAAATAGATGTCACTGTAATATATTACTCTCTTCAAGTTCTCTTGCGTTACTATTACTCCCTTTCCTTTCTATCCTTTTGAAGCGTATATTTCTATACGTTATTTTCTCACTATCTCCGTATCAATCTCTTCGCAATGTTTTGTGCCGTGTTCTTTGATCGCTGCTCTCAGCGCCGTCATGTATACATATCAGTCTTTTCTAACAAAGTTTGGATATTTTATTTGTCGACACCTATACAAAACAAACTATTTTGATATGCATATATTTTCTCAATACTGTCAATTCTAAGAACAACCCTTAACGTTGAGCTTTGAACATTCATTGGTTCTTTTATCGATCTCAACAACAGAACGTGTGTGTTTTATAAAACTGTCTAAATAAATGACATAAATAACTAGACCCTATAGGTCCCTGAATGGATTGCCTAACTTGGCTTATAAGTGTAAATACGGAGCAAACTATATATATCAGTGACGCTTAAACTTGACAGTTAATGCATTTCATGTTAACAAAGCCTGAGAATTCAAACATGCTGCGAAATTATTTATTAATGCATTGTTTGTTGTATCTGTTCAGATCTTGAAATCACATGACACAACTATGTTACTAAGGTCAAAATTAGATAGCATGGTCAGAATTTATCTTCTACGTTTACATTATTGTTATTATTATTATACTATCAAGCTATTCTCCGTATGAGTGTCCGAAGTCTTATACAACGGCTATGTCCGTCCTTTTATCTGTCTGTCTACAGGTATCGGAACAAAAACCTTTCTCTGCAAAACCTGTTTATCAGAGTAGAACCTATTTGTATAGTTGTTTCAGCATGCGAAGAATAGATTCTATCCTCTATTTAAACCTGTTATTCAAATTAGAAGTGGTAAATTAGCCACCTCTGGCTTCAACGTTTTTCCACCGAAGGACAATCGATTCAGAGTCTAAAGCAAACATAAAATTGTCATCCGCAGCACACTGCCACAATCGGAAGTCGGTAATATTTATTACTAGTTGCATTTTTAATACTGATTTCCATAGAGTAAAAACGATAAAAGATATCGAGTAACGGCTCCTTGCAATCGATTGAGCATCCCAAGAATAGATTTCATATACTGGGCTAACCTTCTGTTGAAACTAGAAATGGTAGAAATCAATCATTTCCGGATTCAATGTATATGTCTACAGAATAAAGATGGTAATAGATGCCGTCAAGCGGTATTTTTGCACTCGATTCAGTATCTTGAGAGAACATATCATACCCACCTGCAACATTCTACTGAAGCCAGAATAGATTGAAATTTACTACTTGAAAATATTTAAAAATGACAGTTAAAGACAGCATTTCATTTTATGTAATCGAATTAATTCTGCAATATCAAAATTCTAAATAGACATGTCTAAACTCTCTCTCTCTCTCTCTCTCTCTCTCTCTCTCTATATATATATATATATATATATATATATATATATATATATATATATATATATATATATATATATATATATATATATATATATATATATTTGTGTGTGTGTGTGTGTTTAGAGAGAGAGAGAGAGATACGACGGATAATGAACATTAATTTAATTAGAATAAGGTGTGCCATCAGAAAAGATAAATTTATACTTTGATGCAATCGACAACTTATTAACATCGATATATACTAATTTTCACCTCTTTAAAGAACATTATAAAAGTTAACTTGAATATGTTGATTCGGACCAGTCATAGATTAACAGAATTTGTCAGTTGGTGTTAAGAACCATCCGCACCGAAACTGCGAAGAACTAAAGTATTCCCACCAATCGAAAATAGACAATTTTATTGGTTGACACTACCGATTCCATGTGTATGCTACGACTGCTGAGAAGCTTATTGGATTGTCGTGTCAGGAAGAGTGTGTAATACGATAATGGAAGTGAATTATAAATGAATCTATACTATTATGCATGCCAAATACTACGTACTTTTATAAACACAACGTATTAATTGTTGTCCATAGCAACAACGTCATTAGAGTGATAGGGTAAAGATAAACCCCTCTTCTCTTCTTATCTATTCACTATGACTCATTAACACAGACAAGGCTATAATGTATGATCTGAATATATTACGATAAAAACTGTGATAACGCATTAAAATACGTTTTCAAATTAGATAATAATGTGGAAATGGAGTTCTCTGCTACGTCTCTGGGATAACCGATATGGAATCTATAATGAACAACTATATCTCCAAATTCAATCGCTATATCAAAAGGCAATATATATAGCAATATATAGTTCTGAGAACTAGTTAAAACGTAGTTTACTCATTAAATGATCAATAATAACACTCAAGGTAAAATATAATTAAACTTATGTATTTTCCGAAGATTTTCTGCATTTACAGGGTTAACTTTACAACACCCGCTCCAGCTGATATATTCACTCAGAGACAGAAATTACACTCTATTAATTTTATGAAAATGGGTTCAAAACTTACCTAACCCAAAGCTAACCCGTCCCTACCCCTACCCTATTTATCACTATCTTACTCGACTCTACCCTACTCTAATCTACTATACTCTTTTGAAGCGGCACTACTTACCGATGCGCAGCAGGAGTGTGTATTACCTTTTAACTTTTTATTTTTCACTAAATTCTTTCTTTATAATTGAAAATACATCCAGTGTTAATGGCTTCTTTTCATATTATACTCTTTACTGCTTAAACAAACATGTTTATACATGTCTGGCCACACAACTTCACAACATAAATGTTTACGCCTGACCATACAAGACAATGATATCATATAATACGGACTATTGTCCATATTAACCTATATATATATATATATATATATATATATATATATATATATATATATATATATATATATATATATATATATATATATATATATAATATATATATATATATATAAATATATAAAAGTTAGAGTTATAGTAGATATCGAAATGTCAATACGCCTGTGTTTTGATATTTATCAGATAATTTAATTTCCACCAAGTAGGACCAGGGGCGGATCTAGGACGGACTTCTGGGGGACGGTGGGTTGTAATACTGCTACTTAGAGCTACTTTTAAGAGCTCCAAACTCTGGGATGAGTTTTATCTATATATATATAAAAAAAAGTTAGTTTCCTCTTCTGGGAAGGGGAGCAATCGGCCCAATCGGCCCTCTCACTGGATCCGCCACTGAATAGGACTTGTTTAAGTATATTTCAAAAGAAAAAAGTTCAGTGAAGCCATTAACGATGCTGAATACTTGTATCACCCTTATTTTGCTAACCATTGATGTATATATGGGGAACTATTTTTTCTGTTTTCTTCGAAATGAGTTGAAAGTATAATTGTTCGATTTATTTGGTTTGTTCTTCTTGTATATTTCAATGTCATTTTTTTAAGAAAATAATTTTATATTATACAGAAAAGTAATATTTGTTTAATTAAATTCGATTATTAAATATTACTTTATATACAATATTTAGTATCCAAAGATACAAGTGATGGTTAAAACCAAAAATTTAATTAATTTCAAAGAAAACAGATAAATAAGCTCTCATATATAAACGAAACTGCTAGAAATCAAAAATGGCGCAGGTTTTCAACCACGTTACCTATTTACGCATGACGGCACCAAGTGTTGCCAGATAATTGACTGGAAACATTTGCTAACTTTTGAATGAAAGCAACGGTTCTGTTCTTGCATGAAAACAACAATATGTGCCAAAATTGGTCCTTAATATTCACGGAAGGCAATAGTAATTTTGTTTATTTTCTATCTTCTAGTTGCATGTTTTATACCCTGAGTACTCACTGAATTGCGACCGCCATTCTCCCAAGAAGGCGTAATATGACCAACCCGACTGAGAATATTGCAGAGAAAAAACATTCTCTCGGGTAAATGTTGGCAGACAGCATACTGTTACAATGGAAGGTAGACAGGATTTATCCGCATTCCAAAAGGGTATGATTGAGGATACCCAAGCAACAGGTACATCAAGAACCCTAACTGCAACACTTGTCGGACGCTTCCGTTCCAGTGTAATGAAGGTTTACAAGGAATGGCAAAAGGATTGGATAACGACCTCCAAGAGATGGAAGTACAGGAGCGTACGGAAGATCACACAGTTGGGCGAGTGTCGCGTCAAAGGACTCGTGATAGCCAAAACTAATCATCAGTGTCCGGGAATTTCGTGATCAGTACAATAGTATTCCGCGCAAATATGCGGCGTACACTGACACGCATTAAGTTCCACAGCAACTAACCACTCGCCACTCACTTTTCATGACTCGCCTTGTCGACATCGTTTTGTTATGCACAGAACCTTAATTGGACCGTGGATGATTGAAAACGAGTTTGTTGGTCCGATGAATCACGGTTTGTGCTACACCACTCGGACAGACGCGTTCATGTGTGGCGCTAACAGTACAAAGCTATGAACTCCTCGTGCACGATGTGTACTGTAGAGGTAGGTAAGAAATGAAATGAAATGAATTTTTTGAGTTGTATGACCCACGGTTATGCCAGTTAGGCAAAAGGAGGCGGTGATGATAAGAAACGAATGAAATGGTGGATTGAAGAAAGTGGGAGAAAACAGGAGAATCCCGAGGAAAGACACGTACATGGTGTTTGTCTACCACAAAGTTCATTTGGCGGGAGCAGGGTTTGAACATGGGACCCCATGGACCAGAGGCGAACGCTCTACCACTGAGCCACCGCAGCTCCCACAGGCAGGTAGGATATGTGTATAGTTTGGGGATGCTTCTGTTGGCATGGAGTGGTACCGTTGGTGTGTATGAACCACAGTGTCACATCAGCTGTGTATCTGCAGCTGTTAGTGAATCATATACACCCCACAATACAATACTTCTACCCACACGGAGATAATGAACGGTGCTACCGACCCAGAACTGTACTGGCTTAGATTGAGGAACATTTAACGGAGCTGCATCCTATGAATTGACCCTAACTCGCCAGATCTAAATTCTGTAGAACATCTATAACATGTAGTGAAACGAGCTCTTCGTCCAATGACTCCTACACCAATATCTGTCGACTCATTGTGGGACGTTATCTACAGTGAATTGCATTGTTTTATGTGGTTTGTTTTCTTTAATCGTGCATAATTATTATAAAGCCAAGACAGCTCAGTCCATTAGCCACGCTCCTGATAGTTCATAGTTAGTTAATAGATAATTGTCTCAGGTGGCGTTGTCTTCTACCTGACTCCAAGAGATGTCGCTAGTGTATAGGTAGTTTGAAGACGAGCCAATGGATTCGGGTAACAACTGGTTATTTATGAAGTGCAGAGTAAAATGTTAGTTACTGCATTATAAGGGCTTGTAATACAGTCTGAAATAAATTTTACTTCAAAATATACTTAATTGGTGCAAGTTCTATACCAAACCCTAGGTTGCCTTGCTGCTAGAATCTTGTAGCTGTCATTTAAAAAAATGAAATGAAATGAAATCTTTAAGTTTTACGTCCCACGGTTATGCCGGTGAGGCTAAAGGAGTCGGTGATAATGAGAGATGAATGAAAATGGTGGAATAAAGGAAGTGGGAGGAAACGGGAGAACCCCGATAAAACCCACGAGCACAGTGTTTGTCCACCACAAGGTTCACTTGGCGGGGGCTGGGATCGAACCCGGGACCCCAAGCACCAGAGGTGAACGCTCTACCACTGAGACACCGCACCCCCCCTTTAAAAAAAAAAATCTTGCAACCCTACAATATTTCTCTATGTAAACATAATCTTGAAAGGTACATGCAACATTTTTTCATCTTGCAAGGAGTCAAACCATGTGCAACTTTCTGGGTCTGCTGTCGCTCTCCCGCTAATGTAAAGAAAAAAAAGTTCCGCCGCTTCCGAAACGACGGATTCGTTTGGATGGGGAGGGGAAGCGCGCCAAAATACACCTTTTTAATGAGGAGGTTCTCTAATTGTCCACTAGAGTGCAGTGCTGCATGAGCGGGAATATCTTTCTTGCTTTCAGAAAGTTGTAACTGTGTAAAAAGTAAATAGAAAGATAGGATTGTAAGAGTTTTTAATGACAGCTACAAGATTCTTGCAGCATGGAAACTTAACTAAAAGCAGCATGGTAATTTGGTTAGTTTCCAATATAACTAGTGGTGACCAATATAGGTGTCACTGTAATATCTTACTCTCTTTAAGTTCCCTTGCGTTACTGTTATTCCTCTTCGTTTCTATTCTTTTGAAACGCATATTTCTATACGTTATTCCCTCGCTATCTTCATATCAATTTTTCCATGTTTTTGTGTGCATTGGCCTTTCATCGCCGGTCTCTTCGCAGCCACATATACAAATCAGTGTTTTCTACCAAAAGTTGTATTTTCTATTTACCCACATCTATACAAAACCATTTTGATATGCATATACTTCCTTATACTGTCAAATCTAAAAATAACCTTTTAACGTTGAGCTTTGAACATTCATTGATTGTTTCATCGATCTCAACAACAGAACGGGTGTTTTCTATAAAACTAGGTAAATAAATGAAATAAAGAACGCTGTCTCTGAACGGATTACTTAACATTTTTCTCGATTAATAAGAGTAAATATGGAGCAAGCAATATATATCAGCGACGCTTAAATTTGACAGTTAATGCATTTCATGTTGACAAAGCCTGAGAATTCAAACATGCTGCGAAATTATTTATTAATGCTTTGTTTGTTGTATCTGTTCAGATCTAGAAATCACATGACAGAACTAGGTTACTAAGGTCAAAAGTAGATAGTGTGGTCAGTATTTATCTTCTACGTTTACATTATTGTTATTATTATTATACTATCAAGCTATTCTGTGTATGAATGTCCGACGTCTTATAGAACGGCTATGTCCGTCCGTCCGTCTATTTGCTTGTCCACAGGTATCAGAGCACAAACCTGTTTCTGCAAAACCTCTTTATCGGAGTAGAGCCTATTTACGCACTTGTTTCAGCATGTGAAGAATAGAATCCTCTATGTAAACCTGTTATTCAAATCAGAAGTGGTTGAAATTAGCCATTTCTGGTTTCAATGTATATTGCCACAGAAGAAAAACGGTAGTAGTGACAAGAAGTTTCTTTGCAATAGATTCAGCGTCTCAAGAGAACATACGATATCCACCTGCAACATTGTATTAAAACCGGAACATATTGAAACTTACTCCTTAACAAAATACTACAAACATTATTTGCAAATGGTGGCCAGAGACAGCAATTCATTTTATGTAATGGAATTTATTCTGCGTTGTCAAAATTATAAATACTGTAGACATATCTAAACTATAAAAATATAAGACGATTAATGAACATTAACTTAATAAGAATAATACGAGGTGTGTTCGAAAAGTATTGAACCTTTTGGTTGGCAAAAGTACATTTATTGATTTGGAAATCCTGTTCAAAGTAATCTTCTTGCTAATGCACACACTTCTCCCAGTGCTCTCGCCATAGTTGGAAACACTTCTGGAACGCAGCTTTTGTAATAGTGAGCAACCGTGACGTCACATTCTGCATGTCTTCTCTTGACTCAAATCCGATCCCTTATAGTAGCATTTTCAGCTTGGGAAATAACAAGTCTCGCGGAGCCATGTCGGGTGAGTAGAGCCTGTTTGCATTGTCCAGCATGTCTTGTGCGATGTCCACACGCCATTGCTTCTGCTCCATTATTAAGAGCTTCGGTACAAATTTCGCGGACCCTCTTCTCATTCCCAATTTCTCGTTCAAAATTGAATGTACCGATCCGATGTTTACCCTATATCGTTCGCAATTTCTCGGACTGTGATACGACGTTCCTGCAAGATCCAAGTGCGCAATTGGTCAATCACATTGTCATTCCGACTTGTTGAGGGTCTACCTCAACGTGGTTCACTATCCACTCATGTGCGGTCATCTTTTAAGCGATTGCACCACTCTTGTATGCGTGAGGCGCTCATGACATAGTTTTCAAAAAGCTTGTTGAATCTTGCAAATGGTTTCTTTTCTGCTTCGGTATCACCAAGCTTTTGGTAATATTTGATGCAATATCGTTGCTTAAGTTTTTTCTGTTATTTTACAAAAGCTGAGACTCGACGACCGCTCACTACACGTCCATACTCGTTGGCCGACTGCCAGCAACTGATGCTTTTTTCGGACGGAAAAAAAATTCACGCCTGCGCATGAGCGTCCTCTCTACAACCACATCGAAGAAAGTCTCTCGCGTTTCATTGGTTTATGCGGAAACAATGTTTCAATACTTTTTGAACACACCTCTTATATTCCATCAGAAAGATATTAATTTAATACAATCGATAACTTATTAACACGACACGTATTAACGTTCACCTCTTCAAGAAACATTACAAATGTTAACTTGAAGTTGATACGGACAAATCAAAGAACAGCAGTATTTGTTAGTTGGTGTTAACAACTATTCTCACCTGAGCTCCCTCGTGGCTAAGCGGTTAGCGTACGCGTCTTTGGCGTGGGAGACCCGGGTTCGATTCTCAGTGGGAGCTCATGTGGTTCGGATTCCACGTTAATCAGTAGGTCCACGTCTCATATAGCCTCGTTGCTGAAAGGGACGCTAAACTAAAATTAACTCAACTCAACTATTCTCACCTTAACTACTCATACCTGGAAGCAAGAACTGACGTATTCTCACCAAGCAAAATTGGACTATTTGATTCGTTGGCACTACTGATGTCATGTGTCTGCTAACACCACTGAAAAGAGTTTTGGATTCGTAAAAGGGTGTAATTGGACTGTAATTGAATTGAGTTATACACACATCTATATTATTATGCATGTCACATGTTACGTACTTATACAAACACAGCCTAAAGATGGTTTAAGATGCTTTTTACGAACAGTTGTTACACAACATCATATCAGTTGTATCATCTACTGCATAGATATTTACACTCATAGTTGTCCATAACCTCAAAGTCATTAGACTCATTAACCTAGACAAGGATATAATTTATGATCTCAATACGTTACGATAAGATCTGTGAAAACTCATTAAAACGTACTTAGGAATCAGATAATAATGTGGAAATTGGAGCTGGCTTCTAGGTCTGTGCGATAGCTCCTTATGGAAATTTATTATGGACATCAACATGTCAAAACTCAATCGATCTATTGAAAAGTTAAAAAAAAGTATCGATGCCTAAGTGTAAAGAAAAATTCGAAATATCAATACACTCATCGCTGTGTTTTAATAACTTTCAGATAATTTAATTTGAACAAAGTAGGACTCGTTTAAATCGATTTTAATTTTGTTTATTTTAAAATGAATTGAAATTTTAATTTTTTTGATTTATCTCATTTCTTGTTCAAGTAAAATATCTCAATAATAAAACCTTAACTCTTGAACTACCCAATCGATCTCGATCAAATTTTCAAGATGGATGAGGTTCGGATCTGGGATGTATTTACGAGGGCTATCCAGAAAGTAGATTACGTTTTGGAATAAAAAATCAACAAAGTATAGGAAACAAATTTTATTATATACAGATGAAAGCCACACACAAATACTACTTTTCGACATAGTCACCATTCAAATTAAGGCATTTATCGTAGCGATGTACGAGCTTGGAAATTCCTTCGTCGAAAAATTCGGCCGCCTGCGACTTCAACCACTTCGTTACCTCTTCTTGCAGCTGTTCGTCGTCATCAAAACGCTGCATAGCCAGCCACTTCTTCATTGCTGGGAATAGGTGGAAGTCGCTCGGTGCCAGGTCGGGACTGTACGGCGGATGAGGAAACAACTCCCACTGAAAAGATTCAAGAACTTCACGCGTGACATTTGCCGTGTGGGGCCGGGCGTTGTCGTGAATCAACAAGATCTTAGAGCTCAACATTCCTCTGCGCTTGTTTTGAATTGCTCTTCTGAGGTTTTGCAGAGTTTGGCAATACCTTTGAGCGTTTATTGTAGTGCCTCTTTCCAGGAAGTCCACCAAAATCACACCTTTTCTGTCCCCAAAAACAGTCGCCATCATCTTCCTTGCCGACATTGTTTGCATGCATTTCTTGGGTTTTTTGGGAGAACCTGTGTGCCCCCACTGCATTGATTGCAATTTCGTTTCACAGTTCACGTGTTTCACCCATGTTTCGTCACCAGTAACGATGCGATCGAGTAAAGAGTCACCATCCTTATTGTAGGCGTCCAAAAAGTGCAACGCTGCAGCCATTCGCTGATTTTTGTGGTCCTCTGTCAAGATTTTTGGAATCCATCTTGCACAAAACTTGTGGTAACCAAGCTTTTCGCTGATGATTTCGTGCAACAAACTTCGCGAAATTTGTGGAAAACTCAAAGAAAGTTCCGTTATTGTGAACTTTCGATTTTCACGGACTTTAACATCGACTTTTTCGACAAGTTCGGCAGTCACTTTGCTGGGTCTCCCACTTCGATCTTCGTCGTGAACATTGGTTCGGCCATTTTTAAATCTTATGACCCACTGTCGCACTCCACCTTCAGTGATAATGTTGTCCCCATACACTTCACACAGCTGCCGATAGATTTCTATCGGTTTACAGTTTTTTGCTGTCAGAAACCTTATTACTGCACGCACCTCGCAGCTCGCGGGATTTTCAATTAACGCAGACATTTCAAACCGTCACAGTATCTTAACGGAGCACAGCACGAACCTCTCACTAGCACGGCTAGATGCCGACTGAGCTGCGCAACGCTCTGACCCCAAGATGGCCGCGCTAGCCCCGCCCCTAGCGGACACAGACGAAAACGTAATCTACTTTCTGGATAGCCCTCGTATCTATTCATTTTGATGATAGAACTTAGGGGAGGTTTAAGGAGAAATGAAAAAAGAAAATTAATAACTCTTGAAGCAAACGATCCATTCTCGCATTTAGAAAAGTTATGTCGTAAGCCAAGAAAAGATGCCTTCTCCTTTATTGATGGACCTGTGTCATACCCATCAAACACAACAGTTACCGTACCAATATGTTTAATTGTTAAGTCTGCTTATCCTCTGGCTATTTGACGATAGGTATTACCCTTTCTTCACTTCAGTTTGTGTATCAAGTAGCCTCCGTTAATAACGTATCTATCTTTACATAGATCAGAATAAATTGATGCTCGATTGTTACAGGATTAATTGTGGTTTAACAGCCTTTCTCAGAATGTAGATGTGCTCACAAAGTGATGTTGGGTATGCACTAAGTTCATACCTCATCGTCTTCTCTAGATCCAATTGTCCTATGTTAGAGACTACAAGAAATCTGGAAGAAGAGGCCAGGATCAATGCCTTTGCCTTGAACAACTATGCCTCCAGATGGACTACGCAATGTTTTCACTTTGTTGGTCCTCTTAAAAGCGAAGGAAAATACATTTTGTTCGATCATACTGTGTACAATGCTCCTCTCCATTCACTTGTATTTATGCATATTCATGTCTTCCTTTGCTACAATACCATTGATAACATTTCTCAATGAGGAGTCACTAGGTGAATGTGACGACATCTTTTCAATCAGTATTTTTGTCAGTGAGCAATACAATATTTTTGAAAGGGCTGAAGTATCTCTTTCAATTCTTGAGGCACTGGACTCTTTGTATTGCTTACTGGTGGTTTAAGAGAATCCATTAAAAGTCCTGCATGGCAACATTGTAACAAGACACTATAGGGGCTGACATAGTCCACAACGCTTGCTGATCTTCTGTCATTTTGCTTCCATGAATTAAACCTCCGAGGTTTTAAGTGACGTCATAAGTGTTTGTTCAATGACGAGATCGCAACTTAGACCAGTCCGGAACTGACTTGTTCGAAGGATGACAAACAACCCACCACTTTGAAATATCCTGTAAACCTCAGGGTTATAGCTGTCCAATTCACTCATTTCCTGAAGGTACAAATATGCTGATTTCAGATAGTTACTAGTGTCCTGCTGCTGCAAACATCGGTAATGTGTTGTAAATCGCATGAAAATGATCGATTCAAGAGTCAGTGCGATTTGCTCTTATTAGCACTCGTGCAGTATCTATCGTTAGCTGATATGCTATCCACAACTTTCTCGGTTTAGATTGAGCACTAATTCCAGTTTTCTTCTCTTGAAGTACCTAGTTTATTCTTGTTACTGAACTAAATGTGACAAAAGAGAACAGTTTTAAGAGATACACGAATACATTTTCTCGGTTTCTTCTATTAGCGAAGTGAATTCAGGATTGTTGTCCAGACAAGTAATTGATGAGGACACCTATCCACTTATGAAAGCTCTTGCAACTGCTGTACCGTTAACATTTGCACTACAGCATTTTTACCACCCACCACTTCTAAAACTTTTTTTTTAGATCTGTCCCGTTCATTAGTGTACCTATAGCTCCAAGAAATTCATGAAAGTGTGAAAAAGACCAAGCATACGTTAGATTATTTTCAAGTGGTAGTCCTATGATACAGCTTTGATTATTTTATTAGCTTTCCAGTAGAGGGGCTGATCAAACTTTATTATAGGAGGGACATGGTGTTTGCTGGTTAATTCATTGATGAATTGTAATGTTGATAGGATGCACGTTTTGTCAATGAAGACATATCGATCATGGGCAAAAATAAAATTGCGGACTGGCCAGGATGAGAATTTCTCTTGTAAATTACGTGCATCGTTCCTTGTGAATTTAGTACAGGCTGCTTGAAACGAAACGAAAGCTCTCACGAAATATTAATGTCAGCTGTAATGTTAGTCTCGATAACTTACATGATTTTTGAACTTTATTTCTCGTAATGTACTTTTGGAAACACTGTGCTCGAGTGTCTCTTACATGGATTTTTGATGTTGGTTTCCTATTTATAAGATATGTCCGCTTTATTTATAAGATATGGTTTTATATTTATTAGTTAGCGAAAATCAGTTTGTCTTTAACCAAAATTTAAGCAATCCCTTTTGAATTTTATTGAATTATTGAGAATATTCTGGGTCAATAAATAATATCCTTTTTTTAAAAAAAATGGAATGGAGTACAGAACATATGTGATGTCATCTATTTGGATTTCGTGCTATTATACACTCACCTTAAATGTATAAATATTCGTATAATGCAAGAGCAAAACATTTGCTTTCAAATTTGTATTGTATAGAATGGAAACCATCAATAGCACAATCTTTCGGACGTTGTTCCTTAACGATCGTATCTTTCGTACATTGAATTATTCCATTTCATACTTCATTGTAACTATAATTACCTACACGATTACATACACGTTCACATCCAAAGTTGAATTCTCAATTTGCTAATAGGTAGAATGTGACAAATTCATTTTGTAGAACAGCCATATGGGATCTGTCAGCAACCATGCGTGGACATTAATTACACTCGTCATCAACAGATACAGTACATATTCCGTACTCAAAAATTCCCACCAAGTGATGAGGTGTACCGTATTAATTTCCTCGTCATACGATGGTAACTCTTCACAATGTGATTGAACCAAATACGACAGAAGAGTCATCGTAATTTGTTTTGGAGATAAAATATGTCTTTTGTATATGATTTAACAAGAACGACATTAATGTTAGCATTTCACTTAACTCATTGTCTGTCTTCAGTGACAGGTTCATATACACACAGAGAAGAGAACGTATTTGGCGTATGTAAAAACGTAAGTTACATTTGACTTACTACACACCATGTAAAATTACTACAAGTAGCAAACGACGAACCCCCAGTACCTTTTACAAATTATATAATAACGAAAAAGCAGCAGCGCCGTAACTTAGATTTTTCTGGGAGCAAGCATTAATACGCGTACTTCCCCCCCCCCCCGCCAGGAAAAGTTCTTCTAATTCTTGGGCCCCCTTTTTCCATCTTTCTCTTGCTCTTTGTGGGTTCAACGGAGCCTGTGAGCCCTCCCGCACGGCAAGGTCTGCGGGGCTGTTAGTTACGTCCCTGGGCCCGTTCCATAAATGACAATTAAGGGGACAATATTAACAAATTTCAAAAGCGTACGAATAAATATTATTTCTAGGGCCCCTAATAGTAGACTTTTTTTTTTTTACTGAAATGGGCCCACTACTCATTTTTGTTTTATTGATCTTTTTGTGTGCTGTTTCATGTAACGTAGTGAGCCTGTTTGATGCTTCTTTTATAATTTCATGTTCGTTTCGTATATGAAGAAAATTTTGTCTTAAAATGCCCTCCCCCCTTGAACAGTGGGGAGCTTCCCTGGAGGGCAGTTGCCCCCTGCCTCCCCCACAAGCTACGGCCCTGAGCACCACCGCCGCTTTGGACAACTGTAAATTAAACAATCAGCGAACCAGTAACAGTTCCCTGGCGCTTCTCTTATTGTTTGTGTTAAAGCATTGAAAATAACCTGGCCTTAAAGTCTTTTTTTTTTTGTTTGTTTTTTACTTCTTAGCTTAGCCTTTAAGGCTCTGTTGAAATTTCCATCTCAGTTGCTTAGCCTGCTTTGGGGCTCTATAACTTTTATTTCCCTCATCGCTTGCTTTGGTTGATTGTTTCTTTTTTACGCCACTTTGCTTAGCTTGCTTTGGAGCTCTAGAAATTTTGTCAGCAACCGAACGGTCAATGACTATCTAATTTCTTACAAATTAAAAAAATGTTATGTAGTATTATCTGTAAATACTGTTATTATAAAAGATTTTATAAATAAACCAGTAGTGAGAGTCAATACCAAATTTTAATTTTATAAAATTTAGCTCTATCTACAAATAAGTTTTACAAACTATGCATTCGACACTAATATCGGTCATTTTTGATCATTTTTATAAATCTACCCCTCTCCTCCCCAAGTTGAGGGGCTGAGTTTGGATTTAAACGGTACCGCAAGTGTCACTGTTTGTCTCACCGATCTCAAAAACTATGGATTCGACACTAATATCGATCATTTTCGATCATTTTTAAATATCCCCATCCCCTGCATTGTGCCGTCAAATTGAATACATACGACGGGGAAAAAATCCCAGGCGGAAACCGCATCTATATTGAGAATTTTATAGTGAGCGGTCGAGTAGTTCAAGAGTTATTAAGTTACAGTCACGTTCATGTTCATATATACAGGCTGTTTCAAAACAACACCGACAACGTTTGGGAGGTGATTCCTGACACCAAGATAAGAAAAAAGTATAGACCATCCTGGGTGCACAAATGCTTCGTTTCTGACTTATATGCTGCAGAGAACATAAAAAAAATGAACTTTAAAGATCCATAGCTCCAAAATGTGAGACCTATCGCAGTCGGATCAAGACTTCACTTAGGAACTAGTCTGTGCCCTATCCAAATAGCTATGTTTGAGAATCCAGCATTACTTCCACAACAATTTTTATAGAGGTAGTTGGTTATAGAGTAAACAGAAGAAAAGTATATTCACGGAAAAATTAAATGTCGACTAAAAGCAGGGAATTCGTTTTACTATTCGGTTCAAAATCTCTTGTTGTCGCGAATTCTGTCGAGGAATTTGAAGCTTAAAATAACCAAAACGATAATCATGCCTTTTGTTTTGTATGGCTGCGAAACATGGTCGCTTACTCTGAGGGAAGAACATAGACTGAAAGTATTTGAGAACAATAAGATCCTGAGACGAATATTCGGACCTAAGAGGAACGGGAATGGGGAATGGCGGAAACTTCATAACGAGGAACTACATAATTTATACGGTTTACCCAACATTGTTAGGGTCGTCAAGTCTAGGAGGCTTAGGTGGGCGGGTCATGTAGCTAGAATGGAAGAAAGTAGAAACGCTCTCCAAGTCTTGACTGAAAGACCAATCGGGAAAAGACCATTAGGGAGACCTAGGCGCAGATGGGTGGACAATATTAAGATGGATCTCGCAGAGATAGGAATACAAAGTAGAAACTGGATGGAGTTAGCTAAGGACAGAAGTCAGTGGAGAGCTTTTGTGATCGCGGCATTGAACCTCCGGGTTCCATAGGCCATAGAGTTAGTTTTTAGTTAGTTAGTTAGTTAGTTGGTGAGTACTTCAAATTATATGACCGTAGCAAAATTCTTTCTATACAAATTGTTACGTGAATACCTTGGGATTGTGAAACATGGATTTTTAGATAGCGCGCATATTAATTCCTAAGTGAAGTCTTGACCTAACTACGGCAGGTCCCATAGTTTTGGAGCTATGGACCTTCAAAGTTCATTTTCTCGTGTTTTCAGCAGTCTATAAACTCCGAAAGGAAGTATTTGTGTACCCAGGTGGGCCTATGTTTTTTTGTCTTATCTTGGTGTCAGGAATCACCTCCCAAACGTTGTCAGTGTTGTTTTGAAACACCCTGTATATAATAAACGAGACAAGAAAACCATTTTAACAGTCGAAACGAAACTTCATGATACCAGATGAGACGAGATTCCTTCATTTCTCGTCTCGTCTCGTAGCAAAATACTATTCAAAACAGATCCCTATACAATCGAACTCTTCTGTGCAATTAAACATACATACATACATATATATATATATATATATATATATATATATATATATATATATATATATATATATATATATAAAGGGATAGGAAAATAAAACAAAAGCAGAAACGAAGAGAGACATATGCAATTACGTATCAAACAGTTCGTTACATTTTAACCAAAACAAATTTGCCTTCTCCACAGCAATAAATTACGTATACACATCTTAACTCGTGTAATTGAATTATGCATTGTGATTAATGCTATTTGCATTTTGTGTTTCGTAAACGCAATGCAATATGCTCATTCAGTTAGTATTTACAAAGGACATTTGCAACTGTTTACATTCTGAATGGAAACAAATGGCGGTTCACATTCCGCTATTTACTATCGATCATTTTGTGAATAACACATCAGATATTAAGCTTGTTTTGTTTCAACATGAAACTGTTGCTAAATGTTCCGCATAAACAGTCTTTCATATACAGGGTGACTCAAAAAAATTATCACATTTTGATCGGTTGTAGTGCTGGCAGTGGAGGGACAAGACTATTAGCAGCGACGCAACTGGGCCAGTTATCACCGATAGTCTAGTTATCACCGACAGGCTAGTTATCACCGAGGACAAGAACTAGTCTTAGTGCCCTACACTGAGCAACGAAACCAAAACGCTTCCGGACTACACCTGATATTGGCATCTCACAGTAATTCTCCTATTCCATTTTTTCTTCAAGTGGTAAAGCTTAATTTTAAAATTGTAGTGCATAATTTAAATTTTAGTGCAAGATAAAACACCAAACTAATTAGCATTTGATTGTCAAATAATCTGAGAGTAGCATGCTTGACATATTCTTAGTCTTCTCATAATAACTGCGAAATCACAATGTTTTTGGAATTATATTGGAGTGTGCATATGTGTAGAATAAATCAACAGTCTCTTGCTTTAGAATAGAATATTTAATTATGACAAACAGTCAAGCTGTTGTCTCGAGTATTATACTCGGACATTTTGCAAATTCTTAAATCGATATAAGTTAAATAAAAACATAAAAAGCAGGAGCTAAAGTTTAACTTTGAAGGTTCTTTTGGCTGCAAAGTTTTTTTTAAAATGTCCTCAAAAGTTATCTTTGAAGCTAACTAATACTCTATGGATATAACCATAAGGTCGGTGAGTCGTTGTCTTGTTAAGTTTCTGAGGATTTTTTGTCTTTCATGATCTTCAGTTGCTAAAATTCCTTTTCTTGCCTTGTAGTGAAAATAAATATTTGCCCACTTTTGCGCCCCCTAAACCCAACGCCCGGGGCACAAGCCTGGTTTGCTCCTCCTCCTTAGTTACATCACTGAGTATTGGAAGTTGTCGCTTCCGCTTACCACTCTGTATATTTCTGGTACTTCTGGTATTTCTGATGCAGTTTTTATTAGTGTCATATCTACTCTTTCATTCAAGTCAATTTTTAAACAACTCTGCACCTGTTGAAAATTTTTAGTAGACCTATTTTTAGTTGTTCTTAATAGTATGTATAAAATTAAAAAAATATATATACCTATCAGAACAAAATTCAAAATAATAATTAAAACTTTTTCCGGTATTAGATTCTAATTATATGTATCTCTTCCGCTTGTCTTCGCGACCCTCATGAAATCTTGTCGCGACCTCCAGGTTGAGAAACTCTGATCTAACATTTGATAACAAATTTTAAACATTAAATGGCAGGCAGTTCGTCACAAAATGGCCTTTTGTACAACAATTTAGTAATGCTTCATGTAATAGCTTTCACTGTTCTTAAATTGTTATTTTAAAAAACTATCTTTCCTATGCCTAGAATCAGTAATGACAAAAAAGAAAAGCTTGCTTAATTATCCGCCATAGCTCTGAAGTACTCTGCAACAAAAATTGTTTTACACCGTCCTTAAAGCAGTATAATGAATGACACTCATAACCCATTAATAATTTTTTTCGTTCTTTTTTATCTGTTCCGCTGAGGCTATTATGAAAACTTAATGACAAAAATATTGGTGCTACATATTCATCAACAGAGGGAGTCAATACATGATCGAAAAAGCAACTTAGTTTTAGTTCAGTGATCGCTCATAGGGGGACAATAATAACGAAAAAAAAGTGTGGAAAACATGAATTCATGAATGAAAATAAAAACTTTAAAAAAAAAAGTGTTATATATGGGACAACATGTGGACATTGTACCATGACAGCAATTGATTTACCATCATGTTACACTCAGGTGATTATCTTGCTAATGCGCTGGAATAAATGAGGCTTTGTCATTAATTATTATAACGTTGCAGCATATTAACTCACGTAAATACAGTGTAAAAAGGACTTTTTTCCTTTTAAAAAATATTCCAAACTTTATAGGATTTCTCGTTTAATTTAAGCTACAAAAACGAGACGAGACAAGAGTCAAAGCTACAAGTACTTTTTCTTAATTCGAGATGAGACAAGAAATTTCACGTATCTCTAGTTCATCCAAGTCTTAGATCTCAAAGCCTTCCGTGCGAGCGTTCCCGGATTCGATTCCCGGTGGGGGCACTCGGTCGAAAAAGTGTAAAACGCTTTTTCAGGCCAGCCGCCCTGAATGAGGTTATCCTCATTTACACCAGGCAAATGCCAGGGTGGTACCTAACTTATAGGTCCCAGACCGCTTCCTTCCTTCCCCTATCGTTTCTTCCTTCCCTTTCTCCTGGATAGTGTGCTCGCCGAGAGACGTAATCCCTCAAAACGTGAAGGGCTAAATGGCCTTAGATGTCGAAAGCCCAGAAATCTAAATCCTGAAATCTTCGATCTCAAACATTGTTTTAGTGTTAAAGGATTCATAGTATAAAAACTATAAATTGATAATGTGATTGTACGAACACAATGATGAATATTTATCAACGCTTAAAGATACACAAGTTACTACCCATTACAAAATTTGTCCATAAAGTAATGGAACTGGGTCTGGTAAAAAGAATTTATTAATCCGATCAGTACATATTGTTAAAATTCTTCAAAATAGTCTCCTTGGGCGTCGATGCACTGCTCACAATGCGATTCCCACGTTGCAAAGGGTCCCTGAGAGTCAGCTGCCGTAACGTCTTTCATTGATTCTGTGACAGCCCGTTGGATTGCGGGAATATCATAGAAATGGTTATGTTTCAAGTTTCTCTTGAGCTTTGGAGACAGAAAAGGGTCTGGCGGGTTGAAAGCAGGGCTGTACAGTGGCTGCGGTAAGGTTGCAACCACAATCAGGATCAGGTAGGCGGTCACAACGAAGGCAATGTGAGCTGGAGCGTTGTCGTGATGAACCTTCCACCAATTGGCAGCAACCTCCAGTCGTTTCCGTTTGACAGCTCTAAGCAGGAGCGCAACAATATATATATATATATATGCATTGACGGTGCGTCACCAAGTGACAAAAGAAGCTCGAAAACAGCTTTTGCGCCACGTGTGATCGTCACTGCGTCAGAGCTCGGACGAGGCTGGCGACCGCTCGGCGGCCAGTCTCGGATAAACTCTGTATACTCCATTAAATATTGTTATATCATACCTTTCGTGAATCGTTCGTAACGCGGAAGGATTCTGATATCCTCTAAATTAAGTGAAATTAAGTGAAATCAAGTAAAAATCAGGGCATACATTTTGTAGATAAATTAAGACGAGAAACATTTCGAAAAAAAATAAAGTTTGTTTCGTGAATAGAGACTACATAAGAAGGAATTCTTCTAGAATCAAAGCGAGACTTCTAAAAATATTACGAGGTGAGACGAGAACACCTTATTTTTTGTCTCGTCTCATGGTGACACTTCTTTATATAGCGGAAATAGGTTTTTCTGTGGTTTTGTGGGACATTTCTAGGCTCAGCGATAATAATGGCACAGCGATTTTTGAATCTACAAATCCTGTTACTGGATAGATACATCCCATTGAAATCCAATAGAAATCCTGAGAATATTTCTATTATGGTTCAAGTTTCTCCTGTGACAGGCACATCCCATTGAAATCCAATGGAAATCCTGAGAATATTTCTATTATGCTTCAAGTTTCTACTGTGACAGACACATCCCACTCAAATTCAATTGAAATCCTCAGATCATTTCTATTATGCTTCAAGTTTCTACTGTGACAGACACATCCCATTGAAATCCAATGGAAATCCTGAAAATATTTCTATTATGCTTCAAGTTTCTACTATGACAGACACATCTCATTGAAATCCAATAGAAATCCTGAGAATATTTCTATTATGCTTCAAGTTTCTACTGTGACAGACACATCCCATTGAAATCCAATGGAAATCCTGAGAATATTTCTATTATGCTTCAAGTTTCTACTGTGACAGACACATCCCATTGAAATCCAATAGAAATCCTGAAAATATTTCTATTATGCTTCAAGTTTCTACTGTGACAGACACATTTCATTGAAATCCAATAGAAATCCTGAGAATATTTCTATTATGCTTCAAGTTTCTACTGTGACAGACACATCCTATTGAAATCCAATGGAAATCCTGAGAATATTTCTATTATGCTTCAAGTTTCTACTGTGACAGACACATCCCATTGAAATCCAATGGAAATCCTGAAAATATTTCTATTATGCTTCAAGTTTCTACTGTGACAGACACATCCCATTAAAATCCAATGGAAATCCTGCGAATATTTATATTATGCTTCAAGTTTCTACTGTGACAGACACATCCCATTGAAATCCAATGGAAATCCTGAGAATATTTCTATTATGCTTCAAGTTTCTACTGTGACAGATACATCCCATTGAAATCCAATGGAAATCCTGAAAATATTTCTATTATGCTTCAAGTTTCTACTGTGACAGACACATCCCATTGAAATCCAATGGAAATCCTGAGAATATTTCTATTATGCTTCAAGTTTCTACTGTGACAGACACATCCCATTGAAATCCAATGGAAATCCTGAGAATATTTCTATTATGCTTCAAGTTTCTACTGTGACAGACACATCCCATTGAAATCCAATGGAAATCCTGAGAATATTTCTATTATGCTTCAAGTTTCTACTGTGACAGACACATCCCATTGAAATCCAATGGAAATCCTGAGAATATTTCTATTATGCTTCAAGTTTCTACTGTGACAGACACATCCCATTGAAATCCAATGGAAATCCTGAGAATATTTCTATTATGCTTCAAGTTTCTACTGTGACAGATACATCCCATTGAAATCCAATGGAAATCCTGAAAATATTTCTATTATGCTTCAAGTTTCTACTGTGACAGACACATCCCATTGAAATCCAATGGAAATCCTGAGAATATTTCTATTATGCTTCAAGTTTCTACTGTGACAGACACATCCTATTGAAATCCAATAGAAATCCTGCGAATATTTATATTATGCTTCAAGTTTCTACTGTGACAGACACATCCCATTGAAATCCAATGGAAATCCTGAAAATATTTCTATTATGCTTCAAGTTTCTACTGTGACAGACACATCCCATTGAAATCCAATGGAAATCCTGAAAATATTTCTATTATGCTTCAAGTTTCTACTGTGACAGACACATCCCATTGAAATCCAATGGAAATCCTGCGAATATTTCTATTATGCTTCAAGTTTCTACTGTGACAGACACATCCTATTGAAATCCAATGGAAATTCTGAGAATATTTCTATTATGCTTCAAGCTTCTACTGTGACAGACACATCCCATTGAAATCCAATGGAAATCCTGAGAATATTTCTATTATGCTTCAAGTTTCTACTGTGACAGACACATCCTATTGAAATCCAATGGAAATCCTGAGAATATTTCTATTATGCTTCAAGTTTCTACTGTGACAGACACATCCCATTGAAATCCAATGGAAATCCTGAGAATATTTCTATTATGCTTCAAGTTTCTACTGTGACAGACATATCCCATTGAAATCCAATGGAAATCCTGCGAATATTTATATTATACTTCAAGTTTCTACTGTGACAGACACATCCTATTGAAATTCAATGGAAATCCTACTGAGACAGACACATTCCATTCAAATTTGTGGGAAATCCCATGGATGTATCCCTTACCCTTAAAGTTTCTATTGTGCTTTTTAATGTCCCGGGACAAGTGTGGGATCCATGGGATTTTCACGAACACCCCATGAACATGTTCTATGTAGGTTAATGCTAATTCTTACTAGAACAAGTTCCAACTCAGCTCGCGCCGAGTGAACTTTATGGTGGACAAACACCGTGTACGTGGGTTTTTTGCGGGGTTCTCCCGTTCATTTCTTATCATCGCCGTCACCTTTAGCCTAGCCGGCATAACCGTGGGACGTAAAACTTAAAAGATTTCATTTCATTCTTAGGACAAATAACCCAGCTATACAACAAACAGCAAACTTCTTATATTTGGACGATTTCCTGCATATATGGAGTAGTGTAAATATAGCTATTAAGAAGTAATTTCTATCATGAATCCCTATATGGGGGGATAGAGGCTCTGTGGTACAGCGCTCACATATCGTACGAAGAGTTCCTGGTTCGAGTTCAGGCCATGTAAGTTTGTGGTGGGTTTTCTAGGGAGTTCTGCAGTTATGACAGTAATATCATGTTGCAGAAACAAGGAAAAAAATTATAAATATGTTTCAAACACTTTCAGTCTATGTTCTTCCCTCAGAGTAAGCGACCATGTTTCACAACCATACTGCACATACCGCGTGTATTCTTATACAAGCTTTTCCTCATACCTATTATATCTATCAATACAAAACTTGGTACATAAATTTCTTATCTCCTATAGTATTTTCGAGACACTATAGGATTGTATGCTTTTGCCCGGGGCCACTCCAGTGGGGTCCAAAGTTGATGGGAGGGATTTCTGGAGGGAATTTTCCCTACATTCTCCCTATTTTCCCTGTTCAAGTACGTTATGGGCCCCAATACATAGCATCTCTGGAAAGCTTGTTTTATGCTGAAGAGAATGAACTATAAACCATGACTTTCCAATGAACAGTGTTGATGCAATAGCTATTTCACTGTGAATCTACGTTTTATATATATATATATACGAACAGGGTTAATGGGCCCCAGGGACTTACTTCTTTGTCCATGGCACCTAATTTTTTGTGCATGAACACATCTTTGTTACATTTATTGAATGGACTACGTTTGATTCGGATGTCCGGATGACAGATTCAGGTCATTTCCTTGTGAATTATTAATGAAAATATGGAAGTTATAGTATATGTGAACTTTTATTGCAGGACACGGAACAAAATCTTCAAAAATACTTTTTAGTTCCAAGCAAAAAGAGTAAAGAGTAAAGTAGTAATTGAATTGAATGAGGAGAGGTAGGAAGCAAGACCGGAGTATCTGGCCGAGTGTTCCTCTTCACGGTAGGCTTGCATCCTCAAGTCCTCGTGTCCTGGTCAATAACCCGATGGGATCGTTCCGAGTGAAGCCTGTGAGCCAGCCCCACCGACCATCGTCAGCTTCCATCACAAAATTTCTTAAGTCCATGATCCACGGTGATGCGGCTCTCCAATGACTATTCTGAATTCCTTTTCACGTATCCGAGCCTATCTCCTCCTTGTTTACTACATTCCAGCAGATCTGTTCATACTGAGGAGGTTCGTTAAAGAGGCTTCAAACTTTTGTTGTTGACAACCTTTCAAACCTTTCAAATCCGAGCGAAGCACATCCAAAAATCACCGACTTCGACTGAAGTCAGTGATTTTATTTCACCTTAATTTCGTGTGAAGTAGGAGAGAGAGCAATCTCTAAAGAAATGAATAACATCTCTTTTTTCTTTTCGTGGATTTGAGTCACTTTGAAATCTCTGTCCAAAATACCACTGTCATACAGAGCGCTTGTACACTCAAATCATGTCTACAAATTCTTTTTGTCCTTTTTATTCCAGATCTCAGGAGTATTGGGCTCTTCAGTCCGCTAGCTTTTCCTCTTTACAGGATTCTTGATAGATTTCTCCCTTTTTTACGGACAACGCATTACTCTCTTCCTGAGCCATGGGTAATCAACAGGCTCGCTTTACTAAACTTTTAGTATCGAGCCAGGATTCACTCAAGCGATTTCCTGCATGCCAGACATGCGTGGTCAAGACCGTTGTTTTTATATTATTTTTATGGTCAGTGATATACCTTGACGATTCACTCACAGAACATGCCTCTTAATTTCCTCAATCGGAAATCCTGATATTGTATTATTAATTGTATTATTGTTGATTAGACAGAAAGTAAGGACTTTTTCTTTCCATTTATTTTTCAGTTTCGAGTTTATATCTTCTCGCAATAGCACTTACAAACACAGTTTTTGTGGTGAGAAAGATCACTTCCTAATGTAGCATCCAGTGATCCAAATTTTCAGTGTCATACATAATATTCTCTTGTCCAAGGGAGATAAATTGTGCAACTTCCGTATTCTTCCCTTCTAATTCTACACGTTACCAAAAATATCAAATTCCGGGTATGAGTCTGGCATAGGAATTCCAGCTTTATTTTCATAACAGGAGGTTCAGTTTGCCCTCGTCATAGTAATTTTGTTCTATCTCCAGATAGCCTACATTTTACCGACTAAAGAGAAGCGCAAAACTTCTGAAAATATCTCAAATTTTCGGAGGAGGAGGAAATTGAAATCACTTTGAAAAAAGTGTAATATTGTGACATACTACCAGACTGCCTTTTGTTACCGGTTTCGGGTCGCTTTCGAACTCTTAGTGCAGAGTTTCTATATCGATAAAAAGTGAAAATGTAGGATGACCCTGAGCAAACGTAGGCAACAGTCACATGAAAATGAAATCTTTGAGTTTTACGTCCCACGATTATGCCGGTTAGGGTAAATGAGACGGTGTTAATTAGAAATGAATGAAACGATGGAATGATAAAAGTTGGAAGAAACTGGAGAACGCCGAGGAAACCCACGCACACGGTGTTTATCCACCACAAAGTTCACTTCGCGCGAGCTGGGATCGAACCAGGGACCCATTACACCAGAGGTGAACTCTCTACCACTGAAATACCGCGGACCCAGGCAACAGTCACGTGAAGTGAAATGTTTACAATTTGAACGCTTTACGAACTACTTTTGCATTATACCCCGATATTTTCATTTTCCTTGACAATTCATGCCCAAAGCCATTTGTGCCCTTGAAGGGGTAGTATACAAAATTTCATCTTTAAAAAAAGAAAAGAAAAACAGAATGAAACGGGTGGAGTCAACATGATTCGCGAGAAATACTATGATATTTATTTGTGAAAGAAAAAATAAATTACTCCAAATCCCTGCCAACAATTGAAAAATTAGTTTCAAAATGTAATTAATTGTTATCTAGTTCTTTTCCATGTGGTAAGGTGCCAAGAACCAACGACACGTTGCCACGTTGGATAGCAATAGATATGCGTTGTATTAAGAAAGATGTTGAACGAATATCTCCAGTAATGATAGAAATGCGTCTGCCTACTTCTCTAATAAAATCAAGGCTAGCAGATCCCAAAGCACCACTAGTTTCGATGGCAATTGGAGCAAAAATAAATTTATCAAGGAGGCTGTTATACTGTATTTTCTTTGCTTTTCTACTTCTCTACGACTAGCAACAGCCCCAGCATTCATGACAGCTAAAGGGAGACTTGAATGGGCAAATGTATCTGAACACGTAAAGTCCCAAACTAGTGATTTGCCTTTCAACCAGGGAACTAATGTCATATCATCAGGTCGTTTACCATCTGAACGACAACATCCTGTAGATTCACGTATGGAAGGAATTCCAGCTGTGGCAAGGGCTCGTAAAATGATATCATTCACAGAGGAGTGTCTAGCGTGTCTACCCATGCTCTTCAATCATGAACGGCCATGCAGGACACGTTGGTTAACTTGATACCCGCAAGCTGGACAGCGATGTGGCTCACAAATATCTGCACCTAATCTTAAGGCGACAGAGATTCAAAATGCCTCATTAGTCATATGAAGACCTAATGGTGGGGAGGGTAATGCATTCAACCATGCCCCAGCATGTAGGGATGAGGCAGCACGAGTCCTGGCTTTATCCTCTGTAGCAATAACTGACTGTAAGAGTTCATGAAAATGCGCTGCAATTGATGTGTACCAAGATGCCTGAGAACCTATTTTGTTAATCTCTGGAAGATCTGTATCTGTTAAATTTTTCCATTTGGTAGAGCCTTCTTGACATATTGTTGACATATTTTCAGCCACAATATAAATAACTATCACATCAAAACTATAGTGACGAGATAGTGAGGAAGATCATATTATGTAGAGCAAATATGACTGAACTTTTAACACTTACTAAGTTCAACATCAAACCATTAAATTAATTCGATCAATGACTGCATACACTTCCGTGTCACCTAGGGTTGCCAACTTTTGAAAATTGACAGTTTCCTGGAGTACGTATACTCTTAAGATTGTGATGTGAACAATCTGAAAGTGGTTACTTCACATCAAATTGAGCAATTCAGAATTCGAATTTAATAACTTTAGTTACATTTGAAGCATTTATTAAATTTACTTATTTCAGTTTTGGTTGAGTCGACACATAATTTTTTATAGTCTACCATCAATAATACATAATAACAAATATAATTGGCAACATAATTAAGGCATGCACAAAATATGCTTGAAAAATAAGTCCTACCAACTTAATGTCTCATAATGCCTACATATTTTTACTGGAGTTGAGGATGAAACAGTGTTAACTGCTCTCTTGAAAATGTCTGTTTTTGTTGACCTTTACCAGATTTAAGTTCGGTAAATTTTCCTGGCTTCAACTCTTCAGCAAATTTCGCGCACGACAAGTCGATATCAAAGCGAAGCTATCCTTTAACCATGTTCAAATCGACAAACGATTCGAACAAAGAATGGGACTAGTAAGTGGAAACATTACTGTACATTTAACGTCTGGCACTGAGGCCATACCGGACATCGGACAAAAACCAAACTGTCCGGTAAAATACCGGACTATAGCAACGCTAGTATCACACCAACCATCAACTTCAGAGAGCGAAAGATGTTGAAGTTTTCTGGAAATCTAAATATATGAGTACCTTCTTACTTGTAATGGACCCTGTTAACATGTTTTCTTTTTATTTTCTTGTTTAACCACAAATCTAACTACTTACAGTTTCATTTGACGATAAACTAGTGACTTTCTTGTATCTGTCTAGCGACTGTACTCCGTCTACTGTTGGCAACACTGGTTATGAGGTCCAAACGGTCCAACGTTCTATTAATCTGATAAGTTCTATTTCTTTTCAGATGTTTTCATTGTTCTGGTAATTATCTGTATTGCTGTTTTGCTTTATTGTATATCACTGTTAAATTTTATAGATTTAAATACTTTAGTCAATCGTACGTTGTAGTAAGAATTAAACGGTATAACCCATGAGTTCCTTATACATATATTCAACGTAACGAAACTATATTTATACATACAGCAAAGTTACTCGAACGATAATTACGGGCAAAAAGGAACATCAAATTGATTCAATAAGATTCATAAATCATTCTGTTTAGTGCTTTAATATATGTAGGCTTAATTATATTTGTCAAGAAACGCGTGTTAATGATATATAAGCTATCCTATACTTTTCTCATTAAGCAACTAATATTTCAAGAGTGACAAGCGTGTTTTCTAACGTTTTGTTGTTTATACCAACATATTGATGTAATATATGGAGAAAATGTGTTTCTTAATTAGCCTATATGTTCCTTAATTATATGGATATTTTTCTTCGAATTTCTTTGATCCCAACCCCTACATTGGTTTCATGTTGGACCAAAGGGACCCATGAAAAAATGGGCTCAACTGAAGAATATTTAACCGATCCCCAAGTGGACTAAACTTCTGAACGCATTTACAACATACACTATGTGATCAAAAGCATCCGGACACCCCCTAAAACATACCTTTTTCATATTAGGTGGATTGTGCTGCCACCTACTGCCAGGTACTCATTATTAGCGACCTCGGTAGTCATTAGACATCGTGAGAAAGCAGAATGGGGCGCTCCGCGGAACTCACGTGGGACTTCGAACGTGGTCAGGTGATTGAGTGTCACTTGTGTCAGAAGTCTGTACGCGAGATTTCCACACTCCTAAACTCCGTAGGTCCGGTGTGTCTGATGTAATAGTGAAATGGAAACGTGAAGGGACACGTACAGCACTAAAGCGTACAGGCTGACCTCGTCTGTTGACTGACAGAGACCGCCAACAGTTGAAGAGGGTTGTAAAGTGTAATAGGTAGACATCTATCCAGACCATCACACAGGAATTCCAAACTGCATCACTCCAAATACTATGACAGTTAGGCGTGAGGTAAGAAAACTTGGATTTCATGGTCGAGCGGCTGCTCATAAACCACACATCACGCAGGTAAATGCTAAACGACGCCTCGCTTGGTGTAAGGAGCTTAAACATTGGACGATTGAACAGTGGAAAAACGTTGTGTGGAGTGACGAATCACGGTACACAATGTGGCGATCCGATGGCAGTGTGTGGGTATGGCGAATGCCCGGTGAATATAATCTGTCAGCGTGTGTAGTGCCAACAGTAAAATTCGGAGGTGGTGGTGGAATGGTGTGGTCTTGTTGTTTTGCGTGGCACTCTCACTGCGCAGGCCTACATTGATGTTTTAAGCACCTTCTTGCTTCCTACTGTTGAAGAGGAATTCGGGGATGGCGATTGCATCTTTCAACACGATCGAGCACCTGTTCATACTGCACGGCCTGTGGCGGAGTGGTTACATGACCATACCATCCCTGTACTAAACTGGCCTGCACAGAGTCCTGATTTGAATCCTATAGAACACCTTTGGGATGTTTCGGAACGCCGACTTCGTGCCAGACCTCACCAACCTACATCAATACCTCTCCTCAGTTCAGCACTCCTTGAAGAATGGATTGCCATTCCCCAAGAAACCTTCCTTCACCTTATTGAAAGTACGCCTGCGAGAGTGGAAGCTGTCATCAAGGCTAAGGGTGGGCCAAAACTATATTGGATTCCAGCAGTACCGATGGAGGGCGCCACGAACTTATAAGTCATTTTAACCAGGTGTCCGGATACTTTTGATCACATAATCTATGTAGGGTGGAGCAGAGGAAACGCATTATTTTAAACCGCTAGTATTTGGCGTATTGATTTTGAGCTACCGTTGGCAGATAGCTCAAACAATAATTGCTATGTTGGAGCGTAGAGCATCGTCTGTTCGCAGTCGAGCAGTTCTTTAGAAACATTGATTCTGTGGTCACGGTTCAACGTCTTTTCCGTTGACAGTTTAATGTCGAATGTGGAGGCACAGTCCCAGTTGAAAACACTATACTCCGATGGGTTTCCGCGTTCAGAAGTACTGGATCTGTGATGGAAAAGAAACCACCTGGTCTTCCACGTTCAGTTCGAACTCCGGAAAACGTAGACAGAGTGAAAAGAACAGTTCTTGCTAGTCCGAAACGATCAGCTAGGCGATAGGCTGTATCACTGGGTATGTCACGTATTTCATTTCATCGCATCTTACATGATAATTTCAAATTTTCTTTTTCATCACAGATCCAGTACTTCTGAACTCCGCAATCCATCAGAGTATAGTGTTTCTAATAGGGACTGTACCTCGATGTAGACATTAAACTTTCGATGGAAAACACGTTGAACCGTTACCACAGAATCATTGTTTCTAAAGAACTGCTCGACCGCGAACACACGATACTCTACTCTCCAATACTCAATAGCGAGACTAAAACTGTATTGTCTGAGCTGTCTGCCAATAGTCGCTCAAAATCAATATCCCTACTCTCGCCGAATACTAGCGGTTAAAAAAAAAATTGTTTCTTCTGCTCGACCTTGTAGTATGTGGCGAGAGTTTGGAACAGATCCTTGTAACTTTCAAACGACTGAAGGGAAAGGGACCATATCTTAGATTGGTGTAATCGAGGTAGGGTCACACCTGAAGCTGAGTAGTACCATAATGGCAGCCATCTTAAAATTTACCCTCTTGGATTCAGACCCAAACTTTTAAATAGAAATGAGGTCGTGTGACATATCGTTTTAGAGTAGATTTTCATCACAAACACACATTTACTTATTTTCAACTTATCTCTGATCATGTAATAGTTATTACCTTTTAAATACTTTATTATATTTCAATGCTTTCTTTTTTTATAGTTTACAGAAGCATTTATCCCGGAAATATACCGGAATTTGCAAGACAATGGCATTCATTTCAGTAAATTTTCTATGCAAATGCAGTCTTTTTTTGTCCTTTGTCTTCTTTATTTTACTATGGATGCGAGAACTATGTTTGCTGTTCTTTCCTTTCAATTGGAAATACATTCTTTTACGTATGGGAACGTACATGACAAAACCAGTATGTGCTCATATGTATATGTAGTAGTTTCAAAATACTGTAGCATTGTGTATTTGAATGATTTTTCTTCTTTCTACGCTTTAACATTTCAACATGCCTTTATTTCTTCTTTCTACGCTTTAACATTTCAACATGCCTTTATTTCTTCTTTCTACGCTTTATCATTTCAATATGCCTTTATTTTTTCTTTCTACGCTTTAACATTTCAACATGCCTTTATTTCTTCTTTCTACGCTTTAATAATTCAATATGCCTTTATTTTTTCTTTCTACGCTTTAACTTTCAATATGCCTTATTGCACTTAAAAGAAGAAACGCATATCAGCACATTCTTTTTTTTCTGATAGCGAAGGTTGGCTTCGGAACTCGAACATATGTTTGATTGTTTCTGAAGATACCTGAAGTTGGACTTAGAGAATTTTCAGCTCAAAAGAGCTATAATCAATGCGGTCATTCTTTTCGGAATAGGGTGTACAATCTTCTAGCTTAATCATCTATTCAAACCGGAAATGATAAAAATCAACCACTTCCGCTTTGAACGTTTCACTATAAAATAAAAACGATAAACAAGCAGTTTGATGTAATCGACAAATTATCCTAGAAATAAATTTTGTATCCAGTCTAATGTTTTTACTGAAACCGGAAGTGGTACTAATCTACTATTACTTCCGGTCTGGGCCGGCTCTACAACATGTACAACACGTGCATTTGCACGGGACGGCGAGTTTGAGGGGTGGCAAAATCTGTCATAATTATATTATTTAAAATAAATATTTCTTGTTGGTAATAGACCTCATGATGATGGTAGTTAAAAATTATTAAGCTGAGCTTCTATTTGAATACTACATTTATAAATCATGTTTAGGTTTCATTAGCTTAAAGTCACATTGACAGTGCTAAAATAAATGGTCAAACAAATCCCTAACATTGCCTGGTTCAGCAGCGTACTCAGGAATTTATTTCGGGAGGGGTCCAAACTCAATATGAGGGTATTTTATATTAAAATTTCTAAAATTGCTCTTAAATTTAGGCTAAACTTCCACAAAAATAGAAATTGCTTAGGGCCAGCCTGCTTCCGGTTACGATAATTTTTTTAGAGAATATCCCTCCATACAAACCGTACTCTTTTAACGTGTTGTACACGTGACACTTTTACGTGTTTAGAAAAGAATATTCTGTGATGAGATATTGAATAATAACAGAAAGAGATGGTTAGGCCTACAAAGGGAGCTGAAGATATGCCACTACAAATTTGGAAAATATCTTAATCATTCCCATACCATGCATTAAAAAATCTTTCATTTACTTGTTAAAATAATATCATTGTTTATAGGTGAACAAAACAATACATACACTGATATAAATTATAAACAAAGTAGGAAAAAAACTAGGCTATAATTTATTCCAGATAAGCACTCAAAACAAACTCCCCTTCTCACCTCTTTCGGATGGGGTTAAATTTACATTGAAATTGCACTATCCGATCGTAACATAAGTCACGTGGTATTAGTCCCCTTTACACACACAACTTTATTTATTTTTGAAAAGTTAATTACTTACGCTATGAAACATAGCTGAGCGAGCGTCAGCGAGAGAAAGGGGTCAGAAACCCGTAAGACTCGTTTTATACCATCTTTATCACAATTCACACAAAACATCCTTCCATTCACAGCCGACACGCTGCAATGATATACCACGTGACGTCACGATTGGGTGGGGCAACTTCAATGGTAAATTTAACCTCACCTCTGCCACTGCAGAAAAGAAAAACAAGTTGCTTAGCTTGACAGGAAGGGAAACTTTTTGATATTCAGTATCGCGTAGAATCTAAAGGTTCACCCAAATTCTTTTGGGTCTAATGTTGATAAGACATTCTTGATCCTTTTCGCCATTATGGAACCCAGCTACCAATAATTACCATTTTTGATTTTTTGCTTTAGAAGAAATAGTGATTATTATTTGTGCACTAAAAGTTTGATCTTTGTATATTTTTAAAACTCTAATTTCTAAAAATGAGAACTAATTCGTTATAAAGTTAATTTTCTTGATTCTTTCATTCAAGAGTCATAATAGGCTGTTTTCTTTTTTTCACTGTAATGACATTTAGTTTATAGCAGGGCCGAACGAGACATGTGTTGCTTTGCTTTATCATTCTCGTTTCGCAGCTCTATGGCCTATTTAACCCGGAGGTTCAATACCGCGTTCATAAAACCTCTTTATGAACTTTTATCGTTAGTCAACTGGATCCAGTTTCTACTTTGTAATAACTCCTATTTCTGCGAGATCCATCTTAATATTACCTCCCATCTGTACCTAGGTCTTCCTAATGGTCGTTTTCCGATTGGACTTCCAGTTAAAACTTCGAAAACATTTCTTCTTTCTTTCATTCTCGCTACATGACCTGCCCACCTGAGCCTTCTAGACTTGATGACCCTAAATATGTTCGGTAAACCGTATAAATTATATAATTCCTCGTTATGAATTTTTCACCATTCCCTTTCCTCTTGGGCCCGAATATTTGTCTTAGGATCTTGTTCTCAAATACTTTCAGTCTACGTTATTCCCTCAGAGCAAGCCACCATGTTTCGCAACTATACAAAACAACAAGCAACTATGATAATCATTTTGTATATTTTAAGCTTCAAGTTCCTCGACAAAATTGGCGACAACAGATTCTGAACTGAATAATAACACGAATTTCCTGCTTTTTCTCTCGAATTCTACGATTATTAGTATAAAATCATTGTATGAATACAGTAAATATTCATTCAATTCCCATATTCATTCAATTCCATCGCTTCCAATTTCAACATCATTTGACAACCCTGACTACTTAGGAAAAAACAACTCTTCATTTAGATTAACTATTACACTACAAGATTTGTTATTTATCTCACTAATATAGATACATGTAATAAAGTTTTTAAAGAATAAAGGTAACCAAGTAAGTTCTGTCGCTTTTTGTGGAGGTCTGTATTCCTTTCGCCCTCATACCGTGAGTTGAATGCGAATAAATATAAGACGACGGTCAGTTGTTGGTGTGGGTATATCCAACATACTACCTGGTTGTGGCAGTTAAGTTATACCGTGAACTTGCATAAGGTCAAAGTGAACATGGGACCTACAGAGAGCGTCATAAGGACGTGTATGCTGTACGAGTTCAAACTGGGATCAAACGCTGCTACAGCGGAGCGGAAAATATACTAGGCATTTGGTGAGAGTGTCGTGACTACGTGGACAGTGCAGTGGTGATCTAGCAAGTGTAAGGACGGTAACAAAACACTCGAAGACGTATCACGTGCCGGAAAACTAACACATGTAAAAAATGAAGATCTTCAATCAGCAATTGAGGCGAACAGTGGGTAGACATGTGAGGAACTGGGACTACCATTCAGTATGAGTCGAAAACCCATTCGGCAACACCTCCATCAACTTGGAAATTACTACAAGTTTCGTCGATGAACCCCACATGATTTGACTCCGGTCCAGAAGGCAATGCGAGCAGACACCTGTATTTCTTTGTTGTCTCGTCTGAGGAAGGAGCCATTTCTGGACAGAGTGTTGACATGAGATGAGAAGTGGGTCCTGTACGAAGCTCTACAGCACCGTCATCATTGGTTTGCAACCCATAAACCACTTCGAAAACAGCCGCAACCAGCACTGCATCAGAAGAAGGTCCTCCTGTGTAATTGGTAGACTACTCACGGCATCATGCGTCGGGAACTAACAAGCTGCTGGTCAGAGCATCAATGGAACTGTGTACTGTCAACAGTTGAGCCGTGTTCAAGAAAACTCAAAACTCTGTGAAATCAATTCTGAATCGCAAAGGGGTCCTTCTGTTACATGACAACGCAAAGCCCCACGTGTAAGATGACCCGGGACACCATTCTACACCTTGGATGGGAAACACTATTGCATCCTCCATACTCCTCGGACATTGCATCGTCCGATTTTCACCTGTTTCATTCCTTAGACAATCACTTTAGAGGGCACCAGTTGAAATCCCTAGTATAGGTGCAAAATGCACTTGATATCTTCTTCGCTTCACACCCCATCAAGTTTTACCGCGATGGAATCCTTGGCCTTCCAGAACGTTGGCAGAAGGTCGTCGATGCTGATGGGGACCAGTTTTGATTATCGAGATATATCTTAGTTTACATATCGATGTTCGCAGGTGGTGTGTGAAAAAGCGACAGTACTTTCTTGGTTACCTTTGTAGTTGTGGAATTCTATGAAAATATGACTTATTATTTACTTGTTCACGTACATACATTGTCTGTATCTCCGTGTGTAGGGGTTGATGGCGGAAAAAAGAACACCAAAATTCGCGTTTATCAAACCACGTTTCTGAGCGTTGTGACGAGTAAACTCATCTTGATATCCTGTCAGCTTATCTGGAATGAAGCATAAGACAACTGACGAGCACGCAATGTAATTCAAGGACAGAAGGAACGTCGATCTTTATTTTGATAGTTTGGGGGGGGGGAGTAATATATTTCATTTTTTTTTATGCCTGTCGGAAGTGATAAGATAAACTGTATAAAATATTGCGTGTCATACGTTGGAACGTTGGATAATGTCGAACTGTCTTTAGGAATCATGATCTTGTCCAATATACGACGACTTTGACTCCGGTCTAGTTCAGGCTACTAATTGCTGTTATTATCGATTTATTGTACGCACTACAAGATAATGAAATAGCATATTGCATATGAAATATATAGTATTTGTATTTTCGATGACTATGTGTCCGTGCTGTCATATATATATATTCTTCCGACACAGAACAATGTCAAGGACATTTCACAATCACATAGCAGTTTGAATATAATCGTGGAAGGATAGGTTATACTTGTGATTTCATATAATCGATATATTACGCAAGGTTATACTGGTTAAAACGAAATATGTGCGTGATTGTTGTGTTTCATGATAGTTATAAACATTACATTTTGCCCCGGTAAATGGTAGGCGTGACAAAATAATAGTAATAATAATAATTAATAATAATAATAATAATAATAATAATAATAATAATAATAATAATAATAATAATAATAATAATAATAATAATAATAATAATAATAAATCATTTAGGCTAATGAGAAGGTATATTATCTATCTGTACAAAATCTATTGCCGGTTATTATTATAGCAATAATTCGCAGACAGCAAAATGGCGTAATGCGGAAGAATAAATCTACACGTGACAAATGTTGTTACTTCCCTTCTGCAACATAACACAGATTGGATATAAGCAAATGAAATCTTTAACTTCTACGATTATGTCGGATGGGCTAAAGGAAACGGTGATGATGAGAAATGAATAAGCGGTGGAATGAAGAAAGTGGGAGGAAACGGAAGAACCCGGAAGAAATCCACTCACACGGTGTTTGTCCACCACAAAATCCACTTGGCGCGAGCTGGAATTGAACCAGGGACTCCACTCACCAGAGGTGAACGCTCTACCACTGAAGCACCGATGCCCCAGACCAGAGGTTTTCTATTAATCGGAGTTATAGGCTGCCGAAAACATGAAAAAATGAACTTTAAAGGTCCATAGCTCCAAAACTATGGGACATACCGTAGTCGAGTCAAGACTTCACTTAGAAACTATGTGCACTATCAAAAAATCCATGTTCCAGAATTCTAAGGTACTCACACAACAGTTTTCATAGAAGGAGTTTTGTTACGGGCATATAAATTAAAGTACTCACCAACTCCCTCCATAAAAATTGTTGCGGAAGCACCGCAGGATTCTGAAACTTGGATATTTCCGTAGGGCACATACTAGTTCTTAAGTGGAATCTTGACCCGACTACGGTAGGTCCCGTAGGTTTGGAGCTATGGATATTTAAAGTTCATTTTTACATGTTTTCGGCAGCCTATAACTCCGAAAGGAAGCATTTGTGCACCTAGGTTGCTCTATAGTTTTTGTCTTATCTTGGTGTCAGGAAGGGATGTTGAAGCTTCCTCAGTGTGTGTGTAGGAAGTTTCATAGAACGGTTTTACTCGCCTATCCGTCAACCGGTCTATCTGTTGACAGTTACAGAACTAAAAGGGTAAGAGGTATCTAGAAACGATTCTTTGGAACCGACTCAGCATTCTGAGAATATATTGCATTATGGTTATTCTTTTTATTCCGACTGAAAGTGGTTAGGATTAACCATTGTTGTATTAATTTTGATTACCATAGAACGAAAACGGTAACAGCTAGAGACAATAGTTTGTTTTTAATCGATTCAGCGTATAAAGAAAAGAAACTGTCTTCATCCGCATCTCTCTACTAAAACGGAAATAGTAGAAAATTACTACTACTTCCGATTACAATATTGATCTGTTTACACTTTACTTTTCCACTTCCGTTCGCGAACTCCATGAATTTCTCTCGCGACCCCGGATACAGAAACCCTGCGTTAAATTAATGTTCTTATTATGCACACACCTTACATCACTATACATAATATCCAAAATTGTCCGGCTTATGAAAAGTTTTTTCCACTTGTTTCTACATCGTGATGAAAATTTTCCGATTCATGAAAATCCCTTTCACTTGTTTCTACAGAGCAATAAAACTTTCCGATTCACAAAAAGTTGTTTTACTTTTTGCTTCAAAATGATGAAAATTTTGCGACACATGAAAAGTTCTTCAATTTTTCAGTATAAGACAGAAAATATTTTCACTCATGAAAAATTATTTAATGTGTTCCTACATAGTACTGAAAATTGTCTGAGTCATGAAAATTTTCAGATTCTTTAAACGATGTTTCACTTTTTAACATTTCTATACATGAATTCAACCAATTTTATGATTGCTGAGGAATTGTTACTTGATTACTGATATTTTTTTTAGAACGGAAAATTTTCCGGAAAAATATAGCGGAAAATTTTCCACCTCACATCACTAGGTTTAAAGCCTTGACGCAGCTGTTGGTTCCTTCGGCGTTTAAAAGTTAAGAAGGCCAAGATGCCAAATACTCATAAATATGAATCCTGATTCCTCATGTAGTATCTTCGGACATTTTAAATTGGGAACCGGTCAAAACCCCCACAGCCAAAACCCCCACACTCAAGAAATGTCAAAACCCCCACACAAACGGTCATAACCCCCACACAAATGGACAAATCTCCCAAACGCACGAACGGTCAAAACCCCCACAGCCAAAACCCCCACACTCAAGAAATGTCAAAACGCCCACACGATCGGTCATAACCCCCACACAAATGGACAAATCTCCCAAATACACGAACGGTCATAACCCCCACAGCCAAAACCCCCACACTGGTAGTCGGTCATAACCCCCAACGGTCATAACTCCCACACAAATGGACTAAACAGCCACACATAGCAACGGTCACAATCCCCACATAAATGGACAAAACCCCCACACAAATGGACAAAACTCCCACACGCAGAAATTGTCACAACTGCCACACAAATTGACAAAACCCCCACACTCATGTATTGCCCTTGTACTTTTTAATAACATTTTTTATTCCACTTAAACTGATGTTGCAACTATTCTTCTTGGGCGTCATAAAGAGCCGCAACAAAGACGTGAAATGACGATCATTTCAGAGTGTGGGGGATTTGTCCGATTTTGTGGGAGTTTTGTCCATTTATGTGGGGATTATGACCGTTGCTATGTGTGGCTGTTTTGTCCATTTGTGTGGGGGTTATGACCGATTGTGTGGGCGTTTTGACATTTCTTGAGTGTGGGGGTTTTGGCTGTGGGGGTTTTGACCGTTCGTGCGTTTGGGAGATTTGTCCATTTGTGTGGGGGTTATGACCGTTTGTGTGGGGGTTTTGACATTTCTTGAGTGTGGGGGTTTTGGCTGTGGGGGTTTTGACCTAGACCCTTTAAATTATTATTATACGGTAAAAATTATAGAATTAATTGTGATTTTGAACCTACCTCAAGAAAATTTCTGTCTCAAGCACTGGGTGAAACTGAAGTGTCAGATCGACATGTACAGAAGAAAAAATATTTAAAAAAAAAAAAAAGAAGAGAAAAGAGAGAAACATTCAGGCTTGCCAGTCATACAATAATTTAAGCCTTAACATGATAATGCCCTTGCTATAATAGGCCAATATACCATAATTTTAGAACGCATACTTTTTTTTTTTGCAATTTTTAAATATTAAAATAAATTGTAGATGTGCATTAAAAAAACTACAAAACACACGCTGAGGTTTTTATCAACCATTATCGATAAAATAAATAAATAACAATTTGAGAATTGGCAAATGGCAATCCAGCAGGCCGGTAGCCAGCCCAGAAATGTGCGGGGGGCCGGTAGAACTTAAGGGGGGCCGATCCAACCATATTATAGTTCATCACCATATTATAGTTCATTTGCAAGCCTATCGTGATAGTTTTAGGAGGCCAGCCAAATTTTAGGGGAGCCGGGCCCCCCTAGACCACCCGTGGATACGGGCCTGCAATCCAGCCTTGTTTTTCTAAATTCAAATTACGTGTATGAGGGGTGGAAATATTGTTGTTCAGAGTAGCGTTAATAACGATATAAAAATAATGGCGATACAGTGACACCGATTTCAAGATCTAAACTAAAGATTACTAGATAAGTTTTTTTACTATTGCTATTATTAGTCTACTAGTACTATACTTGTTTGTATAATTATCATGTGCATAACGAATACACGATAATTTTAAAGACGAAAATCGATAATTTTGTTCAGTGAGGTTGGCTACTCTGGAAACCTTGTTAGAAAATTTTGAATTTATGCTTTTGTTACTGATTGCTTTTAAGAGATTACACTGTTCTGTCAGCTTATGTATTGTATTCTTTTATTGACTTAACTATTAAACAATTTACTAAGTCGCCAAAGGATTTTTTTGTTTTCCTATTTCCTAATTGTAGGTTCACAAAAGATACTGTTTCAATTAATGATTCAAAACGTCATTAATGAATAAACGCGGAAAATACATTATAGCACAAAAATCGTAACAGACAGTGTCAGTTGTGAAGATTTTATTGAATCCCAGCCGTTAAAAGCCTTCACACTTAATACTGGACAACATATTTGCTTTATGCTTGATTAATGAACCTTGTTTCAATTTGTAAGAATTAAGTAAATTCTGTCTTAGAAATTTGAAATGTAATTTTTTGCCTTTACTTTCTATGCCAATCACTGAGCTAAGAATTAAGAATAAGGTTGACTGAATCGTTTCGTGTAGGTTATCTTCGTTCTTCATTTGATTAAAAAAAAAGTTTACATCGTTCGTCATCGATTAAACTTATCCGATCTTGACCAAAGTGAAGATAGTAATAAACAGGGACATTTGCAAGGGGTTTGCCCTAGGTGTTTGAACCTTTCTGAAATTCCAGACTTTTCTGTAAGGAGCATGGATCCGATCCTCGTACGGTAGGGAAACAGTTTTAAACATGGACTTGGTGGACGCGGATGGTGTCACTGGAAAAATCCGGGTCCCCTGAGCACAGTGATGATGTCAAAAATTGGGTCCAGCTCTAATGCTCATAAAAATGGGTCCCGACTAATCGCCTGTTAAACATAGAGTTGTTGGATTCGGGCGTTGACGTTGGAAAAGTCTGGATGCCCTAAGCACAACAGGGTTGTCACAAATCGGGCCGGGGCATCGAGGTCCAAGAAATTGATTTTCGAAGTCTTAGGCTCGAGTTCCTCCTACTTGCCCATTAAACATGGACTTGTTGGGTGCAGGTAGTGGTGTTTTAAAGATCCGGGTTCTCTGAGCACAACGGTGATGTAGGGTCTGGGCCCGGGGACACTAGTAATGGGGTTCTGATTATTTGGGGTCAGTGCAATGACAGCTAACATCAATTGTGGAAAAACCAATTCGAAGTAGCAAAAATGGTTTGGTAGTGTTGAAATGAGCAAGTAAACATCCATTTAACAAACTTGCTAAATTAGACATCAGTTCTAAAGTATTAGAGGTGCTCCTTATCAAACTTATACGTAACATGTGCAAACGCCCCAGCAATCAATTGTTTTAATTTTAGCAGGAAGAGTTTCAATTTTCTTTGCTCTGTTTCCTGCAGTAGCATCAACAGCCACTCTGTTCGACTTGCGAAAGTGCCCAACTATGTTCAGTAATCTTGAAGACAAAACAATTAATAGCCGAGTTTGAGGTCCTCAAAGGAACTGAATTAATCAAAGTGGTCAAACATCATATCCATCTAATGGTTACATGGGCGATGTCAGATTTTGATATCCTGGCACAGATACCAAAATGCAGTCATGATGTGGGTACAGCATCCCACAGTCCTTGCACCACTGTTACAATTACACTAAATACTCGACTATTCTAGGGGCTGTGGTGGCCCAATGGTAGAGAGTTCACCTCTTGTGCGTGGATCCCTGGTTCAATCCCAACTAGCACCAAGCGGACTTTGTGGTGGGCAAACACTATGTGCGTGGGTTTTCCGTTGCATAAACATGAGACGTAAAACTGAAAAATTTCATTTTCATTTTTCGACCACTCTATCAATGTAGCCACGGTGGTGTTCGAATGGAACAGAAGAAAAACCTTTCGTGGTTTGTTTTGGCCAAAGCATCGCAATTGCCAGATGCCCTTTACCAGAATGATGTTGAATTAATTGATTTCGATGCCAACGGCGCAGTGATCGATATTCGGCTGGCTCGTGTACCTTTGCCGATCCATGGAGGCATCACGGTCCTTATCATCAATGTCAGCATTGGTTCCAGTCTCGAGGTATGAGATCACATTGTTCAGTTGATAGGAGCCACAGATAATGAGGCGGTGGTCGTATTTAGTGAAACGTGGAAAGTTGTGGCGATATCGGCAACTGAGAAAGGCGTGTAACCAAGTGCATTCCTCCGCGTTAGATTTAATGGGGTCAAAATCTGAGCAAACAACTTGCCCGTTTTATTCTTCATTTTCATGCGTTTCAGTAGGCGTTGAGCGATAGCTGGATTGTCCTGGTTCCTGTTGTTTGTCGGCACAAATTAGCGAATCCCACCTTGGTGATTCGTCTTGACTCGTTGGCTTTCTCAGTCGACCGCTGAGTAGCTGCAGAGGAACTGCTCTGTAGAATATAAAAATGGATGTCAATGGCCTCCACACTTGTCCTGGCATCCTGAAAGCAACGGTCCGCCACCATATCGCCCACTTGCATGAAAGATAAGTGCTTTTTCGGGATAATATAATTGAGAACTGAAGCATCATTCTGAGTTGCTTGGTAATGACCAAGCAAAGCCACCAATCGCCCGTGAGAGAGGACGAGCGCCATCAACTTGTACAAACTGTGCTTATTCTGCACGGACCAGGTTTTGTGCTCAGAGGCATAGTTTTTCGAGTTCTTACATTCTCAATATCCAACATTTGCAACGGCCAGCAGCCGACGTTCACTAATTTGAAACAGAAGTTGAGCATGGATGCTGGTTTGTCCAAGCAATGTGGCTCGATCAGGCGTATTACATAGCTAAACTATTACATTGCTCATGGCAGCGATTGCCGCACGAAATTCTCGACCTACAGCATGCCGCTTCAAGCCCAACGATGATTTCTTGGCGAGGATACTCCTATTCTTGTATAGGAACACGGTTAGCTGGCAGCGGATGCACTGATGAGCGACATCTTACAATATATCCTGAAACTACGCCTTGTTGTGACCAAACCAGATTTCACAAGTTTCATCATCTATAAGATCAAATCGATCAACATCAACGAAGGTCTTGCTGCCTTAATTCGGATATCACCTCCGTGCTCATGGCACCCGCACCTTTCCAATGCTACCACCCGCGCACAACGACCCCAATTTAATAAGCAAAATAAGAGACCCGAGACAAAAACTTCCGGATCCCATTTTTTGCCGATTCAGGTTGGACCGGATTTCTGACATCAACGCTGGACTCGGAAGACCAGGACCTTTCGAACGGTACCACCCAAGCAAAAAACTCCATTCCTAACCGTACAGAAAACAGATTACGGTTATGCGTTATTCGGCACTACGTGACTACTAAGCACAAAAATAACAAATGAAAATCGTGAAACATCCAGTGCTGCGAACTTACTAGAACAGACATAGCAGACATGTCAAAAGTTGCGTTCTTTACGAGACACCCTGTATAAGATTTCACATAATTTTTGGAAGTCTGACATAGTTTCACCTAGAAAGCAGATTTCCCTGTAATAATATCAAGAGAGCCGTCTGCTGAAAAGAAGCTAGGAGGGAAAGATTTCACAAAATAAGATTTATATGAGAATTAACGTGTGACGTGAAGGAACAATAAGTTCGAGTTATATAGCCGGAAAACGTTTACCTCTGTAATATTGTTGACGTAAAGTGTCAGCTTCAGTAATCCTTAGTAAATATATTTGCCGTCAGATTCCAGAAATCTTTATATACACTTAATCTACTTCAGTGTAGAAGGTATGCTATACTCTATGTTCATCACTTGAACAATGAACGTCTCTATCTGTCAGGGCATTTGACATCAGTATTACAATCTATGCGTTTAAGTCTTCTATATGGATTAGTTAAGCGTCGTAATAAAAACTGCTTACGTCATTTAATAGCGCCATGAAACCGCAAATGGAATAAGTGTATGCAAAACATTCAACGATTTGTTTCTCTGCTGGTGCGATACATAGAGACTATACATCAATAGAACGAAAACACAGGGTTAGTAGAATCACGCAAGTGGGAGGGAGGGACAGTGGCTCATTGGTCCTCGGGTGCGTTCGTTCCGTGCTTCGATCCCCGGCCAAGTAAATTTGTGGTGGACAACATCGTGCCCGTGGATTTTCTCGGGTATTTCCGTTTCCTCCCACTTTCTCATTCCACCAATTCTTGTATGATCAGCCATTTGCCTTAATCACCGTCTCCCTTAGCCTAATGAACATAACGTGGAAAGTTAAACTAAAAGATTTCATTTTGATTTTTCATCACTCAAGTGGGCCTTAGTGGATTGTAATATTATTAGGATCACGGTAGTGGGTCTTATATGATTGTAATGTTAATACATCTGTTTGTTACTCCACACGATATCTCTTGAACGAAAACATTTTTTTTTTCAACTCTGTGTTCTGTATTAGGCAACAAGAGTAATTACCTCAGTGAGTTCGATAATGGATTCAATCCGTTGTCAACTTCATTAAATGTATATTGCCTTGCTTCTATGCAACCTGCATACTAGCAAAGTAATGTTGGTTGACTATAATAAAATATTATATAGCAAAGTAACCATCCGTGTCACGTTTAACTCTATAGAATTCCCCAGCTTCTATGCAACTTGCACAGTAAGAGAGGAAGGTTGTTTGCTTATAATACAAGATGTAGCTTTTCTTGCTGTCTTCCACTGGCGTCTCTGTTATGTAAAATGGGGGGAACATCAAAGAAAGTTATTTAAATAATAGTACTTAGCCTAACCTGTTTATTATCTTTGATTCCATTTGTTACCTTTTTGCTTACCTTCACGGCCCCCGTGAGACATATCAAGAATTCTGTTATAATCGTTTCACAGCCTGAATATTATATTCCAAATAAATATAATTATTTTTATTTATATGTTATTCTGTTATTAGCAATTAAATTAAATTAGAATAGAATATTGCATATTTTGTACTTCAAAATATTGGGGGGGGGGGACGCGTCCTCCTCGTCCCCCTGCCAGAGACTCTCGTGCTGTCTTCAGCAGAGTTCACTCATAATTAATTCTAGTATTTCATATCTCTACACAAACAGTAACAAAACAAGACGTACCATAAATAAAGCTATCAGCAGACTGGGAGTCACTTCAAGTTTTAATGCAAAATATACGCCTACCTGAGTGTAGTTGAAGATTTTGACTTGATGTGATTTGAATTTTAGCTTAATGTTCCTTTCAGCAGCGAGGCTATATGAGACTTGAACCTTTATTTTAACATGGAATCCGAACCACATGAGCTCTCACCGGAGAATCGAACCCAGGTCTCCCACACCAAAGGCACGTATGCTAACCGCTTAGCCACGAGAAAGTGCAGTTGGAGATTTTAAAGTAACTGTTTCGTTACTTACAACTCGACAGTCTCAACCGACGGCTTGGCCAGCTTGTTGGCTTCTTCACACACTGTAAGCCTGTTTTCTTGAACTCGGTGTACCACAAGGGTTGAGGCTTTCTCATCTCGGATAGGTATTATAAAGGTGATTTCTCCTCTCGGAAAGTGTATCTTTTTGTTTGCTAGCGTTCCTTTTCAGCACTAAGGCTATATAAGACGTGGACTTACAGATTAAGATGGAATCCGAAACACTGTAATGTGTTCAATGATCTACTACCGAGAATCGAACTCGGGATCCTGTGTACCAAAAATGAGGCGACGAAAAGTACCTAGGTATATATGTTTATGTTGGAAGGGCTTTGTCTCGTCTCTCGTCACAAAAAAATCTGTATCGTCTCATTTTGGGGACACCCTTATGTGCCATATATGAATAGTCTTGTTTACGGATCCTCTGCTTTAAATTTGTCACGAAATATACACCCTAGCATCACAACAAACTCAAATTTACAAAACGTCCGAGACCATTAAACACCATTATGTTGCCACGACTGCTCTCTGGTGGTAAAATCTCCAACTACGTCTCGACACCTATTACACATTAAAACTTGGGTGAGATTGCGGTCCGTGGTTCGATTTCTGGTGTTAATAGTAATTTTTGGTACTATCCTAGCATTTATCGCGAGGCAATTGGGAAAAAAATGAATTTAGAGACATCAGAAATGAATCAGGATGTATCACAAATAGCTTCTAGTTAGGAATATGGAGTAAAAAGGTATTCTCAGGATTCTTCCGTTACGTCCCACCAGTGATTGTCCGGCTCAGCAGTCACCTGTGTCACTTGGGTCGTACGTCTTATCTGGATGACTCAAGCCTGGGTCTTGCTTTTCAGACTAGACCTTGTCCCAAAACAGCTGAAATCGTGTCATCAGTACCACTCACATGTCCGTATCACATACCTAAACCGGAAAAATCGGGAAAAACAGGAAATTTTTCTGAAAAAATCATTCCCTCGGAACACTTCTTTGGTCTATCTTTGACTTGACCAATAAAAAAACGGCTTAAATATCTGTTATAGAACCTAAATAAGCAGTCAAAGAAGATACTACGCCATGGTATAAAAATATGTAATACACTTTGTAAAGAAAAAATAGCGACACTTGCTCGGATATGGTTTTTTCAACATACATTAACCAATATGAGTTTTTGCATGAATTTCTGATAATATTACAATGCATATTTTTAATGAGCAGTTCATTCTTAATACTTGTGCCGCAGTTTCAGGTTTTTTATATGCACATAATGAATTTATATGCATATATTAGTAGCAATGTGTGTTTTCAGCAAAAACAGCTGTGGGAAGAACTATACATAAAAGTATGAAAGATCAACAATAATAACAACAACAATAATAGTAAGGTATATTGTGTACGATCATTGAGAGGTACAATACATCAAACTAGGTTTCGTATATGGACCATGGGCTTTAGGAATAGTCGAGGCCTTTTGTTGACAAGGCTATTGCAAAATGCAACCTTGATTTCATGGAATCACACCCGGCTTATCTGTTCTGTGAGTTCCATTCTATCCGAGATGGTTGTCTATTGTGTTTGCTACTCATATTGACCCAAATTTTACAATTGGATTCATGTCAAGTGAGTTTGGAGGCCACGTGAGTCTTAGAATAGTCATATTCTTGCACCACGTATTAACGATTTTCGCTCGGTGACATGAAGCATTAACGTCCTGGAAAACGAAGTAGTCCATATTTTCTTCAGGAAAGTTATCTGTAGCTGTTGTAAGAATTTTACGTACCAGAATTTGAAGACGTTTTTGTGTATCAAATGACTCTTCACATATATCCATTGTTCTGACGTCTTTGGCGGTAAGCAAGCCCATACCATCACTCAGTAACTGAATATTTGCATCTCTTAAACAAAATCCGTATGAAGTTCCTCGTTCATTCGTATCCACAACTTCACACCACTATCGTTTTCCACTATTCTAAAGACTTCAACGGAGAAAACAACATGCTTCCAGTTGTCATAAGTCCAAGTAGCATATCGCCTCACAAACCTACGTGTTGAAATATTCTGTCTTTTTGTCAGTTTCGACTTTCCAGGCGGTTTTTTCTTCGTAATATCCTCCTTATACACTTAAGATAATACAGTCGTACGAGTTACTGCAGTTTTGGGGAAGTCATTCCTTAATTCTGCACTACTATTGATTTTATTTGGCGATCTGCTCTGGGTGATGGTTTCTTTTTTCTATCACAATGTTGAGAAAGGGATGATTTCTTATACTATTTTTGCTTCTAAATTACTCTTCCTGTGGTCGAATGGTGGATTTTGAGTATTCCAGCCATGTCCCTTAGAGATGTAACTTAGCTGTGCAAAGCAAGAATTATGTCTTGTTCACGTGGCGACAAGTTACATTTCTTACCTATCATACTTGTTTACAGTTCACATGTAGCAACAATTTCATACAAAAACAACGCTGCACAACAACAATATTGTTACTTGACACTGTTCAAATTATGACAAAGCAGAGAACAATCACAAAATGCTAATTACCTGGGCGTACACATCACAAATGCAATTCAAAATTCTCACTCCAATAACTTAGGAGACATTCTCAGGTGCCATCTGGTGAGAATATTACTGACACATAAATAAATAGTAACCGCCGTTGTACACCATAGGTGTCACAGATAATGCAAATGAACTATCACACTCATAATTTTCTTCTATTCCTCTTCTAGCCGGCTGCAACTATGGTTTTCTGTGTAAGTTACCTTCAGAATTCAGGTGTCGCTATTTTTTCTTTACAGAGTGTAAATCCTAAAAGGGTCAAAGAACAACGCATCTTAAAAGTGATTTCCCATAAAAATGAAATGAAAAGAATTTTTTTGAGTTTTACGTCCCACAGTTATGCCGGCTAGGATAAAGGAGACGGTGATGATGAGAAATGAATGAAATGATGGAATGAAGAAAGTGGTAGGAAACGGGAGAACCCCGAGGAAACCCACAGACACGGTGTTTGTCCACCACAAAGTTCACATGGCGGGGGCTGGGGTCAAACCTGGGACCCGTAGCACCAGAGGTGAACGCTCTACCACTGAGCCACCGTGGTCCCTGATTTCCCGTCAATATAAAATTCAACAACTGATCAAGTCTACTGGAAATAAGGTAAACAATCTTTTATTTCCTGTTATCACATACTTGGATGAAGCAATCATGATTTCATTTATTATTTGGCAATAAAAAGTAACAGCTTATCCTAAGTAGAAAACCATACTCGTCACTGAATTTCTACCGCGAATTCATCCTGAGTATACGCTCTGGAACATTCTGCTGTTAGCATATTCATTTCATTATCAGTCCTCCAACCAAACTGTCATCCACAGGTTCATCTTGTCCTCCAGCGTATAACCCGCAGCAGAGCCGAGGGCAGAACATCACCTGTATCTGATTTATTAAAATGGCGTGATCATTTGACGTGCATTTCAGTTCATAAATTTACTTTCCACCTAATGTTCACGATGTTATATATATATATATATATATATATATATATATATATATATATATATATATATATATATATATATATATATATATATATATATATATATATAGGGTGTTAATGAACTATAGAGACAAACTGTAAGAGATGATTCCTTACATCAAAATAAGAGAAAAAGTTCATATGGACCTGTGGGAAAAGTGTATAGTTTCAGAGCTAGGGCTGTCCAAAATCGTGAAAAAGCCGAATTTCAAGAGGACCTATTTCGAATTCAAGAAACTGTGGATGATGGTCCTTATCAGCATAAAGGAAGTCACGCATACGCAATCCGAAATTGCATATTTCATTAATGTTCAATGGGTGTACAGAGTATTCCCTGCAAGGTGATATTCTCAAACTTGCCATCAACCGAATTTTGAGATATGCTTTGAATTTAGGATTGGTCCAAAATAGGCAAACGATAAGTCTTGATAGCAGTGAACACGGAATCCTTTGGCGCGATATCAGAAGCGTTAACTATCAGCAGCAGCACGGTCTCTCGTACTCGGGTAAACGCAAGCTGCGATGTTTCCTTTCATGCTTATAAGTGAAGAAAACGTGAAATATATCACGATGAAATACATCGCATCACATGTTATTCTGAACACAAAAAAGTATGGAGCTGCCGATTCCTAACATTTCTGACTTCCCTCCGAAGCACTGGGTATCCACTATTGTCAAGACTTACCTTCTGCCTACTTTGGATCCTTCTTGAAATCAGGGTATATCTGAAAACTCTATTGAGGGCACATCTGAGAATTACACTGTGTAGGAATACCCTCTATACCGATTGAAAATTGATGAAATATGCACTTTTGGAACGTGTATGCATGGCTTCTTTTATGCTGAAAAGGAACACCTTTCACAACTTCTGGAATTCGAATAGGGCCTGTTGAAATTTAGCTTTTCCGCGATTTTAGACAGCCCTAGCTCTGAAACTATCAATTTTTCGTCATAGGTCCACATGAACTTTTTTTCTGATTTTGATGTGAGGAATCACCTCTTACAGTTTGTTGGTATAGTTCATTAACACGGTATATATATGATCAAATCGTGTTTTTCTAGCAATTCAGAAAGAAGACTTGCTCAAATTTCAAACCACGAAATGAAATTATTTCACTTTAACGGGAGATGTATGATTAAGGAATTGGTGGAATGGGAATGTGAGTGGAAACGGAAGTATCCCAAGAAAACTCAACAACATAATGTTGTTAACCACAAATGTACTTGGCGGGGAATCGAACCAAGGACACAACGCATCAGATATACGCTACTGTGAACTAATGAAAAGGGAATATACTGATGTCAGGAACGAAAGTAATGTTCACACGAGACGAGACAAAACTCCAGATTGTCTCGTCTTGTCTCGTGCAAAGCATGTCTCGTCTCGAAAAAGATGTGCTCGTCTCATCTCATGTGTCGTCACGAATGGTTCTGTCTCCTCTCGTGACAACACTAGAGCGCTTGAGGCCCACAACAAGGAGCTGTTATGCCAAGTGGTTAAAATTAGAACTTTTATTCAAGTTTGGTATGGTTAACAGAGCACAGCACATAACACGACTACAATCTTTCAACAATGATTGCTTAGTTTCGACGGAACCAGTAATGAATTACTACGACAGGAATATTTATCAATATCGTCGGGACAGTAGAAAGGCAAACATTCCCCATTCATTCTAAAATTCCTTTTTTCAAAACCTCTGCGCCACTTCAACAAATGAGACCTATATGACTTTCCGATTTCAAAAATGGCTTAGATTCGAATAACATCATAAAACAATTTTAAAAAAACTAAATTTTATTGTCAAACCAGCATCCTTACAAAACTCAATATCGAAAAAGGCTGACACGTTTCTGTCTTTGTTCGGAACAAGGGAGACTATGAAACAATGGTTAGTTACTGATAAAACTGCCATTAAGAGAACTTGTACTTCTATAACAAGATTTTTATACATAGATATCCCCAAAAGCTCCCGGAATGAAATCTTCTGAAACACTGATCTCGATTAATGCTTTAACATCGTACTTGAATCTAGAGCACTATCACAAATAATTAAACTTGAATCGATAGAAAAATGGAAATAAAAGCAGTTTGTAAGAACCATTTCCAAAAAAGAACAAAAACTTTAGGTATTCCTTGTTCTTTGTAGGATAGTACTCGTTTGAACTAATAAATGCTGGTATACATTTCGAAGGTAAATAATTTATCCCAAGTTTTTTTTTTAAATTAAACAAATTCAAAAACTGTGATTGCATTTTCGAGACACGAAACAAGACAAAACATTTCACGAGACGTCTCTTCTCACTCGTGTCTCGTCTCGAAAACAAGTCAAATAGTCTGTCTCGTCTCACGTCAAAGGGTTCTGTCTCGTCTCGTGGTAGCATTAAACAGAAGCTACTGTAAACTAATAAAAACAGAATATGCTGATGTCAAGAACAGAAGTTATTGTGAACTAATAAAAGAAGAATAATACTGATGTCAGAAATAGAAGCTACTGTGAACTAATAAAAGAATATACAAAGGATCAGAAGTTACTGTGAACTAATAAAAGCAGAATATATTGATGTCAGAAATAGAAGCTACTGTGAACTAATAAAAGAATATACAAAGGATCAGAAGCTACTGTGAACTAATAAAAGCAGAATATATTGATGTCAGAAATAAAAGCTACTGTGAATTAATAAAAGAATATACAAAGGAACAGAAGCTACTGTGAACTAATAAAAGCAGAATATATTGATGTCAGAAATAGAAGCTACTGTGAATTAATAAAAGAATATACAAAGGATCAGAAGCTACTGTGAACTAATAAAAGCAGAATATATTGATGTCAGAAATAGAAGCTACTGTGAATTAATAAAAGAATATACAAAGGATCAGAAGCTACTGTGAACTAATAAAAGCAGAATATATTGATGTCAGAAATAGAAGCTACTGTGAATTAATAAAAGAATATACAAAGGATCAGAAGCTACTGTGAACTAATAAAAGAATATACAAAGGAACAGAAGCTACTGTGAACTAATAAAAGCAGAATATATTGATGTCAGAAATAGAAGCTACTGTGAATTAATAAAAGAATATACAAAGGATCAGAAGCTACTGTGAACTAATAAAAGAAGAATATATTGATGTCAGGAATAGAAGCTACTGTGAACTAATAAAAGAATATACAAATGAACAGAAGCTACAGTGAACTAATAAAAGCAGAATATATTGATGTCAGAAATAGAAGCTACTGTGAATTAATAAAAGAATATACAAATGAACAGAAGCTACTGTGAACTAATAAAAGCAGAATATATTGATGTCAGGAATAGAAGCTACTGTGAACTAATAAAAGAATATACAAAGGAACAGAAGCTACTGTGAACTAATAAAAGCAGAATATATTGATGTCAGAAATAGAAGCTACTGTGAATTAATAAAAGAATATACAAAGGATCAGAAGCTACTGTGAACTAATAAAAGAAGAATATATTGATGTCAGGAATAGAAGCTACTGTGAACTAATAAAAGAATATACAAATGAACAGAAGCTACAGTGAACTAATAAAAGCAGAATATATTGATGTCAGAAATAGAAGCTACTGTGAATTAATAAAAGAATATACAAATGAACAGAAGCTACTGTGAACTAATAAAAGCAGAATATATTGATGTCAGGAATAGAAGCTACTGTGAACTAATAAAACAGAATATACAAAGGACAAAAGCTACTGTGAACTAATTAAAGCAGAATATGTGATGTCAGGAATAGAAGCTACTGTGAACTAATAAAAGCAGAGTATACAAAGGACAGAAGCTAATGTGAACTAATTAAAGAAAATTATATGTTGTCAGGAATAGAAGCTACTGTGAACTAATAAAAACAGAATATACTGATGTCACGAACAGAAGCTACTGTGAACCAACAAATGCAGAACTACAGGTAGCTGTGAATTTCAATGTCCTACAATTATTTTTTCTAACACAAAAACAGATGATAATTCTTCATAAAAATACAAATTAAAAATAACAAAAATTTGTGTAATATAATTAGAAGGTTGGATTTGAGTTTAGCGTCTCTTTCAGCACTGAAGCTATATAAGATAAGGACTTACGGCTGTGCCAGCTTACTTTTTCCTCTTTAATTTATCATTTTTTAAAAAAGCAGCTCCTTCGAGTATTTATACAATCGTTCATTGATGGAATTCAGAAGAACATACTCTTTTACTGGTAGAGCGCTCACCTGAGCTGCGAAAGGTCCGTGATTCAATCCTAGGCCACAAGTTTATGGTGGAAACATCGTTTCTGATGGTTTTCTCCCGCTACTCATTTTGTCGAATTACCAATTCTTTCAGAATCATCCTCTGTGTCTCCTTTAGGCTACAAAGGCCGTGGTGGCTTAGTGATAGAGCGTTTACCTCTGATGCGTGTAGTACCTGATTCGATCCCAGCTCGCGCCAGGTGGACTTCGTGGCGGACAAACACCGTGTGCTGCGTGGGTTTTCTCGGTGTACTGCCGTTTCCTCCAACTTCATTCATTCCACCATTACATTCACTTCTCATCATCACCGTCTCTTTTATCCTAGCCTTCATAATCGTGGAACGTAAAACTGAAAACTTTTTCCCTTTAGCCTACAGAATGGGATGTTCCATCAGTTCATTTCCATTCTTCATTCATGGAAAATACCATTCATAATTAACACTTGTGATTCATGCCTGTCAGGACTCACAAAATGAAAGTGACAAATCATTCACTTTTCTCCTTACGATCACGGAACAGATGAACTTACGATACGCGATGGCCTAGGCTAAAAAAGAAGCACTGAAGACCCAGGAAACGAGGCCAAGCGATAGGCGGATGATGGTGCTATTTATAAAAATCTCAATCGCGTAGACTTCCTGCTGTGATTTACCAACCAAATCAATATTCGCGGCGGAACTCAACACGTGTTCCCTACATAAAACTCCCTTCATCACGCTTTTCATTCCGAAGAGTTAAGCTAACGTACGTACGAGAGTTTTATCGTATTTACTGTGCGATCATTCGCCTTACGTTGTCAACCATTTATCTAAGAAATACGTTATTTCTAATTTCTTATAATTTATCATATATATTTAAAAGAAAATTTAGTGAATAGTTAAGTTATGAATTTTATTATGCATTACCAGAAGAACCTGACATCACTGGTAGGTCAATTGCAAATTCGGAGTTTGCACGAGCTACAGTCTTTTTTCTAATAAAGAAGTATTCATTTCAATATCGTTCATTAGTTGAAACCTTCTTTCCCTCTCTTTTTACGTGACAAACACGATGGCTCAGGGGTAGAACGCTTACCTCTGGTCTGTAGAGTCCCTGCTTTGATCCCCGACCAATTAAGTTTGTAAAAAATTAAATGAAATCTTTAAGTTTTACGTCCCACGGTTATGCCGGTTAGGATAAAGGAGACGGTGCTGATGAGAAATGAATGAAATGGTGGAATGAAGAAAGTTGGAGAATCCCTAGAAAACCCACGAGCACGGTGTTTGTCTACCACAAAGTCCACACGGAGTGAGGTGGGATCGAACCAGGGACCCCAAGCAACGGAGGTGAACGCTCTACCACTGAGCCACCGCGCCCCCTAAGTTAAGTTTGTAGTGGACAACATTGAACTCATGGATTTTCTCGGGGTTTTCCCGTTTCCTCCAACTTTCTCATTCCACCATTTTTTTGCATTATTTCATTAACGTGGTTTAATCATCGTCTTCCTTAGCCTAAAGACCATAATCGTGGGACGCTAAACTCAAAGATTTAATTTCGTTTTTACGAAGTGAATCCACCGCGACATATGAGAGTTATTGCGGTTAGTAAGAACTTCCACAAATTAAACAAAATTGGTCAAGTGCTGAAATCTGAAAATATACTAACAAGTAAGGTTCTTCAAGTGTCACATTCCAATTTGCTTGAAACTCCTGGAGTGAATAAAGGAATCAAAAGTAGGACATTCATGTGTTTTTTTATATTGGTCAACGTGGAGGATGAAGGGGGTAAACACCCCCGTAAAGTGCGAACATGGGGCAATATGATACCTTTTAGAAAGGCCATAACTAGCAACGCATAATGGGAATTTGCTTGAAACTCATGAAGTGAATAAAGAAATCAAAATTAGGGCGTAAGTATTTTTTATATCGGTCAACATGGGTCGTAGTCAATCCTACTTTTGATTCCTTTATTCACTACAGGAGTTTCAAGCAAAATCCCATTATGCGTTGACATTTGAACACCCTTGCTTGTAAGTGATTCTGATACAAATGCTCTTTTGTGCTTTAAACATGCCCAGTTTATATACGTATGTGCAAATAGAAAGATCGTTTTGGCTTTTTAAGGACAATATGGTGTACTATAGGGAGAGATATTAGTAACTGAGAATTTCAAAAATTAGCTTGTTATCATAAATATTCTTTACATATACATTCAAACTTTGGAAACTGAACTTAATCTATTCCAGAACCTCGTTCAAGGTTCCAAGACAATTTTTCTCCTTTAAAAACAACAGAAACTGGATTCATTCGTACCTGGGGCCAACGAACTCTGAATTCTCAAAATGATCTTTTAAACACTAGCTTTTACGGTAAAATGTTGTATTAACAAATAATAATTATTATTATTATGGATAAAAAATATAAATTAATAAAATTAAAAATATCAAAAGTTGAATTTACATTTAAAAGGAATTACGAAGGTAGTTTGACAAGTAATTAGCTTCGCATACTAACAGATAATAGCTTACGTCATAATATCTCTCTATATAAAATAAGTCCTGACTGACTGACTGTTTGATCAACGCCCAACGGGGCATAACATTTGTGAGGTAAGCTCCCACTAAGGAAAGATTTCGGGAAATTCAACGGGGAAGGAGGGAAAGAGAGGTGACATTTATCATATTAAAATGGTTATACCTCGGAAACTCTGAAGGCTAGAGATATGAAATTTGGTATACGGACTTCTTATTCAAAATAATTATATATGTGTTTAAGCGTTTCTTGATATTTGACATAGAAAGAAAGGGAAAGAGATGGAAATTGCAATTATCATAAGATGTGTATATCTCGGAATCTCTGAATGTTACAAATATGAAATTCGGTATTTGGACCTCTCATTTAAAATAATCAGTTACGTATTTCACCGTTTTCTGATATTTGTCCTGGAAGGGAAGAGAAAGAGAAAATGAAATGAAATCTTTAATTTTTACGTCCCACGATTATGCCGGTTAGGCTAAAGGAGACGATGATGATGAGAAATGAATGAAATGGTGGAATGAAGAAAGTGGGAGGAAACGGGAGAACCCCGAGAAAAACCCACGAGCACGGTGCTTGTCCACCACAAAGTTCACACGGCGCGAGCTGGGATCGAACCAGACCCCAAGCACCGGAGGTGAACGCTCTACCACTGAGCCACCGCCCCCCCGGAAGAAAAAGAGAGGGATTACAATTGTCATAATTGGATAGCCATATCTCGAATATCATTGAGGTCACACAGTGTTTCTTTCAGAAACAATGTTCCGGGGGGCACACTTAGTATTCCAGGGGGCACTGCTGATACTATTATATATATTGTTATATTATAGACGTATTATTTTGATCTACTCCGGATGGGCACTCTCATAGCTCCGGGAGGGCAGTGCCCCCCCCCCAAAAAAAAAACAGGTCTGGAAGAAACACTGGTCACGAACATTAAATTTGGTATTTAAAATAACCAAAGAAGTGTTTGGGCGTTTTCTGTTTTCTCTAGAAGGGAAGAAAAAGGCGGGTAAAAAAAAAAAAAGAATGGGCATTTAGTTGTTAAAATAAAATGGCATATCTCGAAATCCGTTTCGGTTAGAGACATGAAAGGTATTTACAGTTTTCAGTTAAAATAATTAAAGACGTGTTTCAGTCTTTTTTAAAAATATTTCCCCTACAAGGAAAGAAAAAGATGGGGAGAAAAAGGAGTCGGGGTTACAATTGGTAAAATAGCATGGTCATATCTCAAAATCCCTTCTTCTTAGTCTATAGACCGAGCAAATGCGAAAGTCTGGGTGTGAAGTTAATCTGGTTGTATTGCAGAGTATGTCAAACAATGTCCCTCTCTCGATATTTTCATGGTACGAAATTTCAACGTTTTGTGTCCAGAGATGGCGAGGATCAATGAAAACTTGACTCATGACCCACAGATCCACCAACCATCGTGACCCACAACCCATCATGACCCACTCTAACCCACCATTCATTGTCATCAACTCTAACCCATTATCGAGCTCCTCCGTGGCTTAGCGGTTAGCGTACGCGCCTTTGGCGTGGGAGACCCGGGTTCGGTTCCCGGTGGGAGCTCATGTGGTTCGGATTCCACGTTAATCAGTAGGTCCACGTCTCATATAGCCTCGCTGCTGAACGGGACGTTAAACTCAAAATCAACTCAACTCTAACCCATTATACACGCATTCATCTTAACTGAAAAAAGAGCTTACACTTTAAAAAAAAAAAAAAGAATGTGAAATTATCACCAATCGGAGTTTGAATTTCTACGGTTAATCGGTCAAGCACTGCTCTGTTGTGTCCATAAATAGATAAATATAGCATCAGCGCTGACAGGGTAATTTAAACGCCAATCCAAGGAACCAATAGGAACCATCGTATGTTCCCATCTCAATCCAAGGAACCATCGTATGTTCATATATGCTAAGGCACAAGAATAACAAATAAAGAAAACAGATGGAACCACAGCTATCTGTGTAACTGTTGTCAGAAGATTCACAGGTTTACAACAATATTATTGTGACCGATTACAGAAAACATAGAACATTATTCGTTACTTGGCATAAGTGCCAAAGATATTTCGCAAAGCTTTGCTCATATTAAACGATAAATACCAATGCAAATTCTCTCAGGTAATAACTAGTTATTTCTGACATGCTCGGAAAGCGATCAAACATTCTTGTTTCTACCCTGCTGATATTGATATTTCTTCATAAATCTCTCCCTCGGTTTGCTCCAAGAAAGGTAATCGGACAAAGGCATGTTTTGAGGACACTCGAATAGACAATGAAATAATTAATAAATAACGTATACCAGATGGTTAATAGTTGTAGTCAATTTGTAGCTATGACATTTCCCTATTCCCATTGCTTTTTAAATCGTTCCAGATTACAAATGTAAATAATGTATCAAATTTGCGACTTAAAATTATCGTGATTTCCTGTTTTGTAGCTATTTCCTTTATCTACAACGCCATTTTTCATACGCAAACTGAATATTATCGTTCAATTTCCGCCTCTGACTATGGCAAAAAAAAAAAAAAAAAAAAAAGACAGGGAAAATGATCCAAGCGTAAAGAGAATTCGTAAGGACCTAGGGTCATTTTTTTCGGTCTTAGCTTCTGGAAGCAGTCGAGGTTTTGTGAACAGAAGCACACCACGTCCTGGAAGCCCGAAATCATCGGTAAAGTCCATAATGTAGTTTTAGCCGATAAATGATGGAAAGTGTGCGAGATAACAAAAGGTATAAGGATCTCAAAGGGATAAGGGTTTCACTTATTTTGCATAATGAATTGAGGAACTTTGCGTTTACTCACTTCAGAGGAAAAAAATCAACCAAGCTGCGATTTGAACTGCTTCCGCATCGTGCCTATTCAGGAGACCTAGTTCCCTCTGACTTTATCTATTCTTGAAGCTTAAACTTTCCTAGCACGACGTAAATTTGAGTCAAATGAAGGGATCATATAGGAAATAAACGAGTATTTGAAGGCTTCTCTAGAAAAAGCTCATTTCCGCGAAATAATCTGGTGAAACGTTGGAGTAAGTGCATTGAACTTCGAGGGGACTATGTTGAAAAATAAAGTACGTTAAAATACTCATTGTTTTTTTTCTTTTTTTATTATTTTAAACCAAATCACTCATCAAACCATCCCCGTATTATAGCACATATAGAAAATGGAGGACGAAATTATTACTTGGTAGTAGCATTGTCAAAGATTTTATTTGGAAGTCTCGTCCCGAAAAGGTCCAATGGAAGTGTCTTCTAGTCTCTAAAACGTGTATGCGTTTATATTGGAAGAACCCTGTCTCGTTTCGTCTCGTATCGTGAGGAACACTATTTGGAAATCTGAGTCACCTTCCATAATAACATCAAGTAACTGTTTCTGAGAAAAGGAACATGCGTAGGCGCACACAAACAATGTGCTAGGTTTTCGGATTCCGGGTCAAAATTTTCTTCTTCGAATTTTTCGTTTAGATTCCAAGTTATTCGAGTTGACTTGATTTTCTATTAACGTCCCTTTCAGCAGCGAGGCTGTATGAGACGGGGCCTACTGATCAACATGGAATTGGAACAACATGAGCTCCAGCCGGAATTTAAGTTATTCGAGTTCTTGGGCTTTCGGATTTCAGAGGATATATATATTCTTAACTTTAAGACACGATGGTTCAGTGGTAGAATGCTTACATCTGGTACGTGGGGTCCCTGGTTCGACGCCCGGCCAAGTAAGCTTGTAGTAGACGGCATCGTGTCTCGGGCTACTCCCGTTTTCTCCAACATTCTTATTTCACGATTTTTTTCCATGACCAGTCACTTGTCTTAATTATCGCCTCCCTTAGCCTAAAGGGCGCAATAGTGGGGACTTTAAAGTGAAAATTTTCATTTTTTTTTTCTTTCCTTCAAGAGAAGAAACTCTCGACAAACAACAATCAGGCGTGTTTCTGAAATATTTGGGCAGATACATGACTTAAATTGAAGGTTCCGAAAATTATTTAACATTTGTCTTCACTGAATTGGATTTTAGAACTTGTTTTTGAATTTATTTTTGCATTTATTAAGTCCTATTTTCTATGCTTTAAGTGCCTAAAAATCCGGGTTCTAGTAATAACTAAATAAATATAAAGATTATCTTAATAAATAACTTACTTGAAGGCAAGAAACGCCACGATTCTCATATAGATTTATCTTTTGATGTCTAAGTGTACACACACTTTAAACAAACACCCAACGAATGCATGAAAATGTAGATATGCGCGAATGCACAAACAAAGCACGAAAATGTAGATATGATCAAATACTAACTGCAATCATATTTTGCTTACAATTCATGGATACAGAATAAAGAGCTGGTGTTTGTTTGAAATCATGCAAAGGTATCCCACTGAATATTCCATTTATCCTCCTGTAGGTGTAACCATGTCACAGGTAGATTGACACACAAATTAATACAAAGAAAAATCTATACATTCATTACCCAACTATGTTGTATTTTAATGTGTCAAGCGAGGATATAAAAGTATTGATTCAAAGTGGATACTTTTTCGAGCACGAACACAAGAGGGCATTTAGTGCTTTGAATGGTGAAGATCAATATGTTATTCGCAATAATTTTTCATGGTCATAATAAATCTAGGAATGTTTTCACTTCTCTCCTATACAAATGAATTAAGCACAATATCTTGTTCTTATTGGAAGTTCCACAACAAATCTCAATATTGCGGTTCTGGAAGAAAAGCTGTTATCGAATTCAACAAAACATCTGCTATTCTATTATTGATGCTTTTAGCAAAATTACTTTTATAATTTCTTTTACAGAATATTACAAAGATTTATATTTTTTTCCCTTCAGGTAGAAAAAATAGCTCCGACAAACAAAAAGAAATATTAACCTTCAAATGCTCATTGACGTAACTGCTCCATAGAGGCTTTTAAACCCCAATAACTCAGCCCTTAATTAAGTAAGAAAGGTAATTTTGATATCAATGTATTCCTGAAGGATAAAGCTTTCCGACGATATGCATTTTATGTATGTGGGGGTACCACGGTGGAAAGGAAGGATAAACTTTTATTTTTTGCATGTTTCTTTTTGCGGGGGAGGACATTTACCCTTAGGGTATATGATATATGAAGCAATGAAGTGGTTCACTACATGGTAATACACTGTATGTATACTTGTTGCTTATATGGGGGGAAAGAAGGGGCAAAGTTGGCCAATTTTTTGAGCCTCAGATTTCTGATGTATATTACATTTTTTTGTTTCTTTTTCTACGAATAGGGCTGGAATTGCACAAATTTTACCTCGTTGGAATCTATGTTTCATAAGCTAGCCAGCGATGTACTTTATCACGACTCTGTGATAATTAGGGAGAGTTACTAGGGTCATCAGGGCGAAGTTCTGCAACAGTCCTTCGAAAATTATATACAGGGCGTTTTTATAGGAATTTCGTTCTGAATTTTTATATCCTTTTGTATTGAAGCTTTCGTGTATCAATCATTACTCTGTAATTATGAGGGGAAGGGAAGGGTCACCAGGGCTGCCAACGTGAGAGTCTACAGTTTCGTTCAAATCCATGGCGGGCGTAGAAAGGTTAAACTCATTCCGCTGGTTGGTGCCATAGTTGCCAACCACTGAGGACTTAAAATTCACGCAAATTTTAACTTCTAACAACGGGTTTCACGTGCTGATTCACATATCGTTGAAGAGAGAACGCTCTCATAATGGAAAGAACTCATGGAAGAAAACAGTGGAAGTAAAAAGGATTCCTGAAAAGACATAAATACGATACCTAGGTCAAACATACATAAGCAGAATCAAAGCAGGAACTTTTGAACTAAGTTGAACGATTTACGACTCAACCATCCTGTCTTTCAGCAATGAACATTTTTATTAAATTTTTCAGCAAGATTCTTTTTTTTATTTCTTTATTTTTAACTTACGTTTTCATTGCAAATTTTTAAATTAGAATATTCTAACTGCGGTAGAATTAAAGTAAAATCTGTAGCTTGTTATACAGGGTGGAAGGTAACTCCACCGAAGAACTTTGGGAGGTGATTCCTTATATGAAATGGAAGAAAAAAAAATTCTAATAAACCTGGGTCGAACAACGTCTCCTTTCAGAGTTATGAACCGCCTAAAATTCGAAAAATCGCGTTTCGAAACAGCGAAACGAACGCACCATTAGTACTTAAAGGAGTATCCATATAAGTCAATTTCCCTTTTACAGTTCGTTTTGTCGATAACGGAAGATGGTAAAACACGGATACTTATGGGTCCTGTAGTTTCAAAGGCAGGGCGTTTCGAAACATGATTTTTCGAATTTTAGGCGGTTCATAACTCTGAAAGGAGACGTTTTTCGACCCATGTTTGTTAAAACTTTCTTCTTTCATTCCATATAAGGAATCACCTCTCAAAGTTTTACGGTGGAGTTACCTTCCACCCTGTGTATATATATATATATATATATATATATATATATATATATATATATATATATATATATATATATATATATATATATATATATATATATATATATATATATATATATATATATATATATATATATATATATGGCTAGAATACACAGTACAAAATGTTGGACATCAGCACACACACACACACACACAGACATATATATATATATATATATATGTCTGTGTGTGTGTGTGCTGATGTCCAACATTTTGTACCGTGTTTCACTGCAATGTGGCGAATGTAAAACACAGTGGGACCTCGATAACTCGAAGTGAAGGTAATAAATAAAAATTCCTGTTTTTCGAGTAATCAAGGTTCTTGTTATCAAGATAGCTACAACAAAAATTCGATATACTGAGGTTCGCATTCTCATTAAAATCTCTATAACTGGAAGTGGTGAAAGTTCCTTAAATTAAATAATGATGACTAGTAAAAATAAAATTCTAGACATGAGTCAATAACACAATTACAGTGGACATTAGTAACAATGACAACTACGTAAAAGCATAGAGTTATATAGCTTCGAGTTATCGAGGTCATATCAAGAGAAATTCGAATGATAAAACTTCGACTCGTAGAGGTTTGCAGATACGAAATTTCTAGTTACCGAGGTTTTTTTTTTTTAAAAAAAAAAAAAAAAAAATATGACTATGAAGTCTTTAAAATTCGACTTATCGAAGTTGTAATTTTTAAATATTCGACTTATAGAGATTATTTTAACATTGAGTGTCATGGGGAGTTCAAGGGAATGTGAAAAATTCGACTCATCGAGATCTGACTGTACAAGGAGAGTCATAAATATTGCAATATTGTGGTAACATATCTATAACCATTACAGGACAATGAAAACAGGTTAAATTCAAAGTATACACCTTCGTGTTGGACTGTCTGTAGCTATCTTTCTGCCAGTTCTCGATTCCACATCGATACAGTGTCTTGTCTTACAGGCAAAGAAGTCAGTCACTAATATTTCCACCTTCTGCTGGTTGGTGAAGCATCGTGATTTAAGTAGAACCGAAACAGATAGTGATCCGAAGGGATAAGGTCAGGACTGTATGTCGAGTGTAGCATTAGTTGGTTACCATCAAGTTCCTGAATTTATTGTTTCACTTGTCGACTCAAGTGTGGCTTTACATTATCCTGTTGCAGCAAGGCGCGCTTTCGGTTTACCAATGCAGGATTTTTTTTTTGGCGTAGTGCATCATACGTCCCCTCCAATTGTTTTGAGATAAAGGTTGACATTCATGCTACAACCGACAAATACCCACTTTTCGTCACATATGAACATCCGTTTCATGCAGATTTTGCAGCAGTTGTCGACACATGTCAACTCTTTTCTGGCCTTGAGCTGCGGTCAACTCATGTGGCACAATGCGGGAGCTCTTGGTGGTTTTCCAGAGTTCGTGAAGGTAACGCACTACAGTGAATCAGGACATGCCTAGCTGATTTAACAATTGTCATGCGCCAGTGAGTGGATTTTCCTAAATGGCGTGTTGTGTAACTTCAGAATCTGTTACCTTGGGACAACCGAATCTCGGCTAATCTTCGAATTTTTTACAACCTACACGTAATTTTTGGAACCAGCGAGTTGCTGTGTTGTGGTTCACTGCACCTTCCCCTCTCGCATGACAAATGGTTTGGGTCGCTAAAGCAGCGTCATGCCCAAGTTCGAATTCCTATTGTAACCGTTTACGCATTAGACGTTGTTGAGCATCCATCGTCGTTGCCACTAAAAACTGACTGAAGATACTGACGGAGTGGTGGCCTCTATGTTAAACAGTCCGCTTGCCACACTACCTTTTGGGCGAGTTGAACCTTTTATTCACGGTCGATCACGGCGTATGCATGCGCCTGTTGTTTGGGTTGTGGGTATGTTGCAAGACTTATGACTTATCTTCTAGTGCGAAGTGAGAAAGGAAATGTTCAAATACTCTTTGATTTTTTTTTAATACGTATATACAAAATGATATAAAAAGATTTAACTGGACATGCATTTTAAAATGTGATAAAAATCTTCCACGTCTAACGTTCCAGAATTATGTCCTTTAGGCTAAAGACGATGATTAAAGCAAGTGAATTAATTTACTTGTTCGGGAATCGAGCCAGGGATCCCAGGCTCAAGCGGTAAGCGCTCCACTAACTGAGCCAGTGTGCTTCCCAAATGATATCACAGGCTTTCCAATACTAATGAAATTTATATATATATATATACAGATGGTGATCAGAAAAATGGAAACACCTGTAGTTGGCAACACGTCAGATGTATGGGTTGGCAGTGGTGTTGTGGCGCCCGCAGCGCCAGACCGCTGGTGGTGGTGTGTTAGGTCAGTCTCCATACTAGGTCAGGCGCAGTGGAACAGCAGTGTCCAGTGGCTGCAGCAGACGGAAGTAGTGTAAAATGGGAGACCTCTCAGATTTTCAAAGAAGGCAAATTGTTGGTGCGCGGTTATGTGGAGTGAGTGTGACGGCAGTGGCTACTGTGTTAGGTGTGTCGCGTGGGACAGTGTCGAAGGTGATGACGGCCTACACAACACACGGGAAAACCACATCGGGAAAGCGAAACAGTGGGCGGAAGAAAATCATGAGTGACAGGTCACGCCGGATATTAAAGCGCATTGTCACGCAGAACCGTCGTGCCACTGTGGAGCAAGTGACGGAGGAACTCAATCAGCACCTCCCCCTCCCTGTTTCGACAATCACATTCCGCCGCGAATTACATGACATGAACTTACGGGGTCGTGTTGTACGGGCCAAACCGCTCATCAGAGACCATAACGCTTTCGCACGCCACGACCATGCAACTTGGACCGTTGAGGACTGCAAACGTGTGATATGGTCGGACGAGTCATCCTTCACCCTATTCCCAACCACGGGCCGTGTTTATGTGTGGAGAACGCCCAAAGAAGCTTATGATCTGCAGTGTCTCCGCCCAATTGTGAAACATGGCGGCGGCTCGGTGATGCTGTGGGCCGCCATATCATGGTTTTCATTGGGTCCTGTGGTCACACTTGGCGGACGAATCACTGCCAACGATTATGTTGCAATTTTAGGAGACCACTTGCATCCTATGGTCCGGATGTTGTTCCCGGACAATGACGACACCTTCCAGGATGATAATGCACCCATTCACACAACTGGCGTTGTTGCAGCTTGGTTTGAGGAACATCGGGATGAAGTTCAACAGCTCTCCTGGCTCGCCCAATCCCCAGATCTCAACATAATTGAACATCTGTGGTCCGTCTTGGAAACACGACTCCGGCGACGATTTCCACCTCCATCCTCTCTCACAGAACTGGCCGATGCCCTGCAGGAGGAATGGTGTAAAATTCCACTTGCTACAATTCACGACCTCTATGCCTCCATCCCACGTCGCATCAAGGCTGTTCTGAAGGCGAAAGGTGGCCCGACAGCATATTAATCTGGTAAGTTGCAATTTCGTTCAGGTGTTTCCATTTTTCTGATCACCATCTGTATATATATATAGGAAATCACGACGAGGAAATATAAGAGGTTTCGTGAAGCTGTGAAAAAGGAACATTTCAATTATTTCCTGAAACATTTTGAAGGAACATTTTGAAAGAACAAGGAACAAAAAAAAAAAAAAAAAAAAAAAAAACTCATATAACAATATTTTTACCTTTCGGAAGGAACATTTCAATTATCCAATAGGTAGAAATAATAATTAAAAAACATGGAAATTACACAAATTGTTATATGAACATAAATCTACTCTAAATATAACTAAATGAGTAAATATCTCGTTGCAAAATTTTATACGAGTTTCTTAGGGTTTTCGTACGTAGCTCAACAGTACTAAGCAACGACCATACTGAAACTGTATAAAGGATTTGCATCAGAAAATTAGTGTTTGTAAGTATACGTGCAAAAAGTACAGATACACCTAAATAAATTAATTTATAAGTCTTTAAAATCACCACTCCATAGAACTTTTTAATGAATATGACGAAACTAGTTTATTTTTTGTTCCATTTGGTCGGTATATGAATATTTTTTGCACTAACTGTATATTGTTTGGTATAATTATCTTTAGACAATGAACAGGAAAGGACGAAACACAAAAGAGTCTCCATTCAACCACCGTACTGTGGAGACAAAAGGCCCTCCAACCATCCACACCTTATTTCCTTAAGTTATTTTCACAAGTGGAAGTAGCAATGCCACAAAAATATAAGAGGTTTCGTTAAAATGTAGGAAATATAGTTTATACGAAGAGATGCGAATATATAGGAAAAATAGGAAATATAGGAGCATTGGGAAGCCTGATATCATAAAAACGCGGCTCGATTCGAGTGCTAACACACTCATTCTATGGCACATGGAACTCGAAGATTCAATGCCACGTTTACAATAGCTCTCCACTGACTTCTGTTCCTAGTCAACTGGATTCAGTTTCTACCTTGTATTTTTTATTTCTGCGAAGAGTCTTAACACTCTCCTCCCATCTGAGCCTAGGTTTTCGTAATGGCCTTGATCCGACTGGCTTTCCAGTTAAAATTTTGAAAGCGTTGCCACTTTTTTAAATTCTGGCTACATCATCTGCCCACCTGAGTGTCCTAGATTTAATAACCCTAACAATGTTAGGTAAACAGTTTAAATTATGTATTTCCTCATACTGATGTTTCGGCTATTCCCTATTCCCGTCGATCTTGGGTCCGAATATTCGCCTCAGTACTACGTTTAAAACTTCACTTCAAACGGCTCAGCCGTTTTCATGTGCAAATGCGACATACAACTTCGATGTCTCATTTTTATGCACAGAGATGAACAAAATTATAAGCGTTTCCGAAGTCTTATCCGAAGAAAGCTTACTCCGAAAAGTAAATCACACCATACAGATTTCATGCTAAAAATTGTAGGCCTGGCTGTATTTTAAAGGCACATTCTCCCAACTCTGGGCAGGAATTTTTAATACTATGACTTAAAGAAAGATATGTACTGAAGATGTATTCATTCCATCAATTCTTATGGATTCACATCTTTTCAAAGAAAAATAGATGACCAATTTTTTATAATATAACAAATTGAGCAAGAAATACAAGAACTATTTTCAATATTAATGTAACTTTTCATAGAAACAAACTTATCCAGAGTTCCATATATTTTATATTATGCTCAGATAAAATAATTTTAGCAGTACACTAGTTTGTGGCCTTGTTCATATAATATATACAAATGAACGTTTGGTAGCACACAAAAAGCTTTTTCTGTCTTCATTTCCTGCCATTTTGTGTTACTGTCACCCTAGCGGCGAGATGCGTAACTAACACATCAGCTTTGCCAGATACTACAACTTTATGAGTTTCTATTTCATTTGATATCACTTTCACGTAGTATGTGTTAATAAACGTGAGTTATTGAAGTTTCTGATCGGGAAGATCATTTTGAATAGCCCTGAATAACACAACCACAAAACGTTACCACCAAGAATGAAAATACGCTCGATGTTCTTATATTTATATTTCCATTCTGATACTTATGAAAAAGTTTGGACTACAAATTCGTGAACAAGATGGCAGACTTCGCTTGAAATATAGAACATGCACAAGTAAGCATACGTCACATCAACCTATTGGACAGGAAAAAGGCGGAGTGCACCTTTCCCTCACAAGCAAGCATTACAGAAGGTAACGAAATAGAACTTTCATCATTCTTTTAGGATAACATCTCACAATTATGCACCGAGGGTAAGAGAGACGACGATGAGCTGCATATGCTGGAACGAAGAAAAAGGGAGAAAACCCAAGAAAATCAGGCACACAGTGTTTGTCCACCACAAAGCTAGCTCACTTAGCAGGATCAAACCAACTCCTGACATCAAATTAAGAGGGAAAAAAATGAAATCCTTAAGTTTTACGTCCCACGTTTATGCCGGTTAGCTTAAAGGAAGTGGTGATGATGAGAGATAAGTGAAATGAAGAAAGTGGGAGGAAACGGGAGAACCCCGAGAAAACCCACGAGCACGGTGTTTGTCCACCACAAAGTCCACGCGGCGTGAGCTGGGTCAAAATAAGAGGAAAGTTCATATGGACCTGAGATCGGAAGTGCATAGTTTCGTAGTTCTACTACTCCAGGATCGATCGTAGTTGGGACAAGACATCATTGAGAAACTAATACGTGAACTATCAAAATATCCATCTTTCAGAACCTTCGGTATTTGCACAATCATTTTTAGAGACGCTGTTTGGGAGTACTTGATCACTCTCTACCTACATCTCTAAAAATTAGTGAGCAAGTACTGAAGCATTCTTAAACATGGATATTTGGATAGTTTATATACCAGTTCCTCAGTATGTCTTGACCTGACTACCATAGGTTCCATAAAGGGATTTTAAAAGTTCATTTGTTTCACGTTTACGGCACCCTATAACTCCGAAATTATTACCTTTGAGTACAGGTCCATATAAACTTTTTTTCTTATTTCGATGTGAGAAATATGTTCCGAAAATATTGTGAAATTTTTTTGTAACACCCTGTATAAAGATGTTTAACCGAATAGAATAACTACCTTACAATGCGCAACAAAAGACAAATTTAGGTGATTACAATTGATATATATTAAAATATATATATTACATTTTTTATGCATATATTTACATGATTACCCGTAGTTAACAGGATAATTAAAATTACGCTGTACATCACTCATCGTTGAAAAATTATTATACACAAGGATACTTCTTTTTACACAGTTTCAGTATTGCTTTAAAAGTATCAAAACACATCTTGTGATACTGAATTCACTAGTAAAACAGTCTTTTCCGGAGCTCTTGTAAGTTTAAGCCCAACTTGGAATTCTTCCACTTCTTTTTGATACCATCACAGCCATGGAATTGAAAGCTCAGACGAGTGCAATAATTACAATTGCAACTAGCAGTAAAATAATTATAACCCAATATACTGAAATAAAAAGAGAACATGAAATCAGTATCAAATTTCTATACTATTCATGCTTCTAAGAAAATATATGCTGGGAAACAAACAAAGAAACTGAGAACTGTTTTTTTGCAAAGCTTGCTTACAGAGGGGAATATTTGTTTTCTTTAAATTAATTTCTTTACACACACTGTTTGATTTTGTAATTAACTTATATTACATTAATTCTATAAAACTTTTCCTCAATAAAGAACTAAACGAGCTAGAAACAAGTATGTACAGTCCGCAACAAAAAAACCTGCAACGTGAGCATGTAAGTTTATTGTGAATCTACGCCAAACAGCACAGGGAATCAACATAACGTGTAAGTGGCACGAATCACGCCAGAAGAAGCCTCGTCGTCCGCTCCTGCACACTTATTTTGGAGTAAAAGACTTCGTCGTTTCACAATAAACTTACATGCTCATGTTGCAGGGTTTTTGCTGCGGACTGTATCTTTGAAACATGACCCTGAAAAAAACATGTTTTGTGGGGGGCTTTTTTTTTTTATTTTATTTACAAAATCAAGTTTTGCATAAACGGTCTTCAATTATTCTCAGTAGATGCCAGCAAAAACACACACACAACTCTGTGAGGTAATTTTAGTAACTTCGGGGCGAATTAACCAATTTTAAGACAAAACGTTTTAGATTCGTTTTTTGCTTTGATTTGAGTTCAGTGTCCTTTTCAGCAACGATGCTATATGAGACGTGGACCTATAGCTTACCGTGGGATCCGAACATGAGCCCCTACCAGGAATCGAACCCGGGTCTCCCGGGCAAACGGCACGTACCCTTATCATATAGTTGCGTAGGAGCCCTTAAAATGTATTTGCATTAGCGAGAACATTTATCCGTCTGCTTTCATTATTTCTACATTTACTTTTCAAGTTTTGCTTATAACTGTAATGCACTAAATTTTCGGGTCTGTACGTGTCCATTGACAAACTGTTTAAGAGGGAGAACAAAATGATCCCAAACGGCCTTTCCTAGTAAAATAGTGAAATCGGCTCTTGAAACAAATTTGGTTGTTATCGTATCATACATACTCAAAATTTATTGAAATTCTGGTTGGGTGATTCAAATAATTTGAAAGTTTCACAGATTGTAAACACCATGTAGGTGTAAATATGAACATTTAAAAAACGATGCGTATTTTCGTTTTTTTTTTTTTTTTTTGTGTGTGTGTGTGTGCTGAAAATTTAAAAAGAAATCGTAAAAAAGAATTTGGACGGGGGAGACACGTAGCTGATTTTTTGTTCAAAATGTAATATCCTTAGGTACAACATACATTATTTCAGGGTCTGAAAGTGGTGGCAACATAGTCAAACAAAACTGAAAAAAAAAAGTTTTTTTTAACATTTTTTTCACCATTTTGGGACTCTCAATGTCAAAACTTGGTATCCAACTTAATAATTTAAAAATAGTACTTTAAAAAACTTTAAAATAAAATGTGAAAAAACGTTTTCAGTTTTTTTTGACAATGTTATCATCACTTTCAAACCCTGAAAAAAATATAGGTTGTATCCAAGGATATTTCATTTTAAACAAACGAACAAACAAAATCGCGATGTGTCCTCTCCCAAATTTTTTTTACGTTTTTTTTTGAAATTTCCACGCAAAAAAATACACATCGATTTTTTTTTTAATGTTCACATTTACACCTACATAGTGTCTACAATCTGTGAAACTTTCAAATTATTTGGACCAACCCACCAGATTAAAATATTAAATTTTGGGCATATATGAAAAGTTAGTAATTTAGTAAGGGGTGGGGTTAGAGGATTGAAACAATTTTGAGTTGGTTTCCAGTTAAAACTAATATTTCGGGTCGATAACGACCTAATTGTATGAAGGGTCGATTTCACTATCTTATCAGCAAAGACCCTTTACTGGAAGGCTATAGTAGGTATAGTCATAGTACACTCACTATGCAAAACTCATTGCATAGCAGGTCACTGATTCGCAGACGGACACCACGTGTGTTCCACGCCCACTTCAAGGCTCTATGACGGCTGTAGTTGTGTGTGAGACATTATGGAAAGTGGCTCTTTGAGTGATTCATGTGAAGTGCAACACAATCACGAGTTGACGGCATTCGAACGGGGCATGCTGGTGGGTGCCCGATGTATGGGACATTCGATTTCGGAGGTGGTGCAGGAATTCAACTTCCCACGTTCAACTGTGTCCAGAATATACCGAGTGAATGAAGGCGTCATAGGCCATAACAGGTACCATACTCGCGAGTCCAACAGACCTCAATGATCGTGACCGGCGACGAATGGTCAACAGAAACAGGAGAACAACAGTCCAACAAATCACGGCTTAATTCAATACTGGCCGTAATAGAAACATCTCCTAGTGGACAATCCGTTGGAACATGTGCCCTCGGGCATGGGAGGTATAACCCTACACTGGTGCTACTGCTAACCCCGCGCCATCGAACACTCCGACGTGCATATGTCACCAATCGCTGCGGATGAACATTGCAGCAGTTACGTAACGTTATATGGTTCAATGAGTTACTGTATCAACTGTACTATCTCGATAGAAGGCACTTTTTGGTGCAGACGGCATGAAGCGATGGATCCTGCATGTCAAGACGACGTGTTCCAGGGCGGTGGGGTATCAGTCATGGTGTGGGGTGGGTTTACTTGGCAAGGAATGTGCCCCTTAGTTGTCCTAGAAGACAAGTTACTGATTCGCGGATCGTCAGGTGCTCGGAGACCATCAATAGTTTGTGGCCTTTCAACACCATGACGACACTGCGGTCTTTCAACAGGAAAATGCGCCGCAACATCGCTCCAATGTCATCCGTGAATGGTGTGAAGAGCATGCAGTGGAGGTCCAACGACTGAACTAGCCATTTGGGGCCTTAATATGAACTCCATCGAACATATCTGGGATATCGTTGAACTCAGGCTCCGTGAATTGAATCCTCGACCCACGAATAAACCGCAATTGGTTGCCGCTGTGAAGACCATGTGGTGTCAACTGTCTCCGGAAGTGTAGCCTCAGTTCCACGCCATATCGCTGCGCTCCGCAGGGTCACAGTGGACGCCATCAAATATTACGTGGGTATCCTAAGAGTTTTGCTAAGTCAGTGGAAATCTGTTTCTTCTTACACAACCGAAGCCATCATTTAGTAGAATACCATTTAATGCAATTTAGTTTTAGTATCCCCAGAAAACGATCTGAAAGATAAATTTGAATTTGTCATAGATTTAAGAAACAATATTATCATTGTACGCTTGTACGCTTGACCTGCAATAATTACTAAGTGCTAGCACTTTTTTTTTTTTTTTTTTTTTTGAACGATTGCTTGATGGGAGCCAAAATGGTCACACTAGTTCTAAACCTTATACAATGCTGAAATCATACTACTGGTCCCTTTGTTTCAAAGTTATTGACAAGGAAATGTAAGAAAATTATCTTATTCTTCGGTATTCTTTTCTAACCACTCAAATATATTTTCCCATAGGTTTTCAACTAAAATTCATGCACTGCTTCTATTTTCCATGTAGCTATTGTAGTTTCGCGCTGTGTAACTTACACCGTTTACAAGTAAATAATTCTATAGATTGTTTAGAGTTACAGAACGATTTAAATAAACGTTATGAATGGTCGCTGAATAACGAACTTAATTTTAATGTAAGTAGGTGTTTTGCAATTACATATTCTAGGCAATATGCTTCTCTTAATTCTAAATATTTAAAGGTAACCAAGAAAGTTCTATCGCTTTTTCACCCACAATCTTCAAACATCGATATGTCACCTTTCCCATCAGCATCGACGACCTTCTGCCAACGTTCTGGAAGGCCATGGATTCCATCGTGGTATTACTCGGTATAATTTTAGACACTAGATTTACTCATCATCGACATCTCGAAAAATGTGTTAATGAAACATACAAAGCTCTTGGTTTTCTATTGCGGAATTCTCAATTTCAATAACATTACTTAACAGTACGATTAGAAGTAAGCTAGAATATGTCTCGATAATGTGGAATCCATATTACAAGTGTTACATTAAGAAAATTGAGAGAATACAGAATAGAGCTCCTCCGTGGCTAAGCGGTTAGCGTACGCGCCTTTGGCGTTGGAGGCCCGGGTTCGATTCCCGGCGGGAGCTCTTGTAGTTCGAATTCCACGTTAATCAGTAGGTCCACGTCTCATATAGCCTCGCTGCTGAACGGGACGTTAAAATCAAGTCGTCACGAATACAGAATAAGTTTTTGCTATATCTATACTATAATACAAGAAATCCTCAAATAAAGAAAATATATCATACAAAACATTATTACAAGAACTTAAGCGCAGTACTTTACGTGACAGAAGATAAATTGCAGACCATTAAAACGGAAGATTGTAAAAAAAAAAAAAAAAAAAAAAAAAAAAAAAAAAAAAAAAAAATTCGTGATCGTCTTCTACTACGTAATGTTGTGAGACTTCGTACTTATCAATTATCCCGCATAGTGGCTCCCTTACTACGTAATGTTGTGAGACTTCGTACTTATCAATTATCCCGCATAGTGGCTCCCTTACTACGTAATGTTGTGAGACTTCGTACTTATCAATTTTCACGCATAGTGGCTCCCTTGTTAAGACTGTATTCATGAACTCGTTAAACATGGTGCCATCTACTGGGTGCGCAATGAATTATATGAAATAACGTGGTTTAATTCATCCTTATAAACGGTGTATTTGCCGTCTTATCAGCAGCGAATGGTTCAAACTGAGAGTATGTCTAAATAAGTTTGTTAAGTCTGATCATTCAGTCATGGTGTGGCATTTTTGCAGGCGTTATAGTAAGTGATGAAGAGGAAACTGTAAGTTATGCCAATATGAGCATTGATTACGGGTGTTCTCAATCAGATTTACTTTATATATATATATATATATATATATATATCTTTTTGCTTGTAGTAAACTTGAGTTGGTTTTATTGGGGACAACTTGTAGGTGATGGCCATATCGGCTTATTAGCATCAGATTTGGATGATTGGCATTATGAAACCTTTTGGATATTAGTAATCTTTCTAAATATGAACCTCAAATTTATAAAATTAAATGATTTGATTGCTCCTATAATATATAAAATGTATGGATATGAATGCTACTTTCGTAAAGGACGTTTCTGAGGTTAGATGCTTCGTAGTTTTCTTAGTTGTTGTTTTGAGGCTTTATACATTTCTTGTTAAATATTTCATCTTGTTAAAAATAAATGTTAACATTATTCTTGAAACGTCCGCTTAACGACATTATTTGCATATAACATGTGTTCTACAAACACATACAGCTGCTTAACGTATTCAACCGAGCATATAGTCCTCCAATCTCGCTCCGAGGTCAAACGCGGACTTACCAATAAAAGAATTTAGTTGACTTCAAACCGAAGTACGTTACACCATATTTCTATATAAATTAGTTAATGAAATATTTGAAAATGGACAGAAATTACACTTTAATATAAAAAGAAATTAAAAATTACCACCAAAACAAACATTCTATTGTAAAAAAAAATCTAATACGATATTATATCAAAACTCACCATTTGTGAGAGTTACAAGGCAATACAATTTCTTAAATAGAGATAATACAAGTGTTGATTTTTCTATGTCATGTAGTAAATTTATATCTCAAATAAAAAATGTATTTAAAGATTCAGTATGAGAACGAACTTCTCACAATTTTATATTTTGTTTTCTTGTCTACTGATGTATGTACCAACTAAGCATATATGTCGTATATTGTTGTTTCTCGTTTTTATTGTATTTTTCATTTTTATTCTTTTTTCTTTCTTTTACAATTTCATTTACCAGAGTTCCTTACTTTGCATTTTAGTTTGCATTATTATCATTATTACGTGTCATTTTGTATGCATTATGGAGGAGCGCGGTGGCTCAGTGATAAAGCGTTCACCTCCGGTGCTTGGGGGTCCCTAGTTCGATCCCAGCTCGCGCCGTGTGGACTTTGTGGTGGACAAACACCGTGCTCGTAGGTTTTCTCGGGGTTCTTCCGTTTCCTCCCACTCTTCATTCCACCATTTCATTCATTTCTCATCACCGTCTCCTTTAGCCTAATCGGCATAACTGTGGGACGTAAAACTGAAAGATTCCATTTGTTTTGTATATTACATACTGTTAATTTCATCCTAATGTATTGTAATGTCTATTGTAAAAGGAGCAATAGCTGTTATATGCAACAGATACATAAATAAATAAATGAATCTGTTTGTCCGTTTTTGCTTCCAATATATATACAGTTTTTCAAAACACCCGACCTTTGGCCGCAAACAATACTAATCCCCTGGCCTGGATACATGATTCCTTTCAAAGTAGCCTCCTTAGAAGTGTATATCCTTTTCTGAGTGGTCCTGCCATTGTTGAAGTGGAAAGGTCTTTGGAAAGGGTGCCCCCTCCCCCTATATTTCAGAAGCAGAATTTACAACTTATTGTAAAACATAAACAACTTCTTTTCCTCTTCGTTGTTTTCCAATCCAATTTTTTTAAACACTCGCTTACTTCCCAGTTGTTAATCATTTCAGGCGGAAAGACATTTGTGGATTACTTATAATTCCGTCAGTTTTAAAAGAGAAACATAAAAAATGAAATCTTTAAGTTTTACGTCCCCCGGTTATGCCGGCTAGGCTAAAGGAGACGGTGATGATAAGAGATGAGTGAAATGGTGGAATGAAGAAAGTGGGAGGAAACGGGAGAACCCCGAGAAAACCCACGAGCACGGTGTTTGTCCACCACAAAGTTCACTTGGCGGGGGCTGGGATCGAACCCGGGACCCCAAGCACCAGAGGTGAACATTCTACCACTGAGCCACCGCGCCCCCCAAGAGAAACATAAATATGAACTACTTGATGATTTTTATATTATTATTATTATTATCGGTATTCTGCCATTATTGGCAGGTCACTTGACGCAACTGAGAACTTCCCATTTTCCACGGCCTTCCGCAAACCTCTTCGTCTTTACATACGATTTTTCCGTGTTGATATCGTCCATTAATTGTAGCCTCCTTCGCCCTCTCCCTCTCTTTCCTGTCACCATACTCTAGCACGTACCTTATAACACAGTTCCTTGTTATCCAATGCCACAACCAGTTTCTCTTCTTCTTCTTAACATCTAAAATTGTTCTTTCAACCCCCAACATTTATAAGATCCTCTCATTCGTTTTCCGTTCGACCCAACTAGTTCTCTCCATTCTTCTCTATACCTACATTTCAAATGCTTTTAGTCGTTTCTTATTATCTTTGCGTAATGCCCATGTTTCTGACTCATACAGTACAATACTCCACACGAAGGATTTTATGACTCTTTTTCTCAACTTTTTAGGCAAGGTCCTACAAAAAAAACTTTTTTTTTTACCTCCTAAAGATTTCTTTCGCCATTCCTATCCTTGCTTTGATTTCACGTTCGCACTTCGTATCATCACTAATAGTACTACCCAAGTATCGAAAACTATTCACTTGTTCTATTTTTTCCCCTCCTACTTCTATATTTGTCACCGACCGCTTCGTTCCGATCACCATGGCTTTTGTCTTTCTAACATTTTATTACATAAAATAACTAAAGTACTTATGTTTATACTTATTTATAACTTAGCAATATTCAGGATGCGATATTACCGTCACTAAAGCGACCTCTCTCTGCCATTTTCCTACGATCACAGCCACCTATATTTACATCGGTAACATATTGTCTGTTGAGAAACAGAAATAGAGAGACTTGTAATATCTGTTAAGAGTAGTTCCTATTGTGTGGGGAAACGTGTCGGACAAGCTTTTACTGAAGAGCGGTGAATAAACACGACGAAAGAAAAATATCGGTGTTCCAACGTGGAAAGAAAAAGGACAATAATCGGACAATTTTTGACATATGATCGTAAGGTAGGATTTAGGATTTAGATTACTGAGCTTTTGGCATCTAAGGTCATTTAGCCCATCACGTTTTGAGGGATGACATCCCTCGGCGAGCACATTATCCGGGGAAAGGGAAGGAAGAAAGAATTGGGTGAGAAAGGAAGCGGCCTGGGACCTATATGTTAGGTACCACCCCGGCATTCGCCTGGTGTGAAGGAGGAAAACCCAGGAAAACCTCATTCAGGGTGGCTGGCCTGAGAAAGCGTTTTACACCTTTTCGACTTAGTGTCCCCACCGGAAATCGAACCCGGGACCGCTCACACCAAAGGCGAGAACGTTAGCGACTACGCTACGCGGGGGCACTATGATCGGAAAGTGTTAACACTTAAGTTAAAGTGTTAAGTTAAAACGGAATTCTACATCAAGATGAAACAGTTAGTGGAAGACCGTAGAGTATGGACACTCAATCTGCAGTAAGTGATCTGTTGGAAAATACGTAATTTAAGTTAAGTGAACTTAGTTTTCTAAATTGAAACCACAGTGAAAACTTCACTGGAACTTCTCCTTTATAAAACGTGAAAAAATAAAGAAATCCCAGAGCAAATATCACGGTGATTTCAATTCAGGAAATTAAGCCCACTAAAGATTTAATTTGTGGACACTCAAAATTACGTTAGAGAAGTTGTGTTGTAAAATTTCCGTTAAATTTTAAACCTGTTGAAAAAAAAAATCCGGAAAACTAGGAAAAGAACAAAAATCTTAGTATTAGGTTAATTTTACTAGGAACGGAACATTCTTTTCTTCGAACGCGTGAAAAATGTAAGTTGAGAAATTTCAGTACTGCGAAGAAAAAAAAAAAAAAGCACTCGAAAATAAAACTGCTGCAATTATGCTTGAAAATTAATGGTCTGCACTCATTTCCTTTATGTGCTTCCTAGTCGTTTATACGTGGATGTGCACTAATTATAGAACTTTTACAGTTACATACAAGTCTACCATCATTAAGCTTTTCTGTTAAAACATAGGTCTCTTGAATGAAACTGAGTTCTTAATATGCTCTTTGATCTGGTAAAGCTTTGGTTATTTTAACCAAATTAATTCTTAAAAGAAAGAGCAGTAGGCAAGATTCACTAATACTCATGCACTAAAACATATAATTACTATTATTAAATATTTTAATATAGACTATTATATAAACTTTATATACAAAATTCTGTATGAAAATAAGTAACTGTTCTCTAGTTAGACAAATTATTTGCATTAATAACGAAGTATTTTGACAAAAATGTAACGCATATTGCTGAAGAAACTTCAACATCACTATCTGAAACAAACGTTTTTCATTTTGTTATTGTCGCATTGTGTTGTAAACTTTTGTAGTTATATATATAAATTTCCCTATTCTAATACAAGAAACGTAAGTAAATGAAATCTTTAAGTTTAACGTCCCACGGTTATGCCGGTTAGGCTAAAGGAGACGGTGATGATGAGAGATGAGTGAAATGGTGGAATGAAGAAAGTGGGAGGAAACGGGAGAACCCCGAGAAAACCCACGAGCACGGTGTTTGTCCACCACAAAGTCCACACGGGGATCGAACCAGGGACCCCAAGCACCGGAGGTGAACGCTCTACCATTGAGCCACCGCGCCCCCCAAGAAACGTAAGTACTCAATGATCTTAACTGTAATTTAGTAAATATGAAATAGTTTCCATTTTAAATGCATAATATTCGCATATAATATTAAAAGTATACATTTAAATATTACAAAATTTATATTTTTACCAAACTTTTTTTTTAAACTAAATACTGGTTTCTTACCCAAAATTTCCAGTTTTTTTTCCAGGCCTTTATAACGCTATACAAGAGACAACCATGTTTCTTGATCTAAGGGTGGACATACAACAAACTAAGGTGATTTGTGTAGGGGAGATAGTTATGGAGACAAGTGGTACTTTTTGTTCACAAAACTCATGCGTTCCACTTTTATTTTACAGGACAGTAACTTTCATTAAACATCAAGTAATGCCAACGAAAAGATGCGGTTGATTGAAATTATTCAGGATTAAAAAGGATATTCGTCGTTGTACAAAGGTAGGTCTACTGATGTTTCGATAAAGGTTATCGATTTTTGCTAGTTAATGTACAACAACGAATAGTTGTTTGAAAAATTCGTAATACATACTATGAATTAAAATGTTACTTACTCCACGTTCGATCTTTCCGATCTATCACACGAACATGCTTTGTTTCCGAAAGCAATCGAGCGTCAGTTCTATCCATGTGGTCAGCTAAATCATCAATGATTTCTGAAAAATAAACAACAATATTTAATATATACACACATGTATATAATATAAATATAAGCACGATATTCGCTTCAGAACACTGTGTATAAGCATTACTACAAACAAAAGAAATAAGGAATTTAAGGAATTTAAGAAATAAGGATTTCAGGATGTTTAACACAGCTTTTCGTTCATCACTACGTTCCTTGTTTGCCCCAAATTTGTAATAAGAATAGACATCTCGCTCCAAGTTCTTAAGGTTAGTGTAAAGTTTTGCCGATAGATGGCACTACAGTCTTCGTATCTCTCCCATGTATTTTTTACCTTTCACGAAAATTTACAATTTCTCTTACAAATTTTTAGAGAAGGAACTTCATAACCTGCCGATTTTTTATTTTGAATTTTCTTCATTGTTGAAATGGATATCAAAACCTTTAACAATGGAACTGTTTCAACAATGAAGAAAATCTAAATAAAAAATCGGCACGGATTATTGCCTTCCATAGATTATAAAGTTCCTTTTCTAAAAGTTTGAAGTCTGTAGATTGAAATTTGTAAGAGAAATCGTGACATTTTGTGAATGGTAAAAAAATACATGGGAGAGATACGAAAACTGTAGTACCATCTATCGGCAAAACTTGTCCCTTTAAACCAACCTTAAACTAAATCATGCTTCTTCAGTTATTACTAAATCACTTATTTGTGAAATACAAGCAAAATTCGTTCTCTATTGCAGTTTACTCTATAGCGATCAACGTTAAAACCGGAAGTAGTTGATTTCTACCACTGCCGGTTTGAATAGAGGATAAAGAGAGAATATGGTATCTATTCTTAGAACGCTATACTGAAACAAAGAACGCTTCTAGCTATCTCTCATCGTTTTTTTTTTTTTTTTTTTTTATGTAGAGCAATATTGAAACGAGAATTTCTAGTGAATTTCTATCACTTCAGGTCTTAGTAGAGTGTTAAAGAAAGAAGTCTCGGGGACGCTTAACGGATTTCAGGAAACCGCTTTTTGCTATATATTACTAATGTTGCTCTATAGTGATCAACGTTAAAACCGAAATTATTGATTTCTACCACTTAACGATTTGATTATCACCTACACAAACGAACTCAATTCTTAACTTTCGACATTCTATTTCCTGGCCCAGTGTTGGTTGGTTTAAACTAGTGGTGAGCACAAAAACCGGTTTTTCGTTGAAAATTTTCAAAAAACCGGTTTCGGTTTTCTGTTATCGGTTTCCTTCAAAACCGGTTCGGTTTTACACCGAAACCGGTTATCGATTTTCTCCAAAACCGGTTCGGTTTTTTAGCTGGTCCGGTTTTGGTTTTCTTCAAAACCGATTCCGGTTTTTTCCCAAAATTTGTTCTATTTCTGACCAGAATGGTGTTTCCTTGTTCTCCGAAAACCGAATCCATTTCCACAGAAATAGTTGTGTGTGTTTTCGAAAAGTTTTCACCGAAACCAGTTTCGGTGAAAAACCGAACCGGTTTTGGAGAAAACCGAAATGTCGGTTTTTCTGGTTTCGGTTTTTATAGAAACCGGTTTTCGGTTTTTATAAAAACCGGTTTCGCCCATCCCTAGTTTAAACCAGCTGGTTTAAAAAAACAACTGGTTTAAACCAAAAAAAAAAAAACGAAAAGTGCTTTAAATCGTGTGAACTTAATGGTGACGTTTCCACATATCAAACCATCCGCATTTGGTTTATCTACTTTTCACCTTTTAATCAAGGGGTCCCGTGTTCGATTCTCGGTCGAAGCACAACCCATTTTTCAAGTGTAAACCAGGTAGTGATTCAAGGTGTCCCTTTAAGCGAAAGTCTTCTCCGTGATAACCTTGGTATTTCATTAGAATGTTAAGCCTAAACATACAAAATGAAAACAAATTATATATTTCAACTTGAATGAATGCCTGTTGTTTTATAAAGAAGCCAAACTTGCCTCTTGTTGATAGAAATGGGCAAAATATATCAACTGCCTACATAACTTCCAACATCAACTTGGATTTGACTTTGTTTTAATTTTATTGAATGATATATACATACCAAATTTGTAATTTAATACCTCAGTTTTAGCGTAGTGATTATGATATGTTGACCTTAGAATTTTACATACAAATACATTTAAAGTAATAACAGGATTTTTCCAATGGCTAAGGCGGGAGTTTTCCGATTTATGCATAATTCTACTTGTGTAACTCTTTATTTGTTTTATTTATTTTTTTTATTTTATTTTATTTTTTATTTATTTATTTTATTTTATTTATTATTTTTTTTTGTCCTTTTGAAATGACTCTTGACAATTATAATAACAAATACGCCTATGTAAAGATCAGTACAACGTATTTTTATCAGGAGTCCTTCGTGAGTGAGTCGGCAATCGCATTTGTGACCAATTAGTCCCGGTTTCGTGTCCAAATGGACAATTTCTTTTGGATGTAAGTCGAGAAGCGGTTTGCATTCCGCTTTCAGCTTATGTGACCCTTCCAGCATAACCCTGTTGTTGCATAATATCACCAAGACGAAACAAACTAATTTCTGTCCATATCTAATATAAATACATAGAGTAAATTATTTAAACCAGAAAAACCTGGTTTAAACCAAAAAAACAGGGTTTAAACAAAAAAAAACTGTTTTTTTGTTTTTTTCAATAAAAAACATTGTTTTTGCCAACCTTGTCCTGGCCAACATTGGCGATTTTCCATCAAGTATTTCTTGAGATTTCTTGTCTCCCAGACAGACTGACAAACAGACAGGGTAAATATATAAAGGTATTCTGGAATTCCTTAAAAATAAACATACTGACGTGGAACTGCTTTTGACAAAGTTACTGAAACACAAGTAAATAAAGTGGGATTTGTAGGGTGATAGTATAAGGAGCGATCAACTGAAACCCGATCGTTCCATGTATTATTGGTATAGTATGTAGTAATGACTACTATCCATTTCATAAAGATAGGCCCCTGACTTCGTGGTGCTGCCGTGACGTTCAGTCAAAACTTATATTGCATTGTCGTACCTCGTTGGAATTCCTGAAATGTTGTCTTTTCAATACTTAAGACATAAAAATTTTCTTTGTACTATGTAGTGAGAAAAAAATAAAAATTAATGAAAAAGTGCGTATTTTTTCGTACTTTTTTGGTAGATCAATGTTTATAGTACTATATCTCAGAAAAGAGATCACGTGAAATAATTTCCTGTGTACAATATGTAGATGCATCCATTAACTGTAAGTTGTGAGAATTTCAATTTTCATCACTTGATACTTTTTGTGTAATTAAAACAAATGTACGACGCTCTGATCTCCTTTACCATGGTAGTTAGAGAAACGTACAAAACACTGCTCGAAAATTTGGAAGTCTAGTGTTCCAAATATTTGGAACTATTAACAAAAAAGGGTTTAGTTGTAGAGTATTTATTTTTTTTAAAAAATTCTTTTACTTCAACATGTTCTCTGCGTTAAGCGGTGAGCCATGTTGCAGCCCAATCTTTAAATTCCCCGCGCTTATATGAAGAAACAGCATACAGTAAGTGGAAGTGCGGCAACGCTGTCGTGCAGTGTTGTCGCGTTCAGGAAGCTTGTAGCGCGAAGCTTACTTCATAAGAATGTAATAGGAAAAAGTATTTATTATAACCTTTCACAACATCATAAAAATAATAATAATGCATTACACATCTCAATTTAATCGAAATAAAACGTTGAAGTAAAACATCCAAAAACTCATCTCTTAATCTATTTACTTCATTCACTTTCGTAATGGGTTTGTTGACTCATCGCTGCTCCTGTTATCTTCCTGTACACTTATTAACAATGGCTCCATTTTTACCTCAAGATCTATCCGTATACACGCTTTCCAGCTTACGAACATGTTAAAGGTTAAAAAGAAATGTATCCTTGGCAATCACGTGTTCACCCAAGTTCTGCGATCAATTCCCCTGCCGAATGTATACAATAACACAGAATGGGTCCTTTGTTTTCTTTCAACGAAAGAAAACTATGCAATGTGTAGGTGACGAGGGCTGTATTTGCGTCTAATCACGTTGCACTGATTACGCCTTCAACACTTCCCTTCGGTTCGTAGGCGTCAAAAACTTAGACATGCACTCACACCATATGGGTTCATTGCAATGAGACGGACGAATGGGCATTTATATTTTTCTTAGTATATGTCGTGGTTTTTGATTAAAATATATATATATACACCCTCCATTCCAAAACAAACCGAACTTTTGAAAACAAATACTACCACTAGTGCCATCTGTTGTAATATTTTACCGGTAGATGGCGTAGTCCCTCATTGACAACTGGTATAAATGTCATGACATTTGGATGCACGGCAACAAAGTTATTGCGTTTCAACTGTCAGTGTGTTGTGTACATCGGTCGGAAAATGAGTTTCAAACAACGAGCTGCAATTGAGTTTTGTGTTAAACTGGGTAAAACTTTTAGTGAAACGCACCAAATGCTACAAAATGCATATGGTGATGAGTGTCTATCCCGTACGCAAGTTTACGAGTGGTTCAGGCGATTCAAATCGGGTAGAGAGACGCTGGATGATGACGAAAGATCAGGCCGTCCCAGAACCGGATTATCGGAAGAAAACATTGAAAAAGTGTGTGAATTCATCAAACATAACAAAAAATCGTCGGTGAAAGTTATTGAAATGGAATTAGGCATTCCTCAAACAAGCGCATACCGCATTTTGACCGAAGTTTTGGGCCTTAAGAAGGTTAATTCGCGGTTTGTACCACACAAACTCCCGAAGACCAAAAAGTTGATCGAATTGCGCATTGCAAAGACATCGTTAAAAGTGCTCGGCAGGATCGAAACTTCTTGAAATCGATTGTAACTGGTGACGAGACGTGGTGTTTTGAATATGAGCCCGAAACAAAGCGGCAAAGTGCTGAATGGAACGCCGGATGAAGGAACACCAAAAAAAAAGTCGCTTGGTGAAGTCAAAAGTTAAGGTGATGCTGATTTGTTTTTACGATTCAAAAGGAATTATCCACAAAGAATTTGTTCAGCCCGGCCAGACAGTCACTGGAGAGTTTTACTTGGGCGTCATCAAGCGTTTGCTGGCAAGAATTCGTCGTATTCGGCCCGAATATCGCGAAATCGGCAGTTGGACTCTTTTGGACGATAATGCACCATCACATCGTTGGCGACTTGTAACTGAATTTTTGGTCAAAAATCACATTATTCGGTTGCATCATCCGCCATATTCACCAGATCTCGCTCCGTGCGATTTCTATCTGTTCCCGAAACTGCATTTGGCGATGAAAGGAAAGTGGCACGCATCGATTGATGCCATTGAGAAGGCGACGACCGCCGTCCTAAAGACCATTCCAATAAAGGACATGGAGAAGTCGTTTGACAACTTGTTGGAGCGTGCAAATATCTGTATCGATGCAGAAGGGGAATAAATTGATTAATAAAAATGATTTGTTCCAAAATGTACATTGTTTTTTTTGTTTTTTTGAAACGTTCGGTTTCTTTTGGAATGGAGGGTGTATATATATGGATATTCCTTTACGAGCGGCGGTATTACAAAAAGAAGAGGCAAAATTTTTAGCGATAATGAAATTGCAGAACTGATGAATGACTCCGACTCAGACGGTTATGAGTTAGTAATGATAGTAATGACATTGATTATTCTGTGCTCAGTGGCGTATTCGGGAGTGAACAAGATAGTAACTCTATTTCAAGTGAATCTGCGGCTGCGCCGGGAAAGAGAGAAAAAAACGTGTCGTTCCTATTCAAAGACAGATTCTGATGTAGCTTGGAGCGATAAAATTCAAGTAAATGCAAAACCCCTGTTTAGTGGTATCCCGGGGATTGATCAAAATGCTGGGTTATCTACAGAGTATTCCGCATATAAAGTGTTTCAGCTGTTTTTACCGATAAAGTTTTATAGTAAAAAAAAGAGTTGAATTGATTTTGAGTTGAACGTCCTGTTCAGCAGTGAGGCTATATGAGACGTCGACCTACTGATTAACGTGAAATCCAAACTACATGAGCTCTCCCAGGAATAGCAGTAAAAGTTATGAATCAATGCGCAAAACAGCAGATTGAGAAAAAGAAAAAATACTAAAACAAAAATCTGTGTTTTCTAAATGAAAGCGTGTTACTTTATTTAAAAACCAGGAACTTTTTACACTAATTATTCACATAAGCCTTGCACGGAAGCCAGCTTTACGCGATTTTTACAAATCAACTACGCAAGAGCTATTAGTATGTCTGTCAAGTGGTGGAACAGATCTTCTGTGAAGTGTAAACGCAGTATTACATATCAACTAAGGTTGTATCATATAATAAAGTTTATGCTTGTATTTGTTTCTGTGCAAGTGTATTTTGTACTGCGTGCAGTAAGTGAAAAACTGATAAAAAGCAACAAATTTTCGAAGACCATCACATGCAAATCCAAACAAAATAAGAGTTCGCTTTTCTAATTTTGAACATTTGGCATATATTCTGTATATCCTGTTAATTTCTAAGAAATTGGTTTAAAATCTGTGGAGACATAAAATTTTAAAAATATATCTAAAAAGTGCCGGACAGTGTGCGTGACAAGTTTAAATACCCGTCCGTCTGAGAGTGTATACGCGCCAGGAAAATGTGGCAACGTAGCACTCCGTATAAACTGCGATAGCGAAGGGCGCAAAGCTGAGAAAATCATAATGTCATATTTGTGATTGTTTATCTTTTAAAACAAGTCAAAACAGTTTGGTTGAAAAAGCTACTTTAAGATCTTTCTAAAAGTTTTTTAAGATTGTTAATACACCGCAGCAATTCAGAGATAATGATGCCTCACTTTTTACTGAATAACAAGAAAACTACTACGTGTTCAGTAATGAAATTTTCAGAACTTACAGGTAACATATGCATCTACATATGGTGCACAGGAAATTATTTTATGTTATCTCCTTTCCGAGATATAGTCCTATAAACATTGATTTACCAAAAAAGTACGAAAAAATACGCACTTTTTCATTAATTTCTATTTTTTTCTCACTACACAGTACAAAGAAAATTTGTATGTCTTAAGTATTGAAAAGACAACATTCCAACAATTCCAACGAGGTACGACAATGTAATATAAGTTAGGACTGGACGTCACGGCAGCACCGCCAAGTCAGGGGCCTATCTTTATGAAATGGATAGTAATCAGGATGTCTACTGAGTTTCATTCTCAAAATTCCAGTATATTCAGTATGACTATCAGCTAAAATTCTTGTACCTAATAGAATATTTTTTTTTTAAAAAAAAAAAAGTTCTTTAGGAATAATTACACTCTTGATGATTTCAGGTTTGTAATTGTTTTACCATCCAAAGAATATTTTATTTTTAATAAATTTAGTTAACCCTGATTTTTTAAATACAATAATTTTTTTTAACATTTTAAAGGACCTCCCAATTCCCCTCACAGCTCTCCACTCCACCCACTGCTTTAAATTATACTTACAAAATGTATACAACTCTTGCTTTGGAAAGTTTTACAATCTCAATGGTAAAACAATTACAAAAAAGTATTGTTACAAATTAACAGTTTCATGATTTTTTCCAGTATGTGGATCAAAATTCCAGTATATTTCCAGTATCAAAATTAAATTCCAGTACAATTCAAGTATTTTTAGTATCACTAGACACCCTGCCAATGTCCCTGTGTGTTGGGTGTAGGAATGTTGTTGATACATGTTTCCGTTTTGCAGGTATAACGAGTGAAAAATGGCGTTCAAGATCCCCAATCCGTCTAAACAGGACCAGCGTGCCGTCATCCAGTTTCTGAGTGCCGAAGATTGTCAACCAGATGAAGTGTTCCGGCGTATGGTGATGCATGCGTCTCCAAAACAACAGTGGTGGACTGGGCCAGAATGTTTCGGAAGGGGCGTGAACAAACCACTGATTATATCCGTCCTGGTGAAGCCCATGTTGTTGCCCCAGAAAACATGCGTGAAAAGGTGAATGCGGCTATAGCTGCGGATAGACGCATTAGTATTCAATCCATGGCGAACGGGTTAAACATGAGTTATGGTACTGCTCAGAAAAGAAAATTGTGAAAGATCTGAGGTATCATAAAGTGTGCGCGCAGTGGATCCCCAGGGTGTTGACGGAAGACCAAAAGTCAAATTTTATATGGACGGCACTTGTAAGTTAGTGATACAGCGGGACAAGTGTCTCAACGCTCATGGTGACTTCCTGCGAACAATATTTTTACTGCACGCTACCCATAGACGCCTCTAGATAGTGTACAAGTTTCCACTCGAAGTAAAATTTATTTCATGAATTATGACCAATGAACGGATTTCAGTTGATCGCCTCTTATATTACAATAGTCAGACTTAAAGAGAAAGATCTTGTGACAATATAAACATACGCGTAGACCAATGAGTACGTGATGGAAGAAAATACAAAATTTAGAATTCCCACACACAATAAAACGAATGCATACAATATGCTAACACGATCGGACGTTTTAATAATCATTTTACTTATGTGTAATTCTGATTCCTGAAAATCCCTTGCACACTCTAGCTTTCGGCTTTACCCCTACAGCCTTGTTTACCGAGGATAAAAACAAAAGGAAAAATGATAAACATCAAAAAAATGAGAGATACGGACTCACTAGGGTAAAGCAGTGCGAAGAACAGTTTGTCTTAGCTGCCAGTCACACATCAAATGGTGGAGTAGTACACTGAAATGGCGAGTTCAATTTGTTTAGAAAGGGAAGGGTACTAACTCATATTAGTGTTTTTGTTTCTGTACCAATGTTGTATGTACTTTTTAATTATTGTCTCCCATTCATTGCTTAAGCAACTCAAATCTGTGTTAAGCTTTTTTTTTTTTAAAAAAAAATGTTTAAATTTTTTTTTTCTTTTAAATTCCATTCTTGGAAGAACAAACGCTTTTGTGACCAGAGTATACACACATATTTATTAAAACTAAAATAAAGCGTTACAATTTTGATAACGTAATTTTCATCAGACACAATGTCTGATGAAGCGTGAAGAGTTAAGTGTCTGATGAAGATAACGTTAAGTTATCGAAACTGAACGCTTAATTTTAGTTGTAATAAATAAGTGTATATGATTTGATCAGAAAAGTGTCTGTTATTCTTGTAGTAAGTTTCAGAGTCGTGATGGATAGAGCTTCATTCTTGGCTCTAAATAATACGTATTTTTAAATCAGCAATATTGTGTTACGTTTCTTTCAGATATTGCGAAAGGCCTGAAACCGTTTCGTCCTGTATTTATCCTCCGTGAAGAAGGCTGTAGGGTAGAGTCGAAACTTACAAAGTACACGGTATTTTCAGGAATCACAATTACATGTCAATAAAATGAAACGAATGCATTTAAAATTGTAAAGGGAGATGTATATGTATATGATTTTCCGGGAAATCATGCATCACTCCTGACTCCAATCATCTACTATAAATTCTAAATGGTTAAATCAAGTGTTCCTATCGATGGATCTGTTACCACGCAGTAATAATACATGTTCTATGAAAAATTGTAGGTTCCATAAAAATGAAATACAGGCTTTCAGTTTAACGTCCCACGATTATGCCTTTTGGGCTAAGGAAGACGGATGATTAAGGCAAGAGAATGATAACAGAAGAACTGGTAGAATGAGTGTGTAAGAGGAAAAGGTAGTACCACGAGAAAACTTACGGACATAATGTTGTCCACCACAAGCTTACTTGGCCGGTGATCGAACCAGGTACCCAACGCACCAGAGATAAGCATTCTACAACTGAGCCACCGAGTCCCCCTTCCATAAAAATCAGGTCATTACAGACAATAGGCCAAGTTAACTGAGTTTTACTAAATCAACGAAACACACACTGAAGAAAATATTAATGTAAAAAAATGTGTTTTTATGTTTTAATATTCTACTACGATTTTCTCTTCTTTACACGTCGCATTTCGGAAGCGTACATCATATATTTATATATACAAGGTGTTTCAAAACAACACCGACAACGTATGGGAGGTGATTCCTCACACCAAGATAAGACAAAAAGTATTACACCAACCTGGGTGCACAAATGCTTCCTTTCGGAGTTAAATGCTGCAGAAAACATGAAAAAAATGAAATTCACAGGTCCATAGCTTTAATACTATGGAACCTACCGTAGTCGGGTCAAGACTTTATTTAGGAACTAGTATGTGCCCTATCCAAATAGTCATGTTTCAGAATCCTGCAGTACTTCCACAACAATTTTTACAGAGGTAGTTGATTGAGTGCTTCAAATTATATGCCGGTAGCCAAACTGCCTCTATAAAAAATTGTTGCGTGAGTACCTTAGAATTCTGGAAACATGAATTTTTGGATAGCGAACATTAGTTTCTAAGTGAAGTCTTGACCAGACTATGGTAGGTCTCATAGTTTTGGAGCTATGGATCTTTAAAGTTCATGTTTTCAATTTTTCGCCAGCCTATAGTATTCGAAAGGAAACATTTGTGCAACCAGGTTCGTCTATACTTCTCGTCCTATCTTGGTGTCAGGAATCACCTCCCAAACGTTGTCGGTGTTGATTTCAAACACCCTGTGTATCATCCATTACTATGAATTCATTATCAATAGAAAATGTATGTATTACATACTTACCATTTTGTGTGTCTACTTCATTGCCAATTACTTGTGCTATTTCCTTCTGCCGAGAAATTACCTTCGATAACGCTTCCAGCCCTGCATCTTGATCTGTAACAATATACATTAGAAGAGATCAATTAGTAAACATACATATATATGTTCCCTCTGTAATTGAAGTTAAACAGATATTACCAACTAAAGCGGTCTTCTGGGCGTACCAAAAGTTCAACATCATTGCACTCTTGAAACAAAACATTTACTTCCGTTTTAAAACATCTTTGTTTCTTGCTTTCTCTCTCTCTCTGTCCATTTTATCTTATTCATCTTCCTCCAACAGCACATTTCGAATCTCTCTAAATATTTCTTCTCTCATTTCTGTAATGTCCAAGTCTCTGAACCATACAGTCCAATACTCTATATATAGCACTTGCCCAACTTCTTCCTTATTTCCACATTAAGCCTCCAAGTTAAAATTGATCTTTTCTTGTTGAATGCTTCTTTAGCTATGGCAATTCTTCACCTGATCTTGGATGCAGTAAGCATCTCTCGTCAAAATACTTTCCACATATTTCAAATGATCGACCTCTTCAAGTTCTCTTTGTTCTACTCTGACCCGTAAGGACACGTCACCACGAGATATTCTCATGACTTTCGATTTTTCGATGTTGATTTCCATTATATACAGTGTCCCAGTGTCAACTATCTTGTCAATCACCACCTGTAGTCCTTCGATTCTAGCTATAATAACCTACCATCTACATATCTGATATTGTTAATGGTTTGCCCTTCAATCTTAAAATGTCCCAATCCCCATTAATGCTTCCTTCTTTAAACACTCACTGTAAATGTTAAGTACTTTGGGCGATATAGTACATTCTTGTCTGACTCCTTTTCAAATCTCCACACTATTGATTTCTGTTTCATTCAAACACAACCTTATTGGAGGTACTTATTTGACTCAGTTGTTGTGCGCTGAGGTCGTATACTGCATGACAATGCTCCAGTCTACATGACTGTTGTTACCAAAGCTGCAGTGAAAGACTGTGGCTTCGAGGAGATTCAGCATCTATCCTATAGCCCAGATTTAGCACAAGGCTGTACTGAAAGACTATGACTTCGAGAAGTTTCAGCACCTATCCAACATCCCAGATTTAGTACAAGGCTGCAGTAAAAGACTGTAGCTTCATAAAGTTTCAGCACTCATCCTACATCCCAGATTTAGCACTAAGGCTGCAGTGAAAGTCTGTGACTTCGAGGCGATTCAGCATCTACCCTATAGCCCAGATTTAGCACCGCAGCCTTGGCAACAACAGCCGTGTGGATTGAAGCGTTGGCATGCAGTATGCGAGCTCAACAGAGCAACTGATTCAAATTATGCTTCTAATGAACTGGCACAACTAGGCAGTTAAAACTCGTGTATTATTTCTTTCATAGATGTCACTAATATCAGTCAGGTCGAAAGCTTTACGAAGTACCCTCATAAATCTCGTTTTGCTGATATTTACATTTGAAAAAGATAACAGATGTTACTGAAACAGTCATCCACTTCAAAGGTAGACGGAAGTGAATGATCGAGTAGAACTTTCTTTTAATTTTGATTGTTTCCTCAGCCCTGTACTACCAATAGCAGTGAATGAGGTTGAAGTTAGTAAAATGTTAACCTTACGAAATTACCCATAAAAATGGATCACTATTATTAATAATCACCTCGAATAATAGACAAATCATCAGAATCTGACAAAAAGTTTACAAAAGTTCTGACTTTTTAAGTAGCACGTTGGTACCAACACAAGCAAATTTAAGTAAGTTATATTTGGTTTAGTGTTGTTGTTCAACCTTTTAACATGTGCTTTTTTTAAAAAGGAAATTTTAAACTTTCAGTTATGTAGCTACTGCTTCAACGATATTGACACGAGCAACATAATACGTATGTCTTCTTCAGAACTTTCACGTGGTACCATGTACTCATGTGCCTGACGTATATGGAAACAAATTCAGATATAATTCGAGAATTCTCCTGGAGTGGCCCTAGCTAAAACTACACGAACATAAGGTAAACTGAAAAATACTACCGGGTGTAAGTAATGTCTGTGGTAAATTTCCCTGTTAAAACTTCAATAGGTATGAAGAAAAAAAAAATAATTCTTTCTCTCGTCATAATCGCTTTCGAAGAGATACTATCAGAAAATAGAACTCTTAATCTTTTGGTATTAACAAGCAGAGCATTTAAAATAACCCAAACCAACACCAGCTTCTCTAAAATACACTCTCTGATACTAAAATCAGCTATCTTTTGAAGCAGAACTACGCGCGAAGCAAAAACTTTCTAAACATAGGGTGGAAAGGGGGTATGTTAAAATATTATTTTTACTCCATATTTTCGGCCCCTACTCGCAACATTGCATTTCCTGTTATTGACAGACCGTTATTTTTAAGAAATGAGAAAATAAAATAACTGTCATATTTTCTAAGGAATTTTAATAGATGGTATATGCATCTATCAGCGCGTGCTACATACTCGTTAAAAGAGTAAATGAAAAAGCAGTACACCTGTACATTTTTGATAAAATTATACATGGATTCAAGAAAGTTCAGCTTGTAAAGTAGATCATCGCATGAAGAGGAACACAGCTTAAGAAATTTTCCGAGACCCAAAGTTTCAAGTAAGATACAACTATTACCTCGAAGTACCAGTGGAAGTGACAAATCATTTGTGTATTTAAGTCTCCATAGTTATTACAAACTATTCACTGAGGTTATTATTATTATTATTATTATTATTTTACTCTTTAATTTGTTTGAGCATGTTACCGATAAGCACAACTTTACCGGTAAAATTTTTCACAATAATGTGTAAGTGACTGCAACAAGAACATTAATGTAGAATTTGCTATTAAATTTTGTTACAAACTATTCATCAGTTAGAATGTTAAAAGTTAGCTTAACTCTACCTGCAATTTTTACTATTATTATTATTACCATACACACACAGTAGAACCACGAGTTACTAACCTCACCGTTTAGAAACAACTTTTCTCTCGTCTTACGAACAATATTTCGGAGTACGAATGCACACACATACGAGTGTACTCACAATCGCACGCGCCCAGTATTAGTTTTGTGTGTTTGCCGTAAACATAATCCGTCAGCATTGTGATCAAAAATGACTCTTTTCTGTATTTTTTGTGTTTTTGTAAACCTCATACAGTTTTATTTAATTTACTTGTCTTTATAATGTTGTATTGTCTGCATATTGTTAATTATTTGTCTTTAAAAGGAATGTTATTTTCATTCTATAATCTTCATCACAGAAACTCTTAAAAATAATAATAATAAACATATAGTACCATATTTTTCCGGTTAGAACGGATTAATTATATTTATGTTATTTTCAATGGGTAAAATAATTTCAGTTTACAAATATCAAACTTCATTAGGGGATTATGGAATTAGATTTCTGGGCTTCCGGCATTTATGGCCATGTTAGCACGTCACACATAGAGGGATGACGTCCCTGGACGACCACACTGCCCGGGGATTTGGAGAGGATGAAAGGAATGGGGGAAGGAAGGAAGTGGCATGGGACTATGATGTTAGGTACCATCCTGGCATTTGCCTGGTGTGAAGGAGGACCACCTCATTCAGGATGGCTGGTCTGAAAAAGCTGTTAGATCTTTTCGACCGAGTGTCCTAACCGGGAATCGAACCCGGGACGCTCGCACCAAAGGGAGCCCCAAAACTACGCTCTTTGGGGCACAAAATATTTAAGTCCACGAACAGCGTTACGAAACGGATTAAATTCGTAACCCAAAGTTCTACTGTATCATGAAAGCCAAGAGATGTGATTAAGATAGCAATGAGTATTTATGTATTTATAAACAAGTCACTGCCGAAGGTAGAGTTTCCTTTCAAACTTTCGGTATTAATAAATATTTATGTGCTACTGACCAAAGTAAACTCTAAGTAAGTTTGAGAGTCGGAAAATATTAATAGAAATCTTAAAAGAAAACAATTAAAACTACAAAAACTTTAAGTTCTACGTTCCGCGGTTAATGCCGGTTAGGCTAAAGGATACGGTGATGATGAGAAATGAATGAAATGGTGGAATGAAGAAAGTGAGAGAAACGGGAGAACCCCGAGGAAACCCATGCACATGGTGTTTGTCCACCACAAGGCTTACTTGGCGCGAGCTGGGATCGAACCAAGGACTCCATGCACCAGTGGTGAACGTTCTACCACTAAGCCATCGCGGCCCCTAATATTAAAATTACAGAATGAGAGCTTTCATCACTGATAAACACTAATCTTCCCATTCAAGAAAGTACACAGTTACAAATTAACTTGCTTCCACAATTATATTTATGTATGTATGTAATAGACATTCCATACAGCTTTTCAAATATAAATTCACAATGACATTGTAACATTATTATTATATTACCTGCCATCATTCTTTGTTGATGAAGACGCAGGTCTGATATTCCAAGGTTTTGTGTATCATCTGTTTCTTCCTCTGTACCCCAATCCGTCGTTCCAACGTCTGCAAATGCTGAGCCCGATAACAATTTTGATCTCTCCATGGAAACAGCAGACACCCTGTTAGAAAAAAAAAAAAATACTTATTAAAATTTGAATAAGCGGTGCTTACATGCCAATTATGAAGAGAAGTAAACACTGAAAAGAGATTTTAAAAATTTTCTTCTAACTGCTCCTTCCCCCTCTGGAAATTATGGGGACATACATGGGATAATCCATGCTAAATCGACCATTTAGAGAAGTTGTGGCTCGTGTGTTTCCGATTTTTATTTAAAAAAATGTATGTGAAAGCACATCGTAATAGGAGCATAAATGTGGAGTTTTGGCCCTGTCACTTGGGACTACGAGGGGGACGGATTCAAAATGGCTGACCTGAATATTTTGACTTATTTTTAACATTTTATAACTTCGGATCTACTGGTTGGAGTTAAGCTTTCGAAATATCGCTGGAAAGTAGATGGACAGTATATTTTATTGTGATTAACATATTTTGGATACACAATTGCATTCACACTGAAAAAAATGTTAATAAAAAACAAGAAAAATGTCCGAATATCAAGAATTTTTCTTTCTTTTGACACAGAGGTACAAAGTGTTTATAACCTACGTAAGTCAAACTATGTGTGTCATGTGATTCTAACTTCAAAGTTATTACAGTTATGCTAAATCTGATTACTCCAGGCCTAACGTGCTCCTACAGTTACCAAGTCTACACTCGCTTTCATTTTATAAGAAATGGTAAAGGATTTTTTGACTCATCCTATATATATATATATATATATATATATATATATATATATATATATATATATATATATATATATATATATATATATATATGAACATAAATGAACCACACAAAAATTCAAATAGGAAATACTATGGGGTAAGTCAAATGGTGATGTCGTGGTGCCACCTAGGGCAGCCCTTCATGGGAGCCCAGGGCTCAACTTTAAATTCTAAATAGAAACAAGGGACGAGTGATACCTCGTTCGATAGATTTTTAAAAATTAAAAAGCCTGTGGCAAAAGATTATTCATATCGGTCACCATGTTCAAACTCGCGGCCAAGATGTATTATCTGTATCAGACAAAACGTCCAGTACCACTAATATGAAAACGATTAAAGATAAATGAACAGAACAAAAATTCGAATGGGATATTAAAGAGGGTATTTATCATTCCACGACTCGAGAATGTTACAACAGAGGAAAAGATGGTTTGAGTGAAAGTGCCATAATGCAAAGGAGGAAATCTAATTCTAGAAAATTATCGCTCCAACCTCCCTCCGTAACTGGGTGAAGCGGGAAGGGACGTGTGAAATTGTAAATGAAAACCTTCGATTTTGAAAATTGTATCTACAAAACAAAGTTACCTGAAATGTGTTTTTATAAGAGATAGATGTCTCTGTTATGGGATAAAGTATGTAAAACTCTTGTTAAATGGTACCTTTCATTTTGATTGCAGGCAATAATTTGATGCAAAAATGAATCAGCTGAAATGCGAAACAAATTTGTCGAACAATGCAATTTTAGAACAACGTGTACAAACGTTGGTTTTGTTCAACAGTCGTCTGCACGATATTGGTTCGATTATTTTCCTTCTATGTCTTCTTGCATGTGATAGAATATGAGCTTCACTGAAATGTTGTCCAGTTACATTCAGAATAACTTTCAGCGATAATCTCAGTTGTGATCCTCAATAACGAAACGGTACATACTCATGCAGATGTCTTCAAACATCTTGCACGCATTGCGTTAATTGATCAGGGGCGGGCAAAATGTTTGCAAGTTCCAAACATGTTTTATTAAAAACCTTTCCTTCTCATTTCAGTTGATTCTTCTTTCCCATCCAGTCACACTTTGCAATACAAATGGGTGTTAAACTTGAATTTCACCTTACTTTTCATTCATTATAGTACCACTCACTTGAACACACAAGTGTTTCAGACAAACCACACCTATTGCAAGTAAAAGTGGAGTTCTCATTTGAGATTTTACCATTCATTCCCACTTCACCTACTTACGGATGGAGATTGGAAAAATAATTTTCTAAGAATTACATTTCCTCTTTTGCATTATCAATTATACTTTAATAATCTTTTTCTCCGTTTCATTATTCTCGAACCGTGGAATGATAAATAGCCTCTGTGATTTTCTATTCGAGTTTTATTCTGTTCATTTATCTCCCAACTTTTCCATATTAGTGGTACTGGACGTTTTATCTGATACAGGCACCATGTCTTGGCGGTCATTTTGAAAACGATGACCCATATGAAAAATCTTTTGCCACAACGCTGTTTAGTGTTTAAAAATTTATAGAACAAGGTATCACTGGTCCTATATTTCCGTTTAAAATTTCTAAGTTGGGCCCTGGACCCCGTGAAAGGCGGCTCTGAGGGCACCGCGAGAATATTATTCGACGTACCCCATGTCATTTTCCTGTTTCACTTTTTGACTGTTCGTTTATCTCCAACCGTTTTCATATTAGTTGTACTGGACGTTGTATCTGATATAGGTACCATGTGTTGGCGGCCATCTTTTATACGGTGACCAATATGAAAAATCTTTTGCCAGAACAGTTTTTAGTTTTTAAAGATCTATTAAACGATGTACCAGTCGCCCCATGTTTCAATTTAAAATTTGGGCTCTGGGCCCGCATTAAGGGCGGCCCTGGGAGGCACCGAGACACCATTCGGTGTGCCCTATGGAATTTCTTATTTGAGTTTTTATTCGGTTCATTAATGTTCAACCGTTTTTGAGATATTTCCGTGAAAAAATTAAAATGGGCCATCCTGTATATACGAATATAACCACATAAGAGAGTACCTAATTATTAATTCTTTCCCTATACACTCCAGATGTCCTTTCACTGATGTAACTCAAGGTTTTCCCCGTAAATTAGCTTCATAGCACATGAAAACAAATCGATGAATTACGTTTCGTTAAAAAATTTCGGGTCATATCAGTAGAAGTTTCTATAATCTGCTTAAAATTCGTATATTGAAATACGAGGTAAGCACTACATACCACCGATATGTCAAAAGCTCCAAAGCCTGCCTATAGTATAAGCACCAGCTTGTAAATTCCCAATCTCCTTAAAACAATAACAGCATTAAAAAACAGAACTGAAGGAAGAAACAATAAGTAGGCATATCAATGACAACAGAAGCATGAATAATATTACCTATCATTGAACAACTGTTGCAGATGAACTTCTTTGCTTTGTAATACTTCTACAAGACGGCCTCTTCTTTCTTCTTCTCTTTGGGTACTGTAAACCCATTAAGGAATATATTTCTCTAGTTTGCATATTAACGTACAAGCAAAAGAAAATGAAAATATTTGTGTGACGTCAAATACATTACACATTTAATGAAAAAAAAAAAAAAAAAAAACTGAAAATGTAAAACCTACAGGGAACATTCTGATGTGGTGAATTCAATTGCTTAAATGATTGTTGGCACTGGATTCAGCATCAAAAGAAACAGAGAAAAAGAGGGTGTTTAGTGGCAGACCGTACACAGGGTGGGAGATAAATGAGGGCAAAGTGCGAAGATAGAACGTAGAAAATGTCTAGAAATGCCACGTTAATTTTGAACCGAGAAGAGGGATTGAGATCAAATGTTAGATATGAAGAATGCATGTAGAGCTCCACTGAATAGACGTAATGTGAATCATGGGGGACATCTGAAAAGCCGCCATGTTGGAATTAGCGCAAGAAGAATATACGGGAAAGGGATCATGTGACATGGCTCTTGACGCACACAGTCTATTGAAATCAATAGTGTCCAATAGTTTGAGACCTCTGTTTAACTGCAGCTGTTTTGGAACATAAGAATGATTGTGTAGTTGATACGAAAATGGAGGGAACAGTATGCGCATTTGAAAAACTATAAAGATGGACAACTGGGCTCGTCATAGTTGTCTCCGGTATTGAAATTGAACCAGGTGTCATGAATGCGCCAGGTGCTGTTTAAAATATCCAGTTTTTTTAGGAAACATATCAAATCATAGCTTGGAATCTTGGTGCTGTAAACTGGAAGTGAGTGAGTGATTGCAAGTTAATGAAGTTGTCCCGTTGTCATATTTTGAAGTCAGATGACAGAAAAACAGTGTCTGTTATATATTTTATGAAATTCGTATATGGACGGAAGAAGAACATCCAACGGTTGTATGAGTGACGTTCAACCATCAGGAATAAGGAATCGGGTTAGGTTCAACATTGGACGGTTTCTGCACCAAGTCATCATCTTTAGTGGTTCAACATCAATCAAAGAGGAGCAACAGTTTTATCTACTCTATAGAAGGCCAGAAAACGTCAGTCATGAACTCTTTCAGGTGGTCTTTGGTCATATTTGCACCTTTACCAGCATGTAAACGAATACTAGGTGGATTGGAACTCTTGTTGGCTGGAAAGCCACCTTTACGACAGTGTTGCTACGTTGCCATAGCGTGGAACGACTTCTGTTGCAGAGGTCTCAATCAGTATTAGCCACTATTGATTTCAATTGACGGTATGCGTCAAGAGCCATATGCCACATGACCCCTTTCTCGTATATTCTTCTTGCGCTAATTCCATCATGGCGGCTTTTCAGATGTCCTCCATGATTCAGATTACGTCTACTCAGTAGAGTTATACATGCACTCCTCATATCCAACATTTGACCTCAATCTCTACTCGTTTCAAAATTAACATGACATCTCTAGACATTTTCTACGTTCTATCTTCGCACTTTGCCCTCACTTATCTCCTACCCTGTATACGGTCTGCCAGTAAAGATCCTCTTTTTCTTTCTTTCTTTTGGGGCTGAATCCAGTACTAGTAATCATTTTCAGCAACCGAATTCACCAAATCGGAATGTTTCCTTGTTAGAAGTGGATATAGCAGTGGTTTTCAACCAGTGTGCCGCGAGATTTGGCATGTATGCCGAGAAAATTTTGAGGTAATATGACGCTGAAAGTGAAAAACAATTAAAAATACAATAATAGTCGATATAAATTTGAGAACAAATAAGAACAAGAAAAATATTCTAAAAGCCAACACATATCTATTTTCCATAAATGTTTCAAAAATGGAGACTAGTAATTAGGGACGCACACAGGACTTTATTTCGGAGGGATCCAAATTTGAGGATAAATAATATAATAGTTTGTAAAATTACCCTAAAAATTAGTCAAAATTTACAGTGTAATTACCCTAAAAATTAGTCAGGATTTAGGAGAAGGGATCCGGACACCCAGGACCCATTCCTTCTGATAGTGGCAAGAAGCCTTATCTTCGACTGAGGACATAGGTGATCATGCGAGAATGATATGAAATCTTTATGTCCCACGGTTATGCCGGTTAGACTAAAGGAGACGGTGCTGATGAGAAATGAATGATGACAGTGGGAGGAAACGAAAGAACCCGAGAAAATCCACGCACACGGTGTTTGTTTACCACAAAACTCATTTGGCGCGAGGTGGGATCGAACCACGGACCCCACGAAGATCATCATTCGAGTCGTATAAATAAAAATGAAATGAAATCTTTGAGTTTTACGTCCCACGGTTATGCCGGTTAGGCTAAAGGAGACGGTGATTATGAGAAATGAATGAAATGGTGGAATGAAGAAAGTGGGAGGAAACGGGAGAACCCCGAGAAAACCCACGCACACGGTGTTTGTCCACCACAAAGTTCACTTGGCGGGGGCTGGGATAGAGTCCGGGACCCCAAGCACCAGAGGTGAACGCTCTAGCATTGAGCCACCGCGGCCCCACTCGAAGGAACCAGGAGTTTCAAACTGGTGAAATAAATAATTTTAAAAATACACGGTGCTCGGCAAGTCTCTATACACATGATTCTGGCATATTCAGTCACAAAGACAAATATTTTATGCAAAAGTTTGCGAGACTGTTTATGTTTATTTGAACTTTGATAGTGGTATCAGAAATTTCGATAAATATAGGTTAAATGTAAATTATATGTGTTTCTTTCAATTTTCGATAAGATTTAATCGAACTCACACAGATTACTAATAATACTCCAACTGACCAAAGCATTGCTGTATTACATATATGCTGTCAAATTGGATATTTCTCTCATAATGTGTCTAAGGAAGGCTATGTTACATTGCCGAAACTTTAACACAAATATATAATTTTAATATATACATATACTGCTTTGGTTAGTTGGAGTTTTATTAGTAATCTTTAATTTTCCAAAGCTTCAATGAATAATTTACAAACTCATACAGGTATGTAAACTTCCCGTACACCTTGTAGGTCATATTAATAACAAAAACATCCAGAAGAAATGTGTTACTAAGCACAATAGGACATCTTATTGTCATTCAACCACATTTATTATAAATTTCCTTTGCGTACAAGGTATAACCATGGGACGTTGAACTGAAGATTTCATTTCCCAATCTTGATATTATAATAATCACATAATCCAGTAAACCTAAAGCCATAAAAAGGATACATTGACCGAGATCTCGACGCCTGAATGAGTTTGTCCTTCAGTTGCTGGACTTCTGTGGAATACTGTCTCAACCTCAATCGAATGGCAGCTGAAAGACTAGCATACGCTTGGGAGGTCTTTTGCTCTCGACTTCTAGCTGTAAGTTGCTCACGGATTTCGCTGTACAATTTTTCACAAGCCTCGTGTTCTTTGAGCCTGCAGAAAAAAAAAGAGATAGCATTTAAAGCAATGACTAAACTGTTATTGTTAACGATGAATAAAACATTCAGTTCAAGGTAATTTCAACGTGCTCTGACGTTTTCTTCACCAACTCTTGAAACTTGTTACATTGTACTCATTTGCTAGGATTTCCCTTCTCATGATACTGTCCTAGAAAAATTAATGAAACATAGACCATCGGAAAATACAGGGTGTCCACAAAGTCCTGGAACCGTTAGAATGAAACATAGCTCGTAAACTATAGCAGATAAACACATGCGGTTTATTGCAATGTGTTCTACAACTCTGCAAGTTTTATTCACAATTACAACACTTCCACTCGCGCCCCGTTAGTTGCCCCCAGGACGTCGAGGCGATATTCAATCTACCCATACATGCTACAGCGTATCAGCATCAATCTGTTGGATAACGTTGGTAATTCGAGTACAAAGTGTGGCAATATCTGGAACAGGGGTTTCGTAAACACGATCCTTGACGTACCCCCAAAGGAAACAATCCAAGGGAGTGATATCAGGGGAGCGCGACGGCCAAGAGATTGGTCCACCGCGGCCAATTCCTCTCCCAGGAAAATGTCTATCTAAAAGGTCCTTCACATCTAGAGACAAATGAGGAGGCGCTCCATCGTGCTGGAAGATTATGTGTGGCTGCAGTTCCAACATCTAAGGAGTAGGTACTCATGAACCATGTTGTAGTAAATAGGCTTTGTAACAGTGTCCTCAGCAAATAAAAATGGAATAAGTGCCCGATCATGCATTAGAGCACACCACACGTTTAGTTTTGGGCTTGATCGAACATGTTCACGAATTATGTGAGGAGATTCAGAACCCCCATATGCCAGTTAACATATCCAGATACGTGGAACGTGGCTTCGTCTGAGAACATGACCAGTTGCAGATACTGATTGTTTTCGATGATTAACCCCAGAATGCGAGCAACAAAGTCAGCCCGCTACGAAAGATCAGTTCGAAACGTGGGACGTAAAACTGAAAAGAAGAAAGATCAGTTGGCTCCAAAGTAATTGTGAATAAAGCTTGGAGAATTGTAAATCGCGTTGCAAAAAACCCATGTCTCTATCTGCTACAGTTTACGAGCAATGAAGCAAAGAAACATCGTGAATGGGAATATGGGAACTCTGTACTTTTAGGCAACAGATATAGTCAATGGGAGGAGACAATAGAAAGAAAAGGAGAAACACTGCTTCTTTTTTGCCGTTATGTAGATGACTGTTTAGGAATATGGAAGGGAACGAAAAGGCAGCTGGAGAAATTCATAAGAGACAGGGAAGAGAAAGGGATTAGACTAGAGAATGAGATAGAGGTAGACATGGAGATAAACTGTCTAGATATCAAAATAAGAAGTCGGTAGAAGAAGAATTCATTACATTCTGCTACCAGAAAGTGTGTGTAACGTGAGTGTATTGCCACAAAAGTGAATGGGAGTCCGAAGAAGAATTTCATAAAAAGATGGAGGAAAGACCTAAAGGCAGATGAAGAACAGAGGAAACAAGATTTAAAGACGTTTTGGACACAACTATTATCGAGTTACTGAAAGGTGGCCTCTGACAGATACCTGTACATGTAAACAAAACGAGAGGGAGGGTTGTTCGCCAATCATAGAATTATTCTTTCACGCTGTTGCTAGGCAACGAAGGTCATTGACCGCGCTATTGCCGGAAGTTGAGACGACTTGTTAAACGTCTTGAGTTTGTCGCCAGAGTTGCTGTCTGTTAGGGAGCCTCTGGCAACAGCGCCTCCAATACTCCAAGTGTTCTATTCAACTGTCAGAAGCCACCTTTCTTTGCGCATACAGTAAGGCGAAATGGATACAATGGAGAAGCTAGAATAAGACAAAACGTAGCAAGCGAGGAAGCAAGAGGAACGAGGCAAGAAAAAACAAACAAAAAAAAGTTTGGTACAGAGAGCCTAGGCAAAGAAACAGAGGAGATAAAAAGGTCACAAGAATAAGGACATACAGGAAAGGAGGAAGCAGAATAATTGAAGTAGTGAGAAAAACCAAGACAAAAGGGACTATGGACAAAGATCAAAGCGGGGTAATATATAAAGTGGGATGTGCGGAGTGAAACAAAATTTGCATACGAGAAACAAAAAAGGATGGAAGAAAGGATAAAGCAACACAAGGATGACGTAAGATTGAAAAGGGACAACAACGCAATATATATTAAATGAAGCGCCAATCTCGACATAAACATAATATAAAATAGATTGCTATAGTTCAGCAAAAAGAAATAAATACCGGGAGATTAAAGAATCATTCTTTATTCATAAATATAAACCTGCTTTAAAGCTGAATACTGGCAATATTGATAGAATTTGGTTACTTACCTTTGATACATATTTTGAATTTGGCAATAGTGACGTTAACATCGACATCGCGCTTCCTTTGATTCAGTTCACTCTTTTGCGCTGCTTGTGACATATCAGTATCCATTGTTTACGTTACATTTATTTAGTGATATGTATTCCTTGTTTTACACCTTTTATCTCCTCTCCGTTTATATTCTTGTTACCTTGCCACTGAAGACAGAACCAGCTTGTTCCGAAACGTATGAAAAATATTTAAGCTTCCCAAGAGAAGATTCATTGGTAAGTAGTCAATCTTTTTGTTAATTTGAATTATCCTCTCATGCGCCCATATAATTTTAAAGCTTCTTGTAAGTTGAAATTTAGGGGTCGGGGTGGTTCTGTGATAGAGTGCTTTACTCTGGTGCATGCAGGTCCCTAGATTAATAAAAGTGAACTTAGTGGTAGAGATGTACAGTATGCGTGTGTTCTTTTGTTTTCTTCACTACTTCATACTATAATTATAATCATCATCACCGTCTCCTTTAGCCTCGTGCATAAACATAGAACGTTTAAAAAAAAAAAAAAAAAAAAAAAAAAATTCCAGACCCTCAACCAAATTAAGTGTATGGATTCAATAACTTAAAAATCATGAAAAGAAAAATTAAACTCCTTCCATAAGCTCTGATCTATTATACGATTCTAGAATTTCTTTTAATGAATTTATATTTCTTCTGCCAGGTTTTTGTTCTTGTTCCTGATTAATAGAATCGAATACTTCTTACATGTCTGCGAACCTAATTTATTGGTTTTACATTCATGTAGGCGGAGATTGAAAATTTCAATTGTATGGTTAACAATTATTTTGAAGTTTAGCGCTGATCAAGAACCAAACATGCTACTATCTTGATTACGTGAAGGCACTGTGACAAAGTCAGTAAGTTACAAATGAGCCTTTGACTTTACCATGGATTGTATCAACCAAGAATAACTCACTGACATCAAGCTTTTAAAAACGACACTTTGATGAAATAACAAGAAAATCATAACGTTAGAGTGGTTAGAGCCTCGAACTACATCAATTTAATTGCGAGTGACACGGTTAGTTTCTTCTGTAGTTAGGCACCATATTTCTTAAGGCTTTTTTTGGTTATATAAAAGTTTTTGTGTGAACTTATTTCGAAAATTGAATGAAAATACATAAATACCGTATTTGCGCGAATATAGGTCGCACCTAAACTTTTGATACGAGATTATAGAAAAAGTACATTTCGAATATAGGTCGCACTACTAAATTTACGAGAAAGTTGTGTGTTGCAGTTTTGGTGGATGATGTGTGTATCAGTCATCCATTCAAAGCTAGTGTATGACAATTCTATAGAAATTACATAGTGAACAAAGCAACTTCGATGCCAGGAGTCAGTTTGCAACGTACATCTGTGTCAGAAGTGTGCCGTTGGATTTTGCCTGCTTCGCGGTCAATATCGGAAAAACTTATGAAAAGTTTAAAAAAAAAAATCATTAATCTTGATGGGACTGAAGATTACCTTCTTTGTGATAGTGACTCTGAGCAGCATTCTGGATCGTCTAGCGAGGGTAAAGAATGAGACGTTGGTGACGCTGAAATGGTGGAAAGTGACTGTGTTTGATTTAGGTGAGTACAAACAAGCTGACGCAGTTTTGATAAACAAAGTTCCTTTTTCTTCTTAGAGAACAGGTATTGTATATAAAGATACCATAAATATTATATATACTATATACCAAAGATACGTATTCCTGTAAATAAAAGCATTAAGTAATACAAGTGTTCTTTGTGCCAATGTAAGGTGTTACCGGTACCCAATGAAGATGGCAATTTATGCGAACAAGGTGTTTTTCTGCTATTTTCTTCTTAAGTCTTTGATGGTTTACAAAAGTAATTGCAGTAACTTATAATGGTATTAATTTTAAGCCAGAAGATACGTGTATATGTCATTTTGAAATTGACTTTTTTTTATGAGGGGGAGGGAATCTCTATTATAGGCAGTACCATGATTTTTCAAGCTAAAATTTAGGGAAAAAATCAGGGTTTGAAAAAACCCGGGCTTTTTTGAAAAAGCCCAACCCACCAGGGCCCATATGAGTTTTTTCGGTTTTTTTCCCCGAAATATTTCAATGTCTTTGGGGTAAAAGTGTTAAAATGTGATTTATATTTCAAGATTGTCATTGTCGTCTTGCAACAATTTTCTACTCACTGCTGTTTTGAAAAAATGGCCGCCATTTTGAAATTTTACATTCGATCGTCGAGAAAATCTATACAGCAAATTTAGCATATCTCGTGCTTCCACCGTCAAAGTTTCAACTTAAAAGACTGAAAATTGCGCTTCGTAGCGTGGATATTCGCTGTTTTGAAAAAAATGGCCGCCATTTTGATATTTTATGTCGGTATACCACCAAAATCTATACAGGAAATTTAGAGTGTCTTGTGCTTATACTCTGAAAATTTTAACTTAAAAGGCCGAAAGTTGTGCCCTGTAGTGTGTGTGGTAGAGGCAGATAAACGAGCTGAGCTGATTTTGTGTATAACGTCCCTATATGAGACGGGACCTACTGATTAACGTGGAATCCGAACCACATGAGTTCGGTGCAGGAAGCAAACCCGGGTCTCCCACGCCGAAGACGTGTACACTAACCGCTTAGCCATGAAGAAGCTCGGCAGACAAACGAACAAATGTAGACCAAGTCATCCAGAAGCCTAGCTGACATTCGCCAAATATGAATACCAAAAGGGGTCTATTAATTTAAAACAAAGATACAATTCATGTTGTATCAAATAAATAAATGTTTCAAAATGTCTTATATGAAATTAACATCTTCCAGCGTAAAATAAATAGTTTTATTGTTGAAGTATTCATTTCCGATCCTTCTGCGTTTAATTCGGGAATTTCCGAGCACTTCTTTCACGGCGTGTACATCAAAACTTCCACTAGTACGGAAATTTGAACTCAGCACTTGAAATAGTAAGCGTTACATAGTCTCCGGAGCTCCGAGCATTAAGCTTCTTAAATTTGACAAAAATTTTTACGTTATTGCTGGTGTTGATTCTACAGAATGCTTATTTGAAGAGTAGCAACTAATGACTGAACTAAACTGTTGTTGTTGGAAAACCAAAATTTAGTTGAAGAAACTTCTGTTTTACATCAGAGGTAAGAAATAATACTAATATATTTACATATGTACTATTAGTACCGGCACCTATGACCTTAAACCCGTCAAACGTATGAGTGATAACGTCCCTCGGTGTCGTCGAGTGGACGAGCACATTATTCACGGAAAGTATTTTCTAAAGTACAAAATTACTTATTTTACTTTAAATAGGCTATAAGCATAATCCATACATTAATTTGTTTTATAACTATCTCAAGCTGTTTCTTTTTAATTCATTTAGTGCATTCAGAACTTTATATGGGTCTTATGTTGAATTTGTTGTGTACCTTAACGTGAAAGCCTCTAATTCGCCCAAGAAAAGTCTAAAATCTGATAAAAATCACTTTCAATGTGATCACCTTAGTTGTACCAATAATATACTAACAAATAGCTCAAAAACCTACCGGCTTTTTTCGGGCTAAGCCCACTTGGGCAAACCCTGGAAAATATGAGCCTATATTCGCGCAAATACGGTAAATAAATAAATGCTTTAGCTTAATATCCATGGTTATGTCCCTCAAGTTAAAGGAGATGAATGAAAGTGAATGGTTGTAAAATTAAGTCTAAGGTGCTTTCTCACCAAGTATGAACTTATTTGTCATGTTTCAGTCGGGAATAAATTAGATAACGTTCGCGGTGTTTCCGATCGAATAATCTAATCATACCACCTTCAGTTAGAGCAGCGTTTCCCAACCTTTTTCAACTTGCGGCACACTACGGATGTAACTTGAATTTTCGCGGCACACACACACACACACATATATATATATATATATTATTTGTACATATAAAATACCGTGTTAATTGTTTTCTGTGATTACTGATCTCCTTCTCACAGAGAAGAAAGCTCGAGCACTGCTTGTCACCCGTGGTAAATCATTATGCTTATTTTTCATTCTAATTTAAAAATAGAAAACATTTGCAATGAAATATAGGACTTAGGTTATTAAAAATACACTTTCTTTTTCACCAACCTTTCACTAAGAACGAAGATCTCTAAATAACGAACGAACAAACAAATCTCTTGTACTTTTATGTAGGTAACTTGTGTGCATGTTTGCTTTGTCGAAAGGATTGAATGATATTTTAAAATTTCAAGTTATGAAATAATCTACAACAATAAAGAAGCAATAGATAACAAATATTTTTCTCAACATTAAAAATCTACAGAAAAGTAACACAGTATAAAACTTATAATTTATTAACATGGTTAATATACGTTACAATTTTTAAATACTATATGAAGATTAGAATTGTTCAATAATATTAGTAACGTAACAATTTGTCAAAAATAAGTAAATCAAGTTAGTGCACGAAGCAAAATTAATGTGCAATTTGAGCTTGATGTTCTTTCATAATCTTCTTCAATTGTGGACGAATAATTGATAAACACACCCTTATATCGTGTTCCGGAGTGACCTGTTCTTACACTCAATTGTGTTCTTTACACAAAATCCTGCTTCACTTAAGTAGAATGTAGAAAAGGGAATGAAAACTTTCATAGCCTTTATAGAAATAGCTGGATATTCTTTCCGGAGAGAAATCCAAAATGATGGCATGTCTTGCTGTGAGTGTTGGAGCTTCAAACCTCGGTCCTTCCTCACATCGACAGGTTCATAGTAATGTGAAATACAAATACATATTTTTCCTATGTCTTGCAATTTAGTTGCTATAGAATTAATAATTTTGTTTCGATTTCTTCGCGGCACACAGGCTGGGAAACGCTGAGTTAGAGTAATACGTATTTTCATAATCTAATTTGGCAGTTTTTTTTTTTTTTTTCATACTTGAAAGTTTGTAAAGATTAAGAAATGAAATTAAATCTTTTGAGTTTTACGTCCCACAATTATGCCTGCTAGGCTAAAGGAGACGGTGATGATGAGAAATGAATGGAATGAAGAAAGTGGGATGAAACGGGAGAACCATGAAAAACTTATGCACACGATGTCTGTCCATCACAAAGTTCACTTGGCGCGAGCTGGGATCGAACCAAGGACCCCATGCACTAGAGATGAACGCTCTAGCACTGAGCCACTGCGGTCCACTGTAAAGATTAAGAATATTTTTTTAAATATACAAGTAAAATTAGTTAATTCACAAAGGAAGAGTGATGTATAAGTGACTTAAAGCAAGCATTTCCTTTAGACAATTTTTTCATTATTTCGATTTGCAATTCGATTCTTTCAGTTCAGTGATTTGGTTTAGTTCGTTCCGGTATGTTGAACGATTCTATTCCAGTCGCTACGTCAGAGTGACTCTTGTAAAGCAGGGAATAGAGAGGTCACGGGGTTTCTCTGTTGCCTTGCAGTAACTGTAAGTCGGGCAGTGTGTGATGAGAGGGAAATGTGGCGGGCAGTTGAATGTTGTTTGAGTTTTAAAGAATATCTTTACTGAGTACTCCTTTACATCAGAGTTAAGTTCAAAATCTGTTTGTGGCTAGTTGATCTACTGCAGAGAAGTATGTTTGGAAGCGGTTGTAAGACACTCCGTACATCTAACTGGGGGACAAGGGTTAACTGTTGACGTTGATGAAGCTTTTTTTGGGCGCAGAAAATATAATGTTCGATGGTTAAGAAAGAAACCAATTTGGGTGATTGATGGAATTTGCCGAGAAACTGGCAATATTTCTCTTAGAGAGTGTTTGGATAATGAACGAAATACCAAGAATCTCCTTGATGTAATATCAAGACATGTCAATAGGAATTCAGTTGTTACTACTGATTGCTGGTGAAGGTTACTCTGGGTTGAATGATAGTAAGTGGTATCATTTAAATATTAATACATTTTTTAAATTTCTATATAGAATAGCGGTTGGTCTTGGAGGGTTAGGGGAGGTTATGCTACGAAAATTCCGATATAATTGTTAGTTCTAGGTTTTCATGAATTTTCTACTAGAACTTGCTAGAGCTGGAGAATACAGTGATTCCTAGTGTAGTATTTTAATTTTTATTTTAAACATATAATATTTTAAACAGAGTTGGCTGATTTAAACCAGCTGGAAAAAAAAAAGTTTAAACAAAAAAAAAGAAAGAAAAAAAAAGAAAAGAAAAGAACGACAAATGCTTTAAATCGTGTGAACTGCATGGTGACGCTTCCACATATCAAACCACCTGCATTAGTTTTATCTTCTTTTCACCTTTTAATCAAGGCATCCCATGTTTAATTCTCGGTCGAACCACAAACCTTCTTTCAAGTGTAAACCAGGTAGCGGTTCGGATGTCACTTTAAGCAAGTCTTCTCCTTGATATCCTCGATATTACATAAGAATGTTAAGCCTAAACATACGAAACGAAACCAAACTGTATATTTGTGCTTGCCTGAATGCCTGTTGTTTTAAGAGGAAGCCAAAGTTGCTTAAATATACTGATAGAAATTGGCAAAATTTATCGACTGCCTACGTAGCTTGGATTGGACTTTGTTTTAATTTCATTGAATGATATCTACATGCTAAATTTGTAATTTAATACCTCAGTTTTAGCGTACTGATTATGATACGTTGATCTTTAAATTTTAATGCCAAGCAATAACGGGATTTTCCCATTATTGCTTTGCAATTAAAGTAATAACAGGATTTTCTCAATGGCTACGGCGGGAGTTTCCCGATTTATATATAATTCTGTATAAGGTTTCACTTGCGCAACTGTTTATTGTTTTGTCCTTCTGACGTGACCCTTGACAATTATATTAATAAATATGTAAAATCGGTACAACGTATTTTTATCAGGAGTCGTTCGTTCGTGAGTTGGCAGACTCGTCGGATTTGTGGCCAATTACTCCCGGTTTCGAGTCCAAGTGGAGGACAATTTCTCTCGCATGTAAGCCGAGAAGCGGTTTGGATTCCGCTTTAAGATTACGTGACCCCCTTCCAGCATAACCCCGTTGTTGCATAATAACAGCAAGGCGAAACCAACTTATTTCTATCCATACGTAATATAAATACATAATATATTTATGTCCAGATGTATTATAAAAGCGTATATAAACAAACAAACAAACAAAAAAAAGGATTTGCCGACCCTGATTTGAAATATTAATTTAGAACTATTCTAAAAGTGGAAATTAGGAGAGCAATATACTTTCCGTCACTGTTTACAATTATTAGTGATAGAATAACAGCAGGAGCCATCATGATTCCTAACCGATTCCGTTTCAAAGGAACTGGTTCCTCGGAACACTGAAGGAACTGTTCCGAGGAATGTAATGAAAATCGGAATCATTGAACGAATCACAAATGAATGATTTTTTTTTTTTTTTTTTAAAAAAAAAAAGACTTATTTATGCAGACGCCAAACATGGAAGTCATTTTAGTTAGTCTTCTAAGGCTATGAGCCAGGTGAATATATTGACATCCAACGTTTCGAGTGCTGACATTGCATTCATCTTCAAGGACTGAAATGTAATATATGAAAAGCGTATTGACATCCAACGTTACGAGTGCAGAAATTGCATTCATCTTCAAGGATTGAAATGTCATATATGAAAAGCATTACGAAGTGTGATTTATTATGGTATTATTATACGTAAGGAAACAACGCACAGTGAAGATAAGACCAAAATGTCTAGTGTATATATTTGTACTCATACAGTGACAGCCGACAGGACTCGCTTTCGTGCCCTAACTCTCAGTTAGTGATGTGAGGTGGAAAATTTTCCATTTTAGAAAAGTTTCCCCTATATGTTTTCGGAAAATTTTCCGTTCTAAACAAATATCACCTAACAATTCCTCATTAACCATAAAATTGATTGAATTCATGTATAGAAATGTTAAAAAAAAAAATGGAAAATCATTTAAAGAATCTGAAAATTTTCATGGCTCAGAAGATTTCCGGTACTATGTAGGAACAAGTAAAACAGTTTTTCATGAATCGAAAAATTTTCTGTCGTGTATGGAAAAATTGAAAAACTTTTTATAAGTAGGAAAAGTTTCATAATTTTGAAGCAAAAAGTACAAACAACTTTTTATGAATCGGAAAGTTTTATTTCTCTGTAGAAACATGTGGAAAAACTTTTCATAACTCGGACAATGTTGATTATATATAGTGATATTAGGTGGAAAATTTTTCACTGCACTGCAAATTGAGCTATAAAATCGAATTCCTCTACAGGAAAGTTAAACAGAAACAAATTATTTTTTCCATTTAGCTTTCGGGAATTGGAAATTTTTTTAATATTTCGAGTTGGCAAGTAAAAATTAACATAGTGTTTCTCTCCCTCTGTGTGTAAAGTGCAGGAAATATAAATCGAGTAGGTAGAGTACAAATATACCATCGTATTGTTTAAAATGTAAGGAGAAAGCGAAAAGACACCCTTGTGAATTTATCAGTTATTTCAAAAACAGAAAATTCTACTATTTCTTCCCATATACGGCTGCCTATGTACAGGAATAACTACATAAAAGTTTCAGTTCCTTTATGAAGATCATTTTTGTAACAGAAAATAAGAAGAAATGTTTGATTTTATAGTGTTTAAAGCTATGAGAAGACAACGTTTTACGGGTATTAAATTAATAAAATGTGATTTTGTGAGATCAAAGGTGAATTTTAAGGAAAGAATACCTTGAAGTTTTTGAAACATTTTTGCAGATATGAAGAATCGTTAGATTTTCACTTCATGAGACTTCTTTCAGACAAATTTATTAGAAATAAATTTTACGACTAAACAACGACGTAGGAATAAGTGGAGTATGTTTTTATGAATCGGAAAATTTTCTATTTCAAAATTTTAAGGAAAATTTACATCACTGCTCTCAGTTCAACTCGCCTCCTTCCGCTTTCTTCGACCCTACACTCACAGCTGAGCAGGGTTGGCAAAAACAATTTGTTGTTTGTTTGTTTAAATAATTTGCTCTATGTATTTATACTGCATATGGACAGAAATAAGTTTGTTTCGCCTCGGTGTTATTATGCAGCAACGGGGTTATGCTGGAATTGGGGGAGGGGGGTCACATAAGCTTAAAGGAGCAGTTCGAGTTAAAAACAAGTTTGGTGCAATAGAAAGAGTAACAAAAAATAAGAGACCCGTATTTTTTTATATCTTGATAGGCCGTCTCGTTCAGCTTCTACAGACATTTGTTTCTGATGAATCGTAACTGCTTACGTCATTGGTGGGATACGCGAGAAACTCAATGTGAGTCAGCAACCACTCCCTTGTACGCAGCTGATAAACCTTTAATAGTGCATTGGATTTAACAGATTGTGTTTTGGATTTGTTAATTGCTCTGTGTTGAATTGTTGAGGGAAGTTTTTGTAAGTTGTTTTCCTATAGCATTAGTATAAAAAAAAAAGAGTAGCGAGAGAGAGCAGTAATTACGTTTGTTGTGCGAAACAGTGTTTCTTCCAGACAAGTTTTTATGGTGGCACTGTCTCCCGGAGCTCTGAGAGATTCCCCCGGAGGAGACCAAAATAATACGTGTATAATGTAATAAATATAATAGTACTGTGTAAAAATAATGTGCCTCTCCGAATACTAAGTGTCCCTTTCTCCCCCCCCCCCCGGATTTTTTTTTCTGAAAAGAACACTAGTGTGAAGTAGAAAACACGTGTTAGTACAGCGCGTGCTGTGTCTGTGAAGTGAAATAGAAGTGCCTAACACCTGCTGTGTTTTCGGTTGTAATTCTTGTGCAATTGAAGCTAAGGACGTAAAGTATCTTTTCTTACGTTTCTAGGTCGTGAGAAATCACCAGATCGATATAAATTATGGCTCAAGAAAATCAATGGGGAAAAATGTACCAAATAAAATCACTCGTGTTCCACACATCTTGAAGAGCCTGCCTTCGAGAAGTCAAGTTTACTGAAAGAAAAGTTAATGCCAGTGGCGGATCTAGACTGGGGCTGGGGGCCTAGGCCCCCCAGTTTTTGAGTGACAAAATTGATTTAAGCTATTATTTAGATATTTTTGAAAGTTTTTAGGAAACGTGATATACATATCATAGTCTGGGTTCTGCCTTCCCCCCCTGAGTTTTTACCGTCTAGATCCATTTCTGGCTAATGACAGGAGAATTATTTACACGCAAACTGAGAAAGAATGCTGTTCCAAGTATATTATTGAAAGGTTTAAAATCTGAGCCATTAAACAAGCACCGATCTATGTCCAGTTACCAACGTACAAATATCGTACAAGACGCAATTGACGGTTGTAGTCAAGACGAGGCATTAGAGGGTAATAGAGACGATGTCACTCATGATTCTGAAGATACTGCTTTAGAAATAAGCTATACAATATGAATTAGGGAGTGGAATATACCGGCTTGTAGAAGGAATCAGTGATGATGACTGTTCCTCAAGACATTGATTCATCGTTTAATTTCTCTGTATCATGTGACAATGATGATGAAACGGGTGATGAGAGTTGTTCCGCGGACAGCTCTGAGAATAAAAGAAATTTAACCGGTGAAGTGTTTTTCGTATTCTGGCAAACTTTACAGATGTTATTTCATTTTTGCCTCATATGTTGCGCTCCTGTACATACCTTGAAGCACAAAATTATAGGGTCAGCGTTAAAAATTGCAACAAAATGTGAAAATGAATATACTTATGTTTGGGAATCTGAAGAATGATTAAAGAAAAGGTACTTAGGTGTTGCACCAATCTCGTCCGTTATCTATTTACATATTGGTTTCGATTTTTTTTTTTTTTTTTTTTGAAACGCTGAACTCATGCTTTATAGGATACGTTTTATAATATTATAAAAATGTTTGTACAGACCACCATCAGATATCATTTTCTACATGCAGATGATATTTGTAAGTCTTTGCAACCAGTTCTGGAAAAGGAAACCGCACTTAGAACGTGCCACCGCACCTCTCACAAACGAAATGCTTGGCACTGTGTAATATGTATTGTAAGCCTGCTCTCGCTCTTTGCCCACCTATGACGTCATCACAAAATCTTTCTTCCTCTGTTACTCGCTAACGACTGAACGTATCGCGATCAAACAAACACCATTCCTTTTAGAATTTTCAACTCTACAAATGGAAATAAATTGTAAAAAATGAATTTCTAAGTCGAACTGCTCCTTTAAGGTGTAATCCAAACAGGTTTTCGGCTTACATCCGGGAGAAACTGTCCTCCATTTGGACTCGAAACCGGGACTTATTGGCCACAAATGCAACGAGTCTGCCGACTCATTCACGAACGACGTCTGATAATACGTTGTACTGATCTTGACATACTCGTTAATATGACTGTCATGAGTCATTTCAGGACATAGAAGATAAACAGTTGCACAAATGAAACCATTATACAGAATTACATATAAATCAGGAAACTTCCGCCTTAGCCACTGAGAAAATCCTCTTATCGCTTTGCATATAATATGTTAAGGTCAATGTATCATAATCAGTACGCTAAAACCTGAAACCGGTTGTTAAAATATTTCGAGTTCGCAGAATCGTTTGTTATATCCAGACATAACAATAAATTTTCCTCAGTTACACTAAGGAACAGTGCATTTCAGTTGAACTATCTTTGTTTTTAGAAATACTTACAGCTACAGGATTAAACATATGATCTCTCAGAACAAGATATAAGCGTCCATTTCTTAATCTCAAAAGCTCAGACATCACGAGTGAGAACTGGGATCACATGAGTGTAGTGGTGAGGGTTATTTAGATTTCAAACGCTTACATGCAATCAACAATTGTCGATTCTTTGCTGGATTAAGATCTTTCCAATACTTTTTGACAACCATCTACTTTAAATCACTCATTTCCAAGATATTCGCAGTGTGACCTAATTTCGTCCCACTCCCTTGTGTTAGGATGCTGTGTAGAGGTCTACTTGCCACTTGTGGTATCCATTAAAAATTTTGCTTTTGTCTACCTTGCGTAGTTTCCTGAGAGAGTTATATTTACCTATTCATCTACTCTCTAACTCACTCTCTCTCTCTCTCTCCCTATATATATATATATATATATATACAACCGGTTGTTAAAAAATTAGAATAACACCACTGGTTAAAATTGAGGTATTAAATTATAAATTTAGTATGCAGGTATCATTCAATAAAATTAAAACTGAAAGTCCAATCCAAACTAATGGTCGAAGCTATGTAGGCAGTCAATAAATTTTGCCAATTTCTATCAATATATTTAAGCAACGTTGGCTTCTTCATAAAACAACAGCTATTCATGCAAGAAGAAATAACAATTTGGTTTCGTTTTGTATCTTTAGGCCTTAAGTAATACCGAGGTTATCAAAAAGACTTTCACTTAAAGTGAGATCTGAACCATTACTTGTTTTACACTTGAAAGAAGGTTTGTGGTTCGATCGAGAACTGAACATGGAACGCCTTGATTAAAAGGTGAAATGGAGATAAAACTAATATAGATGGTTTGATATGTGGAAATGTCACCATAAAGTTCATACAATTTAAAGCATTTTTCTCTTTTTGGTTTAAACTACCCAACCCTGCAGTTGAGTCACGAGACAAAATCCTCATACAATTGGAATGCCTAATAAATGTGATCCGTGTATATTGCAAAAATAGTTTGTATGACAGAGAAGAATCTATAGATTGCAAATAGCGCCAACCTTCAGTGCTAGTCGCCCCTCTGGGTTGCACTCGGTCACGCCCCTCATGCCTACGTACAGTAATGTATTTCTTTTTTTAAAAAATAATGTATATTAAAAATGTTGTTACTGAAATTTAAAGGAACAGGTTAAGAGTCTATAGACAAATCAGGGTTTGAAAAAACCCGGGTATTTTTGAAAAAGCCCAACCCACCTGGGTCCATGTGGATTTTTTCGGGTATTTTCGGGTTTTTTCGACATATTTCAATGTCTTTGGGGTAAAAATGTTAAAATATGATTTACAATGCAAGATTGTCATTGACACAACTTGAAACAATGGCCGCCATTTTGAAATTTTATATTGGATAACCCAAAAAATCTATAGAGCAAATTTAGAATGTCTTGCGCATCTACCCTCAAAATTTCAACTTAATAAGTCCGAAAAATACACCTTGTAGTATGGATATCCACTATTTTGAAATTTTAGGCCACCGAAATATATACAGGTAATTTAGTTTCTCGTGCTTATACCCTGAAAATTTCAACTTGAAAGACCGAAAACTGCCCTTTGTAGCGTGGATATCCACTATTTTGAAAAAAGAAAAAACGGCGCCATTTTTTAATTTTACGTTGGTATGCCGCCAAAATCTACACAGAAAATTTAGTGTGTCCCAAGCTTGTATCCTGAAAATTTAAAACACCGAAAGTTAAACACTGTGTAGTACAGGCAGACAAACGAACAAATGTAGATCGAGTCATTCCAGGAGCCTCAGTGACGTTCGCCAAATATGAATACCAAATATCTATATTAATTTAAAACAAAGACATAATTCATCAAAATGTCTTTTATGAAATAAATATTTTTCAACGTAAAATAAATGGTTTTCTTGTTGAAGTTCACTTTCGATGCTTTGTGCGTTCAACTACGGGAATTTCCCAAGCACTTGTTGCAAGACGGTTCTTTTCTGAAAATTTATTTAAAACAATTAACAATTCATATTTTATAAAGTAAATGTTTTAAAATGTCATAAATGAGATTAAATATCTTCCAGCGTAAAATAAATAGTTTTATTGTTGAAGTATTCACTTGTGATGCCTCGTGGGTTCAATTGCGGGAATTTCTCGAACACTTCTTTCACGACGTCCCCCCCCCCCTTGAAAATGTAGCTTTCTTTACTGTACATCGAAACTTCCGTTAATACTGAAGTTTGAATTCAGCACTTAAAATAGTAAGCGTTACGTAGTCTTGGAAGCTCCGAGCATTAAGCTTCTTAATTTTGACAATTTTTACACTATTGCTGGTGTTGATTCTACAGAATGCTTATTTGAAAGATAGCAACAAATGACTGAACTGAACTGTTGCTGGAAAACCAAATTTTACTGAATACCTTTGTTACCATCAAAGGTAAGTTAATACTAATAGTTTTACTAATGTATTTACATATTTACTGCTAGTACCGGCACCTATGATCTTAAATCCGTCCACGTATGAGGGATAACGTTCCTCGGCGGCGCCAAGTCGGCTAGCACACAATTCACGGAAAGTATTTTCTAAAATATAAAATTGCATATTTTACTTCAAACAGGCTATAAACATAATCCACACATTAATTTGTTTTATAATTATCTCAGGCTAAGGTGATTTTTTTCTTTTATTCATTCATTCAGTGCATTCAGACCTTTATAAAGGTCTTATGTTGAATGTTGTTGTCTACCTTAACGTGAAAGCATATAATTCGCCCAAAGAAATTTCAAAATCTGATAAAAATAACTTTCAATGTAATCATCTTAGTTGTACCAATTATATACTAACAAAAAGGTCAAAAACCCAGGTGGGTTTTTTCAGGTGGGACCAAAAAATAAACGAAGGGTCAGAACGGTGAGAATGGACAGAATAGTCAGACACATCTGGGATAATAGTGTCCACTGCATATTAGTTTCAACCCATATTACAGTTCTATACGCTTAACTAATGGGCAGGTGCGAAGAAAATAAGGAGTCTAGAATGCATTAGGATACTGTTTACGCCAAGAACTGTAATATTAAAATGGTAACGACTTACAACAGGGATCCACTATTTGTAAAATTTACAGAAGAACTTTGTAATAGTATTCTATTAGACCAGTATTTCCTTATTTCAGTTGTAATTCTATTTCGCTAATATTTGTTAAGTTTCTGATTTCTATATTCTTCACTATCTCCACATCCATAATGTACTACTGCATAAAAGTAGTACTTTTAACTATTTCGAAACAAAAAAAAAAAAAAAAAAAAAAAAACGATGTTTTAATGGAATTATAAACTCGTTCCCTTACTTTATCACTAAGAAGAATGTAGCTTCGCTGAAAAACTACAGCGCATAAAACATGTGCTAGGTGACCACTAGGAAGCACGAATGCTATCTAACCGTGTCAAGGCAGGAACATAGCAGAGGGGCCGCGCAGGGTTAGTCCGTAGGGAGCAGGCGCGTCAACGACTGTGGCGTGGGTACATGCATAAACGAAGATAGTGGAAAAATACTACCAGTAGATGTGTTACAAAAACCACGTCCTGAATGTGGCACAGTTTACGGCATTTCCATGATCACTTTGTAGACTGCCTTCATATAGCACTTCACTTCATCATGTCTTGCTTATGGAGTAATAGGCTACGTGGTAAGAAGCACATTTTGCACTTCGTATTTTTACCTTATTACACATGAGAGGTAAGATCCCGATATATTTTGATTACTTATACTACCTGATTAGAAATTAAATTACATACATTTCTGTTAGATTTCACAAATTTACGCCCCCTCCCTCCAATAAAGGATAGCACCCAGCCTCGAAGTGGCGAACTGTTGTGGGGCATCATCGAGTGTTGGTAGAATCAATAGACACCTTTCCCACCCCTATTGCATCATACACTTCCTATGTCAGTTACTAAGACAGTGGGTCTGACACACTGACACATTAAGCTCTACTGTCAGTTTACCTAAAATGACGTCACTCACTACGCACCTTGATATAGCCCAAGTTTAAACTTAATTTTTCTCCGTAATTAGTCACAGTACAGTGATGACCATTATTAACTCTTTTGTTTCTCATACCTAAAATTTCGTAATTTTTTTTTCAATTACCCCATAAATTGGTTATATAGTGCTTTTTCCATAAATTCTTTTAGAGTGAATTTGCATTGACAAGTACAAATTCAGCCTCCGAAAATAATTCTGTAATTACACAGAGTTGATTTAGTGCGAAAGAAGTATATGTTCAATGAATTTATGTATGAATCCATACAATAAATCTGAACCGTATATTTTATCTAGTGACCCCATATTCTTAATCTAGACGGTGGTTTTTCGTGTTTACGTAGGGATACCAACTGACATTAATGCAAACTTCACCCTCTTGCCTTTTTACAAATATTTAAGTTATGATAGCTTCTCTAATACTTAATTTAACCACTATTAGCACTACATATTTAGTGTTCCCAATAAAAAAAAATCTAATTCAGAGCTAATTCTACACATACATCGTCAAAAGTAGATCCTAGCTACGAAAAAGCAGATTGGGATTGCACTTTGTATTATACACATAACTGTACAAAATAATCTTGGATGAAAATTTAATTGTATCGACGATAAGTTAGTATCAAACTGTTTGTAAATTCACAAATAATAAATCTAATTTTATTTGGAACGAAATACGTACGAACTGAAGTATTCAACAGTACATGGCTGCTGATCACTGGACCTTCGATAACTAAGACTTCCTTTATAGCTAAGACTCAAAGTTTACAAATAATATCTAAAAAAGTTCATAGGACAGCAAAGGTCAATATGCAAATTCATTTTTTCAATGGATGTAATGTAATTCATTCAATTTCTATAAAAATAATTACCGGATTATTACGTAGTGTACAAGTCAGTATAATAGCTAGGCTTATTATCAAATCATCACCATTATTAATTCGCATAAGAATAGCAGTTTTTGTGTTGATTTAATAACAGAAGACTTTGCAAATGTCAATTTTGGACCAAATTACTCACCATGGATCGCTATCAACATACACAAGCGCCATGATGGAAAAAACATGTGATACTCGAGAATTGGCCAATAGTACCAGATACACAAGATGGTTACATCAACCAGACTTTGGGCTTTTTTCAACTTTAGTGCACATTCATGTTTTCGGTTCAAGTTACAATATTGTAATTTCACGAGATTTTTGAAAGTTATTATTATTATTATTATTATTATTATTATTATTATTATTATTATTATTATTATTATTATTATTATTATTATTATTATTATTATTATTATTATTATTAGCTGATTCCGTAAGATTTTCCGAATTATTATTACATTGGAACACGCCAAAATTACGTACAGATTTATCAGGGGCAGACTGGGATGAAAATTTCACTGTGGAACAATTCCACTAACCAGCTCCTTTGAAAAAAAAAGTAGCCCCTACTTTTTTGTTATCCAATAATAATTTTTATAACTTCATATTTTTTAATTGGTCCTCTGTAAATTAAGGAATATACGCTCTTATAAATGAAATTATGTTCAATTCGAGACAGATCTACTTTGTGCTTTGTATTCTAAATGTTCGTTTAGCACACAATCGTCAGAATAATATAAGTATTCTACTGTTTTATTAGAAATATTTTTTGTGTATTTAGCTTTTTATTTTCAACTTTATACAAAACAAAATTTTGAGAGTTGGCTGGCTGTTCTATATTTTAGCAAGTTTTATGAAGTTGTGAAGTGAATTAGAAATATGAGCATATAGCTACAGTCAGATATTAATACATACGTACATATCTTTCAGATTACTTTTTCAAGTTATTAGTAATTATTTTAGAACATAATTTTCCTGTGCTACGCTATCTATGATATTGCCTACATCAATATATTGAAACATTTCCTTCTCCACTCATAAGCATAAAGGATCCATTATGCTTATCAGGATTCCCACTTATCCTGTGATAGAGTCGTTCTCAGTCTGTTTTTTATGAACTTTAACACAGAGAAGCTTCTCTCGCATGCTACCTGTGTAAAAGAAAGTATGAGCATGTACTTGTAGGCAAATCCTATGTTACAATACGTTCCTCCCCAAAGATTATACATGGATCATTCCATGTCAAATCACCTAGAGCACTGTGGTTCAATGTCTCAGATCCTCTTCAAATTTTTTTCACACATAAATACCAAGGAAATTGTACTAAATTAATTTTTTCCGATTTTTTGGATGATAAATGAGCCGGGGAGAATTTTTTGAAAAATGTGAATTTTGCTTCAATTTCTCTTTTTGGCACTCAGCATCATGGAACTAAATTACCATAACTTCCTTATTTTTGAAGTTAATCCATGAGCACCCTTTTTATATTTTAACCATATTATGTATGTGATAAAATGATTCTATAAAAAGAAGCTTCAAGAGTGTCATAGTTGTAACTTATGAGCAATGACACAATTTATAACAAAACTTAAAACTGTATACTTCCGTACATGTAAAATAAAAAAGAAAATACAAAAATATCAAAAGCACCCTTTTTATTTTTTAACCATATCATATATGTGCTAAGATGACTCTATTTAAAAAGTTTCAGAAGTTTCATAGTTATAACTTACGAGCAATGACACAATTTATAACAAAACTTAAAACTGTATATTTCCGTACATAAAGATAATAATTACAAAAATACAAAAACCACCCTCTTTATAACCATACCATGTACGTGTTAAGATAAATGTACAAAAAAAAGTTTTAAAGGTTTCATAGTTGTAACTTTTAAGCAACGGCACAATTTGTATATATAAAAAAAAAAACTAAAATTTGCTTTGTATGCCCATTAATGTTTGACAATGTAACTTTGCAAACTTGTTTAAGATGTACTGAAAGAGCGAAAATAAGCTTTCATTTGACACCTGGATGAGCCCAATACCTTCAAAAATAAGGAAGTTATGGTCATTTTAGTCTCATGATGCTGAGTGCCAGAAAGTGAAATTGAAGCAAAATTCACATAAAAAAAATTTTCTCCCCGGCCCATTTTTCATCCAAAAATCGAAAAAAAATAATTTAGCATAATTTTATTGGTATTAATGTATGAAAAAATTTTGAAGAGATCTGAGACATTGAAACACGGTCATATTTTCAAATTAGGTAATTTGACATGGAATGACTCACATACACAAAAGTCTGTAGCAACAATCATAACAGTCCTGGCATGAACGAATACAATTTTTTTCAGAGTGAAATCATCCGGAGAGATAATGTATGGTTTCAACCTCCTCTTCTAATTCCATTACATCATATTATCTAAAGCACAGACTATAATACAACTTCCTATATGCGCTATTGAAATCAGTTTGGATCGTCTGCACAGCGAAAGAACCAATCAGCGCTTTCGATGGGCAGGATCAGTGTCGTCGTGGGTGATTGGCGCTGACATCGGTCTTGGAACGTGATGTCATGGGTTGTCATAGTAACCGTTGGATTGTTTTCATCTGCTTCGCATCTGTGTTAGATGTAGTACAGAAAGATCAGAGAAGCTAATGTTCACTTTTCTTGTACTATCTCGAAACTAGACGTTCCATTCCAGCTTTTTTATATTAATAGATTTTTCTTTATTTTAAAGAGGTCAGTTTGAAAATACCTAAGTTCCGCGAAGTACGTACAGAAAAAGCTGTCCCCCAAATGCAACTAAAGGAGTGAAAGGGTACTAGGTACTTTCGAAATTTCATAGTAGGTGACGTCAGATAGACTGGTTAGTCCCGTCGTCACGTGTTAGAGGCGCTACTGTCGCCAAGTTTCCCGTTTTTTGCTGAGTTTATGGTCAGTATATTCTAGTCTGTGATCTAAAGGGTACTGTTTCTGTCTCTCCCAATGATTAGGTAAACTGGTCAGTTCCATTCTTAATAGATCTGCTGTGATATACAATTTAAAATATGCCATTGTCACAGACTAGAATATACAGACTTGCAAGAAGTGTATCCGAAAACAAGCTGGTATTGAAGACTATTTTCAAAACAGAAGAGAATGATTACAAATTAAACCTGAACAAACCTAATGGAACTACTCGTAGCCGAAGCAACTAGAAGCGTCATTTCAGGTTTTGCTTGTGGGGAAAGATTCTCCACTTGTATACATAGAATTCCACGTTTTTCATTAGATTATTAGAGTTGCAATCAGGCCTGCAACCAGAGGGGGCTAGGGAGTCTGTGCTCCCTAAACTTTTCGTGGCCCCTCCAGACATTAACACAAAATGCTATTATTAATATAAAAAAAGACAATTTAGCTATTTGTAAGAGAATTTTTAATGACTTGTCCCCACTTAACATATTCATGGCCCCCCAAACCTCCGTGCTCCTCCCAAGAAAATTTCCCTCAACTAATACACAATTTTCCCTTTTCTTATCAATTTTTCCCTAGTTCGTTCAGTGTCCAATACCTACGGACAGAAGTTATGGGATAAGATTAATTGAACTATTTTAAAGGAATTGCAAACTACATTTGTTTTATTCATTTGCTTTCTGTTTCTATTTTTCCCTTTACTTTTTCATTTTTTTTCTTTTTACAAATGTATACACACAAATACACTCAGCCAACAAAATGAAATGAAATCTTTGAGTTTAACATTCCACGATTATACCTTTAGGCTAAGGGAGACTGTGATTAAAGCAGATGAATGATAATGGAAGAACTGGTGGAATGAGAAAGTGGGAGGAAACGGGAGTAACTCGAGAAGACCAACAAGCACGATGTTGTTTGCCACAAGCTTGCGTGGCTGGGGTCGAACTATAGATCCCAGAGGTAAGCACTCTATCATGATCTACACTGAGAAAAAAAAATGTAGGTGGCATACTTAAAAACGTAGGTTACATTCGTAATTCCTGTAGTTTCTGGACTTAACGTACAACCGTATATAGCATCCTGCAGCAAACGTATAGCTGAAAAAGTATGTATTATACGTACTGTCTACATAAGTGCAATGACGTCATTCGTGTGACGTCATCTACAGTAACAAGTATATACGGAGGTAATATCTAGCTTTGTGACGTCAGGATCGTATGTAGCATGTGGGTTAATAATGACGACACTCACTGACTATCGGGACGGAGCGTAATTTCAAGAAGTATGCAATATACGTTCTGTACGTGTGTTTCTTGCGTTCAACCCCGAGACAGCATCTATATTGTACTTGTGCCCCGTACGTACGACTAGATACAGTGTACGTATTGTACCTATGTATTATACAGATTTTCCTTATGTCGCACACAGCTTGTCCCGATAAAGCATACAGAATATCCGTATGCACCATACAGAGTGCACATATGCAGCTTACAGACTGTCTGCATGCGGCATATAGATTACACGTATGTCGCGTACAGGCTGGCCATATGTAATGTATGGACTGGATGTATGTAGCTTGTAGATTGTCCATATGAAATATACGGATTTTACCTGTATCGCATACGTATTGCCTTGTTGTAATATATGAATTGGACATATTCAGGATCTAGATTGTACGTATAGTGCACCATTATTGAAGTGCTGCAACATACTGAGAAATGCATGATACATTCTTACTGTAATGTTGCCACATATTGTTTTTCTCTGTACGGAAACAAAAATAGCTTAAAATATGGTTGATCTCCTTTGTGCCAATAATAATAAAACTAAAAATACTACACTTTTCAAATCTTAGTTTGGAGCAGTGAAACTGTCCAGAGAAATGTATTTATCTGCAGGATGTAAGTTTGGACTTCCTGCTAATTCTTTGGAAAGCTACTGCAAAGCCAAGTGTTGAAAAGTGGCACAAGAGTTAATTTTAAAATTATTGGCACAAAGGAGGGTAACCATACGTTAAACTATTTTAGTTTTCATACAGAGTAAATCAATATGTGACAATATTACTGTAAGAATTTATCATACCTTTTGCAATAACTTAGTTGCAGCACTTCAATAATAATGCAAAATGCACAGCCATGTACAATCCTATGTTCAAACTAAAAAAAGACTCAGGTACAGTCATTTATTAAGCCGTTATCATCCATTGCTTGTACAGTCACGAAAGAAAATATTCTTCAGTTGACAAAATTTGTTTTCCTAAAAACTCAACAATAAATTAACCTATCAGAGTACCGACTTTGGCAGGTTGTCAAGTTATAACTATTCGAAGAATAACAACAAAAAGATCCAAATTAATTAATTTGTTGCCGAGCTATTGGCAAAAGAAAATTTGTCAACTGTCAAATACTTTCTTTTCCGTGTGTACTATATAAAGACGACTTTACCTCATTCTTTTCCTTAATAATATCCTCTTCCAAAATGCAGAAGTTGTTACCACAAGAGGCGTGAATAGGATTTTCCAGAAATAACTTCTCTGAACATTTTAATTAACAGATAAGTTATTTTTTAAATGAAGCTATAATTAAAAACATGGTGTCAGCTGAAAACGTTTTTCCTCACAAGATGATTCCTAAACAGTACTCCCCATTAAAAATGAAACTTCAAGGAGACAGGGTAGCTACGCCAAAGTTCCCAAGCCGATATCTAATAGTAAGTGTCGAATATGCTTAACCCTTAACATACCAAGCGGGGTACTCTAGGGACCCCAGAGAGTGATATTTGGTGATACTGCCGCAATTATAAGAATCAATTTATTCTCGATTTTTATATGTATCCTGCAACCCTTTGAGATATCAATTACATGATTAGATCAACGATGCGTTTCTTTAAAAAATACAAAAAATAAAAACACACTTCAAAATGTAAAAACTCCATTGTTAAACCTGTGTTTCAGATTTACGAACACACAAGTATGAAATTGTATGAAGAACTGAATAGTGTTCAAATATACATAATATTTGACGTCAACAATGTTCATTTAACTTAAGTATGCTTCTAGACATCCAAAAAATAATAGTTGGAGTAACCCTCTGCAATACTATGTTGAGAAATTAAAATAATACTTGGGGTCCCCAGAAGACTCCAGCTTAGTAAACAACTTTGACGACTTAGGCTTGCTACGTTAAGGGTTAAACTTACCGCTGTATTCGCTGTGTGACAACGTGGTGATAGCAGAGCAGAACTGACCCAACATTGACAACCAGAACGACTGTAACACAGCGAGACATCGAGAGGATGTTCTCTTCTGGTATGGTAAGCCATGCGTCTTACGATCCAATGCCACAGCTCATCAACTGTAGCTGGCGGAGTTCACAGGTATGAGAAGCTGTGCAGCCATCGACCAAACATATTTATCCTTCCCTGCTCTACACATTCTGCAAATTTGGACTTTCCTGGATGTATCCTTCTTAGTTCAACATTTTAAGTAACGAGCAGTGTAATAGTCTCATACATTATTTAAAGAAAGAGCGATGATTCTCAGAATTACTCGGAAGTTTCTAGTTTACAATTGTATACATATATACATATATATATATATATATATATATATATATATATATATATATATATATATATATATATATATATATATATATATAGATAGATAGATAGATAGATAGATAGATAGATATAGATATAGCTATATAGATAGATAGATGTACAATAATTTAAAACGGTTATATCAAAGTTTGCATTCAGAGCACAAAAAGAAGTATAGCTCTCGGAACATTGATTTTAGCCAGATAATACCACTAGTAAACTCAACCACACTCAGTACCGTTAGTTGCTTGGTATTGTCTATGAGGCAAAGATCATCGTATCTCATTGCGTGTAGATTTTTGTATTTGTTTAACACTAAAAATTGTTTGTCGCTAACCGAACCCAGTAACATATATATACCGACAGGACGTACGTTAGTCACAAGGTTACATGAGTGAAACACTAAATTATTCGATTGACACTTGCGGCCTTGTCAACACTAGAGAAAGGTACAAAGTGATTAAATAAATACGAAACACAGTACATACAAAATATAACGATGTATGAAGTCTCCTTTTCATACGATTTGGAGAAAGGATACATCTGTAGAGAGCAACATAAATGATTTCTTTGGATAATTTGGATTAGTCCAGAATTCGAATAAAAATAATTTTGAAATTCGTTAAGTCCAACATTTTTTCTTTCTTTCTTCGGATTCTCAATAAAGTTGACTACTGAAAAGCTGAGTTACAGATTTTATGTTAAAACATATTCACTATACCATTGCCTTATTCACAGAACAATACATTAGTTATTAATGTATGACTGAAATAATAGTGCTTCGTGCAGATTTACTTTATCCAATCGGAATTGCACAATGATAAAAAAAATGTTGCAAGGTATAATGTTCTTATTTACAGAGAAAAAGAGTTGAAAAGACTTAACGCTAACAAATATTTTCTTTAAACAGACATACATTTATTCTAATTTATGGAAGAAAGAAATAATTTGCGGAGCAGTATATTTATTAAGGTTACATATTTGTACAAAAGAATGTAAATACAATCGGGTCTGTCTTCAGAAAGGACGTGCTTTTAGCCACAAATTACACTGCTTCTTTTCGCTGTCTTTCATGCAGAATCCTGGTTTTGTTTTGATACATGAAATACCTGAAACAAAAATCCAAAAATATTTAAAATGTTACATTTTAAAATATTTAACATTTTTTTTAGATTAAATGGACAAAATCTGTTCGGTCAGGTATGGACTTTTGGGTTTCTGGTAGAAAAATGATGAATTAAAAAAAAAAGTGTTTGTTGATGCTGAACAACTCGAAATGTATTACTATGCAAAAGTAAGTGGGTACCCACTGGCGTTCGAAATACCATGGGGTACCTAATATGTCTGCATTTTTAGATATGTGGAAATATATGTCTCTAAAATGTAAAGAACTGATATCTGTTTAGTACAGAAAACCGCAACTCGGTAAGCCTTATGGATACCGAGGTATGGGAAAATAAAGGACAACACCATAGAAGTGTGAGTTTTGCGTACTAGATTGTGCAGTTTCGAAAACGTAATTACTGAGGGCTAACAACAACTTCAAAAGTAGTTTCAATTCAATACACTACACACACGTCCTTATGGGGGTTTTCGGGTACTATGGCATTCGCAGACCTCCCATTTCTAAACATTCTAAAATATATCTTAATAAACTTATAAAGAACGTTACAGGTGTGTGTTTACCGAAACCGCAAGTCGGTATGTTTAACAGTTACCGAAATATGGTGAAATAAATAGGAACACCATAGGTATGTGGGGCTTCCATACTTGACAGTAGTTTAGAAAATTAATGAAAATATGACTAATGGCTATCAAGATATTGTCAAATACAGGGAGGACCCACACAGTTATGGGGTTTTCGTGTTAGGTGGTGAAATTTCCGAAACCGATCATGAAATCTGAATAAGCACCAGTAGCAATTTCACCCTAAATAACTGGGTATTTCCATGGGGTTTTAGAACATCATGGGTCTAAAAAGATTAAGTTTTAAAAGCTTTGAAAAATATAATTTGACATTTGTAAAGAGTATTAGAAAAGAGAATAGAGTTACCCAAAACTTCCAGCCAGTACATCTTACAGCTAGAGAGACACGTGAAATAAAAGAGTATTAGATCTTGAAATTTCATAAAACAACTTTTGATCTTAATAAAAGTTAAATAAGATGGTACTTATATGGGTTAAGTGAGTACCTCACACTCGTCAGGGCAATTCCGATCGAAAGATTAATTCAGCTCGAAGTTTTCTTCGGGTAAATCCAAGCGTGATAATTCCTAGCGTACAAAAAGAATGAAAATTCTTTGTCAATATCTAATATAGCAACCGAGATATAAGTAATTATGTATTTTACGACGTCGTAAAAATGGAGACCCACATGGATTTGTACTGTTGAGTCTTTGCTGTAAGAAGAAGAAATTTCAGAAAACTACCGTATACACCTTAATAGACAATTAAATGGATGGAGGCACGGTGGCTTAGTGGTAGAGTGCGTACCTTTGGTGTATTGGGTCCCTGGTTTGATCCGTGTCCAAGTCAGTTTGTAGTCGACATTGTATTCTATAACGACTATCTAAATGTTCAAAGCTGCGCAGTCTTACACTTCAAAGAATTGTAGTGAAATGAGAAGGTCAGAATTCAAGATGACATTCGGATGCTTGGCACGAAGAAAAACATTGCAAGCAATTTTGAAAAAAAAAGAAAGAAAGAAAGAAAGAAAAAAACTTAAATAATGTGATATATTTTGTAGGCTTTGGATATGTATGTTTTAGTTGGCATCAACAATTATTGGTGTGTTTTTGTCACAATTGACAGTTTAGCGAGAGACTAGGCTAACTGACAATTTTAACTTTCTGAAAGAAAAGGAAACAAATGAAAACAGCACGTTACAAAGGATACGACTGATATTCATAGTTTGGCTTAGTATACAACAGGGGTGGATCCAGGATGGACTACTGGGGGGCGGTGGGTTGTAATGCCACTACTTACAAGATAGAGCTACTTTTAAGAGATTCAACTCTGGGTGGGTTTTATTTTATATTAAAATACACAAAGTTTCCTCTTCTTGGGGGAGATAGACCCTCCCTGGATCCGCACCTGTCTCAGGACAAGCCACACAGACAAGTGGTTGAGGCAAAGGTCAATTAATGACATTAGTATGCTGTTCCGTCAAAATCTCAATCTTGACCTGGATGTAAGTTAGCCTGGTCTCTCACTGAACAACTCAATTGAATGTTTCATATGTAAATTAGGCACTTCTACATCACAAACAGTAAATATAACCTACCTTATTCTACGTTTTTAAATGCATTTCTACAACTGATTGTAACTTTAAAGGTTCTCGTGAAGATTAGCTGGCGGAGGTTACCTAACATAGCCATGAGTTATCAAATTAATAGTTGTGCTTCGTGGGTGATGATAATGATCCTGAGGTTAGATGTTAAATTGGACTCGAGAGCGGAACAAGGGCTGATCTTATTCGTGTCTCAGACGGGGCGTGGAATGGAACGAATATGAAAATAAGGTTGCTGTAATAGTTTTTCATAGGGTTTGTAAGATTTTCGAAACACTTGGAATTTTTTTTTATCAAGACTTGACATTTTTTTAAGATAAAAATCAAGACTTGGCAATTTCAAGTTTCATCCCCCTCCCAATCTTGTAATGCTCACTACGCCGCTGTAAGCAATACATATTTTCGACAATATTCGTTGTTCATCTGTTTCCGCTGGGTTCCAACGTGGTGAGCTGCATATGGGACTTTTAATAGTGTTATTATAATGAGAAAGAATTGCAAATTATGTTGATGTTCCTAAAAGAGGGAAATTGAAAGAGAAATTAAATTAAAAATAAATAAGAGAGAGAAAAGTAATTACCTGAAAATAAAAATAAAGTCTTTGAGTTTAATGTCCCACGATTATGCTGTTAGGCTAAGGGAGTCGGTGATTAAAGCAAGTTAATGATTATGGAATATTTGGTGAAATAAGAAAGTGGGGGGAAACCAAGTCCCCGAGAAAACCTACGAGCATGTATATGAAAATGAAGTAAAACATACACTGGACTATGCTTTCTTTGTCTAGCAGAGTCATAGTTTGGAATCGAAAATGTGTTTTGAATTTTTGTATTTAGAGATGGAGAGTGTAAGTAACGAAATCACTTAATACATCCATTAAGATTTCGGAAAGCGAAATCTAAATTTAGGTAAGCTAACTCCATGTATTAACTGCTTGCATCCGCTTCGTACATTGTTCGAAGGGTCACGAAACAAATCACCTCATTTAGTCTACACATACCTAGTACTAGCGTTAATTACCTGCTTCGTTGGGTGAAAATAAGAAAACCAGTAATACATGTATGTTACGTTAGTCAGTCACTTTTTTTACTATTACGAAACGCTCTCTCATATCGGTTATTTTCGATCATTTGTAAGATCCGTCTCCCCTCTTTCCCTCCCCAAGTTGCTTGGATGAATTTTGATTTAAATAGTATCGGAAGTGTCACTGTCCATTTCTGCGCCCCCGAAAACAATGGATTTAGATTAGGATTAGTTCACTTAACTTAGTAAGCCTACACAGCTTTGGCGCGGCTCGACTTGTTGGAAAGCAATCCAAAATCTAAACAAATATATCGATGTCACTGGGGTTTAGTAAAGTGTATCGTAAGTCAAGAAGATTGAGAATCACTGCCTCGATTATTCACTTCAATTAATCATCAAACTCCTTTAACCTGAAGTACATAATCGTGGAATGTTTAACTAATATTATAATTTTATGGCATCTAGAAAATGCACATATCGTACATTACGTTACATTACCATTCAATCGCAATAGGTTATTACAGACGTGTGGTTGGCTTGAAGCTTAGCATCCTATTCAGCGCCAAGACTGTGTACGACCTACACCTACAGCATAATATGGAATCCTACTCGCATGATCTTCGACCAAGATTTGAATCAACGGGAGGATGAAGATTTTTCCTCTCGTCAAGTAATTTCCCCAACTCGCCAAAGAATTTCTCCCTTGCCGGGAAAATATTTCCCTCATTTCATATTTTACATATTATATACTATATATATATATATATATATATATATATATATATATATATATATATATATATATATATATATATATATATATATATATATATTATATCTTGCATCACTGAGAAATAAAATGCTTGGATTGTATATCTGAAAAGTCGCCCCCTACCCGCAGGCACGTAGCCACGATTTCGCAATACGGGAGGTCCGTGACGAAATACTGTGGTTATCACACCAGGGGTTCGATCAATCTAAACTATTTTACTGACAACATATCCATATTGATTTGTTAGGACAATAAAATGAGGATATGTTAGTAAGTATTTTAATTAAAGAATTATGAAGAAATCTTGCGTAAAAGAATAGAAAAAAGTATTGACAAAGACATAGTCTTCCGACGTCATTCGAACTCGGTTCTTCTCGTCTTCTTTCTATTTCTCTTATCTTAGTTCAATGCCGTCAAGGATAGTAACGAGATCTCTTTCGGGAGTAAAGACATCCTATAAAATGGATTAGTGTTGCCGCGAAATTCAAAATGGTTCATATTATTGGTAATTCTGGGCATTGCTTAAGTTCTGACAGGCTATCTGAAAGAACCAGTTTATCGATCGTCATTTGTAGTCCATAGGGTTACTGGCGCAAATCCCGTGGGGATGAGGACATGTCCCCTCCAATCTTAGAACTGGGGGGGGACTTTCCCCTCAATAATCCGATTTGAAATGCGTTTTTTGGAGAGAAATGTGATGATTTGTGTCCGATTGCCACAAAGGAAAGTAAGATGAAATTGATGTCCCCACCCCAGAATAAGCCTTAAATCTGCCCGCCTCACAATTTTGAAGACAACTCTGCTCCCCTGATCCTCCGTAGCATTGTTTTTCAACTTCATAATTTGAACATCCTTAAAAAAAATTATGAGAACTGTCTTACCCGTCCCTCCCAATGTTGAAGACAGATTTGCGCCGCTGCATACGGTTAACATGGAGCTAGATGGAATTCGGAATGTTCCGTTACAATAATATCCAATTTCAACTTGATCCGCCCCCCCTCCCGTTTCCTCCACACAAAGCTCCTCGTAAGAAAGAGTAACCAAAACGCTTATTGTAGCTTTATATTTTTGAGGCTGATTCATCTGTTTCTTTCTGTTTCATCTTTCCTTAATATTTTTCATTTCTGGATCCGAAGGGAAGGGGGGGGTCTGGACCCACCCCTTGGCTACGTGCCTGCTTCCCGTAAAAAGCATCATTCGAACCCTGAATCAAACAACTCCATCTGTAAAGCAGTGCTGAGTTGATTTTAATATCCTTTTCTGCAACGAGGCTGTATGAGACGTGGACTTACTGATTAACGTGGACTCCGAACCACTCCCGCCAGGAATCGAACGCGGGTCTCCCACACCAAAGGCGCGTACGCTAACCGCTTAGCCATGAAGGAGCTCATATCTATAGCAGTGTAAGCAACAACAACAACAAAAAGAAACACACACACATACTAGAAGTTTGCGCAATTGGGGATCAAAACATTCTCAATGAAGTATGAGAAATAGTAAACGTCAAAGTGGGCTTCTGCTTATTCTTTACTTCATTAATACTTAATTCCTTCTAGAAATAGTGAAACAATACTATGAAGACACAGTACTTAAACATAATCGAAAGAATAAGACAAGGAAACAGAGTAATTTCCGACTAATTAAACTAGTCATATATACTATACCTAACTGTTACATTGTATTTCTTACCATATTACGAAAGCGATATAACTTTTTTACCAGCCATAGAAGCTGGACGCAATCCAATACTGCAATTTAGACACTGTAACGAAAGCTGCAAGTCAAACGCCTGACACTCCGCCTGCCTGAAACTCTTCAAATAACTGTGTAATAGCTGTTTCAAACGGCCTACAACTTATGACCTTGAAACTATGTGCTAGTAACCAAATTAATGCCAAGGTACGATAAAAAACCCCAACTTGCCACAATGACGTCAACACAAGGAAAAAAAGAAAAACATCTAATTTTTGGTTCGAAAATTATGAAACAATAATAATAATAATGTAATTCTCAGGAACTCAAACATTAGTTATCTAGAGAACATAACAAGCAAAACAAAACAAAACAAAAAGAATCTTAAACGTGAGCTCTCCCTGACTGCTGTTTTTAAATTTCAGTGAGGCTGTAAAATATGTTTTGTTTTATTGTTAAAAAACAAAAAGTAAAAGAAAAATAAAGAAAGAAAGGAAATAAATTTTGTTGCAAATATCCTAGTAAAAATAGGTTTCCTAGACACAAGTGGCTCCGCGTAGCGTAGTTGTAACGCTCTCGCCTTCGGTACGAGCGGACCCAGGTTCGATTCCGGTAGGGGCACTCGGTCGAAAAAGTATCAAAAGCTTTTAAGTCCAGACATCCTGAATGAGGCTTTCTTGGGTTTTCCTCATTTCATACCAGGCAAATGCCGGGTGGTACCCAACATATAGGTCCCAGGCCGTTTGTTTCCTTCCCTTTCCCCGGATAGTGTGCTCACCGAGGGACGTCATAACTCACATGTGACGGGCTAACAAGGTCATTGATGCCGAAAGCCCAGAAATCTAAATCCTAAATCTTCACTACACAAGAAAATGTTCGCGCTGAAAACGGTTTCTTAGCAATTATGTTAAGCAGTTCTGTAGTAAATCTCCATCAAGTAATAAACCGTCACATATAAAAAGGAAAGAATAAACACATAACATTCATTTTGCGTACCTTGAAATGTAAAAAGTTACAAAACATTAATATTCAAAGATTTCTCAAAATTCAGATTAACCCATTTCTTTCTCCTCAACCATTAACGAGTTACAATAGTAAGAATTGTAGTCATAAATCACATTACTTGTTTAGTACTATATTAAAGCAACTTATACTAAAGGAATATATAATTAATGGAATATTTAACTAAAGTGATAATTTACTATTGCACTTACCCAGGCTTTTCTTTCCTTCCGCTCTTCTTTTCCGTTTGTAAACAACCTCGTTTATAAACCAGCTCGCAAGCATACGACAGTTGTTTCATGACGTCATCTATGGTGCAAGAAAGAGGTGTCTATAGGCGGTCAGGACCTCACACACAGATGGACGTATATAACATATAGCTGAAGTATTTAACATACGTATACATATATAAAATACGGAAGATTGTTAGATGTCAGACAGCCTGCAGCGACATGATATAACATCCAAGCGCGTTAAAGGCAGTAGCTGTGTAGCATATGGATAAAGTACGCTCCGTACAGATTTCCTTAGTAAACATAACGAATCCTTGTATTTGTACAATATACCGCTGTCCGGATAATGAATTTTTCTCAGTGTACCGTGTCCCCATCCAGCAAGGACGCCGATTTCTCTGTAAATTTGGGAAGGGGGGCATTCAGATGCAGAAGGCGTATATGAGGATTTTTAAGACAAATTGCATTCAAATTATGTAAAATATTGTATATTCATAAATACAATGCGAAGACCCACATGAGCTTTGGGGAGCCCAGTTCCCCCTTGTATCGGCGCCCTTGCCATCCAGCCAACAATGGTTGAACATTACGCTACTTTCAATATGCACAAACTGTTGGTATTGTATTTATTTGTTTCTGAAGAACAAAGAAAAATTTAATCATTAATATTGGTCAATCAATCAGAGCGAGAATTTCCCTGAATTTTTCACGTTTTATCGAAAAATTCCCTTTCCCTTTTTTGCTAAATTTATCTATGAAATTTCCCTAGATTAGGGAAATTTCCCTCAAACTACAAACACAGCATTAGTGCTGTTACCATGAGATTAAGTGATTTTTTTCAGTACCCTCTCTGGCTGTTTTCCTTCTCCTGAGACAAATTGGCCCACAATTGTTGTAACTGGCTCGCGATATACTGGCTATTGGTACTTGTACGGATTTGAATTCCAAGTTGGTCTGACGTATGTTCTATCGGGGACAGATCGAGAGATCCAGGATTTTCTAGTGGGGGTGCACCAATCAGTACATTTGAAATAAATTTCAACTGTTTAAATGACTTTAGGTACCTGCGATGTGGATGAGGAATTTCACCTGGAAATGCTAAGTGTCTGCTCTCAGTGAACCCTTTTCCTTCAACTCTAAGAAAATTGACTTCAATTATTGCTTTTACAAAACTCCGCTTTCTTTTAATCACCCAACTGAAACATGATAGCAGAAATGTTTCGAAAGTGTTGCTATTTTCACTGCCAACTTCTCACTTTAGATACTGTATATTTACGACGATGGGACGCCCACAAATCCGGCCCTGACCTCAACATCAAACGCAAAGTTTATAGAGACATGTGCTCATATTCAGACAAGCAGACAGCTATTGAAATACGATGTCAGCATAGAGTTTCATTTGAGGAGAAAGGAAGTTCCTGAACTACCATTGTGCAGGCAGAGTTTCCTGAATCACTACAAGAGGTAACCTGAAGTCATTGGCCATGCCTTCCCTTGCCAGGATGCTAGGAGTAAAATTGGTGTGCTCTCTCCCCTTGGTGCAACCATATTCGCATACGATGATCATCCGAGGTGCCAAAGCAAGATTGATGGTTGAAAATGCGACGCCACTGGTCAGCAATCCATGCTTCCCGGTAATGGTACCACTTCAAACACTGCTGTATGTGTTATGGTGTTAATAGCATTCTACGAATGGGAAGACGGTTGAGAGGTGCGGCTGCTGCTAGTCTCCTATGAAGAGTGCTGCATATCACGGAGTTTTGTACTGAGTGGACAACAAATGCAGATGTGAAGGGGTTTCGACATGTTTGGGACGCAATACGCCGATCCTCTCTTAGTGTTGTCAAACTTGGTCAACCGAATCTTGAGGACGCGTGTGGTTCTCCTTACGTTCCCATTCAGTCCAACATCCGGAAACTGATACATCCAAATGCCCTACGTGCCTGGATATTGCACGATTCGACCAGTTGACCACATGCAGATCCACGATGAGGGCTCTTTCAAAATCTGGCAAATGTTGGTAACGTTGGTTACAAACGAGCGCACAGTATTGCCCGTTGTCTTTCACAATGCTCAATACCCATCTGACGCTGCGCACCCCTTATACATCCTATCAAGCCTGATAACATGGTCTCGTGGTGACAATACTAATGCACTCTGGTGGACTTTCTACCTGTCACAGATTATTGCACGATCAATCATTTGTGTCCGCCGAAGGTATGCAGATGTTCGAAATTACGTCGACATTGAAAAAAATAAAATGAAATCTTTTAAGTTTTACGTCCCACGATTATGCCGGCTAGGCTAAAGGAGACGTTTATAATGAGAGATGAGTGAAATGGTGGCATGAAGAAAGTGGGAGGAAACGGGAGAACCCCGAGAAAACCCACGAGCACGGTGTTTGTCCACCACAAAGGCCACACAGCGCGACCTGGGATCGAACCAGGAATCCCAAGCACCGGAGGTGAACGCTCTACAACATCGACATTGGACAATTTCTTCCAGGTTCTTAAGCTTTTTTGTCAGTCAGTGTATCATTATTATTATTGGTATTATTAAGAGTGTTAATAGAAAACTGAGAAATGAATGCTGCATGTAAAATCACAGAAGGGGTCAGACAGAAAGCACATATGACCATCCAGCTAGAAGGAGGGAGGCTAGCGTATAGTATGCAGAGTTACGAATGAGGGCGCTAGGTAAACAAGATTGGAAACCCCTTAGAGGGAAAGCGCCTGAATAATTAAGTTTCTTAGATGCTACTCTTTGTTTAGTAGATTACGTAGAAAAGTAGCCCTGTATTCTTAATCTGTACTTGACTGTACATACTATATACAGTACAATGAATTTAACATCGCTTGCCAACATCCAAGCTATACGAGACAGGATCTGGATCTGAATCCAAACTACTACACGGGCTTGTACTGGCGCAAATCCCGGGGGCATAAGGAGGACATGTCTCCTCCAATCTTGGGACTAGGGGACCGTCCCCCCAATAATCCGATTTGAAATGTGTTGTTTGGGGGAGGAATGTGATGATTTATGTCCGATTACCACAAAGTGGCATGAAATTGATGTTCCTCAGAATAAGCCTCAAATCTGGCCGCCTCCCAATCTTGAAGGCAACTCTGCTCGCCTGATCTTCCACAGCATTGTCTTTAACTTCACAAATATGTTGAACATCCTTTAAAAAGAAAAAAAAAACGGAACGGTCTTACCAGTACCCCCAACGTTGAAGACAGATTTGTGCCACAGCGGGCTTGTATGTGTATTTAAAAAGAAAGAAAAGAAAAAAAGCTTTTTTACCAGTGTTTGAACCAGGATCATGGATCTTAGCTTTTTCACTACCTCAGTCACCAAAAGCAACTACCACAGGGCCAGTTCTATACACTTTTTAAGTGTAAGCAAACAATATTTCGGCGCCCCCACATAAATTTAATAGAAAAGTTGAAAGTTGTAATAGACAGAAATGCTTCACATAATTATTACAATTGCAAATTTCTTCAAAATCTGTAGTCTCCCTGTGAATATTAAAGAAAAATGGCGAAATTATAATTAATTGACTGTGGATGAATATTGAACAAAGTTCCGATTTTAATAATTAATAGCATGTTTTATTAAATAAACACAAGACAGAACTATCGTAATATATATATATACCTAAGACGTATTTTGACCAGGGGCGTCATTTAGGGGGAGAAGGAGGGGGCAATTGCCCCCCCCCAAGACTTTCAGGAATACATATTCTTTAATCGATTGTCTACTAATATACTAGTAAAAACGTGAAAGTCTTATGTTGGTGATGCTCTTGGCCCCTTCAAGCGAAGCCTGAGATGACGCCCCTGATTTTGACAAGTATAATTGAAACATAAAAGTCGAAAACTCATGAGCTTCAAGTCTAGCATTAAGACAGGTTTGAGTTTGAGAATGAAGTATGCTCTTATGCTTCATTAAAAGCATATTTATATAGTATTTTCTAGTGATAAGATTATGGTGATTATCTTAATTGTTTGTTTTCTTTGTTACTGAAAAGTTCATATTATAAATAAACTTTTCTGGCTTTTAATTTGTCAAAATCTTGTATTATTGCATCTGTATCCATTTCATTGAGTATGTCACTTTCAATGGCTATCAAAGCTAGTCCATTTAATCGTTTTTGAGGCACTAGCTGAACCTGCCCTCTCTACACAGCGCTCCATTCACACATGGGCATGAATCCCCTTGTCATTCCTCACATCTGTACATGTTCCTTTACAGACACAAGTGAAAGACGTCTTGATAAAAATCAGCAAGGGGTACCATAAAGGGGAGATCTTTTTGATATATTTTTTTTCAATATCTCGTACCGTTTGCAAAATTGAGCTTACTTCCGGTTGGAGTTTCTAATTCATGTGTTATCAGTGTTATCTTTCTCTGGCATTTAGTATGTAATAAACAAATATATTACATATACAATTAATTATAATGTCAGTGATATATGGTGTTCATTGGGCAAAACACTCCAAACAATAAAGATTCATCTTAGCCTGGAGATATAGCTACCCTTCGTTTTTCATTATCGTTTGACCATGAAACAAACGCCTGAGATGTATACAACCTCTACATACAACTATGCTGTGTTGGAATGTATATATCATAGGATATGATGCCTTTTAAAAAATTCAATACTTCCAGTGTACTTTTAAAAGTGTAATTAAAAATTACGCCCACGCTTCTTTTAAAAAGTATTCAATTAGAACTGGACAATCTACACAAAATTTGGAATCGATCAGCGGGAACGGCACGTTTCTAGCGCTTGTAGTTTTGGAGATCTCATTGCCGAAAGGATTGGAAACAAACCTATAAACCTAGCATTTTATTTTTTAGGTATAATTGATCTCAAATAATTCTTTATTAATTTTAGCTGAACTTGTTTAATACACAACAAATGACAAAAGTGTGTGCCTTAATCGACATTTAATTTGTCTTCGAACCAATGGCAGAAATTCAAAATTAGTTCCCTCCAAAAAAAAAAAAAAAATCTTAAGCCGCTTCCGCAAAAGTTCTTTTTACGGCCTCTTAAACCTATAAAATAATTCAGTCCTTTAACATCTCTTTCAAGCATAGACATTCGAAGTTAGGCAATGAGTAACATAATGTTAACACAAGTAGTGGCGTACCCAAGATTTCTCTTATAAGGCTCGAAGAGTTTGCGGAGTACCTTACAAAATACAAATAATTTTGGGTATTTGCCGTCTGAAGTTGTGCTAATTTCCAGACTCTCGGACCACCTCGGTTGGTGAATTCCTGAATACAAGTAACTAATAATCAAAATTCTACTTTGCATAGGGACTATTACCAAATGTTTAAAAATATCGCTTTATCTAAATTTAATACGAGAGAATGGGTTGATAATGATTGTTACAGTGTCATATTAAAAAAAGCATATGTATACGATGCTGTGATTGACAGTGAGAGTTCTTAAAAAATGTGTGTTACTTATAATCCTAATGACCTTTCGATTACAGTTACCCTTTCAAGTTATACATATACTGCGGGATTGCTAGTTGTATACAAACACATTTTGGAATACATTAAATTTAACTCAGACTCGTAACCGAAGAAACCGTATCCATTCCATTTAAATTTAACAATTAAGTTATTGCAATCAAGTAAAACAAACTTACAGTATCAAAAATTTGTCGACTTGCAAATACTTCGTTAATAGTAACGGGCACTGACAACTCACCCACTTCAACATTTGTATGATTAACACTTTCGAAATTTTGTCCAGAAGTCGAAAGATTTTTTTTGTTTTTTGAGACATCGCTTGCCTCTCATCTTCCTTCAAGTTTCGTAGTTTTATTTTCCAATAAAACGCTCCGCTTGGATTTTTATTGTCGATCATTAATATTACATGAAAAACAAAGTACTGTTGAAAAGTGAAAACACACATAATAATAATAAAAAACGACTCAGGATATAAACGAAAGTGTTGACGAATGACAAATGGATTAATATACATTAACAAAGTGAGCATTAAGAAGTGGTCAGCGATTGTGAGCCAGTGATATTAGGAACTTAAGTTAAAATTTCCCTCAGAAATGATCAAAAATTCCATTTGTACCGCTCATCTTTTCTTAGTATTCGCCCCCTCCGTGGACCAATGGACAACAAAAGCCTATTGCTTGAACTTCGATAATGTACATTTCATTTACGCTGACCTTTCTCAACCCTTAACTGTGGTCATTGAACCAAAACACTATGCGGGGACACTATTTATGACAAGGCGGCCCACTCTTAAAGACATTTTTTTCTACTGTGATAATGCCACCCATTGATCCATTTTCATTTCAAAGACATATTTGACAATGATATTCTCTAGCAAAGTCGCGAAAAGTTTGTTAGATTGGAAATAGGAATGAAGAATCTGTTACATTTGTATTTTGTGTATATGGTGGGCTTGTGGAAAGAATGCCGCTGTCTTTCATCATACTGTCGTAGTGATTAATATAACATCTATTGAAAATATAAATTTTCCCACATTTTAACTCATATTCGTAAAATTTCCATTTTTCCCTTTTTATAAAAATCTTTCCTAATGTCCCTGTGCCGCGCACTGGTGAGTATGGCATTGGGACCAATTGATCTATGAGTCTATTTCAATTGTAAACTGGTGTTTTACAGTCAACCACGCAAACATTAGACTTTATGTATTTTATCTGTAACTCAGTATGTACAATATTCATTTGAAGCTATTTGGAAAATTTTCATCATGACATCTTCTGTAATAAATATTCACGTTTGAAAACCAAAATTCCTTTTCCAGTTTGGCGCCTCCTGAGAACATGTAGTTCGCAGGATTCAAGATCCAGCCCTGAACTAGCACTTGGTTGTAAAGCTTAATTATTTGTAATATGTCTTTAGTAATTACACTGTTTGTCAAAAGTATGTCACCTACATAAGGAAAAATATTCTTTGTTAAGCAAGAGGTTTAAAGACGTGACCTACAGCTTTAAGTGTGACCCAAACAATTTGTATACGGACTGAATATCATATACTGAACTCGTGGTTAATTGTGACATACATTGGGATTAATTTCCAACAACAGAACAATGGAAAGCATTACAAACATTGTTGCTTTCAAACTTATTCGTCAGTTAAAAGTATATGGGGTCAAAATGACCTTCCAAGTATATATGGGGTCAAAATGACCTTCCAAGTATATATGGGGTCAAAATGACCTTCCAAGTATAATGAAAGGTAAATCACAAAAGGGTTAATTGTTCGGCAGAATAATATCGCAAAGTGCTATACCGTGTAAGTTGTGAGATGTTTCATGTGTAGCTTAAATGCGTTTCTAAAAGTATTCAAGTGGAGCATGCATTAGAGAATATATTTACGTGCTGGTAGGAACATTAGTGTCACATGATTAACAAATGGACTTCTATAAGGCAATAATTGTGACTACCATAGCGTGTAGTTTCCCCGTGTATTGAAGTTTCAAAATATCAATCCGTCTTTTTCTGGGAATTAGAGTATATACAGAACCTTACACCTACAGTAAGTATGCAATGTACAGAGGATTTATATGTATTGCTTACAATCATATTTGGCTAGTACTATTTATATAATTCATTTAACACTGCACTTACTTTTTCAATACAGTTTAATCTCGTAACTGTTCAATTGACCTCATTCAACATTGCAACATGCTTCGAGCTTTTCCATAAAATAATGACATACAGTACGACGCAAACCCTTATCCGAATCAAGTTCAATAAATGTTTTTTTTAATGTACTCTTTTAAATTATACACAGTGGACATTTCTCTAGTAAACCTGGTTCTTTAGTATAAACTACCTCATAAAAGTCTATATTGGTGTTAGATTAGGTGAACGTGCTGGCCATTTGATGCTGTCTCTTATTCCGAACCAACACTATGAAAAGGGTCTGGTTAAAGTAGTTTCTTACTGCATAATGGGGATGTGCTATATCTTGCTGTAAGAACAACTGAGTGAAATTAGTTCTGGTGGCACTAGTCCATTACGAAGTATATTTACGTAATTCGCCGTGTCGACAGTTCCATCAAAGAACACTAGTCTAACAGCAACTTCGCTGGACAATGCGTCCCACTCTGGTGTCAGGTTGGTTCAGTTGAAAAAAAGATGGTAACATAAGGATTGTCATCTGCCCAGCATACGCAGTTATGTCTGTTCACATGACCTGACGATTTGAAGCAAACCTCATTTGACTATCCAGAAGGTCTGTTCTAAGCTGATTTGGTCACACATTAATTCACATAAGTGCAATCACTCGGGGTTGTCAAAATCTTTCGGCGACCGAAATCAAAACTAACATATGAGGAAATTGCTTAATAACATTTCTAAAGCGTAGATAAAGGATACAGAATAATAGTTTGGAATTATTGTTAGGAGGAAAGGATCTAAAATGTAAAAGCAATATTTAGATAACTGTAGAGGTAATTTTAAAGCACTCAGTATGTACGAGGACAATTAGGATTAGCATTTGACAGACTTTTGTTGCAGATTTTAACAAAAATATTTATATCTCTCGGAAAATCTCAGTACCATAGACAGGAAATACACTTTATATAGAAAAAACTCTTATAATAAAAATATATATATTAAAACTTTTTGCTTTGCGTTTACAACTCAACATGTTGTATTTTTTAAAAAAATAAACATTGCAACAATATTAACGTTAAGAGTGGACCAATTATCACTGTACAACACAAAACTTCTCCTTTTCTAAAAAGTATTTTTCTATTGTATTTAGCAAGCAAAACACGAATCTGCAACTATTTTCTTCGTATTACGGACAAATTTCTCCCCCAAACACTTTTTTTTTTGAATTACGTATACTACGTAAGAAACAATTATGATTTTTTAAAAAAGTTTCTCTCTAGCGCTTGATAAGAGTGAGATCGCTATCTGTTTAGTGTTGTTATGAAAAGAAACGTTATACTGAATCATGATCAATTTGTTACGTAACTATTACTGTGTTGAAACCATTGATGAGCACGTGCTGCCATCTGTTTTGTGGTATTCAACATAAAGGTTTTGCTTTCTAAATGCAGTTTGTATGTAAAGTTTTAACGTTTTGTGATGGGTCTCTTCCAGTGAGGTGTGTATGGAACGGAGATTGTGTTTAGTTCCCCGGCAGTACGGTATGATTGCCGACGAACGTCATCCCTCATTTTTGACGGGCTAACACGGTTATAGATACCGAAAGCCCAGAAATCTAATATCTAATCTTAATCCTAATCTTCAATGTAAGTTCATCATACTTATAACAAATTGAATGAGCGTTATTTTTACCCTAACGGGACATTCGGGTTCACTAACCATTTTGGGATCGCCACTTTTTGAGGTAAATTTTAGACTCTCACTCAAATAGCTACTGCTTCCTTACTATTTATCGTAGGATCATGGTTCATACTTCGTTTCCAAAAGTGTTAAGGAGAAAGAAGCGAATGGGTAAGAGAGGAAGCAGGGACCATTGTGTTAGGTGCCATTCCAGTATTTGCCTGATGTGGATGAGGAAAATCCAGGAAAACCTTACTCAGGATGGTTAGAGTGGGAAAACTGTTACATATTTCCGACCGACTGTCCCTACCGGGAATGGAACCAGGGATCATTCATACCAAAGACGAGAGCATTAGCGACTATGCTACGCGAGCCACTGATGCTGAAGGAGTCAAAAAAAGTAGCCCCTGTTTTCAAAAAAGCATATGAATTGTATTTTGGATGCCGAGTAGGGGTTCAAGAATAAGTGACGGAAATTGTATTCAAGTAAAACAAAATGAGCTAAAATTTGCTGCATCAATGGTTTGGAGGAAGCCTAGTGACCACGTAAGTCAGGTATTTTGACAGATGTAAAGGGATTCTGTTTAAAGTCAAAACAATACATCCAGCGACGTACGCAGAGGGTGGGTCCTGGGAGTCCAGACCCTCCGAAATTTCGACTTTTGTGTAAATTTAGCCTAATTTTAGGGACAATTTTTGGGAATTTTAATATAAAATACCCTCATATCGAGTTTAGACCCCCCGAAATAAATTCCTGAGTACGCTACTGATCACATCCAATGTCCTAATTTGGAGTGACCAAGGCGCCCAGTGCCCCATAGTGAAGAGCTATCTGTTCTGAAAACTCCCGAAAATGTTATATTTAATGTAGAAGAAGGAAGTTCAGGCAACGAGGACGTTGATTTCGAGCCATCATTTCTTTCATGTGCACCACATCTGATCAATTAAGAAGAGTGGAAAGATTGGTATGGGACTCAAATCTATCGAAAACAAAAGCGGAAATTTTGGGCTCTCGATTTTAGGAGTGGCATCTATTGGAGAAAAATGTAAAAAAAAAAAAAAAAAAATCAGCACGTTTCGAAAGCGAAAGAGTTACTTTTCATTTTTCACCTTTTTTTTAGAGACTGAAGGAATTGTGTTTTGTAACAATGTTAATGGTCTATTTCAGGAGTTTGACAAGGGAAGTGAATAATATGGTAGGATTGACGAATGATAGTGTAGGAGGAAACGAGAGTGTCCCAGGAAAGCCAAGAGGCACGATGTTGTCTACCACAAAGTTGCTTGGCCACGAATCGAACCAAGGACTACACACACCAGAGTTAAGCGCTCTATCTGTTGGGCGCTGTGCTCTCCAAGTTATAGTGTAGAGTACGGACGTACAGACAGACGAACATTACAGTACTTACTATAAGGCCCACTTGCGTTATCTTAGCAAAGCCGAAAATAATTGTCTTATATATAAAAATGTATGTACGTATGTTTGTTTGTTTTTTGTTCGATATACAAATCCCACACCTTTGGTTTGGTATACTTCTAAGCAACTGTTTCGAAGAGATCGTAGACTGTTTGTAATTTTTGGTGCGTATCCTGAGGGTCGTGGCTAAGCGGTTAGCGTACGCGCCTTTGGCGTGGGAGACCCGGGTTCGATTCCCAGCGGGAGCTCATGTGGTTCGGATTCCACGTTAATCAGTAGGTCCACGTCTCATATAGCCTCGCTGCTGAAAGGGACGCTAAACTAAAATCAACTGAACGTATCCTGAGGGGGAGAACGGGGTTCGAAGCGGATGATGTTTAAAATTTATGCTTAAAATAGAGTATCTCACAAGATTCTCATGTTATAGGAAGATGAAACTCAGTAGGGCCTATGTGAACTCATTTTTAAAAACAACTTGACGAACACATATCACTTACAATTAAAAAATATTGTATAAGTAAGACTCCCCAATGGTCGGGGAGTAGGTGACATGTAAAAATAATGTTCGATATATAAATCCCATGCCATTGGTTTGGTATACTTCTAAGCAACTGTTTCGAAGAGACCGTAGACTATTTGTAATTTTTTATGCGTATCCTGAGGGGGAGAACGGGGTTCGAAGCGGATGATGTGATTTAAAATTTATGCCCAAAATAGAGTATCTCACAAGATTCTCAAGTTAGGAAGATGAAACTCAGTATGTGAACTCATTATTAAAAACAAGTTGACATATACCAGGTGTTCAGAAAGTAACTATGGAGTGCCATGTTGTGGTGTACTAAGTAATGACTGATATGAATGTCAATTAGTAATACAACATTTTCCATTGTTTAACATATTTGAACCCTATTTGACCAGGTATTTGTATTTGTTCACAGGTCCGATTTGATTGAAGACTAACGTCTTGTATGACATCATTGTGATCCACGTCATCATGCTGACGATTGAACAAAGAATGTTTCTTGTGGAGCATGTGTTCCGCAACGGAGACAAGTTTACCTCAGCAGTAGAAGCTCCGTTTGCAGCAAAGTTCCCAGGAGTAAAGATGCCTAACAGCAATGCTGTACGGAACTTCATCAAATTTCAAAAGACCGGAAGCGTTCCTAATGCTCCAAAATATGGCAAGTTATGAACTGCATAGTTACTTTCTGAACACCCTGTACATATGACGAACAATAAAAAAAAGTACTGTGTGAGTAAGACATCCCTATGGTCGGGGAGTAGGTGACATGTAAAAATAATCGAAAATGACCAATACTTGTGTCGCATTAGTAGTTTTCGGGATCACTAAGATAGAAGTGACATTCTCGATGTCATCTACTTTCAAGTTCAACTCCATCAGCACGGGGAGGGGTAATGAGAAAGAGTGAGGAGTGAAAACTAAAATATCGAAAATGATCAAGATCAGTGTCGAACCATGAGTGCTAAGTTGATTGGTGACAGTCTAGATGAGATTAAAAAAAAAAAAAAGTTTAGTCTAGAAGTTGCATGCTAGCTGGACCCAGAATTGACTTGCACATTAGCTCGTCGTTATTTGTCCTATATAGGGCTTTGTTTTCAAATATTGAGTATCAACATTATTGTTCTCGTGCCAAGCCGGCTACTTTTGCTAGTATTAGATATAATTCTTAAGGAATGATTTTCGTTATACAGTAGGTTTCAAAACGATAGGGATCCAGTCTTGTAACCAGACTGATAGACTTGTCACTTACAATTCAATAGACGTTTAAGGGGGCGCGGTGACTCAGTGGTAGAGCGTTCACCTCCGGTGCTTGGGGTCCCTGGTTCGATCCCAGCTCGCGCCATGTGGATTTTGTGGTGGACAAACACCGTGCTCGTGGGTTTTCTCGGGTTCTCCAGTTTCCTCCCACTTTCTTCATTCCACCATTTCACTCATTTCTCATTATCACCGTCTCCGTTAACCTAACCGGCATAAACATGGGACTTTAAGCTTAAAGATTTCATTTCATTTCATTTCAATAGACGTTTAAGGGGAGAAGAAGATGGAATTTACTTGCTTTGCGCTTGTTCTATATCAGAAAATAGTTTCTCTTCTCTTATTGCCTTCCTTCTATGAAAATCTAACATTGAAACAGGAAATGGCAGATTTCATCAACTTCCGGCTTCAGTAAACCTATTAGAGCAGAAGTAAAAACTATTCGTCTTCTATTATGTGTTCAATTTTTAGCATCGTTTTTCAACATCGTGGCTACATGAGACGTGGACCTATAGTTAAGACGTAATACGAACCACCGCAATGCGTTCAATATGCTCTTTCACCGGAAATCGAACCCCGGACTGTGGGAACCAAGGCCCGCATGTACTATTGATATACCACATTGACTTGATCCCTAGTCTTCCGTTGCAAGCGCTGCTATCGGCTGAAGGAATTCCACTCGCTTTCTCTAGCTTAGCAACAGCTGAATCCTTATTGGCTCAACGCGTGGGTGTGTGAAGGTTTGAGCTTTAGTTCGCATTTTTGCCACGGCTCAAGACATTTTGGCAGCACAATAGTCACTAGATTGCGAGAAGGGCCACCGTCCTTCCTCCATAATAACAACAATGAAAACCGGAAATTGTATATTTCTACTACTTCTGGTTGCAACGAATGCATTAGAGCGTTAATTAAATATATATTTTCGGTAATGTTAAATTAACATTAAAAAAGTAGTTTCTATAGTTATCACTGTTCTTGTTCTATATTATTATTATTATTATTATTATTATTATTATTATTATTATTATTATTATTATTATTATTATTATTATTATTATTATTATTAAATATCCTGCCTTTTGGCAAGTCCTGGGACAAATGAGGTGTGTGTTTTTTTTTAAAATAGATATGGGCCTGAAAATGTTTCTTCCATGTCCCTCTATCATCAGCTTCCTCTTGTAACTCCCAATATTTTATTCAATTTTTCAAATCATCGATCATTTCTCTTCTCACTCCTCGTTTTCCTTCTATGGCGGTATGAAGAAGATAGTTTCTTCACAGGATGTGCCTAATCTAATTGGCCTTCCTAACTAAGGATGCTGACTAAAAGCGCCCTCTTCTCTCCTATCTCTTTTAAATCATCTTTATTTGTTACTCTCTCTCTCTCTCTCTCTCTCTCTCTCTCTCTCTGTGTCATCTTACCGCAACACCAGAATTCGAAGCTATCTAAATATTTGTTCTCTAACTTCCGTAATGTCTAAGTCTTCGAATTTGGATAATTAAAGAAATTGAATGCTTATGAAATTTATTTCTTCGTAATCAAAGCCGGAACTACGTGCACCAAACGCGAACGCGCTAGCCACTAGGACACCAACGAGAGCTGGGCGATTTTAAACTTAAGACAGGCGTGAATCCAAGGGGGGCTATAGGGGTTATAACTCCGCTTGACGCTCAGGTATATAGGGATAAAATGGGCTTCAATTCTGATTTACACTGGATAAAGCGGCAAACTATGGTTTAGTTAGCTCCTCCCTTGATCATACCCTGGATCCGCCACTGTATATATATCAATAGCACAAGTTTCAATGCAAATGATAGAATGTCTTAAGTAGTACAAATTTCCATAGAAGTGACTAAATGCTGCGCAACATTTTTTCTGCCGAAATTATTATGTACCCATATCGTAAGAAGCACATTAAAGGAGTTAAAAATTTGGAAATGTTGTACTGTTTCGCAATAACAGATTTCCGGAAACAAATTTTTACAGTTTAAAAAAAAAAGATATATTTCTGAAAAGGTATTTTGAAAATATGTTGCTACCATTCGTAACTTCTGCTATAATCATAATAATTGGTTGACAGTTTCCTCTGTTGATTTTTGAACCATTATGCTGGTTACCCAACATACAATTTCTCTTTGTTTGTTTTACACACAAGACAACGTTATATGGCAAAAAATCAGATCGATAAGAGTTGCATTCAACCAGAAGTTTATGACGTAAAAGTCAATTGTAATGTTTCTGAAACATTTCAGTGATAAAACAGAACAACAACAAATTTATCATACCAGGCTATCAGATTCACTGCATGTATTCATAAATAAATAATGAACGTTAATGATGCCCAAGGGATATATTCGCAAATAACAAAGTTTTCTACATTGTTTGGCGAGTATTTAAAAAGACTGAGTTTTTTAACAGACTATAATGTTGGTTGGACGTGTCTTATTTTGCAGATGCAAATATATTGCTCGCCTATGTAGGAAGCATTTCTCATCAACAAGAAAAGGTAATATTCAACCTTTCAATATAGAAGATGATTTGTGTAGTTAGTGCCTTAAATCAATGAATTTAAAAATATCAAATATATAGGGGGCTATGAAAATAAAACCTTTCTTAAAAAATTGAAGTTTAGCGTTCCCTTTCAGCAGCAAGGCTATATGAGATGTGGATCTACAGGTCGAGGAGGAATTCGATCCATCGCAATGCGATGAAATTTGAATGTCCTTCCGAAATTAGATGCATCAAAAGTACGCGCGCGCTAGCCACTAGACCAGGGGAAAGAGAGGAAAAATGGAAGTATGATAAAGAATAATGACGTGTCTATTGTTTTAGGGCTTCTTCGTCGCTAAACGGTTATCGTACGTGCCTTTGGCGTGGGAGACCCGAGTTCGATTCCCAGCGGGAACTCATGTGGTTCGGATTCCACGTTAATCAGTAGGTCCATATCTCATATAGCCTCGCTAGTGAACGGGACGCTTTAAACCCAAAATCAACTCAACTCTATTGTTTTACAAAGAATATATTTTACAGAGGTGTGTATGTGGTATTTATTGATCTAGTAAAGGCTTTTGACCGAGTGAATTGTTGTTCGAAGTTCTGAAGAAGATCGGGTTGGAGTGGAAAGATCAAAGACTCATAAGAAACATATATGAACCAACAAGTAAGTGTGAGAATAGGGGAGGAATTGACAGAGGAGAGTGCAATTGGAAGGAGTGTTCGATAGGAGTACTGTCTTTCGCCAACAATATTCAATAGCTATCTAAACGAGATAGTGAAAAAAGAGCCTACATATTGAAGACGGCACTTCAATAGGAGGTAGAATAATAAGATGTATATGGTTTGTAGATGATATGGCGCTTCTTGCGGAGTCTGAAGAGAAAACCAAAAAGATGTTATAGTACAGAAGCTATAACGTCGTTCCTTTTCCGCGAAAAGTGGTAGTGACGCTTATGGGGAGTGGTCAGCTTGGTTACTCGTGGCTTGCTGAGCGCGGTAGACGGTTGGTGGTGATTGGTTACCCTCTTACCACACCCCCAGTGACGAGCAGGTCCAAGCGCGGGAAGCCAACGACGTTGTACCTTCTGGATTATAGAAAACTTGAGGAAGGGCTGTGAAAAGTATGGAATGAAAAAAAAAAATGTTAGAAAGACCAAAACCATGGTGATTGGACCAAAGCAGTCGGTGTCAAATATAAAAGTGGGAGGGTAGAAAATAGAATAGATAATTAGTTTTCGATACTTAGGTAGTATCATTAATGATGATGTGAAGAGAGAAAGTGAAATAAAAGCAAGAATAGGAATGGCAAAAAACAAGCCATTAGGAGGAAGAAAATACTATTTTATGGGACCTTGAACAAAGAATTGAGAAAAAGAGAAAACATAAAGTGCTTCGTATGGAGTATTGTGCTGTATGGATCAGAAACATGGGCATTACGCAAAAATGATGAAAAACGATTGGAAGCGTCTGGAAGATGGGTGTGGAAAAGAATGGAGAGAATTAGCTGAGCCGAGCGGAAAACGAACGAGGGGGTGATAATAGGCACGATTGACACATTCCCTGATCCTCTGTTTTTGACTATATGTGGAGGATTATATGATTTTGAATCAAATTTTCTCAAAAACCTTAGATGCAGGACGTGCCAAGAAGGAGTCCAGAACACTCCTCCGAACTTTCTAGTTCTAATCTTATTTGCGTACAGTACAGGCGCACCCTCGCGGGTAGGGTATCCAGGCTCCGGATCTCTTCCCAAAGCTTCCTAATTCAACATATATTTGTATGCTTTTCAATAAAACTATACGGGCCTTATGCAGAGTCGTTTTGAAGCATGATTAGCGTCATACTAAAGGCCTGACTACTGCAGGAAACATATGTTAGTCGAACTCTTTAGTATGCCACTAATAACGCGTCAAAACGACTCTGCATAAGGCCCTACATGTTTAACACGAAAATGTTTGATGTAGCATTAAAAAGTTGATCTTACACTCCATTTATACTCTTTCTCTCATAAAAGCAATTTAGTTCTATAATTTTTTTCCCTGAAAATATAGGTGGAAGTATTTTACCATTACTTATCGTCTTTACGAGTACAGAATAATACCCGTTCAAATATACGTAGCGGTTTGTAGTATTTGATTCTTCCTAAAGCCCGCGGTAGCTCAGCGGTGGAGCATTTACCTCTGGTGCATTGGATCCTTGGTTTGATCCCAGCTCGCGCAAAGTGAGCTTTGTGGTGGACAAACACCGTGTGCATGTTTTTTTCAGCTTCTCCCGTTTTCTCTCACTTTCTTCATTCCACCATTTCATTCATTTCTTACCATCACCGTCTTCTTTACCGTAGGCGGTATCACAATGGAACGTAAAACTTAAAAGATTTCGAGATTTCCTTCGTAAAGCCTGGGCCCCTCCTAACAGAAAATTCTCGGTGCTTGCCTACCGTACAGGTATGTAACCAAGTTTAAGAGATCGATATTTATTAGTAAGGTTATTAGACTAAAACTATACTCTGTCGAGCAGGAACGTGTAGAGCGGAAACTCTGAAAAACATTGGGTTAATAACTACACGGTGTTCGAAAAGTCGATTACCATTAGCGTCGCGTACGAGACAAGTGTTGAGATTATCTCTTCTCCAAAAAATGTCATAATAGTGATGTCTTGTCTGGGAATATTAGAAAAGATCTGTCTCCTCTGGTATGTCATCGCAAAATTATGTCTTGCCTCGTGATTAATCCTAAATTATCCAAGTACAAAAAAGTTTTCGAAAATATCTATAGTAAGACTATCCATGGCTTTGGATTGATAATTTTAACAAAAGAAACACTGACCAAAGCTTAAAACACACTTTATTTTAAATTATAATAACGGGTTTGGATATCTAACATATCCTTCTTCAGACAATATCGAAAATAAATGAAAATACTGACATTTATATATTCATTGTTATTATAATTTAAAATAAAGTGTGTTTTAAGCTTTGGTCAGTGTTTCTTTTGTCAAAATATCTACACAAATAATCCTTTATTTTGGGAGATCTCCTTCGTTCTTAGTGAAAGGTTGGATAGTTTTCGAAAAAGAAAGCGTATTTTTAAAAATCTGACTCGTATATTTCATTGCGATTGTTTCGTATTTTAAAATTAGAATAAAAATAAGCGTAATGAAAACCAGTGATCGAGCTTTCATCTCTGTGAGAAGGAGATCAGTAATCACAGAAAAAAATTACCATGGTATTTTATATTTGCAAATAATAATAATAATAATAATAATAATAATAATAATAATAATAATAATAATAATAATAATAATAATAATAATAATAATAATAATAATATCTATGAGTGTGCCGCGAAAATTCAAGTTACACCCGTAGTGTTCCGCAAGTTGAAAAAGGTTGGGAAACGCTGATCTAGTTACATACCGTATGCGCCAAAATGTACAGTACTGAAATGGAAAGATTAACAAAATTACATTATTATCATCTGTGAGTTCATTTCTCCCCAAAAGAAATTAACATACACACTACATACATACATATACACACTATTGGCATGTTCATTTACCACGGTGTGCGTAATGTATGTGTGCACCGCCTCGCTGTAGACATTTTTCATATCGTTCATACAGATTCTCGAACATATCCTGAAACAAAGGTTGCTGCAGACTCCTGCAAAAGGAGATGATTTGCTCACGTAATGCAGACACAGTTTTTGGTGGATCTTCACAGTTGAACACACTCTCCTTCAATATTCCCCGCAAGTAGGCACCAGGTGGTGTAAGATCGGGGAATGGGACGGTTATGGGAAGTCAGTACCACGTGAAATGATTTGTCCTAGGAAGTTTTCCTGCTGCATGGCTAGAGATTCTCGAGCGGTATGGCTGGTCGTCCCGTCGTGTTGATAGCACTGTCTATTCATCTGAATGTTCCTTGCACGACAGAACCTTCTCAAATCCTGAAGAAATGGCTCGATTACCAAACTCCTGTAGCATTCTTGGGTGACGGTAAGAGCATTGCCTTCCTCATCTTCAATGAAATAGATGCCTAACAAACCATGTGCTGAGATGGCACACCATATCGTCACACGTTCCCTATGTAGCGGTTTCTGGACGATAACTTCCAGCCGCTCAAAACCAAGGAAGCGAGTTGTCTGGTGATTGACGTATCCGTTGAAATGAATGTGACTTGCGTCGGAGAACCACACATTCTTCGAGAAATTTAGGTCCTTGTACACCATGGCTAAAAATGCTTCATAATACACCATCCTGGGTTTATCAAGTGTTGTCCAATCTGTATCCGGTACGGAAATCCACCTATGTCCCTAAACTATCGGCGAACGGACGTACCGCAGACGTTCAGTTTCAAGGCCGTTCGTCGTAGACTTCGTCGGGGCGAATGCAGCAACTGCTGGAGAACACATGCGTGATTGTCGTTTGTTGAAACAGTTACTGGTCTTTCAGACTTCCCCTTCCGTTGACACAGTACGCTACCAGAACGACGAAATTTCATAACAATAGACAGCATAACTGTGTTGCTTGGTGCCGTCTTATTAAACGCCTCTCAGAATTGCTCTGCCACCTTTTTCAAACTCGGTCCACCTTTACGACCACTTCTGTATGAGCGCAAATAATGCCCAACTATGAATACGAGCTGGAGCTATGCCCCGTCGACAAACTCAACCACTTTTAACACTTTACTTTTCATATTTGTAATGAGGGCACGGTGGCTTAGTGGGTAGAGTGCTTACCTATGATATGAGGGTCCCTGGTTCGATCCCCGATCAAGTAAGTTTGTAGTGGACGACATTGTGTACGTGAGTTTCCTCGCAGTACTCTCGTTTCCTCCAACTTTCGCATTTCACCAATTCTTCCATCATCATTCACTGGCGTTAATTACCGCTTCCCTTAGCCTAAAGGGCATAATCTGAGACGTTAAACTGAAAGACTTCATTTCATATTATTTAAATTTGTAACGTGCTCCTTTTATCACACCTGCGATCCCGGCGGGAGCTCATGTGGTTCGGATTCCACGTTAATCAGTAGGTCCACGTCTCATATAACCTCGCTGCTGAACGGGACGCTAAACTAAAATCAACTCAACTCAACTCTCTGAAAGAACAGGGGCCGCGGAGGCTCAGTGGTAGAACGTTCATCTCTGGTGCTTGGGATACCGGGTACGATCCCAGCCCACGCCAAGTGAACTTTGTGGTGGACAAACACGATGTGCGTGCGTTTACTCGGGGTTCTCCCACTTTCTTCATTTCATTCATTTCTCATCATCACCGTCTCCTTTAGCCTAGCCGGCATAATTGTGGGACGTAAAACTCAAAGATTTCTTTTTCATTTCTACTCTATGCAAAAACGATACGAGCCCCTAATTGATTTTTTTTATTATTACCATTCAAAATAATGAAAAACGTATCCAAGTGCTTTTGGTTATCTTTATTGTTTGAGAGCTTATTAACCATATTAACGATATGTATTTAAAAATCTTGAATTATATGAACTTAGGAGCTTAAACTGTCACTTGATGAACATCTGCAATATGCCATAGAACATGACTATTTTTTTTAACGTCTATGATCATTTTTGATCCACTGGCAAGCATACAGAGTACTGTCTTTCCTCTACATCGGAATAGATGTCTGCACGGGCCGGAATTTTTAGCCCAGCCCAGGCGAGACCCGACCAGAGACCGAAATATGTGTTAAGCATTTAGACCCGAGCCTGGCCCGTGTTCGCGTGATTATCAAATGAGCTCGAAATAAGCCCTAATTACAGAAACTTAATAATTAGCGTATTTTTTTTAATTTACAGCAATTAGAAGTTTAATTTTGCACTGTGCTTTAAAAGTTCTCTAGAAAGAACGATCCAATAAATGTCATTGTATAGGCCTACAGTAGTTTATTTACAAAGTTAGGCCCGAGAAATATGGCTGTATATTTACAAATTTACGGCCCGAGTCCGGCCCGCGGGCTCGGGTCGAGCCCGGGCAGACTTCTACATCGGAAGCATCCTACTAGTGTTAATTCCCTGATTTAAAAAGAAAAAGAAAGAAAGAAACTAAATTTCTAGTTTTTCGTCTCATGTTTAAAAGAAACGGATGAGGAATGAAAATGAATGATTATGAAATTTTGCAATATAACGAGCGTTTACGGATGAGTTTTTTTTGAAATATGAGACAATAACCAATCAATACATTACATTAAGTTAAATAAAACGGTATGGGTGAATTTCAATTTTCATGCGTAGCTTTCGACATAATTGAGAATTTTTTTCCTTTTGTAGATCAAAAAGTTAATGCTGTATGGCAACCACGCCAAATATTAATATGAAATTAATTCTGAAGAATATCCTTATGAATCTTTTCGGTACGACGCTAACTAAGAATTAACATTAGCTTTTCATAGTTTATTTTTTTGTTAAAACTATGATACTGTTCAAAGATAAGACTATATGTCAATCGATCGGCGAAATAAAATGAGATGCTTCAAGTAAAAAAAAAAATCTCATGTGTAGTTTTCGTGAAAATTTGACAAAAACGAATTTTTAAGCCGCTAATGTCTATCTCTCTCTCTCTCTCTCTCTCTCTCTCTCTCTCTCTCTATATATATATATATATATATATATATATATATATATATATATATATATATATATATATATATATATATATATATATATATATATATATATATACTCACGCTCGGAAAATCCAAAATTGATGTGGGAGTCCTAATTTCAGAGCTCTAGAACATTTAATTTAATGATTAAACCACCAATATAGGATCCTTCATTTGTTTATTGTACAGTTGAAGTGGTGATATCACCGTTGAACAGCAAATGGTATTAGTGAGGGGGAGGGAGGGATTCTGAAAGTGGTGTTTCACTTGTAGATAGCTGTTGTGGTTCCTATCAACAAGTTACAGTCTGAAGTGTTGTGGTTGCTGTCGTAAGAAGTTGACGACATTCAAAGCGTTCAACAGCTCGAATGGGCTAGTTTAAAATGATCGTTACGTGTTTCGTGTATCAATCGTTTATTCTGTGTAGTCCTGTAACTGTGGCATAATGGGAACAACAAAAGATCTTTCTTTGTGTAAAATGGAAGTTAACAAAATACTTCTTGTGGAAATAAGATACACACGGCAATACATTGCTAGTAGAGTTGGGATAGAAGAAACATCTGTGAGTAGAATCTCTGTTGAAATGAACAAGAGCCAAAATAGGTTTGGGAAGTGTGGACGAAAACCAAAGCTATCGCTAAGAGGTATCAGAAAACTAAAAAGATTGGCTCTGGGAAACAGAAGTCCAACTTCTAATAGACTTAAGCATAAAAATGGCTGAGTATGGCGCAGACATTTGGCCTGAAAGTGTTCGAAGGATTCTTTCTGCCGAGGGAATAAAAGCGCACGGTCAAGAATGAAAACAAAAATTAGTGTCTACTCTAATCATGGCAAAGAAACGCCTCGAATGAGCACGAGGCCTAGAATATTGGACTGCTGACGATTGGAGAATAGTGTGTTTCAGTGATGAATCATGTATCTTTGTGTCTTATGAATGTTCACAGTATGTGCGACTTTGACCTGGTAGGAATTCAAGTTGGAATGTATTTAATAAACCGTGAAGAATCCTACTTCAGTCATGGTCTGGGATGTGATCTGTGTTTTCGGGCCTGGAAGACTGTATGTAGTAGAGAGGATAATGAAGCACCACTAATACCTACAAGTTCTCCAAGAAGAACTGTTTTCCCAGACTCCACTCTGGTTTCATGACGTACAATTCATCTTTATGCATGATGGAGCCCCATGCCACTGGGCCAAAGCTGTGACAAAATGCTTCGAGGACAACGATATTAGTGTTCTTCCGTGGCCAGGCACTAGTTCAGATATGAACCCGATTAAAAACTTCTGGAGCATCATGAAAGAAAAGCTAGAGAAAAAAGCACATTAGAACCAAACTCCAATTGATCAAGGAGATCAACAATTTGCGGTATCACGATGCTGAATTGAAGGCAAAATGTGCTAAACTTGTACATGGATGCCACAAAGAATAAAAGACTTAATAAAGAATACGGGATTTCATAAGAAATATTAATCTTTGTGTGAGATAATTTTCTTGTAAGTATTCCATTTCATTTTTTGTTTCCAATTTGGATTTACACACTCTATAGTAATTATATTTGAATGTTACGTACGCATTTGTTTTTTCGATATTGAAAAACATATGCCACCCACTAGAAATTAGGACAGAGTTACAAAGTAGTAATTTGGACTAGTTCGAACCTATTTTCTCACATATTATTGTAAGAACAGTGAAATATTCAGAAACTGAATGTTCAATCTAATAATTTGAATGTACGTATATATATATATATATATATATATATATATATATATATATATATATATATATATATATATATATATATATATATATATATATATGAGGTGTGTTGAGAAAGTATCAAGTCTTTGGTTGGCAAAATTCATTTATTGATTTGGAAATCCGAAACACTAGTCCCGTTCAAAATAGTCTCTTTGGTAATGCACACACTTCTCCTAGCGTTCCCACCATTGTTGGAAACACTTCTGGAATGCAGTTTTTGGTAATGCACACACTTCTCCCAGCGTTCCCACCATTGTTGGAAACACTTCTGGAACGCAATTTCTGGTAATGCACACACTTCTCCCAGCGTTCCCACCATTGTTGGAAACACTTCTGGAACGCAATTTCTGGTAATGCACACACTTCTCCCAGCGTTCCCACCATTGTTGGAAACACTTCTGGAACGCAGTTTTTGGAATGGTGAGCAACTGTCCCGTCGCATTCCGCATGATGTCTTCTCTAGACTCAAATCGGGTCCCTTTTAGTGGCATTTTCAGCTTGGGAAATAACCAAAAGTCATACGGAGTCACGTCGGTTGAATAGGGAGCCTGACAACACACAGGAATGTTGTGTTTTGGCGATGAAAGCCTGAATCAAATTTTGTGGAAACTCTCCTCGTGCTAAAATTCTCGTTCAAAATTGAATGTACCGATCCGATTAAATGGTTTCCGCTTGGATATCGCCAAGCTTTTGGCAAAATTTGATGCAATATCGCTGCTCAAGTTTTTCTGTCATTTTACAAAATACTGAAAACCGACGACCACTCACTACATGTCTTCATTCGTTGGCCAATTGCCAACGACTGACACTTTCTGCGGGCGGGAAAAAATTCATGACTGGGCAGGAGCGTTCCCTCTACATCTACACTGAAGAAACTCTTCCGCGCTTCAATTATTTACGCGGGGAAAAGGTTCGATATTTTTTGAACACATCTTGTATGTCGCTTGTTTCCAGAAATAATTGAGTCTTTATCCTCGTGCAACAAATTATTTATTAATCCATGTTCTGTATAAAAAAAAAGTGTTAAGCGGCAGATTGTATGTACTGTTATTTGGTTTGTTGTAACGGTGACACATACGATAAACGACATACATACTCGTAACAGTAACATAATTATTTCTAAGAGAGACATACGTACTCCTAATAGTGGCTACGGCGACCTAAATACTTCCAATATTGACCACATGCTGTTTGTAATTGGTGAAATGACAATATGGGAATAAACGAGAGAATCTGGAGGAAAGCTAGATGCACAATGTTGTCCACCACAAAGTCATATAGCCAGGGATTGAAGCAGTGATCCTCCCGCCATATATGAATGCTCTACCACTGAGCTACCGTGCATCGTCTCTAATTTCAATTTTATTGCTTTAATAGATGAAATTCACGTTCTTTGAAAGACAGCAATATGTAACCTGCAACATAATAGGTAGTGTAGGCTGTGTAACTTGAGATGGATCCTGATATACTCTATACTTTTTGAACCTCCGGAACGTGAGGCACCCAATTCCCCACTGAAGTCGAAAATTATGAAAATAGCTTCTTAAGCTACTAGATCTGGTGAAGATATATCTCTGTACTAAATTTGGAATTTCCATGTGACTCCCTTTTCTCTAAAAATCCGATCATAGACACCCACGTTATTTCATATGTTAGTAACCATCTTGCCCGTCTCACATAATTTCCTTACAATTTAATATTTAAGGAACTGAATCTGCGCTATCTATAAAACGCATCACTCTAACATGAGCATGAGTCTCCTTCCCACTATCTCACTATATCTGTACATGTTCCACAGAAGTGAAAGATGGGAAGACTCACAAAGAGAGTGGGTTGTTATAAACAAACATATTAACGTAGCGTTTTAACCCTTTGAATCCCAGCTCTGTAGATAAAGTGCAGAACCTCACGACCATGCTAACCGGGGAGCATTAAGCCACAAGTAGTCTTAGTCAACAATAGACTTAGCCTCGCCTTCAACATCAGATACATCGGAATATTCAGAATCACTATATTCATTCCAGGCACGTAGCCAAGGGGGGGGGGGTCCGGACCCCTTTCGAGACCAGAAATGAAAAAAATTAAGGAAGGATGAAACAAAATGAAATGAGAAAAAGAAGGATCAGCGTTAAAAATTTGAAAAAAACTACAGGAAGTTTTCTTACTCTTTCTTATGAGGAGATTTGTATTAGAGTAGGACGTCGATAATCCGAACGTGGTCCCTAGAAGCTTTTTGCATTTTGTCTCAGTGCTAGGGTTGTCCGTCGGCGTTTTGTGAAATCAGTGTTTTTACAAAAGCTCATTAATATGTAATTGGCATGCATATTATTATTTTTATTTTCCCTTAGGCCTAAACAGATTAAGTTTTAAGTGTGAGTTACAAGAACTGTGTAATTTAGTGTACGAGCAGGTTCTCTAGAAACATTAAAAAGTAAGTAGGCTTATGCACGGTATTGTAATTACTGTATGCACTGTATAACCACTGTATCAATAAAAAAAGCATACCGTACAGTATATTTAAGCCTAAATAGCATTTTCTTGGTTGTTTTAGAAAATCCGAACAATTTGAAAATCCAAACAACCTGTGGTTCCAATTAGCTCGGATTTTCGACTTCTTACTGTACTTGCAATACATGGTGGCGAGGTGAGCGAGATGTCCTGGAAGAGTCAGGGAATTTGAAATTTCTAGAAAAGTTACGGAATTCTCAGAGTTTCTGCTACTAGTCAGGGAGATTTCAAGCTTTCGAAAGCACAGTGCCGTCGTGTAACAGCGTGGACATTTTTTTTATCATAATTTTTCGTTATGGGCCATTCCACGCGAAAGTGAGCCTGAACCCAAATTTTCGAAAACTGTCAAAACCAATGCACTTTTACATATATATGAAGTAAATAGAACGAAATTTACTTTTTCACAAAGAAAAACTTATTTATACTTAGAATTCACGTAAAATTTTAAATCTAAATTGTGAATTTGTAACATGACAGCTGCGAGGAAATTTTTTATTCTTGTTATCGGCAAGATTTTACGGAAATTTGTGCATGTTTGGCTGAAGTAACTTCTAGCTATTCAAGATGCTTCTTTTTGCTACAAGCTGCAGTTAAAAAGGTGTTTACAGGATAAAAATTGTTTATAATATCATTAAAGATATAAACGTCCACTTGCGTGTCCTGCCCGTGACAGAAAACTACCAAAAGTTATTGTACTGAATTACTAAATTTGAGAATCTGGTTCGTACTTAGTAGAAGTAACAATTTGCATGCGTAATTCACATTTACCAAATTTTGGACTAATGCTAATAATATATTTCGATTTATTTCAATTTGAAAACTTGTCCTGCCCGTGACAGTGGGCATGCCCTTGGTGGTGGGAAAGTTTGTGTACATTGGTTGTTCACGATAGAAATTGATTCCATGTGCACTAAAATAAAGTTTTCTAAGCATGAACATTATTTACTTAACTAGAGGATTATCTATTACTGTCAGTATGATGTTTTAACTTAAAATAAGTGTAATATAAATATTATCATTAGCGTCACCTTTTTGTTCGTTTCAAGGGAGCAGTAGATGGAATTGGAGTACGTACAAAACGGCCAGTATGGAACTTTGTGAAACAAAAGAAAGTAATTTTAGAATGTGCTGCTGATTTCGTAGCAGTTCTAAGCTCTTCGTTTCAAAATATATCTGTTTTACTACTATCATCAGCAGAAATTGATTAAAAAAAAAAAAAGCTCTGAATAAAAGACATGAAAATGCTCTTGTCAATTGAATGTCCCCAATCAAAACAGTTTTTCCTGCAATTTGACAGCGAAAATTTGGTAGTTCGTCGAACTTTTAAATCAGAGCTTCATCCCGTGTAAAATCTTTAACTCCTAACAGACTTTTATTCAGATTCTGAAAATGAAGATTCCGAAAGACATGAAGCTATCCTGAGCGACGACTTAGGTTTGCATGTTAACAAGGCTTGTGTTAGGCCAGCTGTTGAAGATATAACACAAGGAACATTTTTGTTGATTGAAATTTTCTCTAGGGACAGAAAAAGAAAGCATAGACATGCAACCAAGGATGTTATAAAATATTAGATATATTTTATAAGATCCTTGCATGCAACTATCTCACATAGCCCAGTGGAAGAGGACGAAGAAGTCAAGTAAATTCGTATGAAGACCGTAAGCGATTGCGGTAAAATTTTCAAGGCTGTTGAAGTGTCTTACATGCATTTCAATCAAACCTATGATACCATCAGTGCCGTTGGGGGGAAGGGACGAGCGGGGCGACGGCCCCGGGCGTCAAAGTATGGGGGCGCAAAATTCAGGAGGAAAAAATAAAAGATATATAAAAAATGGAAGGAAAAAGTATTAAATAGTGCTCAAAATCAACGAAAAGCAGGGTTTATTTTTGAAAATTTTCTTAGGCATGGCGCCAACCATGATGACTCTTTGCGGCTGGTCTGTCGACCTCACTCATATTTACGGGGGCGCCGTCGTATACTCTCGCCCCGGGCGCTGATTTTCCACGGCACTGGCACTGGATACCAGCACCTATTTTATATACTGTTAGACAGTGTGTTGTACGAAGTTCCCTACAAGGTGCGTGTAAATGGGCAAATAAAACCATTTCCTAAAGTGTAGGTGGTGAGAAGTAAGTGTACTACATATTTTTATATTATGTGATAAAAGCGAGTCCCAAATAAAGTAAATAGAACTATTTGTGTACAATGATATAACAGAACAGCAGAAATTGACCTATTTTCGATTTTATTTCAGTTTTCAAATCATTCTTAGTGAGATTTTGTGTGTTGATTCACACGGTGTCCTGCCCGTGACAACCATGTGTCCTGCCCGTGACACAGTAAAGTTGAGTTTTTTCATTAATATAAATATTTGGCAAATTTTTCTTAAGTAAAGTTTGGTAAAAAATTTCATCATTTATACTTTTCCGTTTAAATAAAAACATTTTGAGCTAAGAATTCACAGAGTTTTGTAACATTCACTTGGTGTGTCGAAAGCCACTTCTCTTTTTTGTCCCCACCCGTGACAGACGTTTATGAATTAATATTTTCTACTCTAAACAGAAAAAAATACTGAAAACATCAGCAACATATACTCCCAAGTCTGTACTGCTCATGTATCATACAATTAGCAGGATTTATGTTGTATTTTTAGAAATATACAACTTTAAAGCATCAAAAATGTAGTGTAAATGTCCTGCCCGTGACGATGGAATGGCCCTTATCGCATCCTTGCAGTATCAAACATGTTTTTTTCAAAAACAATTTTCTACTGTTCCTTTAACCTGTCATTTGGAACCGACAGTAGTTGACGAAATAATAAAAACAAAAATTTATTTGGAAAGTTCTGTTAGTATTTGATTCAACAGAAAAAGGAAAGGAGATATTGTAAAATATTTTGCAAGACATTATTGAGTATACACGTTTTATAATAGTGAATATGTACTTTTTATAATAGTTGAGGTCATAATGAAAGGAAAATTGTTATATTTGAATAAACAGAGGAAGGACTTAAATATTATAAAATCTTTTTCAATACTTTTTAAAAATTCTTTTACTCGAGATTTCTTCATAGTTTGTTATTAAAATACTTACCAACATATTCTCATTTTATTGTCCTAACAAACCAATATATGTTGATAGTAAAGTAGTTTAGATTGATCGAGCTCCTGGGCCTTCAGAATTTCATGTCACTCCCCCCCCCCCGCCGCCGTTACGAAATCCTGGCTAAACAATCCAATATATGTTCCAGTAAAATAGTCTAGAATGATCGAGCCCCTGGTGTGATGACCACAGTATTTCATGTCACGGACCCTCCCCCCTTCACGAAATCCTGGCTACGTGCCTGTTCATTCTCCTCTTCCTGCGGAACATAATCCTCCTTTTCCTCCATATTATACTGTTTTTGAGGTACAAAATACACAAGAACAAAAATACAAGTCTCATAAATAGTAAGGGTTCGCACTCTCAGGTACAGATGGCATAATGATCGCGCTTTGTTCATTGCTTGCAAAGGTCACGTGCTTTAATGATGTCACAGCAACACTTGGACTTCGGTCCTCCCCGACAAGAATCATCCGTGCGTTTTCGTGGCCATTATCAGGCAATAATGCCGTTGGAATCAGCTACGTAGGGTCGTACGTAGTGGTAGGGCAAAATATTACGTACCGTGCGTAGTGGTAGTCAAGCGGTTAATATAGAAATGTTGGGGTGACTTTGTGACAAACTTGGAAAATTGATAGATGCTGTCAAATAGATTCTTTTCTTACAAATTCATACAGTATCCTAGTATGCCTCGTCACGGCTCTATAAGCCTTTGACATTGCAAGTATGCAATAGGTTTTGCCCTCCACATTAAAGCAAAGCGCCTGCAATGTCCGTCAACCCACTATATTTAGTTCTTCTACTGGTTATCTAACACAAGGATATCAACCTCAGTTAATCTCTTGCGACAATGTTAATCTTATAGCCTGAAAATGGATTCCTAAAACGTTGAGTAGAAAAAAATAACAGCACGTCTCTTAAACTTTCAATCAGAACTGTCAAATTTACATAGAATTGGAAGTTGACCAGGAAAGACAGCATGTTACTAGGGCTTGCGGTTTCCGAGATCACATTGTCGAAAAGAATTTTCACAAGCATATAGTATTTTAATATTATACGAGGATAAAGTCCTAAGTCATGGAAACTATTTTTTTCTTTCGAATGGGTCATAACAGGACAGATTGAAGATACACGATGGAAAGCTTACTGCATGTAATGTTGAGTAGTCCCACCAGATGATGTATGCTGTATGCCTGAGCACGCCCCGAAGTTCAGTAGGGGAGCGGCAGTGCTTAGGAATGGATGTCAGGAAAGGTAAACAACGTACGTATATGAAAGTAGCATTTCTCGGTGGCAGAAATGCACGAGAAGGTTACACGGAGTTACGGGAAACACTAGATGCGGTGTTCTACCCTAACGTTTTAATAACAAACCAGACATTGTGACAGTATTTCGACGCGAGATGGCTCACATCAGCGCTTCACATAAACCAGATGGTATTAAACGGCTTTCTCGTCGCTGGCAACGGAGCTTCGATGAAGTTGCAGACTACTTCGAAGGTCGCTAAACATCTAGGGTAATATGGAAGAAAAACCAATGTTGTCTGGTTGCCTGTGTTTTGCTTGTTTTCAAATAGGGCCTCCATCCGACTTCCTTTGACAACGCTATTCGACGGCCCATGGCATAATTTTTCCAACGTGTATCTTCGATCTGTCCTGTTATGCTCTATTCGGAAGAAGAAAATTGTTGTTATGATTGATGGCTTAATCCTTGTAAACGGTGGTAATCAGTCTGATTCTACGCAGACATAATTACAAAATGTAGGAACTGAGTGGAAAGTTCCTTTCTGTAACTTTGTATATTAATCGTAAGTGTGACCTTGCAGTATGAAATATTGCCTTATAATTACGTAAGTGTTATAATTATGCTTTCTACTTATTCTTAAACGAGGCTATATTTAACCACGATATACTAACGGTAGAAGTTTTTCTTCCAACCCCATTTATGAGTTGGTAATCATACAAATGTCTACTTGTAGATGAGAACTGCTGATGCAGTTCTGTTGTTGATGCAGTTATCTTTAAGTATACAGTAATCAAGATCCTAATTACAATTTATCATGCTAAATCTTCATTATGCAGTAATGTATACAGAAGAAATAATTTGAACTCCATTTTGCTTCATGTCGGGAAGGAATTTCCAATAAACATTGTTGTAAATACGCACAGCAACTAATTGCTCCATTACAGTTATTCTTCATTTGCTTGTTAAAGTATTCTTGTATTCTCTTTCAAGCTCTTCGAAGTATCAGGTAAATATGTATTTGAATACCTTTTATAACTTCAACTAGATATTTGAAAACTATTTAAATACGTAAAGTCCCTCGTGGCTAAGCGGTTAACATGCCGGCTTTCGGCGTGGGAAACGTGGGCTCGATTCTCGGTGGGAGCTCAAGTGGTTCGGATCCCACGTTAAACCGTAGGTCCATGTCTCACACAGACTTGCTGCTGAAAAGAACGCTAAAATCCACTCAGATACGTCACTAGAACTTGCATTTCATCTTTGATACTAAAACGCTTCATAACTATTTCGAGTGTGTTACGAATATGAAATATTTAAGTTTAATGTCCCACGGTTATACCGGCTAGGCTAAAGGAGACGCTGATGTTGAAAAATGAATGAAATGGTGGAATAAAGAAAAATGGGAAAAAATGGGAGAACCCCGAGAAAACCTACGCATATATTGTTTGGCCACTACAAGGCACACTTGGCGTGAGCTGGGTCGAACCCAGAACCCGATGCACCAGGGGTGAACCATCTGCCACGGAGCCACCCCGGCCCCTTATACGAACATAAGCTTAACATGGCCCACATTACTTATTATTGGAAACTCGCAGGTGAAATAGAGGCCTTTTAACGAATAATAGAAAGAACGTAACTTAACTATTAATCAATTAATGAGTGATTAAAAGCATTTAGGGATCAATTTATGACTTGTTTCAGAGGTAGTTCGCAGACAAACTACTTGTATAAATATATGTTAAAATTCTTCCAATTTAAAAATCCTTAAAAGTAGTATTTCTACCACTGTTACTAAGAGTGTGTCCCTATTAGAAGACAAAGAAGACAAAAATTGGTATTTAACAGTGTATATTTAACATACATAAGTAGACATTCTTCTCCAGCAAATAAAATAAGTGCAACACAGTCGGTGAACCGTACTCGGAATCTTCCGGCATACAAATTTGATTCTTGGACTAAGCACTGGCTCCCAAATATATAGCGGTCTTTATTCCTTATATAATAGACTACCTTCCCATGAAATTTCGTTGAGATCCGGCCACCAATTACGGAAAAATAAAACACCACATACAAGTCTAGCCGAGCCTGTTCCAGACCGAGCACGGTCATCAGATGTAGCGATCTTTATATTAACGAAGATGAAACAATCTATTTTTAACACAACGACTCCTCTATAGGTGCGTATTCAATGACACACAAAGAGTGCAAAGTGTATGACTGGACCGAGAATCGAAACCAGGCTCTTCGGTGGTACCGAGCCGATAAGTTAACCATTACGCTACCTAGTCTCCTTTCAGAACAGCCATACATTCTCTCACTCTTGAAGTCAGTGTTCTTTCAATCGGGGAGTGGATTGGTGGAATTAGCGTAGTGGTTAACGCATCAGCATGGTACACAGAAGATAACAGATTTAGGATTTAGATTTTTGGGCTTTCGGCATCTATGGCCGTGTTAGCTCGTCACGTTTGAAGAGTGACGTCCCTCAGCGAGCACACTATCCGGGGAAAGGGAAGGAAAGAAGCGGCCTGGGACCTATTTGTTAGGTACCACCCCGGTATTTGCCTGGTGTGAATGAGGACTACATTTAAATAATAATCTTCGGGTCTTCATGTACACCTATCCGGGGTTTTAAATTTTAATTGTTTGTAATCGTTCTAAATGCTATTTCTTTTGTTTCTACCTTGAGTGGTGTGAGTTTTGCCTCGAAAGAACGCACTATTAGGCATTGGTTCCAGAGATCAACCGGTCCTAAAATTAGACCTCCAGGAAAATCTCAATCAGGAATGCTGGCCTGAAAAAACTTTTTACACTTTTTCGACCGAGTATCAATCAAACCCGGGACCACTCCAGAAGATAACGGGTTCGAGTCCCATTCAAATCATGCACTTCCTATCTCTTTGTGTATCATGGCGATCTTTAGACTTTACGTTACTTGCCCTCCAACTTTAATTTAGATGCAACCAGTAGTTTCTAAGAAATAAAGTAATACACACATACATACATACATATTTATATGTTAGCATTCTGTAAATATGGCTAACTTTTCAAAACTTTCATTTCGTTTGTTGTTTTTGAGTCATTAACAGAACACAATGAAAATACATCCAAAGCCCATTTAGATGAATTTACGCTATTATGTCACAAAATAAACGATAATAAATCAAGCTTCTAGACTTGGCGAAGTTGTTAGAAACATTTTTCTGTACTTTCTCAGTTACCATTACGCAATTTAGTATGGCGCTGAAGGACAATCGATATTCGTAGAAGTGTGCTCATAAACAATTCACAGGAAAATCTTTGTCTAAACTAATAAATTATTCACATATTGTTATTTGCAATCTGCATACCTATATATTCTGCTACCTTCATTTTCTTCTTGGAACCTATAACGTTAGCAGTATTGGCATGCGATAGATAGAAAAATAATAACTCTGAAAATGGTTTTCACACATCGTAAAACATGTATTTATAATAATGAACTATAATAAGTCGTAATTAAACACTTAATGTAAATATTCTTACTTATTCAAATGCAATCGATCCATCTTGTATCGTTTATTGGATGGAACAATCCTTCCGTTTTCTGTAAGTATGGGCTAATGTTAAGCTGCAATTGATACCAAGAGACTAGTTTGAATTATAGAAGCTTGAAATAACTCTCTAATTGATAGTTAATGCCATATGAACAATTAATATTAAAAAAGCTACTTGTATGGGACATTATTGCAAGGTAAGGTTGCCATATTACCCAATTTTAACGAGAACCACCCGATTTTCAGTTCCTATATTCGTCCCTCGCTTAAATCATCTCTTAATCACGAAAAACCACCCGCTTTTTTGGATTGAAAAAATCTAAGATGAGTTTGTTGATAAAGTGTTGTTATATTCAACGTAAACCGCTACATCTCCGTGTCAATGTCAATCGCGATTGAGTTAAACTTGGACTTGCGCTCAGGCTCAGGTTGTGAGCTATTTGTATAGTGTGCATGCGCAGAGCCTTTGCTAATAAGAGATTTGCTCTAATGCATAGTGTTTTACCTTTCTTATCATACAAATTTAGTGATTATTTTGTGTTTATTAGAGAGAAAACCTCATGAACAATATCTGCCATTATCTCTTGCTCATTTTCTTTGGAAAATTTACCTTACAGATATCCTTACAATTACAGATATCTTACTGTAGAACTTACTTAATACTTCTTTACAATTTCAGACTCACATTTGTTGAATTTAATAAAACATTGTTTTACTTTAGTACATTGGAAGTGTCACTTAACAAAGAAATCACTAAAAAAAATGGTCCAAAGGACTCCAGACCAGTATTTGTAATACACAAGTTCACATCAGTACTTACGGTTTAGAATCCCCCGCTTTTATAATTTTAAAATATGGCAAACCTATTGTAACGTAATTATTATAGCAACCTCTCGTTCACCCTGTAGAGGAGAAAAAGAACTAACACGATCTTTTAAAATATGTATATACGGGAAGGCATTAATATGGAAACGTAATCGCGGATAATACTGTAATACGAAAGGGGCGTTCAGAAAGAAACGAGAAGAATACTGTAATATGCACACAGGTGATAGAATATTAATATTATTGTGTGTGTAACAAATAGGCATTCCGTCAAAAGCGCAGAAGTTAACAACCCGCCGCTAGAGGGTCACGAATGCAAGCCACGTAACTTATAAAGCAGCAGAAGCAGATACCAAATATTCAACTCTGTCAAAATCGTGTTGTGAGCAGTGCAACAGTGAAATGGAGGCGTCAAAGGAAGAGCAAAGAAGTGTTGTTCATTTTCTGACGGCGAAAAGAGTAAGTGGAATGGACACTCATCGAAGAATGTCACAAGTGTACGGTGAACATTGCATGTCCCTTGCAAGAATCAAAGAGTGGCACAAGCGCTTTAAGGAAGGACGAATGTCGTTACCCGATGATGCACGGTCTGGAACACCACACCGCATTATCGATGACATCGTCCAGATGTTTGATGCACTCGTTACCCAGGACCGCAGAGTTACAGTGAAAGCCGTAGCCGCCAAGCTCAACTTGAGCGTCGAAAGTGTGCACACCATCAACGCAGAGACACAGAACTGGTGCAAAGTGTGCGCACAATGGGTGCCCCACAGTCTTCAACCATAACAGGAGGCATGTCAAATGACCCACTGTTTTGGCTATGCCAGGGAAGGGAATGAGTTCCTGGCATGAGTGGTGGCTGGAGATGCGTTTTGATGTCATCACTTCGAACTAGAATCGAAACGACAAAGTCTCCAGTGGAAGCATCCAGAGTCACCACCACCAAAAAAATCCAAGGCCATCCACGCAAGTGCGGGAAATGTTATGCTGACGTTCTTCTTTGATAATACGGACCCCTTCTGATACACTTCCTGCAGCGCAGGACAACATGAATGCCCAGCTTTACCAGCAAACATTGAACATCCTTTACCAAACTATCAAATCGAAACGACATGGCAAGCTCACCCGTAGGGCCATTTTGCTCTATGACAATGACCGACCTCATACGGCCAACAGAGCCGGGGCAGTCCTACAGAAATTCAAGTGGCGGGTTCTTTGTTACCCTCCATGCAGTACAGACCTCTCTTCCTGCGGTTAACCCATTTTTGATCCTCTTAAAAAAGTTCTGAGAGGCAAGCGATTCACCTCGGACGACGATGTGCAGTACGTTCGGAACTGGTTTGCAATGCAGCCGAAGGAATTCTATGAGACAGCCATTCACCATCTTGTGTCGCAGTGAGACAAGTGCTTCAACAGCCAGGGTCAATACTTCTAACGTACAGGTAAGAGTTTCTGTTCCTCGTCCTCCGGCTCGTTTCTTTTTGAACGGTCCTTATATATAGTGAATTAAGCTTTGTTTGCCTAGCAGCCATGTCATAAAGAAGTCATTACTGTCATACTTCTATTTACACTAGAAAGGACGAAATTACTTGACTTATCTATTATTTTTCTCTTTCTTGCAGAATCTAGTATCAACTGAAAACCGAATGCTTTGGAAATGGATAATTCAAGTATGCTCTATTCCAGCAAGGTAAGGCTACATACTATCTATCTCTATCTATCTATCTATCTATCTATCTATATATATATATATATATATATATATATATATATATATATATATATATATATATATATATATATATATATATATATATATATATATATATATCAGCTTCAATAAGCTCTTTTCTTAAAAAGATGTCGAATAACCTTTCCGTTCAGATATTTTTTAAAAATTAGTATTTGATCTCAAATCTATTTGGTCTATTTGTTATTATATTTTACTAGCATCGATTACCCGCGTCGCTGGGTTAAAATGAAAGTTTAAATGCACAACTCCGTATCTCATGTGTTTAGTACCCGTGAAACACACTGTTTTCCTTCGCAATAACACCGATTTAAACGGCATCGGAAAGATCATTGTTCATCTCAGCTACCCCGAAAACAATGGATTCGAAACTAATACGTGTCATTTTTTATCACTTTTATGTATTTCCCTTCCAGCTGAGTCGCGGGGCTGAATTTGCATGTAAATGGGATCGAAAGTATCACTGTTCATTTCAAGGATCCCGAACACCATGAATACGACACCGATATTGATCATTTTTGGTCATTTTTATATGTTCGTCCTCCCCTCTTCAATTTGCGGTGCTGAATTTGGATTTAATCAGTATCAGAAGTGTCACTGTGCATCTCAGTAACCTCCAAAAATATAGATTCGACACTAATATCGGTCATTTTCGCTTACTTATAAATGTTCCTCCACCTACTTCCTCCCCCAAGTTGCACCGTCAAAGTGATATGATTAAATCATCTCAGGTCTGAACCTCATGTATGATGAATATTTTATCAAGATCGGTCTGGTGATTCAAGCGTGATGAAATCAGAAAGACATCTGATTTCATTTATATGTATATATTCTTCCTCTGCATCCCTAAAATGCACTGTCAAATTAAAATAATCAAAATCATCACAGGCTCGAACTTATCTATGCTGAAAATTTGATTGAGATTGGCTTGGTGGTTCAAGAGTTATTAAGTTTTATTTATTTTCATATATAAATATATATCTTCCTTCCTTCACCCTCCCGCAGGATTTACCGTCAAGGTGAAATTTTATATATATATATATATATATATATATATATATATATATATATATATATATATATATATATATATATATATATATATATATATATATATATATAAACTCTCCAGTCCCGAACCTCATCTATGTTGAAAATTTGATAGAGATCGGTCGAGATCGGTTCACGAGTTATTAAGTTCTATTTATTTATTTATTTATTTATTTTATATCTCCCTCTCTCGTAAGTTCTACCGTGAAAGTGAAATTATAAAAAAACGCTGCCAGGCCAGAACCACATCTACATTAAAAAAATGATGGAGATCGGTCGAGTGGTTCAAGATATTAAAAGTAAGTTTTCTTTTATTTTTTAGCAGGACACAGTGACTTACTGGTACAGCGCTTTTCTCTGATGCCTGCTTATGTTGGTTCGATCCACATCCATGTAAGTTTGTGTTGTACAACATCGCATTCGAGAGTTTTCTCGAGATACTCCCGTTACCTCCCACATTCTCATTCCACCAAATCTCCTATCATCATTCACTAGCTTTAAATTTGGCTCCCTTAGTCTAAGAGGCATAATCGTGGGACTCTAAACTGAAAAAAAATAATTTCATTCCAATTCTATTATTTAAAAAATAAATTTGGTTTACCAAAAATCCTTTATAAATTTTACTCTGTCAGATCAAGTTAAGGCTACCTCATCGTTTTTAACGATGGTCTCGATTTACGTTACTATTCTTTGTCACCTTTAACTTCTAATTTACAAAGAAGAAAAGACGGCGGATATTATTTTCACAGTCTTTGAATTGTATCAAAACGTGTAGAAATTAAAAAAGTTCTATTTGTATCTTCGTAGCTACTAGTTTATTTTCTTATCTTTGTATGACGAATTTGTGGTGGACTGGCAAAACATGACACTTGTATGGAAGAGACCCGGGTTCGAATCCCGTCATGGCAATTATTTTTTCTTAATTAGGAGGTATTGTTTTCGTAATTGGTATTGCAATTCTGCTATTCCTTTATTATTATTATTATTATTATTATTATTATTATTATTATTATTATTATTATTATTATTATTATTATTATTATTGGGAAGTCGAGACTTCGCTATGTATTTTATATTTTATGAAGTTTTTGATTATTCAATTTCAAATCTTTTTGTTAATATGAAACGTATCTGAAATTGTGAATTGCTTAAAACATTAATATTTCTAGCAGTAGTAGTAGAAGAAGAAGTAGGAGAAACATAAGCAATTACTGGGAAACAATAACTTTTGTTTTTGATTGTCGTATTTTTAACCCATACTAACAATATGCCTTACGTATTCATCAATTTTTCGCTAAATACGTTACGTTCCTAGACAGTACGAATCATGGTTGATACAGCTGACGTCATCTTGTAGTCATGTTTCGAAGGTTATTTTTCTATTGCGAGTACATTGAAGAAAGTCGTATCAACACTAAGTCTGAGAGAAATTGAATATTTTCCGTGTTATCTTACATTGGAAGTATCAATATTACAAATGATAAAAAAATCCTTTCATTACCCAAAGGGAATCGAACCCAGGACCACCATGATGTGAAACCAACGCTTAACCCATTACTCTAAGACATCGCTGTTAATTAAGGAGGGAAAACGTGGTATGAAATATCTCCAGCAAATTGCATACTTTTACGATTTCAATGTAGTAAAACTGTTTTTTTCTATCATTATAAAATAGAAAGTGTTATGTAGAAACAGTAGTCAAGAGAATTCAAATCTAAATTGTCGAAATATATTGGTGAAAATGAATGATAGAAGGAGTGTTAGTGGATGTTGTTCAGCATTTAGATATGAGAAAGTTTAACCCTCTGCTTGAACATCGAGGCTAATGTTATGTGAAACTACAGCTTAAATACATTTCTTCGGGTATTTCTTTGTAATTATATTTTTTCGCGAGCCATTAATGTACAATGCATATTGTCGAGTTCAACATTTTATCCAGTCTACTAGGTATTGGAGAAATAAAAATCTCTAACCGTCGCCCCGCGCACATAAACGTACTTTTTATATCTCTTTTCCTTTTATTATGTTATTTTGTACGGAAGTTTTGTTTTTGTCAAAAGTAGAAAAAGAAAACTTATAATGTAAACAAGCTGAAACTCAAGCTACCTCATGCCAAAAGAGTCGATGGACCAGAAATGGGCAACTAGCGACCTCCCGGGAAAAATTGGATGCCCCGCAGAGACTTCCGTTTTGAAAATTATACCACCAGTGTTCCATCAGGGGCACAGACGCGACGAAACGCCAAGAACTACTAAATTACTCCTCTAAAATATGTTAAATCGCCTATATGCGTGATTTGTTTAAATGAAAGTGAATCTAAAAAGACATTAAAAAAAGTACCCCAGGCTGGGCACGAACCACCAACCTTATGATTCGTAGGCAGGTGGTCTTCCGACGTCATTGAAATAAAATTCCTTCACGTGACGTAGATAAGACACTGCAACTTCTTGGTGCAGAATAAATCCACCAAAATGCTGTAATAGATATATGCTGTTTCTTACTCTTTCTTTAGTATTTTGGTAACGAAGTTTCTGTGTAAGCTTGGGGAATACGGTGGCTCAGTGGTAAAGCGCTTACCTCTGGTGCGTGGGACCCCTGGTTCGATCCCCTGTCAAGTAAGTTTGTGGTGGACAGTATGTATATGTGGGTTTCCTTGGGGTACTCCTCTTTCCTCCTACTTTCTTATTCTACCAATAATTTCATCATCATTTTCCTACCTTAATCATTATCCCCCTTAGCCTAAAGGGCATAATCGTGGTACGTTAAACTGAAATGTTTATATTTTGCATTCCATTTTGACATGTAAATGAGGCAAAATATGATCCGCGAAAGTGAAAGTCGCCGACATTCGTTACGGCATCATTGGTATATCATTTATGTAAAACAGTAATGGAGAGAATGCTGTACCTTCTGGAACTGCTTGGAATTTAACAAGTACTGGTATCACGTGTTCATCATATGAAAGTCTTTATTTAACTTAGTCCAGACCCAACCATAATTTAGTGGCTTCAGTAATCATAATGGTAAATGTCACTTCCGGTTAAGTTACTAGATGGAAGGGGTTGTGATCGAACTATAGAAGATTATGTAGGTAGTTTAAACTCAGACATGTACCTGCAAATTTCAGGAGCAGGTTGTTTCGTATGTGTCATTATGGTGAATTGTATGGGGATGGTAGAGATGGAGTTTATCAGTGGTTCGTGGGTCAAGTGGGTCAAGATTTGAGAGTACGTCAGAGGGCCGTGGGTGAACATGACGTGACCCACTGCCACCCACCACCCACCATGACCCACTGACTCACTCACTCTGAGTTACCGACCCACCAATACCCACCGACTCATTTTGCTGAGTACGACATTTTCTGAGCACTGATGAATTTGTCTTCGTTTTGCTTTCAAGGCCTCCATTTTAATTTCTTTTCTTTTGCTTCTATTTACTTACCTGAGATGAGTATATCTAACAGAGACACTTTTAGATATTAACATTTGTAATGGTAGCAATATTACTTAATACTTAGCTTTCGAGACACAGTAGAATTTTACGCTGTTATTTTTCCATTACGTTGACCTACTTTATCTTGATTTAAGACTCTCAAATTTCATACTATTTTTCACTAAAAACTATCTGTAATTCACGGCCCATGACAAATATAACCTTGCCATTTTATACCGTAAAGGCCAGATCCACCAGTTTTGTAGCAGAGCGGTGCTTAAGCAACCATAGAAATTCAAACTTCAATTAGTAATAATTTCACAGACTTGTTTAATTACAAGTGTAAACTGTTCATTCATTTGAGAGGAGTGCGTGCATCATGGGTTGGAGTTGATGACGATGAGTTTTTGGTAGGCGGTCGGCCACAGTGAGTCATGATGAATCAGAGTAGGTCATAGTAGGTCACTGTGTGTCATAGTCCCAATGGGTAGTGAGCCGTGGGTGAGGTTTTCATTGACGGACGCCATCTTTGGCATGGACAACCTTGTTTTCCAGTTTACTCAAAAGATAAAAAATGTGTCCTACCATTATGTTCGTCTGATCCATTATGGTTACAATATTGAAAGTAACCGAATGGTAGGCAACCAACATGACGTTGCCGTAAAATGGGTTGCACACTATCAGGCACCAAATTCATTTTTAATACGCAATCACGTGTGGAAATACGTAAGGGGCTATATCTTTCGTCAACTGGATGGATCACCTCCTTGAACAAACTCGATTTTTAACTATTCACCCTCTACGTCCTTTAGAAAATTGACGCTGATCCATCAAGTAATTATTGAGTTTTTCCTCCTGGACGGACTAAAACACAAATAAATATACTTTTATCACATGGACATATATTGCAAAAATATGCAGATCTTTTATACAAAAATCATCAGAAACAGGATAGAACAAACAGGCTTTAATTTATAAAGATATAGGACAATCAATTGTGAAGAAAATTTCATGATACTCAAACAAAGTAATCTAGGGATTGAGTTCGAAGTAATAGAGTTGATAGATTACCAGTTATGCCAAACACACTATCGAAGGCTTTCTTCAGGTCAAACAAAAAATGAAACAAAATGAAATTTCTTGTTTTACGTCTCACGATTATGTTCCTATACCAAAGGAGACAGATGAATTAATGAAACTGAATGATTTTGTAATATTTTTTTGGAATTATAATGTGAAACGAACCAGGAGAACACCTGGAAAATCATGAACAGAACGTTGTTCATGTCAAAGACTAAAAAGCGGTTTGAAGATCGTTATTCAAAAGGTTGCAAATTAGGACCATATGAAGATAATGAGGATTAAGACTAACAACAAAATGCCTAAAAGAAGTTTTTGGGACTTGGGTAATTAAAACAAACGTAGGCCAGAGAGAACAAAAACTATAGAAGATAGTTTGGGAAAAATCAAAACCAAAACACACTATATAGAACTTGGCTTGCTTTAGTCGCTCATGTAGGCTAATAATACAGCCACACACAAGAAATAAAAGTTCAGTGCACCTGGCCCCACCGAATGTGTTCTTAGTATTTTGTTACACAGAATCCAAATTTCGAAATCCCAGGACGATCGACCGTGTAAATTTTTGGATATGGGCAAAAAAACTTTGGATAGGGAGGATACACGTAACAAAGCCATACAAAATAGTTCAGTTCAGAGGACCCAAGAGTACGAATTCGGTGCATTTTGTTACACAGAATCCAACTTTCGAAAGCCTAGGACGATTGAGTGTGTCGAATTTTTATGGTAAAAAATTTCAGCAATTTTGGATAGGGAGGGCATATGTTTTTCGCCCATAAAACAAAATTGACACGGCGAATCGTCTAGGTTTTCGAAATTTGAGTTCTATGCAACAAACTACACCGAATCCATACTCTGGGGTCCAGCGTACAGAACTTCTATCTTTTGCGTGACTTGGTAATCATTGTGTACTCGAGTAACCCGTTAGTTTTATGTTCCGCGAGTCCCTTCCGTAGGCTAAAGGAGACGAATTGTAGCTTGGAAGTAAGCGAACAATTTAGAGAAATTTGGTGGAATCAGAATGTAAGAGGAAAGGAGAGGAGCCTCGAGAAAACACACGGACATAGTGTTTTCTTCCACAAACTTTCTTCATTGAAATGAAACGCAAATCCTCGCAACTCGAGTAACAATATTAGCACAAATCATCGTGTCACGTGTGTTCTTTTGGAAATTGTATGCATATATATATGTTTGTGTATGTGTGTGTGTATATATAAATATACGTGTAATTAAGTCAGTATTACGATGTTATTAAAAACTTTTAATTAGAAAGAATCGAAATCCAATCTTTAAAGCTTGCCGCGGTGGCTCAGTGGTAGACCGTTCACCTCAGGTGTATGGGGTCCCTCGTTCGATGCCAGCTCGCGCGAAGTAAGCTTTGTGGTAGACAAACACCGTGTGCGTGGATTTCCTCGGGTTCTCCCGTTTCCTCGCACTTTCTTCATCCCTCCATTTCCTTTATTTCTCATCATCATCGTCTTCTTTAGCCTAGCTGGCATAAGCGTAGTTTGCTTGTGAGATTTGCATTTCATAGTCGTTCCATAAGAATAAAAAATGTATTTATTTTGTTTTCTTTTTTCTTTTTCATCTACGGAAAAGTTACATGCACAGGTTTCGCGAAAGTTTGAAACGTATTTTTGTGTACCTCAAAGTAAAAAAGGTTGAGAAACACTGTTATACAGAGTACGAGAAGCATTTAGGATCACCAAAGTGAACCTGAATAGTAGTGAAACAGATGTGTTTTTGTAAGAAATTGATCGTGAAACGTCATGTATTAAATGACGTTAACAAGGTCACAATTATAGCAGTTAACAAGGTGGAGATGGTGTTTAAGATTTACAAAGCAGAGCGCCAAATAAAAATACAAAATAAATGAAAAAGGAAGGACAGTAAATCAATGAAGTAAGTAAATGTAAGAGCTGCATATACACTATGTGATCAAAAGTATCCGAACACCTGGCTGAAAATGACTTACAAGTTCGTGGTGCAATCCGTCGGTACTGCTGGAATTCAATATGGTGTTGACCCACCTTTAGCCTTGATGACAGCTTCCACTCTCGCAGGCATATCTTCAATCAAGTGCTGGAAGATTTCTTGGGGAATGGCAGACCATTCTTCACGGAGTGCTGAACTGAAAAGAGGTATCGATGTAGGTCGGTAAGGCCTGACACGAAGTCGGCGTTTCAAAACATCGCAAAGGTGTTCTATAGGATACAAGTCAGGACTCTGTACAGGCCAGTACATTATAGTGATGTTGTGGTCGTGTAACCACTCCGCTACAGGCCGTGCAGTATGAACAGGTGCTCGATCGTGTTGGAAGATGCAATCGCCATTCCCGAATTGCTCTTCAACAGTGGGAAGCAAGGAGGTGCTTAAAACATCAATGTAGGCCTGCGCTGTGAGAGTCCCACGCAAAACAACAAGGGATGCAAGCCCCCTTCAAGAAAAAAGCCCACATCATAACACCACCACATCCGAATTTTACTGTTGGCACTACACACGCTGACAGATGATGTTCACCGGGTATTCGCCATACCCACACCGTGCCATCGGATCGCCAAGTGTGTACCGTCACTCCACACAACGTTTTTCCACTGTTCAATCGTCCAATGTTTACGCTCCTTACACCAAGCGAGGTATTTACCTGCGTGATGTGTGGCTTATGAGCAGCCGCTCAACGGTGAAATCCAAGTTTTCTCACCTCACGCCTAACTGTCATAGTACTTGGAGTAGATCCTGATGTAGTTTGGAATTCCTGTGTGATGGTCTGGATAGCTGTCTACCTATTACAATTTACGTCCCTCTTCAACTGTCGGCGGTCTCTGTCAGTCAACAGACGAGGTCTGATTGTACGCTTTTGAGCTGTACGTGTCGATTCACGTTCCCACTTCACTATCACATCAGACACAGTAGACCTACGGATGTTTAGGAGTGTGAAAATCTCTCGTACAGACTTCTGACACAAGTGACACCCAATCACCTGACCACGTTCGAAGTCAGTGAGTTCCACGGAGCGCCCCATTCTGCTTTCTCACGATGTCTAATGACTACTGATGTCGCTGATAATGAGTACCTGGCAGTAGATGGCAGCACAATGCACCTAATATGAAAAACGTATGTTTTGGGGGGTGTCCGGATACTTTTGATCACATAGTGTATTTTAATTATGCTTGACCGTAGCTATACGAGCTAAATACACGGTTCTGATTGGTTGGAGTTATCCCTTTCTCGCCACGTAGCATACATATAGCACAAATCAACCACCAGTCGGTACTCATAGCCGAGGGTACTAGCGACTGAGCTAATAATGAAAATCGCTTTTGGAGTGGGTTCGAACATTGCTCAAGGATTTAAAAAAAATTCGTAACACTTTTATTATTAAAATATGATGAAAATAATACTTATTTGCTCTTGTACGTAATATATAATGCATAGATTGTGCTTTTCTCGACATTTACCTCGAGATTTTTGAACAACCCTTTTAAACAATCACGTTATAAACCAACAGACTCTCGCAAAGCAAGGGGATGTAGAGAGTAGTGGGAGTTAGAGAGGGGGAGATGGTAGACGCACCAGGAGGAGAAAAATTACCACTTTCCACATACAACTTTATTGATAAAAACAGGTACGTTACGAAACATAACTGAATGAATGTCAGCGAGTGAAGGGGTTAGAAGCTCGTTTTATTCCGACCTTTGTCCCCATGATAATACCACACTCCCATGGTAAAATTTCGATTTAAATCCAACCTGACCCGCTCCTTTTGACCAACTTCAAAACAGTTCGCTAGGGTACAGCGTGAAAAAATATATGCATAAGGGCACGGCGATCTTCACTGAAGGCGGGAACCATGGTAGAGGAAGGTGTGACGTCACCGGTCCTTCTTGGGGACGGTCGAGCAGCGGAAGTCACGCGGGCAGGGACAGGGATCAGATATATTTGGTTCACTGACCATTCCAAAAATGCCGGGAAGATGTTGTGTTCCGGGCTGCAAAAGTAATTATTCGATAAAAGGCGTTGTTTGTGAATACGTGTCGTGTTTTTCATTTCCTAAAGAGGATGCGTTACGTGAAGTATGGGTCCGTAATATTCCACGAAAAAACTGGAGTCCTTCCGTGTCAAGTGTTGTGTGTGTCAAACATTTTGAAGTTGACTGCATTTTACGTGAAGTTTCTTACGTTGATTCCTAAGGTGAGTTGCAGCATTTTGTATATGATAAACCACGTTTGAAAGCTGGGTCTGTGCCGACTATTTTTAGTAATCTTCCTTCATATCTATCAAAAAAGCCACCATTAAAAAGAAAAAATCCTGATGACAGAGCTTTAGAAATTGAAAAAAGAAAACAATTAACTGACAACGAGGTCTTAAGAAAACAATCAATAGAAGATACAATATTAACTTACGAACAATTAGTGGAGGGAATTGATGACAAGCTGTCAAAACTGCAGTACGAAAGTAGGGCTGTTGGGTACAAGATCTTGAATGATAAACTTGTTGTGTACGCTGTAAATTTTATTTCTATGACAGTTGAGTTCTATTTGAACATAGAAAGGGATTTAAAGGTTTCTGCATATTTGAATGATAATCCAATTAGCTATCAAGAATTAGCTGTTATTCTGGGATCGGAGTTGCTGCTTAACAAATGGAGCTCTTTGAAGCAAGTAATGAATAATTTCCTTGACAAACGTGAACTTCCTTCTATAGAATTAGTGGTAAAAGGTTTAAAATCCAAGATTCAAAATTTAAAAGACATTTTATTAAAAGACGATGAAACTCTAGCCGAACGATTGGAATTTTTATCAGAACAAATTTCCTTGCTTTTCACTTCGAAGAAAAACTACTCCCCTCGCATGATTATCACGGCTTTCATAATTTACATGCAATCTAGAAAGTGTTATGAAGCTTTAAGAGCAAACAAACTTCTAACATTACCGCATCCTAAATATTTGCAAAGACTCACAGCATCATTGCACATTTCTCCAAGTTCCAAAAGCGAGAACAATCATTTCATGAAGACTATCGGGAAAACATTAACGGAACTAGAAAGATGGGTTATTTTACAATTGGACGAAATATACGTTCATGAGGGTATAGACTACAGGTCTGGAAAAATAACTGGTTTTGCACGGAATCATGATGATCTTACAGAAGCTAAGACTGTTTTAACTTATTTGGTATCTTCCGCATTTTCTTCCTTTGAACATGTAGTTTCTTTACATCCAGTAAAAACAATCTCAGGGTCACAAATGGCCGATATTACTAAACGAGTTATATGTATGTTAGAAGAATGCAATTTTAAAGTGTTATGTGTTATTTCTGATAATAACAAAATCAATCAGAATATGTTTTCAATATTAGCTGAAGATTCAGACGATGACTGCACTTTGTTTGCCCCAAATATTGACCACCCAATCTACTATATGTATGACACTGTTCATATACTAAAGAATATCAGAAACAATTGGATAAACCAGAAGGACCAGTGTAAGACTTTCATGTTTCCTGAGTTTCCATCCAAAACTGAAACCTGTAATGAATCCTTGAAGAGGGCTGAATTTAATAATCTAAGAACAGTTTACAAAAATGAAAAAGATAACATTTTGAAGAAAGGGTTTAAATTAAACTATAAAACGGTGTATCCTACCAATCTGGAGAGGCAACAGGTATCACTTGCATTAAATGTATTCGATGAAAGCACTAGGGCAGCAATGACTGATTTCGGTTTTCAAGATACAGCAGAGTTCATTGACATTATTTGGAAATGGTGGTCCATTGTAAACACAAAAAGTAGTGGTTATGGTCTTCGTAGAATGAACAAATTTGCTTATCCATTTTGCTCTGTTGATGATGATCGATTGCAATTCCTTGAGGATTTGATCACGTGGGTCAGTAATTGGACGAAACAATGTGCACATCTGAAGGGAGGCTCTTTGACCAATGATACAGGGAAAGCTTTAATTCAGAGCACGAAAAGTCTTTTAAGTATAATAAAGTTTTCTCTGACAGTTTTGAAAGCAAAATATGTCTTACCTGGGAAATTTCAGACAGATAAGTTAGAAAGACGTTTTAGCATGTACAGACAATTTAGTGGGGGAAATTATAATGTTAATGTCATCCAAATTATAGAAGCCGAAAGGAAAATCAGAGCGAAGAATGTGCTGGGAATAAAGTCTGCAAGGTATGGTATGATAAAGCTGAATTTTGATTCCATGAAGTTGACTAACGACGACTTTTGTGAAGAACTGGAAGATACAGACAACGATTCATATAAAGACATTGATGCTGTTGAAGTACAGGAAGTTGATCAGTCGGCACTGCTATATGTTTGTGGATACGCAGCATCTAAACTTAATACAAGATTAACTTGTGAGCAGTGTTCAGAGTTTGTTGTTAAAGAAGAACTAGGCGACGAGTACTTTGAAAACATCAACCGAGGAGGATTATCAGTTCCATCCGATTTTCTTCTAAGTGTTGGAAAAGTTGCTTTCAAGATAATGAGTTCGCTTGTGTCCCAAAACTATGAACATTCCTTCCTTCAAACTTGTGACAAGCAACACAAACTATTATGCAGTTTAATAGTTAAGAGAATTAGTGCAGACGAGGCTACTAGCGCAATTCTTGCAGATAAATGTAGTGTTTGTGGTTGTGAAGTGAGCAAAATTGCAAGTAAAGTTATTAGTGTGTTGAGCAACATCTTACTATCCAACTACAAGAAAAAACGCAATGACTTTTTGGCAGTGAAGGCAGGAGACACAACAAGGAAGCTGAAAACACTCAAGTAAATCTGTAAAGGTACGTACATTGTTTCTATTTTATATAAAAATCTGTTATGCTCATGTTAAATAATTTGTTAACGTTTTCAAAACATTATTTCTGTGTTACAAAGTGTAAAACAGTAAAGTACGAATAATAGAATCATAGCGACAGTCGATACGCTTCTCTAGAACAAAATATCAACAAGAAAAAATATTTAAAAAAAAAACTGTATTTCCGTGCTTCTGCATGCTGTAAGTCACGGCGAACTCCTCTCGCCGTGTGTAAGTCAAGTTGGAAGACGGACCGGTGACGTCACACGATTCTCGAGGAGTGGAGGGAAGGTTCCCGCCTTCAGTGAAGATCGCCGTGATAAGGGCCAAGGATGTTATAAATAGAGGATCTACCTGTATGTATCTTCATTCTATTAAATCGGCGAAGCCAAAAAGCAACCGAGCATCGGCACATCTGATTGGCTACTCTCGTTTAACAATCGCGTGATTGGCTACTTTCGTTTCCGCCATGATTGTTGGCTCAAAACATTGCGATCTTATTGGGCAGAGTGGGCAGAGTAGGGATGTCGAAACTGTGACGTATGGCTTCAAGATTTTGTTGTAAGGCAGATCCTTTATTTTATAAGATCCTTGGTAAGGGCTTGTAACTCCCATATATATATTTTTTCTATTGATTCTTCTTCGTTGTTGGGGAATCCGTTGTTGTTCAATAATTTCTCCTCTGGCAAGAAGATTAATTTATCCATCCTTTTCTGGTACATTCTTTTATGCTTCTCTTTTTTCTCTCCTTTACTTTCATTAAGGAGAAGAAAGTGAAAACCATGACTTTCAATCTATTCTTTGTTCTACTTCATCGCAAGCTCATCTTCTCAGTCAATTTGTCGTAATACCCAATTCAGCAAATCAATCAATGAATCCTTTTATAGAGAACAGAACCCTTTTACCTCATACAAGCTACTTAATGTAATGGATATTAATGCTTTCACATATTCCGGTATATTTAGTTAATTTTTCACACTGTAGCCTTGAATATATTGAATGCTCTTACCAAACATAATTTCAATTCCATTATTACTACTATGAAGTGACATTTATTACTATTATTCCTGATACTACGCAAAGGGCTATGGCAGGCCAGATGGTATATCCAAATGACTGATAATAATTGTCAGCGCGTTAGCTGTCACACTATTTTTCGCTTCTTCATTCCACCATTTCATTCATTTCTTATTATTATCATCACCTTTAGCGTAGCCGGCATAATCATAGGACGTAACGCTAGAAGCTTCCATTTCATTTAATTTCTTTGCTTTATAGATTGAAAAAAAAAATGAAAATGAGATCTTTGAATAGAAACATATTAACATAAAAGAAACTTATAATTCTCAAGCAGGCTTATGAGAAAGAAATATTACGATCAGAAATATAAAAAGGCATGAAATTTAAAACTAGTGACAGATATGTCCCTGGCGATTTTTGCAAAGTATATCTATGGGTGGACGAACTCTTGACAGACATATTCTCATCTCCAGTTTTTCTTTACAAAGAAAAATGAACAGCATTTAAAAGCAAACTTTCCAACTTTAAACTTGGAAGACACGTGTGAAATATAAAAGCAAACTCTCCAGCTTTAAACTTGGAAGACGCGTGTGAAATATAAAAGCAAACTCTCCAGCTTTAAACTTGGAAGACACGTGTGAAATATAAAAGCAAACTCTCCAGCTTTAAACTTGGAAGACACGTGTGAAATATAAAAGCAAACTCTCCAGCTTTAAACTTGGAAGACACGTGTGAAATATAAAAGCAAACTCTCCAGCTTTAAACTTGGAAGACACGTGTGAAATATAAAAGCAAACTCTTTAGCTTTAAACTTGGAAGACACGTGTGAAATATAAAAGCAAACTCTCCAGCTTTAAACTTGGAAGACACGTATGAAATAAAGTCAGTTGACGATAAAATTTTTATTTTCTTTTGAAGATAATTTCTTTGCTGAAGATCTTAGAAGACACACCTAACTTGTATTCGTGACACACCAATGTGTCGCGACACAGCGGTTGAGAACGCTGCTATATAAGCACAATAAACAAACAATCAGAACAAACAGTTGGAGAAATCAGTAGATGACAAAATAGTAGTGAGATTCAAAACATGAAAGTTATAATTCGGTTCTCTTATTCTCTATAAACACAACAAATAAACAGAAAGAACAGATTTAGAAATAGATTGTTTGTAAGGCAGTGATAGGTGGTACACTAGAACGACATGCTCATAATTAAGTCTATATAATATAGAACCTGTCTTGTGCACCCGAAAAGACGATAAGTAATTCTTAATTATTGCTACCTATATTTATAAAAAATGATATAACTAGATTATAATAAAAAGAGTACAGAATAAAACCAAATCTTTAGCCTACAGGGTGGTCCGGAAGTGGGCGTACCCCCTTTAGTTTCAACAGTATAGTGTTAATTATGGTAAAATGTCTGTACACAGGTACCTTGAAGTCTTGAGAGTCTTAAGAGTCATAAACATCGGTATGATCACCATCCATGTCATAACACAGCTGAATTCTGCGCCAAGTTTTCTAACATGTTTTGTGGAGATATTCCGGAGTCATGAGGGTGAAGGCGTGTTCCACAGCTGCTCGTAATTCCCGCGTGTGTGATATCGAGTGTTTCTTACTTGTTGCTTTATGAAACCTCAGAGAGCATTGTCTGGTGTCGTCAGATCGGGACTTCTTGGAAGCCAGCCAAAGGGAGATGGTGAAGGTGCACAATCTCTTCCAATCCAGCGGCCAGGAAACGTTTGATTCAGGTAATTGCAGAAAACTGTAAAAAAAAAAAAAAAAAAAAAAAGTGAACATGGATAGCAATGTTGCCTGACAATGCCAAGCAATGTTACCAGACAATGCCAAACGATGTTACTAAACAAATGTAAGTGAAACCTAAAACCGTCAGAAAACACCGATTAGGGATACGCCCACTTTCGGACCAACACTTCCGGAAATGTATATCAATAATTTGTTTGTTAAACAAATATATTTCTTTTAAGAAAACCTACAAATGTTAGTCAGGTTACAAAATTTTTGGGAGAGAAGACCCGGACCCAGTGGACTCCCTTGGATGCGCTCTAGAACAATAAACGATAAGATAGTAAAAAAAAAGTTTTTTGTATTGATTTGGCGTTCTAAGAAGATGTGCCATCTTCTGTTTTAACTCAGTTTTCGAACCAGAAGTAACAGAAATCGACCACCGTTGAAACATTGGTTATCGTAAAATAAAAACAGTAACAGATAGTGAGAACTGGTTTTGCGCAATCAATAACGCGCCCCAAGAACATATTCTACCTTCACTTTAACCACTATACTACAATTGAAACTGGCTGATATCAACCAGTTCCGGTTTTAACGTTGATCACCATAGTGTAAAATACAATAACATGCACCAACAAACAGTTTTCATCAATCAATTAGACAATAGCAAGAATATATTCTTATCAATCTGTGTATCAAGAAATTTATACCACTTCTGGTTTCAGTATGAATTGAGAATATATTCCACTCCATAGTAACCAAACCTCTTCATGTCTTGTACACGTGACACCACTACTTGTTACTAATAATGTTTATTATCCTTATTTGGTCTTATAAATTCCATCTCAAGTCTTAAAGTTTTCAAAAAAAATTTCGGTTGAGCATCAAAATCTGATATGTACAAAGAAAACTGAAAATTAAATTTTCCAGTTTAACGTCCCACGCTTATGCGCATTTAGGCTAAGGGAGACGGATGATTAATGCTGATGGAAGAATTGGTGGAATGAGAAAGTGGGAGGAAACAGGAGTAGCCAGAGAAAACCCACGGACATGATGTTGTTCACTTGACCGAGGATCGAACGAAGGACCCTAGGCACCAGAGGTAAGCACTCGACCACTGAACTACCGTGCTCGCTATAAAAAAAGTAGATTTTGTTAAAAATTACGTATAAGAATCTTCACCTACATCATTTTGCTCAACTGAATGAGATTTATCGTTTAACACAGGGTGTTTTAAAACAATACCGACAACGTTTGGGAAGTGATTCCTGACACCAAGATAAGACAAAAAGTATAGACCAACTTGGGTGCATAAATGCTTCCTTTCGGAGTTATAGGCTGCCGAAAACATGAAAAATTGAACTTTAAGGGTCCATAGTTTCAATACTAGGACCTACCGTAAGTCGGGTCAAGATTTTATTTAGGAACTAATATGTGCCCTACTCAAATACCTGCGGTACTTCCACAACAATTATTATAGAGGAAATTTGACTACGGACATATAATTTGAAGTACTCACTAGCTCCCTCTATAAAAATTGTTGCGGAAGCACCGCAGGATTTTGAAACACGGATATTTAAATAGGGCACATATTAGTTCCTAAATAAAATCTTGACCTGACTACGGTAGGTCCTAGTATTGGAGCTTTGGATCCTTAAAGTTCATTTCTTTAAGTTTTCGGCAGCCTATAACTCCGAAACGAAGCATTTGTGCACCCAAGTTGGTCTATACTTTTCGTCTTATTTTGATGTCAGGATTTACCTCCCAAACATTGTCGATGTTGTTTTGAAACACCCTGTATTACCTTTAGACTTTTGTTTTAGTTTAAGCCTAATAGAATTTCAAACTTTTAAGAGATATGTAACAAAGAAACATATTTTACTCCAAATAAGAATTAAGAAACAGTAGATTACAAATAATTGTTGGTTGCTCTAATAGTTATTACTGTAAAACGTCATTATCATAATACATGTTTTACTCCATTCTGATCCAAAATATACAAAATTATCTTTCCAAGACAAGAAAAAATGTTTAAAACGATATTTGCAACGTGTTATGTTCATGCGGTTCTTTTGACCACGTGCGACTACTCGCGTTACTTGGGCAGCACCACTTCTCGTAGGTTCAGAGTTCCGATTAAAAAATCCATTAAGAATTAATATCATAAAGTCCAGGTCCAATAGATGGGAGTTGTTGGGATTGATTGAGCTCTCTCCTGTAATGCATTACTCATATAAAATGAAATTATTTGTAGAGCCGTTTGTGGCTTAGTGATTGAACGCTCACCTCTGATGCGGGGAGTTCGTGGTTCTTTCCCAAGTCCTGCTAAGTGGGTTTTGTGGTAGACAAACACCGTGTGCGTGAGTTTTCTCGGCGTTCTACCTTGTCCTATTTTCGTCATTCCAGTATTGATCATCACCGTCTCTCGTAGCCTTAATGAGTAATCATGGAACGTTACACTAAAAAAAAAAAAAAAAAGAAAAAGAAAAAAAAAGAAATTAATTATTCTCAGTCTATAGTCTGTTACATTATTCAAATTATGTGTATGTGTTCTTTTATACGTTACATACATCAAACACACTGTTTCAAACACGCACAAATTGTCACAAATCTCTGAAAAGAAATAAAGAACCATTAGTAACAACAGTATTGAATAGAAGAAGAAAACAACCTACCTGACAGGACTTGTACACATCCTTTTTTTTATTATTTACCTCACTATCCATTATCGCTGGATCCGGAAAAATCAATTGTCATGCAATATTCTAACGTGGCTCTACAATACAGACATACATCAGTCTCCTTGGTGAAAGGAAACTACAGCGGTCTTGTCGTAAATCAAACTTGTAAAAATATTTGAAAGGCAAACTTAAGTTACGCAAATTACATAGGTTTGCACTTGCCACAAAATCGTTCTTATTTCGCTCAGGACAATAGTTAATCGATCAAAACAACTTTATTTCCTCGTATTTCGAGTTGACGAGACGAACGGTTGACAGAAGAGAGAAACTCTTGCATTACCATGGCTATAGGGAAAGCAGTATTTGTTCTTGTACTCCGGTAAGATTTCTTACACTTTATATATGTGTGCATGCACAAACTAAACGACGGCTGCTACATCTTACATGTGAGCTTCGGAGATTTGTAATGGGAGCACCCACTAGAGATTTGTAATGGGTGCTTAGTATATATTGAAGTTTCGTGTTGAAAATAATTTTGAAATTATTGCCTCAAGCTGGAAAAAAAGCAAAATGTTTGTTTTGATTTTGGAATGAAATGAAATGAAATGAAATGAAATCTTAGAGTTGAAATTCCTGTGATTATGCCTGTTAGGCTAAGGAAGACAATGCTTAAAGCAAGTGAATGATGATGAAAGAATTGGTGAAATGAGAAACTGGAAGGAAACGGGAAAATTCCAAGAAAACCCACAGACACGATCCGGTCAATCACAAACTAACTTGGCCGGGATCGAAGCAAGGATCTTCGCACCAAAGGTAACCTATCTACCACTGAGCCATCATGCTTAACCAGATTTAATTTTGAGTTTAGCGTCCCTTTCAGCAGCGAGGCTATATGAAATGTGTACATACAACTTAACATGGGATTCGAAACCACAAACGCTCCCACCGATAATCGAACGCAGGTCTCCCACCCCAAAGGTGAGTACATTAACCGCTTAACCAGAGGGAGTTCAAGAGAGAAGAAAGTACTAGTAGTGCATCTGGCGCCAAGTTTGATCCATTGAATAATTATTTAATAACATCTATTTTGTACAGTCAACGACAAAAGTCTTTTCCAGTTGGTAAAATTTATTGTAGAAATAACGGTGGTATGGCTGAAAATTACATTCTTTTACAGGAAATTACAGAAATTACAGAGAATTACATTCTTTTTAATTTACTGAAAACTGGACTCAAATTATTCTTCCATTCTGAAGTTATTTACGATACTAAATTCATCAAATTTTTGTCGCTGACTGTACACTCTATAAGAATACGGCTCATGAAGAATAGAGTAATATAACATTGTATAATAATAATAATAATAATAATAATAATAATAATAATAATAATAATAATAATAATAATAATAATAATAATAATAATAATAATAATAATAATAATCCATAATTACAAGAGAAAGTAATTTTGTAGAATTATTTCTTCAAGTAACTTGCAGTTTGATGTTGTCATTGTGTATGTTCAATATTTTTTTTAAATATAAAAAGCATTTATGTAAATTGAGAGTTCAGTGGCGAATCTATTAGGTAAAAGCCAGAGCCCAGATTATGATGGGTAGATCATGAGTTTAGTATAAACTTTTAAAAATATATAGCTTAAATTATTTTTGGCACTCAAAAAGCTGGGAAGGAGCCTAGGCACCCCCGCCTCGCAGCTAGGTCCGCCACTGATTGGGTTCATGTAAATCATACGGCAGTTGAGTCACTTTCAGTTTCCACTTAACTTATTCTAAAATTTTTCAAAGGTTTAATTATAATCATTCTTATTTGATATTTTTCTGTCTTTTTTTTTTTTTTTTTTTTTGGCGAATATTGCTAAGCACATTTAAAATAGAAAAGAAATCGAAGTGTTGCGTTTGAGTTTTATTTAGTACAAAATTTAGCTAATCATGGTTTAAAAAACTGAGATCTTACGTCTTTACAGTTTATGAAAATAATTTTCAGGGTTCATTTTATTCCAGCAGAATGTGAAGTGATAATTTCAGACTTCCTCCGGGAGAAATTTGAATAAATGAGGGAAAGTGTAAGGTGTACTGCAAGAATACTGATCCAATCCCTGCACTGAGAAAAATCCGTTTAAGGACAGCGGTACATTGTACAGTCCGCAGCAAACAAACCTGCAACATTAGTATGAAAGTTTATTGTGAAACTACGTCTAACAGCGCAGTGAATCAACATAAGTTGTAAGTGGCACGAATCACGCCAGGAGAAACCTCGTCGTTCTCCCATACACAAAATATTTTGTAACAAAACACTTCGTCGTTTCACAAAAAGCTTACATGCTCATGTTGCAGTTTTTTGTATGGACTGTACAAATATACGGAATTCTTTTGCTTACTAAAAAAATCAGTACAGAGCATACGTTATCCGTATGCTACATAGGCACTGCCCTTAGATGTTACATCATGCCGTTTGTTTATGTATGTTCAAAAGGATGACTGACATATAACCGTCTTCCTTATATTACATACATATATGTAGGTTACCTTCGTCAGCTATATGTTATATACGTCCATTCGTATGTGAGATCCTGACACCCTATATTGTTTCATACGGAAAGTACGTGCAGATGGAATACTTATACAGAAAGTATTATAAAACATGTGTTTTCAGTTATACGTCTGCTGCACGCTAAGTCCAAAAACTATAGGAATTACGCATGTAACCTACCTATTTAAGTACACCATCTACAATTTTTTCTCAGTGTGGTTGTCCCTCCCCAGGACCGCTCTCTGAAATCACCTTTTGTGCACCCTTGACGTTCTTTCAGGGGAGACCCCAGTTTAGGAACCACTAATCTATTGGATCTTTCTTTAATTAGAACACCTGTCGTAATTCATCTTGTAAATACCGAAGCGTGATTACGAATTGAAAAATGAAAAGTATGTACGTATTTCTATTTGTTCTAATAAATGAGATTTAGAAGTTAAGTTCAAAGAAAGGATCATACGAGAAGAAAACGTTAATAACTCAGTAGGGAAGATGCATAGATATACACAGGTCCGGACTCTAAGTCTAACGAAAATCGAATTTCAAGTTTTTATTCCAATTTTATGTACCTAATATATGTGATTATAGGTCCAAAAATCGCCCATTTATATAACATAGGGTATTTCTTCATTCCTATTTAGACTCCCTAAAACTAAAATATATTCACTATTGGCAATTGTTTTGTTGGTTAGTCTCGAAAAGCTACAATCATGCCAAATTTCAACTTTCTGCGTCAATCGTAAGTACCCTTTTACAGGTCAATTCACCTAAGGTGGCCAATTTTACAGAGCTGAAGACAAGCACAGCGTAGAGAAGGAACCAGAAGTCAGTAGCCCGTGAATCTAGTAATGAGTCACGTACAACCCAGTGTTAAAGATGTTTTGGTGAACAGCTATTATGTCTGTTAAAGTGACACCTTATTGGGAAGGGTACGTATGTGCACTTTCCGATGCACAATTCAGTGCGTCAGGGTTTGTGAAAATATGTGCGGCAAGGGGCAACAACATATCAGCAGGCATACAGTAGCAAGGGTAAGCCAGCGCTGTAAAAGCATTGGCCTAAATATCAAGATCAATTGGTGAAAAGAAAACGGGTAAGTCCAGCCATGATACCACACGCGAGGTCATCAGTTGTTAAGAGAACCCACCCACCCTAAGCAACTTTGCCACCTCATGCAGGATAACACAGAGCACAGTGTGTCGTCCCATAAAGGACAATTTGGGACTGGAAAAACGTCGTAAGGCGATGGGGCATAAGTTATCACCAAGGCACATTCAAGGGGGATTCACGAACGCAAGAAAGTTGTATGAACAGTACCTTTCAGGTGACAAAGGGTAGTATGTAATCACTCTGTATGAAGCCTGGATCTAAATTAATGACACCAATAAGCCCAGGGCCACTTTCTATTCACCACATGATATGAAAGGCCGCGGTGAGTTCGTCCGTGAATGTCACGGGAAGTTTTCGAAAGGCTTCTTGGTCATGGCAGAATTCTGTGTCCGTGGGAAGTTTGCCAATGCATCGTGTGGACTCGAAGGCTAAGGTAATGCAGCCTACTTTCATACAAACATCATGGAACCCTTATACACAATGCACATCTCACAGTTGTATGGCAGGAACACCCGGAAGATATGGATCTACATGGACAAAGCATCCAGTCACATTACTCACAATTCTGTCGCATATTATCAGCATATGGCCACGGAGACTGGTGTGTCTGTTATACCCTTCTCGTTCATACCTGTGAAGTCACCAGATGCGTCGCCGATGAATTTCTGCACCTTTGTCTTCTGAAACAAGGCCTCGCGCGAAAGCGTTCCACCACCATAGCAGGGCTCTGGAAAGCTTGTCAAGTGGTGTGGTCTACAATTCCACACAAACACCTTCGACGCTCACTGCTTCAGTGGAAATTACGTTGCAGGGCGATAGTCCAGGCTCCTCGCCACCACGTCGATCACAACCGTTGGTGGACGAAGGAATTATCGTGAGCATGTAAGTGCACAAACTTTGGCAATCTTAGTTGAATTGACCTTCTGTAATTTGTCAGTACACGTAGTTTTATATGTAGTTAGGATAAGTTCGATGGTCACGTTCAAACGCTCGATTCAAAATTCGCTACAGATGAATTTCTTTCTGTTTGGAAGGAGTATACTATGAAGTCACAGGAGCAATGAGTTTACGATTGCTGTTTTAATAAGGAAAGGGGAGCGAGATAAGAATTGAAAACAGGATGTGACTCATCACGCTTGGACGTAAGTTGGGTTGCTTATGATTACCTGCAAAACAACATGTTTTTATAATTCGAAATGGCAAGTTCGTGTGTCAATTTCTGTGGCGTGGTCTGATATAATATTACTGTGATAATATCAAATAATGATCAATCACTCAAATAATATCACTCTGGTATAAATTACTCTACCTCCCTGTAATGTCAAGGAATTAAAGCTGCACAGGGAGGTTGAGTAAAAGGAAAAAGTTGGTTATTCAATCAATCGAAGCAAACACTAAGGAATTAAAGCTGCACAGGGAGGTTGAGTAAAAGGAAAAAGTTGGTTATTCAATCAATCGAAGCAAACACTAAGGAATTAAAGCTGCACAGGGAGGTTAAGTAAAAGGAAAAAGTTGGTTATTCAATCAATCGAAGCAAACACTAAGGAGTTAAAGCTGCACAGGGAGGTTAAGTAAAAGGAAGAAGTTGGTTATTCAATCAATCGAAGCAAACACTAAGGAATTAAAGCTGCACAGGGAGGTTGAGTAAAAGGAAAAAGTTGGTTATTCAATCAATCGAAGCAAACACTAAGGAATTAAAGCTGCACAGGGAGGTTAAGTAAAAGGAAAAAGTTGGTTATTCAATCAATCGAAGCAAACACTAAGGAGTTAAAGCTGCACAGGGAGGTTAAGTAAAAGGAAGAAGTTGGTTATTCAATCAATCGAAGCAAACACTAAGGAATTAAAGCTGCACAGGGAGGTTGAGTAAAAGGAAAAAGTTGGTTATTCAATCAATCGAAGCAAACACTAAGGAATTAAAGCTGCACAGGGAGGTTAAGTAAAAGGAAAAAGTTGGTTATTCAATCAATCGAAGCAAACACTAAGGAGTTAAAGCTGCACAGGGAGGTTAAGTAAAAGGAAAAAGTTGGTTATTCAATCAATCGAAGCAAACACTAAGGAATTAAAGCTGCACAGGGAGGTTAAGTAAAAGGAAGAAGTTGGTTATTCAATCAATCGAAGCAAACACTAAGGAGTTAAAGCTGCACAGGGAGGTTAAGTAAAAGGAAGCAATTGGTTATTCAATCAATCGAAGCAAACACTAAGGAGTTAAAGCTGCACAGGCAGGTTAAGTAAAAAGAACAAGTTGGTTATTCAATCAATCAAAGCAAACACTAAGGAATTAAAGCTGCACAGGGAGGTTAAGTAAAAGGAAGAAGTTGGTTATTTAATCAATCGAAGAAAACAATAAGGAGTTAAAGCTGCACAGGGAAATTAAGTAAAAGGAAGAAGTTGGTTATTTAATCAATCGAAGAAAACAATAAGGAGTTAAAGCTGCACAGGGAGGTTAAGTAAAAGGAAGAAGTTGGTTATTTAATCAATCGAAGAAAACAATAAGAAGTTAAAGCTGCACAGGGAGGTTAAGTAAAAGGAAGAAGTTGGTTATTTAATCAATCGAAGAAAACAATAAGGAGTTAAAGCTGCACAGGGAGGTTAAGTAAAAGGAAGAAGTTGGTTATTTAATCAATCGAAGAAAACAATAAGGAGTTAAAGCTGCACAGGGAGGTTAAGTAAAAGGAAGAAGTTGGTTATTCAATCAATCGAAGCAAACACTAAGGAATTAAAGCTGCACAGGGAGGTTAAGTAAAAGGAAGAAGTTGGTTATTTAATCAATCGAAGAAAACAATAAGAAGTTAAAGCTGCACAGGCAGGTTAAGTAAAAAGAACAAGTTGGTTATTCAATCAATCGAAGCAAACACTAAGGAATTAAAGCTGCACAGGGAGGTTAAGTAAAAGGAAGAAGTTGGTTATTTAATCAATCGAAGAAAACAATAAGGAGTTAAAGCTGCACAGGGAAATTAAGTAAAAGGAAGAAGTTGGTTATTTAATCAATCGAAGAAAACAATAAGGAGTTAAAGCTGCACAGGGAGGTTAAGTAAAAGGAAGAAGTTGGTTATTTAATCAATCGAAGAAAACAATAAGAAGTTAAAGCTGCACAGGGAGGTTAAGTAAAAGGAAGAAGTTGGTTATTCAATCAATCGAAGCAAACATTAAGAAGTTAAAGCTGCACAGGGAGGTTAAGTAAAAGGAAGAAGTTGGTTATTTAATCAATCGAAGAAAACAATAAGGAGTTAAAGCTGCACAGGGAGGTTAAGTAAAAGGAAGAAGTTGGTTATTCAATCAATCGAAGCAAACATTAAGAAGTTAAAGCTGCACAGGGAGGTTAAGTAAAAGGAAGAAGTTGGTTATTTAATCAATCGAAGAAAACAATAAGGAGTTAAAGCTGCACAGGGAGGTTAAGTAAAAGGAAGAAGTTGGTTATTCAATCAATCGAAGCAAACATTAAGAAGTTAAAGCTGCACAGGGAGGTTAAGTAAAAGGAAGAAGTTGGTTATTTAATCAATCGAAGCAAGCACTTAATCGTACGATCTTTTAGTACTGGCGTGTGCTTACACTTCAAAACATATCCTTTTGTTCTTTTCTTTTCACGTATTAAAATGTAGATAAACAGTGATTAGTAGGCATCAGTAGTAATTGGAACAGTTGAACCTATTTAAGTTCGTATAACCCCAAAATCTGATAATGGTCTACAATTTTATCTCTCTCTCAAATTTAGGTACACTTGTTGACCAATTTCGAGAATACAGCAGTCTAGTGGTTATAGCGTTGGACTCATGTCCAGGTAGTCCTGGGTTCGATTCCCGACCGGTGCTTTCCAATTTCGGCGTCCATCCAGCGTCATGAGGCAAACTGGGATTCGCGTAAAGAAAGGATGTAGCGGCCACTAGGTGTAGAAATCTCCTAATGCGCCTGTTAGGGGCAGGGCATCGCCACGTGCTAACCGCGTGTTCGCCGCTAGGCTGGTCGTAGTTCAACTGATCGCTAGCAGATGGCACTGGAGTAGCCTTAGATTACGCAAGTGGTTTGTTTTGGTTTAGTTTTTGTTGACCAACTTCGTACCCTGTGTTGACTAATGTTGTTTTTTCTTTAGCGATGTTTGGTCCAAGAAATACAGCTCTCGCCTAGGAGACATGTTTTCGTCCCTTTAGTTTTTTCTTATATGGGTATCTTCCCTCCAAAATCATCCCTTTTCACATCTATTAGCTTTATATGTTGTCAATTTTATTTGCGTGACTTGAATGCATAAAATTTAGAAGTTTTGAAAATGAAAATTAAATCTTTAAGTCTACGTCCCACGATTATGCAGACTAGGCTAAAGGAGACGATGATGTTAAGAAATAAATGCAATGCTGGAATCAATAAAGTGGGAGGAAAGGGGAGAACCCCGAGAAAACCCACAAACATAGTATTCTTTCATTACATCGATCACTTGGAGTGAGCTGTGATCGAACCAGGAACCCCATGCACCAGAGTTGAACGTTCTACGACTGAACGTTCTCTCCTCTCAAGATTTCAGCACAGTATTTAAATTTTGACAATTTTGTTGTCTGTAATTATTGTGTTAAAATTTGAAGTATTTTACGCAAACTTCGTTTGGTCTATTTTTACCCCTCCTAAACTTAACTAGGAGTACAGCTTAATTTCGACAATTTTGTTGTGTGAAGTGCTATTAGGTTAATTTTATTTACGAACTCCAATTTCGATTGGTCCACCTTATACTTCTCCTAAATTTAACAGAGGTACATCAAAATCTGAAACTTCATTCTGTTGCACCCACCAGATCCTTCTGTTCAAATTGTGACACGATTATTACAGTACACGGTTTTGGCATGGAAGACCCGGGTTCGATTCGCGGCGGGACCTCATGTGGTTCTGATTCCACATTAATCAGTAATTGTCGTTTCATATAGCCTCGCTGGTGAAAGGGAAGTTAAAATCAAAATCAACTCAATTAACGAATATTATAGACATGTGTTCAACATCTGAAAACAAGATATTGTGTTCAGGGTTTAATTTAAATAAGCCAAATAATGTGACATCATCTAGTGTATTTTATTAGTGTAAGGGGGTACAATCAGTAAAACATCCAGGATTTATTTTTAGCAGTTGCTCTTTTACAATTCAGCATCTATTACGTCTGCAAAATTTATTTTAGTAAATTCGATCTCAGTTATACCTCTTATGTTTAGGGGGCCGCGGTGGCTCAGTGGTAGAGCGTTCACCTCTGGTGCTTGGGGTCCCGGGTTCAATCCCAACCTCCGCCAAGTGAACTTTGTGGTGGACAAACACCGTGTGCGTAGGTTTTCTCGGGGTTCTCCCGTTTCCTCCCACTTTCTTCATTCCACCATTTCATTCATTTCTCATCTTCACCGTCTCCTTTAGCCTAACAGGCATAACCGTGGGACGTAAAACTTAAAATTTCATTTCATTTTTTCTTATGTTTAGAAGACGGGGCATGACCCTCCTTGAATACACCACTGCTTATGATGACCTCTTGCCCTAGTTATGTGTCTCTTATTATTGGATTTTATTTAGATAATTTATTTTTAGTAGTTAATTTGTATCAAAATATTTACGTCCTAAGACTCTTTGACATGTTTTTCTCTCTTTGTCTTGTTTCCTACTTATTTTGGCTGTGTACATCATGTATTCTTGGAAAATTATAGGCTTTTGTCTTTCTTATCATATGTAATCAATTATACTATATACGATAATTGGATGCTATCATGCAGAAACATAAAGGCGTTTTTTGCAATAAAACAATAGTTAATATTTGTGTTATCTCTTTATTTATTATAATGTGACAATTTCTGGATATGTCCTGAGTTATGATTTGCCAAATGTTTGTCACAATTTGTCACCTGACCAATGACCTTTAAACACAGAAAATGAGCTTCTGGCTATATTGTTTCCAATAACACACTGACGCATGCAATCAGTCAGATATCAATTAACTTGATTGATTACGGATTCACCGACATTTGCGTCTGCACATTTTTCTCCCGTATAGAAGTAAATTGAGCGTTATAAATTTATATGTGTGCTTCACAGATAAAGTTGAGTTGATTTTGAGTTTAACGTCCCGTTCAGCAGCGAGGCTATATGAGACGTGGACCTACTGATTAACGTGGAATCCGAACCACATGAGCTCCTGCCGGGAATCGAACCCGGGTTCCCCGCGCCAAAGGCGCGTATGCTAACGGAGGAGCTTCACAGATAAAGAACCATCAACATACAGCCATATAAAATCTTTGAAATCTTTCAGTTCTACGTCCCACGTTTATATCTTTTAGGCTAAGGGAGACGGATGACGTAGACAAGTGAATGATAATGGAAGAAATGCTGGAATGAGAAAGTGGGAGGAAATTTAAAAATCCCGAGAAAACCCAAGGGCACGGTGTTGTCAGCCAAAACTTACTTGACCGGAGATTGATCCAGGGTCCTCACGCACCAGAGATAAAACATTTACCATTGAGCCACCTTGTGCCGCACAGCTGTATGCAAGAAATTTGAAAAAAAATGCCAGAAACAAGTTTTAACATGCATGAATATTATTAAATATGTAACAAACCAAGGCCGTAACATGTGGAAGACAGAAGAGGCAGTTGCTCCTATTTAACCTCCTCACCGTTCGAAGGGGCCCACGTGCCGGAGACAAATATCCTCGATGCTTACGTCCCATAATAAAATAGCATATTTATAGGATTATAAGTGCCTACAATGTTGTTAGTAAACTCCAATTGCAACTGCAAGAAAAATTATCGAATTTTCATCTAAACTCATAAGATTTGTACTGCAGGGTTGACGACATGGACGATTATGGCTTCAGCAAGATGACGCATGGCTCGGCCCGACTGCAGCTTCGATTCAGTGCTTGCAACGAGAGAACTTTTGCGCAACACTCAGGTAGTAGAATATAGGCAAGTGAAATAAAAACGCACTTACTAACTTCACTATGTTTTGTTGATACTGAAGGGCACAATATAAATAGACAACAGTGATCGACCGAAGCTGCATGACTTCTCGTACTGCAATATGAAGTGTGGGTAGAAAGAACCGTAAGACAGCAATGATCGCACAATATGCTACGCAACGTAACCACACCACACGATGGAAGACTGCTTTGCTGCTTGCCTGTGACGGACTATATAATGTCAGCTCGACGTTGAAGCACGATAAAGTGTGTAGTCCTATCTACGTCGACAGTCTTAATGGCAGGATGCATGCTCGTGCATAAGCTTCAATTGACCCACAACACAAATGTGTCAGGCTATAATGGATACCTGAAACCGTTACTGATGTCCTGGGTAGCAAACCATTACGTTTGCGTACAAAACCAGCTTCAACTTCTAGAGTGATGACTGCGTACGATCCCTGATGAACGCAATCTCCCAGCATGCATTATCAAGCGTCATATCAGCCGAGCAGAAGGGGGAATAGTGAGCTTCTGCTTTAGATTATGACGCGAGATCTCTTCTGCAAAGCGCCGAGGTTAATCTAAAAAGTAAGCTGAAGTCATACTCTTCTTTCAGACTACTTTGGGCGATATATTAATATGTTAGCAGAATAATACCCAGCCACATTCATCTCGGAGTGCGGAAACTTTCTTTGAGGAACAACGGATGCCATTGCTTTTCTGGTCTGCACTGCTGCCTGACATGTGACCCATCGAATATGTCTTGGATATAGTTCAAAGACACATTATTTTACACAGTCCTGCAACAGTGTCGAAGAATTGGGACTCAAGTACAAACAGCATGCAGCTTTTTCCTCAGGATGATACCCAATATCTCTTTAGTTATGACTCGTGACGTACAGAGGCTCTGACGACAGCACGTTGAAGTTCCACATCATAGTTTTATGAAGCTAAAGGTATTGTACAGCTCTGAAATTGTGTTCATTTCTACGTAGTCATGTAGCCAACTCATAAAAAATTTATTTCACTTACACAGGGATGCACACAAGTGAATTTTGGGACGCAGGTTGCGCCCATGAAATTATTTAGGAGAAACATAATTTTTCAAATTCAAGAATGGCAGCTTTGAGAGAACAATAGTAAACTTTGGAACTGGAGTAGTAAGTATGGGGGAGAAATGTAAATTATGAGAGAATAATGATTAATTTTGGGACTAGAGTAGTAAGTATGGGGGAGAAATGTAAATTGTGAGAGGATAATGGTAAATTTTGGGACTGGAGTAGTAAGTATGGGGGAGAAATGTAAATTATGAGAGGATAATGGTAAATTTTGGGACTAGAGTAGAAAGTATGGGGAGAAATGTAAATGATGATAGGATAATGGTAAATTTTGAGACTAGAGTAGTAAGTATGGGGGAGAAATGTAAAATTTGAGAGGATAATGGTAAATTTTTGGACTGGAGTAGTAAGTATGGGGGAGAAATTTAAATTCTGAGAGGATAATGATAAATTTTGGGACTAGAGTAGTAAGTATGGGGGAGTTATGTAAATTATGAGAAAACAATGATAAATTTTGGGACTGGAGTTGTAGGTATGGGGGAGAAATATAAATTATGAGAGAATAATGATAAATTTTGGGACTAGAGTAGTAAGTATGGGGGAGAAATGTAAATTTTGAGAGGATAATGGTAAATTTTGGCACTGGAGTAGTAAGTATGGGGGAGAAATGTAAATTATGAGAAAATAATGATAAATTTTGGAATTGGAGTAGTAAGTATGGGGGAGAAATGTAAATTATGAGAAAATAATGATAAATTTTGGGACTAGAGTAGTAAGTATTGGGGGAGTAATGTAAATTATGAGAGGATAATGATAAATTTTGGGGAAAAATGGTAATTTTTGGGCGGATTGTAAATTAAAAGAGGCTGTTCCCTAACTTTTGTGTTTAATGGGCACTACTGAACTCACACGTGGCTTTCTTAGTATTCTAATTTTGCTAAACAGTCAAATCCATTACCCAAATCCCTACTACTACCACCAAATCAATAGACGGACGATTCCTAACAAAAGAATTACTTATATATAATATAAGCATTTCTATTCATTTTTTTGTCTCGGATATAAAAGCTGGCAGAAGAGAAAATACTTTATTTTTTTGTTCTGAAAATTGACGTTCACCTTTGAATTAGCATGCCTTTTCACTCTTTTAATGCACAGTGAATTGTTCACTATTTGTCAAAGCTCTTAATGACTACAATTTCAGTATTGAAAACATATATCGGAGCTAATAGAAAGGAAAGCTAAATTACTCTTCTTTCAATAATACACTCTATAATGGTTTATGGATCGTTGAATGTAAAGCTATTTGAAGTAGCCCAGGTTTTCCTTTTCTTTTCTTACGAAATAACACTTTGAGATCTAAAATCTAGACAGTTGAAGGACAACTTTTGAGTCATATTAAATTATGTGTTTTATCACTAATATTTAAGAGCTAGAAGGCTCTTTTTTATATTTTTATTTATTTTTACACAGGATGGTTTCATACCTAAACAACTGCTGTGCTCTTATTTTGAAACAGATTATGTTGTTCTTTAGTATAATTTTGTTTTTTGAATTTCCATTGCAGTGAGTAGTTTCCTTTTTAAAAGAGATTTTGCCTACACTTAAGTTATGTGTGAGTGTTTCGAAATTTAGAAAATAAATATAAAATATTGTTATTATTCGGTAACTTTGCAACTCTATTGGTGTTTGATAGACGGTGAATTGGAATGTTTGTGGCCTGATTAGGAAGGAAGCAATCATTTTAGGTTTGTATGCATTAGCTGCGTAGCTATATCCATTGGTAGTCACTGTGTAAAATTTCATTTCTTTCGTGTTTCAGGCGATTTAATTTATAATGCGCTAACTCGGCGGAAGTGACGGAAATTTTGTTTCACCGTGGCAACGCGCGCGTTCACACGTCCCTTGCATCCATGGCAGAAATTCATTCCTGTGGGTTCGAACTGTTGCTACACCCACCCTATTCGACTGATCTAAACCCCTTCGGACTTCTACGTGTTTAGAAACGTGAAAATGTTTTTTGGGGGGGAGGTTGGGCGATTTTCTTTGATTGCAGGGGTGAAAAGTGTTGTACTGGGGTATTTTGTAGTTCTCGAGGAGTCATTTTCCAAAAGTGGTATAGAAGCCTTACCAGAGAGGTGGCGTATCTCGATCGAGGGGATTACGTGAAAGAAAAACATAACTTATCCAAATATTTTCTAATTTTGTAAATCAGGCCACAAACTATCCAATCCACCCTCGTATGATGAAGTTATTGTGGCAGAATATTGAAAATTGGTTTGTTATAATAAAAAGGTACGAAACGTATTTCTCTCTTTTTCTAGTACAACGAAATATGAACTTTGTTTTCTTCTTCTTTTTAATGGAACGTCAAAGGAAAAAAATGCGTTGTTTTCGTGCTTTCTACAAATAGTTTTTTTAATTTAAAATTTTAGTACACAGTATATTTTTCAAAGGCTGGGAAAGCAAGTTTTTAAGAAATATAAAATATTTTAAGCAGTTTAGCGTACGGAAAAACTCTTGAATATATTTACTCTGTCAGTCCGTGTGTCCCTCCGTCCGGAAGATAGAAGAAGTCTCCACAACTACTTGATGGATCATTATCTATTTCGGCCAGAATAGAGAGGGTTAAAAGTTACGAATCTATTTCATTCATGGAGATGGTCTATCGACCGGAAATAGTAAAAATCAATCATTTCCGGTTTTAAAGTTGACCACAGTAGAGCGGAAACGATAATAGATAGCTAGAAACGTTTCCTGCAATCGATTAAGTGTCCAAAGAATTGATTTCGTCTTCGCTCTTAACACTCTACTGAAACTAGAAGTGAAATCCACAACAACTTTTGATTTCAATATTCAGCTACATAGACCAAAACCGATAAAGAAGTAGCGAGAAGCATTTTTTTTTTTCGTTTTGGAAATCGATTTAGTGTTTTAACAGTAAGTACCTCATTTTCTCTTAACCCACTATTCAAACCAGAAATATCAGGAACCAAGAACGTTTGATCTTTAATGTTGATCGTTACAGAATGAAAAAGAAAAAACAGTAATAGATAGCAAGAAGATTTTTTAAAAGTCAATTAAGCGTTCCAAGAATATACAGGATGGCACCAAGCCAACTGACACATTTCAAACTTGAATATTGCGCAGGCGTAATAAGTTATATTGGTTGACTGGGTAGGAACCGAAAGAAGAAAGAACGCCATGTTATATGGTCAGTCGCAATGGAGCATTGAAACACATAACCTCGTGTTACCTCAGTTCGTTGTTATTACGGAAGTAAATCTGTGCCAGAAGTGTAACGTTCCTTTAGACGAAACTTTACTGTTTGCCGAGATGGTAACGTTCTATCTCGTACCACATTGGCTTGGGAAAAAAAGGTTTGTGAAACGTGGAGCTCCAAGAACAGTACGAAATCCTGAGAACGTGGAGAGACCAGCATTTTTGCGTTTAAAAAGAAAAAGAAAGAAAGAAAAAAGTCACATTTCTGGCACAGGCAGTTTCGCAACAAGTACAAACTGAGGTAACATGATATTCTGTGCTCCAGTGCTCCATTGTTGTTGATCATATCACGTGGCGTTCTTTCCTGTTTCGATTCCCACACCATCAATCAGTATAAGATATTTTTCGGCTGTGTAATACTCAAGTTTGAAATGTATCAGTCAGCTCGGCGCCACCCTATATTTCATTTCTATATAACTTCTGATTTTAATATTAACAGAGAAACTATCACAGTTTCAGTAAATCTTAAATATAATAAAAAATCAGTTGTCATGCCAACATTTAAAGTTTTTGAGGTAAGATTGGAGGAGGTGTGGATTTAAATCAACATGCACGGCAGCCAAGTTCAGCGATAAAAAAAAAAAAAAAATCGTTGGAAATGAAAAATTGGCCTGCACTTCCTAAACATGTTATACATGAGCAAGAGTTTTGGGTAAAATCTTCAATTTCGAGATTCTGTAAAAACGATTCTATTAATGGTAGAAATATGAGGTTTAGAATTTAAGGAGATATCCGAGAGATGTGCTCATATACCAAATCTCATATTCCTAGCTTCAACCACATTTGAGTACTGGACCCCTAAAATATGCAGTTTTGAGGGTCACTGATTCACTGACTCACTCATCAAATTGATTAGTACTTCCCAATGAGAGAGGACGTGAAAATCCGCATAAAGGTACAATACCTTATAATGACTTGAGTATGGAAAAAGTCCGAAATGTGAGGAATGTGCTGTGGGAAATTTTTCATGGTCGAAAAGCTGTCCTTAGCCAATATGAAATCGGTTCATTTACTCACTCATTACCTTGTTCAAGTACTTCTTAATGAAATAGAGACGAGAAACTTTGCACAAAGGTACCTAATAATAACTTGGGTATAGAAAAAGTCCGAAATGTGAGGAATATGCTACGGGAAATTTTTCATAGACGAAAAACTGTCTTTAGCCAAGTTGAAATCTGTTCATTCGCTCACTCATCAAATTGATTAGGTACTTCCCAATGAGATAGAGACGTCAAACTCAGCATAAAGATACCATGAGTATGGTAAACGTTCCAAAGTACTATGGGATTTTTTAAAGGGGGTAGACTACTAAATATTTTTAAAAAACTAATATTTTTTCTTTTGCCCGTTTTTCGTAAGTGGAAAGAGGTAATAAAATGTGTCTTACCACAATAATAGATAATGTTATTCTACACCCGAAAATACGAATCGGAATAATTGTCAGTGTTGCCATCAATAGAAATTACAGTGTGACCAGAATTTGAATTACTCAAATATCTAGGTTAAGGCAACGACTAGGAAAATGAACTCAGCGGTAATTGATGACTTATCATATTGTCTATGTTTCTTATTTACTACTTTTTAAATAATATTTCTATTTATTTTGTAATAACTTATTTATTTTATAATAATTTATGTAAGTTTTATAAAATAAATAGAAATGCTTTGCTGCCTTGAATGTGTTTAATTAAATTAATTATTTCATGCACACCAGATGATTTGTATGTATAATCCGTCATCATATTGTGGTCTGTGATCGTTTTTAAAAAAATATTTAGTACACTTTTGAATAAAATAGTGCCACTTAAGAATATGTTTTAAAATATTTTTTTACTTATTGCTCTATTCTTGTTTATTTCAGCTCCTGGTTTTAGCTTAGCCAAGTTACTTAAGGTTAAACTATATGGGTCCTATGCAGAGTCATTTTTGGCTGCTGATTATCCTGATAAACCACTCCCTATATTCCTAATGGAAATTCAAATCGTTCCCACAATGCTCCAAAAGTGACTCTGCGACACTACCGACTAGAGTTGTAACTAACTGCATCGTCTGTTACTGGCAGTAGCTAAATGTCATTGGCTAATTCTATCAGATTCGCACGCTCTGAAAGATTTGATTCGTTCTTGCTTTTAGTAATTCGTAGTACCCAACTTCCTTGACTGGCGGCGCCACAGTCTCCACAGCGGGAAGAGCAGCTCTAACCTCTTATACTACATATATTATTACTTTATGTTTTTAGCGTTGCCATTCAGACTTTGACTAACTCCTAATGCTAACTTCTGAATTTAGAAACATGTTCGTGAAGTTAACAACGATTTATATGGAAGAAAGTCAGCCACGACTTCTCCGCAGGGTTGTCCAAACACATTGGGAAATCTAGGTAAGACAGACGTATTATCTCTTATATTGATTTCTTCAGTTACGTTTGGACAACCCTGTGGAGAAGTCGTAGCTAGCCTTCGATATAAATCGTTGTTAACTTCATGAATGTTTTACCAAACACGAAAGTTAGCAACTCATTAGTCAAGCTCTTAATGCGACGCCAAAGACGACTCTGTATAGGGCCCTATATGTCTATGTCTTAAATAGCCACAATTCTGCGAGGTACAATTAAACTTGAAACAAACAAATAAAGTAGCATTTCATTACCAGCCATTTATCTCGAGTCTTGAACCACAAGACTAACTTTCTAGAAATTTTGGCATTGTGGCCGGTTCCAGAATGGATTCCTAGTGGGCGGACGGACGGCAAAGGATACTCAGTTTCATCTCTCTCCCCGGCCTTATGTAGTATTCGTGCCTATAGCGCTGGAGTCTGGATCCGCCTGTGTTTAGGGTAAGTATTATGTCGAAGTTTGTACTCTCCAGTCTGTAGACGTTCCTTATTGTCATTATTGAGCATATAGGTTCTTGCTTTTTTGTAACATTATTTCCATTATGACTATTATTATTATTTTAATATTATCATTGTAATTATTAATCTTTTTAGCATTACGGTGGTGGCACCTCAATTATCTTTGGAGAACCTTTACAAGCTTACAGATGACTACAACAAATACATGGCACCTATAAAGGAAGGTAAGTGATACATTTGTAGTTAGTTAGGTTATTTTCTTTCTTAATTAGTTCATTTTAGCACAGGAATTACTATCCCACGAGAGGTGGATATTTCATACTCAAAACAAAATGACAAAACTATATAATAAAATGTCTGAAAGTATTCGATTTTTCGTTTTTTCTTCTTTTTTTTTCAATCGAAATATCTTTCTTCCCTCACCCTTTTTCTTCCCGCCTTTCCCTTCTAGGGAAATGTTTAAAAAAAGTAAACTCTAAATACGTGTCTAGTTATTTAAAATAGGAAGTCCATATACCAAACCTCATGTTTCTTATGCCCTTCAGAGATTTGGAAATATAGGCATTTTACTGTAATACTTGCCATTTTCATTTTTTCAACTTCCTTGTCGAATTTTCAAAAAAACCCTTTCTGAGTATACAGTATATTACGTTACAAATTCTATGCACTGTCAAAATTTGAAGTTTCTACCTTAAACTTTTGGGCCTAGGTGTTGATCAGTCAGTCAGTTCATCAGTTAGAACTTCTTTTATATACACAGAGATAAACAGTCAGTTGCAGTACAGTAAAAATTATTAATTATATTTGATAAGGGGCGACATGCTTTTCAGCACAAAATAAGTTTTTTCTTGATTTTGTCTAGAAATATGCATGAAAATGTACCCTCAAAGAGTGCCAGTTTGTTCAATTCAATGTAATATACGAAATACATAGCAGAAATTTTCATTAATCTCCAGACATGTTCAATATTTGGGTGACTTTCCTCTCCGCCCCACTTTTCAATGTCCAATATCCGCCTACCTCCCCATACTGTCGCCGTCTATGTATCTATTAAAATGTGTTTTACAAAACATATGTAATAACGTTATATATAAATAATTAATTGGTTGAAAATGGGTCAATATTGAGACTTTTCCAGAGTTGATTAAGCCTAAGCCAACATTAAGTTTGTGAGTGAAACGTACAAACTGCAACTGTACCATTAATTATTATTATCCTATACGTAAACAACTGAGAAAACTCCTCCTTCATGAGAGTACGTTCCTTAGTTCTGAATTAGGCTTAAATGTCCTTGCAAAACCAAATCTAAACACATTTCTCTCATATATTTATTGTACTCAACTTCCCTATTCTACTTATGAGTTCCTCACATAACCATCTTCACATAATTAGAAATAGAGATTCTACAACATGAGAAAACTTAAGAGATTCCTAGATTACCTAATCCAGCCTGATCTGATTCTAGTCCAATATGATTACTTTGCACCAAGGATCTTATAAAATAGAGGATCTGCCCTTACAACAAAATCTTGAAGCCATACGTCACAGTTTCGCCACCCCTACTCTGTCCACTTCGCCCAATAGGATCGCAATGTTTTGAGCCAACAATCATGGCGGAAACGAAAGTAGCCAATGAGACGATGGCGGAAACGAGAGTAGCCAATCAGACATGCCGATGCTCGGTTGTTTTTTTGGCTTCATCGATTTAATAGGATGACGATACATATGGGCAGATCCTCTATTTATAACATCCTTGCTTTGCACATAATCTATCCTAACGACAATTATTCAATATAAATACATGTGCAATTATTCTGTAACACATTGTGCCCGTAGACTTGTAGCCTCGTTGCCAACAGAATCCATTTTTCAAAAGTTTCTGCCAAGATATTTTGTGGTGTATGCGTTTTAGACACTGAAAAATACCACTTCCGAGGCCACTTCTGAACGGAAAACGTCTGCCTCTCAATGGGTTCTTGAGTTTTGAAAACGAATAGAAGTAATCGGGGATAGTTCTTGAAAGCAGAATGGATAAAGGATCACTTCGATGTTCTTGTGAAATTTCTTCTTATCTGGGGGACTGTTTTCTCTTCGTCTAGCTATCGAAGGGGGGGGGAGGGCCCTTAGTGGTCTCTCAGAATTCCTTCCATGATGCGATGAGTGAATCCTATAAGGTTACAGATACTTTTAACGGTTAGCCTTCTGTCCTCCATGAGCAGGGTCTCAACATGAGCAATGTTTGCTGTGATGGTTGCACAAATCGCGCCTTCGGACCTTGGACCTTGATAGACCTTTAGTTGACCCTTAAATTTAACACCGATTCCCGCACAGTAAGTCAGAAAGAGTTGTCTTTTCACAAACATCTTTTAATTGGCTATGAATGTCCGGGCCCTATCTTATCCATATGTAGACAAGTCTTTATTAGGCGTGTCCATGGTGAAATCCGCCTATTTCGGTCAATATAAAAAAAGACTTTCTTTCACAGGTCAATATATTAAAAATGAACATAGTAAGAACCTAGAAATTTTGCACAGCTAAGGCTTAAAGTTTAATGTTGAACTATATCTCATTAACAATACAATGTATTCCTCCTTTTTCCTAGTTTCATAATGCAAACCTTAATTAGGATATATTTTATTATTAGATTCAATTTAATACGTGATGTGGTCGTCGCATACTATCAGTTATTAGGTTCAGAAAATAGTTAATTTATCTCCATTTTATAAAACGCTAAGAATATTGTAAAATTTGTCTGATGAAGAACGCAACTTTTGAACCGCCCGCCATTCCTGTTTTTTTTACTAACAAGTAAACCTTACGTTTGGGTGAATCGAGTTGCTGACTGAGACACATATGAGAAAGTAGTACTAAATGTGGTCAGTATTTCAGTAAAGTTGTAGGTGCGAAGCTCCAGGGGTTTAGGAGATACAGCTACCAGAACATCACATGGAAGTACAGAATAGTCTTCATAGAGTTGGAGGTAAAAGCTCTGTAAGACCTCTTGTAACAACAAAAGGTGAATAACAAATATATGGGTACATATTAGGACTAGGGGGAAGTCATATAGTAAGGGTATACCTGACGGCGGCCATCTTGAAATCCGCCATTTTGAATTAAGGTTAACTTTTTAAAATAGGAATAGGGTCATGTGATACATGATTTAAGGCGCAAATTTAATCAGAAGAACAATGGTGACGTTAATTTTAATTTACGCGCAATTGGTAAAAAGTTACAGGGAAATTAAATATTGTTGCAGCATATGCATTAGTCCTTTACCCCACCTTGTAAATTTTGTGTTAACGATAATAATTAAATAAAAAGCAGTTGGATAAATATTAGGTCTATGGTAAGAGTTGCCTTGATGGCGGCCATGTTCAAATCCGCCATTTTGAATCAGACAAAAGTTTTAAACAATACGCATAACAGTGACACCTTATCAATAGCAAATTTTACCATAAATCCAACGGTATAACCATTTTTGCTTTATCATTAACCAGCACAAAATTAAATGGATCGCTCCTTACGACTACTGCTTTGACGGAATTGTTAACGACAAATGTGTGAAGTGTAACTCGATTGCCTTTGTCAGGTGTGCTCACTTTGAGCAGAGCATTTGTGCAAGTCATGCGCTCTTTTCTGAACTACATATTGATTGTACTAATTGAGGACTTTTCTGGAAGAAAGACCCAAGTTCAATTATGACTCAATCCCACTTTGGTGATTTTTCCTTAAATTAGCAACTTGTTTATGCGATAACAAATGCTGGTTAATGATAAAGCAAAAATGGTTATACCGTTGGATTTATGGTAAAATTTGCTATTAATAAGGTGTCAATGTTATGCGTTTTGTTTAAAACTTTTGTCTGATTCAAAATGGCGGATTTGAACATGGCCGCCATCAAGGCAACTCTTACCATAGACCTAATATTTATCCAACTGCTTTTTATTTAATTATTATCGTTAACACAAAATTTACAAGGTGGGGTAAAGGACTAATACATATGCTGCAACAATATTTAATTTCCCTGTAACTTTTTACCAATTGCGCGTAAATCAAAATTAACGTCACCATTGTTCTTCTGATTAAATTTGCGTCTTAAATCACGTATCACATGACCCTATTCCTATTTTAAAAAGTTAACCTTAATTCAAAATGGCGGATTTCAAGATGGCCGCCGTCAGGTATACCCTTACTATATGACTTCCCCCTAGTCCTAATATGTACCCATATATTTGTTATTCACCTTTTGTCGTTACAAGAGGTCTTACAGAGCTTTTACCTCCAACTCTATGAAGACTATTCTGTACTTCCATGCGATGTTCTGGTAGCTGTATCTCCTAAACCCCTGGAGCTTCGCACCTACAACTTTACTGAAATACTGACCACATTTAGTACTACTTTCTCATATGTGTCTCAGTCAGCAACTCGATTCACCCAAACGTAAGGTTTACTTGTAAGTTAGCAACACTGAACGTTACACGATTTCATCTGTTGTCTGTAGTTAGTAGTCACGAAGCGACAAATAGCGCACGATCGTCATCTGTTTTCTGAACGGGGAGGAATGGAGCGCTTCACGACGGAACAATACAAATTCAGATGACGATCGTGCGCTATTTGGCGCTCGGTGACTACTAACAACAAATGAAAATCGTGTAACATTCAGTGTTGCCAACTTACTTGAATAGTTGCCATTTAAAAAGTAGCAATATTTATGGGACACCCTTTAGAATTATTTCAATCCGATAGCATATTTCTTGTATGATTTTGCTATAATATCTTTAAGATGCAATGTTAACATTCTCTATATTTCTTCATATAGGACAACCAGTTACAGTCTATACAAGAATAGTAACGTACCAAATAGCTAAGATCAGTGAAGGTGAACGGGTAAGTAACCTTTTTTTATTTTTTTTAACAAGAACAAAATTTGGCTACATTTCATTTACCTTAACCCTTTAACTACCATGAGACATCAACGCTATGCCTCACTGCTTTTATAAATTTGTGATGTGTAGCACTTATGGATGCTTCACACTTTTTGTTTCGAAGATTATACACATGCAGTACACAGAATCAGTCCAAATAAAAATGAGAAAAATCAAAATTACGTTTTGGCCCCAGAGACAGTTTTTGCTTATACATTGCGGCAGTTAAAGGGTTAAAGATGAAGTTAGTAAATTTATTTTCATGCTACAAAGGAGCAGTATTTTTGAGCACTAGAAGGTACAAAATGAGTAAAACATTTGAACATTGAAACACAAAATGAACAGCATTTTGTAAATATTTAAAGAAAATGAGAAGACTACGCTGGTAAATATAAGTTAGTACTGATCTTAGGATCTTTGTAAATATTCAAAAAAGAAAAACAAAATGATTTTAAGCCATACTTTAAGAAGCTCTATATTGTGGCATATGCCTAGTGGTGCCACCTGTCTCGAATTAGGCGAATCTTCCGAATTTTCACAGAACTTACAGCGTTCCTAATTATACCTGAGAGAGACCAAATTATTCAAAACACTTAGAAAATGTGCCATCGACATTCTTATTGGCATTTAAATGTTGAAGGAAATGAAGATGATTGTATTAATTTATTTGAACAGTATGTATGACACATGGTTTACAACCTACAGATCGCAGACCAAATGTAACTTAGCAAGGTTCCGAATTTGGAGAATTAATGAACAGTGCAGTAAAGAAGATTCAGTGTACCCGCGTAGCGTAGTCATCTTTGAAGTGAGCAGCTGCGGGTTTGATTCCCGATGGGGACACTCAGTCGATAAAGTGAGTCAGGCCAGGCATAGTAAGTAAGGTTTGCCTCACTTACCACCAGGCAAATGCCGGGTTGATACCTAACAAATAGATCCCAGCCTGCTCCTTTCCTTCCTTCCCTTTTCTCGGATAGTGTGATCACTGAGTGACGTCATTTTCATGTGTGACGGATTAACATGACCAAAAAACACGGAAATCTAATTCTTAATCCTAATCCTTTGTAAAGGAGATTGACCTTACATACAGCAGTTCAACGACTTTGAAATGAAATCTCTAAGTTTTTATGTCCCACCGAGGCTAAAGGAGACGGTGGAGGTGAGAAATGAATGAAATGGTGGAATGAAGAAAGTGGGAGGAAACTGGAGAACCCCGAGAAAACCCACGACTACGGTGTTTGTCCACCTCAAAGTCCACACGGCGCGAGTTGGGATCGAACCAGGGACCCCAAGCACCGGAGGTGAACGCTCTACCACTTTTTTTTTAAAGTTAACTAACTCACCGAACGTGTCTCAGTAACTTACTTGAACTACTTATTACTTAATTTTACTTCATTTACTCGTTTACTTGACTTTTTTTTTTCAATCACCTAGGACGACAGGGACACGAACACAGAAACATTGAAGACAGTTAAAATCACAAAGGCTCTCCCACCGGGAATCGAACCCGGGACCCCGTACACCAGAGGCGCACGTGCTAGCCACTAGACCAGCGAAGAGGGCTATCACTGAGCCACCGCACCCCCTCGACTTTGAGTTCTACTAAATATTTGTTCCGTAGAGGAAGAAACGAAGGTATTATCAGAAACAGTCCCATTACAGCATTCCAAGTACGTATATTGATACGCTCTAACTATCCTCGAGTGACGTTATGAATATCTAAAGAGGCATCAATGCATAAGGTATTCAGTCCGAAATTATAAAGGATGACAATGTCAGGAGAAGGTTAAGAAGAGTCAAGAATCTAGTTCACATTGCAACGAATAAGAAAATATTCAGCTCATTTACTCAGATCACAAAATGACTTAGTACAACGGACGTATAAATAGGAAGTTTATACTTATAATTTCAGTAACATACAAAACTTGAAACTTCCCGACAGAGTGACGTGGAACGTAAAAACTTCATTGGCCAGGAAAAACTCGTTCCAGATGTAACCCACATATTGTGACAGGCGCAATGCCCTGACCGTCAATAGCCTATAGACAGTTGCCTCTGCTCAGTGTGACCACCCAGTAAAAATATTTCGTACTAACCAATGAAGAAACAAATTACTAGATCTGAGGAAAAGAGTACTAAAATTTTATCTGATCCTGCTTCACACTATTTATGACATTTTACGGTATCTTATTAGAAGGTTTCCGGCAGCTTCCCCTCCCCCGTGGGTGAGGAGTGACCCCCACATTTTTGAAAGAACTCCAACTTTATTTTTTTACAGTCAAAATTCGATACAAACCATGGAAACCATTTATACCCTCCCAATTTTGACTCTACACCCCCATCTAAAATTCCTAGCGGAATCCCTGCTTAATTGTCGTATTAGAACTCACTCCAAAACAACTAAAGTCACACAAATATGACAAATATAGAGGATGTCAGGAGAAAACAAGAAGTATCATAAAATGGGCTTATTGAAAAAATCAAATTTCAATTCCTTAATGGCCTAATGTTTAAACGGATTATCAAGTATGTAATACCGTTCTTGCGTACCGACTACGTGGGTGCTCCGGGGGTCCTGCACCCACACAAATAATCTTGTGAGTGCGCCGCATCCATAAGATTTTTAGTATTAACTTGGGTTTGAACTAGTTTCTCTTACGTTTAAGACAGCCATGTTACCGACTGCGCTAGGCCAACCCAACTTATCCTTATAATACCGGCATATTTTACTTTATCAAACTACAGCCCTTTATGACAATGTTCGTTCAAGATTTTAACTAAAAATAAATCAATCAAATATCGAGTCTTCTCTGAAATCAAATAGGCTACGCCCCTCCTTGATATGCACCCACACACATTTTGGGAAGTCGAAGCCGTTGATACCGTTTACTGTGGCCATTTATTAGTTGGAGGAGGCAACCAGACGGCACTTATGTCCCACTTTTGTTCTTGTAAATACCATTATTGAATAAGAGCATAGAAAAAGATACCAGTAACAGTGAAATTTTCGTGCCTTGTCAAATTTTCATGAGATTTCTTTTTCTCTCTCACATGTCTTTATGAGAAAATAAGAGGAAGAGAAAAGTACTAGATTTGTTGGTGAACGTACTAAAACACTGAAATATTAGAAAAGGCACTAGATCTAGCACGAAAATAATAGCGGTGGTCACTCTACCTCTGCCGTTACCGCTTCCCGCTGATACCAGCACGGAACACACCCCTCTCCCAACTGTTATATCAGATTGTCCTTGGCGCACAAGTTACAATTCGTTGTTTTCTTGTTATCAAGTAACTATTTATTGCACACAATTCTGAGACACGCTATATAATAACCTAATACTTGTTAGAGTACTTACGTTAATTCTCTCACTCTATATTAGCTAAGCTACGTCCACTGAGAAAAAAATTGTAGGTGGCGTATTTAAAAAGGTAGGTTACATGCGTAATTCCTGTAGTGTTTGTACTTAACGTACAGCAGACGTATAACTGAAAAAGTATACTGTAATACTTTCTGTATAAGTGTTCCATCTATACGTACTTTCTGTATGAAACAGTACAGGCGGGCAGAATCTCACATACAAATGGACGTATAGCTGAGGAATGTAACATAAGTATATGCATATGATATACGGAAAACTGTTAGATGTCAGACATCCTGCAACGGCATGATGTAACATCTAAGGGCAGTGGGTATGTAGTATATGGATAACGTATGCTCCATACTGATTTCTGTAGAAATCAAGAGGATTCCGTATATTTGTACAATATACAGCTGTTTGGAGAAAGGATTTTTCTTAGTGTATCTCGACACATCCAATGTCAGTTTGTAACTATTTCTTCTTTATTTCTCTCATTGTGGGACGCGGTAGTTCCGTGGTAGAGTGTGAACTTTGCTCATTGCGAGTCACGGTAGTTCAGTGGTAGAGCACGAACCTGTCGCGCTTGGCATCACTAGTTCGCTGCCAGCTTCCAAAAACATTTTCTTCTTATACCTAAGGACATACTGTACGTATAAGTTATATACCTTGCAGTATGTACGCCCTCCAAATGGAAGTGCATTCCACACATCCGCGGATACATATGTGTCCTCCAGATGACTTTGTACGCTCACTACATGGCAGACTCTACGGCCATGGTCCGGAAGTTACGAGATAAACCTAGAACAGTGGTCCCAAACTAAAGAATCTTCTGTGCTACAGTACCGTTTTTAAATCCTACTGTGAGCTATCAACTAAAAGAATTACCATTTTTTTTAAAAAAAAAATCTTACATTTGTTTATTGTCTATAAACTTAGATTTCTAGTAAATACGAAATCAAACTATCCAGGTTAGCAAATGTCTAATATACACACGAAAAACATAACGTTTAGCAAATGTCTAAAATACACACGAAAAACATAACGTTTAGCAAATGTCTAATATGCACACGAAAAACATAACGTTTAGCAAATGTCTAAAATACACACGAAAAACATAACGTTTAGCAAATGTCTAATATACACACAAAAAACATAACGTTTAGCAAATGTCTAATATGCACACGAAAAACATAACGTTTAGCAAATGTCTAAAATACACACGAAAAACATAACGTTTAGCAAATGTCTAATACACACACGAAAAACATAACGTGTACAACCCCACGCGTATACAATCAACTGTGAGATGAGGCTGATAATGGCAGTTGCGCGGGAAAAACAAGCATTTGTTTGTCGTCAGCGCCCCCTGTCGTTAGCGTCAGCTCAGTGGGTGAATCAAGGTTAGCCAAACGATGCGTTAACGCGATCTACCGAAAATGTCCAGGAGAGCTACTAGTAGCTCACGATCGACGGTTTAGCGATCACTGACCTAGAGCATCTCGAAATTGCAGGGTATTTTTTCTCTCCGCGCAGACGGACAAATGAACGGAATCGAAAAACAGACACGTAGAATCATGTGAAACAAGTAAAACATATAAAACTGTTGAAACAACGTGAAATTCGATTATTTTTCACAATGAGTGACCACAAGATTTGTTTTCTCTTCAATTATATTATCACTACTAATTAATTTTAAAAAAGTAATTTATGTCTGTTTCAGTACTTTATTTTATAATTTTGATATGTGAATATGTTTTTTTTTTCAAAATGTACACTGTTTAAAATATTTTTTGTCTATTTAACAGAAAATACATTTAAATTTGTATTTCGCCCTACACTGGACTGACCACCGTGCATCAACTGACCAACCAATTTTAGGACTTCAGAAAATAGACTATGATAAATTTTGGAGGCCTGTTATATCTGTACTCAACATGGAATCAATGGTTCCGAAACCTGGTTTGGAAGACATGATCTATTTTTATCTCTCGAAAGATCAGAAAGTTCGGTATTTCTTTGGGTAAGTAACAGAACATTTAATACTTCACATTTCTTTGATATGATATGGAGTTTCTAAATACAGAGGCCGCCAGAAAAATGTATACACTCCTAGTCATCCTGTATTAGGATACTGACATTGACAATTGAAGGATAAGGGGAAAAAACAAGGAATGCCACAAAACCACATTTTCGAGAAAACTGCGATTTAATATTGAAAACCGTAAGAAGAATAGGGTTAGTTACATCTTTTGTCCCTTTTTACAAGGACATTTTTACATCTACGTATGCCTGGCATATAAAGTCGAATAGTAGCCTACCAAGAGTCACAAACAGATAGGACAAAGCACACGAAAAAGCACATACATGGACATTCCTTGTTTTTTCCCCTTACCCTTCAAATGTTCTGAGATATAAGTATGTTGTAGTATGTTTTTCCGCCCAACAGATGTCGGCATTGTCCATTGTTTTCAATTAAAATTATGTTGCAGTACGGTTTTTCGCTCAACAGATGCCAGTACTGTCAGGCAGAACTTATTGCTGTTCTTTTGTGAATATCGCAAATCGTTCCATGCGCCTCAAACTTGTCAGCAATGCGTTTGATTGTGATTCGGGTTGGTGTTTGCGTACTAAACTCCCTCTTCACTGATGCTATTCCAAACCCGATAAAACACTTCACAATGTACTTACGCTGCTCGAACGTAAAGCGTGCTCCTGCCGTTTTCTCACTAACCGTGTTAACCAAGGATGTTATAAAATAGAGGATCTGCTTCTACAACAAAATCGTGAAACCATACGTCACAGCTTCGCCACACCTACTCTGCCCACTCCGCGCCACTAAGATTGCAATGTTTCGAGCCAACAATCATGGCGGAAACGAGAGTAGCCAATCAGATGTGCCGGCTTGGACGATGCTCTGTTGTTGTTGTTTTTTTTTTTTTTTTGGCTTCATTGAGTTCATATGATGAAGATACGTATGGGCAGATCCTCTATTTTATAACATCCTTGGTGCTAACAGTACCGACATCTGTTGAGCGAAAACCCGTACTATAACAATTTTAATTAAAAACAGTTGCCAATGCCGACATCTGTTGGCGGAAAAACATACTACAACATACTTAAATTTCAGTGTCAATGCCAGTATCCTGATACAGGATGGCAAAGAATGTATACATTTTTTCTGGCGAACTCTGTAGAATAAAGTTAATTTAAGATGTATCCTTCTTTTTTAAAGGAAAATCACAATTTTCTCCACACAGTACGACCAGTGTTGCTCACGCAATGAGAAATGTCTCGTCTCGTTCTCGAAAATGAGACAAGATCTATCATTTCAAAATTCGAGACGAGACGAGAAACTTCGAGTCTCGTAGGGTGGTCCCGAGTAGCATAGTCGCTAATGCTCTCGCCCTTTATGCAAGGGAGCCCGGGTTCGATTCCGGGTGGGGACACTCAGTCGGAAAGGTGTAAAATCCTTCTGGCCAGCCAACCTAAGTAGTTTTTTCCTGTATTTTCCTCATTCATACCAGGTAAATGCCGGAATGGTACCTAACATAGAAGGTCCCAAGTCACTTCCTTCCTTTCCCATTTTCCCAAGTGGTATCACTGTCGGGAGATGTCATTCTTCTTACGTGATGGGATAAAATGGCCGTAGACACCGAGACTTAGAAGCAGGCCGGTAGCCAGCCCAAAAATGTAGCGGGGGCCGGTAGAAGTTAGGGGGGCCCGATCCAACCATACTATAGTTCATTACCATATTATAGTTCATTTGCAAACCTACCGTAAAAATTTTAGGGGGGCCAGCAAAAATTTATGAGAGGCTTGCCCCCTAGACACCCCGTGGATATGGGCCTTCCCAGAAGTATAGCTCTCAGTCCCTAATGAATCTCGTGGGAAACACTAGTTCACTCAAGTCTTAAATCACAGATACTGTTTTAGTATTACATGATTCATAGTATAAACCAGGCCCGAAACCAGCCACAGGGGGGGGGGGGGCTTGAATATGTTAGGGGGCCAAGTCATCAAAAATTCTCTTACAAATATCTAAATTGTGTGTTTTGTATTAATACTTGAAATTTGCATTGAGACCTGGAGGAGCCAAGAATAGTTTAGGGGGGCCAGGCACCCCTAACCCCCTCTGGTTGCGAGCCTGGTATAAACTATAAATTTATAAAATGAAATCAAATCCTTTAGTTTAACGTCCCACACTTATGCCCTTTAGGCTAAACAATCATTAAAGGCTAAGGGCTAAACAATCATTAAGGGCTAGACAATCATCAAAGCAAGTTAACGATGATTGAAGAATTGCTGGAATGAAAAAGTGGGAGGAAACAGGAGTACCCCGAGAAAATACACGGACGCGGTGTTTGTCCACCATAAACCTACTTGTGCGGGGATCGAACCACGGACCTCACAAACCAGAGGTAAGTGTTCTACCACTGAGCCACCATGCCCCCTATAAATTGATGAAGTGACTCTACGAACACAATGAGGAGCATTTATCGACGCTTAAAGGTACGCTAGTTGTTACACAATATGGTCCAATCAGGGGCGGATCCAAGACGGACTTCTGGGGAGGGCGGTGGCTTGCAATACTGCTTAGGGATGCGCACGAGACGTGTCGAGACAGAATTTTCCTGACAAAATTCGATTCGGGACACGGCTCTTCCAATAGAAAAATATACATTTTTCGAGTCGAGACATCACTTTTACAGCACATTTTGGAGACGAGACAGCCACAAATCTTGTCTCGTGCGCATCCCTAATACTGCTACTTAGAGCTACTTTTAAGAGTTCGAAACTCTGGGATGTGTTTTATTTATATATAAAATAAGAAAGTTTCCTCACCCCGATCGCCCCCCTGAATTCGCCCCCTGGGTTCAATAATAAATATGATTTAAATGTTGTTATAAAACACGGTTCGCGAACCTCTCCTGATGCGGAAGTATTTTGATATATTCTGGACGAAATTAAGAAAGCAGTCACGATATAAATTTTGTATATACATAAATTTACAAAAGGAAACGAGAAAAATCCAGAAAATATTCGCTCCATCTCTACGTAAGGTCCCTCCTGATTAGACGTTTGGCATATATTAATAGAATGCGTTACTATTGTCATTTGTTCAGTGTGAGAGAAATCTGAGTTGCACTCTACTATGATAGAACAATATTTACATTTCTTTAACTTTGTTATTATGGCGTTTGTAGTATAACAACCCACAATTATGCCCTTTTAGGGTAAAATACACGAATGATTAATGAAAGGGAAAGATTGTAAAATTAAATTTTTGTGCCCTTCGCCGGCAATCGAACCCGGTTCTCTTCAATCTTTCACAAAGCTGCTTTATTAACTGGATCATATCCTGCTAACAATTCAGCTATTTTAAGCAGTGTTTTGCCAAGGAAGATCCCAAGTTCGTATAATTTCAATCATTTCTATACATACGCGTGTCTTAATAGGGAAATGTTTAGTTTTTTCATAATTTCTTGCTTAAGGTGCTTTGAAAGGCCTAAACCTCCCCTTGCGCACACCACTGATTTTTAAGAAAATTGTCATAATTGTCTTCATACAGTTTATCAAGTAATCCATAATGCCAAATTTTGAGTTCCGTGCAGTTTCATTGTCGATATTATTCTAAGCAAAATTTCTCGCTAGTGTCTAACAATATCATCCATATAATTCTGACAGCACTGTAAATAGTCATCCAGTTCTCGATACATTTTTGTAAATTCCTTCCAATTACAGCGTAGCTAACGTGTTTCTTACTTATTTCGTGGAGTTAGCCTTGATTTCACATTTTTCCAGTATTTTAATCCTTCTGTAATAAGGTCTATTTTTTAAAAAAATCAAGAAAACAATTTTCAGCAGAAAAAAAAACGCGTAAACAGCGCCGTAGTTTATTTTTTTTCTGGGAGTGGGGACCAAGCATTAATACGCGTATTTGGGCAACCTAGAAAAAGTTGTTTTTCTAATTCTTGGGCCCCCTCTTTCCATCTTTCTCTTACCTTCTATGCCCCCGGAGCCTGTGGGCCCTCCCGCACGACAAGGTCTGCGGGGCCGTTAGTTAAGCCCCTGGGCCCTTTCCATATATGACAAATTAAAGGGACAATGTTGACAAATCTCAGAGCCATACGAATAAATTATTTCTAGGGCCCCTAATAGTAGACATTTCTACTGAAATGGGCCCAAGACTCATTTTTGTTTTATTTACCTTTTGTGTGCTGTTTTGTTTATGTAATGTATTGAATCTGTTTGATGCTTCATTTTTAATTTCATGTTCGTATCGTATATGCAGTAAAAAAATTTTGTCTTAAAGTGGGCCCCTATCAAACGGCGAGGAACTTCCCTGGGGGTCAGTTGCCCTCCCTGCCCCCTCCTCCACAAGTTACGGCCCTGCTCCTAAATCCTGTTTGTGCTAATATTTGGTGTTAGCTTACGTTATAATAAAAAGTATTTATTTTCTGTTTCAGAGTTCTTCTGGTAATTCCTTGCCCATTCAATTTTGAGATGTATCCGTTTGACATTCAAGTATGTGATGTGAATGTAACTATGAGTGAGTATGATTTATCCTCAAACACTTATTATACACTAATTAGCAAGGCACGTTAGTTAATTTAAAGGACAAGCTTTATTGGAGTAGTGTCTCGTCTACAGCTTTAGAATACGAATTTAGGTTGACACAAATTGATGTAAATTTTTGTATTTATAATAAATTGTCAATATTACTGTTATCATTCCTCGTCTGCAATTTCGACCTCGTAAAAGTTATTGTATCATTTTTTTTTACAATCTATCATCAGTTTCTTTTTTCTCACTTTTCCTATTGCTCGATTCTATTAAGTTCATGCTTAGTCCTGAACAATCACACTTTCCTACATTTTACACATACAGGGTGTCTATCGGTCACAACAGTCACGAAAGTCATGAAAAAGTCACAAAATCAGAAAACGGTCATGAAAGTCAAGAAATTTAGCTTTTGGGTCACGATTTTTTAATCTGTGGAAATATACGTGTAGATAGGGAAATTTTGTTCTATAAAACGTCAAAATTCACCACCAAAAGTGTTTCTGGTCGGGTTTAGATGCTACCAAATCGCAAACAAACCACGCTTCTATCGCATGAATGAAAATCCGGCCCAATTCGCACCTAAATTCGCTCTTGAGAATGTTACTAAATTTATGGTTTGGGAAGGAAAAGGTCACGAAAAAGTCACGAAATTTCATTTTCGAATTTTAGTAGACACCCTGACACTTTTCATCCTCAATTTCATTTTTCTCTTTAAAAAAGAAAACGATCACAAGAAGCATATACATCGTAGACAACCTACAGGATTCAGTCCCTACGTCTCCTTTAGCCTAACCGGCATAACCGTGGGACGTAAAACTCAAAGATTTCATTTTCAGTCCCTACGTGTGTGATAAATTTTCCTTTGTATATTTTTATTGCAGAGCTATTCGCCATCATAGCTGTACAAATTAAAGTTTTCTCTTGCATTCAGAAGTATATTTAAACTAAAAATTAAACAAATTTTCCTTAGTAACGGAATAACTATGAAAAGGATTTGGGTTCCATGTATGGATCTAATTCATTCCAAAGATATCATCGTCACAAAGGGTAACAATGTTTCTTGCAATTATTACCATGAAACACAAGGAATGCTGAACACCTTTCCTTGGATAAAGTCACCCGTTGGTACTGTATTTCGAGTAAAAGAACGTTGGTTTCGTTTAGTATAAATTTTAGTTAATTAATTTAATTTTTCTTCAGACAATGCTATCTGTACAAGGCGAAGGTAGTATAACGTAACTCGTTATACACAGGTCCTCAGTCATAATTTTAGCTAGATTATATTAATAAAGTCACTTAAAACAATTTATGTTGCGTTTAGCTTTCCAGGCCTTTATTGTGGTACACACTTATTGAAATAAATACACACCTTCATAATTATGCTTATATCCCTTTTATGATGGTTTCTGAATTATATCGTTTATTTACAAAACGTTGCTATAACAACGTAAAGACAAAAACTCATCACAAATCATCAGATTAGAATCAATTTTGATTCTCTTTCCTTTTTCATATTTTCTTCTTCTTCTTCTTCAAACTGGTTAGTGCACATTTTAGAATCATACAGAAATATAAGAAAAGATATTTCAAATTACACTGAAAATACAAGATGGCGTTGCAGTAGGTAGCTCAACATCGTGAATAACTATCCAAATTAAGAGATTTCGAGGAAAAGTTTCAGATGATAAACAAACTCAGAGCATCTCCTCTGGCTTGATCCTAGGCATTATTATGGTAGCTCCCTTACTAGTTACAATCCCTCTCCATCCTATCCGAACTGACGCACAATCATAGTCATACGTCTTGCCAATAAAATCAGAAAAATAAACACACTGCTGAACAAGACTGCACTTATTTAATATAAAAACACATTTGCACGTGACGTTTCAATCTTCTAGCCAAGATCCTCATACGTCTTATGAGGATCTTGGCTAGAAGATTGAAACGTCACGTGTAAATGTGTTTTTATATTAAATAAGTGCAGTCTTGTTCAGCAGTGTGTTTATTTTTCCTATCCGAAGCTCGAGTGGATAGTCAGGATGCGCTTGATTCTTCGGAAGACTAGTGTGCTCTTATCAGTTAGAGCTCAAGCTCATAACCTACCTCAGAGCATCTCTGCTGGGCTAACACTAGTCTTTAGATATTACGGTGGGTATCTTTTTAGTTATGACCACTCTCCTACCCATCCAAGGATTGAATAGGTAATCAGCATACAACTCTTTCGCAGAAGATTGGTGTTTTGCTATCAATTACGAGATCGCTAGTTGGAACTAGTTTCTATGGCTCATTATTATTAGCCACACATTTATTATTTCTAGAACGCCCGCTAACACTTCTAAAGAATTATAATAATATACTACTATTCACTGATCAACCGAAGTTCATCTCCATTACACATATTGGTTGAGAAACTTTTCTAGTGAATAAGGGTCTATTGGCTTATCCAGTACCGTCACTAAAGTACTAAGGCAAGATCATATCCACGCAGCATTGTATTAGACGTTCTATCAACCACATATCCCACGGTTGGTTTATGGCCCGGTAGACTCCATCGAATTATAGGAGTTCGTTGAAACCATTAAATGGTTCAAGTTCCCATCCTGTCTACCTTATGTCACGTGAGAAGTACCAGTATTAACGAACCCACTAGCACATGTAGTTAGCCCTATTGAATTGGGATACCTGCTTCAACCGCTAGAGGTCGTGACTTTTAGTGTACAAAATTAGAAATAACGAGAACAGAATTTGACATAATAAAAGCCACCTGGGCGACCACAATCCTTTCCACATGAAAGTGATTGAATTTAGCTAAAACTTAATCAGGGGCGATCCAGGATCTGGGGAAGGGGGACGGTGGGTTGTCATACTACTACTTAGCTACTTTTAACAGCATCAAACTCCGGGATGGGTTTTATTTTATATATAAAATAAGAAAGTTTCCCCTTCTGGGGGGCGACCGCCCTCCCCTGGATCCGCCACTGAACTTAATATTAATTTTGCTTAATAACTTGTAACAGACTGTTTATTCTGTTCCAGTTTTATTTTCTCTAAATAGTTGTATTCAATGTTTAATTATTGGCATATTTATTTGTTTAATTTTGATTACTGAATGTTATTTTAATGTATTAAATTTTATTAGAAATTTGCATTCATGTTTATAAGCTTTATGTACTAGAGACCAGTCATGTGCCGTAAACTATAATTTTACGTCTACGCGATTGTCTACTGTAATCTATACGTAATCTACATTACACCTTTTCCCGTGTAGACTATGTAGACAACCACTATCAAATGTAAGGAACAATTTCGTTGCTCGTTTGTTCATATTTCCTCATTCAGTTGTTTCGCTTCGGTGCAGCGAGCATTTTTGCCGATCCCAAACGTTTCAGGATTCTTGCCAATTTGATGTCGAGAACAGAACCCAAACAACCCCTGCAGGGCTTCTAACCCGTTCCTACTACTACTACTACATTAGCTGTGGATCTATATAGTACAAGGGCAACGTACTACTACTACATTTGCTGTGGATCTATATAGTACAAGGGCAAACTTATTTTAATGAAAAAAGTTTAATGAAAACTTTAAAAAAATGATCGTTAAATCACTTTTTGAATATTATTTTTAATCTTATTTTAACGAAAGAAGTATTATAAAAATTTTTAAAAGTAGTAAAAAACTGTCCGTTATCAGGATTTGAACCCACGCCAAAAACATTTCCTTTACTAACATGTTGCGGTAGCCCACTCGGCTACCAGAGCCGAGATTGTTTGCCCTTTACTTTACATGTAGATCATGTCTTGTGATATCGTATCTGTATCGACCAATCAGATCAGAGGATATCTGAAACGTTTGGGATCCGCAAATATGCGTGCAGCGAAAGATTAGGGAAACGAGTAACATATAAAAAGTAGAGGGAATTATGTAATCTGTATGTTTACTCTGCTCTGCACATACCACTTCCTTCCATTTTCCACTTTGAGCACTGCTTTTATAATAAAATTTACTTTTATAATGAAAACTAATTCTCACCTGTGAGCTTTCAGTCTTGAATATGCTGTATTTGCCAATTTTTTCTTGCATATTTTACAAAATGCATAGTATTTTTCATTTTCCTTCATCAAGACGAAACTAAGTATTCGAAAGTTACTATTCGCTGGTCTAGGCATTTTATTTTGTACGCAATTTCGCAAGGTAACGACAAAATAAAGCTCCTTTATTGTCCACGATGCCATATTAAATTACGTGTTGTTGACATATTCTACACAGTCTACGTTGTTTACATTATCTACGCATAGTTGACACGTAAACGTAAAATATCGTTTTTTACGCGTAGACGCACATCTCTGCTAGAGACCATGTCATCTCTTTAAATACTGGGTAGGTGTAATTTTTTTCTTCTAATGGATTGTGAGAAGAAGATGTAAGTGTTTTTCTTAGAAGAAAGGTTGAAATTATTATTCCTTGCAAAATAATTAAGAGTTATTTTCATTATTATAAATTTTAGATAGTTTGGTTTCAAATTTTTTTTCAAACAAAGGAACTTCAACTGTTCGATTAACTCACTACTCGTGCCGAACTTGCACTTCAAGTCGAAGTCTAATAAATTAATCCCAATTACAAGCTTCCCATGACCGAAACAGGATCCATCCTGTTATGAGAGGTTTAACAATAACATAGAGAGGTGAGAGGCTCATTACAAACTTTATAACAGTTTTTTGGGTTTTGAGGGCAATTATCACATCGCCTCTTCTATGTATCACTTCTATATGTTCCTTTATTCATTAATATCATTCTATCCAAATAGGCTAAATTTTGATTAATTGGCGTTAAGTTTCTCTTCTCGGCATCCAGACCATACTAAGCGTGATTTACTGCTTAAATTGGGAACCAAATCATAACTTGGATTTTTATCTGAGGCTATTACTCCAATTGGAGATTGGCATATAAAGCAAGAAAGCATGCGTATTAGTCAATTAATCCTCTTAAGTCTCGTGCTTGCTAGTTCTAGTTTGCTTCTGATAGTTATTTCTCAAGTGGCACTTCCTTCGAAATCATAATTTGTTGCTTTATTCCTGTTTTCTGGTATGTTATCTCTGCCTCTTTTTGTATCCATTTTTATATTTGTGTCAATAATAAGTATCATTAACTCATATCCTGTATTTTACAAGAAACATCTGTCACCATCTAGATTTATATATATCTTTCCGTATTAACATTACTCGTCGTGAAAGTTGAATCTAATGATTTTTTTGAAGAAGGAGGTAATTTTTTATATTCCTTTTGTTTTTTGTACAGAATAATTTAGTATTCGTGGATGAAGTGTGTCTAGCGGTTGCATACATTCAACCTATATTATTATTATTATTATTATTATTATTATTATTATTATTATTATTATTATTATTATTATTATTATTATTATTATTATTATTATTATTATTATTAAGTATTCTGCCTTTTCACAGATCCCGGGACTAACGAGTTATTATTATTATTTTAGGTTTGGCCCTGCAAATGTTTCTTCCATGTTTCTCGATCTCTAGTTTTCTCTTTTAATTCTCAATATTTTCTTCTGTTTTTTAAAATCATCTATCAGCTATGTTCTTCTTCTTGCTATTCCTCGCTTTCCTTCCATCTTTCCTATCTTCATCTTCCATCTTCATGGCGCTATGAAGAATACAGTTTCTTCTGAAGATATTTCCAATCCAATTAGCCTTCCTATGAAGGATACTGGCTCCTCTTCTTTCCTATCCATTTTAAAACATGTTTGTTTATTACTCTCTCTGACCATTTTGTCTTCTCCATCTTCCTCTAACACCATACTTCGAAGCTCTTTAAATATTTCTTATCTAAGTTCTGTAATGTCCAGTATACATGATATATAATTATTCCCTCTATCTTTTTTTAGGTATACGATAATGATGTCCATCATCTTCATAATCTACGTCATCTCCGTTGACTTTAAAATTATAATTTCAGTACACAATGGAAATAACCACCGGGTTGAGAGTAAACCATCTGGAGGCTATATAGTAAAAGATAAATAAATTTACCGTTGAAATTGATATGCGGTCATGAAACGAGTACATGTCCCTGAGAACGACGGGAAATTTCATCTACATATGTTTACACTATGTATGTAACATTCTACCGACATAGCCACATTTGGACACGTTTCATCAGTATACTTTCCATACCTTACACAGTATTCATTATCCATTTCTTTTGCCGTTGTCAAACTGAATAATTTGTTCTGCTTCTGTCCATGCCAAACTTCTACTCACATTCGTCTCGGATTTGACTCTTCTTTTCCGACTTACCTACTGAATAGCCGTTTTTGAATAACCTTTTAAATATTATTTTTATCTCTATTACATTTTTCATTATGTTTTTTTTCTATTCTATAGAACACAAGAGCTAATTATGTAAGTCATGGACTGATGCCATAAAAAATGATAGAAACAACGTATTACGTATTCATTCTTGTCCCGTTCAAAACATTCCTGCTGTCTACATGCCAATCCCAACGTTGTCGTCATCGCTAGAAACAATACTGGAACGTCAGAGTTCCTCGTAGTGTTGTTCTGGATAGAATGGATGATGTCAAAACGTTTCACTTTTAAAGTGGATTTCACTGTAGGGAACATAAAAAGTCGTACGGAGCTAGATCCAGTGAGTAGAGTGATGATGTATGAAGGGAGTATTTTGGTCAAGAAGTCGGATATCATTCGTAAAGTGTAACGCAGAGCACTGGCATGGTACAAAAGCTACTGTCCGCTTGCTCACTTATCGTGCTAGTTATGATGGACGGAATCGGGCAACAATTGAAACACTACTATTTAAATCTACTTATTTTGATACGTGGAACATATTCGTGATGCATGATCCAGAACAGAAAACATAATCAGTAGCACTTTCACTTGGAATCGAAGTAGTCTGACCTCTTTTGGGTTTCTAGGGTCCAGTGGTTTCCATTCGAATGACAAATATTGCTTTCGGAGTCCGTCATTCTCTATGATACTGACAAGGAACGTATCGTTGGTCGATATTTCCCCCAGTTTCCTACTGAGGTGACACGGATGTCCTTCTTGTCTTGTGTGAGAATCCTCAGCACGAATTTCGCCGATAAACGCTGCATCTCAAGATCTTCGTGTAATGTTTGGTGGCATAAGACGATGAAAATATTTAACTCGTCGCTATCTTATGGAAAGTTAGTTGACGATCGGATATCACAAACGCTTGTCTTAACGGACGAGTGGCTAGGACAGGGATTATCCCTCACGGTCATTTTTCCTTGGAAATGTGCAAATCACTTAAAGGTCGTTGCGTGACTCACTGATGTGCGGCTGTAACTGTTTCTTGAAGTTCAAAAACAAAGTTAAAACAAATTTGTTCTTGATCCATGACTTGACACGGATCACCAACAAAGTGCACACAGTCACTTTCATTGAACACTGCGTGAGCTCAGGTGAACGATAACGCTGTGACCTCATTATGAAATGTTGCCACATGTATCTACGATGAGAATTCCGAGCTACAATTATTTTTTTTTTAAATCTGAGTTTCAAGTGAACAACTCATGTATACGAGGGTCACTACGAAAGTTTTGAGATGTGAAATAACTTACATACTTAAAAATTAATTTAACACTTACATTTTCTCAAACTATTCACCATTACACTGTACACACTTTTGCATCCTCGAAAACCACTTTTGGAAGCAGTGTTGCCAGTCTTTTTCTTCAAGTGTTGAATGCTCATTCTCGTAAGTCACTACAGCTTCTTCAGGGCTGCAAAATCTCTTCCCGCGCATGTGATCTTTGATCCTGTGGAACAGAAAAAATCACACGGAGCCAGGTCAAGGCCATACGGCGGATGAGTCATAAGTTTGACCTCCGTAGATTCTAAAAACTGAATTGTGATGTTGGCCGTGGATGCGGACGCGTTATCATGATGAAGCAGAATCCCGCGCAATCCAGTTCTTGGACGCCGTTCCCGAAGCTTCTGGAACAATTTTGTTGGGTAAACAGTGGTGTACCACTGTGCAGTAACAGTCCTTTGTTCTTCAAGTGGAACAGTTGCAACATGGCCAGATTTGGAGAAGAAAGTTGCGATCATCTTCTTACCCACATCTTCTTTGCGGTCGCTTCACTTTCGTTAGTGGATTTTCGTCTGGAAAGATCCAAACTGTAGACTGGCGTTTATTTTCAGGGTCAAATTGATAGATCCAAGCCTCATCACCAGTAACAATGTCAGAGACGCGTCGAGAATTGTCTCCATCAAATCTTGCAAGCATTTCTTCACACCATTCCACACGCATGCGCTTATGCTGTTCAGTCAAAGTGTAAGGCACCCAATGAGATGAAACCTTCCTGAGCCGAAGATGATCATGAAGAATTTTTGGTACTGCTGGCCATCCAATGTTCACTATAGATTCAATGTCCTTGAAAGTTGTTCGAGAATTTTCTCGAATCATTTGTTCCACAGCGGCAATGTTTTCATCTGAGACAGTTGTTTGCCGGACGTCCAGCTCTCTCTTCATCTTTAAGCGATGTCCGGCCTCTTCTGAATTCACCAAACCACCGAAAAATTGTAGCACGGGAAGAAGCAAGGTCCCTAAATGTCCCCTGTAAATGGTCAAGGCTTTGTGTCTTGTTCAAACCACTTTTGAAATCGTAAAGGATCATTGCCTGAAAATGTTCCCTTTCGAGCTCCATTCTAGACAGCCGAATACTGTTCACGTCAACAAACAAGTGAAGGCGATACGGCCACGCCGATAAGCGAGGCGAGTTGAAATTTGCTTCTCTTCTTCGCTCTGGATACCACTACCGAACGCAATTGTTGGAATTCAAATACTGTGCCAAAACAATGCGCATCTCAGAACTTTCGTAGTGACCCTCGTATAATACATTATTTAGACTGTTGCTAAGTGCGTCAGATGGAATATTGTTTTGTATGTTAAAGTAGAATTGCCGGCAGAATCCAGGATATTTCTCAATACGTAATCTTATTCGCATTGTAGGTCAATTCGACAGTATTGAAATTTCCGTTTAAGATTGATACATTTTTAAAGTAGCAATATGTAGCAGTAGCACCTCTAGGTAAATTTCATGTTATTTGAGTATTTCTTTCTTTTCAAGGACTGCACCCAAAAGAGCAGGTACTACTAGAATGGGGCTCCGAGAGACCAGCTGTCTTCGATCACTATGGCGGTGATACATCACAACAACTTCCAACATACCTTATTCACCTTTGCGCAATTAAGAAACCAGAGTTATATTCTGGTCTTACAGGTATATATTTTACATTATTCGTACTTCTTTAGTGTTAATAACGTACTTTCTATATCAACGGCCGTGTTGTGATAGGAGCAGGTACAACACGCAGAGCCGCTTTTGGGCTTAGGCAAGCCAGGCACGTGCCTAGGGTGGAAAAAAAGTAAAATTAAAATACGCTGGTGCAGAAAACGTCATTTCCGTTCCGGTTGAGCTACCTGGTTACATACAAACTAGATCTCGGCGGCTAATGCAAATGTGATAGATATAGGTCTAATTTTACTTCTGTTAATTGAAAATAGAGATTTATGTTACTTTATAAATAAGGATACTTAAGGACAATTGTCTGAGGATAATTGGGGGTAAAAACAAACTATTAACTGTACTAATATTAGGAAAAATACGTATTTTCTGTTATTAACAGACAAAAGCTGAGACTGTGGAAATGATTCCTTGTACACTTTTTAATTATAATAATTTATGAGAAACCTATAAATGGAACCTCCGTCGATTTAAAACTATTATCTTGTTACTCAATATGTTAAACTGAACATCAATACGATGAAAGAATTTTAAAAAATGAAAAGAAGAAGACAACAATTATAATCTACTTTTGATGAGTTCAATGTATTATTATTAAAAGCGCGCCCAATAAATTTCAGTCTCCTGTACTGTACATGTATGGGATTATTTTATCACTTGCTTATTTAGCAGGAAGTATCAGCGTTTGTTTGTAGCCATCATGACTGAGCCCAGTCAAGGTCACATCAGACGGCTTTAGAAGAAGTGTGTGCTCTAGAAATAGCAGGGGACGTAACAATTTGAAGTGCCTAGAGTGCCGGGGAGGTTAAAAAAGGACTATAGGGTTCTAGCAACATTATAATCTTGTAGTGGGCACGAAAACCAGAACCAGTTTTTCAAAGCTTTTAAAAACTTTTTTTTCTCGAAACCGGTTCAGTTTTTCAAAACAGGTTTTCTATCAAAAACCGGTAACGATTTTCTAGCAAGAATTAACTTTTTCGTTAACTTGTTTAAAAATGAATACTATAGAAAAGAGAAAGGATAACGGCTTCGGTGAAAATCACAGCAGTTTCAATATAAAGCCTTAACTATTGAAGAAATGTAAAACCAGTTTCGAGGAGAAATCAAAAACCCGTTTCGGTGAAAACACCGTGTGCGTGGGTTTCCTCAGGGTTCTCCCGTTTCCTCCCACTTTCTTCATTCCACGATTTCACTCATTTCTCATCATCGCAGTCTCCTTTAGCCTCGCCGGAATAAGGGGTCGCTGTGTCTCAGTGGTAGAGCGTTCACCTCTGGTACTTAGGGTCCCGGGTTCGATCCGAGCCTCCGCCAAGTGAATCTTGTGGTGGACAAACACCATGTGCGTGGGTTTCCTCGGGGTTCTCCCGCTTCCTCCCACTTTCTTCATTCCACCATTTCATTCATTACTCATCATCACCGTCTCCTTTAGTCACGCCGGCATAATCGTGGGACGTAAAACTCAAAGATTTCATTTCATTTTCCGTTTAGGTGAAACACCTAAACCGGTTTCGGATAAAATCGAAATTTACGTTTTCAGCTTTTCTGCAAACCAATTTCCAGGTTTTATGAAAGAAAAAAATACCCATCCCTACTACATCGACGTGCTGTCATGACTCATGTAAGGGCAATACGAGCACGGGTATTTTTCTTTTTAAAAAATCTATGTTGCTTCATTCAATTCGTGTCAAAATAACAAACAATGTGCTTATGACTTTGATACAAAATAAATAAAGTAATTGTGCATGAATATTAGTGTCGATGCTAAACTCTAATATCCAGAAGTATCTTTAGTGATGAGTCCTACGAGTGAAATGAAAGAGAACTAATGGCGACGCAGAATTCTCATCAAATTAAGTAGCTGAGTTATTTTTTTCCTATGAAGTGTTCTTTTCATAAGTTTTGTAAATGTTCATTAGTATGCTCTTTAAGTAGAACGAGGAGTTTAGTTTCGTTCAGTATTCCTGGATTTCATCTTTAAGTTTCATTCAGATTTATTGCAAGTAAAGACGCGGACACGACGTCGCGCAGTGACTACACTTTTGTCGCTATGTTGCACGTAGTTTCACCAATCGCTAACAGATGGCGTGGGGAGGCTCAGACCCGATTATGCCAATTAAAAAAAAAAATACGCGGACGCTTGTCTCCTTACCAGACAGCAGTGGCGTAACCAGCTGAGCTCTAGGGGCCCAGGCCTCTCCGAAACTAACCTGGCCTATTTTATATAGCACGCTTCAGACAAATTTTGTTGAAATTTCCAAACAATCATTGCTTGTCATTTGTCCAGTATCTTTAAAAATATGCAAAGTCTCTCTCTCACTCACTCACACACACACACACGCACCATTTGTGAAAAGTGCTCTTAATCTGCATTGGGGCATGAGACATCACATGCGTAATATCGTCTTAATAACTGTGAATTTCATTTTTATTTTAACGCCTTTTCGTATATTAATAGGGATAACTAAGTTTCTTGTAATGCGGAGAATTCAAACTTTCAATTTTGTCCATGTCAGATGGTGCACCGAAATGAAATCCTGGTTGCGCCACTGCCAGGCAGTATACTCTTTTAACGGTTTTGCACGTCGGAGACCATAGAGTTAGAACTTCAGTAAAGGATTTTATTCCAATGTCGCTCGAGGGGTTCACGTTGCCTCTGTGAAACGGGTACTTGGAATATAAGGGGCATAAACGGACGAAGTCTATTATCTGGACTAGTGTTGTAAAATTTCCGGAAATTTTGAACCGGCTGGTAAAAAAACGTTTTTTCTGGTTTCTTTCCGGAAAAATTGGAAAAGTTGGGAAAATAACAAAAAAAATCTTTGTATTAGGTTAGCTTTACTAGTAATGGAACAGTTTTTTTTTTCGAACGCGTGAAAAATGTAAATTGAGAAATTTCAATATTGTGAATATTTAAAAAAAGAAGCATTCGAAAATAAAATTGTTGTAAATATTCTTGAAAATTAATAGTCTGCATTCATTTCCTCTATGTGCCTTTTAGTCGTTTAGGTCTACTCCTAATTGTGCATTAATTACTGAAATTTTATAACTGCATACACATCTACCATCATAAAGAGTTTTTGTTGCAACAAATAGGACTTTTGAATGAAACTGAGTTCTTAAGTGCTCTTTGATCTAGTGAAATTTTATTAATTTTAACTAAATTACTTCTTAAAAGAAAGAGCAGTAGGCAAATTTCACTAATACTCGTGAACTAAGACACATAATTAATATTATTTAATATTCAAATACAGATTTTAATATAAACTTTATGTTCAAAATTTTGTATCTATACAAATACATGTTTTCTAATTTAACAAATTATCTACGTATATAAAATGAAAGGGTTGTAACTTAACAACTCTTGAACCACCAAACTGATCTCGATAAAAATTTTCAATATAGATAAGTTCAGGCCTGGGATGGATTTTACCACTTCAATTTGAAAGTGCATCTTGGAGGAAGGAAGTGCGGATATATATTGAAAATTACCAATCTTAATGTCAAACTCAGTTTTCTTAGCTGCTGAGATGAACAGTGACATTTCCGATGAAGCATAAATTCAAATTCAACGCTGCAACTTGGGGGAAAGGGAGGAAGATACATACCTAGGTGAAATGATAAAAATGACAGATATTTGTGTCAAATCCATAGTTTTAGTGGTTGCTGAGATGAACAGTAACATTTCCGATGCTGTTTAAATAAAAATTTAGGCTGCAACTTAGGGGAAGGAGAAGGGGAGATATATAAAAATGGCTGAAAATAGCCTATATCAGTGTCGAATCCATAGTTTTCGGGGACGCTGAGGTGAACAGTGACACTTTCTATGCCGTTTAAATCCAAATATATCCCCGCAAACTGGAGGAGGAGGGAGATATATAAAAATGATACAAAATGATCGATATTAGTGCGAATCCATAGTTTTTAGGGCTGCTGAGATGAACAGTGACATTTCCGATGCAGTTTAAATCCAAATTCAACGCAGAAACTTTAGAGACGGGAAAGGGGGTGATATATAAAAATGATCGAAAATGACTTATATTAATGTCGAATCCAAAGTTTTCGGGGTCGCTGAGATGAACAGTGACACTTCTAACGCCATTTAAATCCAAATTCAGCGTCAAAAATGACCAATATTAGCGTTGAATCTATAGTTTTTGGGGTTGCTGTGATGAACAGTAACACTTCCGATGCTGTTTAAATCCAAATTCAGGCCAGCAACTTGGGTAGGAAGAGATATATAACAATGACTGAAAATGGCCGAAACTAACTCCATTCTATCACAGTGCTCCAATCCTTTAAAGTTAGCACCGTGATAAAATGGAGTTATTGCTACAAAAGATCCTAAAATATAATCCTAGTTAGATTAATTAATATAGACGTAATATAAATTATCTTAAGTAATCTTATAAAGTTACCATTTTATGGCAGGGAAGTGTTAAAATAACAATGCCAGAATAATTTTAGTTAATAGCGGTATGTTAAAATCAAATATATATTTTATGGAGAACGTATCTTCCTTATGCTGTGTAAAATTTCCGGATATTTTGAATCCATTAGAAAAACTCTTTTGTTCGGAAATATTAAATATTGGCAAAACCCGGAAAATATAATTAAAAACTATTTCTTCGACTGATACTAATCTTATTTGCTTTAACGTGTCTGCAGCATATATGTATAAAACGTATTTCGCTAGCAGGAAAAATACTTAAGGCAACAGCTTTTAATTTTACTTTTTAGTTTTCTGATTTCTGATAAAAATCCCTCTTTATTATTTGTAACTAGCAGCGTTCACCCCGCTTCGCTGCGGTCACCCCGGAACGCAATAAACTTTGTTACTTAGATAATTTTTACTTTTTCGCTTTCAAATTGCAGTAAATGTTAACATTATAGCGCCTGTCATTTATGTTAACCCGCCGAGTGACACGATCATGCGGGTTGCATATAAATACGTTTATTTTTATACCTATGATGAACTAACAAAGGATTTGTACGTTATGAAAACTTGAATGGTCAATTATCTCAAGACACTGGTAATTAAAAATTAAAGTGATATGATAAAAACCATCTAGGGTCCAAATCCTAATAACCCCCCAAAAATGAAAGAAATTGGTTCAGCCGTATTAGCGTGATGAGCTAACAAAGGATTTGTGCGTTCTCTTTTATATAATAGACTAGCAGCGTTCACCCCGCTTCGCTGCGGTCACCCCGGAACGCAATAAACTTTGTTACTTAGATAATTTTTACTTTTTCGCTTTCAAGTGATATGATAAAAACCATAGAAGATTGCAGTAAATGTTAACATTATATCGCCTGTCATTTATGTTAACCCGCCCCGCTTCGCTGCGGTCACCCCGGAAGTTTTCGCTTTCAAGTGATATGATAAAAACCATAGTAGATTGCAGTAAATGTTAACATTATATCGCCTGTCATTTATGTTAACCCGCCGAGTGACACGGTCATGCGGGTTGCATATAAATACGTTTATTTTTACCTATGATGAACTAACAAAGGATTTGTACGTTATGGACACTTGAATGGTCAATTATCTCAAGACACTGGTAATTAAAAATTAAAGTGATATGATAAAAACCATCTAGGGTCCAAATCCTAATAACCCCCCAAAAATAAAAGAAATTGGTTCAGCCGTATTAGCGTGATGAGGTAACAAAGGATTTGTGCGTTCTCTTTTATATATATAGATTATATTTTTCGAACAACTCAAAAAGAGAGATTATCTTATTTACATATACACACATATACTACACAAGTGCGTAAATTTTAGCAGCGACAAATATATTAAAGAATTTAACATGTGAAATTTCCGTTCTTTATTATTAGACCCCTAAAGACTAACAGAATATCCGTTCTTCGCACTTGGAGAATATGTTTCATAAGGGACACCAAAACTATCACTTAGGACTCTAAAAACTATGAATTCGACACTAGTATCAGTGATTTTAAATTACTTTTACATGTCACCTTCCCCCTTTAGGAGTAACTAGTGGGGGCTGAATTTGGATTTAAACGACATCGGAAGTGTCACTGTTCATCTCAGCCACCCCGAAAACTATGGATTCGACACTAATATCGGCCATTTTGATCATTTTTATATATCCCCTCTCCTCCACCCCAAGTAACGAGGATGAATTTGGATTTAAACGGCATCGGAAGTGTTACCGGTACTATTCATTTCAGCGACCTTAAAAACTATGGATTCGACACTAATATCGGTAATTTTCGATCATATTTATATATGTCCCCGCCTTCACGTTGCGTGGATAAATTTGGATTTAAACAAATCGGGAATGTCACTGCTCATCTCAGCGACCCCGGAAACTATGGATTTGACACTAATATCGGCCATTTTCAGTTATTATTATATATCTCTTCCTACCCAAGTTGCTGGCCTGAATTTGGATTTAAACAGCATCGGAAGTGTTACTGTTCATCACAGCAACCCCAAAAACGATGGATTCAACACTAATATTGGTCATTTTCGACGCTGAATTTGGATTTAAATGGCGTTAGAAGTGTCACTGTTCATCTCAGCGACCCCGAAAGCTTTGGATTCGACATTAATATAAGTCATTTTCGATCATTTTTATATATCACCCCCTTTCCCGTCTCTAAAGTTTCTGCGTTGAATTTGGATTTAAACTGAATCGGAAATGTCACTGTTCATCTCAGCAGCCCTAAAAACTATGGATTCGCACTAATATCGATCATTTTGTATCATTTTTATATATCTCCCTCCTCCTCCAGTTTGCGGGGATATATTTGGATTTAAACGGCATAGAAAGTGTCACTGTTCACCTCAGCGTCCCCGAAAACTATGGACTCGACACTGATATAGGCTATTTTCAGCCATTTTTATATATCTCCCCTTCTCCTTCCCCTAAGTTGCAGCCTAAATTTTTATTTAAACAGCATCGGAAATGTTACTGTTCATCTCAGCAACACGAAAACTATGGATTTGACACAAATATCTGTCATTTTTATCATTTTACCTAGGTATGTATCTTCCTCCCCTTCCCCCAAGTTGCAGCGTTGAATTTGAATTTATGCTTCATCGGAAATGTCACTGTTCATCTCAGCAGCTAAGAAAACTGAGTTTGACACTAAGATTGGTAATTTTCAATATATATCCGCACTTCCTTCCTCCAAAATGCACTTTCAAATTGAGCAGTCTGGAATACGGACGAAACTATTATGTAATTTTATAACCACTCTCAAAAAGGATCTTAGCCCGTAATTATTTCGCCACTTAACTAACTACATTGTTTTGTAGTAGTTTTACTGGTATGAAATAAGTATATTCTTCTGTAATGATTATTTCATAACTTAAATATATAATTGTTTTCAAATATTTAAAACACTTCATTAGAATAATGTCTCGATTAACGACAATTAGTATGATCTTATTTATTATTATAGAACAAAACAAGCAGTAATCATGAAAAATCCTTCTCTTTGTTCAGGAAAAAATTTAATGTTTTATATATTCCTTTAATTTTAGGAGATTTTTCGAGGTTGGTGCTGAAAATAATAATGACTCGAGATCTGGAAGACCATCTTCTGTCGACGTTCTTTCCCAGCATAATCTTTGTGATGGTTTCATGGTGTAGCTTCATTGTGTCTCCCGATGTAGTCCCTGGAAGAACAGTCCTAATAGTTACTACACTACTAAGCTTAATCACTATGTTCGAAGCAAACAGGTAACAATATTTCCAAATATTTTAAAGTTTAATACCTTATTTTTTTTTAAAAAAAACTTTATTTATTTATTAGCTGAATATACCCATTCTTCGCATGGGGGCAGTATTTGGAAGTCAATGCCTGTGGGAGTGTCACCATCCACTTCAGCAACAGCAAAAACTATGGATTTGACACTAATATCGGCCATTTTGTGCTCTTTTTACATGTCTCGGTATCGGCCCCCGGTGATCCCCGGCCCGCAACCAAATAGGTTGAATTTGGAAGTTAATGCAATTGGAGCTTCACCATTGATCTCAGCGACCGCGAAAACTATGAATTCGACACTAATATCGGTCATTTTCTACTACTTTTACATGTCTCCGTAAACGCCCTGAGACCCCCTGGTTCGAATTAAAAAAAAAAAAAAACTTCGCCTTAGTCTGGGGCCTGGACCAAAGTATCCGTGACCAAAATTTGGTAACTCTCGGTCAACTTGTGTGGTCCCCAGGCCGGTCCCGTTAAACGCCCCCCCCTGATTCGAAATTTAAAAAAAAAACGCTTCGTCTTGACCCGGGGACTGAGCCAAGGTACCCGTGACCAAAGTTTGGTGACTCTCGGTCCACTCGTCTGGTCTCCAAGCCGCACACAGACAGACAAACATACAAACAAATTCTTTATTTTATTTACTCGATTTGCAGGACATTTGATATTAATCTTCTGTCCTAATTTTCTTACATTGTTATAATCTTATTTTGCAATGTATAACAACCAAATACGCATTTCACACCTTTCAGTATAATTTAAAATTTTATATTTATAACATTGACTTCTTCTGGTTATTATTATTATTATTATTATTATTATTATTATTATTATTATTATTATTATTATTATTATTATTATTATAACGAAATGTCGCAAATTCAACATATTTTCAAACTTATTTTGTATTCATAATTCTGTCCTTTACGTTTTATTTCCACTACTGTCCTTTACAACGGCAGAAAAAAAATCAGAAACGTAGTGTACTAGACAATACGATTTTTCATGTGATACCTTTACCACAATTCACCTATCTGCTTTTGGTATGTCGCTATTTACAAAACTAGCAAAAGATGCTAAATCTATCTACAGTTGCAAATCGAAAGCAGATAGGTGAGTTGTGATAACGGTATCACATGCAAAATCATATTGTCTAGTTCACTACGTTTCTGCTTTTCGAATATTTTTATTTGTTTTGAAGATATTACAAAAAAAAAAACTCTAAAATTAGCGGTAGTTTAATTTCTCTGTAGTAAAGACTCTTAATTGTACGCAACATTTTGTCCAATGTATGTTAGGCCACACTAACATGAAATTGAATAAATGCCTGCATTGTGCTTGATCTTTCACGGAGCGTAGCTGTTTGCCTTTAAAAGTGGCATTTAGCAGTTATTATTTGACGTTTTTTTTTTTTTTTTTTTTTATAAACAGCTTATTTTGTTAGATGCATTATGAGTGAAAGGCATAAATGGTGATCTACATTTCTTTTTATCTGAAGTTCCTTATGAGTTTTCCTCTCTTGTTAAGGTCTTAAAATACCCTGAATCAAATTACAAATGACATTTTAAGAATATTTTTATTGGTATTGTAATATCCCACACGTGGTTCTATTTGTAAACATTAACATGTGATTTTATTATTAAATAATATCACATGCGTTTTAGTACAAGATACTATATACTATAGATACAAGATACTATACAAGATACTATAGATACTATAGAAGCAGACTACAGGAATCCCCACCACTGGATTATGAAATGGAAGAACACAGCGCTACCGCTACCCAGAAGGAGGTATAAAATTCCAAGGATTACCTCAACCGACATCACTCCCGGCTGATCACTCCTGCTCTCTTAGCTTGCCTGGAGTTTTGAGAGTATTCTAACATAACCCAAGCCTCTTATATTGGTGGAGCTATGAGGCCTACTGCCCACTTAGCTTGCTGTGGAGTTCTGAGATATTCCTAACTGCATATCGCTCTGTTTGCTGTGATGCTTCCTAGTATTTCTTCCCGCCTAGCTTGCTGAGAGCTTTGCGGGACTTCAACCTCTCTTTGCTTGCTGTGGAGCACTGGGAATCCTAGGCCACCTCACTCAGCTTGTCCGAAGCAGTGTTGCCACAGTCCAAGCTCTGGAGTGGGCTGAAAAATAGTACCAAATTGAAACAAAAAGGGCTGAATTCATTATCCTATACCAGTGTAATACATGGCTCTATAACACGATACTAAAAGAGGTAAAGTTCTAGAACACTCGCCCCCTTTTCCAAGAGTTCAAATAAACAAAGTGTTCTTTTTAAAAATTACTTTTTAAAAATATCCAACAGGATCTCGAACAACCGTGGAAGTAGATGAAACTTTTCCCGCACGTAGAAAGTATAAAGAGGCCGCAAATTAAAGGGGAAAACAATTATCATCTTCGGTATGTATTGTAAGGAAACCAAACGCCCCTCTATTTCAAAGTGACCAATACACCAAAATCGTGTTATGGCCGTATATGAAAAAAATACATAAAAGGAGGAACAAATCAATCATCTCCGAGCTCGTGTGTAAACAGTACATTATAATAAAATATTAAAATATAAATTATTGCACTTATTCTCTCTTATTTCACGACCGAAGGAGGATAATAGAATGTAAGAAAAATATAAGATAAGTAAACTGACAATTGTAAAAAAATGTAAAACTGGTCCAGAGTCCTATAACCTTCCCTGAAATACATAACAAGAAAGAGATGTAGAAAGAGTGTTACTGACATTTTTGAAAATGTGACAATTATTTGTTAAATGGTGCTGAACTGGGTAGAATTGTACCAACTTTTTCACAAAAGGGGCTGAAAATACCAATGTGGTACCAACGCGCCGTTGAATGACAAAAAAAGGGCTGAATTTGGTACAATTGCACTAAGTGTGGCTGGCAACAGTGGTCTGAAGCTTTATGGGTATCCTTCTCTTGGGTGTTTAGGCCTTGGGACACCTACTTTCCCTAATCACTTAGAGGATTTTGTATTTAGAAATATCTTACACTTACAAAACTGTATTATACCGTTTTATAACAGAAAGTTTTATAATAAAACTGGTTGTGGAAGAAAACTGATTCCCATGTGCAGGGCCGGATTTAGCATTTCGGCGCCCCTAGGCCCAATAATGTTTTCCGTCCCCTAGTCTGGTTAAAGTTACTTTCCTAAAAATCTTTATTAAAAATTATATCAGGCCTATATGTTAAGTTATGGCTATTTATTTTTATTTCTAGATATTTTTTATTTTTTTTCTCTCGGCCGTGCGCCCCCTGGGAGCTTGCGCCCATAGGCCCGGGCCTACCGGGCCTATTGGGAAATCCAGCCCTGCCCATGTGTAATTGCTTTATCTTCTACCTTAAGAGGCAATTTTGGAGTATGTTTAAAAGTAATAGTGTTATAACTTCATAAGACTGAAATCTTAATATGTGTTTCTGTTGCAGGGAGAGAGCGCCATCTTCTGTAAAGGTACAGGCGTATGAAATATGGATTCTGACATGTATTGTATACGTGTTCGGAGCTTTAGCCGAATACGCTTTGTTACTGTGTTCCATTCGTAACAAAGGCATTTCTGAGTCCAATGAAACGAAGATTGTCAAAATAGGATGGCAACTAAAGAAATTGGATAAAGACTTAGGAGAAAATGAAAAGGTAAAAAAACAATCTTTTTTTTTTAATTTTGAATCGATTTCTGTTAAAAGGGCGTATGTGCAGTAAACACAATTTTCCGGAAATGACAAAAAACTGTTTTTTTCGCGAGTACGTTCGGTTGATGGAAAAAAGAATGTGTAAATGTACATGATTACTGATTGTTTACTACCTATATAGGATGTAACTGTGAATTATGGTTTAATCTACAAAAAATATTAAATTTTGGACACATACGCCCTTTTAACAGAAAACATTTTGACATAAAATGTGAAACCAGGGTTTTTCTAAAATATATCTAAAATTTTAGACACAATTACATTGGTAGTACATTAATGAAAGACAGAGATACTAATAATAGTAATTAGTAATAATAATAATTTGATATCAAATATTTTTCTCCCAAAAATTACTTTTTTTAAAAAATTTAATCTCTCTCAGGATAAGTTCTGAATTAACACTTGTCGTTACTGTTTGCCTTACTCCGACTTGTAAAGTACTTTGAATCCATATCGGGAAATACTAAGGTTATGCTGGAATATACCTTGGCCACCTACATCCTAAATAAACATCCTGCGAACGTTAATATTGTGCCAGAATAAAAGGTGAAATTTTCTCACGGTATCTTTTACGGGATCTAAAACTGTGGCTACAAAGTTGAGACTAATCTTCACCTAATGTAACGCCAAAGCAGGCAATTATAAGTTTAGGTGGATTTTATTTGAGAACAAGATCCTAAGACGAATATTCGGACCCAAGAGGAACAGGAATGGGGAATGGCGGAAACTTCATAACAAGTAACTACATAATTTATACGATTTACCCAACATTGTTAGGGTCGTCAAGTCCAGGAGGCTTAGGTGAGCAGGTCATGTAGCTAGAATGGAAGAAAGTAGAAACGCTTTCAAAGTCTTGACTGGAAGACCAATCGGAAAACGACCATTAGGAAGACGTAGGCGCAGATGGGTGGACAATATTAAGATGGATCTCGCAGAGATAGGAATACAAAGTAGAAACTGGATCCAATTAGCTATGGATAGAAGTCAGTGGAGAGCTTTTGTGAACGCGGCATTGAACCTCCGAGTTCCATAGGCCATAGAGTTAGTTAGTTAGTTAGTTAGTTAGTTGTTAGTTAGTTAGGTGGATTTTATTTATATAGTGCGACGAGACATAATTGGGAATGCAAGGAAGTAGCATTGTATAAGAAAATATTATTATAATGGTTAAGATTTCTATTTTTAACCCAAGCGAGTTTTCTTGAAGTTTTATTTCCCAAATTCCTGAGCATTTGTCCAGATTCTAATACAGCTGATAGACAACCAACAGGTCACATTAATATATTATATCATAGTATAATATTATAATATATTAGACCTATATTATAATAATATAATTCAATGGCTTATATTTTCAACACGTTCCAAGGAATTCACTTCCTTTTAACACAAATCGCTACATCTACCTCTAGAATGCTCAATTTTAACAAAAAGTGAAAATCGTAAAAAAGTTACATACACCCTTTTAACAGAAATCGATTCATTTGAGTTTCAGTATCGTGATTAAATGTATTGATACTGGAGACCTTCTACTTCAACTGTTTCCCTTCTGGTGCTGCTGTCGATGCGTGTTTTCCCGTACCTCCCTGGAAATAGGAGGGACAAATTGCTGCGGCCGAGATCTTTCAATTGTTAGATGCGGAAGCGTTGCCACAATGAATTATTTCACGGACTTCACTGTGCTCTGTTTTGTTACTCATTCTAAGTAGCCTACGATTTTCACTCGTCAAGACCAAACGGCTGAACGATAAATTGAGAGAACACAGCTGTCATTCACTTCTTTTCCCTAAGCAAAGGGAGGATTTCCTCCATCAGAAGGTGGTGGGGGTGCGGCTGAAGTATGTTTCGCATATTTTCCGAGGGCACACCTGAGATAGACAGGCTCTAGCAGAAGTAATTTTTCTTTACACTGGAGGGATGCACACTACAATTCACTTATAACCATATTGTGTTTTCCTGTTCGTCGCACACTTCGTGCATTATCGGCAAACTTTTGAAATGCCGGACAATTGATTACGAAGGGAAGGAGATTTAGGATTTAGATTTCTGGGCTTTCGGCATCTATGGCCATGTTAGTCCGTCACTAGAATTAGGATTTCTGGGCTTTCGGCATCTATGGCCTTGTTAGCCCGTCACTAGGATTAGGATTTCTGGGCTTTCGGCATCTATGGCCTTGTTAGCCCGTCACTAGGATTAGGATTTCTTGGCTTTCGGCATCTATGGCCATGTTAGTCCGTCACGTTTGAGGGATGACGTCCCTTGGCGAGCACAGAATCCGGGAAAGGGAAGGAAGAAGGGATTGGGGAAGGAAGGAAGTGGCCTGGGACCTATATGCTAGGTACTACCCCGGCATTTGCCTAGTGTGAAGGGGGAAAACCCAGTAAAACCTTACTCAGGGTGGCTGGCCTGAAAAAAGCTTTTTAGAATATTAGGACCGAGTGCTCTCAACGGGAATCTACCCCGAAACCACTCTCACCGAAGGTGAGAACGTTAGGGACTACGCTACGTGGGACCACCCGAAATATTGACGATAGTGGAGGAGGTACGAGCTCAACTTCTATGTCAAATATCAAGAAACGCACAAATTAGTGATTAATGACTTCAAATCAAAAGTCTAAATATCAAATTCCATTAGTACAGTGGACAAATCTACTGGCTCCACTAATTACACCTAAACCGGATTAAACATATCTAATTATTTTGTCTTCTTCTTTACGCAGAAGATATTAAGTGTCAACCTCAGGCAGGTATGGCTTTTCTCCCTCACTATGATATCCATTACACCAGAAGCCGAAATAATTCCTCCGAATCAGAAAATACACAGCGACTGGCACGAGAATCCCCTCTTAATACGTGGATGTAGAGACAGCAAAGTCGTCACAGCAGACCTCAACCTGTCGCAGCCAGGCAACATGAGGACCGTCTGGTTAGGGATTAAGGAAATTCGACATATTTGTATCCAAATCTCTTGGGGAGAGAATATCGACACAACATCCATCTTCTATTGAAATCGGGTTCAAAGAGCTAAAATGGTAAAAGATACCGAGAAATGGTTTCCTTGTATGCATCCAACGTTTCAACAATAGCTTCCATCTTCATTGATCCACCTATTGAAACCGAAAGGGGTACGTTTAACGAATCATTTCCTTTTTCAATATTGGGTCCTTATAACCAAAACAGGTAAGAGGCAGCGATCCTAAATGGTAAACGGGAACAAACATTTGATTCCCCCTCCCCCCCAACCTGAGCGTCAACGGAAACGGACATAGCAGTAACTATCTTCGATTTAATTAGATTAGATTTTGAGTTTAGCAACATTTTCAGTAACGAAACTATATGGAATCATGCTTAACATGGAATCCGAACCACATGAGCCCCCGCCGGGAAACGAAACCTGGTCTCTCATTCCAAACACTATGCACGAGAAGGAAATGACTGTAACTGCTGAATTTCACTGTCCTCCTTTTGTTTTGTCACTGCGGTCTGATGTTAGCACTAGAAAACTTTCTCGGAAATGAGCGGATGCCAGAGTAATCAAGCGAGATGTAAGCGAGTAGGTAGATCTGTCCTTGACATGTTGCGTAATATTAATGAGATCATATGAAGGGTCATGGTTGCTTTCTTTCCACTATAGATGTTGTTGTCCTGTCAGTTATGGCAGCCCAAACAATCCTTCTGTTCAGACTGTCTCGGTGTGTGGCAGAATCTGATCTGCTGTAAGAATCCTCTGTCCCCAATCGTACACATCACTGATAGACTACTACACCATGATCCAGGTAAGTAGTAATTCGCTTGAATTACCCACTGGCATCTCACAGTCCCTCTATACGGCCGCACGCAGTCTCATTGCAGACTCGGACTGAGATCCACACATTGTGCACTCACATACGCACTACTCTCACCGTCCGGTCGGACGACCTTGAATCTACTCGCAGCTGCAACACACTACCATCAGCTCACCATCGACGCTACCAGGTGTGCTGGAACCTTCAAATTAACGTAAGATCACCATAACATCTACAGTCACACATCGTGTAGTTCGAATTTTGGCTTCTAAGTTTTTAGTTGGTATGTCTATGTGCAATACCGAGTTTATATTAAAAAGTAAGCTTCGAACCACGGCGTTCTTTGAATCCAGTGCAGTTGATGGATGCGTACACCATCATGCAATATCAACACATTCAATATAGGTCGTTCCCCACCAGAAAATCTCTCTTCCAAAAGTGCTAGATTACAGGTTATTGCCACAGGTTAAGGTACAAATTATGATCGAATCGAACAATCTACAAGGGATGTTCTTAAATGCATTTTAGATCAGTATATACATATAATATATAGATATTGTAGGAGAGTTCTTGCCCCTTTACTAATCTTTTGTGTGCCCCGTACGGAAGGAAAGAGCTAACAATTCTCTGCAAGGAAATTTTGGCGAAATGCGCTTATCACGTGCAACTTAATATTGTTTAAAAAGTGGGTGCAGTAATTACCCTAGAAATTTTCGTCTATTATTCCTAGATCTATATTTAAAGTTTGCTTCCATCAACCTACGTACGACTAATGGATTTCTATAATAGAAGGTCAAGGTTGGATACTCCCCTAGGAAGGAGAAACAGCTGACAGCTACCCACACGCAATTCGTAGCAGTATATTGACTGATAACCGTATACTTTGTAATCGATAGTGTTGTAGTTATTTCACAAGAGTGCCACGTGCGTTGATTGAGTTCACACAATGGGTAGTGTGTGGGTGATCTAAATTCTTCTAGTTTTACATTCTGAAGACAGGGGCGTCATTTAGGGAAGGCAGGAGGGGGCAAATGCCCCCCCAAGTGTTTGAGAAATACATATACTTTAATCGATTGTCTACTAATATACTAGTACAAAACCGAAAAGTCTTATGTCTGTGGTGCTTTTGCCCCCCTCAAGCGAAGTCTGAAATGACGCTCCTGTCTAAAGACATCTATTCACACTGAGAACATTCCACCACATTTCCTCAGATCCACCTGACGAACTCCGAAATGATATATCTCAGTGTAGGCACAGGGTGACTTTGTATCAAAATTTATTCCATTTTATTTCGTGGTTAATCTTTTTGAAAATGAAATGAAACCTTTCAGCTTTACGTCCCACGCGTATGTCGTGTACGCCAAAGAAAACGGTGATATGAGAAATGAAGGAAATGGTGGAATGAAGAAAGTAGGATGAAACGGGAACTCCAAGAAACCTCACGCCCAAGGTGTTTGTCCAGCACGAAGTCCGTTTGGCGAGAACTGTAATTGAACCTGGGACCCCACACACCAGAGGTGAACGCTCTACCAGTGAGTCAGCACAGGCTCTATTAATCTTTGTCAAGTAGTTCCCAATATAAAATGGCGCCACAATTGTTTCTGGAGTATTTGTTAGTAAATAATTTAAAAAAGACTTATATCCCTTAAACTCTACAATATTACTATTAACACATCATCATCATCATCATCATAGGTATATTGGGGCCGCGATGGCTCAGTGGTAGAGCGTTCATCTCTGGTGCTTGGGGTCCCGGGTTCGATCCCAGCCCTCGTCAAGTGAACTTTGTGGTGGACAAACACCGTATGAGTGGATTTTCTCGGGGTTCTCCCCTTTCCTCCCACTTTCTTCATTCCATCATTTCATTCATTACTCATCATCACCGTCTCCTTTAGCCTAACCGGCATAACCGCAGGACATAAAACTCAAAGATTTAATTTCATTTCATTTCATACGTATTCTGCCCTTACTGGCAGGTCACTTGCCGTAACTGAGAAGCTTCCATGCTCCATAGTGTTCGGCTAACCTCTTCGTCTTCACGTGCGATTTCTCTATTTTGATATCGTCCATTAACTAGTCTCCTTCACCCTGTCCCTGTCTTTCCTGCCAGTATATCCTCTAAGACGTCCCTCATGATACAGTTACCCAATGGCCCAACCAGTTTCTCTTCCTCTTCTTAATAATATCTAAAATTGTTCTTTTCTCCCCCCCACCCACCATTTCTAGCACCCTTCCATTTGTTTTCCACTCGACAGAGCTAATTCTTTTTATTCTTCTCCACATCCACATTTCGAAAAATTTCAGTATTTTTTCTCACCCTTTTTGCATAATGTCCATGTCTCTGACCCATATAGCACAATACTCCACACGAAGCATTTTATAAGTATTTTTCTCAACTTTTTTTATTCAAATTTCCACAAAATTGTATTTTCTTCCTCCTAAAGGCTTCCTATCCTTGCTTTTATTTCACTTTCACACTTCGTATCATCACTACCCAAGTATCGAAAAGTAGTCGCCTGTTCTATTTTCTCCTCTCCTACTTCTATATTTGATTAACATATAACAATAAAAAATCCAAATGTGAGACATAAGCTAAAGACTGACCTCATTACATTAAGGAAAATAATGTGGGTGAATGCAAAGGCTCATACGTAGTTCTTGAGAAAATCGAGAAATTCGTTTTTTTTTTTTTTTTTTTTTTTTTTTTTTGTAAACATAAAAATTGATACTGGACGGTAACTACACTAGCTATTAAAAATCTTTCAGTTGACGTCTCATAGTGCTCTCAAACGGGTCGGGTTGTCGGGTCGGGTCAATCGGGTCAGCTCGGGTCGGGTTGTGGGGTCGGGTCAGCTCGGGTCGGGTTGTCGAGTCAGGTCAATCAGGTCGGATCACGGTTCGGGCCAGTCGGGTCGGGTCGGGTCTTCGGGTTGGGTCAGTCAATTCGGGTCACGGGTCGGGTAGGGTCGGTCTTCAACTCGACCCGACCCTTTGAGAGCACTACTCATGATTATGTCCATTACACTAAAAAATACGAATGATTAAGCCAGATAAATAAAGACGGAAGAATTGGTGGAATGAGAATGTGTACCACATGGGGAATTGCCGCCGATGTCCGTTTCCGCAGCGAAAAGGGCCACCCGTGACTGTCCGGCTCGTGGAAAATATCCTACGAAAGTAGCCGTGCCGGCTACAACAACATCGAAACAACTTCCCTCAGGTCGATTTTGGATCGGCAAAGGCGCGGCAAATCTACGACATTGGTTATTAAAAAAAAAAAAAAAAAAACCGTCGGAAAGACAACATTCCGACGGTTGATTTACGGTCGACAAAACGGCGACGTAGCGGTAAGCAGTATGGCATTTCAAGAACTGGCTTAGAGTCGAGAATTAGGCGTCCTAGCGGCTCTCAGTTTCTTCAGCAGAGAGTCGAATCTGTAACCAGCCTTGCCGCGACGTCGCGTTTCTGCCGACATACAGTCGGCAAAGAGTCGGAACAGGGTCAGCGGCTACCTGCGGCCTGTAATCCGATCCGGCAAAAATATGTTTTTTTTTCTGTACGTAGTCATGTATGATTCATACCGGCAGCCCGCAACCGTCGGCTGTGGCCCTCCCACTTTTCGATGGGGGAGGGGAAACAGGAGTACCCCGAGAAAACTCTCGGACACAATGTTCTCCACTACAAACTTACTTGGCTTGGGATCGAATCGGGGACCCCACGTACCAGAAGTAAGCGCTCTACCCGAACACCACCTATTAAGATGAAATTAATAAGGAAGTACACCTTCATCAAGATTTTCATTACAACACTGCCAAGACAACAGTGGCGGATCCAGGGGGGAGATCGGGGCAATGGGCCCTACCCCTAGAAGAAGAAACTTTTCTTTTATTTTATATATAAATAAAACCCATCCCAGAATTTGGAGCTTTTAAAAGTAGCTCTCAGTAGCAATATTATAACCCACCGTCTCCGCAGAAGTACGCCCTGGTTCCGCCCCTGATAATGTGATAAATAGAAATGAAATGAAATCTTTGAGTTTTACGTCCCACGGTTATGCCGGTTAGGCTAAAGGAGACGGTGATGATGAGTAATGAATGAAATGGTGGAATGAAGAAAGTGGGAGGAAACGGGATAACCCCGAGAAAACCTACGCACACGGTGTTTGTCCACCACAAAGTTCACTTGGCGGGAGCTGGGATCGAATCCGGAACCCCAAGGACCAGAGGTGAACGCTCTACCACTGAGCCACCGCGGCCCCATGTGATAAATAGAATATTGACCATAATTGATACCAAACTCCTAAATTACTTCAATGTTTTGATTTTAATGTTATTCATAGATAAAACATAGGGCCTATATCAAGCACTATATGCAGGGACGTACGCAGGGGATGGGTCCTGGGAGTTCGGACCCGCCCCGAAATTTCGACTTCTGTGTAAATTGAGCCTAATTTTAGGGGCAATTTTAGGAATTTTAATTTAAAATACCCTCATATTGAGTTTGGACCCCTCCCGAAATAAGTCCCTGCGTACGCTACTGACTATATGCCATCGAGTTGAACGAAACCAGACGCTTCAGGGTAAACTATCTTGCGCAGTTTACGAAAAACTAAGATAAGTCAATTTTTATATCCAGAAACGTATTGTCTCTCGTTGACAATAATAAATTGAAACTTTTTTTATCCTCCTGAAACAAATTGTTTATTTATTTATTTAATATGTATGTAAAAGAAATACACTGATAAATTAGCTATACACTGATAAATTAGAAATACGCTGGTATGTTTCTTCATTCTACAAAATCTGCTGTTGTTTGTATTCTCCTAACAATAAAACACACCCCTGCTAATTACAAACACATTCTTAACAGTGATACAATACTCATAAAAGTGACACGCATACTTCTAACAGTGATACAATACCCCTAAAAGTGGCATACATACTTTTAACAGTAACACACATACTCGTAACAGCAGGGGTGTAGTGAAGCCGCAGGGGAGCGAAGCGACGCTCTGTACAGAATAAAAAAAAAAAAAAAACTTGCTTTTTTTATTCAGAGAAGATAAAGTAAATAAAATTAAAAACGTACTGTAACATACAATAGAAATGTTTAAAGTTATGTTCTAAATGTTTTACCTTATAATAAATTAAGGATTTTTCTGGTTTAATTAAACTGTTTGTCTTACCAAATCTTATTACTTTATTTTTATGTTGGCACGTAGGTAAATACGAAGGGCTGCTGAAAAGTTCGTATTTATTTATTTATTTATTTATTTATTTCCTCCAACAGAGAGATCTCTCCAATTATAGGAGGTGTACACAATTGATTACATTATTATATAATAATAAGTGAAACAGAAATTTATAAATGAAAATATTAAGAATATTAAGCTAGCAATAAGCAAATACAGTATATAACTTTGTATACGGACATTCCACAGATCAATGCATACATTTTATGAAGCACGAACTCATGCTCTCATTCTAGAAATAGGCATACATACATAATACATATATACACTTACATATACATATATAAACATATACATACACCAATATTTATACATGCAAATATATATGGACGAACACACATACATATCTCGCACATTTCACATGCACACATCCATGTGCTCACCATTGATATTGTACATTACAATAACATGAAAAAAGAAAATAATCAAATGTCATTATCGTAGTTAATATAGTAATATCCAATATTAATTACGTCTTCCATTTAACTTAATTTCATACAAATATCTGTTCAATAATTTTTTAAATATTTTTTCTTTCAAACTTAAGTCAATGTCATCGATACTCTTAGTTATATTATTATATAATGAACATAATCTTATTAAAGGTGAGTTGTTGTATGTGTTTGTTTTCGCAGTTGCATACCATAATAATTTCCTCGTTCTTAAAGTTCTTGATTTTATATTGAATTTGATATACTGCAAAAACTCACTGTTATCGAATTTACCATTTACTATTTTAAATAAACACATTTCTTGTACAATAACACATCTATCCGAAAAAGTTGAGTAATTAAATTCACCTCGTAGTCTGGAATACGAAACTTTATTAGTAATTGCAGATTGTCCAGTTTTCTTGTAGTATAGATACCTTAAAAACCTTTTCTGAATTGCTTCTAATTGATTGTTTTGAGTTACGTATTTCGTAGTCCAGATCACCAAGGCGTACTCCATCTTTGATCTTACAATACTTTTAAAAATAGTTCCTATAACATCAATGTTTGTAAACATTTTCGTGTTTCTTATTATAAATCCTAATTGCTTAAAAGCGTTATGTGTTAGCAACAATGTATGTTTATTAAAAGACATATCACAACTGAAAGTAATACCCAAATCTTTATATGTATATACACGTTCTAATACTTTGTTATCTATCTTATAGGGATTAATTTTAGTTAACCTTCTTTGCTTTGAAAATATCATGAATTTACACTTGGTAGTATTAAAATATAATTTATTTTCTATACTCCACTGATATATGTTATTTAGATCCTCATTCAGTTTTAATACATCCTGATTTTCTTGTATATCTATGTATAATTTTAAATCGTCAGCATATAATAAACATTTGGAATATTTAACGTATTTTGGGAGGTCATTTATAAAAAGTAGAAACAATAAGGGTCCTAAGTTTGAGCCCTGCGGGACACCGAAATTAATATTATAACTGAATGATCTTGTATGATTGAAGTATACATACTGTTTTCTCTTATACAGGTAACATTTAAACAATTTTAGTAAGTTTGATGAGAATCCAAACCTTGAGAGTTTTCTAAGTAGTATGTCATGATTAATTGTGTCAAATGCCTTTGCAAAATCAATATATATTGTGTCTACTCGTTTGCGATCATGAACGAATTGAGTGAAATTAAGCAAATTTGTTACCGTCGATCGTCCAGGGTAAAATCCATGCTGGTTTTCACAAATATAGTTCTTTACATGGTTAAAAACACGATCATATAATATTTGTTCGAAAACTTTTACTGGTGCACAAATTATGGCTATCGGTCTATAATGTTCTATTTTACTCTTATCCCCATTTTTAAAGATTGGTGATACTTTAGTAATTTTCCAGATTTCAGGAAACGTTTGGGTTTTAAGTATTAAATTGAAAAGTATAGACAGTGGTTCTAGTAGTATTTCCGAGCATGCTTTTATCACATATGGAGGAATACCATCTGGTCCACATGCTTTTTTAGGTTTTAACTTCTTAATAGTTTTCCTATACTCTTCATTCGACACTCTATCAATTTCTAAACAGTTGCTTACCTCCATATGTTCTTCCTCAGGAGGGTTGTATGATGATATATTTTTATCATATACTGATTTAAAATAATTTGCAAAACCATCAACAATTGGTTTGTTTGTGTTCAATGTATTACCATTTAACGTCATACTACCACTTTCACTATTATTATTCTTCTGTTTACATTTTATATATGACCAGAAAGATTTTACATCCTTTTTAACCTCAATTTCGCTTTCCCTAATATAATGTTCATACGCCTTACGAATAATTTTCTTTGTATCCTTTCTTATCTCCTTATACATATGCTTATTATATTCTGAGTCTTTCATGTGCTTCCTATAATGTTCTTTTAATTTTAACTTGTTTATTATATCTTTTGTAAACCAGCACGGATATTTTCTCATACTACATTTTCGCGTTTTAGGTACTGTATCAATGATTATCTTATTTATTATATCATAAAATGCGTTAGTTGCATCATCAACATTACTGAATTATTTTAAAACCGACCAGTCAACTTCTCGAACTAATTGATATAGTTTTAAAAAATTAGCTTTCTGGAAGTTGAATACAATTTTTGTTTCATTTTTTAGTGGATAATTTTGCCCTTTAAACGGAATAGTGATTTCTAGTGCAGGATGATGGTTATCTTCATTTATAATTGGCAATTCACTTCTTTGTACAACAATACCATTCGAAATATTACTAAACACTAAGTCTAAAGTTCTACAAAAATAGTTTTTTTATATTATTTAAAGAATGAAGATTTTGTAGGCTCAAAAATTCCCAACCCAGAAGAAATACACTTGGAATGTTGAAATTTTCCAGTTATTCTACATATTCCAGTTGAAGTTCAATACCCTGCCTTACACGGTGCTCTAATGTTTACAGACCAACTAAAGAAAATCTGAAGACTGTTCTTTGCATCATTGTTCCGTAGCATCTCCTTATCAGATCCAAAATGGCGTCCTTTCAAATGTTATTTGAATTCGAGGAATAAGTCATAGTCTGACGGAATTAGATCTGGGAAATAAGGAGTGTGATCTAGACATTGAAACCCTAGATCATCCAATGTCAGTTTGCAGTACGATGTACGGGCATTGTCATGAACGAACACAATTCCTGTTTGTTTTTTGTGTGTGTGTGTGTTTTTTTTCAATTTTGGACGGCGTTGAACTTTCAACTTGTATTTCAATTTTGTAAGTAATGCACAATAATGTTCTGTATTAAATGTCTTAGCCTTGGGCGGATAATCTGTGAGTACTACTCCATCTTTATCTCAGAAGAAACTCTTTCTCAGCCAACCTCTGTCTCTTGAACTTCTTGGTCGAGGGGAACCTGAGTGCCATCACTCCATTGACTGTTGTTTCGTTTCAAGATCCTAGTGGTACAATAATGTTTCGTCCATGGTTAATAGTGACAGAAATTGGTAGGCATTGCAGTCAAAATGGGAGATGACTTCCATTAATACTCTCTCTCACGCTTTCGATTTGCTGACAGATTTTTGATAACCCATACACCGAGAGCTTGTGTATACCCAAGTCATTATAAATTATGCTACGGACGAGTTCCCGAGAAATGCCCGCAATTTGTGCCACAGATTTTGCTGAGATTCTGCGATTTTCAAGAATGGTGTCATGAATTTCATGCACGATTTCGGGGTCAGTCACTGACTTGGTATTCGTGCACATGGAGCATCATCTGTTGAGAAATCGCCATGTTTAAACGGTGCCACCCACTTCTTCACCATTTCATATGACGGAGGAGAGTCTCGATAGCGTTTCACTGATTTCCTCATGAATTTGCGTTGATAACTTTCCTTGGTGAGACAAAAATTTGACGACAGCTCTGATCTCGATGATCATGAAGTTTGGTGCTTGGTCACACATGATCACTTCAGGAGCCTGAAAAATATTTGTTACTAATATAAAAATCTGTTTTTGTACATATAGAGATATATTCTTTAAAACTGTACAATGTCATCATTCTACCCACACTCCTGTGTCGGGCTACGAATTTTTCATCAACCCATCGTAAGTTGACTCAAGTTCAAGATTCCAAATTTCCCAAATTCAAATGATAATTCAAATTGGTTTAATTTTTTATGGCTGCAAAATAATTTAAGATTTTTATAGAACGAAAAAAATAAATGTTCATCATTTTAAACGAAATGTAATGTTTGAACTTCGACTTAAAAAAAAATAAAGCACATTGATACAGAACACAGATGTATTCAGTAGTTTGATACAATAAAATGAAACGGGTTAGCAATAAAAATAAAATCTGGGTTAGAGAAATATGCTATGGCTGTTTCTGTTATGTACTGTTTCACTTGAAAATATTAAAATAAACATTCACAATTTAATTTCAATTTTGTGTGTACGCTCCAATTATATTTTTGGTTCTCTTATCTTCGTTCAAGCACCGGCACAAATGAGCTCGGAACTACAACCGTGCCTAACTGATACTCATATTCTTATGACAAAGAAGGGGGAGGCACGGTGGTTTAGTAGTAGAACGCTTACCTCTGTGGCGTGGGATCCATGGTTCGATCCCCGAAGAAGTTAGTGATGCACAATATCGTGTCCGCGGTTTGCCTCGGAAAACTCCCATTTCCTCACATTTTCTGATCGCACTAATTTTTCATCATTTACCTGCCTTAACGACTGTCTTCATTAGCCTAAAGGGCATAAACGTACGGCGATATCATTTCATTTCATTTTTCTTATGACAGTGACGTAAACACTACTTTTAATATCAGATTGTATTTATATACACTCGTCAAATCGTTTCCCATTTGTTTTCGTTTCATATTGTAAACTAGGCCTAGAAACTATAAGGATTACATATTGAAATCGAATGTGGTAGCGAATTTATAAAAAAAAAAATCGACTTCAAAATAAATCGATAACTGATCTCTGAAAGGACGGAAGGTTCCTTTTGAACTAGTCGACATAACAATTAAGAAACGTGACATTTTTCGACAACAACCAACTCCAATCTTGGCATGGTGTTCCTACTGGGAAAATTATTACTTGAGAATTCCCCGTAAATTTGGAATTACCTTTGTCAATGTCTTTATATTTTACTGTTTCCGTTCTATTGGAATTAATATTGAAATCTGGAAATCGCAGTCTATTTCAACGACTTCCGTTTCAGTAAAATGATAAGGATGGTGATCAAACCTATTCGTGGGACGCTGAATACACATGAGAAAAGCTTTTAATGCTGAGTAGACATCAAAAAACAGCTTAATGCTGAGTACATATCAGAAAACAGTTTAACTCTGAGTACATATCAAGAAACAATTTAATGCTGAATACATATCAGAAAACAGTTTAATGCTGAATACATATCAGCAAATATTTTTTGCTGAACACCAGAAAACTGCTCAATGCTGAGTGTAATCAGAAAACCACTTAATGCTGAGTACATATCAGAAAACCGTTTTTCGCCGAATACATATCAGAAAACAGTTTAATGGTAAATACATATTAGAAAATAGTTTATTGATGAGTACATATCAGTAAACAGTTTAATGGTAAACACATATGAGAAAACTGTTGAATGCTGAGTACATATCGGAAAATAGTTTAATGCTGATTATATATCAGGAAACAGTTTAATGCTGAATACTTATCAGGAAACGATTTAATACTAAGTACACATTAGAAAAGAGTTTAATGGTAAACACACATCAGAGAACAGTTTATTGCTGAGTACATATCAGATAACAGTTTTTCGCGGAGTAAATATCAGAAAATATTTTTTTCCGAACACATATCGCATTCATATTCAAGCATGTTTTCGCATGTTGGAGCCTGCTGTCAAATGAGCTACAAATCAGCTATATGGTCCGTTACACAGTCACGCGGAGCTCCGCGCGCCGAGTCCCGCATGGCAAGATTGTTCTATTGTTTCTTATGGGTTCATACATAGTCACGCGGAGGCCTCCGCGTGGCCCTATCCGCGCTTCGTCCTCCGCGAGGCGGATAGGACCATTGAACAAATGGGTGCTTACATAGTCAAGCGGAACTCCGCGCGCGGAGCAGCCACTTCCCCTTAAAATGTAAAAAGCAAGGTGCATAGTAGCAAAATCAAAGTGGAGATTGATCCAGAAAGACTTATTACAGAAGATGAATTAAGACCATGTTTATGGGATCCCGCTTGCGTAGAATACAAAAATCGTGAGATTCGCAATTTTTCCAATTAATCCATCGAACGACCGGACTGACATGCGAAAATAATTTAATAACTCTTTCTTATTTTTTCGCAAACCTACATACAGAGTCACAAAAGCTCCCTTCAAACTTCTTTGAGTAACTAAGGGGTGACCTTGGAACCGCCTATTTTTCTGTGTCCTTCGTTTTCTCTTCTTACAGAGATAATAAGAAGCCACTATTGTTGTTTCGATCTTACTCATGTCGACTCGCAACACTGACTGAGGAGTATTGTGTATGTAATCACGTGGCGCGTAGCGCGTAGCTACGGATGACTGCGTAAGCATACACGCGTAGCGCGTAGCTACGGATGACTGTGCAAGCATACACGCGTAGCGCGGAGGGCGGAAGACGGAGCGCGGAGCTCTGCTTGACTGTGTAACGGACCTAATAGTGTTAAAAAGTTGATCATTTTATGACTAAATACTCCTAATACTCCCATTTCACCTAAATACAACTATCAGTTGACTAGCCAATACAAAATGTAGTTTAGTTATTAGCCTCATTTTGTCTAGCTTCTAACTCATTATTGTTAATTCTAAGCCGTTATTTATGTATATTTCCAGGAGACTACATCTGCAATTAGAAGAATGAGTAATTCAAGTGAAGTCCGTTCGAAAGTGTGGAAGTGGATCAAGTCCTTTTTCCAGCATCCGCACTGGCGGTGGGAGGATCGAATCTCCTTGATTCTGTTCCCAGTAACTTTCTTTCTCTATGGAATTTCTTACTGGGGTATCTACCTATCAAGAAGAACAAAAGCTATTGCCGTGCATGATTGTATGGGGAACAGCAACAATAACTAAGACTTTATTCGCTAGGGTAGGACTTAATATAGAAAGTGTGAACAAGAAAAAAATCAAAAATTTTGAAAACACTCGTAGAGGAATAAATATCGTAAGACCAATACAGTGTACAAAGTTCCATGTGGTAGCCACATCCTAGTACTACGAACCCGCCAAGATTTCTTGGAATTCTGTTATCTCGTTGTGTATGAACCTTAGGGTAAAGACATGTCGAAGATGCTTCGCGGTCGAGATTGAGGTTTGGGTCGCGGTCGCTGCCTCGATGATGGTACGAACACATGGATTCAAATGGGTACGCGCACGCCGGAGATATACGCTACATCGCGATCTAGAGGTCGACCGCGATGGTGAATTAGTGGTCGCGATGATAAACAACCGAGTTCAGTGGAAGCATCACTGTGGCTCGTGTTCTCGTTGGTTATCCCTAGGTCTCGAAGCGCTGCAAGGGATAAAATCTTCATTTGTTCAGAATTTCGTCTGCAGAGGATTGTATGTGTCTATGCTCGAGAGTATTTGCTGCACTGTTAAATTTGATTATTAAAGACATGTTAACAGAACTAGTAAGGAATGTTCTAGAAACATGGGACAAGAAGCAGAAACATTATATTAGGTATGTTTTAAATAGAGAATGAAAGAAAATAGCAACTCAAATAGGATGTGAGGTACGCTATTCATATTTATTTGAGAATTATACTGTAGCTTATTATTGTATAAGGCAGTATATAATATATAATACACGGGGAGAGGCTTTCGGGCTGAAGCCCCCAAATTCCAGAACTTCTAAAGAAAAAAATAAACTAATGTCAATCATATCTATGCTTAAAAACCTCAATATTAGGTAAATAAATGGCTGTAAAGACAGACACATATCAATAAGAAGGTAATGTCGAATAATGGTATTACAATGACGAAATTTCACTTGGTGAAGGTAATACCCCCTCCAACCCAAAACTTGAAGCCATACCTGGTTTTGATTTTATTGGAAAATGATTGGTGCTAAAAGAGGGCACTGGAAAATTGAAGAAAAGTAAACGTTTTTTATTTATTAATAGAGATGAACGCGAGATGAGACTCAAATATGTTTGCGAAACACAAGACGAGACTTTGGCATTTCTCATGCTTTGTCTCGCGTTCATACCTGTTTATAAACCGTTTGGTTGTCAATTTCAAAATGTGGTTTCGCAGTGATTTTTATGATGTGAAGCAATATTATAGGTCAATGAAAATTTAAAATCAACAAAAAGCATATCCTCACATGCGTCACAGCAATATTTCTCCTCAAACAGAACTTACAGCGAAGACGCAACCTCTTCGCTATGTGCGTCGTTCATCCATCGCGACCTAGACATCGAGGTAGCTACCGCGACCCAAGCCTCGACCTCGACATCGAGGCATCTTCGGCATGTCTTTACCCTTAGAACTTCATAGATTACAAATCGTTTACAAGGTGGAATAAAATGTAGTGGCTACATTGTTCTAAGCTGTGTCTCATTGTCATAAAAATTCTGTAACTGATGTTTTGATTCGTTAAATGTTTTATTTCTGTAAATTGTAAGAAAAGAGCTAAAAAAAAAAAAAGGCTGCTATTCAATTACAAAATTAGATTTTTCAATTCAAATTGAACAAAAAAAGATTTATTCCAAATTAACGGATTTCTTGTTTACAAAGATACAACAAGTTGTATAGTGTGATATGTTTTTAAAAGAGAGCCAAATTAAGATTTATTTTATAGTACTAATAGTAATAAAGTGAAAGTGAAAGTGAAAGTGAAAGTATATCTTTCAGTAGTAGTAGTGTTAGTATCGATTACCTTATTTGAGAACAAATTATGAAAAGAATAAAATTTTCATTGTTCATTATTTATTACAAAATATTTAATATGACAGGTTGTAGACTTTATGTAGTTAACAAGAATATACTAAACAAAGAGAAATGTAAAGTGCACTTTCTTTTAATTAGTCTGCATAACTAACAAACATTTTAAAGTTTCAAAAGCAATGTTAATGCAAAAATAAGGTAAGCCTTAGGAGACCACCAATTGAGATACAATTCTTAAAAAAGATAAATCAATAAAGCAAAAGTTATAACTTACAGTGTGAATATCGGTTTTCTAGTTCTCTCTCGTATCTCTGAATATTAACGTCGTGTAAAATTCTACTAATTGAGGGAGAAGCGTCCATTTGAGCCGTAGTTCAACAAGAGGAATTCTGTGTAATTTTTTCAACTATTTATATGATTTTGATTTTTTGTAAACATCATTTTTACCTTGATAAAATCCAAGAGCTTAAGTACGTCAAAGTTGTTTTGTACAGTGTTTACGTCTTTGGATTTTCCGTCTACTCTTGTCACAAAGTAATTTTGCTTTTTCACCTGAGTACTTACTAGAGAAAAAGTTCTTATTCACATACATACATGGTCAAAAGTTTCTTTTTAATATTTCAACAAGATAAAAAAATTATGATTTTTAATTAAACAACACAATAGTAAAAAAAATATCCCCTTAGGGATATTTCGCTACCCTATCCACAGCTCAAACGAATGCCACGTTGAAAAAATAGAATTCGGAATCAACGTACAATGTAAACACAAGTTCAGTCCCCATCACCATTCTTTTTTCCGGAGAACTGCTGCTATAGTTCCAGAGTACGTTCGGATATGTTGTAGAGCAAGATGATTGAAGACAATGATTCAATGATCCCCGCTGCTTCCAGCCACCTTATTTATTTAAATAAGTTATCTTAACCTTATCTTGAATTGAGTTGATTTTAAAGTTTAACATCCCGTTCAGCAGCGAGGTTATATGAGACATGAACCTACTGATTAATATGGAATCCGAACCACATGAGTTCCGGCCGGGAATCGAATCCAGGTCTGCCACGCCAAAGGCGCGTACGCTAACCGCTTAGCCACGAAGGAGCTCATTAATTTTATCTTCAGTTTCAAATCTTAATTTAATTATTAATTACCAAAGATTGGGTATTAGCATGTGGGGTCATGATTTGTCTCGCCAGTGTTGATTCTGCTCAGTTTTGTTCTATTTTTTACTTATTACAATTTATTGTTTTCTTTAAACACAATCTGCACCGTGTAAACTCATAAACTCACTTTAATTGGCAGAATATATGGTATCAGAAAAATGTTTCTAAACTTATCACTTTAACAACAAACTTCTTTTTGTTTTCCTTTCTTTCTGGTTGGTTTGTGACAAGGATGTTATAAATAGAGGATCTCCCCATAAGTATCTTCACCCTATTAAATCGATGAAGCCAAAAAACAACCGAGTCTGATTGGCTACTCTCGTTTCTGTCATCGTCTGATTGGCTACTCTCGTTTCTGTCATCGTCTGATTGGCTACTTTCGTTTCCGCCATGATTGTTGGCTCAAAACATTGCGATCCTATTGGGCGGCGTGGGCAGAGTAGGGGTGGCGAAACTGTGACGTATGGCTTCAAGATTTTGTTGTAAGGGCAGGTCCTCTATTTTATAACATTCTTGGTTTGTGACACTGATAAGGAAATTTGAGGCGATGAAGTGTGAAGATAATGATGACTGTCATTGAGTCAAAAACAACAGTGACGTAAAGTAGAAGAATGAATGAATGAATGAGTAGTGGAATCAATGGGGACTTCAGCATCGAGGCTATTTGTCCCCGTCACGATTGACACGGTTGCTCAGGACTGCAACATTAAAAGAAGAATAGGCTAAAAAACAAACAGGATTCAAATGAATAAAAGTGCTGCTAAATGAAGAGAGAAAAAAAGCAAAAGTAGAAGATAAAAGAATAAATAACATAAAATAAATGACAATAACAATATATATAGTAAACAACACTAAAAACTGAGAGAAAATATAAAACTTTAGCAGCAATAAAACAATCACAACAAACTAAAACAGCTAAGAAAACATGAGCAACCTCACAATGAGAAATGAACTGAAGTACCCGTCTAACAACATCACTATGATCCCCCAAGGTACGGGTAAGTAGACAAGGCAGTCCAAAACGTTCTCTGAGTTCTGAGTATTCAGGACATTCAACAAGAATGTGCTGAAAACTCAGCGGGACAATACGCTCTTCACAATACGGACGGTTCAATCTCCGCAGGAAGTAGCAGTGCGTCAGATGAAAGTGGCCTATACGCAAGGAAAGTGAAAATGTTATAACATTGTGTTTCTGAAATACGAACAACTTGCGTGGACCAAGATTGAAATGACACGTGGACGCAGTTCACAACAACGTTTTCAGATACTTCTTGAAAATCTTTTTCCTCAAAATGAAGGAACTACTTTGCGGAAAGCACTACGACAGAACAGAAGCCATCGCGGGACCGAGCCAAAGATTGACATGCTGACAGTGTACGACAGCACACACACACACGTGCGGCAGAAGGCGATAACAATGGGAAGCGATTACATTGAAAAATTGTAACAGATGTTGTTCTGTGATAAAGCCAAGTACGAATATTAACAATGTTGCCCTTAGTTTTATCTAGCCCTTGTCTATGAAAGAAATTGTATATAAAAATACCCTAAAGCAAGTGAACATACTGATATAACCAATATTTTGTGAAAAATGTTTTACTCTATAATTTGTTGATAATGATGTCAACTTGTAACATCACAAAAATGACGTAATATGAAAAATGAAGGCACTTTTCACTTCTAAGAATATTTGTATCAATTACCTGTAGATTTCAATCTTCCATCTTTATAAAAATCAGGGGTGAAAGTGAGGGGAGACGCAGGGAGACACCGTTCCCCCACTGCCAGAAAATATCTATGGCGTCTCCCACTTCCTGAAGAAATTTCAAATGGTACGGGGAACGGCGTTACCTCATGCGTCCTCCTACCTCTTCAGATCCACATTTAACCGTATATAAAATAGTTTATGAATAAATGTTTGCCTTAATCGAAACAATTATATTTTATCCTCAGAAGTGTAGTGACTATATGAACATTATGTGCCATCAGCTTCTACTGAAAGTAACCATTGAAAACAAAATCGTTTTCCACATATTTTGGAGAAATCTTGAAGTTTCTCGTTTCATGTTTTACTTTTTCACTTTCATTCTTCTATGAATTCGAATTATGACTGTTTATGGAAGCAAGAAATTATGTTGTGATCTTGTGCTTCTATTATGAAAGTCCGGTAAATATAAAAATGCTATGTATGACCGTTCTGACGTAGTAAGTATTTTTATACTTTATACAAGAGGGTAAGGTTATGTAAATTTCTTCTTTCTACTAAATTCAGCCATGACAGCTTTTTCTTTTTAAATATAAAATGGTGTGAGATGTTCACTGTAATTTAAATTGAAAACAAATCTTATGCAAGGATTTATTTTGAACAGTTATGCAAAACACTTTATGTATTCCAGTTTTGTGTTACGTATTTCTTGTCGATCTTACCAAGTTACTCTCTAGGACAGCGTTTCCCAACCTTTTTCAACTTGCGGCACACTACGGGTGTAACTTGAATTCTCGCGGCACACTCTTAGATGTTATTATTATTTGCAAATATAAAATACCATGGTAATTTTTTTCTGTAATTACTGATCTCTTTCTCACAGAGATAAAAGCTCGATTACTGGTTTTCCCCTTTGCTAATTCATTATGCTTATTTTTATTATAATTTTAAAATAGAAAACAATCGCAATGAAATAAAAGACTCAGATTTTTAAAAATACGCTTTCTTTTTCGAAAACTGTACCCAACCTTTCACTAAGAACGAAGATCACTAAATAACGAACGAACAAACAAATGTCTTGTACTTTTAACTTTCCTGTTTTAACCAAAACCGGTGCATATTATTGCAGTCACACAGCTTGCAATGTATCGAAATCAAAACACAGCTGTTGAACAAAGTGTTGTGCTGTCATTCACGTGCGAATGAGTGTTCTACGAACTTTCATTTGACGTGTACTATACAATTGCTTCCATTTCTCGGTGTTAGTATGACTCTCAATTGAAGCGTAACACAGCAGCTAACCGTGGAAATGTGTACGAGCCGGAATATTGTCTGCTACACAGTAATAGATGTAGAATAATATATTACAATTACAGCAAATTTTTCCATGGTAGAAATTCATAGTAATGTGAAATACAAAAGATATACATTTTTTCCTATGTCTTGCAATTTGGTTGATATAGAATTAATAATTTTGTTTCGATTTCTTCGCGGCACACCAGCGGCCCATTCGCGGCACACCGGTTGGGAAACGCTGCTCTAGGATAATTCTGACAGTACTTGCCGATAACCCACTACACTCGATATCGAGCCCAGAAAGAATATACGATAGTTGTTCGTGCATTGACATCTACTTCATTATTTTTAAAAAGAGCTATACCTAACCATGTAAAGTTCAGTACATATTTTCCCATCAGATACGTTATTAAAACGATTATTTCTGTAAAACTTTCAAAGTATATGCTTCTTTTAGCCTCACATAACACTATTCTGATTAATTATGATGTAAAAAGAAAGGAGCCAAATCGTACACAGAGGTTATTGTCTTATCGAAATTTCAGGTAATACACCTATATTATCCTTTTCAGATTTTGCAGGAGACGGGGTGAGATTGTGCACTGATGTAAGAATTCGACGATATTTTTATTAGAAGGTCTATATTAGTATATAATTTATTGAAAATTATGTGTTTCTCAAACTAGGGAGTACCCTTCCCAAATGACACCCCTGTAATACTCACAGAATCGAAAATATTCACTCAGTGATTACATGAATCCGAAAATACATGAAGGCTATTGAATAAAAGCGCCATCTGAATTTTTAAGCGATTGATTTATATATGGATTCATTCTTTCATTTTCCTTTGAAACGATTGGGGTTTTTAATGCTTGTAGTTTGGTTAACCTGACTCTTTCTTTAAATTTATTTCGAAATCCCATATTTTGGTAAAATTAAATTTAGCAATATACACCTTTTAATATTACAAATCAAATTTAATTTAAAAGACATTAAATTATTTTATATGTAATGCAAATTTATTTTGACTATGTACGGAAGATTTATATACACTTGAATATAAGAACAGTAAAATTCGTCACCTTCTTTAGGATTACATCTTCCCAATGACAGTTTTCGACTTGCCAGTGCACTGCGTATGGGAGCAGATGTTTGCGAGCAACACAGATGTCCTGCCTGTAGAAGTGTCATAGACAAGAAGGGCCTTCATGGACTCTCCTGTGCCAATAGTGCGGGCAGACATTCACGCCACTCCAGCGTCAACGACATTATCATTCATTCATTCATTCATTCATTTATTTGCCTGTTTCATTAGCTTACAAAACATGAGAAATTCTCATGTAAGCATTACAGTTGTCAAAAAGAAAAAAAAAACATACAATATTGTCAAGTACCAGAAGTATACATCATGCAATCTTTCTAAAAATACAAAACCACATAATTAGGTAACTGTTTCTACCACACCAGGCATGTACTCACGGGTAAGTATCTGTTTCCAACTCTTCAGTTAATGAGTCATTTAAATATTCTTTAATTGTGTAATAGCACTTTTCAGTGAGTAGATTATATAAAGTCTTTCCAAGAATGGAAACATTGGTCATATTTTTCAAGTACAGAGAAAGTTTATTATACAATCTGACACAATTCATGTACACGGTTTTGCTTATATTAGCATATTTTTGATGCATCACAAATATGTCACTACCTTGTCTTGTATTATGGCTATGAACATTTTTATTAAAGATAAAAAGATGCTTATTTTTCACAGTAAAAAGAATAGATTTATAGATGTATAAGCTGGGGAGTGTTAAAATTTTTGCTTCTATGAAAACCTTTTTACATGACGATTTTGTGGGTAACCCAAAAATTATCCTAATCGCTTTCTTTTGCAATCGGAAAGTGCTTAAACTATTTTCAGCAGATCCCCAGTGTATTATGCCGAAGTTAATTAATGAATTAAATTTAAATCATGAGGACATTAATTTCAGCAGGCGTTCCTTCTATATGTGAACCGTTGGGATGCAGTCGTGCAGACGGCAAGAGGCCAGATGGTATGACCAAGCACCTCTATGGGATTTTACTTGTTCCGACACCCTTCGCTCCTTCAAATCTACATTTTTCCTCAGCACAAGCTGACAACGTGGCTGCTCGCTGGGAAACAGAAAAGCGCAGGGAGTATAGCAATTTATTCGACAAATATCATTTTGTCGCTATAGCTATCGAATCGGGTGGTTCATGGGGTCCCGAAGGCCTTAACTTCATAAAAGAAGTTGGTCAACGCATTTATTTATCGTCAGGAGACGCTAGAGCAACCTCTTTTCTACTACAACGCATCAGTATGGCAGTACAAAGAGGGAACGTTGCATCAGTTTTGAGAACAGTAAAATATAACTATTAAAATTTCAAATTACTTCAAAGAAAAGGGGAAAATATTTTCGTCCTTCCTTCTCCTACTTTTCCAAAAATAATCAGTGACAAGGATGTTAATATCGTGTACAAGTATGTTGTGATAAACACCCAGATAACTTACTTTGTAACTCAAATTTGATTCTGGGGGCGTGGTGGCTCAGTGGTAGAGCGTTCACCTCTGGTGCTTGGGCTCCCGGGTTCGATCCCAGCCCCCGCCAAGTGAACTTTGTGGTGGACAAACACCGTGCTCGTGTGTTTTCTCGGGGTTCTCCCACTTTCTTCATTCCACCATTTCACTTATCATCACCGTCTCCTTTAGCCTAACCGGCATAACCGTGGGACGTAAAACTCAAAGATTTCATTTCATTTTCATTTTTCAAATTTCATTCAACTTCGGAGATTTTTGCCATTCTTATTATAGTATAATCAACAGAAGCATCATCATGGTATAATTAAAATTGGATTGTATCATTTTCAATTAAAAATAGCCCCCTCTTCCCCCCAAAAGTCTTATGAGCACAACCATCCCTCTGTCCAAAAGGTGGCTTTAGCTACTTGCGTGGCCTACAGGATCCTCCGCCATTTGCATGGCATAATATTAAAAAGTAAACATGTCAATGACAGAATATCGTGAAGAAAATATAGAATTACTATCGCTTTTAGCGGTGTTTTTTTAACAAATTGCAATACTACAGAGGGTAGTTTCAGACTAGAGTGTGATTTCAACATGTTATTCTTTTTTTCTTTCTTTCTTGTAGAAGTACAATGTGTATTACCAAAATAGATGAACACGTGCTGTCTATCCACATTAACTTTAAGCTAATTTCTGAAAAAGAACGTTGAATGCTCATTTAGTAATCCTCTCTTCTTTTGCACAGAAAATGAAGGCAGACGCTCAATTTGGGCATGATCAACTTAGACAAAGGGTTTAAAAAAATAGTGACCTTACGATAAACTTACAAAATATATAATTTGTTGGTATTGAAACCAGCGTTGCCAGAGCTACTGATTTTGCAGGAGATTTCCTGCTTTTTCTATGTTCTACTGATCTACTGTGAAAGAAAATAAAAAGTGAACAATCTCCTGCTTTTTCCTTACTTCGACAACTTTAAAGACATATTTTATTATTAATATTGAATTTTCATTTTTTCTTACATAAAAAAGAGGTAATTTCTCTGTATCCATACACAAAGCTCTGTAGCGCAAATAGTTATAGATTTTGGATGTATATAATATGAATACAAAGATACAACTGTACTTCATCTTTTATATGCATCTTTATGACTTACTGTAAGATTTACTAGTAAGTGTTGTTTAGATTGGGACTTGGGTTGGACGCAGGATAAAAGTGAGGGGTATGCTGGGGGACGTCATTATTTCACATCCAAAAATATCTATGGCGTCACCCTACTATTTCAGAACAACTTTTACCCTGGTTGGAAGAGTAGCTTAGATCACTTCTCCACGATCGTCAGCTCTTATTTTGAAGTAATTAAAATTCAAATTTATGTTTTGTATGTATTGTTTTATTTTGAAATTAAAGTAATAATGAATTTTGGACCTCTTGTTTTGACCGCTGTCTCCTTAATAATGGCATTTTTCTTGGTCCCCCTGCATTTGCACTCAAATGACGCCACTTTATGTGTCAACTGCTTTCTCCTGTTTTTTTATGTTCGAATCTTCTGCTTTTCCAACTGATCGGTCTGGCAACACTGATTGAAACTTTCTGACGATATCATATAATATTTTGAACGTTCTAAAATTGACAAATATTCTCCATTATATAAGCCTTACCTATTATATACTATAATTAAAATATATTAATCGCTGAGAAAAACAAGCCAATATATTATTATAAAGTCAATATATTGTGACGTTTTTGCCAACTAGACACTTGGTTTCATCAAACACTATGTAGATCTGCCATTTTCCCGACAATACCGGTTACTACATACCTTCTGTTGTTTCTGATTTTTTTTAAATGTGTTACATAGTTTTAACATACTTCCTTTGAGACTAACTTAATACTGTTGAGAAAGTTCTGTAGAAACTAAGCAAACGATAGTCTAACGGTGCCAGGTACGAGCTATACAGTGAATGCACTGAAACTTCGCACCCAAATTATCTCAATTTCTGACGGTTGTTAAATCTGTATGCGATCTGGCGTTATCAGCGTAGTATACGACACCCTTTCCGTTGACCATTTCCTTTGAATTGCTAGGTGCGTTCGGGCCGGTCGTCGACATTACAGATATGAGTCTATCATTCTGTCTGGCGGCAGCAGTTCGTGATGCATGATACCCATCCAATCCTACCAAACGCACAGCATGCTTACTGAGCGGCAGTTTGGAGTTTGCCATACACTGTAGAGCTTTACCATGATCTTCTTTGCACATTGTCGTCATAGGTTATTCACTTTTCATCACTCTTGAACAACCGCTTCAGAAATGGCTCAAGTTCGTTACGTTTCATTAGAGATTTGCAGATAGAAATTCGATCGAGTAAATGTTTTTGGTCAGATCATGTGGAAACCAAACATCAAGCTTCTTTTTTTGTAGCCAGCTTTCTATAAAAGATTTAACACTATTTGGTGATAGAAGTTTAGGTCACTAGCGACGTCATCCCTGCTTACATGCTGATCTTGATCGATTTTTGACGGAAAATCATTCATTTTTGCTGTGATTGGTCGCTCACTGAAAGTAACATCTTGGGCATTGACATTTCTAGAACGAAAGGAACTGATCAATTTTTGGATGTTGCTTTTGATGGCGTATCTTGTCTATAAACAACATAAAGTTCTTCATGGCCCAGCGCAGCATTTGCGCCTTTATTGAAATGGAATAATAAAATGTTTCACAGTTTTGCAGAAAGTTCACTCATCTTCATGGTGCACTGTTACATCTGATTATACGTAAGAATTGTAACACTTTTCGAGCATCTACCGTATATACTCAAATCTAAGACGCACTTTTTCTGCAAAATTCCAGGGTTAAAAATATGTAACACTTTATTTATTTGGTCTAGGAATTAACTCGTGCGGTTGGTACGCACACATTGAAGCTGAAGTACAAACACAAAATACATAAATACCTTAAGAAAAATATTGTCCATCGCTAGCCACCACTTTCGCCCATCTGTCAGGCAATGTACGGATTCCGTGGCGAAAGAAGTCCTCATCCTTGGAAGCGATCCAGTCAGAGACCCATGTTTTGATATCTTCTGAAGAAGTAAACCGCTGTCCAATCAAATCGTTGTTCATGCAATCGAACAAGTAGTAGTCCGAAGGAGCAACGTCTGGTGAATACGGCGGGTGGGGTAAAACTTCCCATCCGACATTTTCTAAATAGGTTTTGACCGGTTTTGCGACATGTGGGCGAGCGTTATCATGTTGAACAATAAGTTTATCATGTCTGTTCTCCCATTCTGGTCGTGTTCTGGCCAGAGCTTGCTTCAAACGCATTAATTGTCGTCGATAACGTTCTCCATTCATAGTTTCACCCGGTTGCAGCAGCTCATAGTACACCACACCTTTCATATCCCACCATATGCACAGCATAACCTTTGCACAGTGAATATCTCGTTTTGGTTGTGATGGACCTGGTTCACCTGGTTTCACCCAGGCCTTTTTTCGTTTAGGGTTCTCGTAATGGATCCACTTCTCATCACCCGTAATAATTCGATGCAGAAACCCCTTTCTGCTCTGTCGTTGAAGCAGCAATTCGCAAATGGTTTTTCGTCTTTCAACGTCTCTGTCTTTCAATTCATGTGGAACCCAATGTGACATCTTTTGAATCATTCCCATGGCTTTCAAGCGTTTGGAGACTGTTGTTTGATCAACGCCTAATGCTGCTGCAAGTTGTTCCTGCGTTTGACACGAATCCTGCTCGAGCAATGCTGTCAATTCTTCGTCTTGAAATTTTTTTGGCTGTCCAGCTCGCTCTTGGTCTGCCAAGCCGAAATCACCACTTCTAAACCGTGCAAACCACTTCTGACACGTTCGCTCAGCTAGAGCATGGTCACCATACACTTCCACCAAAATACGATGACTTTCAGTCGCACTTTTCTGCATGTTAAAGTAATGCATCAGGACACCCCGCAAAAACACTTTATCAGGCACAAATTGCGCCATGTTCACTTAACTACAAACTGGTGTTGTTGACGCTTTAATCCACTGCCCTATACTACGAACGATACGTGATGACAGGGGTTTGCAACACATTTGTGGATACACGGAACTGTGGGACGCTCCGTTCGTTGCGCCATCTCTTGTCCACCCGCACGAATTAATTCCTAGACCAAATAAAAAAAAATCAGAAACAACAGAAGGTATGTAGTAACCGGTATTGTCGGGAAAATGACAGATCTACATAGTATCTGATCAAACCAAGTGGTTAGTTGGCAAATGTGTCACAAGATATTAACTTTATAATAATATATTGGCTTGTTTTTCTCAGCGATTAATATATTTTTAATGGGGAGGTACTTCTTCGAATCGCTTATGAATTACTTCGTTGAATATCTAGGATGCGTCTTAGAACTGAATACAAGAAATTGGCACAACTTTTGAAGTTTAGAAATGGGGGTGCGTCTTAGATTAGAGGGTGTCTTACATTCGAGTATATACGGGACTACATTCAATTGTCAGTTGTCAAATGGTGTTAGCCATGGCCCGCTACGACTCATATACGTACACTGAGAGTTGGGACACTAACGCTATGTCGTGCGCAGAAAGCCCAATATATTTCAAACTATCTGATATCTCGTGTTTAGAAGGTAAATAGGTTAGTTAGTGGATTAGAATATTATCGTTCACTTCAGCACGGAGGCTGTATAAAACGTTGACTTACAGCTTAATGTGGTATTCGAAAGGCATGAGCTCCCAACAAGAATTATATCTAGTCTTTCGTGTTATCCATGTTGGCACGAGGGAGTTCTGGAAGATAATGGGATAATCAGAAATGATATGACAGTATTTGTCAATATAACATTACCTTATAGAAATATCTCTTTAGTAGTAAACAGAATAAACAAGCCAACTTCTGAGACACTCAACTAAGCAGGTTGCTGGTTATGAGAATTGAGAAGTTAATGTACCAAGATTCTATTATATTACTCGAGAAACACAAGATGTATACTATAAAGGCTTTTCTTAATACATAACCATTTCATTTATTTTGACATAATTCGTCCATTCGGTTCGTAACACTTCTTTTCTAATCTTACACCGGGTTTTCCCGGCAGGTGAATGCTCTGATTCAACTTCAAGGCTTTCTAAGAGTCAAACATCGTATATTGGTGACGTCACAGAGTAATTCTGTGATGAGTACTTAAAGCGAACTCATGTTTCTCGCTATAAGAAATGCCGATAAATAATCATATATTAATTCAGCTCACAGATGACGAGAAGAACCCTAAAGCAGGGGAAGCGGGGAAAGGTCAACGACACGGACAAGTCCATTTTTGGTGTTTGAGGTGTGGTCTATACTTAGACGTCGTCTGCTACTCCGGATAAATTTATATGTGTCTATTCCGTGATGTCATTTGAAACTCCTGTGTGAAAAGTGGGCGAGCCCATACCTACGTCACACTACTTCTGCTAGGGTTCTTCTCGTCATCTGGGAGCTGTATTTAGTCTTATCTCCATGGAAACAAATCACGGCTTAAAGATTTTTTTTTTTAATTTTAAGAAAAAGGACTTAATTTCGTAATAGTTGTTTGAAGTGCCCAGTACTGGATTAAATAAATTTATCTTGGCCATGATATCCATCTTTGTAACATGCTTAAAATATTAATCTACTACTTTGAATCCCCCTCCCCCCCTCAAAAAAATTCCCAGCGCAACGGTCATTTATTCACATGTATAAATAAACATTCCAGGAACTTGTGGTTATGTCATTCTGAACAAGAAACCTCAGCGCTTACTATAATATTAAGGAAATACAATTCATATATACAGACGTCCGTTATTGTATCTAGCTTGTATTATTCTTTATTTAAATAAAAATAAAACATCTGCTTGAAAATTTATCAATTTTGGTGTTTATTGTTTTCAGGTGTATGATGCAGCTCATAACATGACAAATTTTTTATCGGTAAATCCATAACAAAATCATGGATAATTTATATCCTGTTTGAAGACTGCATTATACAGATCTAATAACGAATCATGTCGATATAATTTATATAAATTTTAGATTGACAGACAATCTTTCTCCATGTTGGAAATCAAATCGATTATCCATCTATTGAGAGCCAAGCAGCCTTCGAAGTTAGAGATCATCGACTGATGGTTATTAACACCGATCATTCGCTTGACGTCGCCAACTAGCAACGAAATTTTACATCAAGAAAATAATTACTTATTGTTTGCTCTCCGCTAGGAAGTCCTTCTATGTGTAAGAACTTTTGTAATAAACAGCATTAGCAACCTTTAGTACCTTTACCTCTTGCTCTGTCACAGTCTCACACGCGACGTTTTAAATTAGGTCAGGCATTTTCTCAATGAATTTGATCTTATTGAACCTCAAACTCATGCTATTTTGAGATATTATCCGCAACATTCATCTACCTATTGGTCATCGCCACAATGAGGAAGTATTGCCTTTGGAAAGTAAGTACTTTGACTCTTGCGAGTCTCTTTTTTTCCTTCTTTTTTCGTATGTGTCATCCTGCCAACGTTAGCAGCTCAGTAGGAAGCCTGGCTGCTTTGTGTTGAATCAACTACATGAGGAATTACGGACTTTATCAGTGTCGTTTTAGGTAATAGACCACTTCCATGTGATCATCTGGGTGTTTTCTTTTTCTCCTTCATGACGTCAGAAGGACAGTCGGATCAAAAGCAATTGAGAAAGACCCATCTTGGTCACTCATTGGTCATTTGATGGCAATTCGTTGGTCATTTGATGGTCACTCGTTGGTCATTTGATGGTCACTCTGGTCATTTGATGGTGATTCGTTGGTCATTTGATGGTTATTCGTTGGTCAGTCAGTGCTCACTACGTAGGACACTTCCCACAGTTCATTTGATACAACTTTTCCTTTCTGACTGTTGCTTTCCTCTGTTTTCTTCTTCCTGCATATGGTCATAACAATCAGGCAAGAAGAACTGTTTCTATGACAACAGCACGTTTAGCCAATTATAGTAGCTCATTTCTCTCGCTCTACATTCCATATTTTCCGCACGTTGCCAATTAGAATAGAAACAAATTAACATTGTTTTGGTCGAGTGTTAACTTGAGTAGTTTTCCTGCTGGTTGTTGAGAGCATTCTTTTTAGTTCTCTTTTGTGTCATTTAATTTTATGAAACTGAGATTTACTTGCAGTGAATAATTTCGTGTTTTAATACCCGACGCAAAAGCTGGCAACACAGCATTGATCACCACATGGGCGCATGGAGCTGTCAGAAAGGACAAGTAGTATTAATTGCAGTGTAATCATCCTGCAACTTTCCCTCTTTCGATGCCAGATCGATTGACGGTTAAGTCTTCACCAATGATAATCTAACGCAGCGTTTCCCAACCTTTTTCAACTTGAGGCACACTACGGGTGTAACTTGAATTCTCGCGGCACACTCATAGATATTATTATTATTATTATTATTATTATTATTATTATTATTATTATTATTATTATTATTATTATTATTATTATTTGCAAATATAAATACCATGGTAATTTTTCTCTGTGATTACTGATCTGACAGAGATGAAAGCTCGATTACTGGTTTTTCCCTATGCTAATTTATTATGCTTATTTTTTATTCTAATTTTAAAATAGAAAACAATTGCAATGAAATGTAGGACTCAGATTTTTAAAAATACGCTTTCTTTTTCGAAAACTGTATTCAACCTTTCACTAAGAACGAAGATCACTAAATAACGACCGAACAAACAAATGTCTTGTACTTTTAACTTTGCTGTTTTAACCAAAACCGGTGCATATTATTGCAATCACACAGCTTGCGATGCGTCGAAGTCAAAACACAGCTGTTGAACAAAGTGTTGTTCTGTCATTCACGTGCGAATGAGTGTTCTACGAACGTTCACTTGACGCGTACCGTACAATTGCTTCCATTTCTCGGTGTTAGTATGATTCTCAATTGAAGCGTAACATAGCAGCTAACCGTGGAAATGTGTACGAGCCGAAATACTGTCTGCTACACAGTAATACATGTAGAATAATATATTACAATTACAGTAACTCTTTCCATGGTAGAAATTCATAGTAATGTGTAATACAAAAAAAAATTTTTCCCCCTATGTCTTGCAATTTGGTTGCTATAGAATTAATAATTTTGTTTCGATTTCCTCGCAGCACACCGGTTGGGAAACGCTGATCTAACGAGACGCCTCAATCTACAAGTCTTTAGAACTTCAAGGACAACGCTCATCATCACCTATGAGAAAGAGGAAGGAATATGGAACTTCATCGAATTTGAGTCTCTATCTACACCCGTATTGCTACCAATAATTATTCTTTGAATTGTGTCTTTCAATTACATTTCTCGTTGTTATCCTGCATTTCTTCTATGCCTCTCATTGCAAGTATACCCTGAATTCTGGTACCGTACGTTTCATTATGGAGTATGCCCCTAAGTGTTCTCTTACTTGTGTGAAACAATAGCTGTTAGCGTTCGTCAGTAGTTGAAATGTAGACAACTCTACGTTCAGGAAATCTACAATGAAATGAAATATTTCAGACTTATATCTCACAGTTATGTCGGTTAGGCTAAAGAAGACAGTGATGATGAGAAATGAATGCAATGGCGGAATAAATTACGAGTAAGTGGGTAGGAAACGGGTAAACAATGAGAAAACCCATGAACACGGTGTGTTAAGAAATTTAGACCCTTGAATACATTTCTTATTTCATGACGGTGCTTCATTGGCGTGCACTGTAAAAACTTTCCATTGAAAGTAATATGTATTTTTAAACAAACCAATAAAATTTTAAACTAATAAATATTGTCTTTGTGTCTAAAATAAATGTTGATTATTTTGCAAATATATTGTAATTATATGGTAGAAGGAAAAAGAGAGAGGTGGCTAAAGAAGCTATAGTTGATAGACGGCATTAGAAGACATAAATCGTACGTGAATATGGAGCAATTAGGGTCTATGGAAGCTTCTTGTTTATGGCAAGTGATCTGCCAATAATGGCAGAATGTCTATGATGATGAAGAAGAAGATATGATTTAAGAGTCATCATCCCGGCGAAATTAAAATACCGCTAATTTTACAGTAATTATGTGATACCTTCAAATAGATAAAAGATAATTGAAATATGGAACAAGAGCGCCCTATAGAGCGTCCCACTCTTAGATTGCAGTACAGAGTAAATGGAGCGCGCTGTTGCCACATTTCTTCCGCCGTATGTTTTCTTTCGAAGAAGAAGAAAGACAGAAAGAGTGAGGAGTCTGTAAATAAATCGTTCTTAAATTCACATATTTTCAACTCTTTTGTCATTCCAATCGCGCAAATTCATTTAGAACGGCGAATTGGAGGGTACGAAATAACAGTCTTAACAATTGTGTGTTAGAAGTTTTTTTATGATGGTTTATAAATCGTTGCATTAAAATTTTGATGGAAGCAATACGAAATCGAGAGATATGAAACGAATAGAAAACATATGATTGAAATAAATGGCAGGCCAAACAGTTCCACACACAAATTTCCTGTACCGATTGTGCGGCAAACTAAGGAATAGCAGTGGGTAAGATACTGCTACTGAATTTGGATAAGAGTGAAAACTGGAGTAGGGTGATAGTGATAAGTGACGAGAAAATGTGACGTACGAGAACGCTCATTCGTCTGTGTAAGCAAAATATCCGCTAATCCAATTCCGTTTGTCAAACAAGTTACATCATAAAGTATATTGTGAAGGCGGCTTCTCCCCACTTCCGATGTTTTAACTGTATCATGAAGGACGTGCTAGAGGGTATGGTGGCAGGAAAAAGAGGGAGGAAACGAAAAGAGACTACAATTACTGGACGATATCAAAATAGAAAAATCATACGTGAAGACGAAGAGGTTAACCGAAGACCGTGGATCGTGGAAGCTTCTGAGTTGCAGCAAGTGGTCTGCCAATAAAATATGATGATGATGATTATGACAAATGCAATGGTGAATAGGAACTGAACCTCCCTAGTTTCTATACTCACTTCTGATACCTCAGACACACAATATCAATCTGGAAACAGAAGAAGAATGAAAAGAAACCCCATTATGTCCGTTCTAAACAAACGCGCAAGTTGTGACTTTAAATCACGTATAGTGACAGCCAACAAGATACAGATCGTTGGGCGAGGAAACAAAACCAAACAGAATTATCAAACCCTGCTTCCTAAAGAAACATGAAGGGGGGGGGGAGAATAAAGAGGCCTTTCATTCTGCTTTGTGAGCTCAAAGTTATTTGTTACGAACGCTTTTGTCATTTTTTATGTGTATTTAAAGTAAATAAGAGAAGTGGAATTGCAAACGAATCCAACTTTTATTGTCAAAATTGTCAGCATCTGAAACAGCATTAAGGACTACTATAAATGAATCAATTACAAAACTAATAACTTTTTATCACCAGGAATGAGGAGACTTTTTAATAATAGATATTGGTCATATTATATATGTGTGTGTGTGCGTGCAACTCAAGGAAAACGAGCGAAGTAAGTAGTGAAACGTAAGATTGAGTGGAGTTGACGCAATGTTTATCGTAGGTGAGGTCCAGGATTCGATTTTGCGAATATGCTTCCGTTAAGCAGTAGATTCGTGCTCGCATACCGTCAACAGTAAACACTTATCGTTATAGCACAATACTCTACATCAGTAACTTTAAAACAAACATTATAAGGAAAATAACATTGGCAAGATTTGTCACTGCCTTTCTTCTGGTCAGATGCGCGCGCTTTGGAAAGTTGACTCTTAACACTAAAAGTCATAAAACCTAAAGAAAGAAAGATATCGACCTGCAGTTTGTTTTAAAAATAACTTCAATCCTTTCTCAATATTTTTCTCGCTTTGCAACCCCATCTAACCTGAAAAATAAAAAGAGTTTCTCACTAGTCAACTTTTTAGATATTGCATTGGAATAGTATATGCACTTTCTCTTACATTTTATTTTTTATTTTAAAATTCAAAAAGTGTTTTTGAATGCAAACTTTTCCAACATTGACACCAAATATGATATTAACAACTGTATAAGTTTCATCGTTGTATCTCTTAGAGTTCCGAACTTATGACGTGATATATTTAACGCGACGTTAGAATTTGCCATTAGCAAGATTCCACTCTTTCAATTTATTTCAATACTTGAAAATTCTTCTTGATGTGAGAAAAACAGATTATTTAATAGAGAATACAATGTTCTACAATAATTTATTCATACCTAGTAAAAGAAACAATTTCTAAAATTCAGGCTAAGTTTGGCAACAAGGGCATAAGGAAAAGCATTGCCATTTACTCCTGTACTGCAATCTAAGGATGGGGCGCTCTATAGACAATATTATTTCGCGTGAGGTACCGTTATCACAAGTCACTTAGCGGCTTTCCGTTTTCAGCTGTTTAGAAACGTGAAAATAAATGCCGATTTTCAAAATGGCTCGAAATCGAAAGCAGATAAGTGAGTCGTGATAACGGTTTCTCATGTAAAATAATATTGTCTAGGGCGCTCTTGTTCCCCATTTCGATTATATTTTATCTATTTGAAGATATCACATAATTACTGTAAAATTAGCGGTATTTTAATTTCGCCGGGATGAAGACTCTTAAGAATCTCGAAAGATTATTGCCACAGAAACAAAAACTCGTCGAAAATTTTGTTCCACACAAAACCAACCTGTCCTATCGTGGCATTTTTCCATACGTGACTCTCTCTCTAATTCTAAGCAGACCAATTTTTTTTTCTCGAAAATTTCTCAATTAAAACTCCGCCTATCCTTTCCATATGGGGAGTGCGGCGATTTTTAGATATCTCTTCTACAAACTCTATTAATGAAAGAAATGCACAGAGAACTACAACTATTTCTGCGATAGGGACACTTTAATACTGATAACGATAGATATGTATATACAGCAGCGTATGCAGAATTTCATTAAATAAAGTTCAAACACCTAAGTTCATATAGTTTTGGGTACTTTTATATATATTCTAAAATAGTAAATGTTTCCTTTTGCATAATATCTTGATTAGGAGGGGTTAAACCCTAAACCCCCCTTTGCATGCGTCACTAAACCTAGAAACAGCACTTCTTCCTTTTGAATTAACCGTTTTACTGCTGCTGACTGCTATAGCAGTTTTCACAACTATTTGATACACTGCCATTGATTTCTATTGACCGTTGCACCATAGAGTGTAATACTACACATGAAACATTTTATGAGCATTTGCTCTAAACCATTTACGTTCAAGGACTCAAACAAAATATTCGTATCTTGTTCTATAAAAACGTTTTTCAGTATATTAGTTTTCTTGCTTTTATGTACGTACAAAATATACGAGGAGAAATGAAAAAGGGGACTTGAAAAAACATACATTTATTCTAATGATAGAAAACTGAAACATATATTATTTTTCTAAAGGTACATTTATTCTAATGATAGAAAACTGAAACATATATTATTTTTCTAAAGATACATTTATTCTAATGATAGAAAACTGAAACATATATTATTTTTCTAAAGGTACATTAATTCTAATGATAGAAAACTGAAACATATATTATTTTTCTAAAGGTACATTTATTCTAATGATAGAAAACTGAAACATATATTATTTTTCTAAAGGTACATTTATTCTAATGATAGAAAACTGAAACATATATTATTTTTCTAAAGGTACATTTATTCTAATGATAGAAAACTATATATTATTTTTCTACCTAATATCCCTGCACTTCCACGCACTTTTCCTAACGTTTCACAGATTTTTTTTATTCAATCGAGAAAAAAAGTTTTTCGGTTGCACCTGTACAGGCCCGCAATTAGAGGGGGGCTAAGTTTTCGTGGCCCCCAGACCTCAATACAAAATGTCATCATTAATGCAAAAAATACAATTTAGATATTTATGAGAGAATTTTTAATGACTTGGCCCCCCTAACTTATTCATGCCCCACCCCAAACCTCTGTGGCTAGTTTTGGGCCTGCACCTGTAACCAATTTTGCACCGCGTCAATGACTAGCTGATAGTTGAAGTTTAAATTCCTTAACTTCTCATAATGATGGTTGTTTCCAAACCATATTCGCAGTCTTACTTTCCGGTTCGTGATGATGTACCCAAGTTTAATCTACAGTAACGATTTGCTGCAAAAAATCCATCTCTCTCGCGACGATAACGGGCCAAATGTTTCCCAGAGATGTTATGTGTCTTATATGCTTCGATATAAACAGCTGTCACCATACTGCGCGCATATTTGCGGATCCCAAACGTTTCAGCATATCCTCTGATCTGATTGGTCGATACAGATGCGATATCACAAGACATGATCTACATATAGCACAAAGTAAACGAGGATTGTTGTCGGCTCCGGTAGTTGAGTGGTGTAGCGTAACATGCTAGTAACAAAAATGTTTTTGGCGAGGGTTCGAATCCTGCCTACGGACAGTTTTTTTTACTACTTTTAAAAATATTTATAACACTTCTTTCGTTAAAATAAGATTAAAAATAATATTCAAAAAGTGATTTAACGATCATTGTTTTAAAATTTTCATTAAACTTCTTTCATTAAAATAAGTTTGCCCTTGTACTATATAGATCCACAACAAATGTAGTAGTAGTAGTAGTACGTTTGCCCTTGTACTATATAGATCCACAGCTAATGTAGTAGTAGTTGTAGTAGTAGTAGTAGGAACGGGTTAGAAGCCCCGCAGGGGTTGTTTGGATTATGTTCTCGACATCAAATTGGCAAGAATGCTGAAACGTTTGGGATCGGCAAAAATGCATACTGCGCTTGCATTCTACGAAAAATTTCCACAGGTTAAACACCTTTCAGAAACAAAAAGCTAATCACTGCCCTCATTTCCTCCTTGGTACAGATAGACAATGGAGCTGCCATATTTAACGGTCTGTTACACTCCAACGACTAGAATAAGAGTGACATGTTGCATAGAAGTGTTGCAGGCGACACTAATTCAGCGCTGGATACTAGCAGTGTTACCAACCCTAGTGCGAGAAATTGCAAGTCCCTTTATTTTTTGACTTCTCCTCGTAGAAAACGATGCAAAAAAAACTGATCCAGGATATGTTTACTGAATATTGTTGAAATAATGCGATCAATATCTATTACATTGCAATCATGTGGCCGAAAATAGACATGAAATATCGTGACTTGGTTATTAACGATCTGAAAAAATTAGTGGGCGGAAAATTAAATCTCGAAAACAATTATCACGCGCATCATTCGTACTAAGTTTTACGAACTTTACCATTATCTTTTGTAAATATTGTAATTTTCGTACAAAAAAACTAATATTCCAAATTATAAGATATGAATAGTAAAACGATTGCGAAAACTATGTAAGTTAGATAGGAGTAGCCTCCAAAATGCATTGTAAACTTGAGACAATTACTATTGACTTTGGTGGCCTCATTTATTATGCTTTTGTGTGAATTGATTTTTCAAAGGAGCAGAGACATGTAACAGTCTGATCACGCAATATATCAAATAAAGAATAAATAGACAAAATACGTATGTAACTATGCAACACAAACTTCTAACTAGTTTCTCAGTATAATTTTGTCTTGTCTGTTTGAAGGGCTGTTTTAACCCATTTCACTGAAGTACAGCGTTGTAACCAGTAAGTTGTCCTAATAGGACACATGTTTTTTTTTTCAGGGAAGTAGATCTTTTTCCATACTAAAAAACAAACCAAAAAACCTTGTTTCAGGATAGGAAAGCATTAATAATTCGCCATGAATAGATACATATTACACACTACATAGTGGGTGGTTGTATTGGTGTTGCAGCGTGTCTTTTAGTAGCGATGCTATATGAAACATGAACCTATAACTCATAGCGTAATTTGAACCACATGAGATGTGCCGGGAGACGAAGCTGGGTCTTCCACGCCGAAGATGCATACTCTAACAATACAGCCATGAGGGAGTTCACATAATAATAATAATAATAATAATAATAATAATAATAATAATAATAATAATAATAATAATAATAATAATAATAATAATAATTAATAATATTATTATTATTATTATTATTATTATTATTATTATTATTATTATTATTATTATTATTATTATTATTATTATTATTATTATTATTATTATTATTATATTACCAGGTCTTAATACTGCAATGAGTTAGAACTACGAATGTTTGGAAATGTACGAATAAACTATTCATAAGGAAACACGAAAATCGCATTGTAAGAAGAAAATTTCTAACATTTTTTTTAAGGTATTAGAAGAGGAATTATCTAGAACAGTAAGTATTCTTTATGAGTGATGTTTACCAATCCTAAATATTAGTTGTTCTTTTTTTTCTTTTGGAGTTTTCGTTTGATTTATCGGCATTAAAGTAAGGCCTGCTATATACTATGAGAAAGAGCTAGGAAATATCTTTGGATTTATCTGAGGAAAAATGTTACGACGAATCTTGTAGGAAATCCTACCCTTTCATGCCATACACTGCACATCCTACACTACACTGCACATCCTACTGATATTGATACAAGGCGCTATATTGTTAAATTGCAAACCTCTAAAAACAAGCATAAAATTCAGAAGATAAATGAGGAAAACATACCTCATCAGTTCCTGCTTCTCTCTGCTGCCGGGGAGAAAACAAACTTGTTTACACTTTCTCTCACCTGATGTTGCTTATATCGAAATCTTACGAATTTAAGTTCTGAAATAGAGCGCACTCTAAACAAGAGAAATCTATCATAGGATCGTTCAAAATATAGGACATGACATGCGATCTTATGCCATACATGTTGCGATTTTCACTAGGAAATATCGTAAGAGATTTCCTAGGATCTATCCTATAGTGTACAGCAGGCCTAAAAGCGCAACTGTTAACCATTGTCTATCTTCTGAGTTTGTTTTCATTTTACTGAATTTGAACGTATGAACCTGTTAATACCCTCGATCATGAATTAGCAAACGTTTCTTTTTTCTAAATAAATAATTTTAAAAATTATAGATAGGTGCTTACAAACACCGAAGTTAATCTCGCTGGCCGAATGAAAAGAGAAGCGTTACATATTTGTTCCGCGGGGCATAGTGTGCCGAGCTCTGCTCTAGGTCTTCATATTGAGCTTTCATGAATAGAACTTTTGTTTTCTTCTAGATATGATATACAGATATTGTATTAATCCACGATTTTGATGTTTCTTCTTCATCAAATACGAGCGTTTCAGTTGGTCACCCGCCTACGCGTCCTCAGCTTGTGTCCTCGTGACGTAGCTCGGTCAGACTGTATCTGTTAATGACCGTGCCCTTACTTTTGAAATTCAATTTCCATCAAGGAATGATAACAAGAATTTTAGGAATGATAAAAAATGGTTCAAAAGATTGCGATCTTCGCCAATAATTACATTTTGGATCAGGAGCCACAAAATTTTTGAACAACACCGTAAATCGAGTTTTCGTAATTTTTTCTATTGAATAAGGACAACATACTGACAAGTAACACTTCCCAAGTGCAACACTCCGATTTTGATCAAATTTGGCAGCTAGATACTACATATAAAATAAGCGATCACATGTTTTTTTTTTTAATTTTCTGCGGAAAAACGGTTTTAGGGGGCAAGAACCCCCACCAAAAGTTTTGAAAGTACACCCCTGAAAGGCAAGAAAAAGTGGACCGAAGTGAATGAAATTGTGCACAGATATTGTAGACCTAAAATGAGGGAATACGGGTTTCGTATTTTCCTGGAAAAAACGGTTGGGTGGGGCACAGACCCCTCCAAACCTTTGATCACGAAATATCAAAAGTGCTAATATCACTATGTCAGAAGTGCCTAAAGGACATGAAGAATTGGAACAAAACTTTGTGCAGGGACAATACGCAAAAAATAAACGAATACGGGTTTTTATTTTCTGCAGAAAAACAGTTTTAGGGGGCAAGAGCCCCCACCCAGAATTTTGGAATTTGACACCCGAAAGGCAAGAAGAAGTGAACCGAAGTGAATGAAATTGTGCACAAATATTGTAGAGGTAAGATGAGAGAATACGTGTTTCATATTTTCCTGAAAAGAAAAAAAAAAACTGTTGAGTAGACCGAGGAGTTGAGTGGCGGAAGGAGTAGACCGAAGCGAATGAAATTGTATGTAGATATTGGATATGTAAAATAAAGCCTTTCGTGTTTCACAAGTGTCTCCATACGATTTCTTCAAATTTGGCAGATCAACAACAAGCACAAACAGTATAGCGTATTTTAATTATAGTATTTCAGGAGGCCCTTACAATGTTTTTCCGCATAAACAAAAACACCTATCGATTAATTTCCTGTTTGCTGTTGATGTGCCAAATTTGAAGCAAAATGGATAGAAACACTTGAGACACACGAAAGCCCTTATTTTACATATACAATATCTACATTCAATTTAATTTGCTTTGGTCTACTCCTTCCTGCGGTATTACGGTACTATTTACTTTTTTCGGAGGGGACCAAGGCCCCAACACTGTCTCTCCGCACAAATTAAAACAAGTTTCATTAATTGTTTTGCAAATTTTCCCTATATGAAGTTTCGTTGCAATTCTCCATATTCTTTAGGAACTTTTGACGTAAACTTATTTGCACTTTTGATATTTCGTAATCAACGGTTTAGAAGGTCCGTGCCCCACTCAACCTCTTTTTTCCAGGAAAATACGAAACCCAAATACCTCATTTTACGTCTACAACATTTGGGCACAATTTCATTCAATTCGGTGCACTTCTTTTTGCATTTTGGGTTTCAAATTTCAAAATTTTTGTGGGGGCTTTTGCCTGCTAAAACCGTTTTTCCGCAGAAAATTAAAAAAATCGCATTTGTTTATTTTTTGCGTATTGTTCCTAAACAATGTTTTGTTCCAATTCTTCATGTACTTCTAGCGCTTCTGACATACTGATATTAGTACTTATAATATTTCAGATCAAAGTTTTAGAGGGGTCTGTCCCACTCAAACGTTTTTCCTTTCTTTTTTCTTTTTCTTTCTTTCTTTTTTTTAAGGAAAATATGAAACCAATATTCTCTCATTTTGTGTCTACAATATCTTTGTACAATTTCATTTACTTCGGTCCACTTTTTCTGACCGTTCAGGTCTCGACTTCCAAAATTTTGAAGGGGACTTTTGCCCCTAAAACCGTTTTTCCGCAGAAAAAAAAAACAGTATTCGTTTATTCATTTAGTATTGTCCCTACACAAAGTTTCGTTGCAATTCTATATGTTCTGTACGCACATCTGACATACTGTTACTAGCACTTTTGATTTCGTGATCAAAGGTTTGGAGATCTGTGCCCCACCGAACTGTTTTTTCCAGGAAAATACGAAACCCGTATTCCCTCTTTTTATGTCTACAATATCTGTGCACGATTTCATTCACTTCGCCTCACTTCTTCTTGCCTTTCGGACGTCAACTTTCACAATTTTAGATTGGGGCTTTTACCCCCCAAACCGTTTTTCCGAAGAAAATTAAAGAAGTCGTATTCGTTTTTTTTTGGGGGGGGGTATTGTCCCTACACAATGTTTTATTCCAATTCTTCATGTCCTTCTAGCGCTTCTGATATACTGATATTAGTACTTATGATATTCCAGATCAAAGTTTTGGAGGGGTCTGTCCCACCCAAACTTTTTTTTTTTTCAGGAAAATACGAAACCCGTGTTCCCTCTTTTTATGCATACAATATCTGTGCACAATTTCATTCACTTCGCCTCACTTCTTCTTGCCTTTCGGGCGTCAACTTTCAAAATTTTTGATGGAGGTTCTTGCCCCTAAAACCGTTTTTCCGCAGAAAATTTAAAAAAAAAAACATGTGATCGTTTATTTTATGTGTAGTATCCACCTGACAAATTTGATCAAAATCGGAGTGTTGCACTTGGGAAATGTTACTTGTGAGTTAAGTGATAGTTTCGGCTTGGCTACACTATGTGGAGTTCTCCAGATATAAAGCGTACAAGAAAATTTTTGATTGAAATATATTGGATCTCTTGATCCAAAAAGATTTTTAGGTACCCGAAAATAATTGTATAAGCACGTAAAGTTGGATTTCAGGACAATCTATATATATAAAAGAGAACGTTCAAAATCCTTTGTCCGCTCATCACGCTAATACGGCTGAACCAATTTCTTTCATTTTTGGGGGGTTATTAGGATTTGGACCCTAGATGGTTTTTATCATATCACTTTAATTTTTAATTACCAGTGTCTTGAGATAATTGACCATTCAAGTGTCCATAACGTACAAATCCTTTGTTATTAGTTCATCATAGGTAAAAATAAACGTATTTATATGCAACCCGCATGACCGTGTCACTCGGCGGGTTAACATAAATGACAGGCGATATACAGCGGAAAATAGCTTGAATCTTCTGTTTAAAATTTTTTAATTGATTTGCTTATTTTTACAGACACTTTTACAATATGCCAGCACCGGGATGACCGCAGCGAAGCGAGGCGGGTTAACATAAATGACAGGCGATATAATGTTAAGATTTACTGCAATCTTCTATGGTTTTTATCATATCACTTGAAAGCGAAAAAGTAAAAATTATCTAAGTAACAAAGTTTATTGCGTTCCGGGGTGACCGCAGCGAAGCGGGGTGAACGCTGCTAGTAAGGAATAAGTACAGGATGGACTTCTCTTTAATTCTGCAGTTCATTTGCTTGTAGAGCTGCATTGTAGTACTTGGAATGACAAATTCTGCAGAACGTTTTATTCGCCTTGCAGAGTGAATGCAACACTGATGCACTAAATTTTTCAGACGTTTCTTTTCGCTCTGATGGACGAATAGAATAAGGAGCATCCACGACACTTCCCAGGCGAAAATTGTTCTTCTTCTGCGTGATCAAAGTCAGATGACTTGGTGGCTCTTTACCAAACTGTTCATGAAACCTATCCATCAGCTGTGGCACGTTTTCGTTGTTGTGCTTCCGTTCATGGACACACGTTATCAAAGTCAGACGACTTGCTGGCTCTTTGCCAAACTGTTCATGAAACCTATCCATCAGCTGTGGCACGTCTTTGTTGTTGTGCTTCCGTTCATGGACACACGTTATTAAAGTCAGACGACTTGCTGGCTCTTTGCCAAACTGTTCATGAAACCTATCCATCAGCTATGGCACGTCTTCGTTGTTGTGCTTCCGTTCATGGACACACGTGATCAAAGTCAGACGACTTGCTGGCTCTTTGCCAAACTGATCATGAAACCTATCCATCAGCTGTGACACGTTTTTGTTGTTGTGCTTCCGTTCATGGATACACGTTATCAAAGTCAGAAGACTTGCTGGCTCTTTACCAAACTGTTCATTTAACCTATCCATCAGCTGTGGCACGTTTTTGTTGTTGTGCTACCATTCATGGACCCACACACACACTTCCCACTAAGTACTCCTCCTAAGTGAAGTCAATGGTATCTGTCACTATTGTTCACTAAACACGGAAAGTTGAGACAACGAACTGGTCAAGCACAGACTTTATTCTCCTTCCTCCGTGGCCAGTTACGTGACAGTTACACATCAATCACATGGCAGTTCACGTGAAGAGCACTGTTGCTATATCAACGATCAGGGTGGAACGTTCAAATCTTAAATATCTTAACATATGACATTGTTACATGTGTTAAGTTCGGGTGTAAAGGGGCATTCTACCCCCCCCCCCCTGTAGAGACGGATTTCTAAACAAAATGCTTTTTTTTTCTACACTTCTAAAGATACGTAGAAATATTGTACAGTACTTCGTAGTGCACACACTGACAAGCAATTTTAACCACGGTTGATACTGCTCCAAATGCTCATTCTGATACAGAAAATTACTTTCTTATTCTATGATTTTCAAGTACAAATATATATATATATATGTATATATATATATATATATATACATTACTCAAAATATCACATTAAAAATGCATATTGCAGTCCTATGTACTACCGTTATCACCAATTCCACATTTTTCTCAGTACACCGATAACCACTTCTCCAAATTACCCGATTTTATAAAACAGTTGAAATAATTCATAATCATATTCACTTTCTTTAACAGAAACGTCAGTAACATTGTCTTCAGAGACTTATGGTATTATTCAAGTAACATTGTCTTCAGAGACTCATGGTATTGCTCAAGTAGCATAGTCTTCAGAGATTCATGGTATTGCTCAAATAACATTGTATTCAGAGACTGATGGTATTGCTAAAAAATATTTTTCTTAGAGACTCATTGTATTGTTCAAGTAATATTGTCTTCAGATACTTGTGGTATTTTTTAAGTAACATTGTCTTCAGAGAGTCATGGTATTGTTCAAGTGAAATTGTCTTCAGAGACTAATGGTATTGCTCAAGTAACATTGTGTTCAGAGACTCATGATATTGCTCAAAAAACATTGTCTTTAGAGACTCATGGCATTGTTCAAGTGACATTGTCTTCAGAGTCTCATGGTACTGCTCAAGTAACACTCTGTTCAGAGACTCATGGTATTGGTCAAATAATCTTGTCTTCAGAGACTCATGGTATTGCTTAAGGAACATTGCCTTCAGAGACTCATGGTATTGCTCAAGAAACATTGTCTTCAGAGACTCATGGCATTGTTCAAGTGACATTGTCTTCAGAGTCTCATGGTACTGCTCAAGTAACACTGTGTTCAGAGACTCATGGTATTGCTCAAATAATCTTGTCTTCAGAGACTCATGTTATTGCTAAAACTGTATTCAACAAGCTTAGTTAGGTATTACAGAAAAAAAATACTGGTCCCTATAAAATTTTTGGAAAGCTTTCCGCTGAAGAAACAGATTTTGAAGTGGAATTTACCGGAAAAAAACTGTGTTGCATTTCATATGCCCATGTGACATCATGAGAACATTTTCACTGTTACGTATAATTTTTCAGTGACTGATGTAGGTGTTTCACACAACAGAATCTCATGAATACCATCATTATATACAGGGTGTTTCAGTGAAAAAGCCATGATTTTGAAGTGCAACAATGTATTTTATTGATGACCATAGTAAAAGAAATTCACATGGTATGATAAGTGAAAGAATAAAGTTTAATGTAACGCATGATAGAAGTGTACACCCTGAACATTGGACACTTCCCTGACCCTGATTCACATGTCATCAAAAACCGTACCGAGGGTGACGTGACTAACTGCTTCCGTACAGTGCGCAATGTTTGTTATTTCATTTAAAGATCGGGGTTGAGGTAACCTAATAAAAGTATCACAAGGGTTAATATCTGGGCTGCAAGGAGGCCATTCTAAGCCTGTTTAAGGAAACAATGGATAGCAATTAGAGATCACATGATTGCCGGATTTTGTGTGAAGGAAATTAAGGACAGATTCTGTTGTATGCGGTTTATTTCTATCCTGCTGGAACCACTGCCGACGAGGCGGACACCTTCTATGACGAAGGCCAAGATAGAAGTAATACTCAAGCATTTTTAAATAATTTTCTGATGTGGTATAGCCATCAAAGAAGAAAAGTCCAGTTATGCCACGTTTTGATACAGCACACCAAAGCAAAACCTTTTCCGGATGCAGAGCTGAGTACCATTTTATGTGGATTTTTCTGTTGCCTAAAATCTTACATTTTGTTTGTTTACTTCACCTGAGAGATAAAAGTAAGCGTCGTCTGTACTCCACAAGTTTTCAGTAATGTCTGGGTCATCAGCAATTAACGCATTGAACTGAGTTCCAAATGCAGACCCTTCTTTTTGCAATGTCTGTTAATTTTTTGAAGCATCTGCATTTTGTAAGGGAACATTTGCAAGTCTTTTCGCAGAATACAACAACATGATGTTGCAGATATTTTTTTAGTCTGACTATTCACAACAGATGCCGCTGCAGAATCCTACTGCAGCACGTTGTTCTGTACACACAGTTGGTCGGGATCTCGCTCTTTGAAGTCCTGTAACATTACCAGTCTTATTGAACTGATCAACATAACACGATATGGACTTGGTGGATGGTGCCCATGCACAATAATTCTCCAGTCAGAATCGTCGTTGAAAACCAACAAGGGAGCGTGATTCAATGAACCAAGTCACCAATGAGATTTTCTGCTGCAACGTAAGTCTATAATCCGCCATTATTATACTGAACTATGCAAAATGAAAGAAAAAAATAAACATTGTAAAACAAAATTTAAACTTTGTTTGCTCTGTGTTTACATATATATATTACTATACTATTATTTAAATATATTTGGTAGCGGCTGGAAATCACGGTTTTTTGGGTGAAATACCCTGTATGATAATGAAACACCCTCGTGTAAATTGGGATTTCAGTGTGACCGCCAGGTCTGAATGGGTTAAAAATGTGAATGATTATAAGCACGAAAACAAACAACTGCTCGTGGACCATATCCCGTCCCAAATCCGTGCTAGAATTCTTATCATTACAACTCGAATCTATAAGCACTTTGAAACAATAATATAAGAATGTAAATATACACGATTAATAGAAAAGAATAAGCGTCAAAATAAGCAAAAACAAAAACACGAAAGTCAAATTAAACCTTAAGGTTTCCTAGTATAAAATTTCCTTAAAGTTTCTACTGTAAAGTTTCCCTGAAGTTTCCTACCGCAGTTTCCTTAAAGGTTCCTACAGTAAGGTTTCTTTAAAGCTTCCTAGCATAAAGTTTCTTATTGTAAAGTTTCCGTAAAGTTTCTACTGTAAAGTTTCCCTGAAGTTTCCTACCGCAGTTTCCTTAATGGTTCCTACAGTAAGGTTTCTTTATAGCTTCCTAGCATAAAGTTTCTTACTGTAAAGTTTCCTTAAAGTTTCTTACCGTAAAGTTTCTTTAAAGTTTGCAACTGTAAAGTTTCCTTACAATTTAAGCTGTAATCCGTAGCAATGTATGTCCATGAGATGTACGCCCCAGAGATCACATACCTATAGAGTTTTATTTGAGAACTCTCCAAGAAAAAAAACTTGTGGTTTACCAACAAATAGACAGTAACATACAGATTGATATCACGATAGGATATCTTTCTAAAATAGGTTGCCTTTTTGTAGACTTAATTTCAGTCAGGAGCTTTAGTTTCTATGAGGATGATCCTTCGAGATCCTTCAATCATATACAGTAAAACCATGATTATAGGCGGAATTGGGTGGCAAGAGCACATAGCAAAAATCGCGGATAACCCGAAAAAAGGTAAAAAATGAGGTACAAAATACAGTATTTCAGCACAAAAACGATATTTCATTGTTTGTATTGCTCAGGCCGTCCAGGGCAGTAATCAGAGAGTGTGAAAGTAATGATCAAAACAAAAGAGCAAGACTCAGGCCGGTAGCCAGCCCCAAAATGTAGGGGGACCCAGTAGAAGTTAGGGGCACAATCAACCATATTATAATTGATCACCATATTATATAGTTAAATTGCAAGACTACCGCGAAAATTTTAAGGGGCCAGTAAAAATTTCCTAGGAGGCCAGGCCCCCCTAGACCCCCCGTGGATACGGGCCTGGCAAGTCCCTGCCACTCATCCACATATTCCGAGAAGGCCTATAGGATTACGATGCTCAATAAACTTGTCAGTAATTTTTTACCTTCGCACTGTGGGGCCTCTTGTATTTTCCCAGTCTTGTATTTTCTTTAAGGTTCATAATTAACCCTCCAGTGATCGCCCACGAACTCTCACTCCGCAATGAAAAATGAATGTACGCAAATCACTCTTCCCAATTCCCGTTTATAATACCTTACAACAATCGACGTCTGCTTATAAGAGTTAAGTTGCACTTCGAAACGTGCACTATTGTTTTGAAATATTTACTTTTACAATCCAGTTTATTATTATGTTTTAGCACCCTAGGTCTACAGTACTTATTTGCATGCGGAGTGTCACTTATGAAAAATAATTGAGCGCAATTGCAAAAGAGTTAAAGATTCTTTGTGGCACTCCCGAATAATCCGCACCCTTTATCATCCACTCGCAAATAATCGGGGATTTACTGTGCTTAATTCCAAATAACTGCAACATATTTGAAAAATCAACATTACAGATAAGTTACATATATTTATTCACAAATACCGTTATTTGTTCGTTCGAAATAGTCAGCTTGTGTAGGAATAAATTCCAGTTACAATTACAGGCTTTTAGGATGACTAGAAAAGCACAGCACTAAATAACCTGATTTTCTAAAAGGAAATAGAGATACATTAAGGTGCTCTGGACTCTTAAATAAAATAGCTCATATTTCAACTGCTGGGAAACGCTGACAGCTGTTGTTTCATCCAAATTATACCTGTGGCATAACGGTAGGAGTTTCTCGGTATTCCCTATGTCAACGTCCTTACTTTTAAGATTTGTCTGATCCTTGCTATCAATCTTTAGTTTCTTCTTTCTTATTTCATAATTTCACTTTTCAAAAAAAAAAAAAGTTAGATTTTAGAGTTGGTTAGAATCTTCGGTCTTTGGTTTTACCATCTTCGTGCTTCTAACTACACGGAGAAAAAAACCGTATGTGGCATACGTAAAAACGTAGGTTCATTCACACTCACTCTATGGCCTATGAAAGCCGGAGGTTCAATGCCGCGTTCACAAAAGTCCTTCATCGACTTCTATCCCTAGCCAACTGGATCCAGTTTCCACTTTGTATTAACGTAGTTTACAGGTGTGCTTTTCTTTACTAGTGATAGATTCCATTGCAGAAAACCGTATCACGATATTTCTTACTATTCTTGCCCTGTGCAATTGATACCGAAAGTAATATTAAATTTGAAACACTTCTGGTTTCAGTAGAGTGTTCGTGGTAGTCGCGGTATATTGTTTGAGATATGGAATCGCTTGCCAAAATACTGCTTCTCGCTATCTGTTATTACCGTTTTCGTTCTATGGCGATAAATGTTGAAATCGAAAATGACAAATTTGGACCTTTTCCGGTTTTAATAAAGATTTAAAGGAAGATTGAGACGCTGAATCGATTGCGGAACCACGCATGTCTATGTTTCTTACTTTTCTCTCTCTCTCTCTGATGTTTGTCGACACATAGACGGACGGACGAAGTCGTTCTATAAGGCTTCCGAAACTTATGCATGGCATAGTTTGGAAGTGCTAAAAATGAAAACACACCATCTAGCAGAGCAAACACTTAATTCTTATAAATTACATAAATGTTTTAGAAAATGTGTTGTATTTTATCATACATTTTTAAATTTGAAAGAAAACCAGTTGAGAATACTCTAAAAGAATTGCCAGAACGAACTTAAAAAGAATGGACAGGTGAAGCAGGAAGGATAACTGTCATTGTTCCTAGATGTGAAAGTAAATCTTTCTCTCCGCACCTTCTTTTGTTTCGCAAAATATCATCTCTCTATAATTTACGGTTCTCAAGATATGACTCCTTAAATCTCACGAAATTCGAACTTTTTTTGGCTAATATCTGGGGAACTGTAGGCAGTTAGTCAGTAGCCAGTTACCCAGAGGCCTCCAGTTACTATTTGGTACCAAAATGTTCAACATCCTCTTAGGTATTGATCAACACTAATATAATCTCTCTATGACTTACAGTTCCCGAAATATGGCTCCTTAAATCTCTCAAAATCTTAACTATTTTTCGGCCAATATCTCGGGAACGGTAAGTCATAGAGAGATCATATTGGTGTTAATCAATACCTAAGAGGGTGGTAAACATTTTTGGTACTGATATTAACTTGTGGACACAGGAAAAAAACAGTGGCCACCGGTTACTATTTATTACCAAAATGTTCACCATCCTCTTAGGTATTAATCCTCACCAATAGCACCTCTCTATAACTTACGGTTCCCGAAATATGACTCCTTAAATCTCCGGAAATCGGCCATGTTTTGGCCAACATCTCGGGACCGGTAAGAGTGACTCGAAAAATTCCATCCCCTTCTCAGATAGTTTTTCACATGCTCCATCGAATGAAGAGTTCAAAATTGAAGAAAAGAATTACAAATAACAAACAAACAGACAGACATACAGACATAGAGAATTCAGTAACGAACTTGTTAAGTTCGTTGAAAATGATCATAAATTATTCCTCAATCAAATAAAGAACTGGGTAGTTTTTTTAAAAAAATATGGCATCATTTATATGATGCACAACATGTTTTCTGTACATAGTTAAAATAGCAAATTAAACATTTCTTGTTCTTAAAGATTGTTGATAATGCAGATAACGTTGAATCTATACACTATTTAACATACGGATGGGATACATTGTAAATAATAACGACACACAAAGTAAGCAAATGAGTACGTTATTAGAGTAGATCGTACTCAATATATTTGAACAAGCTGTTTACTTAGTACTCCTGAACAAACGTAAGAACAAGGAAGAGAATAGTACCACAATGTCATAGGAGGAAGGCAGGAACAATCCCGTAGAGTATTATAAGCGAGCGAAAATTGAGAAAATCGATTATGAAATAGAAGTGAATAAAGTGAACATGATAATTATTCTTACACGATATAGGAAACTAATACGTTCTATTTGTTCTATACGTTTATCTATTACCTCGTGATATTTGCAGCCTGGTCGTTGTATTGACATACATTTCTTTCGTATTTGGATGCTTTGCATGTGTTGTTCTAAGTGTTAATTTACCTTTCTCTTTAAGACCGCGTGGTTTCAAGTTTTCACGTGTATAATAATAGCTCTTTGATATTTTGTGCTTCTGTAATATACTCTCGGATTAGAAATTAGTACTGTGTTCAATGTTTGTACTGCGATAGTAATTTCTTTAAAAATATCTGAATGTAAAATATTACCAGGGGTGTAGCCAGCAGGTTAATGTAGGAGGGGCCCGTCGTTTCTGAAGGGGGTCCAAGCCAAAAAATAATGTGTTGCAGCTAGTGTTTTTGAGGCCTGAAAAAACCGGAAAATTTTGGTTTCCTTCCGGAAAACTAAAACCACTGCTTTTTAAGCTTATTATTATTATTATTATTATTATTATTATTATTATTATTATTATTATTATTATTATTATTATTATTATTATTATTATTATTATTATTAATTTACTTTTTCTCCATAAATTATATTCCAGATAGTTTTTATTATATTTAAACCCAGAACTACTGTCCCGGACCAAATGTTATACCTTTGCGCGTAACTATTTCAGTTTAAACCTTTGTACACAGAACCTATCTACATAAGATTGATTTTCTTTGAAATTGCACTTAATTTCTTTAAGATTTCCTAACAAAAATATTTATTTATTATTCGTTACTAAACAAACATAATTATTTTATTAACAGCTATATCTTACTTCCTGTTTTGCACCAAGTAGCATGTAAGAAAAAAGCGAATGAAATCCAAACTGAAAAATTGAATAAAAACTTCGTTTTTCATCAAATTTTCCATATAATAAAAAATATATTTTATTAAACACGAGATACAGCATATAAACATATAATGTACTTACAAATTAATTTAGTACCAATGTTTTATGGTAGTATTTATAGTACCTTGTTAAAACGTTTGTCATCAAATTGTCAAATATAAATCGCAGTAAATTGTGTAATCTGCTGTCACAAAAAAAGTATACCATGCTACTTTCCGATCGGTATAAGGAAGAGATATCATCAGCGGCGTAGCGAGCATTACAAGATTGGGGGGGGGGGGTGAAACTTGATATTGCCAAGTCTTGATTTAAAAAATTGCCAAGTTTTATTTAAAGAAATGAAAAGTGTTTCGAAAATCTTTTACCAACCCTGTGGAAATTTATTACAGCAACCTTATTTTCATATTCGTCCCATTTCATGCCTCGTCTGAGTGAGATACGAATACGAACAGCCCTTGTTCCGCTTTCGAGTGCAATTTTACACCTCAACTCAGAATCATTATCACCATGCACGATGCACAACTGCTAATTTGACAACTTATGGCTAGGTTAGATAATCCGCGTCACCCAATCCTGACGAGAACATCTAAAGCTATAATCTGTTGTAGAAATGCATTAAAAAACGTAGAATAAGGTAGGTTATATTTACCGCTTGTGATATAGGGACATATAATTTACATAAACATTCAATTGAGTGGTTCAGAGAGAGACCAGGCTAACCTGCACACAAATACCTCCTTAGCTCATCTACTTCATATTTTAAGGACGTTTGGTAAAACGCCGGATCTTGTTGGGTAGAGTGCGGAAAAAGGCTCTGGCAGAGAAGTGGGAGAAAGCCTGTGAGAATGTCTTTGTAGAATGATTTTCTACTAAAATGAATAATGTAAGTAGTTAGAGAAGAGAAAAATGCACTATAATACATATTATAATATGAGATTTAATTCTACTTTAAATTCATTATTTATTGTCGAATTGAAATAGTGAAATTTATTTTGAAAAAAAAAAGTGCGAAATCCTTGGAGAACAGGGGAATTCCCCCACTGAATATTTTTGGACAAAATTCCCTCACTAAATCCTTCCTGGGGGGATAATACACTGAAATAATGTCAGAAGTTTCCAAAGTAATTACCTTAATTCATATGTAATCAACGTGTATTTCATATTTAAATATTAGATGAACTAGTGATCAGCGGTATACCCGTAATACCTAACTTTGTATAGTTTACTACTTCTGGATACCCAAATACGTGAACTTTCTATATCGAAACTTTGAAGAATAAAAGTGCGCAATTTTTCTTTCTTTTTTAAACTCTTCAGTCCTCGTCTCCTCCCACTTCGATTTCATGATTTCGCACTATGATGAAATGTAATATACAGCGGTATATGTAATGCTTTGACTTACAAATGCTATAAGGAAAGGAAGAATTGCAATTTTTGTTTAACTTTCGAAAGAAGGAATTACGGGGTTAAAAATAAGGTAGGAAAGGCAACACATTTGTATGAAAATGAAGTGAAACACATACCGGTCTATGCTTTCACCCAGCAGACGTATTGTTTTGAAACTCAAAATGTGACTTTTGGAATCTTGCACTTGGGTTCACAGCGGAAGCGACGAAATGACTTGACTCCAGTGCCGTGCCGTGGTAACTCAGCGTCCAGGGGGAGAGTATACGACGGTACCCCAGTACATATGGATGAGATCGACAGACCAGCCGCGAAGCGCCACCATGCTTGGCGTGAAGCGGTAGAAAATTTTCAAAATTAAAAGCTACTTTATGTTGATTTTGAGCGCTTTTAATTACTTTTTTCCTTGCATTTTATACATGTGTACGCACATGCATTTTCCTCCCAAAGTTTGTGCCCTTTTACATCTGCACCCAGGGCAGTTGCCCCACCCCAAGACACGGCACTGCTTGACAGCCATTGTAGCTTGTCTCCCCACCGAACAACACCCCCAGAAATCTACTGTGATACCATTCCCAAAACACATTTTGTTCAATTCTCTCTACTCGAAAAGCCCTGTAAATATAGTCTTACTGCAAAACAACTGAAATAATCTATTGTTTTCCTCCGTATTAATATGATCACTTTTTGTTCAAAGGGAAAGGTCTATTCACACAAAACGCAGACACGTTTACACAATATATTCACTCTGGTAACAAAATCTACTTCCCTTTGATATTTTACTATTGGGAAAAACTTAAATTTATCAAATTCACATACTATACATAGTAAAAAGTTTATACTATTCTTGTTTTTATTCTTATTTTATTAATAGGCCTATTAATTCTTATTATTCTCTTATTAATCTCCACAATCTGAATGTTGTCTTGTATACGCTCTTGTATCAAATTCTTTTGCGTCCAATGCTGTACCTGCAACCGAAACGCTTCTTCTGTCTGTCTTTGTTTTAATTTAGCACGCCACCTCTATTCAGCTTTTGTCAGTGGTACAATTTCCCGATTTTTCATTAAAGATTCTTCAAAATGTTTAAGAATATCAAATGAACGAAAGTGATGTGTGATCATCACTTGCAACTAGTAAAGAAGCTTTCAACGAATATATCAATTTATTTCAAGGTAGGAAACTACACAACATTTATGTCAAGTCTATAAAGGAACTGATAATGATTTGCAGCACGAACAAAGCGACATTCTTCAAATTGCCAACTAGGTATTTTAATTTGCCAACTTGTTAAGAAATTGAGAACTTTAGGGGGCAAGCTCCACTCTTACCCCCCTTAACGATACTAATGGCCCCTGGATACTACACTATTTTTCGATTGGTATTGTAAAATAGTATTTTCCATACTATTTGACCGTAAATTATTAATTATATGTAAACTTTGTTATTTTTAAATGACTGAAGCGAGGTAATCTTACGATAATGTTTTATAAGCTGGTCATTTGGGGGCCAAGAACGCATTTGGGGGGCCTGGCTCCGATGGCCCTCTGTGGCTACAATCCTGAGTATTACCCAAGTTAAAAATGTTTTTATGTTATGCTTTAAAGGGTTTTTAAATTATATATCTCTCTCTATAAGGGCAAGTCGATTTCAGACATTTATTCTGTGAAATTCAATAAACATATTGTCATACATGCGCTTTCACTTTCTACCACCACGAGTCAGTAGTGAGCAGTTAAGGAAAATGGCGTTGACTCCGTGTATTTCCAGGTGATCGACCTCTCCTTCGTTGGCCAACTGGTTCCCCCGACTTCACTGCAAATGATTTTTTCATGTGCTGCTGTGGGTTCCTTTTGTAAAGGATCATATTTACGTACAACCACTTCTAACAACATTGAATGACCTGCGTGCCCGCATCACAGCAGCCATTGCTCATATTGTTCGCAACATGCTACAAAAGGTTTGGCAGAAGATAGACTATCACTTGATGTGTGCCGTGTTCGGCGAGGTACTCACATAGAACACTTAGACTATCGGCTTGATGTGTGCCGTGTTCGACGAGGTACTCGCATAGAACACTTAGACTATCGGCTTGATGTGTGCCGTGTTCTGCGAAGTACTCACATAGAACACTTAGACTATCGGCTTGATGTGTGCCGTGTTCGGCGAGGTACTCACATAGAACACTTAGACTATCGGCTTGATGTGTGCCGTGTTCGGCGAGGTACTCACACAGAACACTTAGACTATCGGCTTGATGTGTGCCGTGTTCGATGAGGTACTCACATAGAACACTTAGACTATCGGCTTGATGTGTGCCGTGTTCGGCGAGGTACTCGCATAGAACACTTAGACTATCGGCTTGATGTGTGCTGTGGTACTCGAGGTGGTCGCATAGAACATTTGTGATATATTTGAAGTAAACTTTACCTTTCTTAGCACATGTCTCACAGTAACATACTGTATATTTATGAGATTTCACGGAGTAAATTTCTGAAATCAGGTCCATTATTTTGACTTGTCTTGTAGTATAAGAGAATAATTCCTGAATGAGCGACTGGTTTCCTGCTCAATGCCCAGCTCAACTCGCTTAAGCTGAAAATTTTCAAATTTAGATATTACATAGATCTTGTTACGTAAGATACCACTAAGGAAGGATTTTTGGAAATTGTACGACGAATTGGAATAGGAGTGAATAATAAATGTCCATGTCTCAGAATCTCTGAAGGTTAGAGACAGGCCGCCTTATGCAGAGTCGTTTCGAAGTATGATTAGCGTCACACTAAAACACTGACTACTGCAAGAGACTTATGTTAGTCGAACTCTTTAGTATGAAACTAATCACACTTCAAAACGACTCTGCATAAGAACCAGGATATTTAGTATTTGGACTTCTCATTTAAAATAATAAGCAACGTGTTTAAACCTTTGTTTTATGTTTGACCCGAAGTTAAGAAAATGACGTGGGTAGGAAAAAAGCAGTGAAATTACAATTATTATAATAAGATAAGAATATGTCGGAATTCCTATAAAATTTAGTATTTGGACTTCTTATTTTAAATAATTTAACACAGGTTTCAGCTTTTTTTAAAAGTATTTTTTTCAAGGAGACGACAAAATATGTGGGAAGAAAGGGGAGTTGTAATTATTATATTAAGATTCTTATATCTCAGAATACTTGAACAATAGAGACATGAAATTTCCTTTTTGGACTTTACACTTACTGAAGAATTGGTGGAATGAAAAATTTAGGAAGAAACAGGAATAACCCGAGAAAACCCTCGAACACGATGTTGTGCACCACAAACTTGCTTGTATGGGGATCAGGCGAGGAACCCCATACAACAGAGGTAAGCGTTTTACTATTGAGCCACCATTACCTGTCCTTTAAATAAAGGGTTAAGGAAGAAAATGAAACCTATTACTGGGAGACTGAATCTAAATAAAAAAGAAATCAGTTTAGTTTTAACAGATGTGGTGGCTTCAGTTTTATACATTTTCTGTTCTTTCTCAGGTAAATAGTTGACACCAATGAAGAGGATATTGAGTAGCTGTGTGGTAGCCCTTTCTATCTCATTAAGGTATGTAGTTGTATTTTACTACTTACCAACCACAATTAGAATAATTATTTATAATTAGTTTTCCATGTTGGAGTAGTTGATAACAATTGCTGATGAACGCTGAAAATAATTTTTAAATATGCAAAATGATCTTCTGGTAGTAAAAACTGTAGGCGACAATCTATGGTAAAGGTAATATTAGCCAGGAAGTATCCTGTTAGTATTATGGTTGGCCAGAACCGGTTCCTGGTGGAACCGGTTTTCGGTTCTGAACTGATGTTGTTTTAGAAGATCCGGTTCCGGAACAAATTTTCGGATTCAGGGCTGGAACAGGTTTTTCGGATGCAGATCTAGAACTAGTTCCAAAGATCCGGTTCTGGAACCGGGTTTTCGGATCCAGGTCTGGAACCGGTTCTTAAGATCCAGTTCTGGAACCGGAAAACCAGATTTCCAAGAACCGGTTCCGCCGGCACCGGAACTTTGTGGCCATCCGTAGTTAGTATGAAAAAGACTCGAGAGATAAAACAGCAGTACAAAATTATAATGTGTTCTGTTGAGTTAGTTGTAAAATGAATATGCATTTTTTACGACATTTTTATCCTTTAACCCTGCGATTCTAACTTTAACCCCTTCAGTGCGTAATTTTCAGATGCGAACCGCTGTAAAAAGTGTAGTTTTTTTCTTAGAACTTTGGAATTTGTTACCTTTTAATAACTTTTGAACCTCTCACGCAATCACAATGAAATTTTCGGCATTATGATCTTTGTTGCTTCTAATTAGCTACTATAACTTGTCACTGTCGTATTTATGGTTATCATCATCATCATCATCATCATCATCATTATATGGTTAGGTTACACAAAATTTGGGAATACCTCAACAGATTAAGCCCAATTTTTCTGTGTTGTCTCTTGGAATTCCTAGGTGAGCGCAAACTCGCTAAATATTGTTAAGAGTAACATTACTCATACTATGGGAATGTATATTTTACATACGCAATAAAAAATAGCCAAATCAAAATGAAAGCGTATATATACGCCATCCGCACAGGAGGTGCGTTTTGAAGACACGAGTTAACTCGCCACCCACACTAAAGGGGTTAATCCAACACTCTGTATGTAATTTAAATCATCCTATTAGAGAGATCTGTGCAGATACAAAATATCGCACTCAGTGTTCTCCACAAGATGATAACTTTCTTGTCTCGTCTCAAATTTTGTCTCTTAAATGTGACAAGAGTTAAGACGAAAAGCATAATTTTAATTGAAGATGAGACGAGAAATATGGCAATTCTAGTACCGAAAACGAGACGAGACATTTATGTAGTCTCGTGACCAATACTAGTTCAACCAAGCCTTAGACTTCAAATACTAGGTTATTGTTGCTTGATTCATAGTACAGGGTGATTCAAAGAAACGGGGAATTTGGAAAGTTGTGTTGGCAACACTGGGCGTTTGGTAACACTGAATAAGGTACGCCAGCCTGTCAAAAAACACCCTGCCATGTAGTTATCATGAATGCTTGAAGTGGTGCGCAACATGCTTATGCAATCAAAGCGTTTTACAAGAGCTATGACAATGTGGAGGGGGACACGTAGAAAATTCCGCCGTCATTTTAATTTAGGACGCCACGATCGTATTCCATCAGCATATGCAACTACAACATGGAAACGTAATTTCGAGCAAACTGGTGCGGCCTGAGCAACGGTTCCAAGCCGTGTGCGAACCGTTCGTACACCAGAGAATATCCAAACTATACGACATGCTGTCATAAAAATTCCTGTGGGTTCATCTTAAAATATTTCCTTAGTGAACCTGCTATAATGGAAGAATTGAAATAAAAAATCCGAGAAGCAGTTGCCGAAATTCCAGTTGAGATGTTACGTCAAACCATGAATAATATAACGGAGAGACTGCAGGAATGTTTGCGTAGAGAAGAAGCTCACCTGCAAGTTGTCATCTTCGACAAATAAACTGTATTCTTTGTATTCAAAAATTGCGTAAATGGGATAAATGAGATAATATTAAATGAGATAAATATTTTTTTTTTAGAATTTGTTTTCATGGATTTATTTAATTTTCAAAATTGTCCGTTTTATTGAAACACCCTGTATAAAAGCTATGAATTGATGAAGTGAGTGTAGAAAGAGAACGAAGAACATCTTTCAAGGTTTAAATATACCTAAGTTATCACGGAATATACGTACTCTAATAATAAATATGGTTTAAATACAGAGTATTGTTATATCTCACTCTTTGTAGATCTCTCTCTTGATGCGCAAGAAATGTGATAATTTCAAGATGAAATTAAGAACAAAATCAGGACATTTTCTTTTTCTCTACATAAATTTACAAAAGGAGGCGAGAAATAATTGTCTGAGTGTAAAGACCAGATTAGATTTCTGCAAAATTTACGAGTCGAAACAACAAAACCTCATTTCTTCACTTTCTTGCTAGAAGACTTTAACAAACAATCTGTTGACCAACCTACATGAGCATATTCGATGGTCTATATGTCAGGCCAAGGAAGCAGATGTATCAGTCATCCTCGAAGAAGATTTCCAATTTTCAGAATACATGTGTTTGGACCAGGCCGGTAGCCAGCCCAAAAATGTAGGGGGGCCCTGCTCAAGTTAGGGAGGGGCCAATCAAACCATATTGTTATATAACTAAAGTTAATTAATAAAGAGCAAATCATATTTTATTAATTTTAATATTAATATTTTATAAATTTTTATATTTTAAATAAAAATAAAAACTCAATTCCCAATCTGGTGCTGTTAAGTCGTTCACATGTGTAGAGCAATCAAAAACGTCTCTTAACAACTCAAAATTATGTGTAAATAAAAACATTCTTTTTAATAAAAAAATATAGCTTACATTATGCAGCATTGTGTCAACTCAATAACAAACACTTCCTACTTGAAGTCATAAAAAAATCTTAAAAATGTAATTGTACGCAAAAAATAACGCTACCAAAAACTAAAAATAATAAACAGAAAAAGTAGTAAACTCAAAAAATTTCAAAATAACCATCACAAAAAAGGTTCAACCTCTTAAATCTTCACCAATCAAAATCTTGGTAAATACATGCTAGTTACAAATTAATAACACACTTCTATTATTCATCTTCATTACCAATTTCATTCACATCAAAATCTAACTTCTAATTTAATATAACAATTATTATTAATTTTATCATAAAGCCATAGCACCAATTTTAGGTAATTATCTAATCTAATATCTCTAATTTTATTTATACAATCAAAACTATCCATCTTAACAAATTATTGCTCTACCTAAAATTAAATAGTTAAATTCATTATTAAAATTGCATTCTAAATTGCTCCCATGCTAATATAGTTATTATTACATAAACAATGTATAAATATAAATTGTATATATCAACATCCAAATTTCAATCCAATAAATTGGCATTCACCATATTATAGTTCATTTGCAAGCCTACAATGAAAATTTTAGGGAGGCGGCCCCCTAGATCCCCCTGGATACGGGCCTGGGTTGGACATGGCCTTACCGAAGTAAGACATTCATTTGAATGACAATGGTTGTACTCTGCAATGAAATGTGCTATGGTGTTGGTCAGGGTTGCCATACTCCAGACTCGCGATGATGCCAAACACAGGTCTTAATTATGCTAGATTTTTGTAAATTATGCCAGATTTTCAAATTATCCCTCCTAACTAATTTTAAAGACCCGCCCCTACTTATCTTCATTATTTTAATGAAATGTTTCAACTGTATTCATGTACAAAGCTAATATGACGCTGTCAGGAATGATAATGAAATAAATTGGTAAATGGTACATTATAGAGGAGGAAGGTCGAATTTATATTTTATGAATGGATAACATTTTAAGAAACATATACACAACATGCCGCTTCCGATACAGGCTTGAAGCATTTCTTTTAGTGTATTACTAGCTATCTCCTGACGCTCATATCCCTCCCCTCTCAAGTTGTAAATTGAAAGGGACAGAAACATTCCAGATAACCACACATTCAGGTTTCAGTTGACAGTAATAAAACTATGGGTAAGTAAATGTTTTGTAGGGTCACGTTTTGCTATTTTTGAACATTTCTCTGAATTCAACAATGAATTATAACCGCGAAAATAGACTGGTTTCATTGCTCCAACCATCGTTTCAACTAAGAAGAATAATTCCAGACAATCCTTGAACCATCTAAATTTTCGTTCCTTTTCTGTTCACCAGAGGAAAGAAGGAAATTATGCAAGATTTGGCCAATATGCTAAAGTCAAGATGCTAGATGCTAAATGTATGTAAATTATGCTAGATCTAGCACCAAGATGCTAGATATGGCTTCACTGATGTTGGTCTTTACAAACTACCTTTGGTGTGGAATCACTGGTGAAGTTACCGCAGTGCAAAACAGTCGAAATCGAATGTTCTACCCAATGACATCCCATACTATTATACTAGAGATGGCCAGAACCGGTTCCTGGTGGAACCGGTTTTCGGGTCTGAACGGATCCGGTTCTTGAAGATCCGGTTCCGGAACCGGTTTTTCGGATCCAGATCTGGAACCGGTTCTTCGGATCCAGGTCTGGAACCGGTTCTTCGGATCCAGGTCTGGAACCGGTTCTTCGGATCCAGGTCTGGAACCGGTTCTTCGGATTCAGATCTGGAACCGGTTCTGCTGGAACAGAAACTTTGTTACCATCCCTACGCTAAACGCGAGCTGCTGACAAGCTGTGAACAGTATGCTAGATGAAATGGTGGAAGCGACAGGCAGGCGCCAGGCGGCGGCAGCTTGTCTCATTTGGCTAAATAAAGTGGGTAACTGGCAAACTCATTGGCTAAACAGGAAAACTGACCAACTCATTTGGCTAAACACCCACTGGTGGACCAAAATTTTTTTCTGGGGGCACAAGCGGGTCTGGGCGGGGAAGGCACAAGTGCATGGTCCTCTTTGCATTATTTTTGAAGGTGAACTTTGTGCTTCCTTTACGGGTCTTTGGGGGCTTTCAGATCCAGATCTGGAACCGGTTTCTAAGATCCGGTTCTGGAACCGGGTTTTCAGATCCAGATCTGGAACCGGTTCTTAAGATCCGGTTCTGGAACCGGGTTTTCGGATCCAGATCTGGAACCGGTTCCTAAGATCCGGTTCTGGAACCGGGTTTTCGGGAACCGGTTCTGAAAATCGGATCTCCGAGAACCGGTTCCTCGCGGAACCGGAACTTTGTGGCCATCCCTATATTATACCTGCCGTCATGTCGCTATGACGTTCAACAACACAAGCTTATAAATTAAGCTCACTAAGATAATTACTAACGTGTAAGCGTATGCTGTCCATCACTGCAGGACAAACTCAAGGGATTTGTCCGAGAATACGAGCGTGCAATAATGTTGTAGCTTGAGGCGTACGTGATTCAGGATCAATGGATCCCGGATGCTATGGAATACGTGCTGACAATCCAGCGTTCAGTACTTTAACGCAGAGAAGTTCATATCTATTACATGCTCTAATGTACAAGAAAGTTAACACTCTAGACGATGCTGTAAGGCAGGGGCGGATTGGGATGAAAATTTCACTATGGAACAATTCCACCAACCGGCCCCTTTCAAAAAAGTCATCAAGTAACTAGTAATTTCCACACTTGTACACATATGTACAAACGACCTTTTTTTTTTTTATCGAGTTACTCTTCTCCGAAACCCGAACATGTTCTAAGAGTTTCATCGTTTCCATCTCACGTTTACCTTCTTTCCACTGACTCGAGATAAAATATCGGTATAGACACATGATTCTTTTTTTCCTTTCTTTTTACATTACAACCCTGTCCTGAGCGTTAATCAAAATAAAGAACATTGTTGTATTTCGAAAGTGGAGGCCTATTACCTCAGGAAAGGAATCAATTTTTGAATTGGAAATTGAGAAATTAATTATCTTGACTGTCTAATAGGCATACATTTTAAAAATGTTTTACAGATATAGGCTACATCTTTTGATTTGGTCATACTGTACTGCCTGAAAGCCTTGTAGATCTACCGGTCCATTGAAATTTTAATGGATCGTCCGCTGTGGAAAGCTCCACAACTCTACTATGCCTAATCCGCCCCTGTTGTAGGGCCCATTAAGAACATACAGGCAAGATATTTGTAAACACTTCGAGTGGTCACATTGATCAGTCCACTGCTATATCATAGTTGTATACGATTCTCTTGTGGTCATTTCTTACACACACACACACACATCATTGTCATGGTGGCATGCGATTTACTCGTACGAACTCTCAATATGAAAAGGCCCTTAGTAGAAAGCAGATGGAGTCGTCTGTTTTTGTTTGGCGTCGACGAGGCATAAAAATCCTTCTAGTACGTAGTAATACTCCGTGCACCAAACCTGTTTTTCATGCTTAATGTTACACATGAAACAGGAAATTTCCCAGTAAGACGAGACGAGAATTGAGACAAGACGGAAAATACATTTTTAAATTCGAGACGAGACCGGAAGTACATTTTTCTACTCGAGACGAGAGGGGAAGTACATTTTTAATTTGAAACAAAGCTGAAAGTGCATTTTTAAATCCTAGACAAGACGGAAAATATATTTTTAAATTTGAGACCGGAAAGTTCTTTTTCATATTCGGGATGAGATGAAAAGTACATATGTAAATTCCAAACAAGAGGAGAAATAATCTCTTAAGAATCGAGACGAAATTATATTTCTACAAAACCTTATTTTTCGTCTCTTATCGTCATGTGGGTAACGGTAGATTTTACTTTCATGCATGCTCTATTCTGCTAAACACATATCCTGCTATACAATTCAAGTTGGTTGCTCACATTTTCATCATTTCTTTTTGGCTTGAATTTTTTGTGCTTTTACATCCTTGTACAATATGAAGGTTATAAAGGACAGGATCTACTTCAAACCCTGACGGAACTTCCGGTGCATTTAGTGGGTGCACAGACCATCATACATGATCAATGATTGTAGTGTAAGCAGAGGTAAAATGAAGGGGGACGCAGGGGGACGCCGTCCTCTTACCTCCAAAAAATATGTACGGCGTCCACCCCCAGTTCCTAAAAAAATTACAAGGGGCAAAGATAGGCAGGGAGACCGCGTGACGTCATGCTGCTACCTACTGTCCCCTCACCTTTTCACATCCACTTTTATCCCTGAGTATAAGCCCCATAGAATCTTGCCTCCAAGAGGGTTGGATTACTGAAACATGTCACCAGTGGTAATTATTTCTTCTTAGTGCAATTTTCATAGACAGCAGTTTACCTCTAAATGAATAAGTTTTAATTAACAATTCTGACTAGAGTATATATATACTTATTCATTTAAACTAAAATAGAGTGTAACGGTTTTGAGAAGTTAACGTTATCTTCATCCGACATTAACTGTTAACTGCATCAGACTTAACAGTTAGTATCTGATGAAGATAACGTTACGTTGTCGAAACCGTTACACTGTATTTTAGTTTTAATAAATAGATCTAAGTGTATATATTCCAGTCAGAAGTGTTAACTATTCCTTTAGTACAGCGTTTCCCAACCGTTGTGCCGCGAGGAAATCGAAACAAAATTACTAATTCTATAGCAACCAAATTGCAAGACATAGAGAAAAATGTACATTTTTGTATTTCTCATTACTATTAATTTCTACCATGGAAAAAAAATTACTGTAATTGTAATATATTATTCTACATTTATTACTGTGTAGCAGACAGTATTTCGGCTCGAACACATTTCCACGTTTAGTTGCTGTGTTACGCTTCAATTGAGAGTCATACTAACACCGAGAAATGGAAGCACTTGTACGGTACGCGTCAAGTGAACGTTCTTAGAACACTATTTCGCACGTGAATGACAGAACGACACTTTGTTCAATAGCTGTGTTTTGACTTCGACGCATCGCAAGCTGTGTGATTGCAATAATATGCACCGGTTTTGGTTAAATCAGAAAAGCTAAAAATACAAGACATTTGTTTGTTCGTTCGTTATTTAGCGATCTTCCTTCTTAGTGAAAGATTGGATACACTTTTCGAAAAAGAAAGAGTAATTTTAAAAATCTGAGTTCTATATTTCATTGCAATTGTTTTCTATTTTAAAATTAGAATAAAAAATAAGCACAATGAATTAGCTTAGGGGAAAACCAGTAATCGAGCTTTCATCTCTGTGAGAAGATCAGTAATCACAGAAAAAAAAAATACCATGGCATTTTATATTTGCAAATAATAATAATAATAATAATAATAATAATAATAATAATAATAATAATAATAATAATAATATCTATGAGTGTGCCGCGAGAATTCAAGTTACACCCGTAGTGTGCCGCAAGTTCAAAAAGGTTGGGAAACGCTGCTTTAGTGAATTCCGGTGTTAAGATGGGAGTAGACTTACGGATAGCTTTTCTTCTACTTTTGAAAATGAAAAAAAAATATCACAATAGCAATGGAACTTATTAATAGACCTTCTATTGTATGAGGAAAAATGGAGTCAGTTATGCCGGCTAGGCTAACGGAGGCAGCCATGATGAGAAACGAATAAAGTGGAAGGACACGGGAGAACTCCGAGAAAACACACGCATACGGTGTTTGACCACCACAAAGCTCACTTGACGCGAACTGGGATCGAATCAGAGACCGCACGCACCAGAGGTTAACGCTCTACCACTGAGCCACCGCCGTCCAGTATTGTATGAGGAATTTGTTGAAGTTAGTCACTGTATTTGTAAATTGTAATGTATGAAGTTTTATTATATTCCGAAATATTAAAATGTTTTCTTATTTGTTTATTTATTTTGAATTTGCAGTAACAATATGACAGAAGACTATGGCGCTAGACTTTTGCTGGCGGAAGGATACAATAAATTTAGTCCTCCAAAAGATAACGGTAAGCTTATAGTGTAACGAATATTCTATTGACAAATTCTCATACAAAAATATTTCTTGATTTAAACATTTGCCAAAACTTTATAAAGTGTGATGCAATTGAAATTATTATTTTTTTTTTAAATTACGTTTTCTCGAAAGATAAAAGTGTAAAATGTAAGATAAGTCAGCGCCATTCAGAAGCGAAATTTGATTGCTTTGGACAGATAAAATAAGTGTTCTAATTGGATCAAATGTTGAGTTTTGCTTTCTATAGTGAAGAGTTTTAGCATAGTGTAATTTGAAACTCTGCAGTAGAAGTATAAATAACGCCAATACTGGATGCATATATTTTAATCACGATTGCTTTAGCCATAAGAGCTAAATACACGGTTTTGATTGGTTGAAGTTATCTCTTTCTCGCCATGTAGCATACATATAGTACAAATCAAACGCGAACTGCTGTCGATCCTCGTAGCCGAGCATGCTAGCGCATGAGCTAGTAATGAAAGTTGCTTTTGGGGTGAGTTCAAACTCGGCCCAACGGAAGCTTTTATTAAAAATAATTTTTACTTTAATTTTAATAACACTTTCATCATTAAATAAGATAAAGATAATTCTCATTTACCCTCGTACGTACTATAATGCATAAAAAGTGATTTACTTACAGTACGTTATGAAACATAGCTGAGCGAGTGTTAGCGAGCGAAGAGGGGTTAGAAACCCCACAGGGCATGTTTTGTTCCATATTGACCTCCATAATAATACCACGTGACATTACGTCACACTTGGCTGGTGCAATTTCGATGTAAATCTAACCTCACCCGCTACCTGGTGACCAACTTAAAACAATTGGCTAGGGTAGGGCGTGAAAAGTGCGTATTGCTCATGTGCGAACTGAGAATGAGAAAAATACTGCAACTATTACAAAGAATTAATCACTCGTCACCAACGAGTAGCGTGACTTCTTTTTCCCTTCTCTTGAGTCCCTAGCAACACAAAGAGTAGGCGCAACAGTGGCAAAGAGTAGTCTAGCCGATTACCAACAATAGTCCTGCCACACAGAAGTGTCTTCTTATAGAAATCCGTTTCTATTGTCCGCATGGCGAAAGAACTAATCAACGTATTTCGTCGCAAGCTTTTTGCGCTGCTATCGGGTTTCTAGAGTGACATTGTGGGTTGTCATTGAATATTTCCACCTGCTTCTCTTGCCTGTGAGTAGTAGACTAAGCGAGGAAAGAGCAGATAAAAAAAATATTAATCCTACTGCATATCTATCTGCTACTAATTTCCTTTTCTGCTATTGTAGCAATTAGCAACCGAAATAAAAGCAACCATGGACATACATCTAGAATAGGTCATTCATTTTTTCTGCTTTTTTTTTCTCGCCTGCACACTACAACTTCCTCACTAAGTTCCACTCGACTTTTAGATTAAACTTTCTATGTAGCTGTTGGCAAATTAAAAGTCAGTTCCATCGTCGCAAGTTAGAGACACTGTTGATTAGTCACATGAATTTTTCAGTTTTTTGCCGAATATTCTTATGTGTGGGTCGATACGTTCTAGTTGGCCACTTTACGAAACATTTCTCAACGTAGGTCCTACGAAAGAAATAAAACTGCGATTGGAAGAGTGAGATCAAAATTGTTGAACTACTGGCAGCAAATTGTCGGTTGGCCAACACGCAATTAAACTATGTTAGGCCAACAATTATGAAACTTTATTTTGGCAATTGCCAATTACCAATTTCCAATCATGCCAACTATTAACCAACGTTGGCCCAACGATTACGAAACTTTATGTTGTCAATTACCGATTCTCAACCATGGCAACTATTAACCAACATTATCGAACAAATATGAAACTTTAATTTGACAATTACCAATTTCTAACCATGCAAATCATTAACCTACGTTGAGCTAACGTTGGTTTTCGGCTTTATGTTGGTAATTACCAATTCCCAACCATGCCAACTATTAACCAACGTTGGCGAATGATTATGAAAGTTTATTTTGACAACTACCAATTTCCAACCGTACCAATCATTAACCTACGTTGGGCCAACGTTAGTTTTCAACTTTATTTTCGCAATTACCAATTTCCAACCAAGCAAACTGGTAGCTTACGTTAAAGAACATTGTTTTTCAACTTTATGTTGGCAATTACCAATTCCAAACCATTAACCTACATATGACCATCGTTGTTTTTCTACTTTATGATGGCAATTACCAACTTCAAACCATACCAACCATTATCCTATCAAACGTGCTGCTAGGAGTATTACCCTTAGATCTTAAAATTCAAAAAGAAAATTGGATTTTGTTTGTGTGTAAACTATATTATTACCTTCTTTTTTGCTTTTAATTTCAGGTCAACCTGTCATCGTTAACACACGAATTGTGGTATATCAAATAGCAAGAATTAGCGAAAATGACAGGGTATGTTTCAATATTTATAATATATATAGTATGAATTATTTTGGCTAAAGGTGTTACAGAAGCAGTCACGTAGCCAAGATTTCGTGAAGGGGGGGGGGGGTCCGTGACATGAAATACTGTGGTCATCACACTAGGGGCTCGATCACTGTAAACTCTTTTACTGGAACATATATTGATTCGTTTAGCCAGGATTTCGTAACGGGAAGGGAGGGCGTGCATGAAATACTGAAGGCCCAGGAGCTTGATGAACCTAAACTACTTTACTAATATCAACATATATTGGTTTGTTAGGACACGAGTAAACGAATAAAAAACGCATTGAAAAATATTTTACAATATTTACGTTCTTCCTCTGTGTATTCAAATATAACCATTTTCCTTTTATTATGACCTCAACTATTATAAAAAGTACTTCAATAATGTAAAACATTTCAATAATGTCTTGTAAAATATTTTACAATATCTGCGTTCCTTTCTCTATCGAATCAAATGCTAATAGAACTTTGTTTCCTCATAAAGCTTTGTATTTATTATTCCGTCAACTACTGTCTGTTCGAAATGACAGGTTAAAGGAGCAGTAGAAAATGGTTTTTGAAATACAGTGAAACCGCTCTAAAGCGGACAGCCATGGGGAATCAAAGATTGTCCGCTATAGAGAGGTGTCCGTCTTGGAGAGGGCTCGATATTTTCTTACGTAAATTAGTAAACAACTTGATGTGTAATTACAAACTATTGAAGGTAATTTATCAAACCGTTCTATTACTGTGGGCATGTCGACATCTGCGGATTCTCTACAAATCGCTTTGAAAGAAATTTTGTGTCTAATCCGAAACTTCTCTAACTACTCGTTCGAAACCTTGAAATCTGAAACATCCATTTCTGTTGCTACCTCCAAATTCTTAGCTTTTAGCATCGACCCTAACACAAAATCTTTTTTCCATTCCGCACTCTACAAAACCATTCACTTGCACACCAACTTTGCTCAAAGCAATGAGGCACTATTTTCATTGTTATTTTCACGCTTTATTATCTTGTCTTAGTTTTATATTATCTCAGGTGCTTGTGTTTTACCGATACAAAAAATTTCAGTTATCCTTCGCACACCTCAGTATTCTTCGAAAATTGAATCAATTCGATTTTAACATTAGCGCTTCTCGTGGCATTTCGAAAGCTCACAACAACTTACACCTTATTGCTTATTCGATGCAGAATGACTTAAAAAGATTTACTTCTACAAATAGAGGCACTAAGACAATATACGTATACTCAGACAAAAAATACCAAACATGTCTTCTGCTTGATTCCAGCGAAACAGTAGAATGACGTGTCATCCCAAATGGCAGGCAACTGTCAATCACTTTTGATTCTAAAACAGGTTGGGTGGGAGTGGAATGCAAGCAAAGGATATGATGGTGTTGTTAAACAAAGACGCTTCATCTGAGTTTCTGAACAGCCAGTTGACGAGGAAAAATGTTATTACAATGCTTCCTTGGTGATACATGTATGTATTTCTGAAAATGTAATTTTTCTGTAATTTTCAACTTGTTTCTAGAAAAAGTGTCCGTAATATGGAGGTAAATAATACCTATAAGAGACAGAAAGGACTGTCCGTGTCCGTACTAGAGAATGTCCGCTTTAGAGAGGTTTGTCAACATGGTTTTTTTCTATTACAGTGTTTGGGGATTACAAAATATGTCCGTTATGAGAGGTGTCCGTTAGTAGAGGTGTCACTGTAACATGTTTGATACTGCAAGGATGCGATGATGAAAAATTATGATAAAAAATGTCCACGCTGTTACTCAATGGCACTATGCATTCGGAAGCTTGAAATCTCACTGACTAGTAGCAGAAATTCTGAGAATTCCGTAACTTTTCTAGAAATTTCAAATTCCCTGACTCTTCCAGGATATCTTGCTCACCTCGCCACCATGTATTGCAAATAATACAAATCTCATAAAAAAGAGTAACCAAAAGCTTCCTGAAGTTTTTTTTTAATTATTAACGCTAATCCTTCTTTTTCTCATTTAATTGTGTTTCATCTTTCCTTAATATTTTCATTTCTGGTCTCGAAAGGGGGGGTCCGGACCCCCGGACCCCCTTGGCTACGTGCCTGTACAGAAGTATTATAACGACATTGTAACTTATGAAAAATTATACATCTTAGGTTACTTATTATTAGAGACCGGATGTTCAGGCACTAAAAATCTGGAAAATAGGCAGGCAAATAGGCACTTAAAATTTAAAAAATAGGCAGTTAAATAGACACTGAAATGTAACTCGAAATAATGAGGATAAATACTCAATAAATTTAAAAATTAAATCAAGTCACAGATAATGTTCAAAGAATATAGAAACATGACCCTTATGTGTTTGTTAATATTTTCTTTTACTATATATGTGGGTAGCGTTTATATATAAACGAAACTTGACGTTTGGTAAATACATTCTCTACAGCACTTTATCACTTCACACAACAGTCCAAATTTTATACACTTTATCAGTACACACAGCAGTTCAAAGTTTTATAGCACTTTGTCAGTACACTTAGTAGTCCAAAATTTTACGACATCTTATCACTACAAACAGCACTTATATTTTTCGGAAGAGGCAGAATCGTTTATTGAAGTACTAAATTATATATTTTTCCCCAATAAAGCCCTATTTTGAAGAAAATACTTAGAATAGGCAATATTAGGCACTAAAGCAATTATTTAGGCAGAATGGACAAAATAGGCAAAATAGGCAAAATAAAATTGGCTTAAATTGAAACTATAACCCGCCATATAAACTTTAAAATATTATTTTTGGTCATATCTTTAATATTAAAGAATAGGCATTTTGCCTAACATCCGGTCTCTACTTATTATCTATATTGGATAATCAACAAGGTTTCTTCCTTTGCAGGGAACACTAATTCAACTGAAGTGAACAATGTTGTTTGACGTTACGTTTACTGTATTATTAAGTGACGTTCTATAAAGTACAAGCGCATGTTTGAAAGTCATGCCTTTTATTGAGTATGATAACCATTGAAATTGTCGGTCTAAAGCAAGCACATGTAAAGTCGGCGACAAAAATTCTTTCTGTTTGGTAAAATTTATTTTAGGAATGACGGTGGTATGGCTGCGAAGTAAAGAAAATTAAATTCTTTTTAATTTACTGAAAACTGTACTCAAACTGTCCTTTCATTCTGACGTTATTTACGAAACTATTTTCATTAAACGAAAAAAAAAAAAAACTTTTGCCGCTGAATGTACAGTCTCTTTCACACACAAAAAAAAAGTTAAGCCACCCAACTCTGTTTTAGACATCCTGTACTTTTAGCTATAGTTGGAATTAAAACAAGGAAATGTCTATTTTCTTTAGGCAATTGAGATGTTCGTTTATAGCCACAGTATTAGAATTGTACGTTATGACTGTCAAAATATGGCATTTCTTAATCAAGGTGTGTCGTCAAGATACTTTGAACAAAACTGCATTACTAGAACTTTGAGGTACATAACACAACAAATATTTTTCAACATAATTGCCCACAATGGGAAAAAATGTTGGTGGCGTACTTAGAAAGGTAGATTACATTCGTAGTTCATGTAGTTTTTGGACTTAACGTACAGCAGACGTGTAGCTGAAAACGCATCTTTTATAATATAGTGTGGTCCATAAGTCTTAGTACAGTGGATTATTTTGGAAACAAACATGATTAAAGCAAATATGACTAGCGGAGGGCGGACTTGGGTAAAGGAGATACCGATTGATACATGCGTGGAGAATGGCGGCCATCTTGGATCCAAGTTTTTTTTTTCAAATAGGAAGGTAGGCATGTGACACATCAATTAACACTGTTTTTGCAGGGAAATGCAGTTCCGCAACCAGAAATGCGTTATCATGTACCGTTCCAAAGTTATGACGCTCTAAAGTTGACGGTTTTCTGTTTCCTTGCAGGGAGAGCGACATGGCATTAACGCTGCAAGAAAGTCGTGACGCCCCAAATTTGACAGGTTTTCTTTTCGTTGCAGGTAGAGCGACTTGGCACTGACGAAGTAGGAAAGAATTGAGATCATCCAAATGTCTTGGGAAAGAAGCAGTCGTGTGATTGCCCAGGACTTCAACGTGCGCCATCCCGAAAGACCTGCAATAAGCCACAACACCGTTAGCTACCGCATTAGGAAATTCAGTGTAACAGGTAATGTTGCCGACAGGTCCCCCACGAACCACGACAGATGAGGAGACATCCAGAATGGTGCTTGCTGCGAGTGTGAAAAGTCCGAAGCGCACCACAAGACAATTATCAGCGATAACAGCGCGTACCACGTGCTTCCGTGATGACGGATTCTCCATACGAGCAAGTGGCATTTCTTCAAGCTGCAGCTTCTCCACAACCTTTCAGAGGATGATCCAGACCTGCGCATGGAATTCGCCAATAGGCGTTTGTCAGAATATGACCGAGATCCGCATTTCCCAGCCAGCGTTCTCTTCACAGACGAGGCAAACTTTTATTTGGACGGGGAAGTGAATCGTGCGAACATGCGATATTGGTCGGATGCAAACCTAAATGCAATCAATCCCTGCAAGAAGGTTACTCCTGCTCATATCATGGTGTGGTGTGGCATATGGAACACGTCGATCATAGGACCCTTATTCATTCCTGGCACCTTAAATGGTGTCCGATATCTGGACATGTTACAGGAGTTGGTGTTTCCGTTGCTTCTCCGCCCTGATGCCACCTTGAGCAATATTTTCAGCAAGATGGTACCTCACCGCACTATGCGCTGCATGTGTGGGAATACTTGGATCTTCATTCTCCTGGACGTTGGATCGGTTGACGAGGCCCTGTGGAGTGGCCAGCCCGGTCGGCGGACCTCACTCCCTTGGATTTTTTTATGGGGACACTTAAAACACCTGGTGTATCAGGAGATTCGGGATGTTCCGTGCCGTGCCGTGGAAAATCAGCGCCCGGGGCGAGAGTATACGACGGCGCCCCCATATATATATTCCAAGTAATTTTTCCTATCTTTTTTCCTTTCTTCTCCTATCTTTTTCGCTCCCTTACTTGGGTGCCCGGGGCCTCCGCCCCGCTCGCCCCCTCATGGTATGGCCCTGGGGATGTTACACACCTACAGGGACGTATTCAGGACGCCTGTGATAGCATCACCCCCGCTGTGTTGTTACGGGTTCAGGAGGACTGGATTAAGAGACTCCGGTTGTATGTAGCAATGGACGGGCAACATGTGGAGCACATACTGTAGGTGGGATTTTGGGGCGCCATAACTTTGGAACGTGGCATGATAACACATTTCTGCTTGTGGGACTGCATTCCCCTGAGAAAAGCAGTGTTAATTGATGTGTCACATGCCTACCTTCCTATTTGAAAAAAATAACCTGGATCCAAGATGGCCTCCATTTACCACACATGCATCAATCGGTATCTCCTTTACCCAAGTCCGCCCTCCACTAGTCTTATTTGCTTTAATCATTTTTGATCCAGTGTACTAAGACTTATGGACCACCTTATACTTTCTGTATAAATATTGCATCTGTACGTACTTTTCGTATGAAACAATATAGGCTGTCAGGATCTCATATACAAATGGACGTATATAACATATAGCTGACGAAGGTAACATAAGTATATGCATGTGATATACGGAAAACTGTTAGGTGTCAGACATCCTGCAACGGCTTGATGTAACATCTAAGGGCAATGTGTATGTAGTATGTGGATAACGTATGCTCCATACTGATTTCTGTAATAAGCAACAGGATTCCGAATGTTTGTACAATATATCGCAGTCTGGAGAATGGATTTTTCTCAGTGCAGTGAGCAACAGACGTCTGCCAACGTATGACCAGTTTTATAATCCCGGTATTGTAAAAATGGTTTAGTTTGGTGACGAAGCCATAACCTGACTTTCAACTTCACTCGATCATAAGAATCAAAACGAATTCCTCTGTTATTTCCTATGTTTCGATAAAGATCAAAGAATCTGATCGAACCAGAACTGATCAGTACGCAGAAGGAGATACAACAGTGAAATCAAGACGCTGAGTCATTACATTGCATTAGTGAAAGAGTGAGCATTGTTGTGTTGAATGTCAGGCTCAATTTGTGAGCCAATTCGCCAAATTTGTGCTTTTAGTTTTATGAGAGCATTTGTTACGCTAGAAACATCCATCTGTTCCACCATAAGGAGTAATGATGTGATTGTAGCCTGTATTAAATTTTAATTGTATCAAATTATTAAAAAATGTTCTTTTAGTAGTTACTGCACATATTATAACTGAAGTGGCACGAACATGTCGGAGATTGCCTATTTTCGAGTATGTTTAAATACTTAATTTGTTATAAGGAGATCATGGTATTGGTGTTTATTATATCTGACTTGAGTTGCATATTATAAAAATAGTACCAAAACATTATAGGGCGGTATTCAGAGAGAATTCGTTAATGAAGCGTTAGTCACAGATTAGTTAGTGTCGTATTAGCACTGTATTAAGGAGGGCGTCCTTTTTGGTATTCAGGGTTTGCTTTGAAATGGCTCACTACTTTCTTCACCATAACGACGATTCAATATCTCCACGACGTCTGCAGCTCGTCGTAACGAACAGTCCTCGTAACATGATGGTTGGAAACTTTGGTCCAATGTCGATAATTCATTATTATGTGTCCCCACGCAATCCGAAGATTGTAACCCGTAGGACAAACGCGAGACGACACAGACAACTATACCTAGGTCGCCACCAGAACAGTATTCTGGAAAGTTAATTAATTGAGCTATGGATAACGCGCTCCAAATTCTTGACACATACGTTGTTACCCCGAGCCGAATAACAAATAAATACGGTAAAATTTACAGCATTTTAGACAAATTGACACAAAGCGAATGAATAATATACAAAATATCAATATAGTTACAGAATGAGAGAAAATAGCTCAAAGATTAAATACACAATAACACAGATTAAGATATTTCTGATTTAAATTCGAAAAATTATTATTCACAGACAAGGGTTAAGTATTAAGTACGGTACATTGATGTTCACCATAACTCCGGTATACAGATGATGTTCCAGGTCTTCACGTATACATAGTAGGTAAGTACCCTTCTTCATAGGTAGTTTTCCACTAGGTTAGGTAGGTTAAAACGCCATATAATTAGCTTCAATTGATTTACCTTTATGAGCCTTGGACAAGTAGATTGTGAGTACCTCCATTCAATGCATAACTTTAATATTATAGCTCATCCCCATGTATTATAATTCCATTTATCATTTACTGTATTAATTACTTTCATTAATTACTTCTTACGTTCCTATTAGGATCATCCTTACTTAATGCAACATTATCTCATTTTTATTGCTTATTTTACATAATTACGTTTATTTATACTTATTTCTTCCTTCCTTCATAAGTTAATATGGAAATGTGTCCACAAACTACGGACCACAGCAAAAGAACATTGATATCAAAGCTTGGCGTAGTATACGTTTAAAATAGAATGGTGCCAGAGTTAGGCTTAAAAGCAATCTTATTCACTTCTACTGGAATTTTGATTAGTTTTAGTATGGTGCTAGTCACACGTCATAAACGACTATGCATAAGGTCCATAAGGTCTAAGATAAACTTGTTCTAAAGTATAAAATATGTATTAAAAGTAAGTATAAAACTCTGATACTTAACTGTCCTCTATCTTTCCTGGATTCTCAACGCAAACATCGCAACCAATAAACATTATAAAATTGTAAGACGGTTCAATTATATCTCTTTGGATACTTCTCGCTCACATGCAATTACTAGCTATAAGTAACAAGTTGTGGATAACATACACAAATATAGTCTCAACACTTATTAGTTGTATTATTGAGTTTTCCCTAGTAGCAGAGACAATGTGCAAACCGCTTGCTGTAAGCTTGTATTGTAAGTCGACAAGTTTGCATCCGGCTTGATTGGAAATCGTACAGCATGCCGCAAACTGGATTCCAGTAACGATGTTACGAAGGGGGCAACCTTGTATTCAGTATTCCATTCAAGCTTGATGCAAGCGTTTTACTTTGGAGGCAAGTCAATAGCCAATGAACGACCAGTGATGCTATGACCTCTGTGAAGAATTTAAAGTATCACTTGCAAGTACAACAAAAGGTAGATTTATGAAAGCACGCGTTGAAAGAGAAAGCACAGAAAGCCGAAAACCACCCACATAGCACAAGTACGTCCACGGGATGTCCGAGACTGAGCCCGCAACGCACGACGGGACATCCCGGGACATCCACATGTGCTCCTGGGACATCCACAGGATTTCCGCGAGATATCCAGATGTCCGCTAATATCCCGGGATACGGGACCACGAAGGGATGTCTATTGGTTTTCCCTCGGACCTCCTGTCCCATCTGGGACGTCCCGTGGACATCCTACATGGGAATCCTTCAGGACGTCCCATGCAGGATGTCCATGGGATGTCTTCTCATTGTCCCGATGATCCCGGGAACCGAATGGGATGATTGGGATCAAAATGGGACATCCCAAGGACGTAGTGTGCTAAAGCACGCTCCAACTGGTCGAAAGCGTTCTTACTGTTTGGTTTCTACAAATACTTAAAGTTAGTTGCAGGATTGGTAGTGCTTTGTATTGAAGAAATCATAATTGGATTGACGATAACTCCAAGCAATACCAAGATTGATTTACATATCTCTTGGTTTTGACATATATTGTGTTTAGTTAATAGTTGCAGTGCAGCTCACTGGTTTTTGGTTCATTTCCAGATAATGACATTTAATTTATATTTTGCTCTGGAGTGGAAGGATCCATCTGCTTCCCCTGTAAAAGGAGAAATTGTTGGTCTACAGAAATCAGAATATACGAAACTGTGGAAACCAACTTTCACTGTTCTGAATATGCTGTCAATGACTCCAAAAACTGGACTTGACGACGTAATTTATTTTTACGTGTCCAAAAACCATTCTGTGAGATATTTCTTTGGGTAAGGACACATATTTAAAATTATTTTTTAAATCTTATTTTATCTTCCGTACATTAGTCTGTAAGTTCTAATATTGTGAAGCTAACTAACTAACTAAACTAACTAACTCTATGGCCTATGGAACCCGGAGGTTCAGTACCGCGTTTACAAAAGCTCTCCACTGACTTCTATCCTTAGCTAATTGGATCCATTGTGAATCTATATTGTGAAGCTATACAACTAAAATCATTCCATTTAGGCCAACGTAATTTTGTCTTTGCTCGAGCCCAAGGGCGTGAAACATCGGGAAATATAGCACCTGATCACCTATCCAGTTTTCGTAAATTTATACTAAATTTAGTAGTAGTAAGTAGTAAATTTATACTAAATACCTTTTCGCAGTTCCGTTTTCCATAATATAATAACATTTTAAAACAATACCTCTCCTGGGGTCGCAGTGACGTAGTGGTAGAGCGTTCACCTCTTATGCTTGGTGACCCTGGTTCGATACCCGCTCACGTCAAGTGAACTTTGTGACGAGAAAGCCGTGTGGTAGGTTTTCTTTGGGTTCTTCCGTTTCCTTCCACTTTCTTCATTTCATTCATTTCTCGTTACCACTGTCTTATTTAGCCTAACCGGCATAATCGTGAGACGTAAAACTGAATGATTTCATTTCGTTTCAATACCTTTTTCTTGGAACTGAATTACATAAATAGGTTACTTTTAATAATAATAATAATAATAATAATAATAATAATAATAATAATAATAATAATATCGTAATTAAAATTCTGTAAAATTTTTAATTTAATGAAAATCTAAATTATTATATTCTTCTCGCTGTTGTCAAAGAGAGTCCATTGAAAAGTATTCCATGTAGCGCATTCCCAGTCATTGAGAATGGTAATACGTAATAGCAATGTGTACTAGTTTCGAATGAAATTTCATTGCACGCATTCTACAGTTTATGGTTTTAACTACCAATAGAATGGGAAAATTTAAAGGGTGTTATCTAACTAACTCTATAGTCCATGGAATCCGGAGGTTCAATGTCGCATTCACAGAAACTCTACATTCTCCTCCAAATTCTATTTTGTAGTCCTATTTCTGCGAGGTCCATCTTAATATAGTCCTTCTATCTGCGATTAGGTCTTGCTAATGATGTTTCTGCACATCAGTTATCAGCCAAAATTTTGAACGCGTTCCTTCTTTCTTCCATTCTGACTACTGCACATCTGTGCCTCCGAAACATGATGACCATAACAATGTTGGGTAAACGAAATAAATTATGTAGTTCTTCGCTTTGAAGTTTCCGCCACTTCCCATTCCCATCCCTCTAATTCGTTTCAAGATTGTATTTTAAATATTTTCAGTATATATTCTTCCCTCATAGTAAGCGACCATGTTTCACAACTATATAGCACAACAGGCAAAATTGTCTTTTTATACACTTTTAGATTTCAAATTATCCGATAGAATTCGCAAAGACAAGAGAGTTGGGACTAAATACCAGTAGTATGACGGATTCTCCGCTTTCACTTTATATTTAATGTTTTTGTATGTTAATATTGTACGTTTTGGTATGTTAATATTTATCAAAGATATTTGAAAGTGTCCACTTTTTCGAAAGTATTACTTGCAATTTTAACATATACGTAGTTTTCAGTATTATGGTCACGGCGAATTCCTATACAGGGTGTTTCCAAACAACACCGATAACGTTTGGGAGGTGATTTCTGACACCAAGATAAGACAAAAAGTATAGACCAACCTGGGTGCACAAATGCTTCCATTCGGAGTTATAGGCTGCCGAAAACATGAAGAAATGAACTTTAATGGTTCATAGCTCCAATACTATGAAACCTACCTTAGTCGAGTAGAGATAGTTGGTGAGTACTTCAAATTATATGCCCGTAGCCAAACTCCCTCTATAAAAAGTGTTGTGAAAGTACCGCAGGATTTTGAAGCATGGATTGTTGGATAGCGCACACGTATTACTTCCTAAGTGAAGTCTTGACCCGACTTCGGTAGGTCCCATAATTTTGGAGCTATGGACCTTTTAAAGTTCAATTTTTCATGATATCGGCAGCTTATAGCTTTGAAAGGAAGCATTTATGCACCCAAGTTGGTCTATACCTTTTTATCTTATCTTGGTGTCAGGAATCACCCCCCGCCCAAACGTTGTCGGTGTTGTTTTGAAACACCCTGTATAGTATTAAGTCGATATTTCCATCTATATTTCCAATAAAAGAAAAATGGTAGAAGTAGATAGTTTTTTATAACAGAGGGTACCGATGAAATGTAAGATTAAATTTTCATATCACATCAATCATTTTCCTATTACACAATTACAGTTTTATTGAGAAAGTGTACGAATATATGTTGAGTTAGGAAGTCTTTTTTTTTAGGGATGTGCTCTTGCGTAACATGATGGGACATCAAGGAAGGTGATAGAGAGACAAATCTTCGAATCGAGTGTTGAAGAAATGTGTTTCTTACGAATAAGAATAGTTGCTAAGAGAAAGCCGTTTTTCTTAAGCTAGCTAATTCAATAATTGTTAATTTGAGTTAATTCTTTTTCCCCTTAAGTAATAACATTAACTTAGAATAAATATACAGGGCGTTTTAAAACAACACTGATAATGTTTGAGAGGTGATTACCTAACAATAAGATAAGACAAAAGGTACAGACCAACCTAGGTGCACAAATGCTTCCTTTCGGAGTTATAGACTGCCGAAAACATAAAAATGAAATATAAGGGTCCATAGCTCCAAAACCAGGGACCTGCGTAGGGGGGTCAAGACTTCATTTACAATATATGCCCTATCTAAGTTTCAGAATCCTGCGGTACTTGCGTAATAATTCTTATAAAGATAGTTAGTGAGTACTTTAAATTATATGTCCGTGGTCAAACTTCCTCTATAAAAATCGTCGCTTGAATACTGCAGGATTCTGAAACGTATTTTTGGATAGCGCACATATTAGTCCCTAAGTGAAGTCTTGACCCGACTACGGTAGGTCAAATAGTATTGGAGCTATGGACCTTTAAAGTTTATTTTTTTCATGTTTTCGGCAGCCTATAACTCCGAAAGGGTACATTTGTGCTCCCAGATTGGTCTCTACTTTTTTTTTTTTTAATCTCGGTGTGAGGATTCACCTCCCAAATGTTGTCGTCGTTGTTTTGAAACACCCTGTATAAGTTGTGTCTCATTTTTATTGTTTCTTTCTTTGTAGAGTGTTGCTGTCTCTTCCATGCCCTTTTCACTTTGAGTATTACCCATTCGACGTTCAAATTTGTGAGATAAATATTACAACAAGTAAGTATAGTTTTTTTTTTAATGTTTATTCTTAATTCCAAAATAAAGATTTGTATGAGTTTTATACATATCGTATAGTTCATATCAAGTATTTAGAGATTCGCTACACATCATTACGAAACGTGTTACGACGTAATACACTCCTCCACAAAACTTAAGAAACCCGAGAGAACGTGGTATACGTGACGTGTGGGGCCCATTTAACACTGGTTAGTGGCATGCACATACACAGAGACACACAGGCAAGGCGAGCACCCACTCTATCGCATAAGCAGCACCATTGCAAGCGCGGTGAACAATATATGCCATGAGGCGTACACCACAGCCCAGTAGTGTCCGAGGCTCCAAACATAGAGTTAGTGGTTCTTGTGTGGGGTACACACCTTGCAATGGCTGGTAGACAACATTTGAGTGACTTTGACCGCGGGCGAATAATTGGGCGGTTGAAATTGGGCCGATCACAAGTGGAAGTGGTGCAGGAATTCAACTTAACAAAAGTGTTGTGTCGAGGCTGTGGAGTCGCTTCCAAAATAGAGGTGAAGTCAGTAGACGTCATGGAGGGGGCCGTCCGAAGAAGACGTCGGCCGTCGAGGACCGATTTCTCACAATTTCTGCCAAACGTAACCGTCAAAAACACTGCTCTCAACTGGCCAATGAGTCGTTTCAGGCTACAGACAATGCGTGAGTCGTGAAACTGTTCGTCGGTGGCTCAATAGAGCAGGACTGTATGCAAGAAGGCCTGTGCTGTGTGTGCCATTGAAACTGTAGCAGAAACGTGCGCGTTACACATGGTGTCAGGATCATGTTGCATGGGAGGAACACCAGTGGGCACGTGCCATGTTCTCCGATGAGTCGAGATTCAGCCTGTCGTCAGATTCTGGTCGGACTTTAGTGTAGAGAGAACCAGGAACACGCTACCATCCAAACTTCATTGCCGAACGACCGTCCTATGGCGGTGGTTCCATTATGGTGTGGGGTGGAATTATGCTGGATGGGAAAACGGACCTCCATATTGTGCAACATGGCACTTTGACAGCACAACGGTACCGGCATGAAATTCTCAATACACATGTGCGCAATTTCCGCGGAGCATTTGGCCCAGACTTCCTGTTCATGAATAACAAAGCCCGCCCACACCGTGCACATCTTGTGTCCGAGTATCTGTAGAGCGAAGACATTACGCGTATTGCATGACCTGCATATTCGCCGGACTTGAATCCCATCGAGCATGTGTGGGATGCTCTTGGGCGGCGAATAGCACAGCGCAGTCCACCAGCACGCACTCTCCCCGACCTGCAAACAGCTCTCTTCGAGGAGTGGCGCCATCTGCCGCAAGACTCGATCAACACTCTGATTTGCAGCATGGAGGCCAGATGTCGTGCCTGTATAGCTGTTCGTGGTGGTCACACGCCATATTGACTGCCTATGCCCTCGCACAATTCAGCTTCACCTGTTGAGGTATCGTTGTGCTGAACTTTTTGGTCACTCTGTACATCCTAACTATATTGTTCGTCTTAACTTGTGTTGCATTCTGCATCTGGACCGTCTTTTCGTTCATTATACTTGGTGCAGTGATTGTTTCGTTTTATTTTCTTCCACTTTCTTCGAGTTGCTTAAGTTTTGTGGAGCAGTGTAGTTTCATGAAAATAGCGATATGAAGCCCTAGGCAATTTGCCTCCCTCCATCATTTGCCGCCTCCCCTTCTTCCAGAAAGAACAAATCTTAAAAGCTACTACGATTTTAAGCATGCTACCCACCAAGAACCAAGAAGGAAATGGAAAGGTCTAAACTGTCACTCAGAAATGCCTAAACACTACAAACACAATCTTGTTGTGTCTGTTTTTACTTTTCTTTAAATAATAATCTGTTATGTTAAGATGGGTTGCCACGTTAGAAGAACTTGTAGCTGTCATAAAAAAATCTTGAAACCCTACCATATTTCACCGTGTACACATAGTCTTGAAAGGGTCATAAAACATTTTTTCCATCTTGCAAGGAGTCGAACAGTGTGCAACTTTCTGGGACGTCTTGCTTGCTACTTCCTATCGCTCTCCCGCTGACATAAAGGGAAAACCAGTTTCGCCGCTTCCGAAACAACGGATTCTTTTGGACAGGGAGGGGGAGTGCGCTAAAATACACGTTTTTAATGAGGAGGTTAACTGTTTGTCCACTAGACTGCAGTGCTGCATGGGTGGTGATACCTTTCTTGCTTACAAGAAGTTGTAAAATCTAAACAGTAGATAGAAAGATCGGGTAGCAAGGTCTTTTTTTATGACAGCTACAAGATTCATGTAAAGTGGAAACGTGGCTTTAGTGAAAGATAAAGCAAACACACCTGCAGAGAAAAGATGGTAATATTTTTTATACAGTTCAATATCGAGCTTCAGTTTCAATATAGTCTATAAGTTACCAATTCCAGTGCAACTAGCTCTTTTATCTTTATTTCTTGAATTTCTTTCTACATTTGTTAGAAAATTTTGAAAAAGGACTTGTTTCCATCTTCAATGATAAGGAACTTGTTTATAACAATGACAAGACTAGTTTCCATATCAAAACTGTGATAACCAACTAAATGAAACAGGTGTTCCCTACTGTTCGAGAATTGAGTTCTTGTATTTGACAACAATCAAGCAATTCATGCTGGGATTTGTTTGACCGTTTGCTTTACCACTGTCCATGTGTCCTTAAACTAATGTGACTTAAACATGATTTATGAATGTAGTATTCAAATAGGACAGCTTAGTAAATTTAACTACCATCATCATGAAGTCTGTTTCTAGCAAGAAATATTTATTTTAAATAATATAGGTAGATTTTGCCGTCTCGTGCAAATGCACGTGTTGCACATATGGTAGAGCCGGCGCTGGGTACAAAATATATTGACTACTGAAATAGTGACGGCAAGTAACGATAAAGCAAAATACTGTACAGTCCCGTCAATTTAACTTGTTACCGCCGTTTTGTATCCCACTCTGGTATTTTTGTAGCGGTGTTTTTACGACTATTATGTTGTAATTTCTCAAAGTCTAAAAGGCAGGTGTAAGTAAACACTGTTTTTTAGTGAATTGTTAATTTTTTCTTCGAACTCTTTATATCGGGGGGTCTTCCAGAAACCAGAGAGTGCAGAGAAATGGTGCTTCAGTAGTAGAGCATTCATCTCTGGTAATGGGTGTCCTGTGGTCGTTCAATGTGCAATACCGCTCAACGAGCACATTGCCCAGTGACGAGAGGGGCATCCACGACTTTTACCTGCAATAAAATCAACATGCAAGCGGTTTATGAAATCTAGGGATACTGACAATGGATGGTCACGCAGTGGCTCTGCTGAGATCCGAACGAGACACTTGTGTTTGCATTTGATACGTTATAACTAGACGAATCCCAAAGTTATACGTGGCACCGGGCGGATTATCGTGAGTTACAACATATCTGAAAGCTGTTGTTAAATCAAAGAAGATGGAGTAAGTCTCGACTTTCTACGACAATCCTCTACAAAATGGCGGCGGGTCAAAAATGTAAACAAAAGCTTAATTGAAAATCTATGGCCACCTTGATTCCAAGATGGTCGCTTAAAACCTATATCGAAAGGATACGCATACCAAACTGCTGAAGCTTAGAAAACCAAATTTGACATGAATGTTGATCAGTAGGTGATGAAAAGATGCGAAATGTTCAAAAACGCGACATCTTGAGTTCAAAATGCCGTACTATATCCTCCTCAGACCTGAATGCAACTTTTGGTAGCTGCAGCTACCGTTGGCTATGAGGTCATTGCTTAACACTGGTGCTAAGAAATCTCCGCAGGTCCGAATGGCATGTCACCTAACCTTGAACAAATCGTAGGCAACTCGAAAAATTTCAACAATATATTTGTAGGTGGCAGCACGTTATCCAGAATGCAGAACACCAAGTCGAGGTAGCTTGTCAGTTATAGATGTTTATTATTATTATTATTATTATTATTATTATTATTATTATTATTATTATTATTATTTGGAAAGACAAAGTATTACTAACATTTATTATATGCTTGCTAGAAGTAAGTGACATCCAGGTGAGATACTATTTGGACCTGGGAACGTTTCTTAGCATCAGTGTTGAGCAAGGAATTCATGGTCAACGGTAGCTCAAGCTACCAAAATTCGCCTTCAGGTCTGAGGAGGCCGAATGCATGTCCAGCTCAAACCAGTGGTGTTGGAGAAGCCAAATGCGGTATTTACGTTTATGGTTAATAGCAGATATCCACAAAATATCAAAGAGTACCATCTGTAATACAATATGGCTGCCAGCGTGAAAAATGAGTTTGTATACCTAGGTATAAATATGCTATTTCTTGGAATATTGTGACCAAACCAACAAAGTTTGACGCAGCTCGACGTACTGAAACGATTTACACGTGGTTTGGTACTGCTCGCCAATCTTGTAAATAAACTTTTTTTTTTTTGTATATTTGATATTGCTTGAAATATTGTGATCAAAAAAACAAATCTCATACAAATGTAACTATCACCTGACTGGTCCTTTATGTATGGACTGGCAGGTGGTCCTTTATGTATGAACTACGTATGACAAAATTATTAAAAAAATGCCCTAAGGTATTCAACTATTCAACTTTTGTTTAGCAGTATGAATAGAAGTCAGAGTTGTGTGTTCATCACATATTCGTTGTATTCACGTAAATGATATCGAGAGAACCATGACGAACGTGTATTAAGAACAAAACATACGTGTTGTTACAGAATGAAATAACAGTTGAAGTGAATCGAAATTCAATTGTTCTTTAGTCTTCCTATTGTTTTCTAAATACATAATAGAAAAAATAGAGATTTAGATTTTTACTGTTTTTAATGACATAGGTTTTAAACGACCATCTTGGATTCAACTTGGCCATAGATTTTCAATTTAGCTTTTGTTTACATTTTGACCCACCGCCATTTTGCACAGGGTTGTCGTAGAAAGTCGAGACTTACTCCATCTTCTTTCATATAACAACAGCTTTCAGATATGTTGTTTATGCACTCTTGTAACGTTGTGCTACTTAACCCCCCTTTACCATTTGAAACTTTTGAGTTGGAGCCCACCTGAGACCCTGTAGGAGCCCTGGGACAGGCCCTTTTAATTTAAATCGTTGTACTTTGAAAATAATGCCAAACTTCCTTTCCTGTTTTCACATTTGTCTCACCGTTTCCGATTTATAGGGGTGTCTATGGACTTTTCAATTAAGTTTTTGTTTACATTTTTACCCGCCGTCATTTTGCAGAGGGTTATCGTAGAGAATCGAGACTTGTTCCATTTTCTTTCATTTTACAACAGCTTTCAAACGATGTGCTACTTAACCTCCCTTGCCATTTGAAAATTTTGAGTTGGACCCGTCTGGGACCCTGCGGGGGATTCTGGGGCAAAATGTTTTTATTCCAAGAAGTGTGTCCTTGAAAATGATAAGATACGTGTTCGCAGAACTTTCCATTTACCAACAGTTTCTGAACAAGTGGCCCAAACTATTTTGCCAGCTTTGTAGCTTTTTCATTACAAAATATGTTGTAACTCACGATATTCCGCCCGGTGGCACGTATAACTTTGGGATTCGTCTAGTTATTATAGCATATCAAATGCAAACACAACTGTCTCGTTCGGATCTCAGCGGAGCCACTTCGTGACCCTCCCTTGTGAGCGAGACAAAACAGAGCACTTTTAACGAATAATTGTAGAAGCAATTCTAGAAGGAAAAGAAAGCAATTCATCTACTTAGGTTAAAAAAGTTCTGCGTGATCTTCAGTTTTTCCTTCATTTTCGTACATTACTTGTCAGCAGTGGTGTATTTACGATTTTGTTTTGGGGAGCTTTGCTAACTTTATACCGAGAAATATGAAAATTCTGCAAGATATTTGATTTAGTTTAAAATAGTAAATAAAATTTCTGTGGGTTTAAGCCTGGAGGTCCCCCTTTAATACGACACTGCTTGTCATTAAACACTATCTTGAAATAAGGCTTCAATATTATCACGAAAAGTTTCTGTAAACATCACTTATTAAACTTGCGTCTCAGTCACATGCACAATCTTAATTCTGAGACTGGTTGGGCATGGTGTTTCGTCTTCTGGTTCTTGCAGCTGCCATGACAAAAAAAAGTGCTGAATCCACGCTTTTAAATGTAGCGAGCAGCACCTGGTTTGCTATTGTGCCAGGTCTTAGTATGAAATGTGTGGTACCACCTCCTACTACATTTCCTGGTCCCATTTCAGGATAAATGAATTCGTGATGGACATCATAGTGTCCGGGTGGGTTTTCTCGGAGGTCTGGCGCTTCCTCCCCTTTTTCATTCCACCAACTATTTCCTCAGGGTGACATTCATAAGTCCTAAACGGAATAAGTCCTAAAAATATAGGCACTAGATCTAAATTTTAGGTCTTGTGCGTTTTAGGACTTATGGCGTTTAGGACTTCTGCCGTTTAGGATTTGTGCCGCGAGTGATTTTTAGAACTTGTTCCTTTTAAGACTTGTGCCGTTTAGCACTTGTGCCGCAAAATGATTTTTAGGTCTTGTGCCGTCTTCCTGCTTTCCTGCAACTAAATCAATCGATTTCCCATTTCCCTGCAAGTGTTAAAAAATTACATTCATTTTTACTAAAGTAGGTGTGAATAACACTGTTAATGACAGAACTGCATCCTAGTCATTTTTCATAAAAGAACAAATAGAATAAACTTTATGATGAAACTTGAAGATATGGTTATTCTTCTTACAGACTTTGTTAGAATTACTAAACAGATTATTACGAATGCAGGACAAAATCCAAGAGGACAAGACCTTGAAAATTCTTACAAAATGAACTAAAATTAAGGGACAGAATCATAGGCGCAGCCAAATAAAAGGATGATTATTCTTTTCTTCAACTGTCACACACCTTTGACAGAGGGAGGGGCGAAGGAGACTACAATTGATGGACGATATCAAAACAGAAAAATCGTACGTGAAGAGAGAGAGGTTAGCAGAAGACCGTGGAGCATGGAAGCTTCTCAGTTGCAGCAAGTGACCTGCCAATAATGGCAGAATACCTATGATGATGATGATGTCATGCACCTAAAATATTACCTGTAATTCTTCACTTTATTTAAAGTAACCTTTTTAAAATACTGAAAACTCAATAAAACACGTAAGACTGTTGTACAGACATGTTCAAATTATTAGACTCACCCTCGAAAAATGCGAAATTGATGTTGCAGTCCTAATTTCGGAGTTCTTGAATATGTAATTTAATGATTTAAACCACCAATATAGGATCCTTTATTTGTTTACTGTACACTTGAAGTAATATCACCGTTGGACAGCAGATGGCATTAGTAGAAGGGAGAGAGCTTTGAAAGTGGTATTTCAGTTGTAGACAGCTATTGTGGTTTCTAACAACAAGTTACAATCTGAAGTATTGTGCTTGCAGTCGTAAGCAGTTATTATTCAAAGCGTTCAACAGTTCGAATGGGCCAGTTCAAAGTGATCTTGACGTGTTTTGTGTAAGGAGTGTATTGAAAAGTAGTTAGCAACATTGCAATGTCAAGAAAGTCAGAAGAAAACGTAAAAATGTGAAGCAAACCCACATTTTTATTAATAGAGAACCTCTATGTATCTACACGACAAAGAAAATACAACTTACATGTCCCGTCGTACATATGAACGTAGTTTCTGTTTAATTCCAGCCATTAACCGTTGCACAGTCTCGACGGTGCATTTCCTCGATGCTGCAGCCCAGTTTCTTTTGAAGTCCGCCATGTTGCGCACTGGTTATCATTCTTTCGGACGTTGCGTTTGACAATTACCCAATATCTTTCGATTGAACAGAGTTGTGGGCAGTTTGGTGGATTAATGTGTTTCCCTACAAACTCGATGTTCTGTTCATTGAGCCACCGTACTGTCGTCTTAGCATAGTGTGCTGTTGCTAAGTCGGGTCAAAACAAAGGGAGATTGCATGCCTTTTATACAATGGTAGCAGTCTTTTTTGTAGACATTCCTTTCGGTACACTTCTGCGTTTATGGTGGATTCTGCATAAAAAATACCGGAGCGCAAACCACAGGAGCAGATTGCCTGCCATACCAGTACTTTTTTACCAAATTTTTCCACGTCAACGTACCTCTATGCAGCACATACATCCCGAGCATTGCGTGCAGTATAATATTGGGGTCTCGGAAGTGTTTTTGAGTTCTTTTTTACGTACGTTTCATCGTCCATCAACACACATTGCTCTGGTGACTTTACGATGTTGTCATACAGCTTGCGGGCTCTTGTTTGTGCCGTTTATCTCTGCTTTGGTGTTTGTTTCGCACGTTTTTGCTTCTTATAGGTCTTCAAATTATGTCTGGTCTTGATACGCTGAATCATTCCTATGGACGTTCTCGCTTTGGTAGCCAAATTCCCCACAGACATTGATGGATTTTGGTGTATTAACCGCACAACTTCACGGTCGAGTCCAGGGTTTCTGGGACCCTTTTTTCGCCCGAATCTCGGTATTTCTTCAAAGCTGTAATGTTCACCGAATTTCTCAATGACTGATTTTACAGTTGTATGATGAACCCCACACTTTTTTCCTATCTGATTGTATGTTATGCCTTTGACGGCGCACCAATTGTGCAGGATTTCCCACTTCACTTCCCGTTTCACAAGCGACATTTCCCATTCAACTCGGAACACAGCAACAAGCACGCAGCTATCCGTTTACAAGACTTCAACTGACCAGGTGCTTTCAGCTTTTGCCGTCTATGCAGCCTCGCAAGTGCACACCGACACCTCCAATGTTGCTAACTACTTTTCGATACACTCCTTATTAATCTTTTATTCTATGAAGTCCCGTAATCGCGTCATAATTTGAATTTTACGGGTAGACCTTTCTTTCCGTAAAGTGGAAGTTGTCAAAACACATTTGGCGGAAGGAAGAGATACACAACGACAAACTGCTATTAGAGTTGGGGTAGGGCAAAAATCTGTGAGTAAAATCTTCGTTGCGATGAGCAAGAAGCAAATGTATCAGCAAAATAGGCTTTGGAAGTGTGGGCGAGATCCAAAGTTATCGATAAGAGGTATGAAAAAACTAAAAAGATTTGTTCTGGGAAACAGAAACGCAACTTCTAGAGACTTAAGCACAAAAATGGCTGAGTATGGTGTAGACATTTCGCCTGAAAATGTTCGAAGGATTCTTTGTGTTTAGGGAATAAAAACACTCAGACCAAGAAAGAAAGCAAAAATTACCCCAATCATTGCAAAGAATTGCCTCGAATGGGCACGTTGCACATACAGGAGTATTTTAGTTTCTTTCTTTCTCTTTCTCTCATATAAATATACACATCAAGAGTAAGTATCTCTCTCTTAAACTCTCATATTCTCTTCAACTTACGTGTATTCATTAATTAAAATTTGATGAATATTTCAGGGATGAACAAAATTGATTCTGTTCGTCTTCAATGGGCTGGAGAGAAACCGGTGCGGTTCGACAGTTATGAAGGACCGACTCGTCAAGAGCTCCCCAAATTTGGTATTGAGCTCTGCGCTAGAAAGAAGACATTTACATATTCAGGGCTGACAGGTAACATATATAAATTCTGTTTAGACTTATGATATGGATTTGTATAGTAGAAAGTATACAAAGTCCAAAGTTCTGTATTCTAATTCTAAACTAGCATATGATCTCTTCCTAAGGCTACCATAACATGTTAAAAATCAGTTACAAATTAATATTTGTATATATTTTGGTGCTTACGAGGGAAGGGATGCCTCTCAGAGATAATTGAACCAAATTTGGTGTAGGAGTAGGTAATGGGAATAGGAAAGAACTTGTGGAAGCGTTCGTTTCTCAGGCATTCGGAATCAGAAATAATAAACCCTACAGTTCTGGAGAAATATGGTCTGTCAATTGGATATTGATAGAACGGAGCCGTTGCTAGCTATCGTGACCAATGCAGAAAAAGTTAAATATCGATAAAGTAGAATGTTAACAGACCAATCTCCGATCTCAGTCCCACCAGGCGAATGCCGGCATAATAAATCTATCAACTGCCTTTGCCATTATCCACCTTATCTCTTGTCCATTGGGTATACATCACTAGTTAGCCTAATGTAATGATATTAAGAAAATAAAGAAAATATATACACAGAAACAAATCCATGTCGAAGACGAAGCTCGAATTTGCGACTTTTACTTTCTGAACTGGCCAATGGAACATTGAGGCTTACTCAACCATCAAGTTGCTAATTGATTTGTGGTAAGAAGGCATAAACAGATCTGGAAGAGCAGATTTACGCACAGTTTGTGATGTTAGACTTTCAAAGCGTGCTGTGGAATTATTGCATTATAAACAAAACAGTTCAGAGAACAGTATTGGTGTTTCAGTGGATAGGTGTGCAAGGCCTCAACATGCGACACTAGGTTACATCAAATGCTGTAGGAGATACAGACGGGAACGTAGAGCTTTGGGACGTCGATGACCGTGAGTGACCAAATTCAAATATGTCCTTTATCCTTTATGTTAACACAGTTGTGTTAATGAACAGTCTTGTATATATTCAAACGGTTATTTTTGTCATGGCCGTCCACAGTCGTTCCCGTTTTACACATCACTAATCTCGAAATATATATCTAAATTCGCCTCACGAACACACAATATTTTAATTTTGGTGGGCACCACATTGTAGATATCAAAAGCCCGTACAAATGAAATCAGTTAATATTGGGTTCAAACATTTAATACTTACGTACTGACAACATCTTATAGTGTGAAGGAATACAGAAACTTCATTTGGAACCCTTCTCTGGAAAACTTCTGGTAACGCCCATGATTAATTTCTATACAGGGTGAGTCAAAAGTCCCTGGACACCTGCATAAGTTTGAAAATCGACAATCGACGGCAACAGTAAAAAGTGATGATGGGAACAGATGTTTGATGAGGGGCCTCAACTTTTCGAGTGTATGTCATTCATGGTCGCCATCTTCAAATCCGCAATTTTGGATTCAAGTCAATTTTTGTAAATGGGAAGGGGGTGTATGACACATCAAATAACACTAGCTTAGACATTTAGTGGTGTTATTTGTTTTTTTTTCTATCTTGTACAGTTTAGAAGTTATTGATGTTCAAAGTTGGGAAATTACCTTGATACTGAATGCTACAACACATGTTCTACGTGTTGTCCATCCCGTGCAATGCACAACTGTAGTCGCCGCAACCACTCTGACTGCACACGGAGGAGAATGTCTTCTGAAATTTGGTCACAGGCTTGTTGGATGCGTTCCTCCAGGTGTCTCAAATCACGGATTGTCTCAGCATACACTATCTGTTTAAGATGTCCCCATAGATAAAAATCAAGGGGCGTTAAGTCAGGGGATCTGGGTGGCCACTCCACTGGACCACGGTGACCAATCCACTTCTCTGGCAGTTGTTCATCCAACCATTCACGGACACCAAGTCCATAGTGTGGAGGGTCTCCATCGTGCTGAAAATAAGATGGGAAAATGCCGTCAGCGTTCAGTGTGGGGGGAACACAAGGCCCTGCAGCAGCATCAGATACTGTGGTGCAGTTAAGGTGTTGTAAATCAAAAATGGCCCAATGATGCGGGTGTCCTATATGTCACTCAACACCATCACCTTCGCTGGAGTATGTTCCCGACTCGGGTCAACCCAGTTCGGATTTGCGTCACACCATTATCGACAATTATGTCGATTAACCTCTCGTTCAAAGTGAAATACGTCTCGTCGCTGAACAGTATGCCCTTGGCAAACGTAGGATCGAATTCGTGTTGTTCAGTAGCCCACATGCAGAACTCCAACCGGCGATCAGAGTCATCCTAGTTCAGTTTATGGTGCATGTGCAGCTTGTAAGAGTGCCACTGATTGGCGTGCAATATCCGGACAACGGAGGATTGCCTTATTGCACATGCTCGGGACACACGACGGGTACTTCGTTTAGGACTTTTCACAAACGACGCAACAACCGCCGTTGCAGTTTCTTCATTGGTGGCAGTCTTTGGTCGCCCACTACGTGCCCTATCTTGAACAGAGCCTGTCTCCCGGAATTTGGTGATCACGTGAGACACCGTGCTGTGCGATACCGGTTCTTTGTCTGGGTGCCGTCTGTTGTAGTCAGCTGCTATTGTTCGGTAGCTGCGTTATCCTGATATAAGGATGATTTCGATCTTCTGTTCACATCTCAGAACCATTTTAGATCACCTGGAACAAAGAGAGAACTGGGTCAGTATCAAGGTAATTTGCCACCTTTGAACATTAATAACTTCTAAACTGTACAAGATAGAAGAAACAAATTACAGCACTAAATTCCTGAGCTCAAGCTAATGTTATTTTGATGTGTCATACATCCCTTTTCCCATTTAAAACAATGACTTGAATCCAAAATGGCGGATTTCAAGATGGCGGCCATGAATGACATACACTCCAAAACTTGCGGCCCCTCATCAAACTTCTGTTCCCATAATCACTTTTTACTTTAACCGTCGATTTTCAAACTTATGCAGGTGTCCAAGGACTTTTGACTCACCCTGTATATATTTTCTTTATTTTCTTAATATAATTTCATTAAGGTAACTACTGTTGCATATCCAATAGGTAATGGCAAGGGTAGTTGCTAGATTTAGTATCCCGGTATTCTCCTGGTAGCACTGAGGGCAAACAATTACGTATTTTCTGTTCAGCTCATCTTTTTCTCTTTTCATTCTACTTTATTTAGCTTCTTCTGTATTGGCTGCAATAGCTAACAAAGGGTCCTCCCCATTCATATCTGATTGACAGGCCATACTTCTCCAGAACTGTAGAGCCCATTATTTCAGAATTCGAACGCCTATGAAACGTATGCTTCCACACGTTCTTGTCTATTCCCATTACCTACTCCTACACCAAATTTGGTGCAGTTATCTCTGAGTGACATCGCACCCTTCCCTCGTTAGATATTGTAAAATCGTTTCGATTTTGAAGTTTATAATAAATCACTATATTTCCCTGCTAGTGTAGGTTAATCACACTGGCTTCCTGATAGCAAGGAAACACACAAACACGAATTATTTCTTTCTATAAATTAAGTTAAATTACGAGTATTTTTTTCTAAAGAAGGTTTGGTTTGGAATGGAAAGATCGAAGACTGATAAGAAACTTATATATGAACCAACAAGTTAAGTGGTAGAATAGGAGAGGAAGTTACAGAGGAGAGTACAAAGGGAAGGGGTGTTCGGCAGGAATATTGTCTCTCGCCAACATTACTTAATATCTATCTAGAAGGGACAGTAAAAAAGAGCCTAAAATGAAGACAGCCTTTCAGTAGGAGGTAGAATAATTAGGTGTATACGATTTGCAGATGATATGGCGCTTATTGCGGAATCTTAAGAGAAAATCAATATGTTAGAGAACTTGAGAAAGGGCTGTCAAGAATGTGGGATGAAAATAAATGTTAGAAAGACAAAAACTCATGGTGTTTGAAACGAAGCGGCTGGTGTCAAATATAGAAGAAGGAGGGGAGAAAATAGAACAGGTGACCAGTTTGTGATACTTGGACAGTATTACTAGTGATGATATGAAGTGTGAACGTGAAATAAAAGCAAGGATAGGAATGGCGAAAGAAGCTTTTAGGAGGAATGGGACCTTGAATAAAGAGTTGAGATAAAGACTCATGAAATGCTTCGTATGAAGTATTGTATGGTTCAGAAACTTGAACAAAAATGAAAAATGACTGGAAGATTTCGAAATTTGGATATGGAGAAGAATGGAGGGAATTAGATGGGTCGAGCGGAAAACGCATGAGAGGGTCTTAGAAATGGCAGGGGAAAAATAAAATACTTTAGATATTATAAAGAGGAGGAAGAGGAAGAGAAATTGGTTGGGATATTAGGCTAACAAGCAAAGGGTACGATATCAGGAGTTGAGTTGCGCAATAAGAGTTATATATTCTTAAAGAACATCACGTAGTTAGTTAATTACCAAGATATTAGCTGCAGTCCGCCAATAGGGCAAAAGTGATGGGACTTCGAAAGTATCATGGAAGTATATGGTAAACACTGGTAGAGGAAGTTTCACAGTCACCACATGTTACGTCTACAGGGTATCACTCCTGTGCAAGCGGTTGTGGGGTTGGTTGCCTGCACCAGCGTTTCATATATGACCATGCCAATCACCACCGCTGATGGGGAAATTTTTACGTCAATGTATGTCCTGGTCTCCGAAAGGAACGGCAAATTTCCTAACAATAAGCCCCAGATCCGCCAAACATCAGATCCTTTGCCGCCAGGGCAGCGAATATGCCGAAAGTGCAGCTTGCCGAGTTTTATGACAAGTGTTCTGGGACAGCATTCCAAAAAACTGGGAGAATATTTATCTCTTGCTGAACTCAAGGACCCCGAGCAAAGACTACGAGCTTTCCGACAAATTTCCTCCTGCGAATGTCACATTCACGAAGAAAATGGTCCCGGCCGGATGCAGAGGACTAGTGCAGCCCCTGTATGTGTAATTTTTCCGTCCTTAACAAGAACTTTGTCAAGTTCGTCACTGATACAATCGTACTTTCTTGGGAAACGAACATCTGGCACCGTGACATGTTCTTGAATCTCCAATCGTTTACGCTGTATCAATCCTATACTTCCTGGTTCGATTTCCTGTCTACAAAGTGGGATTCCTTGATATCGAACCTGAAGCATTCCAGACATCCATTCAGTACTGCTTCGACTCCCTTACCACTGAACTGTGTTATCATTGCGAGTCGATGGTCATTGTAAGATGTGCACATTGTACAAACTACTTTTGTTTCGATCATTCGATCCTTTCTACAATCCTCATCATTGTATGGCTGGAACATGTAATTTGAATCGCTATCTCACCTTTCCAAATACATAGGAGAGACGGAAGAAGCGCTTTCTTTCTTCTGTTTGCCATAGATCCAATGTTACGTTTGAAATTCCATAATTTTTTCCCTATTTGCGGACTGCAGCTAATAACTTGTTAACTAACTAACTACTTGATGCTCTTTAAGGATATATATATATATAACTATTCTTGCGCAACTCGTGTCCTGATACCGTGTCCTCTGTTTGTAAGAAGGGACTGCATCGCAAGCGACGTGCTAGAGGATATGGTGGTAGGAAGGAGAGGGAGGGGTGAGGGAGGCTACAATTAATGGACGATATCAAAACACAAAAATCGTACTTGAAGACGAAGAAGTTAGCGGAAGCTCTGGAACATAGAAACTACTTAGTGCGGGAAGTGACCTGCCAATAGACTACTGGCAGAATACCTATGATAATGATGCTGGCGCGTATTATAATATATTTTATAATTTTTCACTGTGATTGGTTTAAAGTTCTCAAAAATTGAAGATTTATAACCAAACATCTGAACTACATATTGACCACGCTCCTCCACAGGTATCAAGAAGTATGACAAACTAATGGTTTTGACTTGAGTTGAGTTGATTTTGAGTTTAAGGCCCCTTTCAGTAATGGTTCTGAGTTATATACACAAACATATATTCAGCTTTATATGTAAGATACACGACGGTACTTCCAAAAGTTTCCGGTCTCGGTCTGGAATATGCACTACTAGTCGCAAGCCGTTCATGACATACAGTGCCATCTATGAAAGAAATAATCTATCAGTCTCAATTGTCTAATTACGTCAGTTCCTTGGAGGCAGTCATTTGAATCAGACACTGTGCTTTGAGCTTGCACCCTACATGGCAATGCTCCAGCCCACGCAGCTATTGTTTCCAAAGCTGCAATGGTAAATCTGGGTTGTATGGTAAGCTCTAAACCTCCTCCAAGCCGCAATCTTTCACTGCAGACTTGGCAAAACACTCGTCTGAACTCGAGCATTGTCGTGCAGTATGTTACCTCAACACATAGCAATTGATTTAAGTGACTACCTCCAAGGAATTGGCGCAGCTACACAGTTGAAACTGACACATTATTTCTTCCATAGATGGCACTGTATGTCATGAACGGCTTATTAGCTGCAGCAGGATATTTCAATGTCAAGCTGGTACTTTTGAAAATACCCTCGTAATTCACGTAAACCTAAACTACCAAGAAAATATGTCAAGTATTTTGCTAGTATTCCCGAAACATTAAATACGAGGTGCATCCAGAAAGTATATTTCCCATGCGTCCTATACCTAGGAAGCCGTATGTTGCGCGAAGCGACTGCATACACGTGAGAGAGTAAGGATCTAGCATGGCGCATGCGCTAAGAGAACTTCCCTAGTGTTCTCAGTAGCGTCGTGGCAGTGGTTGAAGTTGGACGTTTCTGTTCCAGCTCTCACCGCGTGTGAAGCGCGAGCAGTGATAAAGATTTTTAATGAATAGAGGATACCGCCAATTAAAATCCTTTGTCAACTGTGCCTGGTCTATATGCCTATGTCATGAACAAGCAGATTGTGCGTTTCTGGTAAAGACAATTTGTAGCAGGTCGCCAAAATGTGCATGATGAGTAGCGCAGTGTCAGACTAACGGTCATTCTAGATGACCTTGTGGACCTTGTTCGGGAACACATCGTGCAGAATCGTCACTTCACTATAACGGAACTCAGCGATCAGTTTCCGCTTCTTATTGCACAACATTGTCACGGACTACTTGTTGTTCAAGAGGTTGTGTGCCAGCTGAATGCCGAAGCAACTGACTCCAGAACACAAAGCAAGGAGCATGGGAACAGCATTGACATTTTTGTCACGATACAGCTGACGATGGATTTCAATCGGCGTTATGCTCTGTGCATTCAAAAAACTATCACTGCTCGCACTTCACACGCGGCGGGAACTGGAATAGGAACATCCATCTTCAATCACTGCCACGACGTTACTCAGAGCACTAGGGAAGTTCTGGTGGCGCATGCGCCATGCTAGGACCTTACTCTCTCACGTGCACTGATTCGCTTCGCTCAACATACGGTTTATTAGCTATGGAACACGCGGGAAAGTTACTTTCTGGATGCATATTTTAATTATGTTAAATGTACCCATTTCAAACACCAACCTTATCACCCAAACATCCTGATACTCAAGACAACAACCCTACTAATACTGTTTTATATACAGAAAACATTATTTATTTTAGGTTCTTTTTCAAGACTGGTGGTCCGTGCATCTCTCCTCCGGGAGATGGAAATGCACATTCTGAACGTGTATCTGCCAAGCTCTCTATTGGTTATCGTTTCATGGTTCAGTTTTCTGGTTCCAACGGATGTGGTACCTGGAAGGATGGTCCTATTGGTCACAACACTTCTTAGCTTGATCACAATGTTTGAAACAAACGAGTAAGAGAAATTACATTTATAAATAGACAATAGTATGTTAGACAATCTCACAGCGCCGTAACTTAGATTTTTTCCTGGGGGGCAAGCATTAACACGCGTGTTAGGGACCTCCAGAAAAAGTTGTTTTCTAATTCTTGGACCCCCTCTTTCCATTTTTCTATTATTCTCTATGAACCCTATGGAATCTGTGGGCCCTCACGCACGGTAAGTTGTGCGGGGAAGTTAGTTACGCTCCTGGACCCCTTCCATACTGACAAATTAATAAAAGGGATAGTATCGAAAAATCTCAAAGCCATATAAATACCTATTATTTCTCTGACCCCTAATAGTAGACATTTTTACTGAAATGGATCCACTACTCATATTTGCTTTATTTACCTCTTGTGTGCTGTTTTGTTTATGTAAAACTGTTTTGTTTATGAACCTGTTTGATGCTTCATTTATAATTTCGTGTTCGTATCGTGTATGGAGTAAGAAAATTTTGTCTTAAAGTTGGCCTCCCTCGGACGGCGGGAACACAAGTTACGGTCCTGCAATCTCATCAATATTTATGCAAATATTCTTTAGCCCAGTATAGCTAAAAGGTGAACCTGAACATAATTGTTGAATTTCTGAAACATTGCACACAGACTCCCTAAGGTATGTATAACAACATATTAAAAGTCCCCACCTCTCCGACGCTTGTTTCATTCAATATGGCGGATAATCCAACTTGGCTGCCAGCTACATTTACGAAACATACGATTTTCTGTTTTTCTGGCTACTTGTTGCATTTATAGTGGGACTCTTTCTCAGCAAATACGTCAAAGATTATCCTGAGATAAAGTATATTATTGAAGTACACCTTGGTCATAAGTTGTCTCAAAATAATGAAAAAATCGAAGTAAGGTAACATATATTTACTCTCATGTGAATGTATACATAGCTTACATTGGACTAATAACTGTGATGTTTATGGTCATTCTAGTTACTAGAAATTCGGTATGTAACTTACTGGCCCTTACATTTTTACAACATTTATATTAAAAGTTCGCAAACACCTCATGCCCCGCCAGAACTTGAACCCCGGACGTCATCAATAATAGTCTAGCCACCTAGACCGCTCAGACATTTGTATTATTTTGGAATATTATCTTAAAAAGTACCTCGCGAAATTGTATTAAAAGCAGTTGCACAAATGAAATTATTAAGAATGTTCAACTTATTACGCAGCTAACTTGAACCGTTTGGCGTAGGAGTCGTTCTCTGAACACACATTTGTTTCATCACAGAGTACATCAACTGAGTTTTCCCGTCTCAGATAGGTCCGTCATTGTAGGTATGGGACTTTCCACAGGTGATACCAGGACAGTAAGTACATAAACTTATACATAAAATACCTGCACGTCGACATGAACAACGCATGCATTCAGCGGTTTTTGCATGCACAAAAAAGCTCAGTTAAGAAGAAAGACTGGAGCTAACGGCTGAAGGCACGGAACTGGAAGAAGTTGTCCATTCACAGTCTTCCATCCCCATTCATTTGGATTTAACTTGTTTCCTAACCATGCTTGCACTTGATGATAGACGCTAAAGAAGTGGGTTTACTTGCATCTGTGGTCGGTGGAAGCGTGGCGAAGTTGAAGTTTGAAGGCAAGCGTTGGCTTGCTACAAATTTCTTATGCATGAAATAACGACAAGTGCCCAACGGATCATCAGTGCGAGCACCGTATAGCTGCAGTAGGAATTTCTCTCCAGCAGAAGCTACTTCTTCATGAGATTTTCCTGGATATGTGGACACTGAAACGAGTTGGTGTAGAGATTCAGTTTTTTCTAGCAATGTAAAGAATGTCTTTCTTACTTTTCCAAACGGTTCTGATGTAGTATTGCAAGCTGAAGCAGCATGGAGAAATAAAAGACTATTCTGCATAGTGCCTATTTTCTCCCTGTATATTGTTTATGTTAAATACGTTATTGCACCACCAACTGCTTTCTGGTTTTATAAACGTAATATTAGAGTTCACAGGTACTCTTGCAAGGAGCAAAACGAGTAAGTTTGTATCGTCTCCACTCACTCCCACACTGTAATTTTTATGTATTACATAATTGTATTGCTGTTTCGACGATAATGCGATCTGCATTAGCATCTGCTTGTATAACATGTATGCCATTTGTCACTAAGGTATCGGAAAGAGCATAAATGAACCAAGTTTTGATATGTTCATTTACCACAACCTATGATTGGTTTGTCGTTACTATCATATTTCCATGGAATACAATGTCAGTACACTTTTTAGCTAGCTGTCTTCTTTTGTGCTCTTCGCCTTTCGTAGTCATCCTGTCAGAGTATCCATCAAAGACCACTGTTACGTTATTTTCTGTAACTTTTTCTTATATAGTGAACATACACTTCATACAGATCACTATAACTGCATCCAGATGGCCATACGACTTTATGGAGTAAGTGTCTACCATCGCAAACATAAGCAGAACAAGACACTGACGTTTCACATGAAACTTTAGCTTCAAGAACTGGTATTATGCTAGCCTTGTTGGATTTTCGCATACACCCCGCCATCAAACATCAATTTGGAGGTGTTTGTGAAAGTTCATACGAAGAACACTGCCGCAATTCTTCTTCTGTTCTAATGAAACACAACATTCTGTTAACGAGCTGCAACTGATTCCCTGGAGTGTCCTCTCCTCGGTAAGAGAATGATGTGCCACTATTGACAGTGACTTCACTCTATCTCGTCGATGCAATTGAATGATGAAGACATTTTTACCTGTCATGGCTGACATAGCCCTCTTACCACATTCAACTTGCGCATCACAGTTGATATCATCACCTCCAACAATTCCACTGGAAATTGATAAGAGTTTATTTCCTGTAGTCTGAAATGGATAATGTTCCAGCAGCCAATGTTCAAACTGCTCAACAGCTTTTCTGTCATGCCCTATACGAGACTCTCTCATTTCTGCATGTTGATCTGATATCACACTGTTCACACCACTAAAACCTTCAAGTGCGACAGTCACTTAAGAACATGGCCCTTGGCATAAATCATGTGACCTGCAGCATGGAAATGAGGTAACATTTGATGTACGCAATATAAATGCTAGTTCCAGTCACCGGTATGCTCTGCTCTCACATATAGATGCATTAGATCCACCTGAGGAAGATACTGAAACCAAAGCTTACTAGTGCGACTTTCGGCTGCAAATGTGTTCAGCCCCTGATACACGTGCAACATTATCTGTTTCAATGCGTCAGAAGATACTGCAGAAGATAGTAAATAATTTCCTTTAAATAATTCCATTCCAAGGTCTTGAAGCGATGATGAGAGGGTTTCATCTATGGGGATATGACGAGCTACTACTTTCAAGACTGCTGTTTGTGTTAACATATGTGCACGGAGAGCTCTCGCAGATGGTGCCCTGACAATATTTTGGGAATAGATAATTTTGCATATATTACCCTCCACAATTCTTCGAGACCACTGCCAGACATTATATAACCTACGGTTCCCAGATAGAATATTAGGAGGTGAAACCCTCCTAACCTAATTAGTACATTCACGAGCTCACCATTTTGCTTAGAAACTTCAAGAATCTCGCGAGCTTTGAAATATAGAGGTTGGTCAAGTGTTACAAAACACTTGAGAGCAGGATTTTCACAGAACTAAGACGCAAAGCATAGTGCACTGTACAAAACACTTAAATTGGACGGAGGCATGTTTATAAATGGTACCGGAAAAATAGTTGAAGTGGAAAACTCTTTTCTGTTTTCCTCTATGGACTGCATTAATCCACTCCATCCAAGGAACAAATGCGAAATTTTAAACAAGTCCAAGTCCACAAGAAATCAAGGGCCTTTCCAATAGAAAAAGAGTCCGGTTCAAGTACATTAAAATTCGAAATCTCTTTAATGCTTATTGTAGGCTTGTGACATGGACTTTTGTATGGAAGAATCGGAATAGCACAAAATTCCACATTATTTGCTCCAGTTGGTGTTCGTTTTGGCCGCTTCATATCATTAGGAAACTTGACAACACTACCTGGAGTTATACATTGTACTACGCCAAAACTGTGAAATGTTCCTTGGCCATCTATGGTTCTGATATTAAAATCGGCGTTGTTAAACACAAACTGTAAGAAACCCTTTGGTTCTACAGAAACTTCTGCTGGACGTGATAGAGCAGATGTCTCATACGCATAACTTCAGTATAGTCTTCATTGAAACCGATGCTGTGAAGAAAGTCTAACAATTTTCGAGATGCGTATCGACGACGAACATGAACTCCTGTAGCAAGAAGCAGCAGGAATATAAATAAACGAGATCTGGTTTCTTGTATTATGCAATTGCCTATCGACGTGAATTTTCTTTCCCATGATATCTGTCTTTCTTCGCCTTCGTTATAATTTCTTGAAGAAATATGTGAAGAGAGGCTGGGATGGATGAAGCACCTCATTTCTCCATATCGTCAGTTGTTGGGTATCGGGTACATATTCATATCCATTGAATATGTACATTCCTGTCTAATAAATTGTGCCGCAGTGAGTATAATAAACTAACTAAACTAACACTATGGCCTATGGAAACCGGAGGTTCAATGCCGCGTTCACAAAAGCTCTCCACTGACTTCTATCCTTAGCTAACTGCATCCAGTTTCTACTTTGTATTCCAATCTCTGCGAGATCCATCTTAATATTGTCCTCCCATCTGCGCCTAGGTCTTCCTAATGGCCGTTGTCCGATTGGTCTTCCAGTCAAGACTTTGAAAGCGTTTCTACTTTCTCCCATTCTAGCTACATGACCTGCCCACCTAAGCCTCCTAGACTTGACGACCCTAACAATGTTGGGTAAACTGTATAACTTATGTAGTTCCTCGTTATGAAGTTTCCGCCATTCCCCATTCCCGTTCCTCTTGGGTCCGAATATTCGTCTCAGGATCTTGTTCTCAAATATTTTCAGTCTATGTTCTTCCCTCAGAGTAAGTGACCATGTTTCGCAGCCATACAAAACAACAGGCATGATTATCGTTTTGTATATTTTAAGCTTCAAATTCCTCGACAAAATTCGCGACGACAAGAGATTTTGAACCGAATAGTAACAAAAATTCCCTGCTTTTAGTCGACATTTAATTTCTTCGTGGATATGATTTTCCTCTGTTAATATTGATCCTAGATCTTTGAAACTATCCACTTTATCAAAAGTATTATTTAATATTTTAACGCATCTATAATTTGCTGTATTCCGGTCCCGACGCACTTCCATGTATTTAGTTTTCTCTGCATTTACTTCTAAACCCATGTCCCTGCAAGCGTTTAATAAGATCTTTGCATTTCTTTCTATTGTTCTCCTATCATCCCCTATTAAATTTACATCATTAGCATATGCCATAATCTGGTGAATACCGTTCAACTCTACTCCTTGGTTGCTATCTTTGATTTTCCTTATAGCGTATTCCAGAACAAAGTTAAATAATAATGGCGACAACGCATCTCCTTGTTTCAGGACATTTTCGACGTGAAAGCTCGTGGACAAAAATTTTCCTACCCGGACTTTACTTTGGGATTCATTTAAACATATCTTAATTAATCTAATTAGCTTTCTCGGTATTCCAAGTTCTGTAAGAACGTTGTATAATGTTTCTCTCCTAACCGAGTCGTACACCTTTCTAAAATCAATAAATAGTTGATGCACTGGAGTATTGTATTCCCACTTTTTTTCGAGTATTTGGCGAATAGTAAATATTTGGTCGAAAGTTGATCGATTTCGTCTAAATCCGCACTGATATTCTCCAATAATTTCATCTGCGCATGGGGTGTCTTGCTAACAGAATATTTGAAAGGATTTTATAAGATGTTGACAGAAGAGAAATGCCTCGATAATTATTACAGTCAGTTTTGTCGCCTTTCTTGTGAATTGGACCAATGATTGATTCTTTCCACTCTTGTGGCAATTCTTCCTTGTTCCAGATAAGGATAATGAGTTTGTGTATCTTGTTCCACAATTTTTCGCCTCCAGCTCAAATTAACTCAGCCGGAATTTCATCTACACCCGCAGATTTGTGTTTCTTTAATTTCTTTATAGCGGTTTCTACTTCTATTCGGTTGGGTTCTGGAATATATGGTTCTGCTGTGTGTATCGCAGTGAGTATAATGCGCTCTTTATCTTTCGTCGGGACTGCTTTTCGTTCACATACCAAGAATCGTCCAGAATATTAGCTGGAAGCAGTGGCGTATTTACGATTTTGTTTCGGGAGGGGCTTTGCCTGAAAATGTGAAAATTCTGCAAGATATTTTATATACTTCACTATAGTAAGTAAGATTTCGGTGGGGGCTTAAGCCCGGAAGCCCCCCTAAATACGCCACTGGCTGGAAGCATAGTGTATCTTTCAGAGTCACTGTGCTTCTCTTTCTTGGAATATCTGTAATGATTACGCGATCTCCAAAGTAGTCCGAAAGTTTCGTTTTCAGCTGCTTCTTACTGTACGTCAAATCATCACCTCCAAATTCAGACATCTTCTCCATTAATTTATCCATAGAACATTGACACTCATCCTCATTTTTCATGAACTGACATAGTTTCTCAAAAGTTACTTGCTTTACTGACATTACTGGTTTTCCAATGTTTTTCAGTGAAGAGGTTGATACTCGAAAGGATGGTGGAGGTAATGACCTAGGATTACAGAATGTCTTGTAACATTTTTGGTGGTATCGTCCGTCGGCTGCAACAAGATCGATGGTACTATTAACGCTTGACTGCACTTCTGCTCCCCATTTATCTCCACGAACACTAGCCCACTTATTGATAGTTTCCTTTACCTGCAAGAGAGTTACTTCACTAATGTTTTTTTCGATATTCCATGGCAGTTTCCTTTCTGCTTCTGCGTCTGCTTCTTCATCACAAAAGATACATTGTAGTTTAAAGTCAAGTTGAGTGAACTGAGAAGAATGGATGGTCTCGGTGTTGTAGTATCTGTGTTATTACTAGCACTGCACTTTAGATCAGAAATGATAGATGTTTGTCGAGTATATTGTTTACGACACCCAATATGTAACACCACAGATGTATACTTAGATAGCTCTTGATGCAGGTCAACTCTCTGCTCACTGGCTTTAATAAGAGTTAATAAACCCTTCTTTACTTCAACAGTCGGTGCATCTTTCAGGGGTTTAACACAAAGACAGCAAGTTTCTGTATAGTCAGACACATTTGTAACTCACTTCTTGAAGAAAAACCTATATCCACATGCAATCTTCAATTATTGTCCCCCATAATGAAAAAAAAATAATTAATTAGAAAATAATAATAAATAGATGTGCAGAGTCCAAATGCTGGCGACAAAGAAGAAGAAATATTAACGTTTTGTACAAAATGCATAAAGCACGAGGAGTCCAGTTGATGTTTAAAGAGAAGAAATGAGCATAAACTAGTCACTATCAAAGAAAATGCAATAAGAAATCACAGTGTACAAATAGTCCAATATAGCTAAGATGAAATTGAGACAGACATTTGCTGTAAATGCAACAAGAAGCAAGAAAAATACAAAATTATGCTGTCCCATCAGTATGCTGATAGCCATGTTTGATTGTCCGCTATATTGAATGAAGCAAGCGTGGGAGAGGCGGGGACTTTTAATATGTTGTTGTACTTACCTTTAAGACTTCGTATGCAAAGTTTCAGAAATTCAACAGTTATGCCCCAGTTTGGCCTAAAATTATGCCAGCTATACTGGATTACTTGGGATATAACACCAAAAACTGGAATTCAAAACTTTTCAGATACAGCGTTCTTCTGGAATAGAGAAGATTGTAGATTTTTAACTAGGAAACTGTGAAATATTATTAACGAATGTTCTGACAATTTAAACCATTTCTGGTTTCACCATTAGATCCCTAGAGGACAATCATTTCCAACTTGGGAATGTACGAGGTAAGAGCGAGATATTAGAATCTGAGAAAAGGAAAGAGAAATGTAAGAAATCAAGAAGGAAATGGTATGAAATACTGAAATAGAATTAGGAAGTGTAAGTAGTGCTCGCGTGGTTGTTCAATGCATAACTTTCAATTTCAATGGAAAGATAAGAGGGGAGATAAGGAACTTTTTTGCATCAATGAGTCCATATTGAAGACCTGTTTATAATGAGTGTCCCAAAATTTCACACAAGATTTGAATTTTGCGCCATTTGTGCGGTAAGGTGTTGCTAACGGGAAAAAAAGACAGTGTGACAATTGACAGCTCAGGGTTATTAAAAATGGACCAGTACGCAAAAGAACAATGTGTTTTTGGTGATCATAATTGGCCGCCCAGATCATGCGATTTAAAGCCGTTGATTTTTTTTTTTTTTTTTTAACTTTATGCCAACAAGCTCATGACCACCGACGCCTTGAAGAAGGAAATCGAGCACTCTATCAACGAAATTCAGTCACATTTATGCAAAATGGTCGTGGAAAGTTTCAACAAAAGAGTGCGCGCGTGCCAGCAAAGCCATGGAGGCCATTTATCCAACATGTTATTCTATACATAACCCCATATTATATACTTTATGAATCAATAAAGAAATTTACAATTGTAGATTATAAACTTATGTATTGTATCAAAATTACTTCTTGCGTGAATTTTGGGACAACTTTACTTATATCATACTCAGTGGCTTATTTAAGGGGAATCTTGCCGGCTTATCCCCCCCCACCGAAATTTTACTTACTATTTTAAAGTAAATTAAAAATCTTGCAGAATTTTCATATTTCCAGGAATTAATTTAGCAAAGCCCCCGAAACAAAATCGTAAATACGCCACTGATCATACTATTGCTAATTTGGGACCAGTCTTCAAATCAGAAGCAGTGAAATTTACCACTTGTAGTTTCAATGGAAGAAAAAACGGAGATGAGATCTATCCTTCGAATGCTAAGTCCACACCGAAACACCAGTTTTCACTGTCTTTTGCCGTTTTCGTTCAATTGGTTGATAGGGTTTTGTGTCTCTTTCAGCACAAAGGCTATATGAGATCGTAGAACTATAGCTTATTGTAAATTCCAAACCTCATTGACAATCGAAACCGGATCTCCCGTGTTAAAGGCGCATACGCTAACGCCAGGGATGCAAATAATCACTCGCCTACTCGCCCGGGGCGAGTGGTTCATCGGTGCGGGCGAGTATTTAGTATCATACAGAAGGTAAGTAAATGATTTCTATTGTGAAATGTGGGCTAGCAGCTTTTTTTTTTCTTGGGCCAGTAAAATTTTGCTGCGAATAACAGTGAATACAATCTTTACTTATTATTATTATTATTATTATTATTATTATTATTATTATTATTAAGTATTCTGTCTTTTGGCAGATCCTAGGACTAATCAGGGTTTTTTCTTCTTAATTTTGAGTTTGGGGCTGGAAATGTTTCTTCCATGTTTCTCGATTTTCATGTTCCTCTTTTAACTTCCAATATCTTCTTCCATTTTTTAAATCATCGATCACTTGTTTTTCTTCTTCCTATTCCTCGCTTTCCTTCCATTTTTCCTTCTATGGCGGTATGAAGAAGACAATTTCTTTGCAAGATATGTCCAATATAATTGGCCTTCCTACGAATGATCCTGGCTAGAAGCGTCCTCTTCTCTCCTATCCGTTTTAAACCATCTTCGTTTGTTAGTCTCTCTGTTCATTTTATCTTCTCCATCTCTCTTCCAACACCACATTTCGAAGCTCTCCAAATATTTCTTCTCTAACTTCCGTAATGTCCAAGTCTCTGAACCATACTGTCCAATACTCCATGTACAGGGTGTTATTGAACTATACCGACAAACTGTAAGAGGTGATTCCTCACATCAAAATAAGAGAAAAAGTTCATGTGGACCTATGGCGAAAAGTGCATAGTTTCAGAGCTATGGCTGTCCGAAATCGCGAAAAATCAAAATTTCAATATGCCCTATTTCGAATCCCCGAAACTGTGGATAATTCTTATCAGCGTAAAGGAAGCCATGTATATACAATCCAAAAGTGTATATTTCATCAATTGTCAATAGGTGTAGAGGGTATTCCCTGCAGGGTGTAATTCTCGGATATGTTTTCAATAGAGTTTTCAGATATACCCTGATTTCAAGAAGGGTCCAAAGTAGGCAGGAGGTAAACCTTGACAACAATGGATATCCAGTGCTTCGAAGGGGAGGCAGAAGTGTTAGAAAGCGGCAGCTCCATGGTTCTTTCTGTTCGGAATAACGTGTGATGCGATGTATTTCGTCACAGTATATTTCACGTTTTCTTCACTTATAAGCGTGAAAGAAAACATCGCACCATGCGTTTTCCGGAGTACGAGAGACCATGCTGCTGACGATCCTTAACACTTTTGACATCGCGCCAAAGGATTCCGTGTTCACTGCTATCAAGGCTTATCGTTTGCCTACTTTAGACCAATCATGAAGTCAGAGCATATCTCAAAATTCGGTTGATGGCATGTCTGGGAATTTCACCCTGCAGGGAATCTGTACACCCATTGAACATTAATGAAATATGCATTTTTGGATCGCGTATGCTTGATTTCCTTTACGCTGATAAGGACCACCATCCACACTCTTGAATTCGAAATTGGGCCTCTTGAAATTTGACTATTAAAGTTTGTCGGTGTAGTTTATTAACACCCTGTATAGCACTTGACCAATTTCTTTCTTAGTCCAATATTTATCCTGTAACAGAAATCTTTTCTTGTTGAATGCTTCTTTGGCTATGGCAATTCTGGACCTGAACTCTTTAGTGCAGTAAGCGTCTCTTGTCAAAATACTTCCCAGGTACTTGAAATTATCGACCATTTCAAGTTCTCTTTGTTCTACTCTGACCTATGAGGGCGCGTTAACCACGAGATATTCTCATGACTTTCAATTTTTCGATGTTGATTTCCATTCCACAAAGTTTATTTTATTACCACTCATATTCTTTGTGTTACATAAATAAATAAATAAATACATAAAATCTTAAATTTAAGGTCCCATGATACTGCCCTTTAGGGTATAAGGAATGGATGACATATGAAAGTGAATTATTTATTAAGAAAAACCTATGAAATTTGAACTTTGGAGTAAACAGAAGAACCTCAGAAAATCCACGAACTGATGTTACCCAACAAATGCTTTTATAGTCTTGGATTGAACCTGGAACCTTATCTTGTGATATGTTTAATTATAATTTACTAACGATATAATGACAGAACTTTTCAGTCTGAAATTAACGAAACTGTTTTACTTTTTTTTTTTTTTTTTTTTTTTTTTTTTTTTTTTTAGCTCTACTCATCCTCCATCAGTAAGGATCAATTTGATTGGTGTATGGCTTCTTGCGTGTATAGTGTTCGTTTTCTCTGCGTTTTTGGAGTATGCCATTGTTCTGTTCTGGCAGAAGGGGAAACCGAAAGAACCAGTTCCATTCCAAAACAAGGGTATCATGTTCTCCTTATACCGAAGTAATCCAGCCATCATGAAAAAGGTAAAATAATAGAAATACTAAACTTTTATCGATGTGTTATAGATACACCCTACTTACCTTAATAAAATTAACATGTTGATTATTGCTTTCTTTACAAAGCACTGGCTAACCTCAGTTCTGTTCCAGATGTTGTGTAATACACCATTGGCTTAGCTTACTTTTGTCCAAGAGCTCTTACAATTGGCAGGTGCATTAACTCAGTTTTGTTCACAAGTACTCACCGATAGAAACCACCAATGTTTCTTTCAGGCATGTTTTGGGATGACAGTACTCCCTGGAGTTCTGAGAGTGCTCCCCCGGAGGAGATAAGGTTAATACGTACTAGAATAGTATCAACAGTGTGAGATAAACAGTTTTAAAATACAATAAATAAATAAACATTTTAATATTGCTACTTTACAAGTGTTCTAAAACTCGTGCTAAAGCACTTTTTTTTTCGTATTTAAAGATTAGGCGGTACATTGTGTCTGTTGGCAGTTACAGACACAAAGCATCATCTAACGGCTAACCTTGAGCAGATGAGTGACAATTGAACGTCTTGTTGCGCCTTCTTCAGAAAAATATCAGACAAGCAGCTATAAGCTTTGTTAATACGTAGTTTTATAGTGTACCCTCCCCGGAACGTTTTCTGAAAGAAACACTCGGAACAACCACCTTTAAGCTGATGGTTTCATTATTTATTCGTACCACCTTTTAGCTTATTTCTTATTCTGTCAATCTTTCTCTTTCTGTCACGTAACGAGACATCACTGAGTGAGTTATGTCATCATCTTGGAAGACTTAAAAATTATTTTCGGTATCGTTGACCCCGTTTAGAAGGTGTCTCTGGTGCTCCCTCTATTTGGGGAAGGATAGGCCCCTTCTGGACCACCTCATAACACTTTTACTATGATAGAACGAAGAAAGGTTAATTTCTTGGCAATCATTGACCCCGTCATGTTTAGATTGTCACCTTCAGTTACAGCTGAGGTGGTGTCGAATTTTTTTTTCCGGTCTGAATAATTTTCAAAGATACTATATTACAGTAGTATATATTATCATGTTTTACTGTATAACTTTCAGTTTGCATACCAAATCCGTTTTGTTTTTGTCCAAATAAAATTAATTTAAAAGTTTCAAAATAATTAAGCAATATAGGTTTTCGAGAAATAATTTATTTTATTTATATATTATATTTATCCATAATTTTTTGTGTATGGGCATCTCATTTGGATAATTATAAAAAAAAACATTATTTCAATATAATTCATAGGTTAATACTTGGATAGAATTTTCTGAATTTTCCACCAATCCAAAATCTGGTAGGATACTCAGGATTCCCCTTCGTCCCGATGAGATACCCATATCCTGCTAAAATCTGGTTTGATCCAGTTTTTTTACTATTTTTTTATTCGTTTTGTATTTTCCGCCGCGAAATTCCCGCGTTGTGATTGGGAACTACATGCCACCTTACTAATTTGGCGCGTCTTTATTTCGTCTTTGTTCTACGGCCATCAGAGAGTTAACAGCCACGCATCACCGCTGTCAAAAATTGGTAAATCCTGAGGAAAAGCTACTAATATCCAGGTAATACTAATTTAAATAGCTAAATAGATAACTCAGCAGCAAAACTGAGTCCTGAATTATTGAAATTTTATCTGAAAATAGGCAGAAAGTGAAAAAATGTGGAACCTTGCCTTGTGATTGCCATGTTTGAAATAGTAAACATCCCAGGACAGGAGTAAAGTAACAGTGGTTTGTTTTTTCGGGTGTGATCCTTTCAAACTAAAATTTAAAGATTTTGAAAACGCTCAAAATATTCCCTTTCTCTTCACAATTCAGTTAGATTGCCGTAATCTGTCAATGTATAGTTTTATATGCATAGTACATTCAATTTCTTTTAAGGCAAAACATGACGGTATACGTGGTTTCTGTATCAATTGAGTTCAATTTTAAAATGTCAGAGTAAACGCTAGTAGGGATTCCTATTTAACTCTTAATTTGGCGTAGCTTCCAAAACAATATGGGTTGAGTAATGTCGTGAAGGTTCCTTTCTTTTCAGAAGTGGATATTCCTTAATCTATCCCTTTGGGATCAATTTTAATAATAATATAATTTAGAAAATGGGTTAGTTTTGGTACAAGGAACACCTGGTTCTAATTATCCATCTTCTTTTTCGCATTAGAGCCGATTGAAGATGTGTTAGTGTTCAGGAAAGTGTGTAGTTTAGTATGTTGTGAGTAGATGTAATGTATGTGTGAGAGTGTTTGATAACTTATTTAAGGACAATGTATTGATTGTTGACTTCTCAAGTATTCATCTCTTTCGGCCTAACCTAATAGTTAACTCGTCCCGAAATCCAATCCACCGTGATTATACATATCTGTCTCGTGATGTGGAATGTGTAATTTGTTGTTAATAGTACTAACTAACTAAACTAACTCTATGGCCTATGGAACCCGGAGGTTCAATGCCGCGTTCACAAAAGCTCTCCATAGACTTGTATCCTTAGATAACTGGATCCAGTTTCTACTTTGTATTCCAATCTCTGCGAGATCCATCTTAATATTGTCCTCCCATCTGCGCCTAGGTCTTCCTAATGGTCGTTTTCCGATGGGTCTTCCAGTCAAGACTTTGAAAGCGTTTCTACTTTCTTCCATTCTAACTACATGACCTGCCCACCTAAGCCTCCTAGACTTGACGACCCTAACAATGTTGAGTAAACCGTATAACTTATGTAGTTCCTCGTTATGAAGTTTCCGCCATTCTCCATTCCCGTTCCTCTTGGGTCCGAATATTCGTCTCAGGATCTTGTTCTCAAATACTTTCAGTCTATGTTCTTCCCTCAGAGTAAGCGACCATGTTTCGCAACCATACAGAACAACAGGCATGATTATCGTTTTGTAGGTATATTTTAAGCTTCAATTTCCTCGACAGAATTCGCGACGACAACATATTTTGTACTGAATAACACGAACTCCCTGCTTTTAGTCGACATTTAATTTCTCCGTGAATATGATTTTCCTCTATTAATATTGATCCTAGATATTTGAAACTATCCACTTTATCAAAAGTATTATTTAATATTTTAACGCATCCACAATTTGCCATATTACGGTCCCAACGCACTTCCATGTATTTAGTTTTCTCTGCATTTACTTCTAATTCCATGTCCCTGCAAGCTTTTAATAAGATCTCTGCATTTCTTTCTATTGTTCTCCTATCATCCCCTGTTGTTAATAGTACAAAAAAAAAGTTTTCCCAGTGCAAATTTATTGTGTCGCGAGGAAGCAATTGCACAACGTAAGTCTTTTGTAGAGTGAAATAGTTAAGGAGTTAGGCGATCTTTAAAACGACCTTTTTAGTTTATTTGGGATTGTTCGAAGGCTACAATTTCCGTGAGTAATTAAATCGGTCAAGTGCCTCACTGATGAGTTATCCTAAAAAAAATTATTATACGTTCTCCTGTGGTCAAATAAATAACTGATAAATAAAATTAAACTTTGCATCTAATCTTAACTATAATCTGTTATATAGGACGCTACTCCCGTCGTCGGAGACCTTAATTATTTGATAGATCACAACTTTAAACTTTTCTTTTTCCTTTCTTTCTGTGAATACATTAATTGTTTATTTCAGAACAAACAAACACGCACACAGACACACACACACACACACACACATATATATATATATATATATATATATATATATATATATGGCCAGTACAGAAATATGAATCTTTTAACACAGCAATGTGCATGTTAGAATTATAGATAAGTAAATAACAATAAATTTTGTTTGCATATATATATATATATATACCAAGCTGCAGGGTGTAAACATAGGATGTTGTTCGTATTGGGAAAAGTGAATTTTGGTTTGTAGGAATCTTTCAAGGTAGCGCTCAGTACTTGATAATTTTTATTTAAGTTTATTGCTCCTACTCCTAGTTCTTATTGGATAATGTGAATATGGGTTATAACGAGTAACTTTAAGTATTTACTCATAGTGGCATATATAGTTTTTGGGCTTATTTAAGAATCGGGTGTCTTGAAAATGAATCTCTACAACGTGGAATGTAAATAAATAAATGTAGGGGAAGGTCGTCTGGTATCGGACAGCGGGTGGTATCGGACAAAAGCAGTTTTCGTTATTTCCCGCTTAGGACTGCACCTAATAAGCTTACAGTGAGTTGATCGGAATGAATTAACCAAGCCCACACCATAGTGGATTTGTGCCATGAACGGTGTGTCTCGTGCTTCAAGGTTTTTGTATTTTTGCGAGTGATCAGGTGCATGGAGATAGATTTATGTGGCTATAACTTATTACAAAATAAGTGTTTTGATATATTATTGTTATCACAACATTTATTAGGATGTATATATTATAATTTAGGAGTATAGTTGCATTCGTGTTGTTACAATCCGGTAGATAGCCATTCATACGTTGCAAGTTGTTCGGCTGGTATCGGACAAAGTGGAATCGGGTGGTATCGGACATTACATTGGTAAATAAACATGACGTTTCTGGCTTTTTCAGGAAACCATTGGGAAAGTACATGGCAATTGGGATGAAGAAAACATAAGGTTGGCCATGGATAGTTATTTCCAAATAAATGGCACTACGTGTAGCCGGTTTTAGATCTAGTGTTCCTAAGAGTACATTAGGAGATTGTGTCAAAAAAAGAAAGAACTGTTGAACGGAAAAGAAGCCTTGCTTCTCGGATAACAAAGGCACGTTTAGTAGAACGTTTGATCGCGACCAAGAGGAAACCCTATACAATCATGTAAAGGCTTTGGATAGTCAACTAATGCCACTAAGCAAACCAGAATTATTAAAACTAACTTACAAACTTGCTGAAAAACTAAACATCATAATCTGTGGGAAGTCTTTTGATGAAGATTGGATATAGTGTAACGTATATAAAGACTAGGTCCATGAATAATATGCCAATGTTGATGACAAACTGTTTTATCATTGTGATTTGTGTTACAGTAAAAAAATAAGTGGAGATGAGACTCAGAAGTTTGAAATTTGTGTTTTACTTTTATTTTAGGCTGTTTCAAAGCCTAATAAAACTGTATTTTGTGTATAAGAACTCCTGTAAGTAAACAGCTAACAATTGTAAGTTGTTCTGTAAGTAATTGGTTTATTAAATTACCTCAAAAGAGCGATTATCTATAGTTTTATGTTTGTCCGATACCACCCTCCACTTTTTAAGGACGCTAATTTCTATTATCTTTGATTTTTTACAAAAATAAATATTATTAGTTTCTACCTGTCAAATCATCTTTAGCATGTTGTGTATAAGATACGAAGGTATCGTTTTGTGCATTAAGTAATTGGATATAGGTATTTTTCAGCCTGACAGACTAAAAAAAAGCTAAGGTGTCCGATACCAGACGACCTTCCCCTAAGTAATTATATATGAGAATATGGTGAGTGTAATTAAATAATAAGACACCTTAATGTATATCTGAGACTGGTTTACTCTTCTACCACGGGTTTAGGGTCTTGATTTAAATTTAGTTGTACGAATGCTTGTGCATGATATTTAGTAGTTCAAGCAGTGTCCATAACGTCGAGAGTTCGTATGGAAGGGAATTTTGTATACATGGCTGATTATATTTACACTTTGTAACTTGTTTGGGTAGCCGTAATTATTTAAATTGATACGAAAGGAATAGTATTGCTGGAAACGATTAGTATTTCATAATCTTTTATAAAAATTTTTCCGTTTACACATATTAGTAACGCAAGTAAACCTGATTTGTGAAGGTTTGAATGCATTTGAGGTGTATTCGGCCTGACGACAACAAATAGAACAAATAATTTAACACTTTTCACCATCTGGGCTGGGTCAGGGTAACTCCAACTTGTGCAGTTACCTGGATCCAGGTCAGAGTCGTATGAGGGAACATGTGTCTTATCATGAACAGTTCAAACTCGATTCTCGAACAATAGAATTGGGATATGAAGTACCTTGAGTACTCATTTGAATCTATTTCGATAATTATCCCGAACTCTTGCTGTTGTTTCTATTTCCCCTTCTTCTTTTATCTTCTTCTGTTTCACCGTAGATCATCCGATATGCCTATCCCATAAAATCCTTTTTGTCCTCCACTATCTTCCGGATAATATAGTCCTATCAAAATATCTTCTGATCCCTCTCTTCTTCTTTCTTCTTTTTCTACTTTTCTTCACTTTCTCTTTGACTTCTCTATATTCCTTTCTCAGTTTTTCTCTGTTTTAAATTAAAACTGAAAGGAAGTTGTGACTGGCAGTTGTCGCTATAGGCACGGTCAATAAGTTTAATGCGTTTTCTCTTCGGGAGTCCGACATTAAAGAAATACATGTAGAATATTAGATTAAACAATTGACTTAGTATGTTTATCGAAATGACATATTTGATGGTTAAATATTCAGAGTTTCGAGATGGCGACAACCTAGAGTGTCTTTCCAATCACGACGTTTGAAGGTAAAGACCCAAGATGTACCTTTTAGACCCATTAAGTAAAGACTCATATTACCTTTCTGACCCATCACGTAACTCTTTTGATATGGTAGAAGGGATGAGGTATTTTGGGCAATCATTGGCCTCAATCATATGAAGCTGCAACCCCTTAATTTTCTGAAGTATACTTTTTTGGACCACTACGTACCCCTTTTGATATGTTAAAACAAATTAGAATTCATTTTTGTGAAATCAATGACTCCTCTCTTGTCTCTTAAGTTTTAGACTTCCTTGTTTCACTATACATGCAACAGCTCCTCTCTTGGACCACTACGCATTGATCTTCAAGTCATTAGATCGTTGAGAAAGTACATGCACAATATATTCTTTCTTGAACCTTGGAGTAGACTCCTCTTCTAGTTACTAGATCAGTAGGAAGGGGGCTTGTCATCTAATTGTTCATATGGCTGTCACTTCCCATCTCATAATGAGAGCTCAAATGGTTCGGATATAGGTTCGATATCCTGTGGATGTAAGTGCATGTCTCATATCATCTTGTTGAAAGAATACTGAAAGAATGGAACTTATGCCGTTTGAATTCCATGTTACGGTGTAGTTCAACGGGTCACATCGTATTGGCGATGAAATAGCGTTCAAGGCCTGAGTTCGATTTTCGATGGATGTAGACTCACGTCTCATACCTTTCAAGTCTATTATATGAACTGAAGTAAGAACAAGAGGTAAATGCATTGTTGGTATATTACGTATATCAGCTTTGAAAGGCAAATACTTCGGGAGCGAGGATATAGTTTGGTTAACTTTTAGTACAGCTCACAGATGAGGAGAAGAACCCTAAAACAGGGGCAGCGAGGAAAGGTCAACGACACGGTCAAGTCCATTTTCGGTTTTTGAGGTGCTGTCTATACTTAGATGTCGTCCGCTACTCCGGGTGAAGTTATATGTGTGCTATTAAATAGTGTCATTTGAAATACCCGTGCGAAAAGTGGGCGAGCCCATACCTACATCACACTACTTCTGCTAGGGTTCTTCTCGTCATCTGTGAGCTGTACATCATTTGTCGTGGAATAATATTTACGCTACGCAGAAAGCATTAACTGTATCTGCTTTTGTTTTCTTTTTTTTAAAAAAAAAGAGGGAGAGAGAAGAATGTCTTTTGATCATTTATTTTTGTTAACTGATTCAGGTGTGTACATTATGTACATTTACTTTCATGGCCAATACGATACCATAAACATTAATGAATAGTATACATTTTGTTTTCCAGGTGTGTTATTTTATAATCTCGCGCTGTGAATAGTTAATAATGTACTAGAGGAACTACTTCCTCATTAGTATAAAAAATCCATCTTCACGATTTAAGGTTCGGCAAGATGGAAATTCCCGTCTCACCTAAAATGGGGGAAATTCTTATCTTGGATAAATTAATGACTGATAAGGTGTTAGGAAAGATTGGATTAGGCGAATAAGATCAGCTGATTGAATTTAGCGCATGCCAACCTTGTCTATTTTATCTAGTTAGTTAAATGGGTTAAAACTACAGGGTGTGTCTTTCTTTGTTTTGCAGATATTAACAAAAAAAAGTACTATAATAATTTAGAGAGCAAACCAACTGCTCCCTTTTACGATAAAAACTTTTACTCTCATCTGTTGGTATAAATATACCACATTGAATTGACACCTAATCTTCCGTTTCAGGCGCTGCTATCGGCTGAAGGAATTTCATTCCGTTTCGCTAAGGCTCTCTCGCATAGCAACAGCTGAACCCTTCTTAGCTCAACGCGTGGGTGTGTCGGGTTGTGAGCTTTAGTTGGCATTTTTTGCCACGGCTCAAGACATTTTGGCAGCACAATAGTTAAGAAAACTCTAACTTACGTTTTCTGTTGACAGATCGACTTATGTAGATCGGGTTTCTTTGTGCAAGTCGATTTCGTTTGAAAAAGTTACTTAAACCACAGTAAATTTAACTCTTTCATTTAGAAACATAGAAAAGGTATTTTTATGTGTTCTCCTATATGTTTTTTTTTTCAATTAAAAGGGTTAGTAAGACTATTCATGGCTTTGGATTAATTGTTTTAACAAAAGAGACACTGACCAAAGCTATAATTTAAAATAAAGTAAAGTTTTAAGCTTTGGTCAGTGTCTCTTTTGTTAAAAGGGTTGTACGAATGAGACAGAATTTAATTTAAAAATTATGAAACTTGATATATTAAGAATAATTATCGTTATGTAATCTTACTTCCACTTTACTTTTCAGGGTGTTAAAGGAAGGAATTGCAAAAGTGTCTCCTCTCACTGTTTCTACCATTTGAGAAATATTTGGTCCAATCCTGAATGGCAATGGATAGATCGTTTTTCGTTCATTGTTTTTCCTGTTACATTCATGGTTTTCACTATCACCTATTGGAGCATCCAATATTCAAGACGAATCCAGGTTGACCAAACAGAATGCATGTGAGAAGTAACTCATGAACATTTAGTCCTACTACTACTACATTGGTGTGCAACTCCAAGAAATGTCATTATTTTCTTGTCATGAAAAGAATTTGAAGAGCAAAGTCTTTTAGAGAAACTTTTGTGTTTTTTCTTACTTAGGAGACTGCAAAATCTATAGAATAAATGGTATCTAAAGCTTCATATCCAAGAGCTGAGAGACAATAAGGCGTTCCATACACTATAGGATAGATCCTAGGAAACCTACTATGATTTTTCCTAGAGTCAAAATCTCAACGTATATGACATCAGATCACATGTCATTTCCTATGTTCTGAACCATTCTATGAGATTTCTCTCGTTTAGAGCACTATTTCGGAAATAAAATTCGTAAGATTTCGATTTAAGCGACATCAGGTGAGAGAAAATGAAAACATTTTTTTTAACACCAGAAACCATTAAAGCGATAAAAGTTAAGTATTTATTTTAATTTTCTGTCATCCTGTAGAACAGCATCAGAGTATGTATCCAGACGCATATTATTAATCTTCATACAATTATTTGGATATACGGTAAGAAAATAACAGTCTGGCACAGTGGCGTATTTAGGGGGGTCATCGGGGCTTAAGCCCCTTTCCAAAATCTTACTTACTATAGTAAAGTATATGAAATATCTTGCAGAATTTTCACATTTTCAGGCAAAGCCCTCCCCGAAAGTTAGCAAAGCCCCCCCCCGAAACAAAATCGTAAATACGCCACTGCTGTGGCATGTGTCATTTAAAGCAAGGAAAGAGAATCATATAAAGCAAGGAAAGTGATTTTTTTAAACTTTACGTGATCTCCGAAAACTATACAGTTGTTTATTTTCATTTGAATATCATAATTAATATAAAACATAATGTTATTCGTACTGCAGTAATACGGTGTTCTACAGTAGGAACCGCTTAAACTGCTATACATTGTGGGCCAATACGTAGCAATGTCATTCGTTATGACAGGAAAATCTTTATATGTATGGCACGAAAGACAGAATTTCCTACAATATATTTTTATAACATTTCTCCTAAGAAAACTCTTAAGAGGATTCCTACTTTCCCTTCTGTCTGAATACACATAATCATAAATTATGTATTATTCATAATAAACAACGGGCTTTACCCCTTAATCTTCACATATCACGCGTCTTTACAAATCATAGATTCGTTCTGGAAAACCCTGTGCAAGCAACATAGTCAGTAAACTACTAAATCATGACGTTAGTGCTATATCCTTAGCCAATATCTTGATGGTGGTATTACAGTTCTTCTTTGGGTCTAATATATCTAAATCTATATATTTCTCTTGTGAGTGCGTTTGATGGTCGTTGTGCGACAAATTTCTCAGCACGAGTTGCATTCTTATGCAATACCGTATCAATGAAATCTTTGAGTTTTACGTCCCAGGGTTATGCCGGCTAGGCTAAAGGAGACGATGATGATGAGAAATGAATGAAATGGTGGAATGAAGAAAGTGGGAGGAAACGGGAGAACTCCGAGGAAACCCACGTACATGGTGTTTATCCACCACAAAGTTCACTTGCCACGAGCTGTGATCGAACCCGGGAGCCATGCACAAGAGGTGAATGCTTTACCACTGAGTCACCGCGGCCCCTAACACCGTATCAATTTTGAATAAATAACTCAAGAAGGTAGTTTCATTTTTGTGTGAATAAATTAGAAGTGCATTTAAATCAAAATTTATGAAGTACATAATATGGAAATGAAATTAATACGGAAACTTCTGTATATCAAGTTAGTCAATAGTGTTGTATGAAGGAATTCTATCCACTACTAATGGTGCAGCAATTATAGAGACACCAACAGTGAACATGTAATTCATATTGATCTTGCTAACGAAAGCACTGCTGCCGTTAAAATGTCTTTGTGTCACATGGAACTTGGCAATCAATAGTTAGCAAAGATTTATTTTCCTCACTATACTGAAATATAGTCAATCTTAGATGATCAGTATTTGCAGACCATGTGTATGTTACCTGTACGGGATGCAGGGCCGTGTTGGGGAGGGGGTGAGCGGGCGCCGAAGTAAGGGGGCGAAAATTTCGGAGAAAAAAGGGAAAAGATAGGAAAAATTGCTTGGAATATATGTATGGGGGCGCCGTCGTATACTCTCGCCCCGGGCGCTGATTTTCCACTGCACGGCCCTGACGGGATGTAAATTAAAATGAAGGCTAGACAAAATATATCTTTATTTTATTACAGTGTAAAGTTTCCGTTTATTTAGTTGCTATACAGGTAGAATCCCAATTTGTGATTTATGTAATCCGCAAGTTCATTTTGTTCAAGAATGTTCCCGTAGAAAGGGTTCGAACGTCAAAGTTCCTCCTCAGGCTCGAAAATCTCAGCCATTACGGCTCCGCACTGGCCTTCATAATATTACAATCGAAAAATATTCTTTGAATAATGATAACTTCACAGAATTTCCCCTGCTTGCTTCTGATCAGCCTGACAGATCTCCTTCCCATTATGACGTTACACAACTGAACAAATTTCAAGATTCCATCCTTTGTCAGGACCCACCCGTGGAAGGAGTATATATTATTGAAACGGAAGTTACTGTTCATGTGGATACCACTGCAGTACCCTAGTCTTCTCCTGACAGCAAGGTACAGAAAGGACAACCTCACTCAGGTAGATGACCAGAGGAGTTAACAGTTAATCCAAGTGTTTGTATGAAACATGATCCTAAGTCTACTGTGCATTTGGAAAAAATCTCAATGCAATGAAGGTCTCATATTTTTCTTTGTCATATTTTGGCATTTTTTCATTTATTTATGTAATGTTTACAATTTTGCCTAGCAGTTCTTATCTTTGTGGTTATATTTACGTATAGTTTTAGTTTTGCCACTGCTAAACTTAATGGGTTTACTTCCCCTGTTTAACAATAGACATAAGAGATTTCATTTACAAAGTTCATCAGAGCTACACTATTGTCAAGATCGTCCATGCCTACATTTTCGCATAAATCAGAAAAAATGAAATCTTTTAAGTTTTACGTCCCTCGGTTATGCCGGCTAGGCTAAAGTAGACGGTGATGATGAGAAATAAATGAAATGGTGGAATGAAGAAAGTGGGAGGAAACGGGAGAATCCCGAGAAAACCCAGGCACACGGTGTTTATCCACCACAAAGCTCATTTGGCGCGAACTGGGATCGAAACAAGGAGCCCATGCACCAGAAGTGAACGCTTTATCACTAAGCCCCCGCTGTCCCCGCACAAATCACAACTTAAAATCATTAATAATGGACAAAAATAAAGGAGAAAATGGAAATTTGTAGGGGCGAATTATGTAAAATTATAAACTTGTTAATACAATAGTAAATAATACACCCTAATCATTGGATGGCTAATTGGATAGTGGACCTCCAAGTGCAGCCACCCCCTCGTGGCGAGTAGCATCGTTATCTTACTTGTTTTAAGAAAATTTAAAAAAAAAAAGAGTTAAACTCTCAAATGTTGCTAAATTCGCAAATTTTTCAAACTTTTGACAACGATGCGCGACCAGAAGATATCACATAAATATAGTTTATTTATTTTAACGTTGTTATTATATACTTGAAGAAACCTTTAGGCTATATAAGGTCATCGTCCTATGTTCATTAGTCGTTTTAAAAAATATATTGAAAATTTATTGTGTTTATCGGATTTTTTAAATTTCAATGGCGATGGGGACCGGAAGATACATAAAAAAAATTTTGCTTTTTTTCTTGTTTATACCAACGGCAACTTTTGCGCACTATACCATTCCGGAAATAGAAAAATGATTTTTTGTCGAACCACCCTAATTTCCACCCTTTGAAGATATTCAGATCCTCTTAGGCAAATATCAACATTTTGTGTAGTAATGTTAAATAAGCAAAAACAAAGCTGCTATGTATTCATCCCAAATATCTCTCTACATACAGCTCATACTATATGGTTGCTATTTCAGTCAAAATCTTAGGTATTGGATGATTCAATAACATCAAACAAACCATTGATTTCAATTATTAAATCATTACACACAAAATACGTGGTCTTGTAATACGGCATAAACCTCGAAATATGAATCTGTTAAGTAGAAATTTATTTCTAAAACCAAGTGCTTTTTGCCTTTTGTGGTAGTTCTTTCAAATATTTCCTCTCGTCGTGAAAACACGTAAATTTCTCAATAGTCAAGTTTTGTTCTTTTTCTGGCACTATAAGCTTATACGTGTTGCGCATGATCAACTGGTTCTACTACCTGCACCTAGATGAGTGATACATACAAACACTGTTTTGCAAGCAAAGTCATTACTACTGAAATGAAGCATTTGTTTGTTTACCAACAAAAATAGTGTACCTTGTTTAGCGTGCATTGATCTTGAAACACCTATTCATAGCTTTTCTTGATTGATAAAATTCCCATACTTATGTAATTCAGTTCTGAAACATAGCTTACGCGCCACTAACCAAGCAACCTGTCAATGCCCTCTATTAACATTCCATAAGAGCACTATATTTTGTCACATCTCGCGTTCAACTGATAGTGCCACACTGTCATGAGTCTTGCACCAGCCACTCAGGAGAGATCTTACTGATATTTAATAATTGATTTATCCCGATCAGAGAATGAGTGCAGGCGACCTGTTTTCTCAACTAAATATAAACCTTAGTATTACCAACCGATAAGTCATGTACCACAGTTCTTTGTGCTTTAGATTACGAAAATAATATTGTTAACGAGTTCTTAAATTTTAGAAAGTGTTGTAACTATCTTTGTAGAAAATGGATTGTTAATTGGATTAAATATTGCAACTGTATCTTCAGAAAATATTGTCGAAAAATAATCGAAGAAAATTGTTGTATTCGTTAAATGTAGATAGGAACATGTTGTTACTAAAAATAATTGGAGAAAAATTTTGTAACTGCCATAAATAATTGGAAAAGAATGTTATAACTGTAAATTGGTGTTCTAAAAATTTTAAAAACTTTCTTAGGTTATAGAAAATACGTATCTTGTACAAGAAATTAATGGAAAACATTGTGTTTTGAAAAATGATTTGTTACTCCGAAAAGTTTTAAGAATATTTGTTCTGCAATTTGCTATGTAATTCTAAAATTTCTTGTAATGTGGAAAGGATAGGTAGTTGAAACTGGGGTAATTGGAACATTGCAATGTCAATTTCTTACCATATTTGATTTGGATTGAGATTTAGACTTACAAGAATATGACCAAAGTAAAAGTAGTCCATATAGACGTTTGGATTTTCTTTTTCCATCTGAGATTTATATATAAAAATGTGGTCAAAATGAGTATGATCATACAGAACCCCCATACTACTAGTCATTGATATCGTCATTCCAGTCTTTTATAGGTTGCTTCTGCCTTATAATGAAATCGAATAAGAAGTAATCAATTTAACAGATCTACTTAATGCACAGTAGATCATTGAATTGTCAATAGTGCTATGTTTTTCTTGTATTGGTAACTTCCATGTATATATTTGCTATCCACAATACATCTTCATAACTGCAAAAACGGTGACCCATTCCTACATTCAATAACAATTATAGAAGCGCAGATTATACCACTTATAACTTCTAAACCACAACTTTGAAAGAAATTGGATACACTACAGGAGTAATACTCTTCGCTCCCCTGTTTTACCGCATTCGCCCAGTAAATGAGATACACACAACATCACACCATCAGCCAAAATCTGCACTGCTATCCTGGTCAGATAATAACAAGTTCAAAACGCTAGACAGATTATATCAGCTAAGTACAGTGTTCCACAATATGTGTGATCACTGGAATAATTGTGTAAGTACTCTTAAGCTTGTACAGAGGTTCAAAATATCTGCCGATTTTTAGCACACTCATACTGTAAGTTCGATTTGCCGTTTGTCTCCATGCCATAATTACTACTAACAATGCCCTGTTCTATCCAGATTTTAATTATTTCCCCTAAGTGAAAAATAACAGCGTAGCTTAGCCTGCTGTATATATGGTTATATATTTTACACACAACACATCGATCATATCATGTAGACGTATTATTTACTGTACCATGTCAAGAAAATTAACGTGCAGCATACACTAAAACACTTTGCAAATTACTGTATTTTGTTGTCTTAGCTGCATAACATTGTGTCTACTTTTTTTTACTCATCAACGATTCCCTTGCCTTTCAATGTTATAAAAAAAACTGCTTTTGTATCGCTTTTATACACGAATAATATACATACTGTATAATTAAATTGTTAATAAATGCATTTTGAAAAGTACTGGTGCATGTGTTTTAGTTTCATTTTAAATTATGCTTGTGCGGCTGAAAATAAGTTGTCACCATTCATGTAAGTATGTTGATGTGTGACCATGATAAGTTCCTGTATTTTATTCAAAGTTATGTAGGTCTAAATTTTTGTAACCCTCTGTGTAGGTTTATCCAGTTTGAAAAGTGTTAGCGTCTTAGAAGTTTCCATGTTAAAGCCGGTTGCGAAATATTAGCGAGGAGTAGCAATAACCTGGCAAGCAGGACATTCCTTAATGTAGTCATACGTTATATGATTTAGACCAGATGCATTCCAAAATTTTGTGAGATCTGTTGTTACTGACTTACATGACCTCACCCAAAAGCAAAGTTTATATGCTTTAATGTAAAATTGAACTGTTCGTCAAGGTTGTTTGTGATGACGAAATGTTTCTGGGTTCCGAAAACTCTAGATAATATTTCTTCAGTGGTTGTGATTTTGAAAGACGTTTAGTGAAAATGTCTGTCTGCTCTGGTGGTTGTGGCGATCTCCAGTAGGCGGAGAAAGAAGAAGATTTGCTAGTAGTCGAAAGAATATTGTTGGAATTGTTCCAGCGACTCGCCTTCGTATGGCTAACCTTTGATGTCTGCATTGTGTTGCTTTACCAGCGAATATTCACCATCAATTTATCCGCCCTTGGGCTGACGTCCAGATATAGAGATGTGTTATGCCTTTAACTGTGAATATGATGTGAGACGAGATGTATGTACTAGCTTGTCTACACGTTTAGATAGTAGTGAAGGTATAGTTATAGTCCTGTCAAACATGTAGTACGGTTCACTCGTGGCTGGATAGGTCTGACAAATTAGACTTAACAGAAATACAAATAAAAACCATTAATTTCTGATGCTTAGATATTTATTATACCTACAAGGCGAGTGCATGCTAAAATTAAAGAAGGTATATATCTACCTAATATTCAGGATTTTGAACGAGTTGTGGTTCTTTTATTAAGTCATTTTTCTCAGGTAACAAACGGTTCTTCGGATCATTAAAATATTGCTATTAATATTAGTACCTCAAGGGCTTTGTTACTGATACATACTATGTATTCAATCAAAGCTTCAGTAGTTCTGCTAGTTTCGCGCTCCTTTATTCAATCACGTAAATCTTTGGGCTGAGATGATGCTATTTTTACACTAGAAAATTAACGTCGTCCTTTAATGTAACACCGGCTATCTGTAAAACCAGCAACACCGGGTCTGTGTTAACTATAACACTGCAATGTGATAGTCATACTGGATCTACTGGCCTGAGTTGTATCAACACAATTATTTTTAGTGTGTACTCAGATAGTAGAGGTTACGTAGTTAACTCCACACTCCGGCCGACTTTACCTCCCAGATTACCCCAGGTGAACCCTTGAGCAGAATAGGAACGAGAGTATACCGAAATATATATATATACGCCAGTAAGGGGGATCAAGCTCGGACTGTACAATTAATAGATAGTAAGGTATCTTACTGACTACATCACCGTGTCTCTGCAATTTATATAAAGGCTGTGATAGGTATTTGAGAACAACATTATAGTTGGCACAGTATTCTCTATGTCCCAGTTACAAATTCTTTGTTTTGCTGGTAAACTTGGCAAAACCCAAGCTAGACATTCCTGGCTGCAGGCTACTCCAATTCAAAGGCCGCTGCTTTCCTGGATGTTGTTCGGTTATTTGTCTTCAAAGTTCAAAGAGAATTTGGGACTGTCAAGGTGTTGTGGCTACCATTTCCCGCTGGAAATGACATAATCGACACTCTGACATTATCAGGATCCTGAAATTCGTCCGTTCTGCCCAAGTTCTGTAATCAATGGAGGTTCTAGGGAGTCCAAGCGGGCGGGATGCAGGTTGACGAGGCCACCGTCTGATGTGTGGTATGTGCAAACCTTCATCACAAGTCGTAGGTGATGTGAAGAGGACAGTTCTTGTCCCAGAAAATCAATTCAAACCAACTGACCAGAGCCAAATACGTCGTGGAAAAGGTGAAACATCCGGAGGAGGTCGTAATAGTATGTCTTTGACTAGGAAATCTTTGTCCAGAATTAGAAGTAGTGATGAGCAGATGCAAGACCAAGACCAAGACCGGGGTGATCGTGGTCTTGGTCTTGTTCTTGCACTGGAACACTTGGTCTTGATCTTGGTCTTGGTCTTGTACACTCAATCTTGGTCTTGATCTTGCTTGCAAGAGTGTTGCAAGTCTTGCTTTTTAAAGATCTTATACTATTCATAGGTAAGTTTTACTCTGGATATAAGGGATAAATTCTACAATGCACCAATAGTAACAGAAATACAATATATGTTTCTAAGTGTAACATAATTTACCTTCGTTTAAATATGATGATAGTGTACAATAAAGGTGATGATCTTTATTTTTTAATGGGTATCCACGCTTAACTAATTATAAGATAAATCACAACGTTTCATAATCTTTTTACATTTTTTAACAGATCCAATACTCCACTGGTTCCCAAACTGGGGAGGCTACCCCTGAGACGCATGAAAGAAAATCAAGACGGCACAGATTATTGAAATACCATGAACAGCAAAATTATTTTTACACTCTAAAGGCATCAGAGTTTTCTTTTTAACCACGATTAGCTAATTCTTGTATTAAACAAACTTCCAATTAAATATTGAGATTTTGTTTTACTGATTGCAATATGTACTCTATGGCTCCTTCGTGGCTAAGCGGTTAGCGTACGCGCCTTTGGCGCGGGAGACCAGGGTTCGATTCCCGGCGGGGGCTCATGTGCTTCGGACTCCACGCTAATCAGTAGGTCCACGTCTCACATAGCCTCGCTGCTGAACGGGACGTTAAACGCAACTCAACTATATGGAGCAAAAACATGGACATTACGCAAAAGCGATGAAAAATTGCAGACTTTTGAAACGTAAGCATGGACAAAAAAGGAGAGAATTAACTGTGTTGAACGGAAAACGAATGAGATGTTAGAAATATTAGCAGTAGGGGGAAAAAAGAAGAATTTTAGATATTGATAAGAGAAGAAAGAGGAACTGGATGGGATATTGGCTGAGGAGGATGTACTAGAGGGTATGGTGGAAGGAAAGAGAGGAAGGGAGAGAAGGAAACTATAGTTGAAGGAAAGTACAGTATTGAAACAGAAAATTGCTACGTTAAGACGAAGAGACAAGCTGAGGAGCACCGTACATCGAAGTTTCTCAGTTACAGCAAGTAACCTGACAATAAGGACAGAATAGCTATGATGACGATGATGATATGTTTAACAATATAGACCAAAAGAGAGAAAAGAAATTAAAATAATAATTGTTATAATCAAAACGCTTAATATTTTAGAATAATTTGAGTGAAAACTGAAAACGACTCAACTGTCTACGTCTTTTGTGTAAACTCAATTTACAAACTCAAATACTCAAATAGTTTTGACCTATTAGAAACAAAATAACGGCATCAAACTCCAAGTTATTTGAAATGACTGTATAAAATCATTCTCACTTGTGAATATGGATTACTAGCATCAATTACTCACTTCGTTGGGTTAATTTTAAAAAAATATAATAATATGTTTCGTTAGTTAGTTACTTTTTACTATTACTAAAGTGCTCTCTGATATCGGTCATTTTCGATGATTTCTCTCCCCTCCTCCTCCCCGAGTTGCGGGGCTGAAGTTGGATTTAAACGGAATTGGAAGTATCACCTTAGCGACACCAAAAGTATGGATTCGACACTAATATTTGGTCATTTTGGATCATTTTCATGTATCTCCCCTCCCTCAAGTTACGGGACTGAATTTGGTCGTAAATGGTATTTGAAGTGTTAGTATTCATTCAGCGACCTCGAAAACTATGAATTCAACACTAATATTCGTCACTTTCAATCATTTTATATATTTCCCTCTCCCCCCCCCCGTCAAGCTAGGGTTGAATTTGGACTTAAACAGCATGGGAAGTGTTACTGTTTATCTCAGCGATCCCCAAAACTATAGATTCCACTCTAATATCGGTCAAATTTCGATCATTTTTAAATGTCTCTCCCCTCCCCCTCATCTAAGCTGCACTGTCAAAGTGATATGGCAGAAACTATCTCAGGTCCGAACCTTATCTATGTTGAAAATGTGATCGAGATCGGTTGGGCGATTCAAAAGTTATTTATTAAGTTTTATTTATTATTTTATAACTCCTCCTTCCCTAAGTTTTATCGTCAAAGTGAAATGATAAAAACACTCCCTGGCCCAAATCTAATCTATGTTGAAAATTTGATCGAGATCGAGCGGGTGCATCAAGTGATTAGGAGTCACAAACATAGTCAGTTTCAATTTTATAATATAGATTTACCTGTTGTAGTATAATGTTATATCGTCCAATCCTCGATGTGCTGTATACCTAATTAAGCTAAACATTATATTGATAAACAATTATTTAACATATAAGCATTCATCCATGAAATTAAACTTGCGTTCACATGCACTGCGTTTTTGTCAATGTCATGAAAATATTATTTCGATATTAATTTTATGAGCACACATTAAAATTTCCAACGGATGCTTGAGAATCGGAGCCAAGACCATACACATATAGTCGGAACCTATGGTGTATGGAATTACCAATGTTCAATACTACATCTCTCTTTAGGTTAGGAAGAAGAACACCACTATTATGCTCTGAAATGAAATGAAGTATCTAGTTTAACGTCCAACTTTTATGCACCAAGGCTAAGGGAGACGGTAATGATCAGAAACGAATGAAATGGTGGAAGGAAGAAGGTAAGAGGAAACGGAAAACCCCTGAGAGAACCCACGCACACTGTGTTTGTCCACCAAAATAGGTCACATGACGCAAGATGACACCTATGTCTCTTGAAAACGAGCAATATCTACAGAAAATGACATACTGTAGCTATATGCTACAGGGACAGATCGACTTACATGGATTGTATAAACTACTGGGAACAAATTCACTCTAGCGGCATTTTTACTGAAGCCAAGAAATTCAAGTAAAAGATGTAATGATTTTTCCCCTTCTTTTTTACATTATATAAAAATATTCAAGTAGTACCGGTACTTGTGCAAGACTTTTGTGCGAGAGTCTTGGTCTTAGTATTGCACCTCTTGGTCTTGGTTTTGGTCTTGCTTCGGGATTCCTGGCCTTAGTCTTGGTCTTGCATGCAAGACTCTTGTAAAAACTGCAAGACCAAGACTCTTGCAAATTGCGCTCATCACTAATTAGAAGAAAGTGACCCGCAAAACTAGTTGGTGCCTGTGTAAAAGCTCTAAGGAGGTTCCGACTGTCACACACAAGAACTTTCCAGTTCAGTGATGGTCTTGCGGTCGTGAATACTGAAGTCGACCTCCTGCCTAAACATTTCTTACGTCAAGATACGAGAGTCGTTGCAGTTGCTTACACCGATGTGTTACATATGGTTGTGAACCCCACAATCACTTGCGGAAGTGACTTTGTTCCCAAAATGCCTGGCCTACCCTGTACATAGCCTTTAATAGAAACATCTGGAGTTGGAAACATGTCTGTTTCCTGGGTTTGGAATTATCAGCAAATGGCTATTGAAGGCAGTGTGTAGGGCAAACTTAGTACTATGTGAGGACCAGTATTACAGCAATGTGATTCAACTCAGCAGACGTAATAGTGTAAAATTGATGACCTCTCTAATTTGTAAAAAGGGCACGTTGGCATTCAGTTATATGGTGCGACCGTGGACAAAAGTGGCAGTAGTGATTCGTGTGTCGCTAGAAACAGTATTCAAGCTTATGACAGGCTACATAACGGACAGCAAGAAAACATCGGCGAAGAGAAACAGTGGTCTGACCTTCCACTGCCTGATCAATACTCACAGTGAGTGATGAACAGCATGCAGAATGATGTAATGTTCTACTTGCTACTATTAACGATCTCTATAACTAAATTCCACGTCACATCAGAACTCTTCTGCGGATGAAAGGTTGTCCACCGCTACATTAATCTGGTAAGTTGCACTTCTTGAGGCGCTTGTATTAAATTTTAATAACCCTCTATATTACTAATTCTTAATAAAAAAAACACACTAGATGTGACCTTAAATGTATATTGCAATTATTATCGTGACAATAGGCAACAAAATAGGTAAAAATGAAATATTCTACTGAGATAAAAGAAATGAAAAGACAAACACTAAAAGTATATCACGACAGCGTAATTAGTTGAAAAATATACAAAATTAAACTTATAAATTATACTAGAAAACGAGCAATTAGAAAATCGATTTAAGATAATAAAAGATAGTTTTTCCCTGTATGTGGGTAGTATAATAGGCCAATATATTGATTCTGCTTTTTGTCTTGCATCCCACGATTCTGTCGGCCTGTATGTTGTATTGGCCGTACATTTTCTTTTGCATGCTATGTTACAGTTATTCTATTACAGTTTTCTTCTGAACATGTTACTTCAAGTTTTCCCGTAGGATATAATAATAATAATAATAATAATAATAATAATAATAATAATAATAATAATAATAATAATAATAATAATAATAATAATAATAATAATAATAATAATAATAATTTGAGTATGTGTATGTTACTTTTGGATTCGAAATAAATATATAGTGTATGTAAGAACTGCGATTACAATGAAGCAGCTTCTTTGAGGAATTACATAACAAGGACAGCTTATGTTGGATTCTTGTTTCTAACAAATGTAGTGTGGTTAAGTACATACCCTAACCATGTCGGTCCCGGCGTCCCCCACATGGGACATAAATATGACGATATTATTATTGCTTCACAACTTTAAAATCAGACTGGCAACATTGAAAACTGTTTACTAGGAATGATCCATTTATGATCATCCCCTGTAAACAGTTTCCGATGTTGCCAGTCTGATTTTAAAGTTATAAAGAAATAATAATGTCGTCATATTTTATGTGCCCTGTGGGGGAGGCCGGGACCGACATTGCTAAAACAACTTGGGGATTAGAAGAAGGAAAATGTAGTAGATTTTAAACTATTGCAGCTTAAATATTAGTATATAAGGTAATTATGCAATTATTGAATCTTAAACTATTATACAGGGTGGCCACAAAGTCCCGATACCCCTGAAAATAAGTAACATAAACCACTAAACGTACGTAAATAAATACAAGGAAACAACTGAATGACATGAACAACAATGCTTTCGACAAGTTTTATTGAGATAGGACCCCATTTAGTGTCTAAAGGATCAGTCTGTCGACCGTCATTTTCATGACAAAAGATAATATGCCGCCAGGTTCTGTGCGACATTTTGCAGAGCATTGCAGGTGTAACTTGAGTGAAAGCTTATTTTGCAGCTTCTGTCAGTTCGGCAGTGGTATCGTAACGGTTTTGTACAACGATGCCCTTTATGAACCCTCATAGCGCATTATCACAGGTGGTGAGGTCTGGACTTCGTGGTTGCCAGGCAAGTGGTGCGGGCTGATCCTCACTACCACGATCAATCCAATACCCAGGAAAGACTTCCGTAATATATTCGCGGACAGGGGGAGCATAATGGGCAGCTGTCCCATCATGCTGAAACCAACATGTCTTTTTGATTGCTCCTTACATTAGGATTGCTGATTGAGTCCGTGCTCCTTACATTAGCATTTATCAAGGGGACTTTGTGGCCACCCTATATTCTACTTAGTTATTTTACTCGTATCGTTTTGAGGTATTCCATATTCTGAATATCTTATGATAGAATATTGCATTCCATATTCTGATTATCTTTTGATAGAATATTGTAGTAATGGGAAATTTCGAAACGAGTTGTTCCAAAAGAATGAATTCTGTGGTTGGATGAAAGGATTGGACCTCTCTGAAAAAAAATCAGATTTACTTTGGCGAAAACAAAAGACTGATTCAATGAGCACAGCTGGTAGATCGAATAACTGAATTCGGTTCATAGAAACAAACACCACATAGCTGGACTCAGTGGATGGATTGAATCTGTTTAAGAGGGTGTTTTTTTTTTTCAGAATAGGGAAGGGAAATTATTCAACCTGCCCTACTTCTCAATTAATTTTCTACCAGGTGAAATTGGTATAGCTATTTTACAATAATAAAGAAATCAGATTAGAGATTAATACTATAGGAATTCGAAATTATTCAATTCAGCAAAACAAAATGAGTCGATCCGGAGCAACGAATTGCTGTTTAAAGGAGTGAAATTGGATAAGCAAACTGGAACTCGGAATTACTCTATGGCGTGTATTCGATTTCGGCGCCGGAGACCCGAGTTCAATTATCGGTAGGAGCTCATGTAATTCTGATACAACATCAAACTGTATGTCTATGCCTCGTATAGCCTCGGTGGTGCTGAAAGGAGTGTCAAACCTATGTGTCTACATGATTAACGAAATACGTATAAAATTAAATTGTTAAAGAAAGCTAAAGATATATGAACAAGGTTTTGAAATGTTGCTAATATGAGATACTGACTTTATACGTGCTATCACTCTACAGGGTGTTTCAAAACAACACCGACAACGTTTAGGAGGTGATTCCTCACAGTATGATAAGACAAAAAGTACAGACCAACCTGAGTGCACAAATCCTTCCTTTCGGAGTTATAAGCTGCCGAAAAAATTAAGTTTAAAGGTTTATAGCTCCAAAACTATGGGACATATCTTAGTCGGGTCAAGTCTTCACTGAGGAACTTCAATATTGTGATATCAAAAAAATACATGTTTCAGAATCCTAAGGTACTCACGTAACAATTTTTATGTTGGCAGTTTGGCTACGGGCATACAATTTAAAGTACTCACCAACTACCTCTATAAAAATTGTTACTGAAGTATTGCAGAATTCTGAAACATGGATATTTTAATAGGGTACATACTTGTTCCTAAATGAAGTCTTGACCCGACTACGGTAGGTCCCATAGTATTGGAGTTATGAACCCTTAAAGTTCATTTTTTCATGTTTTCAGCAGTTTGTAACTCCGAAAGGAAGGATTTGTGCACCAAGTTGGCCTATACTTTTCGTCTTATCTTGGTGTCAGGAATCACCTTCCAAACATTGCCGGTGTTGTTTTAAAGAATCCTGTATATATTTTGCTGCGACGAAGTATTCTTTTACCCAACACAACAAAAAGAGGTTATGTTGTTAGAAAGACGCAATTTTAACACAAGCCAGTGGTTCCGGCATGACTACGAAGTTTGCGTGTTATTTCAATATCCAAGGCCCAACGTTGCGGGTAACACAGGACTGATATTACGGATTTGATACAGAGACGGTATTGAACAGTGTTAAAATAGCATCGCAACCGTGTTACAGAACTATTTGAATGAACGAAAGGACGTGGAAATAGGAACAATGCCACAGTGATCTTTCTATACAGAATACAAAGTACCATGTGTTGTTAGTAACACCCGAACTACCATGATGAACGCAGGGCATTGGAATAGTAATATTTACAACTACATTATTCTTCAGTGGTAAATGAAACATCTCAATTGCTAAGAAGAAAGACCTCGCCTCATAATTATGTGTATCAGATATACTTGGCCCTATACTATAATATAAAGCATGAATATTTTTACAAACTAGCCAAATGGCTAGGTACCAATTAGAGGATTACGCTTTCTTTTAGTGATAAGGTGTATGAGGAAATCTGCTCTGGAGAAGTTATGGGGAGCTAAGTGATGAGTATTCACATTTGGTGTCATTCTTGCAGTCCACTGTGCGGTAAGTACCTGGCATCGTTGACATCAGATTGACAGCAAAACTCTGGATTATGAGGTTGAGCACATTGTTTGGAATTGTAGATGAATGAGTTGAGTTGATTTTGAGTTTAACGTCCCGTTCAGCAGCGAGCCTACATGAGACATGGACCTACTGATTAACTTGGAATCCAAAACACATGAGCTCCTGCTGGGAATCGAACTTGGATATCCCACGCTAAAGGCGAGTACGCTCACCACTTAGCCATGAAGGAGCTCAAATTGTCGATGAATGCTTCCTTCATAAGCAGATCATCTATTGTAGCTTGTTGGGTAGCAAGTACTCGCATGGTGTTAGTCGGTCCCTTGCCGTTGCATACGTAACCGTGTGGTCTTCCCATTTCAGCTCTTCTTGGATTTCTTCTTGAATTTTATTGTACCTGGGATGAACTCCAGGAATGGCGATTGAGAAAAGTGGGATTCGTAAGGTGGCAGCAGTTGTTCACTGTGAGGGCTGTTTATAACTGGAGTTAAGGATGTAGTCCAAAGACATCGATCGGAACTTTGTTCTTGATAGTAGATATTCGTCTGTGGTTGTAAGGTTGATTCCATTACGAATATAGAATGTCCCTCGAGGAAGATACTGTCACCATTGGAGCGAAAAATCTTCAGTGTAGAGAATTTTGCGTCGTTGTTTGTCAGAAGCATCGAGTAGATGGTAAGAGAAGGATATTTAGCGGTGGAATTACCACTGGCATTGCCGATGGCGTCCATATAATTCAGTAGATGACCTTATTTAAGATGTTGTTTCTTCGTCAGGGGAGAGACATTAAGTATTGACGTCCTCAGTTGGTGGTTACCTGGATCGAACGGAGTTATGTTGCTTGGAGCTTTAACCGCTTTCCGGGTCTGCCTCCCTGCTATCCCATCAATAAGTACTTTCAGGAGACCTGAACTTACCTGGTTAAGACATTGAAGAATATTTCCAAAAAGGGATTACAGAACTTTTCCCGCCCTCCGGTCTCAATAATGAGATGAACATAAAGCACCGAGAGGTTCGGATGTCTCGTCTCGAAAGCCTCGCGGACGTTCAGATGGTCATTCAGACCACGGCGCACACAAACATCACTCATACATGTAACAAAAACACACTGAATAAAATGACACTAATCTTATTTATTAAAACACTAATAAAAATGTAGGAGAAAAAGATAATCGCAACACTTAACAATGCACATATAACTATTTTCACTAATAAAATCGCACTTCATTTTTATTATATTATAACCCTTTTATCACGTATATATATATATATGAAAGATTATGATTGGGGTTTCACTAGAAAGGCTTTTCTCACCCCACTAATGCACATGAGGCATTAGCACTGTGGGGGTAACACTGGCGTAATCCCACGAAGTAGTTATATAGCTGCTGCACAAATCTGGAGAAGTTGAATATAGTTTCCAGTAAATGAATGCAAACAAGCACTAAATAAAATTCGAATATTGGAGAGCACGTTTACAACTGATACGCACTGGGTTTGCGAACTCAGAACTTCACTGATTGGGGCTAGCCATTAAATAAGTCCTTCACCGGCTAATTAACGTATGCCCCTTTACATAATGTTATACCAAATCCAACGAACGTGGTGGTTGCTTGAAGATACGGAGTAAAACTCCTCGAGCTGAGAAGTTCGAGGTACAGGCTGCATTGACCGACTGGTCAATGTTGGCAGGTCATTCTAAAATGTGATCAGGTTAAATCACCTGTATGTACATGCAAAACAAATGTTAAAAGAATTGACGTTAAGATAACGAACTGGCTGAGCGATATAGTTGGCGACGATCTGGCGGAGTTGCAGCTGGTCTGCAATATTTCCATAAATGTTTGAAGAATGCACTTAATTCAGTTCCAAATAACTATAGAACATAGCATTTGCATATTAATAAGTAAGGGAGAAACACTGAGAATTCAAGTGAGAAAAGTACGTCTATCATATATGTAGTTCAGAAAATGAAAGTGTTCTTTGTCGCTTATTAAAATATTCTCACCCCAAAACAATGTTTCAGATATATATATATGAGTGAACGATGAAAGACTCTTTTGTTCAATTGTGTGGGAAAGAAGCAATTCCCACCGAAGAAAGAAATTATTTGCCTCGCAAAAATAAAGCCTAAATTGAAAAATGATTTCTGTCCTTCCAAAATATTCAGAACGTCCACAGAAATTACTTCGATAACCTGGTGACGGTTATAGAGCTTGTCTATGTTAGTGTCTGCTATCTGAACGTGTGCGAGCGGAGTTCTCAAGGTTCTAAAAAGAGCATCCGGCAAGCCTTCATGTCCTCCAAAGTCCTCTTGCCTATTAGCTATGAGTGGGCCTGACATCGTACAATCCGTCTAATGGGTCTACGTTCAAAAACGCTAAAGGTAAGCTATGTATAGATAATAATAAAGAGATAGGTGAGACTACCCGTTTAAATGGTAGTCTGTGGTAGCTACAGTAGTTCCCGTATAAGACCTGTATTGCTATTTACCGTTGGTTAGATAAGTCTGACGGATAGTACTGCATTGTCTGACTCGCGGAAGAAACCAAGGGTAAGGAACAGGAAGGAATAAGATATAATAACTTTAAAACTCATGATCTAATCCCTTGGTGACGCTACAAAGGTGGAACCTTTGGGGAAGTATGACCTTAAGTTTATTCTTTGCCTTTCAAGGATATAATAAATATCTAATAACTGATGTTGAGAATTTGTATTAGTTTTTATTTTTTCCTATGAGCAAACCTCTACGCAGTGTTGGATATGTGTGAGTGGCACAAAGTGCTTTCAAATGGAATACATACTGTTACGTAGTTAATGAGTTTATAGCATGTGATAAGAAACAGATAGATTGATGATCCAGACAAGATTACTATGATTACAAATGTTAAATAAGAAGATTTAAGGTTTAGATTGTGATCCAAGTAAGATAGGTAGATTATGGAATACGAATAATTTAATGAACCAAGGATAAAGTAAAGGTACAGATTAAGAATAAACAGATTAAACAAAGTAATTGTGTTATTAGATATTAACAAGCAGTATATTTGACATTTATACTAAGTATCAAAAAACGTGTACTTCTCGTTTTCACGAAAATAGTTTTGTATGTGTAGGGGTTTTGGATAGAAGTCAGTGGAGAGCTTTTGTGAACGCGGCATTGAACCTCCGGGTTCCATAGGTCATAGAGTTAGTTAGTTACTTAGGGGTTTTCTGACAAAAAAAAAAGTTAATGAATAAGGAAATGTGAACCGTGTTACTACTCTAAAATAAACAGATATGATCAATAAGGTTCAGGTCGGTAGACTGAGCAAGCCAGAGAAAGTGTTGAATCCTGCTGTTCCTCAAACCATGCGTGAACAGGTTGATACGTCTTCATACTGGAAGACTATACCATAAGATACACCTAATCACCTAAAATGTCCGAATAACAGCTACCAATAACTCGTCCTTTGACATATTTGAGGAAATACTGTCTAAAATATATACTAATGGTTACATTAAGTAAATATAAAATTAGGAAAGAAATCACAGCTCCAGCACTTTCAATGGGACTGTGGGGTAAACAACCGCAAGAAGTCATAAAACGAATATATAAAGTAATAAGAAATTCCAAGAAACTAACCTTAAAAATGAAAATACCAGATAAAAAAACTCTTCAATACAGTCAAATTAACGTTAGAATACCATGAGAAAGAAAGTAGTGAAACGGTAGCTTATGGGGAAAGAAGGAAAGAACAGAAGGATTTAGAACATCCACAAACTAAAATTAAGGAAGATAATATCAAAGAGATGGAGAAGAGAACAAAGTGGAGAAAAACTGGCAAAATGGATAGACTACTAACAAGAGAAAGTAAAAGTGAAAATACAGACTCGCAGGACCCTACAAATTTATACAATAGCATAGAAATCCAAATGATCCTAGGAAGATTAGAGAAGACCAAGTTATTGACAACGGCTCTAAGACTCTAGGTTAGGCACCATACTGAGAAAGGAAAACCGAAATCCTTCCCACAACTCGAAGACGTACACGAAATCGAACTTGAAACGAACGGGATAACCTCAGACCCAGAATAACTGTTTGAACACGTGAAATCAGTTTACAAAAGAAGAAAGAAGATACTCGACTTGGAGAAAGTGTATAGGGAATTTGCCAAACTGTATTGACGTATTGTATTTGACTACAGAGCGGAGTGGCCACACACCCAGGTTAAAAAATATAACCCTTGACCACAATCATGGATGAACCGAGAAAGGATGAAAGAATAAAAATTATGCAGATAAACGCAAGTGGATCAATTACAGTAATGGACGAGATAAAAGAACTCGCTGAGAAGGAAGATATAGACAATTTTAATACAAGAACCCTATACAGTAATGGGAAAACTAACAGTAATGGGAAAAACAGAAATAGTGTACGCAGGAGAGAAACCTATAAATAACACAGGTGAAAAACAAAACACACGAGGAGGGAAACCAAACTCAAACCACATTGGAGAGAAACCTATAAATAACACAGGGGAAAAACAAAACACATAAGGAGGGAAACCAAACTCAAACCACATTGGAGAGAAACCTACAAATAACACGGGAAAAACAAAACACACGAGGAGGGAAACCAAACTCAAACCACATTGGAGAGAAACCTATGGCAGTGATAGTAAACAGAAACTACAAAATTCTAAATATAACCCAGTTTAGTGACCCGTGGACAAATTGTACAGAACTTAAATCACAAAATGGAGATATTATGATATTAAACTGTTACTGTCAGTATTGTCTCGATATAGAACCTTTTTTAAATACCATGACCAAATTCTGTGACACATACAAACACAAAGACATACTTATATGCGCCGACGCGAATGCTAAATCTCCAATTTGGCAGAGTAGATACACAGACGACAGAAGACACAAAGTAGAAGAAATAATAGCAGAAAATGATCTGGTAGTAATAAATGAGGAAGGTCATCCACCCAGACAAGGGGGTGAATCAAATATAGACATAACACTAACAACATTGCAACCCAGCGACAGAATAACAAATTGGAGGGTACTAGACGCGGCTACCCTAAGTGGTCATAACGTAATACTATTCGAGATAAGCAGCAAAACAAATTCTAACAATCTAAATGAAAACGATAAAACTGTAATATATAACATTAAAAGAATAAATTGGACTAAATTTTGGGAGACAATTAAATTGCCACAAATTGAAGTTGATAGCAATCTTGATGAAATAGCTGAAACATTGGAAACTGAAATAATTAAAGCAATTAAAAGTTCAACTAAAACACGAACATTAGATGGAAAATCAAATAAAAACAACTCCTTTCGGAATAATGAACTAAAAGACTTAAAACTAAAAACGAAAAGAGCTAAAAAATTATATCAAGAGACATGGGAAATAGAATTGAAACAAATACGACTAAGAAAATACAGGGAGCAAAAATAAATATCTGAAAACAAAATAAAAGAAATGAAAGTAAATAGTTGGAAGAACTACCTTAAAGAAAATCCTAACCTAGACATTTGGGGTGAACCATATAAAATAATTAGTCAGAAAATAAAGAAGCCCACAACTCTCTCAACCTTAAGAAAAGATGACGGAAGTTTTACTGAAGGATGGGAAAGCACCATAAAATTTTTAATGGAAAAACTTTTACCTAAGGACGAAAAAGAAGACGATGACGAGATGCACAAACAAATTAGGGAAGAAATGAAAATTTTACCAATAAATGACGAAATTATGGAAGAAACAACCAATCAAGAAATAAGTAATTACATAAAAATGTTTTAAAAAAAAGAAGAAAACAGCAGGTTCAGACATGATAAAATCTGAAATTTTCCTGGAAAATGCAGATACATGGTCACCATATCTATCAAGACTACAATTCATGCCTCAAGACGAAAAGAATTCCTAAAATATGGAAACAATCTAACTTAGTACTAATAAAAAAGAGCGAAGCTAAAAGAAATGATGACCCTAAGGCGTATACCGGTAGACCGATCCGTCTCAAATATAATAGGAAAAACATTCGAAAGAGTAATCACTAACAGAGTAAACAAATATCGAAACATAGAAAGAGGTAAGCTACAGCATGGCTTTAGGAAGAAGAAAAGTACACAGACACTATAAGGAGGCTTTTAGAATTAATAGAAAATGGAAAAATAGACAAGTACCAGATAGTAATCTATGTTGATATCAATGGAGCTTTTGACAATTTGTGGTAGCCATCACTCTTCAAACAATTTTAAAAAATTAAAGTACCTAAATCACTATACCAACTAATGTTAGAATACTGCAACGAAAGACAGGTCACTTACAAGGCACCAAATAATAACATTACCACATATACAACAAAGGGATGTCCACAGGGATCTATATGCGGCCCAACGATGTGGGACATCGTTATCGAACCCTGCCTAAAAACACTGGAAATTACTGAAGACACGGAAGGAGTAGTCGGCTATGCAGACGATATTGCAATAGTCATATCAGCATGATCAAGAGACGAAATCGAGAGGAAGGGAACCAAGTCTTACACACACTTCAGAAATGGTGCGAAATAAATAAACTGAAACTATCAGGAAATAAAACTAAGTACACGATATTCGGGCAATCTATACAAAGAGATCCAATATTAAAGATTAACAACAAAAAATTGAACGAGTGAAAGAATTCAAGTATTTGGGAGTATGGATTGACGATAAACTAAACTACGCAAAACATGTCGTAAACGTAACTGACAAAGAAAAGAAAGTAGCACAAAAAACTTACAATTGCAAGAAAAGACCATAAGATACCCAAAAAGACCCTACAAACGTACAACAATGCTGTGTGCCAGTCTGGGCTCACATAATATTTGCAAATAAAAAATTAAGGGAACAAATAAACAGTTCAGAGAGGAGTTTTAATTAGAACAATAGGAATAATCAAAACACTACCGATAGAATCCTTACAGATGCTTGCACTAGAAGAACCAATCCACTACCAAATACTAAGAGAGGCTATAAAACGATGGAAAACAAATAATGAAACTATAAAAATAATAGAGGTTCTAGGTACAAATCCGAACAACGAAGATGAACTAAATATGTTGATAGAAAGAAAATGGCAGAAGGAATGGCACATCACAACAAAAAGAGAAAAACTCAAAGAATACATACCAACTATCAAAGTAAGGAAAGAAATTGGTGAAATAAAGAAGGAAACTATGGAAGCACTGTCGGGACATGTGGCCCTTCAAAACACATTTGAAAAGATTAAATATTGAAAATGACGAAATGTGTTCATGTGGAGAAATCCAAACGCCTGAACACGTAATATGGAATTGTGGAAGTTATGTAACTAGTGAAGAAATAAGGAATCTCAGAGATGAACTTAGTGATGAAGATTGGATTAGCTTACGGCAGGATAGAACAAAATTCGATAACTTTCAAAAAATAACAGAGCATGTAGTGAGAAACCTATGGAATGAACGAACGCAACGAAGAAGGTAATTGAACAAATATAGCACTTTGAAAAGACACAAATAAAAAAACCAAATTCTAATAAAAACAATTTTAAAGTTCTGGCAAACACTCAGAACTATAGTACAAATTTACGTTTCTTTTTATTTATTTATTTTGTCCCTTTTTTCTATAACCTCTTTTAACATTGTGTGTGTTAGTGTTGTGAGTGTTAGTGTAATAAACACGTATGAGAAACAGTGTGATAAAAGCATACAGAATCATGGAAGAAAGAAGCTACAAGACAGTTAACACCAAATCAAAAGATGTTTTTTACATTGCGTTTTGTTTATTTTTTATTTTTTTTACTTTTTAGGGTAGTGAATGGACTGCTTTGCAATCATTTATATTATGTACTAATCAATTATGTTCTTTCAGTCTATTTTCTGCATGTAAAAAGAATAAATAAAGGAAAATAAAACAAACAAACATAATAAAGAGAAATAAAAGGGCATGGTTTTAAATATTAGGTGCCATGCTGAAAAGAAATGTGCCTCACCTCAATCTGCTGATGTTTAACAGCCGAAAGACAGGGAGATAATAAAGAAACATCAAAGTATAAGAGAGAGAATAAAGGCAAGTGGCAGTTGCGTCTGCCGTAAATAAGTCCGAAAGTAATCGGCCAAGGCAGGGGAAAGTGCAGGCTTAAACAAAAGGCCGTCTATGGCAGGCCATAATTTTGATTCCACACATCGTTAGTGCTACGTTAGTGCTCGTTAGTGCCGCAAACCCCATCGTTAGTGCTACAAAAATAACGTCTCAATTTTTAACAGTCACTATTGACCTGCTAATTTCATGCGAACAGGCCAACATACCAAAATCACCCCATAAATGAAAGTACTGGTTCGAGCAGCGTTAGTGCTCGTTAGTGCTATAAACATTAATGTTAGTGCTTCTACATATATAGTTTCTTGGGTGACAAAATGGGTCCGTTTCATAAAGCTGACAAGCCATCTATGGCAGTCCGTAATTTCAACCTCACATATCGTTTGTGCTTCGTTAGTGCTCGTTAATGCCGTATATCCCCTCGTTAATGCTCCAAAGATAACGGATATATATTCTCGATTTCACCCATCGTTACTACATCATTAGTGGTCGTTAGTGCCGCATGTCCCATCGTTACTGCTCTATAGATATTGCCTACAATTTTGAAGAAACTATTATTGGCCTGCTAACTTGTGCCTGCACGGTAGGGACGAAATCTACGATAGATGATACCCGTCATTAGTTCTTCGTTAGTCGTTTCTGCCTAGTATTATATCGTTAGTGCTCCATAGATAATGACTGCATTTTTAAAAAACATTAATGGCCTGCAACATACTGCCAGCAGACAACGGATGGAATGTACGACAGACAAGAATTTCGATGGCATTCGTCATTAGTGCGTCGTTAGTAGTCGTTAGTCCTCCATATCCCACCGGTAGTGCCTCACAGAATACGAATATATTTCTAAGGAAAGACATAATTTGCCTGCTAACTACATGCCAACTGATCAGGACCAAATCTACACAGACCACAATTTTGATTACACCCGTTGTTAATGATTCGTTAGTGTTAGTTAGAGCTGCGTATCCCATCGTTAGTGTTTCACAGATAAGGGCTAAATTTCTACAAATGCCATTTTCCTCTCATAATTTCATGATAAAAAGCCACCCACTAAACCTACAACAGACCAAATTTTGATTATACCCGTCATTAGTGCTTCGTTAGTGCTTGTTAGTGCGCCATATCTAATCGTTTGTGCTTCAGAGATAACGGCTACATTCTTGAAGAAAACCATTATTGGCCTGCTAACTTCATGCCAGTAGTCGAGGGATGAAATAGACGGCAACCCACAAGTATACATCTGTTACTAGTTCTTCGTTAGTGCTCGTTAGTGCCGCACATCCCATCGGTAGTGTTCGGTAGTGCTGCATATCCCATCGTTACTACTGCATATATAACGGCTACATTTTTTTGAACTCCATTATTGCCATGCTGACCTCAATCCAGGAAACGAGGAACAGAATCACCTGGAGGCTACAATTTTGATTACATCTGCAATCAGTGCTTTGTCAGCACGCGTCAGGAGCGCATATTCCACCATTAGTGATCCAGTGATAAAGACTACATTTTTTGAGAAAGCCAATATTGATCTGATAATATTATGGTAACAGACCAGGGATGAAATCTACGGGAAACCACAATTTTGATTACATCTGTCATTAGTACTCCTTAGCGCCGCACACCCAATCGTTAGTGTTCGTTAGTGCTCCATATCTTATAATAAGTACTTCACATATGTCGGCTATATTTTTTTAAAGAAAGGCATTATTAGCCTGCTAATTTTATAGCAGGTGACCAGGGAGTAAATCCACACAAGAACATAATTTTGGTTGCACCTGTCACTAGTGCTTCGTAATTATTTCCAGTGCCACTATCCCACCGTTAGTGATCCATCGATAACGTCTACATTTTTTTAAGAAGGCCATTCGTGGCCTGTTAACTTCATGCCAGAAAACCAGAGGCGAAATCTACGGCAGACCACAATTTTTATTACACACGTCATTAGTGCTGCATATGTCATCGTTAATGCTCAACAGATAACGCCTACATTTTTAAAACATCCATTTTACCCTTCTAATTTCATGCCAACACGCCACGCACTAAACCTACAGCAGACCACAATTTTGATTTTATCTATCATTAGTGCTTCGTTAGTACTCGTTAATGTTGTATATCATATTATAAGTACACGACACATATAAGTATCTAATGCCAACTGTTTGTGCTATGTTAATGCTTGGTCGTGCCTCAATTTGTCCGCTAGTGATGTTGAAATTACATGTCCGTGAACTTAACTTGACTTAACGCATTATAGATAAAATTAGTGTCAATCATTATTGCATCGTCAGTGCTTCTTAGTGCATGTAAGGGTGTCTCCTGGTTCGTATTTAGTAATCTTCAAAATAATTTAAACGTTTTAACACTTTCTTAGCTTGTTTTTAATACTTAACCATAAGAAGCGTACATAATCAACTTTCTGCATATACAACAAGATGTCTACACCTTTATACAGACACTTGTTTACTCGACAAGATGTCTACGTTTATGTACATTTATTTACGACGTTGCTATAGTAACAACTCTCTTTTTAGTTAACGATTATCAAATCGAAATCTCGAAATCTCTATGTGTCTTTCTTTTCTTTATACATAATACTGCTCAAATACATCTTGTCGAGTAAATAAGTGTCTGTATAAAGGTGTAGACATCTTGTTGTATATGCGGAAAGTTGATTATGTACGCTTCTTACATGATTATGTACGTAGACATCTTGTCGAGTAAATAAGTGTCTGTATAAAGGTGTAGACATCTTGTTGTATATGCAGAAAGTTGATTATGTACGCTTCTTATGGTTAAGTATTAAAAACCAGCTAAGAAATTGTTAAAACGTTTGAATTATTTTGAAGATTACTAAATACGAACCAGGAGACACCCTTACAAATTGGTGCCTCACCACCGGGAGTTATATAAGTGTCGTTTTGAAGAATAGTAAAAACGGCAAGCTTTCAACGCGACCTTAGTGTTACCATATTGAGAAGTGGAAAAGTAATTCATCGAAATATGGCTATGAGTACAACAAGTAATAATATAATTGGTGATCAGAGTGTGTGTCGAGAAATAAATCCTTGTGAAAATTTGACTGACATTTTAAAAGACTTGGCCCAACAAATATGAAACCAGTCTGAACAAATGAGGAACCAGTCTGAACAAATTAAGGATCAAGTACGAAAAGGTGATGATTTAGCCCAACAAATGAGGAACCAGTCAGAGCAAATTCAACACTTTGATGGAAAATTGGACCAGAAGTTAACCCAGTTAGCTAATGATTTTGATGAAAAAATAGCGAAGTTGGAACAACGTAATGAGAACAGATGGGATCTTGTTCAACGCCAATTAAATCAGATGAACCAACATGTAGTGGGAAAATTTGAGAAGTACGATGAGAAAATGGAAAAAGTAGTACAAAGGAGCACGGAAATTCAAGAGTCAATGGATGTTCTAGAATCAACGATTAATGTCCATGAAAATCACATCAAATCACTGCAAGACGAAGTAAATTTCATCAAGGAGAGATGTATTCCCGAGACTCCATTTCAGGATAATGGATACACGAAGCATCCTACATCTACAGGTTGGGTACCTGATCGTCCTCCCAGACCAACTTTGGAACTTGAGGGATCTTCGAGTGGTGCAGAGAGTACTGACAGAGAAGGAAGAGTGAGGCAAACATCCAGGCTCAAACACATCTCCAATAGAGGCATGAAGACGCATACAGGTAAACAGTTGCGATTCAGCGAAGTTAAGTCTCTTACAAAATTTAGTGGCGTGCCAGAAGATATCCCCGCTAGGGCTTTTCTCGAAAAATTTCAGGATGAATGTGAGCTCATGGGTATAGATGAGTCTCAGTTTTTAAAACTATTGCCGCACATTTTATTACCACCCTGCTTAACATGGTTTAAAGCTATTAGAGGTAGTCTTCATACATATTCAGATTTTAAGAATGCTCTTCTATCAAATTATGAAAACGATTTTATGGTAGCAAATAGAGATGCCGTATTGCGAACGAAGCATTACAATCCAAAATTACACCGGAGTATTACTGAATTTGTAGTATCTACATATGATGAGTTAAGATCACTAAATCCAAACCATCCGGAATCCCGAATTATAGCTTCTATTAGAATCTTATTGCCATTTAGACTACAACAGTTGTTAATGTCGGCACAGTGCATTAACTTCAACCATTTAATTATGCTCATTCAGAGTTATGAGAGTCAGTCTGCAATACAGAATAACAATAAAATGCAGGATAGAGGTCAGGGTAATTATGCACGTAATCAGACACAATATGCTTCTGTTCGTAATGTAAATATACAACATGAAAATGATTCTAATGTTCGTAGTTTCAATAATAGAATGAGTGGTTATAATGGTACCGGAAATCAAACGCAACCTAATTATAGAAATGGATCTAGGAATTTCAAAAATAGCAACAGAAATTTCAGTAGGAGTAATAATTATCACCGATCTTCACAAAATCAATTTGCAGATGGCAGGAATTTTGTAAATAGGAATCAAAATATGGTATCATCCTATGAAAGACAAGAATGTACACAAGATTGTGCTATACAATGTTGCTTAAATGAGCCCTTCGAACGTATGACTTGAACTGTCAAAAAGGCGTCCGATGGATTTGTATTAAATTGACCTTTGCTTACGTCTATGGTTAATATGTTCTTAAGTCTATTTATTATTAAAGTGTACGTTGAAAACATATGCAATTATACAATCAGTTAAGAAAGTGATAAAATTAATTTATGACAATTAACTGAAAATACTATTGATTTGTTCCTTATAGTTTTGTTGCAATTTCCTTTTATAACATTAATTGAGGAAATGTTAATTTGTGTTTCATGCTAAGAAATTATTTAAAAGCTTTATTGTAATACAAGAATATACCCTAGTAGCACAAACCATGGGGCCGATGTACTTTTATGGTCGGCATCGTCCTTTTATCGTCCGGTCTTTTTAAGGACAATGTAGCACGTAGGCTCTATGTTCGAAATTGTCGGGGAAAAAGCATCCTTTTTGGGACGATTAACCGATATCGGCCCGATAATCAAAGTCGTCCTGAAAAGGACTGCCAATATTTGTCGGCATTTTTTTCCTCCCCTACATCGGGAGTTTGTCGCCAATTCTGAAATTAAGAAATTGAACGGAGAGATCTAAAATTATATATTTCGTTTAAATATTGTCAATTCCATTTGTTGTGCATCCAGATAATGGACTTGTGTGATAATGAATTTGTGTCACTAACAGACGTGTCTCGCGATTCGTTGCGTCGTTGTTAGCTGAAGTTTAGGAATGAGAATTCTGGGAGTAAGGCAAAGAAGCTGAATGTTGAAGTAGAGCGGGGGAAGGTGAGTTGTGTTTCTTTATTAGTTATAAATTAAATCTATGTATTTTCAGTAAATAATTATTATGTAGAAGTGCATATGAGTTCCCTAAAGTTGGTGAAGAAATATCAACTTTCATCCTTAATGTAATTTGTAGGTATCAAGCTGATTGTTTTGCTTACAGAACGAGGCCATCAGCTTATATTATGCATACTCAATAAAAGTACATGAGAACATGCCCCTGTCTTGTCCAAAATTAAAGCCGTGGTATTTGTTCATTATATGTATGGTGCATGGTTTGAGCCATAGATACTACAGGGCTTTAAAATAACACTCAAATGTACGGTTCGCTTGAGAAGTGGTAGAAAAAGAGCAGACACAACAGCAGGCCTGCATATATGTATAAATTAACATTTTCAGGCATAATCCTTTTTGATAATTGTAAACCAAGGGCCACACATAAAAGAATGCCCCTATCAACACAAGTAACTTAAGGTAATGGGTTCACTCGAGCAGACGGTTCTGCCAAATAGAAAATTTATAGCTAAAATATACGGGTTAACTTTACAACGCCCGCTCCAGCAGGTATACTCACTCAGAAACGAGAAATTACACTCGAATAATTTTATGAAAATGGATCAAAACTTACCTAACCTTAAGCTAACTCGTTCCTAACCCCTACCCTACTTATTTCTATCTTACTTTACTCTACCCTACCCTACTCTACTATACTTATTAAAAGGGCTCTACTTATCGATGCGCAGCTGGAGCGTGTCATGTAGGGTGAACCTTTTTTCGTGAAGGATGAGAGTCTGAATATGAGTAATTACTGTCAATGGACAGTCTTTAAAATGAATTTTGGGCATTACTCGAGCAGAAGGTTCAACCAAATTTTCACACAATTAGTGCATTTTAAGGTTTCTTTTAAATGAAGAGCTAGTGCATAAACCATGAACCAACTTGTGCTAGGTGGCCACTAAAAAGCACGAATGCTATCTAACCGAGCCAGACAGGAGCGCAGCAAGGGGACCCGAGCGAGAGGGTGCGTCTATAGGGAGCAGGCGCGTCAGCGATAGAGGGCATACGCACCAGCGAGAACAGTGGAAAAATACATAAAATATCCGCAATAATTTTTAGCTTCAAAAGAACTTAAATAATTGTAATAATTCCTATCTTCAGAATGGCATCATTGCTTTCCCGGGTACAAATGGCCCGCTGCGAGGAGAAATTCATCTGTTCTTAATTTTTACTTTTTTTTCCACACTTCGCACAGTAGATTTTACGTTTCAACATACAATGACGCTGCAAAAACTTTCTGACATAACGCGCTTTATCACAATTCTTTGTAATAAAATTGTATGTTTGCATTACTTCCATCGCAAACGTCCAATGCTAACACGAACAGAATGTTCCCGCCGTTTATTTCCACCTTTGCATTTTTGTATTCTTCCGCTCCAGTAAATAGTTACACTTAGAATACGTTGACTGCCATTCAAAATGTATTTCAATATGATATCCAATAAGAGTAATTACTCATATTCACAATCTTCTACTTTTATAAAAAGTGTTTTACACCGTATTTTACTTATAAATTTTGTTTTCAGTAGAACCGTTTGCTCGAGTGAACCCGAATTTTGAGTAATGGTGAAAGTATTGTATGCGTGTCTTCTTCCATTATACTCGTTCATGCGTGCACTTCCCATCGCTGACGCGCCTGCTCTCTACGGACGCACCTCCTCGTTACCTCTGGTTCCCACTGCTGCACTCCTGCCCTAATTCGGTTAGATAGCATTCGTGCTTTCTAATGGCCACCTAGTACAAGTTGGTTCATATTTTATGCACTGTAGTGTTTATGCCATATGTCACACTATATTTACTGAGCCCTCCTGAATTCAATCTGCAAGTAGTAATGGAGTTTCTTATTTAGTGCATGTTCTGTTAAAAGAAATACAAAGCTCTAATCTAACCCGAAAGTGTAAGAGATGAGTCAAAATTTGATAAAACCTTCTGCTCGAGTAATTCCAAGGTAATTTTCGTCATTCTTTATAACAATTTTAAATAATAATAATGACTTGGTGTTACTCCAGTTGCGTAATCCTTTACAGGAGTGACTTCGTGGATTCAATAGCGAAACCAACAAAATTGTAAATTGTGATCACTAGGAAATCTTAATTTATGGTCTTTGTATCTCGAACGAGAAAGGAAGCAGGTAGGCCTATGGTTGAATATGTACAAGACTATTTTTATATCGGCATAGGATCCTTACTGCGTCCAACAGAATGAATACGATTTTGGGTTCGGATCAGTTTATCTACACCAAGTAAAGTCAAATTTATATGAGAAACGTGATGTTAAGGAAAGTGTGTTGGAGTGGGTAAACGCAAAGAGAATAACTTTCGGAGTCTCGAGCCATTGTATTTAGGATGAAATACGTAAATATACGTAGGACTATATGTTCTTCCACCATAGTGGTGGTGAGAAACCTATGGAGGATAGTAAGTGAAGTTAGGCCTAATTGCTATCTATCTGTAACGACATTTATTCTGAAGTTGACCGTCCACCTGATTTGCCTGATTTTCGACCGAAAGTATAATAAAAGCTTCTAGTAATAGTAGTAATAGGCAGTAGTAGTGATAGTGATAGTTATATGCCGAATTTTGCATATTTAAGTATGAATGATTTTTTTTATTTATTAAGAAGGATTGGTGTATAGCGTATAATATTGGTGAGTAGGGTAATATCTATTGCTTTGCACCTGCCGCCTACTCACGGGTTCAAGTCTCGACGGTGTCCATCGAACGCAATGGTTTATTTCCAGTGCCCGTTAACAAATACTGTAGACTCCGTCCGCCCTTAGTAGTTCATCTGCTTGTTTAGGATGCTAATATCAATTCAAAGAAACAGACATGTTATGTATAGAGGCACAGGGAAGCCGTAAGATGAAGGATAAAGAAAATGAACACTATAATTTAGTGGTCTGTTGTGCTCTGGCGAACGACGAAGTGCAGAGGGAATGTTGTACTGCAATTACACAGTTATCACATGTTTTGTTAAGAACTCGGTGAAGCCCGATTGAATGTTCTTTTTTTTAATCTTGACGAAAATCGCTCTTGTGGTAAGACAGTTGTATATGTCCACTATAAATAGTTTTGTACATGTTCAACACCCGGTTTCCTTTCTCACTCGAGGCATGAGCACTGTAAATGTAAATTTGTAGAGAGAACATTTTCGTTGGCTTCGCTGTTATAATCCACGAAATTGTTCTCGTTAAATATTATCAGAATGTAAATGAATAAAAACCTAACTTACCTAAACCATACTCTTACTTGCTTATCCCCGTTAGTTTATGGACTACAAACTCCAAGTGTTCGCCACTGAAATTAGTAAAAAATGCTCGCCACGTATTTGCAACACCTTCTGTTTTCATTTGTGGTTTAGGAATTGCGAGTGTATTACAATTACATACCCATTCTGTATGTAAAAAGGCAACTCCATGGAGCTTTGACCTACAGTGTTACTATCGAAATAAAAAAAAAAGTTTCGTAATCTGCTCGTGAAATAGCCATGGTGCATAATGCTGCACCACAGAAATCATTCTGTACTCATTCTTTCCAAGGGCCTCGCGCATGGGGGCAAGCATTCATCAGTATAATCAAGTATGTACTTGCATTTTTAAGAATATTTTGTGAAAATAATTTTGATTGTGCCTCTACGTTTTCCCTTACTTTCATATGGTGGGCGGAACTGGTTATATTGCATGCTCTAATATTGTTTATCTATAGCAGTAACATTATTGACAAGGCAGGTAATAGTGTTTGTGCACAAGAATTTTAAATGAATGTTTTAAAATATATTTGTATTAGGATGTTCCACGTTGTCGAATTTGACAGAAGCTCTGGAGGTGGGCTTGCACTTGTGAGGGATGAATGGATCACTTCCAGAAAAAAAGAAACTTTCTGGCCCCCATGTAAATTGTCAACACAATATAATAAATTTTTGGTGAATGGAGAAAAAGCTGCACCAGACGAACAGTGGACATTGTATCCAATCAAGAGAATATTCTACAGTACAGGTGAGTCATTCCATAAGAAGTCAACCTAGTTCATAACCCGCACTACCACTGCCGATTTGTATGGAATATGGCGAGTAGGGCCTATAATATGTGCCTTATTGATCTTGAAAGTTGCCAGTTATTTTTATGCCTTAGTATATTTCTTGCGAAGATTTGCCCAAGAAGTCGGATTGAGTTTTCTCGTGGATAACGTTTTCGGCCTGCTTCATGACCCAAGAAATCTGGTATAGCATTCTCTACGAAGTACTTCAACTTTAAAAACAGTCCTTTATCAAAATTCACTTGGAACATTTCTAGCCCGTCGAAATTTAATTTGCCTTCTGTAGTATTTTCTGTCATCTACTATGGAGTAAATTTTCAGTTAGGACTTTTAGGTGTTTCTCTGTTTTGTGTAGTCACCGATATGATCGACTGAAATTACAAACTGAATATTCTGCTTCTGCTCACCACCTCCTTTATCCGTACTAGAATCAAGGTTTAAGTTTGAGAGTCCTTTCACGTCAAATCAAACCATTTTAACTAAAAAAAATTGCCTTCCCATCGCAGATTTCAATGATTTTGTTACATTAGTACTACCTTTGGAGGGTATGAAAAATCCAAAATTTTAGATTTATCGAGCCGCGCTGGTTTTGGAAATATAAATTATTGAGAATTCAGAAAGTGCCAAATTTTGATACACCTTCGTACACAAATTTATCTATATCTGTAACTCTTTGTGCTAGAGAGCTAAACATTCACTCATTTTAAATTTACTGAAATAGGCTTTCATATGATTTATAATTCGATAGAATTTTTTAAAATGAAATTTTTAAAAATTCTCAAGTATCAAATTTTGATTTCCCAGAAACACTAATTTGAAAAATGTAAAAGAAAAATCTCAAAACTTACACCATCCTGTTATATCTTCTTAAGTTTCATTATGAGATCGTCACTAATCAGGTGATATGAGGAATACGAGGTTAGCATGTATTTAAAAATTGCATAAATTTTATGATGCTTCAATCACTAAACATATGTGCACTATCCAAAAATACATGTTTCATAATCCTAAGGTACTCACTAAACAACTTTTAAAGAGGGAGTTTAGCTAAGTGCATATAGGTTGAAGTACTCTCCAATTACCTCTATTACAAGTGTTGCGGAAGTACTACAGGATTCTGAAATTTGGATATTTGGATAGGGCACATACTAATTTTTAAGTGAAGTCTTGACCCGACTACGGTAGGTCCCTAGTTTTGGAGCTACGAACCTTTAAAGTTCATTTATTCATGTTTTCGGCAGCCTACAACTCCGAAAGGAAGCATTTGTGCACCCAGGATGGTCTATAGTTTTTGTCTTATTTTGGTGTCAGGATTCACCTCCCAAACGTTGTCGGTGTTGTTTTGAAACACCCTGTATATATATAAAAAGTACTTTTTGATGCCACAGCCCTTTGAAGGGTAGGGATTTTCCAGTTAGTCCTTGTAGGCAGGACCTAGAGAAGAAAGAGCTCGAAAAGAAGTTGTTTCTTTTTGCTGGGATATTTTGGTCATTTTTCACACTATCGCTTTTGTGTGATAATGTATTGTCAAGCAGTAACGTAGCGTGAAGTTTTGAAATTGGTAGGCTGAAACTAGATTCGTAGCTAGAGGGTGGCTAGGAAGGGTCCAGTTCCCTGAAACTTGCAATTGTTTGTTGTATGTATATACGAATGTAAAGTGAATTCAAGTTGCCCCCCCCCCCCAAAGAAACTATCCCGCTCTTATCTAAACGATCACGTCTTAGTGTTCTGACTACGGACCTGGCTGTAATGCTTGACAGAAAAATGCTGATTCAAGTAATATGTTTTTCATACAACGCAGGAAATAGTATAAGAGTTGTTCTGCTTTATATTTCCCTTACATATACGTTTTCCTTACATATACGATACTCGGATATCACACATACACTATTACTATTTCAAAGAAACAAATAAAAACGGATATAGAGCTATCTTAATTTTAAATTCCCCAAATCATAGACACAAACTTAACCACTTCACCCACAACATCATATATCAGAATACTAATGTGCTGCAGCTCACAGTCGTGCTGCTGCACTACAAACAGTAGTGCTGCAGCTCAGAGTCAATTGATGATTTTTACAGAAAAAGCTATTTTTAGATTGAAAGTACAAAAAAAAAAAGAAACTATACCTCATCTGAGGCCTTATTCAGTATCAATCTTCGCAAAACTTGCGGGTCGCAACACAAAGCAAAAAATTCAACAAGCAATTGTAACTATTATATCAATTATTGCCAACTAAAATGCAAATTTTACGCTGTGATAATGCAAACCGGTACGCAATAAGGTCCCTGATGTATTAGTACTATTCAAAAGATTTTTATTATCTTTATCAGAACTTGTGACTGAATGTGAGCTCCTAAATTTTTCATAGTCTCTCTGTTTTATACTTTCTTATAAGATCGCGTCCTGTCGCTTTTGTTTCCCCAAACACCCGAAAGGCTAGCCTTTCGTCAGCATCCGTCCACTTTCGTTGCATCGTGTTGAATTTATGTATTGCTCATGGTTTTCGTCTGCTGAGGGTGACGGGAAAGCGATTGGCACCGCCCCATTTTCAAGATTACATGAGAAAGGCGGAAGGCTAGCGGCCCATAGCATACAATGCGTTCTTGCAGAAGCTTCCAACTATTCTCCTGTGATGTTTAAACAGCGCATCATAAAATAAATCCATTTTAATAAAATTAATTGTATCAATGTCCAAAAGCAACATTTCAGGCTGATGTATAAATAAATGGATAGGCTAAGCCTTATACCCTTAATGGACACTACGTCCCTGTTGTCAGGGTGCCATTGTCACTTTCGAACAATGTTCTGCAGTTCTAAATTCCTGCGTAAAAGTATTTTAGCTTATATGAAAAAGATAGTATCGACGATAAGGTATGCTGTGATATGAAGATCTCTTACGGTAATTGTCAGTCACGGCTATGTAGTTCAGATGTATAGTAGATTCATCTCTTTCCCAAACTCCGATATATCACAGCGGACTGTCTCCTAATACGCACAGCGAGTAACTGATTCTTGTCCATTTTCCTGACGTCAACCAAATATGTTCATTTTGAAAGCGGTGGTTATAATTTTTTGGCTCTTTATTGTACTTTTCGTCTGAAATTACAATAGTTGTTCATACAAATATCTCTCTCTTTTTTTTTTCAGATGACATTCTTAAAGCCAGACAGAAATTGAAGCAAGCAGAAAGCGATTCAGAATTACAATCCGCAATAGAAGAAGGGGAGAAGAAGAAATGAAGAATAAGGAAGAGAATATTGTCTTGTTCGGAAAGTGATTCAGATAGATCTGATGATGAACATGAGAAAAGAATGCGAATTATAGGTAAAAATCAACTGAAATTCCCAACACCACCAAGTGCGTCATTAGATTGCACCAGGTCGTCATCTGAATTGGATATTCGCGTAAGGACTGACCAACTTGTGAATCGGAACGAGGCTACTGAACACCTGACTTTATCATCTGCCGGTAAGTTTGTTTAAATCATTGCAAGCTACCACTAGAATAACACATCAATGTTTACAAAAATGGATAAATTACGGTACCACATGATTTCATTTTAATAAAACATCTAGTTACGGCAAGACTTTTCGCTTTAGGGAATCACACTCGAAGGTGTACCCAATCCATCTATTCCAGCAAACTTTTTGATTAAAGGAGTGCTGCATACAGAATTTTCCCTACGTACAAATTCATTTGTCACAATATTAGTATGGTTTAATAAGGCATGTGAAGAAATCCAAGCAGCATTATCCAATCATAAAGTTCGCTAAAAATAGAGCCATTGGTTACAACTTCCGCTGTGATTTGCTAAATTGGTACGGCTTGCGTCATTATTTGTAGAGATATTACGACATTTATAACAATGCCACTATAGCTTTACACAGGTCTAGCTGCGAAACTTTCGAATTTTTTTTGAGAAGAACATTATTCTTGTTTTAGTGCGTGGAATTCACCCTTAAAATTTCTATCCATCCTATATATATGTGTGTGTTCTTATGATAAACCTAGCTCTTCCTTCACAGTTCCTAATATGCAAACAACATATTAGGTTTTCATTACAGTGATAAGCCATGAGTTCTATAGGATAAGTTCTATTTGTTTAATCATTCATTACTGTTTTGTGTAAACTGTGTTTGTGTATCTTTTAATAAAGTCAGAAGGATAGATGGCTATTAGAGTGGGGTGATTAGAAGGCTGTTAAAAATTAAATGCCATTCTCATTGAAACACAGAAACTTCTGAAACTTTAGCGTTGCTTGTAATAGGTACAATATAGAACAAAGTAAATAAGAGGACGGAGAATTGTTTGTGAACACTCGGGGAAAATCTGAAAGAGTCAGGAAATTCATTCTTCAAAAAAGTATGTGAAACCTGTTATTCTCTATAATGCAACATAAGCGAATATTTTTATTTTTTCAGAAAGTTGTTGGTAGGGGATCAAAGTCACCCCATGTCCTTCTCTCCCGTAACTACAAAGAAATTCTTGACTGGTTTTTAGTCATTCAATCTTTTAGGCAACGTACTCTCACTGTATTTCAACATTTAGATAGCCGGTATGTCGAGTCAAAATCGAAATAGAACATATAGCCTCTGCTTTTTCCACTTCGAACTGTGGTCGAAACAATATCTCGTGTAAAAAGTGTAATATGTGTGGCTAAGTTTAGGAAGATTTTCGCTATTTTGTCTTGGCAGTGCGCGCCAGGGCTTTAATAAAACACTAATACTGAAGTACCACTACTGGAAGACTGATTCGACAACAATGTTCCCAAACTGTGCTCTCATCTTGTAAGTTAGTCTGTATTTTTCAATTGCATTCCGACCATTATTTTTATCCCATTTTAATTTTAGGTGAAGGAAGTTCATTAGCTGTTGATCATAGCTCAAATGAAAGGTATTTAGATTTGGACGAAAACTATTTGGCAGTGATTTCCCGCCACCTTGCAAAAATTGAAAGAAAGCTGGAAGAAGTGAGCGAGCAGCAGAAATTTATTATAGAAAATTTTGCTCCCAAACCAGAGGCTACTAGATCTTTCCCTGAATACATAAAACTACCTTGTAAAACTGTGGAGGACATTAATAGAGTGGAAGAGTGGTTACTATCTTCACCGGACAATGAGCAAATTCTGGTAAGTTTACCTTTTTTTTTCATACAGAAAACATCACATAATTGTAAATACAATCAGTTTTACGTAATCCTTATTCTTTCTTTTTAAACTTCTCAGGTGAGCTATTAGTAGTAGTACTAGTAACAACATTACATAACGACCGCAGCAAGCACAGTCGTAAACTTTACTCCACTTTACTATTATAACAACTACTAATACTATTACTAATAATACTATTGTGCTGCCAAAATGTCTTGAGCCGTGGCAAAAATGCGAACTAAAGGTCACATCCACGCGTTGAGCCAATAAGGGTTCAGCAGCTGCTAAGCGAGAAAGCCTTAGCGAAAGAGTGTGGAATTCCTTCAGCCGATAGCAGTGCCTAAAACGGAAGACTAGGGCCGTGTCCAAAAGCGCATAGTGCACACTTCAAGGATGCACACTCGAAGTCTACAAATGGAGTGCACACTAAATAGTGTACACTTCGTCAAATTAGCTTTTGATCCACACTTGTTTACAGCGCCTCATCGTGGTGGAATGTTGAACATTGATAACAAAAGAAGGGAGAATTACGAGTATTAGAAAAAATTACCATGCTTTTTTTTTTTTTTAAGATGAATGACTTTCCAGTTATATTAGAGATAAATATATCACAGATTGACAATATGGGGTAACCATAAAATGACTTGAGAGTTTCTTTCATGTATGCCAAGAGCTTGTTTTGCAGTATCTGCAAATATTTATCAGCATAAAAACCACTAAACTATTGGCGATGTTCTATTTTATTAGGCATGCTCGCGCGAGGGAATATTTATTAATCCCCCGGAAGAAAAGCAGCACTGGTGGTTAGGGCGCTGATGACACTGTTGCGAAGTAGCTTAGGAATTTTATTGCAGGTGAAAGTAGGAATTTGCAAAAGCGTTAGGACACCGAAGGTACCGAGGAGAGCGTTATTTACAATAATGTGGCTCAAAACTACTTTGGGAGAGAGTTCATATTGAGTATAATTCCTTTGTGTACGGTAGATACAAAACAATGACACTATAATTGTCACCGTTCTACTGTATTGCTCAGTTACAGGCATACTGATTAGACTATCTCTACCATATTGTGCTAATGTTGAAGTTCCTTATATGTTACTCTTTCTTTGTGAATATATAGATTTTACCCGTATATCTTCAAAATAGTGCCTCCATGTTCTTAATCTACACCAAAAGTTAACTCTTACAACGATGACAAGGAAAGAAGTGGTGAAGTTGAACAACATGAGGACCAAAATTAACAGGAAAAAGCTATTGTGTCACTATGAAATACCAATTTATAAGGATCAAGTGTACTCAAGGTGGATACCCCTAATTAAAATAATATGTTAAAAAATATAAGATTACTATCTTATAAGCCCGCTTAAATGAGTTCTGTACATTATATACACTTCAACATCTGAGTGCACTTCACTATGCTTTCGGCGCCCTACATCTTTCTTGAAATATACCAGCTGTCTCTCCTACATGCTTCCCACTACGAAAATGGTTACTCAGTAACGAAACAAATCCCCTTGTCCAAATATAATCATAAAAAGCTACTATCAATCTAATAAGAATTTTATGAAAATTAAGAGACGGTTTTATGAAAAAATACAGTATGCAATGTAGTGGCTCTCATTGTTCAACTATACGGAAGGAATTATTTGTTCATAATCAATTCATAATGGGATTATATAAATTAAAAGGAAGGTAAGTCTTTATTTTGGCCATTTCATTCAATGAATCGTTCAATGAACCCATTCGTAACCAAGACTGAAAAGAACATCTCCTTAGAGCATCTAACCTGCCTTCACTCGCTGACGCTCGCTCGGCAATATTATGTGAATTAAATATTAAACTTTGGTATAGAAATGAACCTAGTTACTAACTACATATATAAGCTAACAGGCGAGTTCTCAAAAACGGAACCGAAAGATCAAATCGCTGAATCGAAGAATCAAGAAAAAAGAAAGAAAGAAAAGAAAAGAAAAGAAAAAATGGCCAAAGTAAACACTTGCCAAGAGGAATTTGTGAAATCTTTGATAAATGTGGAGAAAGAAACTTTTGATCTGTATTTCACTCTTTGGCAGCTGTCAAAAATGGCTAATGTGTGGTAATTGGTATATTACAGTCTCTTAAGTGCAAGGAAATATGGTAGATTTGAAAGGAATTTGTTTAGAATCAAAACTAGGCCTATCTACCTACAAATTAATATTTGCAGCTGCAACTGTAGCTGTAGGTATAGAGAAATGAATAATCTAGGTATTCATTATTCTATGATAGAACTTAACATTTTAATTCATACGCCATTAAAATTTTTCATTTACGTGCAAATAGCTCCATTACTGATAGTATAATTATTTCAATTAAGCTACATAAACCACGTAATATTTAAACACAAATGCCTTTATAGCATTATCAAGGAAACTATTTGGTTGCTTTCCCTATACAATTTTAAATTCCATTGAATACTCAAAGAACACAACATAAATACGTTTGTTATTTGCGTTACATTTTTATATCCCACTTGTAAAATCACTAACTTGTATATTTATCAAGTAAACTATTATTAGATCAGCCCACAAATTTATTCACCTCAACAAAAAAATATTAAACATATGTCCTTTAAAATTTTATTAAGTCACTTTGACATTATTGTTGTTCCTACTACGAAGAACTCCCATCTTAAGTACGCAAGTGTGCTAACGTAGTGTACATCCTCGCACACTACGTACTATGCACTCGCAGACTTGTGAACTTGGACCTTTTGACGCACACTAGGTGACGTCCTTTCCGGAAATAAGCGTACTTCGAATGCACACTTGTATCTTTTGGACACGGCCTAGGTGTCAAGTCAATGTGGTATATTTATACCATCATTATTATTAGTAGTAATAGCAGCAGTAGTAGTAGTAGTAATAGCAATATTTGTAGTAGTAGTATAGCAAGAAGAAGAAGAACGATACATCTCAGGATAAACACCAGATCCATTTCTTTGTGAACTAAGCGACTGCAAAAAACTACGCAGTGTGGAAGCGACTTTCGCAGGAAAACTACACAGTGTAAAGTAGCGTCCGTTATGGAGTATATATACGCCATAAACAGTTAAGGGGTTAACAGTGCTCTTTGTTGGTCTATATTAAGCTGAAATGAAGTTTATTGTACATGAAATCTTGCGAGCTTTCGAAGATATGGAACACGCTCATGTTTGAAGAAAAGTTGTCATTTACACCTTGAATACCTCAAAACATGTCTCTAATAATTCGGAAGAAAATATCTGTGGTACTAATTAATGTATGGCCACTCACTTCTGCTGCGTCAAGCCCCGGCTCAATTCTAGCTCGTGTCATGTTGGCTTTGATGGACAGACGCCGTGCGCGTGGGTTTTCTCGGGTTCTCTCGTTTCATTCCACCAATCATCCCATCAACATTCATCGGTTTTAACCAAAGTTGCTGAGAGATCTTAAATAAATTAAGTTCGAAATAGTACATACTAAAGTATATTGAAAAGTTCAAAATGGCGCTACAATACTATGTATAGCTATGGTCTACAGCTTTTTCATCTACACAATTACTGGAAAGCTCGGACCCACCCATTTAATTTCTTTAAAACAAGTGAGGCCATGAATGCGACCAAAGAACTAAATACATGACAGGGTGTCTATCGGTCACGAAATCCGAAAACGTTTATGACAGTCGCGAAAGTTAGGTTTTGGGTCACGATTTTTTTTATCTGCACAAATATATGTACAGATTTAAAAATTTTGTTCTATAAAATGTCCAAATTCACCACCAAAAATGTATATGGTCGGCTTTAGACACTATCAAATCTCAAGAAAAACGCGCTTCTATCGCATGCATGAAAATTCGGCCTAATTTGCACCCAAATACACTCTTGAGAATGTTACGAAATGTTATGGTTTGGTAAAGAAAAGGTCACAAAGAATCACGATACTTCATTTTGGAATTTTAGTAGACACCCTGCATGAGCTCAAGTAGTACATCTGTATAGCATATTAGACATAACGTCTCTCATATTGGATTTCACTTTATTTCCCCAAAGTGCAATAGGTTCTGGAGACATACCAATTTCATGTAAAGTTTTCTCAGAAATTCACTGATGATGTTTTACCGTTGAGAAGTTTTTGCATGTGACATCTAAGTGATAGTTGGTTCTTCGGAAAAGTAGGTATGTCCTTGAGAAAACTTTCGAGCAGCGCATTGGAACACACATTAAGTGCATGCATTAAATGCGTAAGTAGGTTATGCAGTCAGTTAAGTGTGTTAAAGTACGTTATGAAGTTGCATTTTGCAAAGCATTAAACAGAATTTAAGCATCTTGTACCTGCATTACCTGCTGAAGGTCAAGAGAACGAACATATTTATCTTCATGTCATGCGAGGGCATCTTTGTTCGAAATTGGGTGTGCCTTCATCTCTTGATTGTGTCCTTGTACATAGACAATTAATATGTACGATTTGAATTGTTCCTGGCAGCGAATATTACGCAATTTTACTCGGGTTTTTCATATATATATTTCAAATGATATGCTTCTGTATGTGATCTACGTCAAATTTCGCTCTAAATGTCTAAGTGTTTTTATTGCAGGAGCTACAACTGAGCCTTGTAGGAGGAAGAAAGGTACAACACATCGTACGAAGAATATTGGAAAAACTATTCTGCAATAATTTGGCACTTCAATTTAACTGGACAGGCAAGCACAACAAGAAACCTCTCAGGCACCTGAAATTGATGGATATTCTACTAGGTGAGTATTCGGGATGCTTTCAGTTGTAGGCTTCTAATACTCTGTAAGGAAGGCCTCACCGGCGGTTTGTCTGTGTGTAGCGAGTTTCAAATCAGGGTTCCCCTATAAGTATCATGAATTTTTAACATTTTTAAAGCTGTAGGATACATACTTCAAATGGCTCACCTCTGGTGCGTGGAGACCCCGGATTGGACCCAGTTCATGCCATGCGGGTTTGTGGACACTATGTGCGTGGGGTTTCTAGGAGTTCTCCGTTTTCTTCCCCCCATCTTCCATTCCATCAATCACCATCCATCCATCCGGTCTGAACCAAAGTTGCAGAAGGACCCTAAAATATATTCAAACTCTCGACTGTTAAATCTTGCTGTTGTTTCAGATTCTTTGGACAGTTCCTGTTCCATTCCTGTCAAGGTGCATTTTTTTCGTGCGATTTAAATGCATTTTTGGTTCCGTATATCCCCCATGGCTAGGTAGAAGGAAATTCATTCAGCTTTAATGTTTGGACTGTAATTTAATAGGTATCATTAATAATACCAATAATGTGTTTTCTGTATACTGTAACGAAAGAAAAGAAAATAATATTTTGACTGTCAGGTCCCGAGATAGTCCCGCCTTCCAACCGTTGAGGAGCGACCGCTCTCCAGCTTCTACTAGTGAACTCCGCATGCATGCATGCAACAAAAGCATCTGTCGTGTCGGTGTGGATGCTACGATTTCTGTCAGTAAACTATGCATGCGAGTAGTTACTGTTGTGACTGGATCCAGTTGAATTAGTTTGCATAATTTAGGTGGTTTGATTGACTGGCTGCGTTTAATTAGCGTCATCAGATTTTTATGATTTTACTGGAACTGTAAATTGCTGAACATACATTTTTTCGTTTTGCTGTTGTTTAGGTGGAATAGGATAATAAATTAATTTTCTTACAACATTAACGACTATTTTAGGTTAAGTTAATGTCATGTACTGCATTGTAGAAGTTTTTTCTCTATACGTTATACTTCATGTTGGAATGTTACTTGTCAGGATGAATGTTATGTATTCATTTTTTATTCCTTGTGCTTGTTCCTAAATATGTTTATGACAAATATGTTACCTTTACCGTCTGTACTCTAGAGGCTGTAGTTGTTTTTATGGTAGCATTCTTACTAGTACATTTACTGGAGCCGCGTTGGCTCATTGGTAGAGCGCTCGCCTCTGGTGCATAGAGTCCTTGGTTTGATCCCGGCCCGTGCCATGTAGGTTTTGTGTTGAAGAACCACCGTGTGCGTGGGTTTCATCGGTGTGAGTCAAAGCTACTTAAAGCCTTTTAAAAAATTAAAAATTCAATATACCTATTACTGCTATTATTCTCTATTCCATCTATACATGTGCATTTTGTATATAAAGGATGCCGCCTTCTATGTGTGGGGGCTAGTGCCATAAATAAGTCATCGTCCGCGAGAACTTGTGGAAAACACCCCCGATAACTAAATGGCCAACCAGAACCCTCATTTCCAGCATTTGACAACCGCTCGTCAAGTCCACGTGGAGTACTTAGTTGCCACAGTTCCAAACGCTGTCCTTTCAGCAGTGATTAGAAGATTGCTGTTCAACATATATAGTTTCTTATATAGCAAAACGTGGAGGCCTGACATCTGTTTCACATTAGTGATAGTATTGGGAGTGAGAGTAAGAGACACGAGACACAGTGGGTGCTGCGACATTGCAACCCCGTAAATGCGGTCAAAAGAGGGATAGGGGGAGGAAGAGATACTGCTGCAAAATCCAGCAGGGGAAGTTCAAACAATTAGCCGAACTGCACATCTATAGATGGAATACACAATAATGCAACTGACGTCTTTCGGAACATCATTTTCCATAAATTCGACATAATTGCAAGACAGAAATAAGCATCAAGAGGATAAGATTATCTTAGCTGAGATTTTCCAGGATTTTCCTCAGCAGCACCAAGCATATGTCCCAATCTTACCGTATTAATAGGGCGTTCTTGTCACCTTCTTACTATCCCGGCCAATCCAAATCTCGGTAATTAAAAATTAATTGAATCCTGTGAAATTAATCTTGAGTCAAAACAAAAATAACTACCGGTGATTGATAACATCACGTAAGAACACGTTGCTTTATATTAGTCAACAATTTCCTATAATAAGGTAGTGTTATTTAAGAATAACTAGACCAAAGCCCACCCGTGAATGGACAACTATAGTTACATAAATAACCCTCCCAGAGTAGACGGCGTAAACGTTTCAACGAGGTTAGTCCAGTGAATCAGATGCATTTGTCCCAGTCTCCCGAAAAGTATGTGAGGTAGTAGATAGGAGCTAGGCAAAAAAAAAAAAAAAAAAATCCATCAGCATAGAATTTAATTCCTGATTGTAGTATGCCGATCAAATTTAAAAGTCATTGCTCCACAGATTTCCTGAAGAGTGTATCAATTTCTTCACATTGTATTTTTACATGTAATATATTTTAGGATATGTTAACAGAATCACAACACTAATTTCTTTGTAATTGTTTTCAGGTGCAGTTCGGAGAAGCCCATATGCATTGAATGCTTCTGAATGTGAAGTGCATTCCGTAATACAGAACTGGTTTCGCCACGTTAAAGACAGGGATGGTGGACGTGAAGCGCGTAGACAGAAAACTGGTCATGGTCGAGATGCGCCACAACACCCCGAAACGGAACGCGTTGTTATTGTGTAAGAGAAATAACATGGTTGTCTATCTTCAGAGTGGAAAAGAGAAAGAGGACAGGTACTACTTTGTCTTCAGATTGTTTACATAAAAAGTGCCTTCTTATTCCAGACTTTTCGGCATATGTTTGCATTCCTTTCTGTAACATGGAACATTTTTACTAATGCGTATATGTCATGTATGAAGACTTCTCATCATAGATTTTTCCAGGACACACATGATTTTCCAGTATGTTACAAAAATTAAAAATTTGAAATGTACGAGTTACAGTACAGACGAAAATCTGTAAAATATGGTATTATGGGTGCTAGGAATATTTGTTGATAGAATGGACATTTCGAGTATCCCTGATGACAAGGATATCCAAAATGTATGTTCTGTTACATATTTTTCCAGTGTAGTTATAGAGGGTTTTGCCAGGACTAACTCTTACTTTTCACATTTTTCATATTGAACGTTGATTTTGCATTATTCACAAGAAATGAAAAATCAAAGATTCCTTGGTAGAATCTGCACCACAAGTTCGTTAAATTCTACTTGCTTTCCCAGAATGTTTTTAGTTTTTACGTAACAATAGTCTAGTAATGATTAAAATAGTCTTCTTGTAACTTAATTACAAACTGGTTTACTTGAAGTTTCAGTTTTGTTAAGAGCTTTTATTAACTCTCACATTTAAATGCGGAAGGAGGACTTGAAAGCAAGGATACTTAGTGCTTGCATTTCAACTGAAGTTGAGTTTTGTGCGATTTTTTTTTTTCATATAAGGCTAGGTAGTGAGATATTTTCGGTAAAGGAGCTTTTATTTTTAAGAACATCTAATGTTTAGTTTTTTGCGTTGTCAATTCTTCAGTTAATCTATGCTATGTAAACTTCTATAAATAGGTGTAACAGGTATGATTCTGATTTTTACTTGTACACACATTACTGAACATGATCAGTCTGTTCAGTAGAATATCTTACACGTAGAACTCGAGCTTCAACTGAAACTGGAATTCTACTAATATGTTTAATAATTGTTTCGAAAAAGGAAATATGCATACTAAACAGACACGTTTCGTTGTTTTTATTTACAATTTGTATGTTTTGTATTTTTATATGACTTCTTGAGCCGTTTTGTTTTGTAAAAAATCTGCTGAAATATATAGTATGTACATCACGATAAAGTAATGCGGCTTCTGCACATAAATGTATGTTTCATTTCTTTTAACCAATTTTATTATTATTATTATTATTATTTCTTGAAGAATAAAAGTTCATGTATATTTCTTTCCAAATGTATTTTTTTCATTGCTTTGTAAGACCTTATAAAAATCATCGTATATCCTATAATTACGACATTAGAAAATTATAATTACTCCGTATCCGCACATGAACGCAGCCGGAACATAGGCGTCGGAATTTAGAGAAAGATTAATGTTAAATGTAATGTAAATGTACACTCATATCCAAAATGATTATCACATATCTATATATAACTGTCTTCTTGTAAGAATATAACTTGATAGTGATCTTGCAGGGTACTTTTATTACTGATACTATGTGTATAATCGAGAAATGTATATTTGTGGTAAATTTAATAGGAAAAGAATTATAATTACGAAAATTAGAATGAGTAAAACAAAATGTTGCTAAATGGACAAGAAAGTTTTATTTTCGTTTTATTGTTCTTATTTATTGCTCTTTTGACATGAAATTCGCCACATACACGTCTTTGCCGAATACACACCTACTAACATTATAAGAAATACCGGGCGAATTCGTTATCAAATTATGTTCTTATATTTATATACATGGGACAATAATTTGGAATGAGTGTACATATTAATTCAAGTAAATTGTTAAAGATTTTTTTTGGCAAACTTTCTTTTGAATGGCGGTGTAGCTAAACTGCATGTAAGTATCAAATATGTATTGTGTGATAACAACTAGTCCTCTATACAGCGTTTACTATTATCAGATGTAGATGTTTAGAACGTAACTGCCGCGGATATAGGGAATCTACACCCCTGGATATCTGCGGGAGGTACGTTTCAACATCCACAGCTGATATTAGTAAGCACTCACGCTTACCGTCGGCAGGTTATTCCTATCTGATCGGGATATGGTCCAAAAATTGTCGTCTATCGCCGGTGAACTCTCCATTTTTGGTCGGCAAGTCGTCAGTAATTGGTCGGTATTATCGGGATTTGCTCGGGAGATTGTCCAAAAATAGTCACGTTTATAGTCGGTGAGCTGTTCATATTTGGTCGGCAAGTCGTCGGTAGTCAGTCGGGATAATGTCGTTATTGTCCTAATATGATCGGGAAATCGTCGGGAAGTTGTCGAAAAAGCGGACATAACGACCTTTTCCCGATTGTCGGGGCCAACTTTAACTGACCATTTATGGATGTCGGGCCGATCATTTTGTGCTACTAGGGTACTGAGTTTGACAATTTATGTTTCCTCCAAGAAACATATATTTGAGCTATTCTTGTTTTCATGTTTTTATTCTATTCGAATTTCATGCGAATATTATAAATATTTAAAAATAAAAGATCATAATTTTAATGTAAACGTATGAAGGTAATGACAGACTTATATAAGATAAATGCAACTTATTATATGGAAAGATAAGAATAATGAATATCGAACCTCTTAATTTCTCAAAGTTTATTAATGTATTAAATTATAATCTTCAATGTGTTTATATGTTCTAATTTTGTTGCCTTCTGACCCTGCTAATATTTAGTACTATAAAGATCATTGTTTGTACATAATGTTGTTTGTGTATGAAGGAATAGTTAATTTTACCCTAAAAGGAAACTATCAGTTAGATTTAATTTTTTTGAATAGCCTCATTCATGATAATTGTAATTCGTCGCTATTAGTATTGAGATATATTGATAAATATAAAAATGTGTAATGTTATAATGTATTATATATAAATGGAAAAGTAGAATATGTGTATTAAAGGTGATATTAAATATACGAGGGCTATTCAAAAGGTAGGTGTTTCATGATATTTAACCCAGGGTTATTTCCTTCATAGTAGAACTATTATGGAAGTCCCGTCCGGGCGACATCTACAACGATAACGTTGTAAATAATAATTTCAATCTGTGCCAATTTATAAAAAGGGATCAGAGGCGAATTATTTGAGCAGTATTATGTATAAAGAAAAGAAAGACACATAGAGATTTCGAGATTTCGATTTGGTAATCGTTAACTAAAAAGAGAGTTGTTACTATAGCAACGTCGTAAATAAATGTACATGTACGTAGACATCTTGTCGAGTAAACAAGTGTCTGTATAAAGGTGTAGACATCTTGTTGTATATGCAGAAAGTTGATTATGTACGTTTCTTATGGTTAAGTATTAAAAACAAGCTAAGAAAGTGTTAAAACGTTTAAATTATTTTGAAGATTACTAAATACGAACCAGGAGACACCCTTACATGCACTAAGAAGCACTGACGATGCAATAATGATTGACACTAATTTTATCTATAATGCGTTAAGTCAAGTTAAGTTCACGGACATGTAATTTCAACATCACTAGCGGACAAATTGAGGCACGACCAAGCATTAACTTAGCACAAACAGTTGGCATTAGATAATCACTTCTATCTCAATTACGGAAAAAAGCGGGGCTATCTTGACTTCAATTTGGCCCCGAAATTTAAATTTTTCATATCTTTGTTATTTCGATAGCACAAACGCTGAAATTTAGGCACTAAACAGCACTAACGTAGCACAAACGAATGACATTATTTATTTTTGTCCGTCCAAAAGTGGTGGGGCCAACTTGATACTAATTGTTATGTGTCGTGTACTTATAATATGATATACAACATTAACGAGTACTAACGAAGCACTAATGATAGATAAAATCAAAATTGTGGTCTGCTGTAGGTTTAGTGCGTGGCGTGTTGGCATGAAATTAGAAGGGTAAAATGGATGTTTTAAAAATGTAGGCGTTATCTGTTGAGCATTAACGATGACATATGCAGCACTAATGACGTGTGTAATAAAAATTGTGGTCTGCCGTAGATTTCGCCTCTGGTTTTCTGGCATGAAGTTAACAGGCCACGAATGGCCTTCTTAAAAAAATGTAGACGTTATCGATGGATCACTAACGGTGGGATAGTGGCACTGGAAATAATTACGAAGCACTAGTGACAGGTGCAACCAAAATTATGTTCTTGTGTGGATTTACTCCCTGGTCACCTGCCATAAAATTAGCAGGCTAATAATGCCTTTCTTAAAAAAATATAGCCGACATATGTGAAATACTTATTATAAGATATGGAGCACTAACGAACACTAACGATTGGATGTGCGGCGCTAAGGAGTACTAATGACAGATGTAAACAAAATTGTGGTTTCCCGTAGGTTGCATCCCTGGTCTGTTACCATAATATTATCAGATCAATATTGGCTTTCTCAAAAAATGTAGTCTTTATCACTGGATCACTAATGGTGGAATATACGCTCCTGACGCGTGCTGACGAAGCACTGATTGCAGATGTAATCAAAATTGTAACCTCCAGGTGATTCTGTTCCTCGTTTCCTGGATTGAGGTCAGCATGGCAATAATGGAGTTCAAAAAAAATGTAGCCGTTATATATGCAGTAGTAACGATGGGATATGCAGCACTACCGAACACTACCGATGGGATGTGCGGCACTAACGAGCACTAACGAAGAACTAGTAACAGATGTATACTTGTGGGTTGCCGTCTATTTCATCCCTCGACTTCTGGCATGAAGTTAGCAGGCCAATAATGGTTTTCTTCAAGAATGTAGCCGTTATCTCTGAAGCACAAACGATTAGATATGGCGCACTAACAAGCACTAACGAAGCACTAATGACGGGTATAATCAAAATTTGGTCTGTTGTAGGTTTAGTGGGTGGCTTTTTATCATGAAATTATGAGAGGAAAATGACATTTGTAGAAATTTAGCCCTTATCTGTGAAACGCTAACGATGGGATACGCTGCTCTAGCTAACACTAACGAATCATTAACAAAGGGTGTAATCAAAATTGTGGTCTGTGTAGATTTGGTCCTGATCAGTTGGCATGTAGTTAGCAGGCAAATTATGTCTTTCCTTAGAAATATATTCGTATTCTGTGAAGCACTAACAGTGGGATATGAGAGACTAACGACGCACTAATGACGAATGTCATCGAAATACTTGTCTGTCGTACATTCCATCCGTTGTCTGCTGGCAGTATGTTGCAGGCCATTAATGTTTTTTTTTTTTTTTAATGCAGTCATTATCTATGGAGCACTAACGATATAATACTCGGCAGAAACGAGTACTAACGAAGAACTAATGACGGGTATCATCTGTCGTAGATTTCGTCCCTACCGTGCAGACACAAGTTAGCAGGCCAATAATAGTTTCTTCAAAATTGTAGGCAATATCTATAGAGCATTAACGATGGGATATGCGGCACTAACGACCACTAATGATGTAATAAGGATGGGTGAAATCGAGAATATATATCCGTTATCTTTGGAGCATTAACGAGGGGATATACGGCACTAATATCACAGATATAACGTTACTTAATCCGCGATAAATACGTTATATGATTTAGGTCGTTATGATAATTACCATTATATCACTTATCTGCTTTATTTACCTCAGTAATATCGTGGTTATTGAATACCTGAGTACCATATCCACAAAACCTGACGTGGGAAACAGAGGTTAAAGTTATCTTACGAGAACACATAGATGACACAGATGTTATCCTTAGCTATCTCGTTTATTATAAGATTTTTATTTACACAGATGTGGGTTTGACTCTTACAAAGCTATTCTAAACCCGATAAACTTAACGGAATCAATCATTGAGTCACCCACTTGAAAATGTGTTGTTTGCATTGTCTCAATGTTATTCAATTCTGACATCTATTGAAATTATTCGACAATAATGCAGTTATTAGATAAACTCTATTAGTACATTGCGAGTAGATCGACAATAAATAGCATTACATGATAAAAATTGTTTTGAATATTCTCTTAACATCTATCGCTTTGTCATTTGTCTTAATCCTAGTATATCTTAACTTAAGGTTCCGAGGACAAGGAAGATCGCATTTGCCTGACCATACTCATGTGTCAAATTAAGAAAAACCATAAAATATACAACTTACATGTTCTGGATTCCCAATACAGTAGTCCGCCAAGTATTGTCCAAAACGAGACAAAGTTAACGAGACGAGACTTCTCGCGATATCGGATACGAGCCAAGACCGACCGAGACTCGATCCTCACTACGACCGAGAGAAGACAAGATACCCTGGTCTAAAAACCAAGAGTTTTTATATTCGCCTCATCTGTTATTTTCACTCTCAAGTCCTTCCGGATCAGTCTATTCTAGACTATGAAATAATAGTTTCTATGACGTATGCGTGACTTTCACACTTTCACTGAAGAAAATTGTTTTTGCTTATATAAGTGTTTTCATTTCCTGGTGTCCTTCGTACATGTTTTTTAGAAATACCATTTATATCTTATTTACACATTTTTGGTATCTCTACGGCGACACTGTTTTAATGATGAAATGTCTGATCTCTTAAATTAAAAAATTCGATCAAAGTTGATATTTTCGTGATACTAACGAGCACTAACGAAGCACAAACTATATGTGAGGTTGAAAGTGTGGTCTGCCATAGATGGCTTGTCAGCTTCATGAAACGGACCCATTTTGTCACCCAACAAACTGTAATGTTTATAGCACTAATGCTGCTCGAACCAGCATTTTCATTTATGGGATGCTTTTGATATGTTGGCCTCTTCGCATGAAATTAACAGGCCAATAGTGACTGTTAAAAATTGAAACGTTATTTTTGTAGCACTAACGATGGGATTTGCGGCACTAACGAGCACTAACGTAGCACTAACGATGTGTGAAATCGAAACTGTGGCCTGCCATAGACGGCCTTTTGTTTAAGCCCCCACTTCCCCCTGCCTTGGCCGATTACTTTCAGACTTATTTATCGCAGACGCAACTGCCACTTGCCTTTATTCTCTCTCTTATACTTTGATGTTTCTTTGTTATATTCCTGTCTTTCGGCTGTCAAACCTCAGCAGATTGAAGTGTTGGACATTTCTTTTCAGCATGGCACCTAATATTTAAAACCATGCCCTTTTATTTCTCTCTCTCTTTTTTTTTTTTTTTTTTTTTTGTTTGTTTGTTTTATTTTCCTTTATTTATTCTTTTTACATGCAGAAAATAGCCCGAAAGAAGAAAGAATATAACTGATCAGTACATAATATAAATGATTGGGAAGCAGCCCATTCACCACCCTGAAAACTAAAAACATAAAAAATAAACAAAACACGGTGTAAAAAACAACATCTTCTTATTTGGTGTTAACTGTCTTGTATTTTCTTGTTTCTTTCATGATTCTGTATGCTTTTATCACACTGTTTCTCATATGTGTTTATTACACGAACACTCACAACACTGACACACACACAATATTAAAAGAGGTTATAGAAATAAAAGCGACATAAATAAATAAATAAAAAGAAACATAAGTTTTTACTATAGTTCTGAGTGTTTGCCATAACTTTAAAATTCTTTCTATTAGAATTTCATTTTTTTATTTGTGTCTTTTCAAGGTGCTATATTTGTTCAATTACCTTCTTCGTTGGGTTCGTTCATTCCATAGGTTTCTCAATACATGCTATGTTATTTTTTGAAAGTTATCGAATTTTGTTTTATCCTGCCGTAAGCTAGACCAATCTTCTTCACTAAGTTCATCTCTTAGATTCCTTATTTCTTCACTAGTTACGTAATTTTCACAATTCCATATTATGTGTTCAGGTGTTTGGATTTCTCCACATGAACACATTTCGTCATTTTCAATATTTAATCTTTTCAAATGTGTTTTGAAGGAGCCATGTCCCGACAGCGCTTCATAATTTCCTTCTTTATTTCACCAATTTGGTATAGTGATTTAGGTACTTTCATTTTTTTAAATTGTTTGAAGAGTGATGGCCACAACAAATTGTCAAAAGCTCCACTGATATCAACATAGATTACTACCTGGTACTTGTCTATTTTTCCATTTTCTATTAATTCTAACAGCCTCCTTATAGCTGTCTCCGTACTTTTCTTCTTCCTAAAGCCATGCTGTAGCTTTCTATGTTTCGATATTTGCTAAGTCTGTTAGTGATTACTCTTTCGAATATTTTTCCTATTATATTTAAGAGACAGATCGGTCTATATGACTTAGGGTCATCATTTCTTTTACCTTCGTTTTATTATTATTATTATTATTATTATTATTATTATTATTATTATTATTATTATTATTATTATTATTATTATTATTACTAAGTTTGAATGTTTCCATATTTTAGGAATTCTTTTCGTCTTGAGGCATAAATACTAGAGTCTTGATAGATATGGTGACAATGTATCTGCATTTTTCAGGAAAATTTCTGATTTTATCATGTCTGGACCTGCTGCTTTCTTCTTTTTAAACATTTTTATGTAATTACGTATTTCTTGATTGGTTGTTTCTTCCATAATTTCGTCGTTTGTTGGTAAAATTTTCATTTTTTCCCTCATTTGTTTGTGCATCTCGTCATCGTCTTCTTTTTCGTCCCTGGGTAAAAGTTTTTCCATTAAAAATTTTATAGTACTTTCCCATCCTTCAATAAAACTTCCGTCATCTTTTCTTAAGGTTGAGAAAGTTGTTGGCTTCTTTATTTTCTGACTAATTATTTTATATGGTTCACCCCAAATGTCAAGGTTAGTATTTTCTTGTAGGTAGTTCTTCCAACTATTTACTTTCATTTCTTTTATTTTGTTTTCATATATTTCTTTTTGCTTCCTGCATTTTTTAGTCATATTTGTTTCAATTCTATTTCCCATGTCTCTTGATATAATTTTTTAGCTCTTTTCGTTTTTAGTTTTAAGTCTTTTAGTTCATTATTCCGAAAGGAGTTGTTTTTATTTGATTTTCCATCTAATGTTCGTGTTTTAGTTGAACTTTTAATTGCTTTAATTATTTCAGTTTCCAATGTTTCAGCTATTTCATCAACATCGCTATCGTCTTCAATTTGTGGCAATTTAATTGTCTTCCAAAATTTAGTCCAATTTATTCTTTCAGTGTTATATATTACAGTTTTATCGTTTTCATTTAGATTGTTAGAATTTGTTTTCCTTTTCTCGTATAGTATTACGTAATCTCTAAGAAATGAAACATGAATGACTAGAAAGAAATGATGTAGAGAAGAAAAAAATGTCGATAACTCAGAAGTTCAAATAAAGTTAAATATCCTCTACAATTACCCCCAAATACTACGTACTGTATGTTTACTTTAATTCACAAAACATATGCTCTATCCATTATGATGGTGAATTCCAGAGCGAAATATGGTATTTAGGTCATGGAATCTTATTTATCTTTAGAGTATACTATAATAAAGCTATTCAAATAGAAAAATCATGAAAATGAAGAAAAAATCCAAAATTCTCGTTTTTTTTTTAAAAAAAAACGCTTTTTGTGTGCAAAAAACCATCGATTCACAAAAGCCGGCTTTTTTGCATCTCTAACTAAAACATATTCAACCATACATCTAAACTGAGATAAACAACATTTGTATCCATCCGCTGTTCACAAATATGATTGGGTAGTGATGCTTCATTCTGATTCTCGCATGAAGAGGAACAAATTTTAGACGTAGATTTTAAAAATCCTTGTCGTGCAGCAGGAGAAAACTCGAATGGTTAAAAAAAAAAAAAAAAAAAAGATTTTCTGAAGTTTGTTAGTAAGCAATTCTCTTTCAGCATTACCGGTGAGTTCCGAAAGATTTACTGTATTTCTTAAGAGGTCATATGTTCAAGGAAGTAAATTGATTGTTTAAATACAATAATATCGATAACTATTGCTATTGTGGAAGAAGGTCCTCTCCACAATTTTGTTGTCGAGTATTATTTATTAGTGATTGATTTATTCATTGAAGTATAATGTTCGAATCAATCCTGATACCAACTTGAAGTGACAAGCTGCATATTTACGGTATACAGATAAACAGGGGTGGATCCAGGAAGGACTTCTGGGGAGGCTGTGGGTTGGAATACTGATACTTAGAGCGACCTTTAAGAGGACCAAACTCTGGGATGGGTTTTACTTATATATATAAAATAAGAAAGTTTCTTCTTCTGGGGGGGGGCAATTGCCCCGATCGCCCCCCTGGATCCGCCACTGCAGGTAACATTGCGAGATGTTTGAGATAATGCTGCTTAAGAATATGACATGCAAATAAACATTAAGATTAAAGCAATGGCGATCGGAATTAGCCAGTCATGTGGTTCGGATCCCACATTAAGCTGTAGGTCCGCGTATCATATAGCTTCGCTGCTGAAAGGGACGCAAAAATCAAATCATACTATATCATGGAACTAGCCGGTCTGTATCAAATAATGATGTAGGAGAGGAGAAAACGGGACAGGTAATTCGTACACTGGTATCTGGGTAGCATTCTTAGTGAGAACGTCCTTAGTTGAAGTCAGAAATGGCAATAGAAGTATTTAGGAAAAAGAAAATCCTATTTTGTTGACCTTTGAAAGAGTTAAGAAAAACCTCATAAAATGTTTCATGTGGAATACTGTATCCTATGGGACAGAAACATGGACACGAAAATATTTCGAAAGCTATGAAAATATTTCGTTGGTTGTCGAAACATGGGTGTGGAGAAAAATGAACAAAATTAGCTAGATCGAACGGAAAACGAATGAGAAAGTGTTAAGAATAGTTAGAAGATAGATGCAATTAAAAATAGGAAGAGAAACTTGTTCGTTGAAAAGGAGCTGTATTGTATTGCTATAAAGACGAAAAGGTTGGCTTAGGGTCGTAGTGTATGGAAACAAATTATCTGCCTATAATGACGCAATACCTGCTATAATTATGTTTGTAAATTGAAAAATAACTCATTTTATTGTGAAAGTAGCACTACAGTTGATGTAGGGTTATGGTCGGCCAGAGATGGAGTGGGTCGTGGGTAAAGTGGGTCAAGATTTGTTAGTTAGTGGGTCGTGGATTAATAGGACGTGACTCACTTCTAACCACCACGACCCACTCTGCTCAGTGCATTGTAGACAGCATCTTCTGAACACTGGTGAATTTGTCTATGTTTTTTACTTTCAAGGCCTACAGTTTCCTTCCTTTTCCATTTGTTTCTATTTCCTTACCTGAGATGCAGGCCCGTAGCCAGCTCGAAAATTTAGGGGGGGCCCGGTGGAAGTTAGGGGGGCCGGTGGAAGTTAGGGGGGGCCGATCCAAAATTATTAGTTCATTCCATATTATAGTTCATTTGCAAACCTACCGTGAAAATTTTAGGGGGGCCCGGCCCTCTAGACCCCCCCTGGATACGGGCCTGCTGAGATGACTACATCTAAGTGTAAAAACAATTTCACTTTTGGGTATTGATATTTGTAATCGTAATAATAGCAATAGGACTTAATACTTGGCTTTCGAGACAGTCGAATTTTAACAGTTTTCTTTCTCTCTTACGCTGGCTTACTTTACCTTGATTTGAGACTTTCAAATTTCATCCTATTTTCCACTGAAAGGTATCTGTAATTCAACAAGGAAATAATTATATATAACTAAATTGAAATTCATCGTAATTTGGCCCATGACAAATATTTTACCATTTTATTTCGTAAAGGTGAGATCCACCGGTATTGTAACAAAGCGGTGGTTGAGCGATTAACCGTAAAAATTCAAACTCCGATTTAGTGATAATTTCACAGCCTTGTTTTATTACAAGGGTAAACATTTTAGTCAGTGGAGAGCCGGGCGTGGATCATGGGTAAAAGTTGGCGACGATGGGTTTTGGTAGGTGGTGGATCAGAGTGGGTCAGAGTGAGTGGGACGTGGGTCAAGTTTTCATTGACCCACGTCATTTCTGGATAGCGCACGTTTACCTGTATCATATAGAGTCAGTATCTAGGCACCCAGCACAACAGTTGCTGAATTATAATATTCGATCATAATGTATTTTAAGATCTTGAAACCAACCGGGAATGAAATCCAGGAACATACTAATAAACGTGCAGTTACTAGCCTTTCGGCAATAGAGACAAGAAAAAGTATGGAATAACTATTACTTATTCAGAAGGGCAACTTAAGTGGCGTGTGTAGGAAATGGTTTTTCAATTGAAAGAAAAAAAATCCATGTGGGTACCAATAAAGTAACAGTTCTATACTGTATATATTGTATAATTTATCTTCCTTGCCATCATGACAGTAATTTCACACGCACATTACAAACAACAGTAGTGGAATGAGAATGGTGGGTAGTTTTGCCTTGCCCTTGAATAAACCCGCATCAGCGTTTTGTTCGAAGGGCACGCGTTTGCGTCTTCTCCCTTTACATTCTTCTCTTTCCCCTCCCGCCAACCCCCCTTCACGTGTTGATTACTATTGACTGCGTCTTCCCTTCTCATGGCATCAATTGGCTTTTCCCCCTACTAACCCTCTTATCTTTAACATATGAGGGATGCAACACGTGAAAATATGTGGGACACACACGTACACATACACACACACAGTTCTGTACTAGTCTTTTCCTCTTTGTGTTAGGTATAATCAAGTATCACCAACTTGCGCTGTAAAAAAAATGCTACAATCTCTACGGAAACATTTTGAGCTACAGCTGCTATTAAGTAAGCATGTGTGATACAATATTGAAATTTCAGGCGAATGTATTAAAGAACTTAGTATGAATAAACAAATTATGTGATTTGACTCTCCTTTTTGATCTAGTAACTAGCGCGAACTTCTTTGATGCACGGAGTCCCGATTTCAAGTCCCGGTAAAAAAGCATTGAACACATTACGGATGTATATGTTGATATGGACAACAGTCCGTATCAATGATATCATTTTTCTTTATAACCAAACCTGAGCATTTAACTGGTTAAGTTTTGTGGCCAGACATGTATAAACATGTTTTTCTATACAGTTCAAATATAATACGTAAAAAACTCATTAATAGTGGATGTACCTTAAATTGTAAAGAAGTAATTTTGTAAAAAAAAAAAAATAATAATAATAATAATAATAATAATAATAATAATAAAACGTAAATGTAGAAAATCTTCGGAAAATATATTAGTTTAAATATATTTTTATGTTGAGTGTTATTATTGAACATTTAGTGAGTAAACTAAGTTTTAATTAGTTTTAGAAATTATAATATAACGAACTTAGTGCTAATGTTATAAGGTACTGAAATTCAGAAACAGTAAGAACGAAGAATGCGAAGCCTAAAAATTCATCACCGCAGAAAGAAAAGGATGAGTAGCACATTTTATTCTATCTCATTCTAACCAAGTAACATTCTTGTTAATTACTAAGTTAATTAAGATTCTAACATCACGTTAATGTTCAGATACTCAAACGGAGACGCTCAGAAATTTTTGTTGGAAGTGGTCCAAAGTTTAGGAGAGGGTTCAAAATATTACAAGACATTATATCTATGAAATATTGAACCTGTGTTATTCCTCACCTTAAATGATGGTAAGTACTGGCAGCTATACTCTCATAAAAGTGATAGAACTAAAGAAATGTAAATAGATCTTACAGTTTAAGGTCCCACAATTACGCCTTTGAGCCTAAGCAGGCCGTAACTTGTCGGGTGCGGGGCAGGAAAAGACAACTGCCCCCAAGGTAGCTCCCGTCGTTCGAGGGAGCCCATTTTAAGACAAGATTTTCTTATTCCATGTACGATACGAACATGAAATTATAAATGAAGCATCAAACAGGTTCACTATATTACATCAATAAAACAGCACACAAAAGGTCAATAAAACAAAAATGAAAATGAAATGAAATCTTTGAGTTTTACGTCCCACGGTTATGCCGGTTAGGGTAAAGGAGACGATGAATATGAAAAATGAATGAAACGGTGGAATGAAGAAAGTGGGAGGAAACGGGAGAACCCCGAGAAAACCCACGAACACGGTGTTTGTCCACTTTAAAGTCCACTTGGCTGGGGCTGGGGCTGGGATCGAACCCGGGACCCCAAACACCAGAGGTGAGCGCTCTACCACTGAGCCACCGCGGCCCCAAAACAAAAATGAGTCTTGGGCGCATTTCAGTAAAAAATGTCTACTATTAGGAGCCTTAGATATAATATTTATTCGTATGGCTTACAGATTTGTCAATATTGTCCCCTTAATTAATTTGTCATGCATGGAACAGGCCCAGGGGTTTGCGGGAGGGCTCACAGGCTCCGGGGACCAGCAAAGAGTAAGAGAAAGATGGTAAGAAGGGGCCTAAATTTTCGAATTTTGTGAGAGAGCGAAATCATTTCTAGGAGGCCCAACTATTAATGCCTGCCCTCCCAGAAAAAAAAAATCTAAGTTTCGGCGCTGAGGCTAAGGGATATGGATGATTAAGACAAGTGAATGATGATGGAAGAATTGGTGGAATGAAAATGAGGGAGGAAACGAGAGTACTCCGAGAAAACCCACAGACACGATGTTCTCCATTACAAAATTACTTAGCAGAGGATCGAACCAGAGACCCTACGTACCAGAAGTAAGCGCTCTATTACTGAGCTCTCTAGGAATGATAGAACTAAAGTCGATGACAAACATCTTGGCATTTTAGCTAAACGAATAAAACGCAAGCTCTGGCGCGACGTTGCCAAGTCGTAAAGGGGTGTGGCTATGCTAAGCAGACAAACTACAGCGCGATCAGGTGGCAGAGGATAGACGTGGATGTGTACAAAATAAACATGGCAATACCGCTGGCCTCTCATTTGCTAGCAGCATTTAAAGGGAACTTGCAGCGCCGCCTTCAAATGTCAAGATGTTTGTTACGCCGTTTAGAGGAAGTTGGTTTTATAAGAAAATAAAAGAGTATAAGTGAAGTGTAAGTTCAAATCTTTAGGCTACACCAATCAGTACTCTATTAAACAAGTATAGTTTTAGTAAGAAAATATACAAATGTATGTCTAGTTTGTGGGGGGGAAGTTCCGGGCCCCCTTTCAAAGGTCTTTTCCCAAAAGGAATTTCAACTAATACTGCATATAGAATAAATATTTAAACAAATATTAATTATTCAAATGTTGTTGACACAATCTTCCTTTCCTTATTCCTATTATTTATGTAAAACTCATTTGAACTCCCTCGTGGCTAAGTGGTTAGCGTACTTGCTTTCGGCATGGGAGACCGGGCTTCAATTCCACGTGAAGCTATAGATTCACGTCTCATACAGCCTCATTGCTGAAAGGGATATTGAAGTAAAAATCAAGACAAAAAGTTAAAATAACATAAAATAGTTACTTGTTGGTTTCTACCATTCGTAAAGTTTGTAGAAAATTATTTTTTAAACTAAAATTGTCACACAATATTTATTACAAAGCAACAAATATCGATTTGTGAGTATTGTTAATATAGAAACATTACACTGAACATTATACGGAGGAAGAAATGAGAATATTTTTATCTATGGTACGTGTGTTGTAGGGATGGTATCGAGACGAGACGAGACGAGACTTTGTACAGTCTCGGTCTCGTCTCGGTTGATAAATAACGGTCTCGGTCTCGTCTCGAGTAAAAAATCACCGTCTCGGTCTCGGTCTCGTCTCGGTCAACAGATGCTTGTCTCGATCTCGATCTCGGTCTCGAGTACCAAATCTCGGTCTCGTCTCGAAAGTCTCGAAAGTCTCGAAATAAATAGTGTGAAATTAAAATAGTGAAAGTATTATTCTCGTACAGTCTGTCGTTTCCGCTTATTTTTTCCTTTCATTTTGACTTAGAATTATGGTATGGTGTACCTCTTCATAGCTAATTTGCTAGTGCTAATACTTTCCATGCGCGTATTCCAGTTCAATGATCAGAGGGTATATCACCCTAAAACCCTAATAGAACCCATATTTCACTTTCAGCAATAGACTTTGTCTCATATAGCCTCAGAACTGCCTATACAATTAAACTCTATTAAATTAACTCCAGTACTATACAGTAGCTTATTTCCTTCCTTTGATTCAGAATTGTTCAATACCTCCTAACGGATAACGCAACACATAGCAGCTCGAATGTATTTAATCGTACCGAAATTGAAACTTTACAATTTCTCATTTATTATTCAATACATTCTGATTTGACTGTCATTTTAAAAACAAAATATAACGTTCATTATCTTAACAAATAGGGTAAATTATTAATAGGGTAAATTGTTACTACAATATACGTATTTTGTTTGAAATTGATGAAATGCTTTATTACCATTTCACATCTCCGTGTTTAATTGACACTTTATAACACGAACGTCCTGAACCTTGTGGTGGGAGCTACTACACTCATCTTTGCTATGTGAGGTCTCGAGTTGGATCACAAAACAAGTTAGATTCAAAGTCCAATGTTTCGTATAATTCGCGTCTCATTTTAAGTGCATTCTGTTTCTTATACAAGTTCATAAGGTCGTAATGCATTACGTAAGCACATATCCAGTGCCGTAACATAGATGAATCTTATTCCTTAGCTCTCAACGGTGCATGCAATCTTTATTCGAGAAAACTAATCGTGCGTTCATTACGTTGAAATTTTATATTGATTAAAAATTACTTGCGAATCATGGACATACATATTACATAAGTATATAGGTAATTCAAGTTATCTGTATCTTTTTTTTTTCTCACTCGCCAAAACAAGTGATTCTTAACTTTCTAGTTTTCTTTTGTATTAATTTTCGTAGTTTTGCTTCAACATGATGGATTGAATAGTCAAAAATATTTTTTTTTCGCTCTATGACTTTCATTAAATTTTGGACCCATTTTTACCCTACCTTACCTAGTAAAAGTTATATATATAGTCTTAGTTGAGGAACCAGTTTTTCGCTTCTGTAAAATTACGAAATTATGACTTGGTTTAGTTTACCTACGAGGTTTAGATATAATAAAATCATCACCATCATCATAATCAACCATTATCAATCCATTGCTGGATGAAGGTCTTTCCAAGTCCACAACTATCTAACTTGGGCAATTCTTTTCCAGGTTACTCCTCAGTGGCTCTTGATTTCATCACACCTTCTTGTATGCGGAGGTTTCCTAGGCTGTTTTTGTATTATGGTGTCCAATCTAGAATTGTGTTCGTCCGTCGATCATAATTTCTTCTTGCAATATGTGCAGCACATTTTCCAGCTCATATTAAATTATGTCATTAGCATCATCAGTATTCAATTCTATATATTTGGGCTACTAATAGTTCGAATTCGCTACTTTCGGAGTACAGACACGCTACTTTTTAATCTTCGGATCTGGCAACACTGACTGAATGATTTAAATCAACATAATGTGAGAACCCTCATTTGGTCTAGCGGCTAGCACTCTTGATTTTGGTTCGCGTGGTCTCAAGTTCGATTTCCGGTAGGGGTAAAGTTGAACGACCGAAATGGTTCGGATTCCACTATAATCATTAGCTCCACGTCTTCTTTAGCCGCCCTAGCATAATGTGGGACGTTAAACTAAAACAAAACAAAACAAAAGTGAACATTGGGTATTACTAACTGTAAGTCCTTGAATAATTGCATATAGCTATATGGTATTGATCGAGTTTGATGTGATCGGTGGTCAAACTAAAGCAAGTGAAATGTAATTAGTGTGTAATTAGAACTTTTAATTAAGCACGGTCTTAATCTAAAGTGTGCACCAGGCCTACGGCTTAGGGGGAACAACTAGTGTTACTGAAAATGTATCAGTTACATTTAATTTGAGTTACAATTTGCATTTACAGGTATTGCTGGAACGAAGACTTAAACATTAACATTATATGTAGCCCAAAGACTATGAAAAACGTATTCTCTTGAAAGCATTCTTGCACCATAAAACAAACTACGAGTAATTTTAAAATATCTTGCAGTTCTACGTTATTTGCACATATTTAGAATAATAATTAGCAATTTATTTAAGTGAGCAACGCTGCTTAAAATAATGTAACTGTCATTTGTTTTAATTAAAACCATCAAAAACTATTGTTGTAATGTTATAGAAGCAAAGGAAAGCAATAATCATTATAAAAATTTAGTACAAATACGTCATTTTAAGCAGTATAATAATCATTACCAATGTGTTTGGTGTCTGAAACGATTTGAAATAACAATTGTTGTAAATGGCGCTATAAGCATTTAAGTCTTTTGGAAGCATCTGCATGATGAGACGTGATGTCAGCGCGTTTTCGAAGTAAAGTAAAGAAAATTTAGAAATATTTAAATTTTCCGTTTCTTGTAACTTTGTTACCTCATTCATTCGAAATATATTATACCATGATCACAGTATTTGACGCTAAGATACAGTTGATGTGCATTGCACCGTCCATGCCATTTGAGTTATTAGAGATTTCCAAAATGTTGATGTTAATGATACTGTGTTGTCCTTTGTTACACTAAATAATGTATGGGCTATTGTGGTTTTGTTAAATAACTAAATTAGAAATATGTAATACTCTACGTAGCGCAATTTGAGAAAATACAACTTTATTTTGCTTTTAGCAAGATTGTTCATCTAGCGATATTGCAGAGAATCTAGAAGAATTTCCCAACTTGGTACAAAATTTCAGCATTTTTAATATATATATATATCGCAGATCATAGGGGAGGGCTATAGGGACTATAGCCCCCCTTAACGCTCAGGTATACACTGGATAAAATGGGTTTCAATCCTACTTTCTTTACACTGGATAAAGCGGCAAACCATGGTTTAGCCCCTCCCTTGATCATATACTGGGTCCGCGGCTATATATATATATATATATATATATATATATATATATATATATATATATATATATATATATATATAGGATGGCCCATTTTAATCTTTCCACGGGGATATCTCGAAAACGGTTGAACATAAATGAACCGAACAAAAACTCAAATAGGAAATGCCATGGGGCACACCTGATGGTGTTGTCGCGGCGCCTACCGGGGCCACCCTTCATGGGGTACCAGAGCCAAACTTTAAAATTTTAAGTGGAAACACGGGGCGAGTAATACCTTGTTCCGTAGATCTTTAAAAAGTAAAAAACGTTGTGGCAAAAGATTTTTCATATTGGTCACCGTATTCAAGATGGCCGCAATGACATGGTGCCTGTATCTGATAAAACGTCCAGTACCACTAATATGAAAACAGTTGGAGATAAACGAACAGTCAGAAAGTGAAACAGGAAAGGCATGGGGCGCGTCGAGTGATGTTCTCACAGTGATCCACGGCTGCCTTTCAAGGGGGCGAAACTTAGAAATTTTGAACCGAAACATGGGTCAAGTGATACGTTGTTGGATAAATTTTGAAACACTAAACAGTATTGTATCAAAAGATTTTTCATATGGGTCGCCGTTTTCAAAATGGCTGCCAAGACATGGTGCCTGTATCAGATAAAACGTCCAGTACCACTAGATCCCTAATATGAAAATAGTTGGAGATAAATGAACAGAATAAAACTCGTATAGGAAAGCAAAGAGGGTATTTATCATTCCACGGCTCGAGTATAATCAGGCACGTAGCCAGGATTTCGTAATAGGGGGGTCCGTGACATGAAATACTGTGGTTATCACACCAGGGGTTCGATAATTCTAAACTATTTTACTGGCAACATATATTGGTTCGTTTATCGAGGATTTTGTAATGAGGGAAGGGGGGTCGTGACTTGAAATACTGTGGTTACACACCAGGGGCTCAATCAATCTAAACTATTTTACCGGCAACACGCCCATATTAGTTTGTTAGGACAATAAAATGAGGATATATTAATCTTTTAATAACAAACTATAAAGAAATCTGAAGTAAAATAATATTTAAAAAATATTGAAAAATATACAGTCTTCCTAGGTAATTCGAACTCGGTTCTTGTTGTCTTCTTCCTTCTTCTTTTTCTTATCTTCGATTAATGCCGTCAAAGATAGCAATGAGATCTCTTTCGGCGATAAACACATCCTATAAAATGGATTAGTGTTGCCGCGAAATTGAAAATTACTTTAAAGTGTAACTGGAATTTATGTTGCCAGGCTCTGGTGATTGTTGGCATTTCTTAAGTTCTATCTGAGAATCTACCTGATAGAACAGGTTTATTGATTGTCATTTGTAGTCCATAGAATTAGCATGAAGCTAAATGGAATTCGAAACGGTCCGTTCAAATAATATTAATTTTTAGATTGAACCCCTTTCCTTTCCTACACACAAAGTTCCGCGTAAGAAGGAGTAACCAAACGTTTGCTGTAGTTTTATACTTTTAAGGCTGATTCTTCTTTTTCTCGTTTCTTTTTATTGCATTCTTTCTTAATTTTTTTCATATATGGTCTCGAAGGGGGGTTCCGGACCTCCCGGACCCACCCCTTGGCTACGTGACTGGTATAATGCAACGGAGACAAAGATTATTAAAGTATAATTAACATGATGCAAAAGAGGAAATGATAGAAAATTATCTTTCCGATCTCTGTCCGTAAGTGGGTGAAGCGGGAATGAATGGTAAAATCTCAAATGAGAACCTCACTTTTAATTATTTGCAATAGATTTGGTTTGTCTGAAACACTTGTGTGTACAAATGACTGGTACTATAATGAATAAAAATAAAGTGAAATAAGGTGAATGAAAATAAAGTGAAATAAGGTGAATAAAAATAAGGTGAAATTCAAGTTTAACAACATTTTGCCCGCCCCTGATAATTTAATGCAATGCGTGCAAGATTTTTGGGACATATCTGCATCAGTATGTACCGTTTCGTTACTAAGGATCACAACTGAAATTACCGTTGAAAGTTATTCGGAATGTAACTGTAGACATCTCAGTGAAACTCATATTCTATCACATGCAAGAAGACATAGAAGGAAAAGAAGCGAACCAATATCATGCAGACGACTGTTGAACAAAACCAACGTTTGTAAACATTGTTCTAAAATTGCATTGTTCGAATTGGTTTCGCATTTCAGTTGATTCATTTTTGCATCAACCATTGCCTGCAATCAAAATGGAAGGTACCATTTAACAAGAATTTTACATAAAAACACATTTCAAATAACTTTGTTTCGTATATACAATTTGCAAAAACTAAGGATCTCATTTGCAATTTCACCGATCCTTCCCACTTCACTCACTTACGGAGTGAAGTTGGGATAAATTTCTAGTAGTTAGATTTCTTCCTTTCCATTATGGCACTTTCACTCTAATCATATTTTCGACTGTTGCAACATTCCCGAGCTATAGAATGATAAATACCCTCTGTGATTTCCTATTCGAATATTTGTTCTGATGTTTTCATATTAGTGATACTGGACGTTTTACCTGATGTAGGTACCTTGTCTTGGTGGTCATTTTGAAAACGGTGACCCATATGAACAATCTTTTGCAACAGCACTATTTAGTTTTTAAAGATATGTTGAAAGAGGTATCACTCACCCCATGTTTCCATTTACAATTTTGAGGTTGCGCCCTGGGCCACCATGAAGGGTGGCCCTGGGAGCCTCCGCGATAATATCAATCGATGTGCCACATGACATTTTCTATTTGAGTTTTTGTTCGGTTCATTTATGTTCAATCGTTTTCATATTAGTGGTACTGCACGTTTTACTGTATCTGATAGAGGAAACATGTCTTGTCGGCCATTTTGAATACAGTGCCCGATATGAAAGATCTTTTGCCACAACGCTTTCTAGTTTTTCAAGGTCTATCGAACGAGGTACAACTCACCCCTTGCTTCCATTTAAAATTAAAGTTGGGCCCCGGGAACCTATGCAGGGCGGACCTGGATAGCAACCGCAACCATATATATATATATATATATATATATATATATATATATATATATATATATATATATATATATATATATATATATATATATATATATATATATATATATATACATACATATATATATATATATATATATATATATATATATATATATATATATAGAGAGAGAGAGAGAGAGAGAGAGAGAGAGAGAGACAAACAGACAGACAGACAGAATTGTATTTGCATCAGCAGTGGATTTTGTTTCTGGAGAGGCTTGAGGAGCGAGTAAGAAACATTTGCGTTGTACGTGCAATGCAAAAAAATTATCACAAATTTATTTCGTGAGGGGTTTGAGCCCGATAACCACCCCCTAAATACGCCAGTTTACATCAGTCAACCGTTCTCATATTATCTAACACAGCAACGAAACAAGTTTTGAGTGAAGGCAATTTTAGTATCTATCAATATCAATATTCGAGACGAGACCGAGACTTTCGAGACTGACCTAAGTCTCGTCTCGGTCTCGTCTCGATTTATAGAGGTCTGTCTCGGTCTCGGTCTCGTCTCGGTATTTAAAAGTCCGTCTCGGTCTCGGTCTCGGTCTCGTCTCGGTATATAAAAGTCCGTCTCGGTCTCGGTCTCGTCTCGATAATTCGAGACGAGACCGAGACGAGACCGAGACTAGTCTCGGTCTCGGTACCATCCCTAGTGTGTTGGTATCCTGCAGATAGGCTACGTACAAAGTTCTAATCAGTTTAAGTGTTCCAAACTTTGCAAGCTTCAGACTTTTATTGATTGACGCGCAATCTGTTGTCCATAAACTTTTTTTTTCTTTTAAAACCCAGTATCAAAATCAAGAGTATTATTACTCACTTGTCAGATACGCGGGGCTTCGGGCAGTTACCCGGTTTACCGAATGTAACGGCTGCAACTGCGTATGATATACAGAGAAAATCAAAATGATAAACCCAATTTCAGAAAATTATTCGTCATTTCAGACTTCGCTTGATGGGGGCAAGAGCATCACCACCATGAGACTTTCACGTTTTTTACTAGTGTATTAGTAGACAATCGATTAAAGTATATGTATTCCTTAAACTCTTGGGGGGGCAATTGCCCCCTCCTGTCCCCTTATATGACGTCCCTGATGGAACCCGTCGGAGGTACGAAATTCATCCCGGGATATTTCCCAGATTATTTTCAACTTGGATTGTCAATATTTTACCCCGGTACTATTTCAACCCCATTTATTGACCCCCCGGAGAAAATCTGTAATCATCATTGGCGTTCAAGTTATTCAGCAAACTTTAAAAAGTGCACGAGTGAGCTTACCACCATCACTAGAAAAATCCATTATTCGGACAGCGGTACGTTGCACAAATATACGGAATCCATATGTTTACTACTGAAATCTGTACGGAGCGTACGTTACCCGTATGCTATACACGTACTGCCTTTTTTCGCGCTTAGATCTTATATCATGTAGCTGCTGGATGTGTTATATATAACAGTCGTCCTTATATTACATACGTATACATAACATATGTCAGCTATATGTTATTTGTATGTAAGATCCTGACCGCCTAATACATTTCTTTGTTTCATACAGAAAGTACGTATAGATGGAATACTAATACGGAAAGTATTATAAAACACGTTTTCAATTATACGTTTTGTGTAGGGTGTTACCTATAGTCTTACATGAAGTCCAAAAAGTACAAGATTTACGCATGTAACCTACGTTCGCAAAGGCAAGTGCGTGTGAAGGGTTTTACAAAATTTACAACTGTAAGTATTTACCCTTTAAGTACTATACATAAATAAAGTTTTTAGAGCACTCTGGTCTGGATTTGAGTTTAGTACCGCGTTCAGAACGAGGCTATATGAGACATGGACCTTACAGCTTAACGTGGTATCCGATCCATATAAGCTCGCGCCGAGATCGAACTTGGGTCTCTCACGTCAAAAGGTACGTACGCTATCCACATAGTCACGAAAGTCATATTAGAGCTCTCTTTAGCATATATAGTTATTGGGTATATAGGCAGCACACATACCTTTGAAGCGAAAGACTCAGGGGTGTCATTTAGGGGGGGCAAGGAGGGGCAATTGCCCCCTGAGTTTGAGATTTATATGGATTTTATCAATAGAATAATAGTATATCAGTGAAAAATGCGAAATTTTACTTATATCAAGGGGTCTTGCTCCCCAAGCAAAATCTGAAATGAGACTCCTGGAAAGACCCCGGGTTCGTATTCCAGTGGGAGTCTCATGTTATTCGGATCGCCGGCAAAAGAACATCAAACTCCAAAGTTACCAATTAGTAAATAAATAAATAGTAATAGTGTTTTGTAGATGGAAACACTGTCATCATTCATCGCACACTTAACAGGTTATGATTAGGAGAATGATAATCTTTCATTTTTCTTTTTTGTTTTTTAAATTATCAAGAGCCCTTATATTTAAGTTATTGTAATCCCGTTGTTATAGTTTCTCGTGTGAGAAGAATACATTGAACGTATTTCACCCAATTGAAGTAACCGGTGTTTGACCGTCTGCTGACTTCATTACTAACAATGAGGGGAATCTATTGAGCCAATTAAAGCTGCCGGCATCTTGTCGACCTCCAGTTGAGCTTCCCCGCTTATCTTTGGGACAGTCAGTCTTTCAATTAACTTCTGCTCTTTCAACCCATGGTGGGGTGCACATGTTAAACGAATATGATTGGCTAGATCCGTGCTTCATTTATTACTTTTTTTTCCCTCACCTCTTAACAATTAGTGAAAAGACTTATGATTAGTTGAAAAGAGTTTTATGGTATGCATCTCGAGGTCAGTAGTTCAGTTGCCATTTTCATCAGATACTTCGTTGGGATCAGAAGCTCTTGTTTTAACTGGTGGACTTAGAACAACTAGAAGTTACAAAGTTTTTCGAATGGACTTCGTTTCCAGGTCTTTCATAATGACAAGATCAGTTTCCAGAACCATTGTCACTGCACCCAACGGTAACAGCAGGTGCTCATGGAGAACCGAACATAGGTAAGAAACTTATATGTTTTAAATCATTCCAGTATAGGTCAGTGGCGGATCTAGAAGATAAAAACTAGGGGGGGGAAGTCCGACTTCAGACTATGATAGGTATTTCATGAGTTTACAATTTTTCATGGGTCCTGCAGAAGTTACCAACTTAACATTCTTCTGATGTATATTATGGCTAAGTTAGACCAGGCCCGTAGCCAGCCCAAAAATGTAGGGGGGGGCGGTAGAAGTTAGGGGGGCGCGACCCAATCATATTATACTTCATCACCATATTATAGTTCATTTGCAAGTCTACCGTGAAACTTAGGGGGCCAGCCAAAGTTTAGGGGGGCCGGCCCCCTAACCGCCCCCCCCCCGTGGATACGGGCCTGGGTTATACGTTGGCATTGTGGACCTCAAATATTGTTTTACACATTGCATAACAGAAAAACTGCAAATGAAAATATATCTAATGTTTCAAAAATTTTCCAATCTATATATATAAAAGAGAACGCACAAATCCTTTGTTACCTCATCACGCTAATACGGCTGAACCAATTTATTTCATTTTTGGGGGGTTATTAGGATTTGGACCCTAGATGGTTTTTATCATATCACTTTAATTTTTAATTACCAGTGTCTTGAGATAATTGACCATTCAAGTGTCCATAACGTACAAATCCTTTGTTAGTTCATCATAGGTAAAAATAAACGTATTTATATGCAACCCGCATGACCGTGTCACTCGGCGGGTTAACATAAATGACAGGCGATATAATGTTAACATTTACTGCAATCTACTATGGTTTTTATCATATCACTTGAAAGCGAAAACTTCCGGGGTGACCGCAGCGAAGCGGGGCGGGTTAACATAAATGACAGGCGATATAATGTTAACATTTACTGCAATCTTCTATGGTTTTTATCATATCACTTGAAAGCGAAAAAGTAAAAATTATCTAAGTAACAAAGTTTATTGCGTTCCGGGGTGACCGCAGCGAAGCGGGGTGAACGCTGCTAGTAAAGAATAAAAGGCAACGCTTATTATAAATTTTCAAAAATGTATAAATAATGGCCTCAATTATTTCTCTCGTTCAAAAAACTAGGGGGCCTAGGCCCCTCCGGCCCCAGGCTAGATCCGCCACTGATTCAGATTATAGAGCAGTGATGGTGTAGACCTGTGTTTCTCAACGGCTGTCTCGTGACCTACTGGGGATCGCGCAGTTCATATGATGTATCGCGGAATTTTGACATTTAAAAATAAAGTTATGGTATGCAAAATGCCTTAAGTCCAGACTTTATACGAGACATAATACTATTATACGAGACTTTATACGAGACATAATACCATGAAGCTTTTAATAATACATTAAAATTTGAGACATACTTTACTAGTTAATGCTTACAACCGCAGCAACTATTATTACCCACGAAACGAAACAATTAGTGTCTCGTCTAGTGTTGTAAAATTTCCGGAATTTTTTATCTTGTTGGCAAAAAAAACTTTTTTTTCTGTTTTGGAAAATTGGGAAAAGAACAAATAACCCTTGTACATATTAGGTTAATTTTACTTGTAAGGGAACAGTTTTTTTCTGCTTTTTGAACGTGTGAAAAATGTAACGTGTGAGAAATTTCAATATTGCTAATACCTTAAAAAAAAAAAAAAAAAAAAAAAGCAGTCGAATACAAAACTGTTGCAAATTCTCTTTAAAATTAATAGCCTTCACTCATTTCCTTTACATGCTTTTTACTCGTTTATTCGTGAATGTGCATTAATTACATAACTGTTATAGTTACATACAAGTCTACTATCGTGAAGCGTTTCTGTTGCAACAAATAGGGCCAATATTTCCGAACAAAAAGAATTTTTTTCTAATGGATTCAAAATTTCCGAAAATTTTACACAGCAGAAGGAAGATATTTCTATAAAATTATATATTTGATTTTAACATATTAACTAAAATGAATCTCAGCCCGTTATTCTAACATTTCCCTGCCATCAAGCTGGATTCATAGGAGTGCCCTTAAGATAATGTAAATGCGTCTATATTAATTAATCTAACTAGGATTATAATTTAGTTTCCTTTGTAGCCATTACTTCATTCTATCACGGTGCTAACTTTAAAGGAGTGGTGCACATATATTTGTTGCCACGAAATTTCCCTATTCTAATATAAGAAATATAAGTAGTCAATGGTCTTAACTGTAAACTAGTAAATATAAAATAGTTGTCATTTTAAAAGCATAATATAGTAAAATATTCGAACATCCACATTTTTCCAATTTTTTTCTTTTTTCCCCCAAGCTCGGGAATAAAACTTCTTTTTTTGCTTTTGAAGTGGGAGACCCGGGTTCGATTCCCGGCGGAAGCTCATGGTTCGTATTCTACTTTAATCAGTATGTTCACCTCTCATGTAGCCTCGCTGCCGAACAGGACGTTAAACTTAAAATCAACTCGAAACTTTTTTTAACCCAAAAAGTTCCGTTTTTTTTTTCAGGCCTTCACAACACTAGTCCCGTCTCGTAAATTTAATTCTCGTCTCTATACTTGAATAATTCTTTCTAGTGTCGTCTTGATTCTCAAAAAAAAAAAAAAATCGTCTCGTCACGTTTTGTAATTTTATGTACAGTAAAATCTCCTTACTCTAGATTCCGATAAGGCAGACCTCGGCTAATCCTGACAGCCCAAAAATCGTCGCTGCGCCTCGAAGAACCGCTATGTGTTAAAACCACAACTTTTCAGGAGAAGCAAAACACATTACAGAGTCTTAAAATGTTAGCAGATATACACGTAAACACATGAAAAATACAATAAAATTGGTTCTATGTATATTATGGACTGAACATTAACAATATTACATTATTATTTTGTGTTTACGTAGCACATGTTAGTTTACCTTTTGCGCCTTTACAACCACATAGAGGATTTGTATACATTAATCAATATGTACGTGATGAGAACCTGAAGCCTTTAATTTCAATCTATTATTTATTTCATTGTTGTGGCGAAACAATTGAATATTCACTTATCACATTATAAAGGACGCTGCCTGACAGCTTTCAGGTTTATTTGCATGGCATAACTCATTTTCGACAAAAAAAAAAATGTCACATAGTGGTTCCTCGAGGCGCAGTGACGAAATAAGGGTAGAATGGAAAGTTTTAAATGTGACTAGAGTCAACAATCGTCGCATTTATCACGACGTAACTCCGTGACGGTATAACTCAATACTGTTGTATATTTAGGCCTTTCCCCTTACGTGCACTATAGTGAACATCTTTTAGATTATTTCAGTTAATCTGGACTTTCATTAATCGGATTAACCGGATCGGATTAACGAGGTTTTACTGTACACAATTGACGCCCTGGTTATTTTTTTTCTTAATTTCATCTAGGAGTTATCAGAATCTTTCCACGTCACAAGAGAATCCATGAAAAGATAACAACATTTAAACCATATTTATTATTAGAGTATACTGTAAAGTAACTTCCATATCTTGAAGAATGGATTGAAAAATGCTTTTTTATTGTGTTTGTACAATTACTTTATCAAATTAAACTAAATTAACTCTAACTCTGTGGTTCATGGAACCCGAAGATTACCGCGTTCACAAGAGCTCTCCATTGACTCGTATCCTTAGCCAACTGGATCCAGTTTCTACTTTGTATTCTTATTTCTGTGAGAGAGGCATCTTAATATTGTCCCCCCATCTGCGCCTAGGTCTTCCTAATGGTCGTTTTCCGATTGGTCTTCCAGTTGAGACTTTGAAAGCGTTTCTACTTTCTTCCATTCTGGCTATATGACCTGCCCACCTGAGCTTCCTAGACTTGATGACCCTAATAATGTTTGGTAAACGGTAAAAAATTATGCAGTTCCTCGTTATAAAGTTTCCGCCATTTCCAATTCCGTTCCTCTTGGGTCCGAATATCCGACTCAAGAGGATTTTTTTTCTCAAATACTTTCAGTCTGCGTTCTTATCTCAAAGTAAGCGACCAAGTTGCGCAATCAATTTACAGTTTTTATACTGTAACACTAAAACAGGGTTTGAGATTTAAGTTTTTGGTTGAACTATTGTTCCAAGCAAGGTCTTTGAGATTACTTATCCCGTCTCAAAAACAAGACTAAAATTGACAAGTTCCTCGTCTTGTCACGAATTTAAAAAATGTACTTCTCGCCTCTTGGACAACACTATCAATAAGAGTGCTTAGTTCTAATTTAATCTAAGCTAAGTGGGTCGGGAAGTTGTGAGCGTTCACTAAAGTGCGTTGTTACAAGGCATGATGGCTCTTGGTGTGTGGAGTCCTTGGTTCTATCCCTTGCCAAGCAGATTTTGTGGTGGACATGTGCTAGACAACATCGTGTCCGTGGGTTTTCTCAGGTTGCTCGGGTTTTCTCATACACTCTCATTTCACCAATTCTTCTATCATCATTCACTTGCTTTAATCATCGTCTATCTTAGCCTAAAGCAAAAAACGTGGGACGTTAAACTCAAAGATATCTTTTATTGTTTTTAATCAGGGGCGGACTTCTGGGGGAGGGCGATGGGTTGTAATAATGCCACTTAGAGCTACTTTTAAGAGCTCCAAACTTTGGGATGAATTTTATTTATATACAAAATAAGAAAGTTCTTATCTCCCCCCTGGATCCACCTCTCTTTATAATATTGATCTGCATAGAGCGAAAGCAGTAAGAGATAGTGAGAAGAAGTTTTATGGAGTCGATTTAGCGTTCTAAAAATAGGTACTATCTTCTCCCTTAATCCCCCATTCAAACCGGAAGTGGTAAAGAAATCAACGACTTATGGCTTTAACCTTAATTGTTATAAACTAGAAATGATAACAGATAGCGAGAACAGGTTTTCTGTAATCAATTAAGTATCCCAAGAATATATTCCATTTCCACTCTAATCTCCCTACTCAAACCGTAACTTTCGGAAATCAACCACTTCCGGTTTAAATTTGATTGGTACAGAGTGAAAACGATAATAGATAGCGAGAACCTGTTTCTTGCAATTGCTTAGGCATCTCAAGAATATATTCTATCTCCACTGTAATCTCTTTACTAGAAACGGAATTGGTACAAATCTCGCATCACTACCGACTTAAATAATAACTGAGAAAATAGCACACTATACAAACCAAACTCCTTCGCGTGGTGCACACGGGACACTGTTACTTGAAACTTTAGAAAAGATTTGTTTTTTATATTTCCTAGAAAAACATAAACGATTTTTTTTCGCTTAAGTCTATCATTTTGTGAGCTAAATTGTAGCAATATGTTCAGCGTTTGCGTATTTGACGCTGAAGACCTGAGTTTGATTCCCATGTTAAGCTGTAGGTTCACGTCTCAAATAGCTTCACTACTGAAAGGGACATCAAAATCTAATCTAATCTAATAAAATATAATTTTATTCATCTCAATAAAATTAACCGACTTGTACGTATATGTCTCATCTTTGGACAAATCTTTTTACAGTTAAACGCAATTAACCCCTTGCGTTCAGGTTACATCTATGTGGATATCATAAAGTACTCTGTTGCAAAATACCAGTGACATCCATGAGGATATAATATACCAGTTGCAAAATACCAGTGACATCCATGTGGATATCATAAAATACCAGTTGTAAAGTACCAGTGACATCCATGTGGATATCATAAAATTCCCCGTTGCAAAATACCAGTGACATCCATTGGGATATCATAAAATACTCCGTTGCAAAATACCAGTGGCATCCATGTAGATATCATAAAATACTCTGTTGCAAAATACCAGTGACATCCATGTGGATATTATAAAATACTCTGTTGAAAAATACCAGACATCCATGTGGGGATATCATAAAATACTCTGTTGCAAAATACCAGTGATATCCATGTGGATATCATAAAATACTCTGTTGCAAAATACCAATGACATCCATGTGGATAGCATAAAATATTATGTTGCAAAATACTAGTGACATCCATGCAGATATCATAAAATACTCTATTGCAAAATACCAGTGACATCCATGTGGATATCATAAAATACTCCGTTGCAAAATACCAGTGGCATCCATGTAGATATCATAAAATACTCTGTTGCAAAATATCAGTGACATCCATGTGGATATCATAAAATACTCTGTTGCAAAATATCAGTGACATCCATGTGGATATCATAAAATACTCCGTTGCAAAATATCAGTGACATCCATGTGGATATCATAAAATACTCTGTTGCAAAATATCAGTGACATCCATGTGGATATCATAAAATACTCTGTTGCAAAATATCAGTGACATCCATGTGGATATCATAAAATACTCTGTTGCAAAATATCAGTGACATCCATGTGGATATCATAAAATACTCCGTTGCAAAATATCAGTGACATCCATGTGGATAACATAAAATACTCCGTTGCAAAATACCAGTGACATCCATGTGGATATCATAAAATACTCTGTTCCAAAATACCAGTGACATCCATGTGGATATCACAAAATACTCCGTTGCAAAATACCAGTGATATCCATGTAGATATCATAAAATACTCTGTTGCAAAATACCAGTGACATCCATGGGATATCACAAAATACTCTGTTGCAAAATATCAGTGACATCCATGGCGATGTCATAAAAACGTATCCTTTATTAAGGGACAAGCACCATGTGCGTGGGTTTTCTCGGGGTTCTTCCGTTTCCTCCCACTTTCTTCATTCCACCATTTCATTCATTACTCATCATCACCGTCTCCTTTAGCCTAACCGGCATAATCGTAGGACGTAAAACTCAAAGATTTGATTTCATTTTTTTAATTCTATTTTTACCCAGCATCGAATACGATCAACAACAGCGAACTATTTTTTTTGTAGAACAATTTTAATTTTGCGTGCCATTTTGACATTCAACGCAGTGGTGTCTACAGTATTTTCTAGAAGGGGATTTAGCTCATGGTTAACCGTATAGTTACATCCAAGAGACATGTGATTTTGTCTGCTATACTATTTTATAGATCTCGCAAGCGGCACAAAAATGTTGTCTCACAGTCTCTAGCTCAGTACTTAAATAAACACTAGTATCTGAAATCATCACATGTAACAAATTGTGAAATCTTATAAAAAAAAACATCTTAGCTATGTAGTATAACTGTTCGAGGCCAAAATATTCTAAGACATTCAAGAAAAGTAAGTGTTTAGTTTATTTAAAATTATGCATTATTAACCAAAGTGTTTGAAACATATCAGAATATTAATGGAGAAAATATTATTAATAATCTCTTAGCCTTCTTTGCTCATTTAGTCACGTCATTGATGCATGGGGTTCTGAGTTCGATTCCCGATGTAAGAGCATTGAATGTATTACGGTAATTCGGATTCCACCTTAAATTATAGGTTTACGTATCATAGAAATCCATGCTGAAAAGGGACACTAAACTACAAAGAAAATGTTCTTCGTAGTATTATTTCTAATCGATAATATTTATTATTTTCAATTATGTAAAGTACCTTGCCATTTGTAAAAATTTCATTACTGAAAAGATAGTGCGAGTAGGGTGAAATATAATGTCGCGAATTCAGTCGAGGAATGTGTTGCTTAAAATATATAAAACGATAATCATCCCTGTTACCTTGCATGGTAGTGAAACATGGTCGCTTACTCTGAGGAAAGAACGCAGACTGAAAATATTTGAGAATGAAATCCTGGGATGAATATTCTGACCCAAGAGGAACGGGAATGGAAAATGGCGGAAACTTCATAACGAGGAACTACATAACTTATATATCGTTTACCAGACATTGTTAGAGTCATCAAGTCTCGGAGGCTTAGGTGGGCAGGCCATATAGCCAGAATGGAAGAAAGTAGGAACGCTTTCAAAGTCTTAACTGGAAAACCAATCGGAAAACGGCCATTAGGAAGACCTAGGTGCAGATGGGAGGACAATATTAAGATAAATCTGAAACTGAAGAGAAACTGAACTTTGAGAGTTAACCTTTCGGAACGCATGTTTCAAATGTTTATTAGATTTTACAGAATAAATTTCTGAAATCGCGTCCATCTTTTTGACTTGCCCTGATAAAAAATACTTATTGTTGATATCTTTGGTATAATTAGTATAAGAATGGATGAAATATATTTTTATTTTTTTTCACTTACAATTTAAAAAAGACAACAAGGAAAATGTTTAAAAAGCGTTTATATATATATATATAGAGCCGGATCCAGGATTTCTTGAAGGAGGGTGCAGTAATAACAACCGACTACATTTTTAAGTTTTTAAATGGCTTTAGGCATCAGTGATGTGAATGAGGAATATTACTTTATTCAATGAATCCTTTTCCTTCAACCTTCAGAAAATCAACTCAAACTATTGCTTTTGCAAAACGGACACATGGCAGAAGAAAGTTTCGGAAAATGTTGTTTTTTTTCCTGCTAGGTTCTTATTTTAGATAGTGTATATTTACACTGAAGGACGTGTATGTGCACTCTCCTAAATCCGGCCATATATATGTGTCCTATCCAAGAATATATGTTTCAGAATCCTACGATACTCACGCAACAATTTTTTTTATTTTATTTTATTTATTTTTTTTTATAGAGGGAGTTTCGCCAAGGGCATATAATTTGAAGTAATCACCAACCACCTCTGTAAAAACTCTTGCAGAGTACCGCAGGATTCTGAAACATGGATATTTGGATAAGACACATAATAATTCTTAAGTGAAGTCCTGACTCGACTAGGGTAGGTCCCACAGTATTGGACATATAGACTTTTAAAGTTCTCTTTTTCATGTTTTAGGCAGCCTGTAACTCCGAAAGGAACCATTTGTGCACCCAGGTTGGTCTATACTTTTTGTCTTATCTTGGTGTCAGGAATCACCTCCCAAACATTGTCGGTGTTGTTTTGAAACACCCTGTATATATATATTGATACAGTGCAGTTTGAAACAGTCTTCCAGCCTAGAAGACAGTCACAATTTCATCGTTAAATATCAGAAAAGTACTTTTTTCTTTATGCTGGTCTGAATAAGAGTTTCAGTTAACCGAGAACTAACCACTAACCGTAACTGAAAGACTCATCTGTAAGATCAGACCTAGATTTGTACTAATAAGGTATACAATACAATAAGTCCTACTCGAGTTTAAGATTGTATGTGTTAAACCAAGTTATTATTCTTAATATATATATATATATATATATATATATATATATATATATATATATATATATATATATATATATATATATATATATATATATATATATATACTGTAAAAGCTGATGAAGTACGAGTTTAAAAACGATTTTCTTTAAACTTATTTTTCTATTTACAGGGATTTCCATCATACATATGCCTGATACACGAACTATGCAATGAATCTATGAACTACCAGATCAAAGCGTCGAGTTGTCACACAGCTGAAAGGAATATTCATGTAAAAGAAAATACAATGAATCAACTCAATAGGTCAGGGAAGGTATTTATTTATTTTCGTTCTTCAACAATTGGACTACATATACATTTTTTTAAATCTTTCAACAGAGACTCTTCAAATTGTAACAAAGTAATCAGTGTTAGCTAGTTTATTTTATTTAATTAAACTCAAATTATTGAAATGAAATTGTGCTCCAGGGTATCTGGCTATAATGCCTGATGAACGTCACGTTATCTTCATCCAACAGCTGCTCCACCTGTACAACACTAATCTCAACACGGATTCTTAAAACGCTCCTTGATTCCTTGAATTCTGCACATCACTTGACGATCCAGAGCGGCTGTTAGAGTGGTTGTCCTGTCTCCCGAAGATAGTGAAAATCCTAAATTTTCTCAGGTTTGTTTCTCAAATTATTAGGATTGAGGGGAGGAGAATATAGTACCCAACCCAATGGTCTGTGCATACCAACTTTTTTTTTTTTTTTTTGTCCTGCAATCAGAAAATAAGACCGTAATGTGTTCGACACATTAATAACTACTTTTATTGCAAAATGTAATTGTGTCGTATTGTAGAAAAACGAACTAAGCGCCAAAATTAGAAAATACAAGTACAGTACCATCTCGTTTATCCGAATCTCAGGATAATCCGGATCAGATTTGTAGACACTCCAGAGAACAGCTGTCGACAGATGCAGGTGCTGCGCACCAGCCGACAAGCATCATGGCGTACTTGAAGTGTCAGCCCGACACCACTCCAGCTGAGCTATTAATGATAAAGTGTTTGCTTTATTCAAACGCCACACGTGTTCGAAACAGAAAACAGGGGACTAATGCTTTGTTAAGAAATGATGTGAAAAGTTAACGTAATAAACAGGAAGTCTGCTTATTTAAGGATTTGTTGTGCGTATCACCCATATTATCCGGATTATCCAGATCTTCGATTTTCCGGATTGTCTTTGGTCCCAATTAGTCCGGATAAACGAAATTGTACTGTAAATGCATCAACAACTGGTTCCTGATAAACGTAATAGGAGAGGGGGAACATAATAGGAGAGGGGAATGAAACTAAATGAACAGAAGACAACAACAATATCTCTTTGTGAACGAGAACATTGGAATTCAGGTGATGGCTACAATGTTGTTAAGTCATCAAACTTCATACTTTATTTTCTCAAATAATTGAAAATGGCGCTTAGTTCTTTTTTTGCATAAAAGTTATAGTTTAACTTATTATTTCAAAAAATAGTTATAAACAGAAGACATGAAACATACATACTCTGCTGAGGACAAATTAAAATATCTTCCAAGGTTACTTTTCTTTTATTTATTGACTTAAAATTATAATTTTCTGAGTAATGTATGTATTGTTTGTTAAATGTATTCACAAACAAATATTAAAAATAATGGGACATGTAAATATTACGTTCATACTCGACGCTTTGAAAGACGAAAGACAATACGGAGGAAAATTTTTATATTAATATTTTTAGAACATTATTTTGTTACTTTATTATTATTATCATTATTTGTATATCTGATTTTTTTAAAGTTTCGTTTATTTGTTTATTTTATTGTTTTTTTTAAAGTTGTGTTTCTTTTGTGTTTTTCATTGTAATGTATTTTAATATAATTTTTGTTTTTTCGTTTTCTTATGTTTTTGTGTTGCTTTACGTTCTTGGTTCGTTTAGTATTGATTTCTTATATAACAATTTTCAAAAAATCCAAAAAAAAAAGAAAAAGAAAGGAAAGAAAGAAAGACAAGATAAAAGATAGTAAAAATTGTGTATATTATTTGTACTAGGATATACGGTAAAGCAATATCTAGCACTGATATCAAAAGATTTTTCAATATTTTTTTAGTTATTGAATATAGTATTATATCTCTGGCTTTGGTGTATAACTAGATTTCACGAGACATAAGTTTTAAAATTTTAACGTAAGTAAGAAACTTAACGTAATTGAAAATTTTACCATTTTATTGCAAACTTAGTTTAAAATTCAAACAAATTTACTATGAAATTTACAGACCTTTACCGTACAGTTACAGCAAACAAACTGAAAAAAATTTAAAATATTTTTACAGCAAAATTTGAACAAATCTGCTTATTCTGAAATTTGAACGAATTTAGTGTACAATTCGAGTAAATTTGTTGTGAAATTTGAACAAATTTAGCGTACAGTTAGAGCAAATTTACTATAAAATTTGAACAAATCTATTGTAAAATTTGTAAAGAATTTGCTGTACAATTCGGACAAATCTACTGTAAAGTTCAAAAATCTTCGTTATCATAATTGTTCGTTATCCCCTTCCAAGCTGTTTAGGTAACATGTTACTCTCATAGGGGAAAGGGATGAAAATAAAATGTATATATATATTTTTTTTTCATAAAAAGAGTAACTAGTTTCTCACGAAGGACATCTGTACATAGTAAATTATATGTAAAACCCATATACCATAAAACCAATATTTTCTTTTCCGAAAATTGATGAAGTTAAAAGAGGTTGGAGAGCATTTCAAGAAACGTTCTGTAACGTAAAAGGTGTTTAACTTCACGAGTTCTTGTTTATTTCATGATATATATATATATATATATATATATATATATATATATATATAGAGAGAGAGAGAGAGAGAGAGAGAGTGGTGTGGTGGATCCAGGATATGATCAAGGGAGGGGCTAAACCATAGTTTACCGCTTTATCCAGTGTAAAGCAGGATTAAAGCCCATTTTATCCCGTGTATATCTGAGCGTCAAGGGGGGGCTATAGCCCCTATAGCCCCCTTGGATCCGCAACTGGTGTCATGTTAATGTGCGTAAAATTTACCAAAAAAATGTGCATTGAATTACCAGTATTTTAAATGAAACATGAATATGTATTATATAATTTGTGACAATTTAATATGTATCTGATGATTTACTTAGATGCATTTTTCTTGGTGTTTACTATTTGGTAATGAAGAAGCGCTGGAACAAATTCGAGTTTGATTTTTTGTTTTGAATTCATATTGTTCAGTGTGAAAATAAGTTTTTTTCTGTTGTATTAAGCAATCACTAGTGAAAGTACGAAGTGTACCAGATTTATGAAGAATCCTAATCTGAGGATAAAAATCAAACAATTATGACCTTTATAAAATTTGATTCAAGTCAAAACCAATAAATATTACAGAAAATCATAATACTGTACGAAAAGTAATCTCTGGGGTGGGTATAGATTATATAATAACAAAGGAAAATTAATAAAATAATTAGTTTCAACTATTGATAATTTGTGATTGTTATGGGATACGTAATAAGACAATTGAAGATGAAGTGCCTTTTACGCTTGCCTGAGATTTAAATTCAAGAGTGTTTAATGTAGGGTCTGAAGAAAGTAGTGGTGTTTATCCCGCTCTAAGTGTTTTGGGCGCAACCCACACAAATTTATAATTCTCTCTCTCTTAAAAAAAAAAAATGTGAAATGTTTGTGCAGTCCCTTTTCCGTCCCTTCCCCCCAAGGAAAAGATAAGTTCTTACGCTGATTTGCATAGCAAACATATAAGAGGCTATTTCATTGCTAGCTGTGCCCTTTTCTTTTCAAACAGGATTCGTTTACGTCTCCTGCCTTTCAATTTTTTCCTTCTAATCGAAAGAGAAGACATATTTGGTATAAACAATTAATCATTTTAAAATGTTACGTTCATTTCGTAGTTGACATTTTTGAAAATATCATTATGGTATAAATAAAGTTAGCGTCTGTCATCTTGAATGAAAAATTATATCCCTCTGAAAAAAAAACTAATGGCTCCAAGCAGGCCCGCAACCAGCCACAGAGGTTTGGGGAGGGCCATGAATATGTTAGGGGAGCCAAGTCATTAAACCTCTTACCAATAGCTAAATTGTGTTTTTGTATTAATAATAGCATTTTGTGTTAAGGTCTGCAGGAACCACGAAAAGTTTAGAGGGCTAGGTCCCTCTAGCATCTCTTTGGTTGCGGGCCTGGCCCCAAGCTTCAACATGTAACCCGCTCTAGACACCCTTAAATGGAAGGAAGAAAGGAACCGGTTCAATTGCTTCTTCTACCAGATAGCAGAACGTTGTTTCAATGTCCCATATCTGTCCCGAGGCATTCAGGCTTGTAGTAATACTTCAAGAATAACGGAAATAACCTAGGAATTTCAGTCGGGTTTGCCTGTCATGTGTCTATATTTGGCTATCCAAAAGTTGTCCCGTTGGTATCCAGAAATCCCCTGCTGGTATCCTACATGAAGTTCCGCTTCCAGGACGTGCGTGGATTTCTTGGCTTCAATAGGATGTCAAGGGATCGTCTGGCAAAAACGGGATTTCCGTGGGGATCCCGAGTTTCTCAGATTAATATTCCTTGAGTTCCAATGGACGCTTCTGTTCCATCTGAACTATTTTTCAAATATTAGTGAAATAGTACTGTCCATACCTTCTTAAGCTTCTACCTTACTTTAATTACCATTCGAGGCGGCACGGTGGCTCAGTGGTAGAGCGCTTACCACGGGTGCGTGGGGTTCCTGTTCGATCCCCGCCAAGTCAGTTTGGGATTGACAACATCCTATTAAAGGATTTTCTCGGGGTACTCCCGTTTCCTTCTACATTCGCATTCCACCAATTCTTCCATTATCATTCAGTTGCCTTAATCATTGTCTTCCTTAGCCTAAAGGGTATTACGTGGAACGTTGAGCTCAAAGATTTCATTTCATTTACTATTCAACAAATACAAGTATTACCTTGTGTTATTTATTTACTTTTTTTTTGATTTCTACAGTTTTTAAGTATGTTTACTTTCTTCTTTTAGTTTGTTTTCTTTTTGATATGTTTTGATTTTGTAAATTTTTTGTTCAGTTTTGTTTTCATTTTAAATATGATTTGTTATTAATTTTTCCCCATAACAATTTTAGAAAATTAAAAAAAAAAGAGAAAAAAGAAAAGAAAAGTATACCAGAGTTATAATATACAGAGTTCGTCAAAAAAAATTGTTATTGCTCAACTTTGTTATACATCATAAGTATAATAATATTACAATAAAGCAGAGATTCCAACAGGTGTCACGAAATTTTGGAACTTTTTTTTTTAAAAAAATATGAATTTTTTAATAATTTGTTAAAATATATTTTGAGACAAATTTTACCAGTCGAAGCCTCCAGCAGGAACAACAATGCTCAATATTACATAGTTACTACTTCATAGAAATTTAGAGGCTAATATTATTGTAATTTATATTAATACATAAAATCATACAAGTGTGCCGTGATGATGTGTCTATCCGGTAAAGCGTGTCGTCGGTCAAAACCGGTTACGAACCACTGCAATAAAGAACAATAAGAGTTTCCCTCACTTGCAAAGTAAGGAAGGCCATAAAATTTCGGATTCATGCTATCCGGTTCCGGATCCAGCGAGAATCGGATAGCTATCAGGTTCCAGAACCCAGAATCAGGTACTTAGTTCCAGAACCAGGAATCAGATACCCAATTCCAGAAACGAAAATCATGTACCTGGTTGCAGAGTTGATAATGAAGTATGCGCATCCAAAACCGAGTATCCGGATTCAGAACACAAAATCGTAGTACCAAGTTCCAGAATCGAGATTCGGGTATCCGGTTCCTGAAGCGAAAACCAGGTATCAGTGTTCCAAAACTTAGAATCGAGTATTCGATTGTGGAACTAAGAATCAGGTATCCAGCCCTGAAACTGAGAATTAGGTATTCGGATCCAGTATTATCCGGGACCCAGGCATTTCAGGATCCGGATCTGAACATCCCTATAAGTGTATACAATTACTTAAGGTCCTCCAAGTGGTTATCGTTGGCGGCCAGACACAAATCACAACAGCAGGCGGTTGCTTGAGTTACGTCGGTCAGTGTTGTAAGACATTGCTATACACACCGCTGTAATTTCTTCAGGAATTTCTTTCAGCCTGTTTCTTGCAGCATACGTTATCCTTCAAGCCCCCCTTCCCCCGGAAAAAAGTAAAGTTAGCATGAAATACCAGTTTGAGCTGGCCTTTCGCTCCTCAATTGTCAAGCGTGCGTAATTTTGTTTCATTATCATATGCCACATAGTACAGTCGCGAGAGTAGTGACATCTGTAGAGAAAACACCATACTACTTATACATTTAATGATAATTTGATTCAATTTTGATAGCAATACACAGATACATAAATTATTAAATTCTGAATACATTTTTTGACGGACTTTGTAGATTTCAATTCAACGGTAAAAAAAAAAAAAAAGGTAAAATAATTTTATAGTAACTGTAATAGTGTATACACAATAAGCTTTGTACGTCATATTAATGCGAAGCATACAAGTAGGAAAAAATCGTTTGTGACAAGCAAGATATTCCATATGTGAATCTAGGAAAGTACCCAGAATCAAATAGGAAATGGTCATTATTGTCTATGGAAAAAAAAGATAGATTAGAGAGATCTGAGATGCATTATATCCAATGTATAAAATTGAGAATTTCGAGCGATATTGATTCCTAATTCTTCCGTCTTACGAACAGCCTTGTTTTAATCGGATTTCTCAAAATGTGCTAAGTTAAATGGGTCTATAGTTATAGAACTAAATTTATTAATTACTGTTCAGTAGTATCTCGATCTTCGAACCAAACTACTTCCTGAAAGCTACTTGCGTGATGACAATCTTATATTTCGAATCGACATTTCCCATTGAAAGTAATGACAATGCCTCTTTAATTTGTTCTAACCCGGAGTAAAAGTGAGGGGTAACGCGGGGAACGTTGTTACTTCACTTCCAAATATATCTGTGGCGTCTCCCTACTTCCTAAAAAGATTACAATGGGCAAAGGTTGGAATGGGGGACGTCGTGACGTCATATCTCCCCCATACCTTTTCAGATCCACTTTTACTCTTGGTTCTAATCCTAAAAATATTAGCATAAAAATCAATTAACATGGTATTTTATGCAGAAGAAAAGTAATTTTCCTTACAAATGTATTACAAGGATAAAGACAGTACATTACAAAAGCCAAATCAATCTAATAATTGAACCATTGCATTGTATGCATAGAGGTAGATAAAACTGTATTTTACTTTTGTGAAGACTCATGTGCTTCAACTTAAGTATACTATAAGGAATGGAAGGACAAAAAGGAAAATTACCTTCCATTAGAGGACGTCCCTCTTTTAAGATGTTTTCGCCTTACTGAAGTGTTCGTATGATGAATATGTTTGTTAGAAGATTTTTCTTGTAAGTCTCATGTTGGTTAGTTCAGTAAACTATTCTATCGTAAAGTTGGTATACATGCTTTAACTAACATTTTTGTCCCGTACCTTAGACTAATTGTTACTCTCGTAGGTCGAGGTAAAACTGTATTTACATGTGACGAAATTATAACCATTCTTACAGTATTTGTAATTCACAGTTTATTTTTGTTTTTTAATAGAAAGAATGTTTTTATATATAGAATACACTAAACTGTTTACCAGCATACAGGTTGACTGCCATGAACATCATATGTGGTGCTCGGCTTATTTGTCTGTGGGGCCATGAGCACCATATATAATGCTCATGTTTGATATCACATATTACTAAACTATCCAAGTTCTTGACTACTTATATGATGCTCATTGACACAAATTACTGTGAGACCATGAGCATCACATATGGTGCTCGGCTCCCATTGGTACATTTTCGAAACAAAATATCGCGACAAAAATGTGATATTACTATCCATAATCGAGCCAAAGGTCAGAAAAAAAATTATGGCCTCCTGGAACCAGTACCCTTAAATCACATTGGCAGTCAATCTGTTAAATGTATATTTTAATAAACAAAATAGTATTAGTATTATTGTAAATAAATCAGAGAAAATATTTAGTAAATTATATATCGGTATACATATTATGAAAAGTTGTAATAATATTTTTTAACATACAAGTACTTATGCTTAAATATTATTTTGTATATATTGGGATGCTTGTTTTACACAAAATATGTCAAGTAAATAAATAAGGAAAATTATAATTATTAAGAATTCATGTGCCATACCAATGCAACGTACAGAATAGTTGTTTTCTGCTTTTTTTGTAACATTTGCTTAAAATTGTAATAACAATTATAATATAATGTTATATATAATATTTAGGTCTTATTAATTAAATTGTGTCACATTTACTACTAATACTAAATGCTGTTTTTTAAAATGTCATTTTATGTTCATTCTAATGATATTAAAAAAAAATAGCACTAATTATTTGTAAAATAATACTAGGTTACGTTAGTTAAAAAATGGTTGGCAAAACAGATAAATACAACATAGGCCCAGCGTTGCAAATTTGCTGGTTGACCGTTTTTCCCTATTAAACCTACTGTCTGCGCTATTATGATAGAGTACTCACTTTTACAGTACACAAAGGCGTGTTTAAACCTTGCTAGTATCATCTGAACTCTGATTAGTGAAACGTCTTATTTAACCCTACAATGCATAGTGGGACAGATATAGGTCATAGTGGTAAATAATCTGTGCTTTCCTACATAACGGTATGTAGACGCTAATGCATGTAGAACCAAATTGGAAATGTTCGAAGCTAGTTGTAATTCCACAGTTTTCACATAGATGGCACTATTAAGCGTACTGGTACTTTCATTACTCATTTTTGTTTCTTCTTGCGAAACCACTTTTTCACAGAAAATTTAAAAATCATGCATTGTAGGGACAAGAATCTGTTTTTTGCCGTTACCCCCTTTGATACTATGCATTTTTTTATTTTTTTTTACAAAAAAAGAATGATTATTTCATTTGGTTATAACACAAAAATAATATTGTATATTTTAATTTTTGTGAAATATAATTTTAAAAAATAATTTTTAGAACATTGTAGAGCGGGAATCTGCGTAGAACAGTAGTCTAACCAATAGAAATTTAAAAATAAAAAGCGTAGGCTTGAAGATTCCCCGAAATTTATTTATTATTTATTGATTTATTTATTTGCCATGAACATAGCAGGCATAATCCCAATTATAATGTTGGAGTATTTACAAAATAAATTTACGATAGTTTTCTTAAACATATAGTTCACATTACATATGTCAATGTCTTTTGTTTTCTACATATAATTTGTTATAAGAAGAGCATATTCTCCATATTGGTGACTTCAATGATACGTTGGTCTGCTTTTTTTCTTCTTCTTCTTCTTCTTCAATAGAACAGGCCAGAGTTGTCAACACGAGTTTTAAGTGTCGGGACATAAAAATTTAGTGTCAATATCAGACCCGTACAATTAAACTCGTTTTTGTACTATTTTATGAAGTAAAATCAAATCTATCAAGTGTAGGGATACAGAAGTTTGTCTATTATTAGTAGATAGTTTTCATAAAATGGATGGATTCCAATTCTCTTGTATGCCAAGTATTTGATACATTTAGATTGGACTTTTTCCAGTTGGTATCTATCAGTATTGCTGTTGCGATGGGTTCCAGATCACAACAGCATATTCCAGTTTCCATCGAACCCTTGAATAATACATTTTTGTTTGTGTGGTAATATTGTTAAACTCAGTTTAAACTTTATAACAGTTTATATTTGGCAGTTAATAGAACAAAACTTTCAACTTATATGTAGCTACGTAGATTTCAACTAGAAGTTGAGACATGTTTTGCAATTTAGTTTTTATGTATGTTCTGGGCCTAGGTTCATTAGAACACCATTGCACCCATATCCACAACTTATATGTAATAATTTGTGCAATTCGGCTTATTTATGTATTTTAAGCTTAACCTTAGAGCTAATCTTAGGGTTAGAATATTTGCGCATTTTTTGCACGTACCGAATGCCATGCTCCTTACATTTATAATACCTAATCATTGTAGCATAATGTATTGGTATAACTAGAAATAAACAAGTATTGTATATACAAACTTGTAATTGGGAATTTGTAATTAAAATTGCCTGAAAATTGAGAACATGAATTGTAGTATACTTAATTAAATACTAAAAAATCAAAGTGACCATTACAAATTGTACAGAAACGTTTATTTATTTTATTTGTTTTAACTGAAGGTATGTGAGTTCATATCCCACTGTCAGCAAAAAATTGATGTAACAAGTAATGATATGTTTCTTTATGTTATTGAATCTATCTCATATGTAGAGCTGAAACCCAAAGTAGGAACAAATTTATCTGCGACTGAAACAGAAACGCTGTTTTATCAACTGTGTTTCGACTTGGGTATAACCTGTTAAAGTCTCGCACTCCCATAAGTACTTCAGGTAGAGGTACATTTAAGTATAAACAAGTTGTTTTATGTATTTCTCCATTCCACTTCAGGGAAGTCTAGTGTTGAAACTTCTAGTGAGGAATATTATGATTATAAACCGCAGCTTATGCAGCCAAGTCGGCTATATCACTAAAAATTGTTATCAGTTTAAAACTTTTTACACAAAATGACACGATCCAAGATGGACGATTAGCCTATTCTAAGTAGATTTGTTTTTCACACTTTTATTGAAATAAGCAAGAAGCGGCGCCAAATATTTTTAAATTGTAAACATATTGAAGATTGTATTAAACATAAAATTGTCTAATGTAAAAAATTGTTATAATTAAAGATTAAGAAAAAATTTTTTGAGAGCTAAGCTTCCTTGTACTTATCGACTAGGGCTTTATCTTCTTCCTTCTTCAGGGAAGTGAACATTAATTTTCAATTTCTTCCTTGTAATAGAAGAGTAGAATGTATTTTTATTTATTAAACAATAAAATTTTTACCAAACAATGGTATAATATATTTTGATTCGTCTTCAATTATATGACAGATATAAAAAAATAAATAACAGGCAATTCGGACTTATGTCCGTACCATTTTGATTGCAGCATATGCTGTAACTATTGGTATGCGTTTTATGTAATACTTAAAACAAGTTTTTGACATGCAACGAAATTGATAGTATAGTCAACTTGGTCCTAGAGCTGTGACTTTAAATTTAATAGTCCGTAATTGTGAAAAGGAAAAAATATTTTTCCCATAATGCTGATTGGAATTTAGCTTTAAAACTAGCCTTAAAGCATATATCCACCGCCGCTGATGCGCCTGCTGCCTACTGACGCACTCCCTCGCTAACACTCGGGCTCCCCTGCTGCGCTCCTGTCCTGAATCGATTAGATAGTATTCGTGCTTTTTAGTGGCCACCCAGCAAAAGTTGGTGCATGTTTTATGGGCTAGTTCTTATGCCATACGTCCACACTCTATTTCGAACAATAATTACTACCAACTGAGCCAGGGTCACAACCAAGTATTTGGGGTAGCAACAGGCCCGTAGCCAGCCCAAAAACTTAGGGGGGCCCGGCTGAAATTAGGGGGACCAGATCCAACCATATGATAGTTCATCACCATATTATAGTTCTTTTGCAAGCCTACGGTAAAACTTTTAGGGGGCCAGCAAAAATTTAGCCCCCCAGACCCCCCTGGATACGCTCCTCGGTAGCAACTAAATAATATTCATTTTTTTTCGATTTTCATGTGGTCCGGCGATACACCAGTAATGCCATTGATTTTTTAATGTTGTTAATTCCATATATTATGTGATTAGCTAGATCACTTTTAATCTAAATTACCTAGATTATAATATCATTTTTATCTAAACGGATTTACTGATTGGTATTTCATTAAGAATATCGTAATAATATAGCTCACTATCATAGTTTAACAAATTGTTTATTCTTAAGAAAGGTTCTTTTTTGTATTTACGAATTATTTGCAGTGTACTTATTAAATGGAGTAAACAACAAATCTGTGTCTTCCAGTGTATTATGTTAGTAGTTCAGTTAAAAATTTGTACGATTTCTACTAATCATTTTAAAAATGATTTTAGTCTCTAATGATTGTAATTTTTCAAGATGTATTGCTTTGTAGTAAAATACATTGTTGTAACTTGTAATGATAGAAGCTAATTTGTACTTGAAAGTAACGGATAAATAAATAAATAAATAAAATATAATCTTCTACTGTATGTTTTCTTGTTTCAACTCCTTGCTTGCAGTTAATATTGCATATGTTACACATTGATACATTAGAATCTTTGGACCTTATACAGAGTTGTTTCTTTGTATGATTAGAGTCATACTTATGGGGCGTTTACACTTGGTCGATTTAGTCGCACGACTAAATCGATTTAGTCGCACGACTAAATCGACTCGCTGCATTTGCCACTAAATCGAAGCAACTAGGCCGAATCAGATCGATGGATGTGTTCAATTATTTCAACCACAGAAAATAGAACGTCTTTCAATTCAGTTGCCTGTCGATTAGTCGCCTTCGATCAACAAGCGATTAAGTTGAAGTTCCGTTTACACGGTCGATTAAGTTGAAAGTGACGTCAATTCAACTGAATCGAACGCAAATCGACTAAGTGTAAACGCCCCATAAGGGTTTGATTAAGGCATGGTTGGTTATCAGAAGTGTATTCAGAATCTGATTAGCATGTAGTAGTTGATTAAGTTAATCGCATGTGACTAATTAATTTAGAGCAGACGATACACTAGTTTAGCCAATAGCTTACATTATGAGAATAACTACTTGTCTTTCTTTCTTTCCTTTCACCTTCTTGGGTGAGTTAACTATGAAGCAGTTATTAAGCCGAGCCATCTATAATAGCGGAACTGTTTCTTAAAATGAACAGTGAGAGATGAGTAGAAAATTTTCAGTATTCTGAAGGAATACATACAACATAAATCTATAAATTATCATCCCTTATAATCACAACATAATCCTTCTATTGTTGCTATTATCAATTAACTTCTGCTTATTCCCCTCGTAAAAACATCCCTCAGAAATAAATACGTTAATTATAATTCGATTTCGTTACTATTTTATAAGTTGTTGCCATGTCAAACCACAACGAAAACTTCGAATTTCGTAATTCATATATTTTCATTTTTACCAAGGATCTTATAAAACAGAGAATCTGCCCTTACAACAAAATCTTGAAGCGATACGTCACAGTTTCGCCAGCCCTACTCTGCCCACTCCGCCCAATAGGATGGCAATGTTTTGAGCCAACAATCATCGCGGAAACGAAAGTAGCCAATCAGACGATGGCAGAAACGAGAGTAGCCAATCAGACGTGCCGATGCTCGATTGTTTTTAGACTTCATCAATTTAATAGGATGAAGATACTTATGGGCAGATCCTCTATTTATAACATCCTTGATAAAGATACATATCGGCAGATACTCTATTTTATAACATCCTTGATTTTTACAGGCTACACATGCGCATGTCTAGTTTTCCGTAGTTGCCACATTTATTTTTCTTACTCGAGGTATTGCGGTTATATTAGTTAATCATATCCAAATCAACTTATTAACTCAACTCCAAGCAGACTCGGAATGCGAAAAAAGTACACTCTCCTTAGTACCGAGCTAATACGATACTACCTAATTGCGTGATTAATAAATTCTCTGTGGATACTGCCCTTTACACTTAAAATCCCACGAATATGCCCTTTGGACTAAGGGAGACGGATGGTTAAGGCAAATGAATGATGATGGAAAAATTGGTGGAATGATTAGGGTTAGGAATTAGATTTCTGGTCTCTCGGCACCTAAGGCCATTTAGTCCGTCATGTATATGAGGAATGACGTCCCTCGGTGATCACAGTAACCAAGGAAAGGGAAGGAAGGAAACGACCTGGGACAATTATGTTAGGTACCATCGTATTTGCCTGACGTGAATACGGGAAATATCCAGGAGAACTCTCACTCAAGATGACTGGCCTGAAAAGGCTGTTACACTTTTCCGACCGAGTGTCCCCACCGGAAATCGAACCCGGGGACAATTGGTGGAATGAGAATGTGGTAGAAAAACGGGAGTACTTTGTGAAAACTCAAGGATATGATGTTGTCTACCGCAAACTTACTTGACCGAGGGTTGAACCACAGATCCCACACACCAGAGGTAATCACTCTACCACTGAGCAACATTCCCCGAATACCTTGGAATCCAAACTTAATCCATTACAAAATACCATTCTAGTTCCAAGATTTTTTTTTCTTTTTGCATGTTTGTTTAAAATAGTAGAAACTGAATTAATTCGTTCCTGAGTCCAATAAACTTCAATTCTCAAAACCATTTTAACAACACATAATTGTTCATTGGATTTTAAGGTAGAATACTGCTTTAACAAATGATTACAGTCGGACATCGATATCTCGAATTACTTGGTAACTTAAATTTTTTTCATATTCCCTTGAACTCTCCATAACACTCAATGTTGAAATAATCTCTATAAGTCTAATGTTTAAAAAATACAACCTTGATAAGTCGAATTTTAAGGGTTTCATAATCGTATTTAAATACTTCGGGTAACTCGAACTTTGGTATACGTTAACCTATATAATTTGAAGTTTACCTTTATAAGTCGAATTTCTCTTGATGTGACCTCGATAACTCGAATCTATAGATAGCTCATCTGTGGCTAAGCGGTTAGTGTACGCGCCTTTGGCGTGGGAGACCCGGGTTCGATTCCCGGCGGAAGCTCATGTGCTTCGGATTCCACGTTAATCAGTAGGTCCAGGTCTCATATAGCCTCACTGCTGAACGGGACGTTAAACTGAAAATCAACTCGAATCTGTAGCTCTATGTGCTTATGTAATTGTCATAGTTTCTGGTCCTATCATTATTGCTAATATGTACTGTAATTGGGTTTTACTCATGTTTGGACATGAAACCCCCCTCTAAAACAATATATGTACAGTATTTTAGTTTTACTAGTCATGTTATTTAATTTAAGGAACTTTTACAACTTCCAGTTATAAAGCTTGAATGAATAAAACTTCCAGTTACAGAGATTATATAGTCCAGCCCAAAAATGTAGGAGGGGCCCGGCTGAAGTTAGGGGGCGGCGATCCAACCATATTATAGCTCATCACCATATTATAGTTCATTTGCAAGCCTACCGTGAGAATTTTAGGGGAAGTAGCAAAAATTTAGGGGGGCCGGCCCCCCTAGACCCCCTTGGATATAGGCCTGATGGGGAGAGTCGTCTTCCCTCAAGTAGATGGGTTTATTGAGTAACGTACACGCAAATAACGGGTTGGGCGTTCGGATTTCGCTGCAAAATGCTCGAATTCCAGTTTGTTCGAATTACAGGGTGCTCGGATTCGGGATACGATATTGTATTTTTATATGTAAATCTTCTTACTAAAGGCATTTTGTAGTCCATTTACTCATTGTATCTACGGAAACTGGAGGTACCCAAATTGTAAGTCGTGAAGCCCTGGCTATAAAGCAAAAGTATAACATAACATAAATGGAGTTCTCCCTTCTGGTTATAGTTAGTGTACATGCGTGGGTGCTGCAGATCCCTGTTCAATTTCTTCTGTGAGTTAATGTAGTCGAATTCGGCATTAAGTTATACAGGTCCCTGTCGCACATAGCCTCTCTGGTGAAAGGGATGCTAAATTGTTATTACAACATTTTTTTAACTGTGTGATGAAATATCTAGAATTGTTTAGATCAGTATTCACGGACGCACGCAGGGTGGACAAGAGAGATGTCAAATAAGACAAGTTTCACTGTATAGATATCTATTTTTGTTAGGATACAACGACATAATTGATTGCTACGCAGAAGATCCAGTTCGATTCCAGACGGGAGCTCATGTGGTTTGGTTCCCACGTTAGGCTGTATGTCCACGTCTTACATAGCCTCGGCGTTGAATGAGACGCTAAACATTCTAAATTAGTAAATCAGCAACATACTGGACATCGAAAGCGTACTGGAAACTGAAATTCCGTTTGTTTGCGCTCAGGTCTGGGTAGGTGCCTCACATTGTACTATAGGAATGTCAGATTACCGAGATCCGAATTAGCGAACTCTACTGTAGTCAAGACGGTGGCGGATCCAGGAGGGCGATCGGGGCAATCGCCCCTTCCCCCCAAGAAGAGGAAACATTTTTTATCTTATATAGAAATAAACCCATCCCAGAGTTTGGAGCTCTTAAAAGTAGCTCTAAGTAGCATTATTACAACCCACCGCCCCCCCCTTCCCGAGAAGTTCGTCCTGGATCCGCCCCTGATTCGAAGACATCTATTACGCAACCACATAGCTTCATTTAACACCATTAGTAAAGCACAAATAAGACCTAGAAACATGAAAACAGGATACAAGCAAAAACATATTGCTTACAAAAACGCATAACGCCACTACGGTGCCTGCACAATAAATGCGACGTATTAAAAGTCCATACTCAGTAGGAACAAAGCCAGATCGATTAAGTGCTTTACGTTGTTAGACCACTTTGTGCGATTTCTTTGTTTACGCTGCGAATATGCGTATTACACAATAAAAGCTTTTCAATGAAGTCCAATAATCCGTAATTCAGAGCTAGTCTTCACACTGTACGTGTTAAGCCTTCTCTTGAAATGCCTTTGCCTAAAATAATACGTTATAACAATGTCATATTACCAAGAAGGAATCTGAAATGAAGATAATTGCTGTAACATTTACTTATACCGTATTTTTTTCGTAAGTATTTTTACTATTCATGCAATGTTTATTATAATCAGTGTCTTTTTTTCTCTCTCTCTCTCTGGGGAAGAAGTGTATCGGTATTTATATAATATTATTCCTTCACAGTAAAAGCATGACTGTGTTAATTGAATACAATGGCTCTATGTTACCCGATTTTTATTCAATTCTCACATATGCCTAATGCTACTTCAATCCCATCGCACTTTGGAGTGAAATCTTAAAATGTTAGACGTGATGAGGAGACATTTAGTAACACACCATTTGTGTTGTTTATATATAGCTACTGAGCAAATACTGTTCGCAGAAAATGTTTATTTCTTATTAAACGGAGAGGTAATAAGGTGTTGCTCAATGTAAATGAACTCGTCCGCATTATTTAAACCTATAATGAACACGAGAAAATTAAGGGTGCATAATTATGTAAACACGGAGCCGATTGCAGTGCTTGGAACAATTTTTTGACCATAGCACTTGGACCGATCCGAGCTTTCATTCCCATTAAAAACGCGTCCTAGTAACGGAGGCGAAATCAAATATAGGGCTACCTTTCAAATATTTTTCATAACTCGTACCCTTTTTCCCGAGTGAAGTATAGCTATTTAACCTATTTTTACATAAAATTAAAAATTTGCATGATATTCAGAATATCTGGGAAGTTTTACAACTTAAAAAGAACAACCACCGTATGCATGGGTTTCCTCGGAGTTCTTCCGTTTCCTCCCGCTTTATTCATTCCATCATTACACACATTACTCATCATCACCGTCTCCTTTAGCCTAGCCAGCATAAATGTTGGACGTAAAACTTAAAGATTTCATTTCATTTCATTTCATAACTTGAAAAGAAGGAGAGTATTTTGAATTACTTCAAAAATAAGTGAAAAATAGTTTACTGTATAGTGGTAGTGTCCTATAGACTAATATAAGACGAATAAAAAATACGATGTATAACAAGTGATTACGAAATACTTCGTGGAACGAAAATGTGAAATGTAATGAATGGATCTCAAGAAATCCTACGAGTTCGATGTTGTGCACCACACATGCCTGCTGACCTAGTGACTAACCAATGTGTGTTTGGTGCACGTGAACCGGATTCTATTCCCGTTGCGAGAGCATGTAAAAGAAATTTGAATGCATAACGGTAGTTCGGATTTTATCTCCAACTGTAGAGTCCACAACTCATATTGTCTCGATGCTTAAAAGATAATATGAATTTCAGAAAACAAACAAATAAACAATAAAAAAAAATCACATGATCTGGACTCGAACCAGCAAACAGAATAAACTAAGTGGCCATTTCATTCTTTCCAAGATTGATTACGCAACGTAAAATTAGAAAACAGGACTTGTTTAAGATCAATGACTTTTATTTTTTTGCAACATTTGAAAAGCTAGCAGTGGCGGCTTATGAGGTAAGTCATGTCGGTAAAAACTTCCATCGGTTGAAAGCAAAGGAAGAAAACCCGCCTAAAGTACTATTTTTTAACATAGGAAACAGGATATAGATAAGGATATAGATATTTCTTCCTTTGCAATAAAAATTTAATATTTTCTTATTGACTTATCTCAAATGCCGACATTCCTCAGCGTTTAATTTCTTACAAGAACCTCTGGATTCTGTGTGTTCAACATTATCAGATCCACATCACATACAGTTCTGATACATGTCTGTGATATGTCAAGAAACGCAAAAATAAATAAATAAATAAATAAATAAATAAAATTAAAATTAAAAACATTCTAAACTGCAAGTACTTCTTCGTGACCGTTGGCTAACCAGAGTGCTTTCTATCCACATGATCCTGGATTCGATGCCCGTTTAGGGTACTTACCTTGAATACAAACCCTAGTAGTGATATGGATCCCCTGTCGATTAAACTGACAACCAACCGTCAGTTTTGAATCATTGAGGTTCTGACACCAAATTCGATCATAATACGTGGTTATCTCAAAGCTACGAAGTAGACAGTAGTCGATAGCAAGGGCACCCATCAGGGGTGGCAAGGTGGGGCACTGGCCCCCTATAGGAAATTGTACTTGGGAATATCGAAAGCCCAATAGAATTTTTACATTAGTTACAGCAAAATTTGAAACTATATTTGAAATATCGCTTATACTTACTCCCCCCTTGGAAACCACAACATGGGCGCCCTTGGTCGATAGCCCTATCATTTCTTCATATAGGAGCCTAGTTCTTAACCCAGGACGAGTGGAAAGGAACTGGCGGCTCTGAGACCAACATCAAGGACATAAATGAACTGAAAGCTTGAGCATGGCTTATGGGCTTTAATCTCAAATAATTGTTGTTTTCCAGACTGTGCTTATAGACGTAGTCTGGGGGGAAAAAATGAAATGGTCACTTGCCTTATTTTGTAATAAAAAAGTCTTCATCATATTAAGATGTAATTCAATGTCTTTGATCTCACATTCACACTAAGTCAGGATTTCTAGGAATGGGCCTAGTGAAAATTCGTACCAGACCTATAACATTTTCCCCAGGAGCATTGTGGTCAATCTAGGTATTTTCACTGGACTACTTTCACCACGCCCCTATTAATTCAAAGCTCCCCGAGGAAAATCTGAAATTATCCCTGCTCAAGGGCACCCATCAGGGGGTGCAAGGTGGGGCGATCGCCCCCGCTAGAGGAAATTCGAATATCAGAATATCGAAAATCCAATAGAATTTTTACATTACTTACAGCAAAATTTGAAACTATTTTTGAAACGTCGCTTATACTTGCCCCCCCCCCCCCTTGGAAACCACAACATAGGCGCTCTTGTCCCTGCTCACGACTATCTCCTATTTCGCAGAATGCGTTATCAGTGTGCAGCATTGCTGAATTTACTTATATCTATCTATTCCTGTTCTGCAGAAATGTCCTAGCAGTTGAATGTCGACAAATAATTCACCTCGATTACTTCTTGTTTCGAAGAATTGCATGTAGAGTTTTGGTAGCACCTCAATATTAGAAATATTTGCGGAAAGGAAAAAGGACATCAGCATAGTGTAAAAAAGAGGTGAGGCAAACAACAGTCTTGTCACGCAAATTGAATACTGATATACTACAACGAAAATAACATGCACACAAACTCTCTCTCTCACACACACACACACAGAGCAAGAGGGAGAGAGAGAGGGGGGGGGGAGAGAGAGAGAGAGACAAACAAACATAAGTAGATAAAAAATTATTTGCATTGAACAATAATTTCGCCATTTTTTTCCATTGAATTATACTATAAATTCAGCTATTCACATTAATGCAATGAGATACTGAGTTAAAGTACGAAATAAGTCCAACCTCACCAGACCTAAAGCTGCTCTTAAGAACCCGAATACGATTGTCTAAAGGTCTTCGTAATCTTTTTTTAGCAAAATTAAATTACCTGCTTCCAGCAGCCGAATTGGCGCTTAATTCTCAGACTATTCTTGCTTCAAAAGTAGACAATCTGTATATATTGGGGTGGGTTCCTGTCGACAAGTCTCACCATTGCCCGTGATTCTTTAGCTGTTTTATCAAACTGGTTCCATATTGCCCTGAAACATTAATTAAAAAACTACAACTAATACAACGTAACAAATCAAATAACAATCCAATGAAAAAGTAAAATTTCAAATATTGCTGTACTTATAGGTGGAAGGTTGCATTCAGTTCGTCAATATAGGTGTCCACCAAGTACTCTAGGGGAGATCTGTGCCTCTGGGATGTCTGTTGCTCTGCCTAGTATATATAGAAATACGCCAAGTATAGCTATCTTCCACGTCCCCATTTCCTTATGTCATTATCAGCATTGTACAGTGATGCCAAGTCATTATCTTATACCTTTCTCCATATAAATTGGGTAAAATGAAACAAACAAATGCGTATTCTCGCTTGCTGGAATGTTCCTCTTGTAGCGTTTATTGTCGATTGTTCAAAGTTAGTCATAAATTCTTGCATACGAAATCAGAAGCAACAATCTGTTTTTTCCTTGATTTGCTGAAGCACGCGCGTGTGAAATGGCTGACCTTTGCTTTACAATAAGCAGAACAGCAGCAGTGCCGTATCCTGGGGAAGGTGAGCGGGGCGGTCGCCACGGGCACTGATAGCAAGAGGGCGACGAACAAGCAATAAAACAGAAAAAGTGTTGGAAATGAGTAAACGACGCAACGTCCTGTAAAAGTATTGGCACCCTATTAAATCAATATTTTTTTCGGTTTGTAAAGAAATAGATTTGTTAATAATTCAATAAGAGTCATCTCACAACATGTTTTTATTTATTATTTAAAAAAAAGTTAATATATATGATCTGTTAACGATGATGTGATCTACAAGCTGCCGAGTAGCCGAATAATGACTTATAGTGCGCGCAGAAGCGTTTTCAAATTCAGAAATGGTCCATACGTGTTCGGAGTTTTGATGGTGATGGGTTTGCTTAGTGAATCACACTTTTATAGTCTACTCAATAGGATTAATTACGATGGTAAGAATGAAGGTATGAACATGAGAGGAATGAAGAAAACACGCGCGCGAGAATATTAAAAATGAAGATAAACAAGGGGAATAATAACACGTAAAATAGAGGCTTAAGTGGTTAGAACTTAGCCCAACAAATTTCGTCCTTTTCAGAGACTGATCACTACAAATGATTTCTTTTATTTCATTCATATAAAATGCTTCAAATTTGAAGAAATTTGATGGGACCATTTCTTCATCCTTCAGCTACTTGTATAGCCAATATATTTTTGTGCATACGTATCTAGTTGTGTGATATGTTTATCTATTTACATACACACAAAACATATACACACACTATATATAGTGTGTGTGCATGTGCGGGCGGTATGTATTATTCTATAACCTTCACAATGATGTACGTCATGACTAGAGACCGGATGTTAGGCAAAATGCCTATTCTTTAATATTAAAGATATGATCAAAAATAAGGTTTTAAACTTTATATTGGGGGTTATAGTTTCGATTTAAGCCAATTTTATTTTTCCTATTTTGCCTATTTCGACCTTTACTGCCTAAATAATTGCTTTAGCGCCTAATGTTGCCCATTCTATGCATTTTCTTCAAAATAAGCTTTCATTGGGAAAATATATAATTTATATAACATAAATAATACGTACATATATACGTATATTAAGTGTTTGTAAACACAAGTACGTGGTACGTTACAATATATACACAGGGTGAACTTCAAAGATGTGCACATACTTCCGAGGTGATTAAGGATATCAAAAGAAGACAGAAAGTTCTCTTGTAGTTTGTCGAATTCCGTGTCGTATGCGAGTAATAATGATGCCAACTTGGAATCGAAAATCGAATCTTGACAATTGGAATGGAACAGATAGATGTGCACATTCATTGGGAGGTGATTCGTGAGATGAAAAGAAGACAAAAAGTCCTCTTGAATGTCACGAATCACCTCCCAAAGTAGGTACACACTTTTATGTCTCGCTTCAATTGTCAGGATTTGATTTTCGATTCCAAGTTGGCCCCCCTGTCACTCCTATACGACGCGGAATTCCACAACATGCAAGAGGACTTTTTGTATTCTTTTGATGTCACGAATCACCTCCCGAAGTATGTGCACATCTTCCAGGTTCACCCAGTATAGCTATACGGAATGCATAGCAAGTTTCGTTTTTATATATGCAATAAAAGAAGATATTGACAAAGAAGTATGTTTCTATATTCTTTGAGCATTATTTATGAATTGAATCTATTTTTTAATGGTATTGAGTATTTATCTTCATTATTTCGAGCTACATTTTAGTGCCTATTTTCTAGGTTTTTAGTGCCTAAACATCCGGTCTCTAGTCATGACACTGTGGTAGTTAGGATGGTCGTAGGTTGCAGGACGTTCTTATATAATGGTCAATTTCCTGCATTAAAATCGGTTATATAGTCCAGAAAAGGTATCCCGTATTGGGACACCTTCCTCGCCCTAGATCTCAGTGGCTGTTGTACATCTTACACATAAATATTTAAGATATGTAATAATGAATTTTTATTTGCGCTGGTGTACTCACAGTGTTGCCAGAGATGAAATATTTTCTGAAAAAATCGAGTTTTTTGTGATTTTTAAAATTTCTTCTTTTTCTTCTAGTCGGTGGGTAAAATGGGAAACAATGTTACATCGTTCAAATCTGCATTCTATAAGCTTTACAAAAATGTATTACTCATTGCTCTATGTTATTTAGGAGGGTCACAGGAGGCGCATAAGTGAAACTTTGCGAATAGTATTAGCGCGTGGCGGCCATGTTGTAAAACTCTCCATAGCGGCCTTACCGCACCTCGGAGAGTGGTAGACTTTTCGCCATCGTTTTTCTCAGGTATTTTCCCATAAGAACCCGTTAACAGAAATTATATTGCAATTTGTTCTCGGTTCAGCCATTTTTTTATCTAACTTTTCTAGTTTATTTCTAGACCTAAGGTCGTCACGTCTTTCATTCATGTAACTCCCCGGAGAACTATTATAGGTTTACAAAACCGGGAAGAAAAGTGAGGGGGAACGCGTGGGGACACCGTTACCCCACTTCCATAGAATATTAATGGCGTCTCTACACTTTCTAAAAAAATTATAAAGGGGAAAGTAAGGCACGGTGGGCAGCGTGAGGTCATGTATCCCCTTACTTTTTCAGATCCACTTTTACCCCAGTTTACAACTAATATGATTTCTATCTGTACGAAGTTCAAATCATCAATTCTCGAATTTGACTGAATTATTGTTCCACCGTTAAAAGAAAGAAAAAAAGTTAGAAAGATACATAAAGCGGCGGGAACACTATCATGTTCACTTTAAACTGAAAAAAGGTATTAATCATTTACTTTTGAAGAACTAAAAGTTAAATGCTTTTACCTCTATTCCAGATTACCACTGACGACAATGTTGACAGACAATGGCAAGTTATTTACAATGAGTACGAATTACGACAAAAATTTTCCTCCAGTTCATAATGGTATGTATTGCAATGAACACACATATTTATTTCTTATATAATTCATGAAATTCATGAAGGGAAGAAATTGCTTTGCTCAACTCAATCCCATTGTTATGACTGTTACGCCAGTTATTTCCAACTAAATGGTCTGTGACGTCACAGCTTCCGGCTCGCCTTCTCAGTGAGAGGGGAGGCAGCTCACAGGTAAGCTGACGTTGAAAAACGATAATAGTAACAGAGAAACAAGAGTATTCAGAGAGTAGTCGATAGTTTCTCGAACATACTACTCGAGGGTATAGCTGTGCGATATTTCGATACATCGATCGATAGATAAAAATTTTCAAACGTTGATATCGGAAGCTTTTCTGACCAAAATTTCGATATTTAAATTTTTCTTGTAATCTGTATAATATATAAAAATAAAAGTGGCTATGTTTGTAATAGGGATGGGCAAAATTTTCCGGAATCCGGAATCCGGAAATTTTGTTTTCCGGAATCGGAAAATTTACTTTCCGGATTTCGGAAAAATTCCGGATTTCGGAAAAATTCCGGAATTCGGAAAAATTACGGAATTCGGAAAAAATCCGGATTTCGGAAAAATTCCGGATCTCGGAAAAATTCCGGAATTCAGAAAAATTCCGGAATTCGGAAAAATTCCGGATTTCGGAAAAATTCCGGAATTCGGAAAAATTCCGGATTTCGGAAAAATTCCGGAATTCGGAAAAAATCCGGAATTCGGAAAAATTCCGGAATTCAGAAAAATTCCGGAATTCGGAAAAATTCCGGATTTCGGAAAAATTCCGGATTTCGGAAAATATCCGGATTTTGGAAAAAATCCGACATTCGGAAAAAATCCGGAATTTTTCCGATTTTACTGGATAAAAATTCTGGAATTGGCCATCCCTAGCTAGTAGCTGTTAAAAGAAAAACACAATAATGAATATATATACTGTATTAGTTTCTTGTAGTTGGATATGTCTTTATCACTTACGTAGACAATTGCTGCTGCAGTTATTTACTGCTTTATGAGGAAGGTCTTATTTTCACACACAAAAAGGTCGCCGGTATGTCTGAAACATTATCGCGTTCCCACCTGCAGCTGCTCCAAAGCACTGCAAACTACTTTTTAACCAGACGAAAGGCAGTGAAGGAAAAGAAATATCAACAAATATTGTAATAACATTCGCTTATTGTCAACATACCTATGTACAGTAAATACAAATTTATAATTTTTCACTTTACGAAGTATACAATGTAACTGTTCAATAATTAACATAAGTAGACATTCATTAATTTATATTAATATAATAATTAATAAAACTAATAAGCGGGTGATTGATGACTCAGTGGTAGAGTTTTCATCTATGGTATTCTAACCCAGGACATGTGGGTTTTGGATGGCTAATTTTGTGTTCGAAAATTTTCCCGGTGGTACTCTTGGTTCCCTTTCTTGTATTTGTTCCATCATCACTCATTAAAGAATTTAGTTTATCGAAACTCTATAGCCATATATTCATTCTGTCCGTCAGTGAAACAAACAGTCTCAAGAACTATCTGATGGATTACCATCAATTTTGCCCACGATGTACAGAGTCAATAGTTAAGAATCGAGTTCCCTGAAGAATGTAATATTCAAACCGGAAGCGGTACAAATCAACCATTTCCTGTTTTAACGTTAATCATTATATAGTAAATATGGTAATAGATAGCGAGAAGCGGTTTCCAGTAATCGACATATATAACATTCATGTAGATAGAATGTTACCCAATTTGTGCATCTGCTGAAAATAATGAGCTTATGTTAGGTATTTACAGAACACTTTCCGCTTTAGAAAATGCGTGCTTGGTAAAGAATGTAGAGAATTAGCTGAGTCAGGCACGTAGCTAGAATATGGTAATACGAAGGGGGGTCTGTCACGAAATACTGTGGTTAATTACCTGGGGCTCAATCATTCTAAAATATTTTATTGACAACATATATTGGTTCGTTTAGAGAAGATTTCTAATGAGGGGATGATATGAAATACTGTGGTTACACACCAGGGGCTCGATCAATCTAAATATTTTACTGACAACATACCCATATTGATTGGTTAGGACAATAAAATGAGGATATGTTAGTAAGTATTTTAATAAGAAGCTATGAAGAAATCTCGAGCAAAAGAATATAAAAAAGTATTGAAAAAGATATAGTCTTCCGAGGTCATTCGAACGGTGTCGAGAATTTTGCGCCTGGGAAATTTGCGCCCTACCTCAAGAACAGGGAAAATTGCGCCTGCGATGTACCTCCACCGGGAAGTTTGAGCCCTGCGAAATAAAAGAACCTATTCGAGCTTACGCATTTGCTCGGAGGGGCTGACATTACAGCATAAACAATCCTCCCTCCCCCCCACAGCCATGCCATTTGTGATTTATTTTCATTGTGGCTATATAAGGGGAGAATAAACTTCAATATAAGCCAAAATAACACAACGGATCAACGCAATCACTGCTTCTTCCAGAGATGATTTTGGGGGAACCCTGGCCTCCCCAGAGCTCTCAGAGTGCCCCCTCAGAGGAGACCAAAATAATACGTTTATAATATAATAATAAATAGAATAGTACCAGCACTGACCCCCCTCCGGAATACTAAGTGTGCCCCCCGGAACATTTTTTCTGAAAGAACGACTGAACGCAATTGTGTGTTTGAAGTGTAATTCCAGCAAGTAAACACATTGTACATAATTTTCTTGATAATATTACTGAACTGATTTTACATTCACTTTACATTTTCTTTTCTATATTTTGTGTCCTGAAAAGCCAAACAACTCGCAAGAATTGTGAACAGAAATATCTGGGTAGAGCCAAACAGCCTTTTGTAGATTAAATTATACTCTTTGATTATATTAATAAATAATTATATATCAGTCATTTATACTTTTATTGTAAATTTTGTAGTATAATGAAAAATTGTATTTGTATGAATTGCCCTTTAGTGAACTAAAATTGTATTTTTTTGATTTGTTCGGAATATTATAACGGATGGAGTAATTCACTGAGACGATGAGAGACAAGCCTAATTCAAGTGTGAGTGGAAGTTACTTTTCACAATACAGAAATAAGTTGAATTGTAGGGCGCAAACATCCCAGTGCAAATATATAGCCGGCGCATTTCCCCCTCTTTTTGGGGTAGGACGCAAACATCCCAGAGCAAATATATTGCGGGCGCATTTTTCCCTATTTTTGTGGTAAGGCGCAAATTTCCCGGGCGCAAAATTCTCGCATTCAAGGAAAATATAATGTCCGTGAAGTTGACAAGCCACTTATGTCAGACCCCAATTTCGACTTTAAACGTCGCTAGTGCTACGTTAGTGTTCGATAGTGACGCAAATTGTTAGTACTCCACAGATAAAGTGTGCTTTTTAAATCATGGATATAGGTCTTCTAACTGCATGCCAACACGCCCACTTCTAAGAATCATCTCAAAAATAAGGTTAACCATTAGAGTAAGTAAGTGCTCATTAGTGCCATTAATATTAACGTTAATACCTCCATCGTACGGCCCTTGGAGTAATAATATGACTTTAACAACTTTATACATCAGGCTCACCTTATTAAAATTAGCCAAATGAACATGATAACACCACGCGAACATAATGCGCAATGTGGATGTCCCCTGACGTGCCCAAGTTAGTTACTTTTTTTTTTTCAACTATTGTTTATCTGTTATTTATTGCTAGTCTGCAGAGTAGTCCTTACATTAATATGCCATTGTCCTTGATAATCATTGCGTACAGTATTTACAAGCAGTTTGTTATCACTGTTAGAAGATATCAAAAAACAACAGATAAAATCTACCACTTAACGGTTCATATTTTTCTTTTACAGTACATCAACGATTGATAATAATAATAATAATAATAATAATAATAATAATAATAATAATAATAATAATAATAATAATAATAATAATAATAATAATAATAATAATAATAATACTATTCCAGCATAAAAGTTATCAATTGCATCCCACTGGCAACAAGCGACGCATATTTTAACTTCATAAAAATTCGTTTCTCACGGTTTTCTGGAGAACTACATATGATAACATCTTCATTATGTCAAGTTGTTTATCTCAGTGTGATATATGTCTTACCTCTGGACAATATCATAGTAAAACAAAAATTAAATATTAGGAGTACATCGTACTTTTGGACTACATCTCATTAACCATGGGAAGATTGAGTAGTGTATACTTTAGGATGTAAGTTTCAGCTTAACTTGCATCATACATTCTTAGGATTACAAAAAGGAAATTTGTTCGTTTGCATTTGAACAAAATTCTTAGGATTACAAAAAGAAAAAAATATTTTTTCCGAATTCCGGAATTTTTCCGAAATCCGGAATTTTTCTGAATTCCGGAATTTTTCCGAAATCCGGAATTTTTCCGAATTCCGGATTTTTTCCGAAATCCGGAATTTTTCCGAAATCCGGTTTTTTTCCGAAATCCGGAATTTTTCCGAATTCCGGAATTTTTCCGAAATCCGGAATTTTTCTGAATTCCGGAATTTTTCCGAAATCCGGAATTTTTCTGAATTCCGGATTTTTTCCGAAATCCGGAATTTTTCCGAATTCCGGAATTTTTCCGAATTCCGGAATTTTTCCGAAATCCGGAATTTTCCGATTTTACTTTCCGGATTCCGGAAAGTAAAAATTCCGGAATTGGCCATCCCTAGTTTGTAACTAGTGTTGCCACAAGACGAGACATTTCTCGTGTATCGTCTCGTCTCGTAAACGATACGAGACGTCACGTAAAATGTCTCGTCTCGTCTCGTGTCTCAAAAATGCAAAGATAGTTTTCGAATTTGTTTGAAAATGTTATTAACTCCGAATAAATTATTTGCCTTCGAAATGGTTACCAGCGTTTATTATTTCAAACGAGGACTATCCTACAAAGAACAGGGAATATTTTTTTTAATGATTCTTACAAACAACTTTCGTTTCCATTTTCTAATCTATTAAGTTTAATTATTTTGTGAGTGTGCTCCAGATTCAAGTACAATGTTAAAGTACTCATCGAGATCAGTGTTTCAGAAGATTTCATTCCGGAGGTTGGTGGGGATATCTATGTAGATAAAAATCCTATAATAGAAGTACAAGTTCTCTTAATGCCTGTTTAATCAGTAAGTAACCATTGTTTCATGATTTTTCTCTTTCCGAACAAACACAGAAACGTTGTAACGACCTGATTTCGTTACAGTTTCTTTTCGTTAGTTTTATTTGATTGTTTGATTATTTCGTGATTAGTCGAATGGTGTTATAATTTTCCAGTGTTAAATAATTAATTTTCATAATGTTTCTAGTGTGCTGTTATTTTCTCTATCTGCACCACATAATAAGAATTGGACTTTATAATGAATTTAATGCAAATTTTGTTCTTTTTAATTATGATTTGTATAAAAAGTATAATAAACTTTCATCAAGTAATAAGATTTCCTAAAAATATTTTGTTTCGGCATAATTACCGTTGCTTATTTTGATTATGTAGTACACATAACATTGGAAAATAATAATTAAATGTACTTAAGTCATTATTTGTTTACAATATCTCGGAATTAAGTTTATTTTGTATTATTAGTTGACATACATAGTGAAATGATCAGCTTCAGTTAAGTTTCTTGGGTCCATTCCCCCTTGATGAGCTAGAAATTGTAAATTCCTTGAACAAATATGCTCAACTGAACAATAGAATTCCAATTTAAAGTTGATAGATACTCAAACTGATAAATTGTGTATCATATAATAGTAAGCGTGCTTAAATATCATAATAAGTGATCTAAGGATTTTGAAACCTGGTTTTATTTAAATATTCGAATGCTAAAAGAATATCGATTCCCGTCAGTTGTTTCAAAATTTCTCTTCTTGTGTATAAAGTCTGTTACTTCCATAACATCTTCTTATCTGTGTCTTCGATCTGGTGCCAGGTCCGTGTCCATGGGGGCTAGGGGGCCGGGCCCCCCTAAATTTTCACTGCCCCCCTAAAATTTTTATGGTAGGCTTACAAATGAACTATAATATGGTTGGGTCGGGCCTCCCTAACTTCTACCGGGCCTCCTACTTTTTGGGTTGGCTAGGGGCCTGTCTGGTGCCTTGCCCTACTGCAACGTAGCTGCAGATGTGTAGGAGGGTGACAACATAGTAACAACCAGTGGCGTATTTACGATTTTGTTTCGGGAAGGGCTTTGCTAACTTTCGGGGGGGGGGCTTTGCCTGGAAATGTGAAAATTCTGCAAGATATTTCATTTACTTTACTATACTAAGTGATTTCGGGGGGGCTTAAGCCCGGAAGCCACCCCCCTAGATACGCCACTGGTAACAACGTACAGTTTGATGTTGGATTGGCACATGACAACGTGTCAGCCCTTTTCGGTACTGTGTTTTGAAAGGATGCTGGTTTAACAATAAAGTTTAATTGTTTTCTTTTATTCTTTTATGATGTTATTCGAACCTAAGTCATTTTTTAAATCGGAAAGTCACATAGTCCTCCATATTAGTTGAAGTGGCGCCAGAGATTCTATAAAAAGGATTTCAGAATAAGTGGAGAAGGCTTACATTTCGACTGTACCGACGGTATTGACAAATATTCCTGTCGTAGTAATTCATTACTGGTGCAGTCAAAACTAAGCAGTCATTGTTGGAAGATTGTAGTCGTGTTGAGTGTTGTGCTGTTAACCAAACCAAACTTGTTAAAGATTTTAATTTTAACCACTTGGCATAACAGCTTTTTGTGGGCCTCAGCCGATCTAGTGTTGCCACGAGACGAGACATTTTCGTGTTTCGCTTCGTCTCGTCTCGCAAACGAGAATAGACAGAATCACTCAAGAGGGAACACGAGACAAGACGAGCACATGTTCTCGAGATAAGACACGAGACGAGACAACCGGAAATCTTGTCTCATCTACAGTGTTGCCGGACACGGCAAGCGAAATTACACACACCTCCCGACCAAATTGCACAATTTTACACACAAACTGGGAGACAGAGCACACAAAATTGCACAATACATAACAACCTATATATATGTATATTATATACCTATACGTACATCGACCAGCCATTGTTCAAAGATTCAGCGTTTGATTGATTACTATTATTATTATTATTATTATTATTATTATTATTATTATTATTATTATTATTATTATTATTATTATTATTATTATTATTATTATTATTATTATTATTATTATAGCAAAACCGACACCTTCTTCCCGCCCATTGTCACAGAAAGAATATTGAATCTGAGATTTAACTTCTCTCTTTTTTTCTATTTTTATCCTTTGTTCAATAAGAGAATTTCCATCCCTCTCGTTCACTCTGTCGTTTATCTGCTTGAAAAATAACATTATCCTGACTAGTACTGAGAAGACAAAAAAGACTTCTAACCCCCCCCCCTTCCTCCTCATGTTTTGGTCAGCATCCAGGGTCAACATTCATTCATATTGCTTGGCTTGAACAAAGAGGCTTTGCTAACGGTCGTGACACCCGCTGCTGAAAAACGAGAAGTAAGGTACCAAGGAAGCAAGATATGTTTTATTGCGAAGCCCTGAAGTCAGACGTTGGCAATCGTAGTTTTTGAAAGGCAATTTTTAGAAAAAAAAATAGAAATAATGAATATTGGAATGAAAGGAACTTCGCAAAAAGCATCAATAATAAAAATTTTGAATTGACCAAAGTGCACACAAAATGCACACAGATTGGGATTACACACAAAATGCACACACAAGGAAAAATTGCACACATTTTGTGTAATTACACACACATTGGCAACGCTGCTCATCTAGTCTCATGGCAACACTATTTGTGACTTCGCACCGCTTGAACCAGGAAACCGATCTCGATCAAATTTTCAACATACCTAGGTAGATGAGGTTCGGGCCTAGGGTGTTCTTTATCATTTCACTGTGATGGTGCAACTTAGGGAGGGCGATGGAAAATATAAATGATCGAAAATGACTGAAATTAGCACCGAATCCATATTTTTTCGGAGTCGCTGAGATAAACAGTGACACTTGCGATGCTGTTTAAATCCAAATTCAGCCCTTTCATGTAAAAAATCAAACGTATTATCCCCGTGCGAAGAACGGGTATTCTGCTAGTGCAGTATATAGAAACGAAAGTGATCTTGAGTAGATTCGCATCATGCGAAACCTGTTGATTAAAAGAAAAATGAAATGAAATCTTTGAGTTTTACGTCCCACAGTTATGCCGGTTAGGCTAAACGAGGCGGTGAAGATGAGAAATGAATAAAATGCTGGCATGAAGAAAGTGGGAGGAAACGGGAAAACCCCGAGGAAACCCATGCACACGGTGTTTGTCCACCACAAAATATCTCAGATAGAAAAAAAGAGAACGCTTTAATTTATCGTTCCATGGTTATGTCCTTTAGGCCAAAGAGGATGAATGATTAACGGAAGTGAAGGATTAATTGATAGAATTATGATGTGGGAGGAAATGATAGAAGATTCATTAGTGTCTGATGAAGACAACGTTAAGTTGTCGAAACCGTTACACTGTAATTTAGTTTTTAATAAATTAGTGTACATACTCTGGTCAGAAGTATTTATTATTCCTTTAATGAGTTCCAGAGTCGTGATGGATAGAGTTACAAATGAAAGAATTGCACGAATCCCACGGACATGGTATTGTCCGCCTGAAACTAACTTGCTCTGAGTTTGAACCAGTGACCACTAGCACTAGAAGTAAGCGCTCTACCACTGCCGTGAACCAATATGCCGTTATGTAATTCTGAAAACTTGTTGTCATTACAACTATCAAATGTATTTGCTATAGTGTTATAGAAATGAAGGAAAGTAACAATCATTAAAAATTTTCCACGAATGCTTTTTTTTTATTATTATTATTCTAACCATTCAAGCTGTTGTGACGTGTTAAGACGTCATACAGTAGTAAGAATAATGAATATAAACGTCACGACCTACCTCAGTTCTTACTGAAGATTTTTATTGTCTGCTTTCAGTTTTTGCTTGTGTTATTTTATACATTTGAAATTTAATTGACTGTGGGATACAGCGTAAAGAGTTAAATACCCACTACGGAATTCGAGCAGTTGAGGAAAGCAACCACTTGAGTAGTTAAGCAGTATCGTAATGTCTACCCATGATGTTCACATCTACGGACAGTTTGAGATACCAAATTGCTATAAATATCATTATGATCCTTAGGGTAAAGACATACCGCAGATACCTCGCGATCGTGGTCAATGGTTAAGTCGCTGTCGTTACCTCGATAATGGCACAAACACATGGAATCAAATGGGTAAGCACATGCCGGAGATATACGCTACATCGCGACCTAGAGGTCAACCGCGATGGTAAATTAGTGACTGCGATTATAAACAACCGAGTTTTTTTTATATCGATGTTCAGTGGAAGCATCGCTGTGGCTCATATTCTCATTGGTCCTCCCTGAAGCGCTGCACAGAATAAAATCTTCATTTGTTCAGAATTTCTTCACCTCAATGAAGCCAATGGTTGTTTTTTGGCTTCATTGAGGTAATAGGATAAAGATGCTCTATTTTATAACATCCTTAGGATCGTGTATGTCTATGCTCAGAGGATTTGCTGCACTTTAAATTTGATTATGAAAGACATATTAGTAGAACTAATTAGGAATGTTCCAGCAATATGTTATAAGAGGCACAAACAACATCATGATAGGTACGTTTCAAATAGAGAATGAAAGAAAATAGTAACTCAAATAGGAATGTCAGATAAGTTATTCATATTTATTGGAGAATTATACTGTAGTTTACTATTATATAAGGCAGTGGTGGTTACAGGGAGGAGGCTTTCGGGCTGAAGTCCCTAAATTCCGGAATCTCTATAGAAAAAAGAAGATAATGTTAGTCATATTTATGCTTAAAAACTTCAAGCCCCCCTTCAATTCCGAGATTAATAAAAATGAATTTGTTCTAAATTCGTTACTGATATAAGGTAAAGAAATACTTGTAAAGACAGGCACGTTTCCTTATGGAGGCAACGTCGAATAATGGAATTGGAGTGACGAAACTTCATTTCGTGAAGTTAATACCCCCTCCACCTCGAAACCTGAAGATATACGTGTGTTTTTTTTTGTTTTTTTTTTTTTAATAATTTTACTAGGAAATGATTTCTCGCCTGAGTGTTGAAAGAGGACATTTCTTCACATAAAATTGAAAAAAAAAGGTAAAAGTCTTTGATTTATTGATAGACATGGACAAGAGATGAGACTGAAATATTTTTGCACTGATTTTTAATATACACTGACGGAATAATTTCACAGGCGTTACAGTAATTTTTCTCCTCAAACTGAGAACTTACAGCGAGGATGCGATCTTTTTGCTATGTGCGCCCTTCATCCATAGACCTAGACATCGAGGTTGCGACTGCGACTTAAATCTCGACCTCGATCGCGAGGTATCTTCGGTATGTCTTTACCCTTATAATAACGACAACTGAAAGCCATCTATATTATTGGATATAAAACTTATTTAACATTTCTTTTGTTTGAAGTAAATGAATCCAGAATCAAATGACATTCTTTAATACGCTGCGATGATACTTGCAACTGAAAACTTTAGCATGTAGAGTCTTTCGCGATCATCTTAGTTCAAGAGTTCCAACTGTTTCTAGCATTAATATAATATTGATTAATAACACTGTTAACCTTCCATTCATCAACCAATCTAATCAATAATAGCAACCGGCTGGATCTTTTGATTGTTATTTGTTCGTTATTTCCATTTCGATACATTAATGGATTCAGCGTGATGCAATACAAAAAAGTATATTGTCACATGATGTATTATGGGAATGTCAATTACTGTTACTATTTCCATTAAAGATATGCACTTACTTCTTCCTCTCTTTTCTTGTTTACCATGCTTTTCATGGGTTACTTGTCTGTTTGTTTGTTAGTGTCAGATTTAGAAACTTTCAAGCATTTCCATGCCAAGTAAAGCTCCAGAACATTGTACAGGCACGCAAACCCAATGATAATAAAATATTTTCACATAATTTTCGATATCTTATAGACTTTCTGTAAATTTAATTACTTAGGAATAATTACACAGCCACACACACATACACACACACACACACACAAATACAAGTTCTATGCATCGGATTCCAGGGTATGGATTCGACATATTTTCTTACACAAAATCCAAATTTCGAAAGACAAGCAAGAACGATTGTGTCAATTTTGTTTATGGGCAAAAAAAGTGTGTCCTCCTTAACTATAATTGATCAAGTTTTTTGCCCATAACAAAAAATTGACACGGTTAATCGTTCTGAGGTTTCGAAATTTGGGATTTCACATGATAGATTTTTAGGTAACATTCAATGTTTTACTCTTACAAGTAACTCTTCCGAAGTGTAATAGTCCGATTTTGATAAAATTTGGCAGGTAGATACTACACATGAAATAAGCGAATACGTGTTTTTTTTTTTTTTTATTTTCTGCGGAAAAACTGTTTTGGGGGCCAAAGCTCCCACACACAAAAAAGTTGAAAGTTGATGCCCGAAAGGAAAAAACAATTGAATCGCAGTCAACAAAATTGTACACACATATTGTAGAGGTAAGATGAAAAAATACGTGTTTTGTATTTTCCTGGAAAAAAGGGTTCGGTAGGGCACGGACCCCTCCAAAACATTCATCACGAAATATCAAAAGTGCTAGTAACAGTATGTCATATGCGTGTAAAGGACATGAAGAATTGCAACGAAACTTTGTGTATTAACAATACGCAACAAATAAACTCACACGGTTTTTTTTTTCATTTTCTGCGGAAAAACGGTTTTAGGGGGCAAAAGCTCCCATCCAAAATTTTGAAAGTTGAGGCAAGAAAACCAAGAGGAAGTAAACCAAGTGAATGAAATTGTGCACAGATATTGTAGACATAAGATGAGGGAACACAGGTTTCTTATTTTCCTGAAAAAAAAAAGAAAACCTTTTAGGTGGGACACAGACCCCTCCAAAACATTGATCGTGAAATATCAAAAGTGCTAATAACAGTATGTCATAATTGCTTAAAGGACATGAATAATTTGAACGACACATTGTGTAGGGACAATACGCAAAAAATAAACGAATACTTTTTTTTTCATTTTCTGCGGAAAAATGGTTTTAGCTGGCAAAAAAACCCAACCAAAATTTTGAAATTTGAGGCTTAAAAGGCAAGAAGAAATGCACTGAATTAAATGACATTGTGCACAGATACTGTAGACGTAAAATGTGATAATTGTGTTTCGTATTTTCCTGGAAAAAAGTGGTTGAGTGAGGCACGGACCTTCTAAACCGTTGATTACGAAATATCAAAAGTGCAAATAAACATACGTCAAAAATTCCTAAAGAATATGGAGAATTGCAACGAAACTTCGTATAGGGACAATTTGCGAAACAATAAATGAAACGTGTTTTAATTTGTGCGGAAAAACAGTGTTGAGACCTAGACTCCATCCGAAAAAAAAGAAGGAAATATTACCGTAATAGCGCAGAAAGGAGTGGACCAAAGCAAACGAAATTATGTGTAGATATTATATAGATCCTATGTAAAATAGGGCCTTTCGTGTTTCTGAAGTGACCCTATCCGTTTTGCTTCAAATTTGGCACATCAACAGTAAATTGGAAATAAATCGACACGTGTTTTTGTTTATGCGGAAAAACATTGTAAGGGTTAAATGTGCGTCCTGAAATACTATAAAATACCTTATAGTGTTTGCGCTTGTAGTTGTGCTGCCAAATTTGAAGAAATCGGATGGAGAAACTTGTAAAACACGAAAGGCCATATCTTACATATCGATTATCTACGTATAATTTCATTCGCTTCTGTTCACTCCTTCCGCCACTCAACGCCTCGGTCCACTCAACAGTTCTTTATATATAGTTTTCAGAAAAATACGGAACACGTATTCTCTCATCTTACCTCTACAATATTTGTGCACATTTCATTCACTTCGGTCCACTTCTTCTTGCTTTTCGGTGTCAAATTCCAAAATTTTGAACGGAGACTTTTGCCCCCTAAAACAGTTTTCCCCTAAAATAAAAAACCGTATTCATTTATTTTTTATTTTATTTTATTTTATTTTTTGTTTATTTTATTTATTTTTTACCTATTGTTCATACACAAAGCTTCGTCGCAATTCTTCATGTTCTTTATATACATCTGACATACTGTTACTAGCACTTTTGATATTTCATAATCAAAGGTTTGGAGGGGTCCGTGCTCCGCCCAGCCGTTTTCTCCAAGAAAATACGAAACCCGTATTTCATCATTTTATGTCTACGTATGCACAATTTCATTCACTTCGGTTCACTTGTTCTTGCCTTTCTTGCCTCAACTTTCAAAATTTTGGGTGGGGCTTTTGCCCACTAGAACAATTTTTCCGAAAAAAAAAAAAAACACGTATTCGATTATTTTATGTGGAGTATCTACCTGCCAAATTTTACCAAAATCGGAGTGTTACACTTCGGAAGTGTTACTTGTTAGTTCCATTTCTTCACTTTGAGGCTAACATTAAAGGCATTGGATGGGACTTATCCAAATTTATGTAGTAAAACATAATATGTATTCCACATATTTTGATAGGGCCATGTAATTCTCAGAGACCCCTCCTGTCCCCAGGAGTCAACATTTTCATATTTGTTACGCACTATGTACTTTCAGTTCAGAAAATCTCATTCATTTTTCTTTTATATTATTTTATGAAATCTCTAATTCCCTGTTCACAAAATTCGAGAAATTTCGCGTTTCGTTTCACATAATTTTATTTATTTATTGAACAAATTCCCAGATACAGCATAATTGTGCCATTTTACACAGGGAAATGAATCTCTTAAAAAATGAAATGAAATCTTTGAGTTTTACGTCCCACGTTTATGCCGGTTAGGCTAAAGGAGACGATGATGATGAGTAATGAATGAAATGGTAGAGTGAAGAAAGTGGGAGGAAACGGGAACCCCGAGAAAACCCACGCACACAGTGTTTGTCCACCACAAAGTTCACTTGGTTGGGGCTGGGATCGAACCCGGGATCCCAAGCACCAGAGGTGAACGCTCTACCACTGAGCCACCGCGGCCCCGCCACATAATTTTAAAGAAATTTATTCTATCTTGATTTGAGTTGATTTTGAGTTTAACGTCCCTTTCAGCAGCGAGGCTATATGAGACGGCACCTACTGATTAACGTGAAACACGAATCACATAAGCTCCCGCTGGGAATCGAACCCAGGTCTCTCACGAACCGAAGGCGCGTACGCTAACCGCTTAGCCACGAAGGAGCTCAAATTTACCCTATCCTATCCAACAACACATTTACATATGTACTATAACTACATGAATGGATACCAACTAGTCTTTTCCACGAGACAAGGTTTATACTTCTTGTTCCGTTTCGTAAAGTAGTTTTCCTCTTGTTTTGATTCATAACAAAATATGTTTAGTTTATAATTTGCTATAGAGAATTTGGTTCGGATGATCTATGCCTGTTCTATTTTGCTGAATAAGAAAACCATCCAACCTATGGATTCAGTCAAAAACACGACAAAATGATTTTGTTACACTCTAACAACAACCGCATCTTCTCTTACAACTCAAATACATATTGAATACTTGTATAAAACGGCATACCATCAAGGAACCCACTTCACCTCTTACATCTTGCAATGCATTAGGATGTATGTACTAACCTCTAATTAACCGATCGACCCTAATAAAGCAATTTAGTAAGTTTTCAATGACAAGCGGCATGCTATAAGGATATACTGATCTTACTAACCAAATTCCTTAGCAATGAAAAAAAAATAATAACCTCAACCAAGACTTACGTTAACAGATGGGACCAGTGTTGAATTCAGACATTTTCATCCGGGGGGGAATATGAACTCCTCGGAGGGGAGGGGAGTTTGGGTAAAGTAATTTCTACATTTTGTGATTGAAATTTTGATAGTTTCTGCGGGGGGAATAAATTTTCTTCGAGGGAGAGATTCCCCCCGGGCTACCCCCTGAATTCATCCCTGGATGGGACTCCCTGTAATGAGAGAGATAGAGTTCTATTCTGACTCTTTGAAGACTCATATATTCACAAATGAAATGCCCGATCTTCCACTAATTACTATAATATCTATATATTAGCCGTAAGTTCGTTACTTCAGAATTGCTGAAACTAATTAAAACGTAGTTTATTCACTAATTGTTTCAGTGATAACACGTAGAATATATTTAAACTGATGCATTTTCCGAAGATTGTCTGCATTTACCTTTTTATTTTTATAAAATTACTTCTTTATAATTGAAAATACATCCACTATTAATAGCTTCTTTACATATTATATTCAAACTTTCAAATTGTCTAGAAAAACATGTTTATACATGTCTGGCTACAAAAGTTAACAACTTAAATGTTCAGATCTCGACATAAAAAAAAGTGATATACGATACGGACTGTTGTTCATATCAGCTTTAAAAATACAGTTGAACATGGTTAGTGCATTACCTCTTGTATTGCGTCAAATATTTAGTGGATCCAAGCAATCCCTCATATATATATATATATATATATATATATATATATATATATATATATATATATATATATATATATATATATATATATATATATATATATTAAATATATATATATATATTTAAAAAAATGATTTCATACCTTGCTTCTTACAACATTCACAAATCCGTCAAATGCGTCCTCGTCAATTACAGGAAAGAAAAAGTAATATATGTAAGTTAGGCTTGATCGAATGGCCAAATACGTAATCATTCCCAGCCTCTGTTGCCTGATACTGAAGTTATACATCTCGTTTATAATAGCACTATGTTTTAGGTTCTTTAGTGTAGTTACAACCATTGGCGTCGGCAGGACATAAACTTTGGGGGGGAACAAACTACCTGGGTGACTGAGGTATGTGGAATACCCCGCGGAATGCGAGGGATCTGGACTCTTCCCCCAGAAATTTAAAATATTATCTTCGTACATTGCATTTTAAAGCTTTTTGTTACTTAAAAAAAAAAAAAAAAAAAAAAAAACTTAAAAATGTTTGTGCTTGATTTTTACCTTTGGTAGGTTTTTTTTTTTTCTTTAACGTGTTACTAAAAGACACATACACACACTTTACAGTTTGTTTGTTTATCCAAACAGTAAAATTTAACTTTGTTTTACAATTTTAATTAAATTTAAATGATACCAAATGTATATCAAAAACAAAATAATTATTAAAGGCAGTGTGAAGTAAATACTCAAAAACAATAACACTTTGAAAACAAGTGTTAGGCTTACAAATGTAAATGTGGCTCAACAATGTTTAATTTTAATTTTTTTTTTTTAATAGCTGAACTAATCTTGCTTCGTTGGACGCTATCTAAACAAAAAAAAAAAAAAAAAAAAAAAAAAAAACAGTTTGTTACTTTACAGTTTACTACATCTTCACCTTCATAGGGCCAAAAACTGCCTTCATTTTTCACAATTGGAAAGAAAATTTTGTGCTGTTTTTTCACATCCACCTTGTCTAACACTGTTTTGTGAACGTAGCAAACTGCTACATGTTTGATTGTCTTTCGGGTCATAGTTTACCTAAGATACTTGAAATATCGGAGGGAACGAAAACGGTATTTACAAATATTGGGGAACACGTCTCTGGTGGATTGACGCCCGTGGCTATAACCAAGTTAAACTATATTGTGAAGTAACACATAGTTACGTGTACTTCTATATTCATTTGTAAAATTCAATTTTTATTATTTAATCACATTATTTTCTTCTACGACTGAATTTTAACAGAATCTTTGAAATCTAATTCTATCAAGACAGAACTTTTACTTATGATGTATATACATTCTCTCAGACAATTTGAATAAGCATGTATTTCATCATTACAAAAGATACCAATAAATGCAAGACTAGTTTCCCTTCTCGTGCAATGCCCTCCGCCTAGCCTGATGCTTTCTAGTTCACTGTTCGCAAGGCTCATCGCTTTCTGTCGAACAAAACCACGAAGACCACGTATGCAAGGGATATTCATCATGAAGATTTGAGGAAGATCACATCAAATGGAGAAGAGATCATTTCCATTGGAAAATCCTATCTCCATATTCGATTGAATACCATTCTGAAAGTTTATTGCCCCAGAAACTTTGTTATAACATCAGTTTAAGTGAAGTAGAAATGAAAAACGACTTTCATCGCAGATTCGTCATAGAACAAGATCCAACGCCCCTAGAAGCCTGACAGGATTAGGTTCCAGTTGTCAGCTAGTTTCAGTGTAACCATTTTCCTCCAGAGAGAAGATATAAGAGAGATCTATTCATCAATCCAGATGACGAGGACGATGCCAGTCGATCAGGAATTACTCAGGCTAGTGGTCTTCGTTTGTTTGTTTGTTTTACAATTTAAACTTTTCTCTCTTCACATTTTCTTCCAACTACTCACTTTATATATATATATATATATATATATATATATATATATATATATATATATATATATATATATATATATATATATATATATATATATATATAATTGAAGCATTTAAATTTCATTGAAATTCAAACATATCCTTTGCTGTAAAGTACCGTGCTGGACATCAGTTTTCATCCCCATTAGTTACTTCCCTTTTGTAAGCGTTTAGTGATTATATTCTGAGCTGTAACTGATGATACCTCATACGGCACAGTATTAAAACCAAAATTAGTTTCTGAGCCATTCAAACAATTCTGATAAAGGAAGTAGCAATGAATAAATTATTATTTAAAATAAAGATGTCTTGGTAATTTATTAATTGCATTACATACCGCTGTGTTTAGTGGCCAGATAATTTTCTTTTGTTTGTCATTTCAGGTAAACCTGTAACTGTTTATGTTCAAATAGTCGTGTACGAAATTTCAGAAATCAACGAAAGAAACACGGTGAGTTATTTTAACCCTAGAAGGCTAACATGTTCAAAAACTTACGTTAAAGCTAATATATCGTAAAATCTACTACTGGTTAAAGTAAAAACTAACTACAGGAGTTTATATATATATATAATGGAATTTCAGTGATTATAGTTAGTAAGAATACATAGTAGTGAACATTTTCATAGGAAATATATTGTTCAAATCTCTTCCGTGCAATAGGTAAAGCATTTACCGCGATGTTCTCCTCTGATTGGCTTGTTGTAGCAGCAGCAATACAGTGACGTCATCATCCTCTTTCGTGAAGGGCAGATCCCACAAATCGTGCGAGGCTGGTTTTGGGGCTAGACATCATTCTTCTCTTGCACCGGTATTTTCAGGATATCAGCAACGGACTGCCGAAGTTTTTGTGGAAAAGTTGAGTATTGAACCCGTTGTTGGAGCCATGGCTCAATAAGACTGCTCAGGATTTTCATACAGAATTTTCTTCTGGAAACAGGTGTCTCACCCATTTCCATCACTTTGTGAACATAAATGACATAAGCATTAAATATAGGCAACATTTTGTTTTTTTTTAGCAATACCAGTGGGACCAGGGGTTGCGTGAATGACATTTCTAGCAGCCTAGGCTCTATTCCCAGCATGAGTTGGCTTTTTTGTCCAACGATGTCCGTTCTTTCCTCTAAGGCTTAGGTGCTTTATCAGCAATTGCTAAATATGGATCTGATATAGGCCTACGAGAATGCTGGGTAGATAAATCAGTGGTACTGGTGTTGGGATGTGACAGGAAAATTAGGTGACTCTTGCGAGACATCTGAGGTCGGTACATGAGTTATTTTCAGGCATGGTTTATAGTCTGAATCAGCATCAGAGTCGAAGAGATATGTTCCACACAGTTTTATTTATGATCAGAAATAATATTCTGGCCCGAAGTATCACTCTCACACTGATTTTAGACTGAAGTCATTGTCATCAATAATCTTCCGATTTATTTGTTAACTTCAATAAAAACTAAAATAAAACGAACACTTTCACTAAAATGTAATTGTAAGTCAACTGTAAAAGTAGAAGTCAATAGTAATACATATACAAAAATCCAAGCGTTATTCCTACTATATCGTAAATCTTACGACTGACTAACGATTTCCAACACAAACAGAGCGAGAAATTGAGCAAGATAACACTGATTGACAATAATTGCAGTTAAATTAAGAAAAAAGTAAGGAACAAATTAATAACAAGCTGGAAATTGGTACAGATGTTGGGAATGATGTTTTAAAAACATACTGAAAGTACCCTGAAATCCCACCTGATCTTCGCTGCCATATTGGAAAATGGCCGCTGGAAGTGTCAAATGAACAATACTTAGATAAAAATACCAATATCTTCGTTATGGTTGAACATAAAGAGATAAACTTGGTGTCGTTTTATAGAACATAGATAACACAATATTTTTTTATTAAAAAAAAACAATTTTTCATAAAACATGTACTTTTAAAACTATTTTGCAGTAAATTTTCAATTTCAGAAAACTACCGTCGAACTAATTTAAAATTTTATTGAACTTAGGAAGTAATTATTAACAAGTTGAAATTTGACATAGATGTTGGTAAAGATTATTTAAATGGCGTAATAAAATTCCACATCATCTTCGTTCGCCATATTGGAAAATGCCCAAATGTCCGAAGTAATTGAAAGATGATATTGTTTTAAGTGAAATACAAAATCTGGACCGGGCTTAATATTTGAGAAACTGTAAATGCAGTCGATCCAAAATCAATTGGGATCAATGTTGGTGAGAAGGGGAGGCATTATGACGTGGCTAAGGTTGTCCTCCGCTATCTTGGTTGCCGCCATCTTGTTATCAACTTATTTATTATAAATGGTAACCTGGTCGTGTGACATATTAAGCAACATCCTCGCTCGAAGAGAAGCCCTTCGGCAAGGTTAATTTTCTTAAATCTGCAACTGTTTTGAAGTTGTGAATAGATTTAGGAGATATTATGTCTGAAATGCTGTGAAACGTGCTGTGCGAAGTTTCGAATTGAAGGATATAGTAAAATGAAAAACAAGCTTTGTTATATCTTTGCATTACGTATTCTTTAATGACCAAGAAAAGAGAGAGTTAACACATATGAGACAAATACACTTACATGACATGTTCAACATGTTCACCGTTCTTTTGTGTGCACATCCTTTACCGTGCAACCCAAGGTTTGTGCACTCTACTAAGCATTTGTCGGTTATATTTGTTCACAGGCCATAATGATTCTCCTTTTCAGGTGGCCAATATCATTAATTTTACACTAATAGTCAATAGCTTTAAGGTGCCCTCCAAGATTAAAAAAAAAACAAACAATTAGGCTTAAATTATCGTATATCTCGATAAATTATCGTATGGTTAGCAAGCCTGACTTTGACTAACTTGCATTTTATGTTTAAGCTTTTAGTCCTTGAAAGTATCACAAGTCAGTTGGATATTTCAAATGCACCACCCCAATTCATTTATGATTGAAAGTGTCATAAAAGTCAGTTTAATTTAACTAAAGACTATGCATTGGATGAAAACTGTTACATTTACACTACTCTTACACTAAATTGTCAACTTTTTACTATTAAAAAATGTCATATTGTGTTTTTAACGAGTTATTTACAAAAACGTAATAATAAAATAAAATATTTAGAAGAAAAGGAAAGAAAGGAATTAGTCGTTGTAATGTACGAAATTTTCTTATATTAGACTGATCTAAACGTCTTCCTGTTGCTTGCATATAGACTATGTTTAAATTTATGAATTAGCTGATCAGAGCCCCTCTCCCTTTCTTCAAAAAGAACAAACCACAATTTTAAGTATGGTATCCCATCATGAACAACAAAGGGGAGGGAAAGTGCACTTGCACTCAGAAAGGCCTAAACACTACAAATACAATCACACTGTGTTTTTTTTTCCTTTCAATAATAATCTATTATGTCAGTTAAATATAGCAAACATACCTGCAGAGAATAGATGATAATTCTTTTTATGTTTAGAATTCAATATCAAGCACCAATCTCAATATATTAGTTTGCAATTCCAGTGCAACTAGCTCTTTCATCTTTATTTTTATGATTTTCCTTCTACATCTGTTAAAAACATTAAAGAAAGCTTGTTTCCCCCTTCAATGATAAGAAACTTGTTTAGGATAAAGACAAGATTAGTTTTCATATCAAAACTGATAACTAGCTAAATGGAACAGGTGTTCGCTACAATTCGAGAATTGAGTTCTTGTATTTGAAAACAATCAAGCAATTCATGCTGGGATTCGTTTGACCATTTGGCTTAGCACTGTTCACGTGACCTTATACTAATGCAACCTAAACATGATTTAGGAATGTAGTATTCAAATAGAAAGTAATCTTAGTAAATGTAACTACAATCACCATGGTGTCTGTTTCCAACGATAAATATTTATTTTAAATAACGAAGGATTTTGCCTCTTCTCAAAAATTGTCGCCCTGTCAAATGCACGTGTTGCATATATGATAGATCCGGCCCTGTACCTGATATTATTACTTTTATTTTTTTCAGAACATGAAGTTGAACTTGTATTTTTTCCTGAAATGGCGGGACTATTACGTGAACACAACTTACAAATCTATAGGACTTCAAAAGAACGATATGGAGTTGTTTTGGCGGCCAAAAATTGTCGTAATGAATATGGAATCCATGGCCCCGAAAGAGGGCGTAGAAGAAATGATTTACTTTTTCGTGACAAAAAGTCAATGGATACGATACTTATTTGGGTAAGTTTTATCCTTGGCAGTGTACTACATAAATTAACGCATTATGAACTATTCTGTCAAGTATATGATGACAGAGAAGATACCAGAAAATTTAAACCATTTTTTAAAACCATAATATCACTAACTTGTGGATCTTTGATGCTTCTACTGGAACTAGCATTGAATGGTCTTCTGATTCAAGCAGGGGCGGACCAAGGTAAAATTTTCACCCAGGCAAAGTGACTTTTTGGCGCTCGCTGGTCCTCCTAGCCTATATTTTACATTTTATTACAGTGATTTTAACATTTTAAAACCATTTTTCGAAAAGAAAATTTAATACACAATTACATGATATGGATATATTTAGTACTTAAAAATATAAATATGGTATCAATTACATTGTGTTTATTATTATTATTATTATTATTATTATTATTATTATTAATAATAATAATAATAATAATAATAATAATAATAATAATAATAATAATAATAATAATAATAATAATGTCCACACACACTGTAGCACTTCCATGCTTCCTGAGATCAAACCGCGGAACACGAAAACACAAAATTTCTATCCAAGGAATGTTCAGAACGGTACACTAGTATCTGAAAACGTGCCGAGGCGCTGCGCTGGCAGTAAGGAAACTACTAGAACATCGCTTACACGCGTCCCGGCTCGACTTCATTCCTGGTCATCAGTGTATTCTTGAACGCATAACACTATTCCTGTATCTTATTTTTCATTTCTCCAGGGTGTAACTTAAAATTTTCTGTAGAAAAAAAGCTGGGGCGTAACTGATTGAAGCATAGTATTTATTCCCGGAAAAAGTACAATATTTAATACTATCTTCAATAATACTAAGCTCAAAGCTTTCTTGGTACAAATTTTCGCAACACTGCACTCAGAAAAAAATGTAGGTGGCGTACTTAAAAAGGTAGGTTACATGCGTAATTCCTGTAGTTTTTGGACTTACAGCAGACGTATAACTGAAAGCGCATGTTTTATAATACTTTCTGTATAAGTGTTCCATCTATACGTACTTTCCGTATGAAATAATATAGGCGGTCAGGATCTCACATACAAATGGACGTATATAACATATAGCTGACGAGGGCAACATAAGTATATGCATGTGATATACGGAAAACTGTTAGATGTCAGACATCCTGCAACGGCATGATGTAACATCTAAGAGCAGTGCGTATGTAGCATATGGATAACGTATGCTCCATACTGATTTCTGTAGTAAACATAAGGATTCCGTATATTTGTACAATATACCGCTGTCTGGAGAACGGATTTTTCTCAGTGTGTGTTGAAACTGCAATAACTAGTAAAATGTATACTTATACGAAGGATTTCAAATCGCTTTCCTGTAAAATTAAAAACATTCAGATGCGCCTTTACGTGCCTTTACCGACGATTTAACATCTGCAAAAAATGTACCCTCCTCCCTCAAATTTACCATTATCCAACAAATTTATCTTCCCTCCAAATATACCACTCTTTAGTTTGAGTTTACCATTACCAATGAAAAATTATGCCCCACCCCCAAAACAATCTGATGGACACAGCCTGTGTTCTTAGAACCATCCTATGGCCACCCTTGAACTTAAATAATAATGAAACTGTGAAGTATCCTGACTTTACCTTGTTTCTTTAAGGTTTCGTCTGTCTTTGATACTTTTTCTTTTGCAGGGTCCTTCTGGTACTGCCATGTCCGTTTGATTTCCATCACTATCCATTTGACATTCAGATGTGCGAAATGAACCTCACCATGAGTAAGTAAATACAGTAGTTTGGTGATTTTTGTAATTATCTTTTCTAATTATGACTTAGCACAGTGGCGGATCATGCATCTTGCAGCCCAAGCAATTTATGACCGGACGCCCCTGTCAGGCCACTGTACCACCTCGTTATAAGCTATCCACTAATGAAATCTTCCCAGCATAAGTTTGGCACTTTTGTTTTAGTCACAGATTGCTTTATAGTACATTATAGTACAGGCCCGTAGCCACCCAAAAATGTAGGGGAGGCCCGGGTGAAGTTAGGGGGGGCGATCCAATCATATTACAGTTCATCACCATATTATAATTGATTTGCAATCCTACCGTGAAAATTTTTGGTGGACCAGCAAAAATTTAGGGGGGCCCGGCCCCCTAGACCCCCCTGGATACGGGCATGTTATAGTATACAAAAGTAACTTTTGGGTTTAGATAGTTTGTTACGACCATTTATTTACTAATTCTATGTTCAAAACAACAGTCAAAATAAACAAAACGTAATTTTTTTATAATAGTTTACAAAAAAAGTATTATTCCAAATGTTGATTTTTTTTTTTTTTTTTTCATTTACGGTCCCTTAGAGTTTACCTTCTATGACCGTAGCCAGTTTACCTTCTTTACTTACGTTAGTCAGAAATACGATGCTGCATTTTATTGGTCAACAACTTTTCTTCTGTTATTTAAAGTGAAAACAAAATTCTTGCTTAGTTATTGTTAATTTGATGACTCGCACCTCGGAAACCAAAGGCCAGCACTCCATATTCCATATACTTCGTAGCCCCGTCAAGCTCAACTACTATGCCACGTTTAATCAAATCGGATGATGTAAATTTGTTCTAAAGAGCAATAAGGGTTTTTCTAGACTTGTCTTGGAAGTCGAATGACATTGATCGTCTGTCTGTTGGCAGGCATCAGAGCAAAAACTGTAAGATATATCGAGAATCGCTTTTTTTCAATCAATTCAGCGTCCGAAAAAGTAAGTTTTATGTTCTCTCTTATAACACACATATATAATTAAATATTGCAGTCCCAGTTCGATTGCAATTACTTTAAGAGGCCTCATCCCGGCAAAATTAAAATACCGCTAATTTTACAGTAATTATGTGATATCTTCAAATAGATAAAAGGTAACTGAAATGTGGAACAAGAGCGCCTTAGACAATATTATTTTGCATGAGGTATCGTTATCACAAGTTACCTAGTAGCTTTCCGTTTTCAGCCGTTTAGAAACGCGAAAATAAATCCCAATTTTCAAAATGGCTCGAAATCGAAAGCAGATAAGTGAGTCGTGATAACGGTGTCTCATGTAAAATGATATTGTCTAGGGCGCTCTTGTTCCACATTTCGATTATCTTTTATCTATTTGAAGATATGACATAATTACTGTAAAATTAGCGGTATTTTAATTTCGCTGGGATGAAGCCTCTTAATAATTACCAAAACTTATCATGATAGTTACTTCAATAAATTAAACTATTTTTGTTACTTTTAAACTTTGTATTTCCTTGATACTTATCCTTCATTTTGCAGAAATTAGGCTTGTTCACTTATTATATCTTTAACAGCATAAATAAAACACGTTTAAACAAGTCTGGCCACAAGATTTGTTATCATAAGGTCCGGACTATTGTCCTTGTTGCCTATAACTAGATATACATATACGTTATCGTTGCACCCTTAATCGTCTGTTTAAACCGGAAGTGGTTTAAATTAGGAATTTTGGTTCCAACCTTTATCGTCATAGAACAAAAAATAGCAAGATATAGTGAGAAATGACTTTTGATATGGAGTCAGCGTCCGAGTTCTATTTTTGAACTTATTTCTCTACTGAAACCAGTAGCTATAGATGCAATTTGGGTATTGAATTCACTTGGAAGTTTACCGTAGTTTCAATCTATGAGACGAGTTTTTTTTTTTTTTTTTTTTTTTTTAACTAAGGGCAAACCCTAGCTTTGATGGCGTGCAATTCGGAAACCAAAGTTCGACAAATCATAACTGTATTTATTTAATAAATTTTGTCAAGATTTACATTACGCCAAGTTCAGTCACGACCAAATGAACTTCATCGATAGTGTATCATATAAATACACGCTTGTGATTGGTATCTTTGTAGAAAATTCAAATGAAAAACGTCAATTTTACAGGTAAAGGTGGTATTATTGGGCACGACAAAGGAACGGCAGCAAGATTTTTTTTTTTTTTTTTTTTTTTTTTTAAGGAAGTGGAAGAGGCAAAAGACCAACACATGAAGCACGCTCAGGGCTTGAATTTGTCGTAGTTGGGCAGGTTCATAGGCCATCATGCAAAATAAATTTTCACAGTATAAGCCGTTCCTCACCGCACTATTTTGCCTTCAAGTAGGCTAGATTAAATAGTTATAAATATATCATTAATGGAAAAAATAAAAGTACAGAATCAACCTAAAAGAACAAGAATGTAAATTTTCAGCATTAACACAATCAAATTTCTGTGCATTAAATTAAATCTATACATATACGAGGGTGATTCAGAAAGTAATGGCACCAAGGTGAAACCTTTTATTTGTGTTCTCATTTTCTTTTTAAGTTTTACGTCCCATGCTTATGCTAGCTAGGCTAAAGGAGACGGTAAATGATTAGAAATGAATGAAATGGTGGAATAATGAAAATGGGAGGAAACGGAAGAACCCCGTGAAAACCCACGCACACGGTGTTAGTCCGCCACAAAGCTCACTTGGCTCGAGCTGGGATCGAACAAAGGACCCCATGCACCAGAGGTGAAGGTTCTACCACTGAGCCAGAGCAGCGGTACAGGTGTCGGTGAAAAGCCTGCAATGTCAGATACAAATGGTCACATTACAGTATTTTCAACTTTGTCTCCATTACGGACAACACACGGACCAACGCCAAATACGGGTTTTCATGCCGTCGGCGAAGAATTATGGTGACTTCTGCTTCTACATCCGCGTCACAACTGTAGCGTTGGCCCTGAAGGTAATACTTAAGTTTGGGAAAAAGCCAAAAGACGAGGGCGCAAGATCCGGAGTATAGGCAGCATGAGGCAGAATGTCAACAACACTTTGCCAACAGATAGGACAAGTTTGAATTTTTGGCGGAGTAGAGAACGTGTGATGATACACCTTGGACTGATGCTTCGTTTCCGGGTCGAGATGGTGTATTCACGACTCGTCGTCGACGATCAATGTTCTTGGGCGCACGACCCTCCGCAGTCAGAAATTCAATGACAGCCCACTGTTTCAACCGGACGTCACCACTGAATGCCATGGATTGCTTCATTACTCTGGAACTAGAAGAGATAGGAAGGTGAAACAAGTGACATTCTATACCTTAAACATCAGTGCATTAATGATAAACAGTTCAGAATATTTGCAGTACTATTGGCTAAGTAGTGGGCCTGGAGACATTAGTTTCTGAATCACCTTCGTATTATTTAACTATTTGTTTATTATCAGTATTTTGTAATTCTAGGAGTTAATCCAATAGAATTCACTCAAATGAAATGGGGCACAAAAGATGGGATAACATTTGATAAATTCAATGGACATACAAAACAACAGCTTCCGACGTACACTGTGCAGTTATGTGCGGTATCAACTCCAGCCATACGTTATGGGATGAGTGGTAAGTAGGTGTACTGTATTCCGAGGATCTTCTAACATGTTCAAACCATTGTAACAGTTTAAATGTGAGTAACATTTAAATTCTACATATGAACAAACGAACTTGGCGGCGGAATGACGATTGTATGGAAATTATTATAGTTAATACTATTTATTATGTTTTTTTTATTAGCAACGAAAAATATAAGGGACAAAAATTATAAAATTATGTATATATCTTTCTTTTAACATTAAAGCTTAGATTGAAATTTTCAATCGTTCATATCAGTCCTTCAGAGTCTTCATTTTCATAATTTAGTTAATATTTAAATAGTTGCAGACATTGAACAAATTTCCAACTTTAAGGTGCTCCATCACGGCGAAATTAAAGTACCGTTAATTTTACAGTCATTATGTGGTATCTTCAAATACATAAAATATAATCGAAAAGTGGAACAAGATCTTCCTAGACAATATTATTTTACATGAGATACCGTTATCACGACTCACTTAAGGGGTCAATCCATACGAAGTGGTCCAGAGATGGTTGCTCGACCATCTCTGAAAATTATAAAAGTTGGAGTGTGACGAACCTTGTGTATGAGAAGGTCAATAACACTATTTATGTTGTCGTATGTACAGTCAGCGACAGTAGAAAATGGAGGTTGGATACATAAGAAATGATAGCTTTTTCCAGTAGCAGAATAGTTTCACTGTATGTCTGATAGTTGGACAAACAACATGACAGCAAATACATGCCCGAAAACATAACATGCCAGGATATTCCTCCATTTGGAGGAAAAAGTATTACTATCTGAGAGCATCACTTAGAGAAACAACCACGAGATAAATCTACGGAAATTCCATTCACATTAAGTTCAAAGAGATATGAATTAATGCAAAGGAAAGGAAAACAATAATACGCATCATGCTGAGACCGAAAAAGTATGGAAAGCTAAACAAAATGAGAAAAGAAGGAAAGAGGGAAAGGAAAGAGCAAAAGACATGGGAATAAATTAAATTTTAACACTTAAGGATAAACAGTGTCCGTCTTTCCTCCTGCCCCTGTATCCGTCCTGGTTTTTCTCCCTTCATAGGATAAATCTCATTCAGCATCAAACGCGAACATCATTTATAGTGTTTAATTCTTTGAAAAAATTTTAACTCAGTCTAGGCCGAGACTCGAACCCCGGACCCTTAGCATTACAGTCAGACACTGTAACCACTTACCTACACACGCTATACCAAGTGTTTTTATAAACCAGCCATTACCCGCGCTATCAAACGTCTTAAATCAGCCATTGTCGGGAGTTACCCCAGTTACACTTGAAGTTTGAATTTTATTTACGGCCTTTAGCCATCTACGGCAACAGGCCCCATGTTTTCATTAAAAGCATTTGTTCTGTAGATTAAAATCAAGAATAACTTAATCTATACTCTTACTTACTGTTGTCAATATATATATATATATATATATATATATATATATATATATATATATATATATATATATATATATATATATATAGAGAGAGAGAGAGAGAGAGAGAGAGAGAGAGAGAGAGAGAGAGAGAGAGAAAGAGAGATAGGTAGGTATATAAAAATCGGATTAATGGGGGTTAAAAGAGTGATTTCGTAACTGCGAAATGGGTGTCGCACCACTACTGACATCTGGTAGCGGTGTTACGTAACACATACATTAGAAATAAAGCTTCGAAACGGCAAATTGCACGTTGTGCCGTGGATAAATCGGTAAGGTGTCTGCTTATTAAGTAGGCAATTCGAGTTCGAGTCTTGAATACACCAATTACTTTTTCCTTCAAAATACATTTCTATATTTTTATATATGTTATTAATAATTGCTTTCCTGCATTTTTTGTAAATTATCTTAAATTAGTGAAGGTTCAGTAAAATCAAGAAGGTTAAAATACATATATATATGATTGTTTTATCCGTATGTACAGTCCAGAGATGGAGCGGGTCGGGGGGCCGCGGGTCAACAGAACGTGACCCACTGCAACCCCCCACTCTGACTTAACAACGTATTACGTCCCATAGACTCATTCTGCTCAGTGCATTGTAGACAGCTTCTGAACACTGGTGAATTTGTCTACTTTCAAGGCATCCTTTTTCTTTTCATTTTTTTCTATTGACAAAAGAACTTCAGGCAATTTTAGATATTGATATTTGCAACTGTAATAATAGCAATAGGACTTATTTGAGACGCAGCCTGTGATTTCTTAGAGGAGCTATAACTTCTGGGAAAAATGTTTCAATCATGTGCAATATATGAATTATTATATAAAATATTGAATGTAACTATGTGTGCATGATCATCATATCCAAATTGCAAAGTCAAATGAAATGATTTTTGGTATATACTTAGGCCTCAATTTCAACTAGGAAGTTATCATAAATTCGGTATCGATTTCATTATATTACATATTCTAAGAGGGTCCGAATTTTTGCGAAAAATTTAGTATCTCACAAGCCGTTCAAGTTGGAGAGCTGACATTCAGTATATTAATTCTTTATCTAATATAAATAAAATAAAGAGTTTGTTTGTGTGTTTGTCGGTCTGTCTGTCCGTGTGCGGACTGGGAACCAGACGAGTGGACCGAGAGTTACCAAAATTTGGTCAGGGGTACCTAGCTCAGGCCCCAGATCAAGACGAAGTCGGTTTTTTAAATTTCGAACCAGGGGGGCTCAGAGGGCTTTTACCGGAAGTGGCTTGGGAACCAGACAAATAGACCGAGAGTTACCAAATTTTAGTCACAAAAACCTTGGTTCACGCTCCAGATCAGAGTTAAACGTTTTTCTCAAAATTCGAACCAGGGGGTCTCAGGGGGGCGTTTATCGGGACATGTAAAAGTAGTAGAAAATTTCCGATATTAGTGTCGAATTAATAGTTCTGGCGGTCGCTGAAATCAATGGTGAAACTCTGATCACATTAACTTCCAAATTCACCTTATTCGAGCCGGGAGTCAGCGGGGAGGGGGGGATACCGAAAAATTTAAAAATAATGTAAAATGACCGATATTAGTGTCCAATCCATTGTTTTCGCGGTCATTAAGATCAATGGTGACACTTCCATTAGCGAAGATTTGCAAATTCAGCTACAATTGTATGCAAGCCGGGAGTCAGCGGGGAATACTGAGAAATGTAAAAATAATCCAAAATGACCGATTTTAGCGTCAATTCCATAGTTTTCGCAGTCGGTGAGATCAATGGTGAGACTTTCATTAGCGATGACTTGCAAATTCAGCTACAATTGTATGCGGCTGGGAGTCAGCGGGGAGGGGGGATACCGAGACATTTTAAAGTAATCCAAAATGATCGATATTAGTGTCACATCCAAAGTTTTCGCGGTCGCCAAAATGAATAGTAATACTTCCACAAGCGTTGACTTCCAAGTACTGGCCCCATGCGAAGAACGGGTATATTTAGCTGGTATATATATATATATATATATATATATATATATATATATATATATATATATATATATATATATATATATATATACTTCTTTAGTTCTTTAATACCAATTATGTATGTACTTTGCCAGTACATGTCCCATAGCGTTAGTTTTTGTTGGAATATTTTATTCCCCCCACTCAGACTATGTTAACAAAATCGTAGTCGTAATTATTCGTACTAACAAGAAGTAACTATAAAGTTATGTAGCTTCCTGTGTATTTATATAATCTTGGTATTTGCCTAGAGTCTTCTTGTTTTGTAAAATCCCTATGTATCTGCTTAAAACAATTTGAGGATATATATATATATATATATATATATATATATATATATATATATATATATATATATATATATATATATATATATATATATATTTTGTGTATATTTACATTGTTATAATTTATATTAATGGTTGTTAACTTCTATCTTAATATCACATTCATATTGAACCAGAATAGTCAAAAATGGTAGAGAGAATTGATGAGATTAAGTAACTACGAAAGCCATGATAGTACATTAACGAAAGCTACAGACACTTTCGTCGTGATCCGACTTGTTGAGTTTATTTTTGTTAGTTATTATTCATAATGGAACCTGAGCAACCCGAAGTAGCATTCAAATCAGTTAGTGTTAAATGTTTTTTCTAATGGCTGGCATGGAATTTTTATTCGGAAAAATATGTATACAACTACTCAGAAAGACGACTAACAATTGTCTTTTGGCGATATTTTTAGTCCTCTCGTAGAAACAGAGAGTGATCATAGCAATTGTTTGCTTAGTAGCGATAGCGTTAAGGGAAGGGTTTTGGTTGACAGTGTGTGTGTGAACACAGAGCCAAAGGTCGTTCACGCTAGTTGTTTAGATGGCTTGGCTGATAACAATTCATTCAGCGTCTCGTGCGAATCAGCTGTTTTGAAGTCAAAGGAAAATGAAAACGAAAGTTATTTTTCTTTAGACTTTAAACCTGGAAGAATTGTGTCTGGTGATTCACGTGTAGGGAATTCATTTATGCCTTTTAATACTAATTTAGATAAAGTAAGTGTAGACATTGCTTCAGACAGCTTTAGTAATTTATATAAACAAATCCCTATTTGTGATGGACAAGATGATTATGTATTATTTCAATTTCTATTGTCAGTTTATAAAATAGCTAGACTAAAAACCTTCCCTGAAGAAAGCATTCTCACGGCACCTATAGGAAAAGTCATAGCCCATTCAGCCCTAACCCACACAATTGTGCTCGTAGAATGAATGACCAATCTTTCCATCTTTCGTAATTATTAAAATAAAACAATACTGTTTTTGTGAAGAGCTCCTCCGTGGCTAAGCGGTTAGCTTACGGTAATTTGGCGTGGGAGACCCGGGTTCGATTCCCGGCGGGAGCTCATGTGGTTCGGATTCCACGTTAATCAGTAGGTCCACGTAGTTAGCCTCGCTGCTGAAAGGGACGCTAAACTAAAATCAACTCAACTCAACTGTTTTTGTGGAAAACTGAATTTGTGACTTGTAACGTAGCCTGAGTGGAAGATAAAATATTTCCACAAAAACTAACGCTATGGGACAAGTACTGGTAAAGTACATAAACAATTGGTTTTAAATAACTAAAGATATATATATATATATATATATATATATATATATATATATATATATATATGTGTGTGTGTGTGTGTGTGTGTAATAAATAAGCTGAAACAGAAGCATTAATACTATCAACTGAGTAAATCGCTCAATAGGCTATTTGAATTATGCAATGAAATAATACATAAAGTTCGTCGGATTATAATATGTAAATTTCATTAAGGAAACAGAACATAAAATTTGACTTAAATAATTTTATAAACAATTTGATCACTCCCAAATAGATCCTACAACAAATATAAAAATTTAATAACTGTGTATTCATTGATTATCAGCACAAATATATTCAATATTCTATTAAAGTTATTTTATTTGATAATCTTCAATAATCTTCAATCAACTTAATAGGATAACTTTGAGATAAAAGAGTATTCAATTAGGAAAGTTAACATTTACCAATATTTTTCGCATATCACTACAACATCTTTCATAGCGAATATTACACTTTATACAATAAATATATGGTTTTGTTCCAAAACAAGCTAATAAGGAACCTTCAAAACAACTTTAAACACAATTCATTTATACTCAATACTCACAAGAATTTGACTAATACATACACTATAGCCGTATTCATAAAATTCAAGAAAAGCAGAATAGCATTTGCCACTAATAAACCTCAACATATTTTCGGATCAATCACAGAATATAGAATAAATCTTGAGATATTGGAAGAAATTGCTATATAACTCTACTATCCATGTAGCAATAACTTGAGCGTTGTTATCACAAAATTGCATACAAAACTTAACTTCCCGTAATAACATACAGATTCTTGCCTTTCACATTTCTCTTCCAGTTTCGGAATGAAATTGTTACAGAAAACATTTCGTCGATATTTGATAAATAATACATTACTCATGAATTTGTATACATTTCCATGTTTTCACTTCTGACTATGTATAACTTGTAGAAAACTAAAATGAAGACCCAGGGTCAGATACTGAACCTTGAGAATTTGACTGTCCACTTCTCTAGCGTAGTCGTAATTATGAACATACGGACGGCTACGGAAAAATCACAGCCTAGCGCACGAGTTCCAATTCTATCCACTATCACATGAGTAGTGCTATTTATACTTTAAATTGACTGCCGATTTCCTCACCTTTTTAACTTTAATGAAATCGTTACACACATCCAGCAGTATATTTACAAACAAATGCAACGTATTTTTTTTTTCTAATTATGAATGTAAAAGTACAATAGTCATCTGTCAAAACAAAAATTAATAATTTAATTATCTATACACAAGTAATAATAATATTCTAACTACAAAATAAAAATCCCCAAAACTAAAAATTCCCAAAATAAACTATCTAAATACAAACAAGAAGTTCCAAGTCTAAACGTCAAAACGTAATCTATAGTCTTAAAAATCCAAGTACTAAATACATTCATAAACAAACATATAAATAACCAGAATCCTGAAATAACTATAGAAATCAAATTTTCCATATATGTGTATAAATAAATGTAACAAAATTCACAAAAGTAAATCCCCACGTTAAGCGGGTTTTTATATCCAGGCTCCTAACTATGAAAACATTTACGATCACTCCAACCCCAATCATTTCACTCCAATCCCAGTCTTTCGCCATTTCTATCCTTGCTTTTTTTTCACGTTCGCATGTCATATCATCACTAATAATACTACTCAGATATCGAAAACTAGTCATTTGTTGTTTTCTTCCGCTCCCACTTCCATATTTGACACCGATTGCTTCGTTTCAATCACCATGGATTTTGTCTTTCTAACATTTATTTTCATCCCATATTCTTCATAAGTTTTCTCAAGTTTTCTACATCTTATCAATTTTCTTTTTAGATTCTGCAACAACAATCATATCAACCCCAAACCGTATACACCTCATTTTATCTCCTACAGGAATTCCATCTTTATTAGGTAGACTCCTTTTCGCTATCTCTTCTATATAGCTATTAAATAATGTCGGCGAAAATCTCTGTTGAACTCACCTTCCAATTACACTGTCTGTCTACTGTGCATGCACCAGCGAATTTCTATGAAAGATCATTAATAATTCTGATAATTTATATAACATTTGCAGACGAATACGTAAGAGAACCGATATGAATAACATATCATTCCGCAAAGTAACGAATACGCTAAACATAAAACATCAATACATATTACATCAGGGTGAAATAGATATAAAAAATAAAAACTTCAAAATGCATATTATTCGTTATTACCGCCGGTCTAGTGGCTAGCACGTGTGCCTTTCGTGTACGGGGTCCCGGGTTCGATTCCCGGTGGGGGAACTTTGGAATTTTAATTGTTCCTGTGTTTGGTTTTTGAATTGGTGTTCCTGTTGTTCAAGCTTAAAGGAAATGATTGTAAAACCTGTATAACCGAGTAGAAACTAGGAACAACTTACTCAGATACGTTCAGTGAATCAGTTAACTTAAAGAAAATAAACAAAGTGTCTCAGGCATTTGTCTGTAAATTGAAAGGAACTCTTAAACGTTAGTTCCAGTCCCACCAAAGTAACATTTTTCTTTTACCTGTTCTCGAAGTTTCTCTTTGTATTTCTATCGGATTCGAACAAATAGAACTTCGAATAGAGACCACGTTGAATTCATTTATTGAGTAAGCCTGATATTCTTATAAAACATGGCTATAATTTTATTATTATTATTATTATTATTATTATTATTATTATTATTATTATTATTATTATTATTATTAGTTAAAGTACGAAGTTTGAAATCAGGCGATGCAGTATTTACGTAAACTAAATGATAATTTATTTGATAATATTCACTAGCCCAGTATACATTTGCGAGGTTTTGCTTTGGTAAATGAAAGGTATACGACATTGAATAGTAAAAATATTACAATAAAATTTATTATTAAAAATATTGATTAAGTAATTGGAGTTAAACATGCTTTCCAGTAAGAATTATATATAGAGAGGATTTACTTTAAAGTGCATGCAAACGAATATTCTAGTTATAATCCGATTAAAAATCGATAACTTACACAATACTATTTACAGTAGAGCGTCGATCATCCGAAGTAATTGGGGGACATGGGTGTTTGGAAAACTGGTGTGTTCGGATAATCGAACTGTACATGTTTATTTGCCATGCGCGGAGCGGCACGCCTCAACTCTAAGCTGGCGCAGTTGTTGCTTTGAACAGCTTTGATACTGACGCTACTTCTACAGTCAGTGCCAAACCGACAGAAGTGTGCTGATTGTTGAAACATAGCGACTGGCGGCTTGGCCGGTCAGCAGCGCCTTATGAAGGCCCAATTAGAAGCAATGTTCCGCCAGCGGTGGCTCAGTACGGCGACTCTGTGGGAAACTTGGTTTGGGAGTGAGGGGGATGATGGACGGTAGGGTGGGAGAGTAACAGGTGCGAGCGAGTACCCAGTTCGGTTAAGCGGTCGTTCGGTTGACCGACATTCGGATAATCGACGCTCTACTGTACTTCATTAGTTCTATAAATATTTATGCTTATCGTATTATAATTCTCTTTAAATTATGATTTTGTCATTTCAAAACGTAGAACTAGAAATAAATGTAATATTCTACCCACGGGCGGATCCAGGACCCACTTCCGGGGGGGCGGTGGGTTGTCATAATGCAACTTCTAAGGGCTCCAAACTCTGGGATAGATTTTATTTATATATATAAAGTAAGAAAGTTTCCTCTTCTGGGGGGGCGATCGCCCCGATCCCTCCTGGATCCGCCCCTGATTCTACCTAGGTATTTGTTAAGGAAACCTTTCAAACAGTGTTGATTTCAGGGCATTACCTGTTCGAGAATTTGAGACCTTGTCGACATAAATTTCCCCCTTCGTGGCCATATTTTCGATCATGCTCAAAGTGGACTAATAATGTTTTATCAGTTTTCGCTCATTCATATCTTGACCATTACCCGGGGAGAATCTTCTGAAATTATCAATGCTTATAATTAGTTTTTCATTACAAATCAAAGGATAATAATGAAATATTGAGCATACTTAATATTTTGTTTTCAGCTTTAGATTTTAGATCTGCAATTCATATAATGTTCCTTTCTAATCGAATTAGAGAGAAAAGTAGTTGCCAAAGATTTATTCAAAGAAATGTTCTCAGTCCTCTGATGAAAATATGAACACACTTTTAAGAAAGAAAAAAAAAACAAATTGAATAATACCTACAGGATTTGAACACATACACTTATAATTGATAGACTATTCACCCAAACCGCTCCACCAGTTCGTACGTTTTCACTGAGCTTCTTTAGACTTTTGTGTAAAGTAGTTTCCTGCTCCACATTTTTTTTTTTTATTTCGATACGACTATAAGTTTGTGGTGAATATTTGGGCGTTGCAGGTGTTGCAATGCATAAAAGTCTTTTTCGTATAAACTACATTCAATTTTACATCCCAATAACTTATATACAACAGGTTGAATCTGTGAAATGTTTGGGGTTGGAGTGATCGTAAATGTTTTCATAGTTAGGAGCCTGGATATGAAAACCCGCTTAACGTGGGGATTTACTTTTGTGAATTTTGGTGCATTTATTTATACACATATATGGAAAATTTGATTTCTATAGTTATTTCAGGATTCTAGTTATTTATATGTTTGTTTATGAATGTATTTAGTCAATTTAAAGTATAAATAGCACTACTCATGTGATAGTGGATAGAATTGGAACTCGTGCGCTAGGCTGTGATTTTTCCGTAGCCGTCCGTATGTTCATAATTACGACTACGATAGAGAAGTGGACAGTCAAATTCTCAAGGTTCAGTATCTGACCCTGGGTCTTCATTTTAGTTTTCTACAAGTTATACATAGTCAGAAGTGAAAACATGGAAATGTATACAAATTCATGAGTAATGTATTATTTATCAAATATCGACGAAATGTTTCCTGTAACAATTTCATTCCGAAACTGGAAGAGAAACGTGAAAGGCAAGAATCTGTATGTTATTACGGGAAGTTAAGTTTTGTATGAAATTTTGTGATAACAACGTTCAAGTTATTGCTACATGGATAGTAGAGTTATATAGCAATTTCTTCCAATATCTCAAGATTTATTCTATATTCTGTGATTGATCCGAAAATATGTTGAGGTTTATTAGTGGCAAATGCTATTCTGCTTTTCTTGAATTTTATGAATACGGCTATAGTGTATGTATTAGTCAAATTCTTGTGAGTATTGAGTATAAATGAATTGTGTTTAAAGTTGTTTTGAAGGTTCCTTATTAGCTTGTTTTGGAACAAAACCATATATTTATTGTATAAAGTGTAATATTCGCTATGAAAGATGTTGTAGTGATATGCGAAAAATATTGGTAAATGTTAACTTTCCTAATTGAATACTCTTTTATCTCAAAGTTATCCTATTAAGTTGATTGAAGATTATTGAAGATTATCAAATAAAATAACTTTAATAGAATATTGAATATATTTGTGCTGATAATCAATGAATACACAGTTATTAATTTTTTATATTTGTTGTAGGATCTATTTTGGAGTGATCAAATTGTTTATAAAATTATTTAAGTCAAATTTTATGTTCTGTTTCCTTAATGAAATTTACATATTATAATCCGACGAACTTTATGTATTATTTCATTGCATAATTCAAATAGCCTATTGAGCGATTTACTCAGTTGATAGTATTAATGCTTCTGTTTCAGCTTATTTATTACACACACACACACACACACACACACACACATATATATATATATATATATATATATATATCTTTAGTTATTTAAAACCAATTGTTTATGTACTTTACCAATACTTGTCCCATAGCGTTAGTTTTTGTGGAAATATTTTATTTTCCACTCAGGCTACGTTACAAGTCACAAATTCAGTTTTCCACAAAAACAGTATTGTTTTATTTTAATAATTACTAAAGATGGAAAGATTGGTCATTCATTCTACGTGCACAATTGTGTGGGTCAGGGCTGAATGGGCTATGACTTTTCCTATAGGTGCCGTGAGAATGCTTTCTTCAGGGAAGGTTTTTAATCTAGCTATTTTATAAACTGACAATAGAAATTGAAATAATACATAATCATCTTGTCCATCACAAATAGGGATTTGTTTATATAAATTACTAAAGCTGTCTGAAGCAATGTCTACACTTACTTTATCTAAATTAGTATTAAAAGGCATAAATGAATTCCCTACACGTGAATCACCAGACACCAGTCCCGATAAACGCCCCCCTGAGACCCCCTGGTTCGAATTTTGAGAAAAAACGTTTAACTCTGATCTGGAGCGTAAACCAAGGTTTTTGTGACTAAAATTTGGTAACTCTCAGTCTATTTGTCTGGTTCCCAAGCCGGTTCCGGTAAAAGCCCCCTGAGACCCCCCTGGTTCGAAATTTAAAAAAACGACTTCGTCTTGATCTGGGGCCTGGGCTAGGTACCCCTGACCAAAATTTGGTAACTCTCGGTCCACTCGTCTGGTTCCCAGGCCGCACACGGACAGACAGACAAACACACAAACAAACTCTTTATTTTATTTATATTAGATAAAGAATTAATATACTGAATATCAGCTCTCCAACTTGAACGGCTTGTGAGATACTAAATTTTTCGCAAAAATTCGGACCCTCTTAGAATATGTAATATAATGAAATCGATACCGAATTTATGATAACTTCCTAGTTGAGATTGAGGCCTAAGTATATACCAAAAATCATTTCATTTGACTTTGCTATTTGGATATGATGATCATGCACACATAGTTGCATTCAATTTTTTATATAATAATTCATATATTACACATGATTGAAACATTTTTCCGCAGTAGTTGGCTCCTCTAAGAAATCACAGACTGCGTCTCAAATAAGTCCTATTGCTATTATTACAGTTGCAAATATCAATATCTAAAATTGCCTGAAGTTCTTTTGTCAATAGAAAAAAATGAAAAGAAAAAGGATGCCTTGAAAGTAGACAAATTCACCAGTGTTCAGAAGCTGTCTACAATGCACTGAGCAGAATGAGTCTGTGGGTCGTAATACGTTGTTAAGTCAGAGTGGGGGGTTGCAGTGGGTCACGTTCTGTTGACCCGCGGCCCCCCGACCCGCTCCATCTCTGGACTGTACATACGGATAAAACAATCATATATATGTATTTTAACCTTCTTGATTTTACTGAACCTTCACTAATTTAAGATAATTTACAAAAAATGCAGGAAAGCAATTATTAATAACATATATAAAAATATAGAAATGTATTTTGAAGGAAAAAGTAATTGGTGTATTCAAGACTCGAACTCGAATTGCCTACTCAATAAGCAGACACCTTACCGACTTATCCACGGCACAACGTGCAATTTGTCGTTTCGAAGCTTTATTTCTAATGTGTGTGTTACGTAACACCGCTACCAGATGTCAGTAGTGGTGCGATCACCCATTTCGCAGTTACGAAATCACTCTTTTAACCCCCATTAATCCGATTTTTATATACCTACCTATCTCTCTTTCTCTGTCTCTCTCTCTCTCTCTCTCTCTCTCTCTCTCTCTCTCTCTCTCTCTATATATATATATATATATATATATATATATATATATATTGACAACAGTAAGTAAGAGTATAGATTAAGTTATTCTTGATTTTAATCTACAGAACAAATGCTTTTAATGAAAACATGGGGCCTGTTGCCGTAGATGCCTAAAGGCCGTAAATAAAATTCAAACTTCAAGTGTAACTGGGGTAACTCCCGACAATGGCTGATTTAAGACGTTTGATAGCGCGGGTAATGGCTGGTTTATAAACACACTTGCTATAGCGTGTGTAGGTAAGTGGTTACAGCGTCTGACTGTTATGCTAAGGGTCCGGGGTTCGAGTCTCGGCAAATATGTTTAAAACTGTTCTGTCTGGGTCTACGGTTGTCAACGACTTGTGCGGCTTGGCTCACAGCTTATTCAATATCGAACCGAACCGAACCGAGAAGTAGGGATGCGCACGAGCCGAGACACAATTTGTAAAATTCGACTCGAATGTCTCAAAACTCTTCACATATTTTTAAAAATAGTTTTGAAGAAACTAATTACTCAGAAACAGTTATATATATATATATATATATATATATATATATATATATATATATATATATATATATATATATATATATATATATATTATACAGGTGCGGATCCAAAGGGAGCTACAGCCCTCTTGACACTCAGGTATACACTGGATAAAATAAGCTTCAATCCTGCTTTACACTAAATAAAGCGGCAAACTGTGATTTAGTCGCTCCCTTGATCATATCCTGGATCGGGGGCTTTAAGGATTCATAGCTGTAAAACTATGGAATCTATCGTTAGGGATGCGCACGAGACGAGTCGAGACAGAATTTTCCTGACAAATTTCGAGTCGAGACACAGCTTTTGCAATAAAAAATACATTTTTCGAGTCGAGACAGCACATTTTCGAGACAGCACATTTTCGAGACGAGAAAGCCTCAAATCTTGTCTCGCGCCCATCCCTACCTATCGTAGTCGGGTTAAGACTTCACTTAGAAACTAATATGTGCGCTATCCAAAAATGCAATGTTTCAGAATCTAAAGTACACATGCGTCAATTTTTAGATAGGTACTTTGGCTATGTGCATATAATTTGAAGTACTCACCAAATACCTGTATAAAAATTGTTGCAGAAGTATGGCAGAATTCTGAAACATGGATATTTGGATAGCTCACGTACTAGTTCCTAAATAAGGTCTTGACCCTACTACGGTAGGTCGCCTAGTTTTGGAGCTATGGACCTTTAAACTTCATTTCTTCATGTTTTTGGCAGCCTATAACTCCGAAATTAAGCATTTGTGCGCCCAGGTTTGTTATTACCTTTTGTCTTATCTTGGTGTCAGGAACAGTATTTCTTCTAGATATGTTTTTGGGGCACTGCCCCCCTCCCGGAGGTCTGAGAGTGCCCCCCGGAGGAGACCAAAATATTACGTCTATAATACAATAGTAAATAGAATAGAACATTTTTTTCTGAAAGAACAACTGGTCAGGAATCTCCTTGCATTTTTTAAATGGAGTATCGCAACGCAGTTTGCAGTGCAAATGGGAATGCAATGCAGTGCAAACATGGAAATGCAACATTGCATTTACATGTTTGCACTGCAAATTGAAAAATGTATTGCAAATTGCGATACATCTTTGTGTCTTAAATTACTACGTAAGCTAAAGTAAGGAGCAAGTTAAAAATATATTACTATTATTTCAAGAAACTTACCCCGACTTGAAGGGTCGGTTATTGCAAGAAAAAATGCCTCGACTTTGGATTACAATAGTTTTCCACTTTTGTCTTTCCTTCTCTTTGTCAGTTTATTGTTACTGAGTCATTCTTCAGATCTTCTCAGGTTTCGGGTGATTATCATTGTTTCTGAGCGTGTAATAATAATAATAATAAAATGTTCCTTGAAGAAAAGGCGCATTGGCATCAGATTGGACCTAGCCGATATATGGTATATATAGCATGATTGTGGCTTGGTTAGTAAAACGCAGAAGTGCGTACAGTAGATCAGTAAAACAGTAACGGTATTCTTCAATGCCAAAAATACAGTATAGGATATTACACTCATCTTTGTCTCTCTTTTCTTTTTGCTTTTCATTTGAAGTACTGATATACCTGATACCCATTTACGTTCCTTGTTAAAAACAACATATGTTTTAGCAAGATTTCTTCTTGGGAGACGCCGCGAACCTCAGAAAACATCCCGAACAAATGGACTCTGTCTTTCTGTGTGTGTTTGAACCAATGAGTTGTTTTTCCTAAACCTAATTGTTGAATTTGCCGCTGTGGTAAAACTATTTCGCTCAATTTGACAAATAATATAATAAAATATAATACTTATCCAGCAATGAGCGTGGATTGCAAGGAAAAGCAGTGAACCCTAAAGTACCCCTGTAGCAGGGGCGGATCCAGAACGGAATTCTGGGGGAGATTGTAATACTACTACTTAGCTAGTTTTAAGAGCTCCAAATTTTGGGATGGGTTTTATTTACATATAAAATAAGAAAGCTTCCTCTTCCGTGGGAGGGGGGCGATTGCCCCGATCGCTCCCTGGATCCGTGTCTGCCCTATAGCCTCTCCCCGAAATTAAATGCATTGATCTATTCTATCCAATTCGAAGTCATTTTCGCTTCCATGTTATTGGTGACGGAGCTCTTTTTCTTTGTATCTCTGTACTCAAGAAAATAATAATAATAATAATAATAATAATAATAATAATAATAATAATAATAATAATAATAATAATAATAATAAAGCACCTGAATAATAAAGATATTTTTCACCCTTCTTTAAACTTTCTGTGTATTTCTCTGAATCTGGATATGTTGTTTTATAGTGTATAATGCAAAAAGGCTTCAAACAGCAATCTGGCAAAAAGTGTTTGTGTAAAAGACACAAACGTCTTATCAAGTTGTTCTACAAACAACTAAACAGCTGACCTTGTTTCTGTTTGCCTTTAAACACAATGTTACGATTTACAAGGCACAGACAAAAGTAGAGAGCAACATCATATTCGCCTAAGGGCAACTTCGTCGCTAAACTGAAGACTAGCACTCTGTCAATATATTGCATAGCTATCAATAAGTCAGACTCACAGGTTCTTTCCAAACGTTTTGTATAACAGGTTAATCAAACTACGTTGTTGTAGGTAATAAGGGATGAGACTCTGAAAGCCCGATGTGTTGGAGGTCAGAGCCGTAGCTAGAAATTTCGTTGCCCGGGGCAAAGTAGAATTTGGCGTCCCCCGGCACTCACCTTACCAAGATTTGACTTTACTTTATGTGCTTTTATTTTTAACATATAAGAGAAACACCTTTTTGTTGTTATGCTACGCGGTTTTTTCTTTTTTACCAAGCCGCTTAGACAGCCAAAAGCGATCGTTATGTATTCTTTAACAAATAAGAGCCACTCTCAAGAGACTTATTTTAGACCTGCTGCTAAACTTGCCAAACTACCTTGTATACAAATCCATTTGGAGAATAATTATGAAAAAAAGCATGGAGTCGATTCTCCTACGTCAGGACGACCATGTTAGACATGGAGTTGCTGGACGCGAGTGGTAGCGTTGGAAAGGTCCGGGTACCCTGAGTCGAGTCGAGTTCTCGAGTCGAGCTAAAAGATGTCCGTTTCGAGTCGAATCAAGTTTCAAAAAAACTCGCTCGAACTCGTTCGTGCCCATTCCTAACCACTGCCCCTGAGTGCAGTAGTAATGTCAAAAGTCTGGCCCAGGCCACGAAGCTCAAGGAATGGGGTCCTGACGTCATGGATTCGGGTCCCTTCTATTCACCTATTAAGGGGATCTTCTACCTCTTCGCTTATGTTTCTAACTTCCCATTTGAAAACATGTAAATTTTAATATGGTAATTTCTAACAAAGTATTGCAGGTAATGACTTGAATTTTTTAATACAAATACACTAGACCCATATAAATCCAACCACGGTTTCCAATTTACGTTACATGCGTTAGATTAATTGCAATATATTCTTCAGTAAGTTTGGCAACAGAGAATAAAAAGTATGCTGCAGAGGGGAGAGGGATGACCATCTGTTTTAGCTGCTTTTAATGTGATTCTCACTTCTCAGTGGTTAGAATGGTCTGGACTGGAAGAGCCCAAAACCACTTCTTTCTTCCTTTCACGGTTCGTTTGTTTCTTCCACCCCCTGCAGTCACAAGAAGACAACTTGTTTCGGAAGGGGATGCGGCACAGGATCGACACGGCACAGGATCGACACGGCATACGACCGACAATTCAGCTCAGAAACCTGTTTCGGTCCTGTGCCGTGTCGATCCTGTGCCGTTTCGGTCCTATGCCGTGTCGATCCTATGCCGTGTCGATCCTGTGCCGTTTTGCTCTCACGCCGCTGCTCTGAAATAATTTAACTTTTAATCATGTGCCTAAAAAAATAATATTTTTATTATCTGTTTAATCTTTGCTCTTACAAATTATAAACTCCTGTCGATTCTATGCCTGTGCAAGTTATATGCATAGAATACGTACGATCGAAACGGCATAGAGCCGACACGGCATAGGAACGAAACGGCACAGGATCGACACGGCACAGGATCGACACGGCACAGGATCGACACGGCATAGGAACGAAACGGCACAGGATCGACACGGCACAGGATCGACACGGCACAGGATCGACACGGCATAGGACCGAAACGACGCACGATCATCCCCACTGCGTAGTATCTATAAAACCAAATATTTATTTCTCATAAAAGCATCAGAGACCTGTCAATTGATTTTAAAATATAAGAATTATAAGATATTTACTATATGAATATTAATAATTGTGAGTGACAAAAGAATGATAGTGCTAAATGGACAAAATATAATTTCTTGTGTGCTTGGTCAAAAGCATTTCTATATGTATGGAATACTTATATTTATTATTATTATTATTATTATTATTATTATTATTATTATTATTATTATTATTATTATTATTATTATTATTATTATTATTATTATTATTATTATTATTACGTTTTAACTCGTTTTGAAATCATGGCCTGATTCCACTAGAAAGCGAAAGCCATGAGAAATGTAAGCTAAGTAGTAATATGGAATACTTTTAATGTTGCTCACTAGAGGAAACATGCTCGCATGTCTTCTCGTCTCGATATCGAGACCACAAGAGACTTTTTTAATAAGAAGCTCAGTTGGGAAGTAATAACTGAGCCGATGGCTCGAGCCGGTTCGCTTGGGGTGAACCATCGGCTCGAGCTGGCTTGGTTGGATGAACCATCTGCTCGGTTCGGCTCATCTGGGCCGAAGGCTCTTGCTGACACGGTTCGGTGAGCTGTTGGCTCGGCTCACTTCTCGGTTCGGGTCCATAGTGAGTGAGCTGTGAGCCCAGCTGCTCAAGTTGTTTACAATTGTAAACCCGGGCCGAACAGTTTTGAAGATATTTGGCCAGTGCCCTATAACTTTTAACAATGTTTGGCTCGAGCCCGAATACTCAACCTAAACCCTCAACCTAAATTCACAAGCTCGTGAACAATATCCTTGACTCCTAGAATTCACGACTACCGAGGTTAGCAATCAACTAGTTTTTTAGTATTCAAACACAGACCGCGTTTCTTTCATGTTTAAACACAGTGTTGTTATAATTATAATTATAATTATTATTTATTATTAATAATAATAATAATAAAAGTTGTACTAGTAGTAGTACTAGTATCATTGATAACCTATATTGTCTATGCAAGATACTTGAAGAGAATACTCGAAACTACAAACCAGATTTGGTTCGACTCGACCCGAATTCGAGTCGAGTTGGAGGAAATTTTTCGAATCGCGTTCAAAGATGTCTGTTTTTAGTCGAATCGAGTTTCAAAGAATACTCGCTCGTACTCACTCGTGCCCATCGTAGGATGACCACATTCTAACAATCGAAAAGTAGGACACAAGTATAATAGTACTGTATATGATATCTTACTGCGTCGGCAATACGCATATCATTATTTCAATTAATGTTAACCTTAAGTTAATGAACATTTTTGTTAAGAAGAAGCACTGAACAAAATTATTAAAGGAATTAAACACAACTCCAAATGCTTTGATGAATAACAAATTGGTTTATTTTATGAACGTACAGTCAAAGTTCGTGTTGGGCTAAATAATAATAATAACAATAATAATAATAAATTTCGAAGCTTGGTATTATTTTAAGAAATGAAAGAAAATTTAGACCGGCACAAAGGAACTTCTATTTAACTTGGTTAGCATCACTGTCATAAGTTCAATAAGAAACCTTTCCTACTTTACCGATATCTCAACAAGGCCTTCTCAGTAAAAGCGATGTATTGTAAAAAATGGTTTGTTGATTGTTCTCCATCCCTAGTCTTCTGAGGAGTGTTAAAAAACACAGCGGTTCATCATTCAGGAAAAGAGTGTGTTTGATTCAAAATATTGTGAATAAAGAATGAAACATTAAGATATTGCAAATAAATTAACTCTGGACATTTCGCAGGACATTTTAAAGAAGAAGGATATTTCTCGATTTCCTAGACATCTTCGCAACACGCAGGACAGCTCTTTGAAAAACAGTACTGTACTGCGAAAATCAGTACGTCTGGTTACCCTAGCCCATCCGTACGAGTAACGCAGTATGGCATTTTAGCCAATGTTACCTTATATGAAAATATTCATAACTTATAGCTGTCAAGTAAAAATGTGTCCTTGCATTTACATAAAGCAATTCAGAAAGGGCAATAATAATAATAATAATAATAATAATAATAATAATAATAATAATAATAATAATAATAATAATAAAAGCTATAGTAATAGTAGTACGGAAAATTGAAGTGATAACATTTGTTCACATATTCTAAGTTTCAGACCTAAAAGTAACGCGTTACTTTCGAAGTAAAGTAACAGTTACTTTTTGGGGGCAAGTAACGCGTTACATTTTAGGAAAAAGTAAAGTAACTTGTAACGCGTTACATTTTTACATGTAACTTACCCAAAACTGTCCATGGGAAAATTGTTCACTGCTCGGGCCAAGATTGTTTCTGACTGTCGACAGATGGATGCCGTTTATGGCAGACCTTTGCCTGAAGTACTGCCCAAAGTTTGTAGTCCAACGGGTTAAGATCCGGGCTGCTAGAAGGCCAATCAATGGTAGAAATGAAGTGAGGGACGTTCCGCGCCAGCCAGTCCTAAGTTGGTTTCGCTGTGTGGCCTGGAGCGGAATCCTGTTGGAAGGTCCACCTTTCTCCAGGGAACATGGTAGCAGATAGTGGTTACACTATAGGTGTTAGCACTGTGTTCTGGTATACCTTGGCAGATGTTTTAACACCTTGTTCGCAAAAATACAGCTGGGTTGTGCTTGAGTAGCTCACTCCCCACCAAACCATCACTGAGGCAGCATGATGTGTTGGGTGTCATCCAGAAGTCCTAAACGGCAGAACTCCTAAAAATATAGGCACTAGACCTGAATTTTAGTACTTCTGCAGTTTAGGACTTGTGGCACGGTATGATTTTTAGGATTTCTGCCGTTTAGAACTTGTGCCGCGATATGATTTTTAGGACTTCTGGCGTTTAGGACTTCTGCCTTTTAGGACTTGTGCCGTTTAGGTCTTGTGCCTTTTTCATTCACTTGCTTTAGTTCTGAAATTCGCCACCACCCCACGAAATTGCGACGATGCAGCAACTAGTTGGCAATAATGTCACGAACGTAGCTAATTCCAACAATAACAACTATATTTGTACTACTAAGATTATTATTATCACTATCTGTTCTGCACTTATACGTGAATTATATAATACAACTTATTTCATTCTAAGAATTAATTACATAATTAGTTAAGAAATTCGTTTCTTTCGAATGGAGATACGAGAATCCCAAGACAAATTCCTAAAACAAAAATAAATAAATAAAAAATTGAAAAAATGTTTAAAAAGCATATTTTACCAGACTTCTGAAAGCAAGAAAACATTCAGAATTTCAATATATACTGTGTGGAGCGAATTTTATTAAGAGTAAGACAAAAATCCACCAAAGTTTACTTAATTAAGACAAAAGCTCACTAGACATTTCACGAGTGAACATTAAATACCAACGGTATACATAAAGAACGCAGTAAATTTAAAATTGAACAAAGAACATTTACTATGCAATACATTGGGTGACATTCATAAGTTCTAAACGGCACAAGTCCTAAAAATATAGGCACTAGACCTAAATTTTAGGTCGTGTGCCATTTTTGCAGAAATTACTACATAGTCATTTAGGGGTGTAGCCTGCAATTTTTTCTAGGGGAGCTTGATTTTTATATATTAAAAGCAAATCAAAAGTTTATTTTCAGATTACAAAAGCTTCAATAAGACAATAAATTTATACATATTACACATGTACATAAATACATAATATTATTGTATTTCCAGTTACTTCCTTTTTGAAACCTGGACCTTGACAGAGCGTAAATTTAAAACCACAGCTTGTGGGAAATGTACGAATAAGTTAGTTATAAGAAATCGGAAACTGTTCATGGAAGTCCATTTGTTTGACTGTATTTATCTTCTGTACTCTTATATAAAAGAGTAAAGATGAGTGATTTTTGGGCATACTACTACAAGTAGAGTCAATAAATTTTAGTTATAAAATATAATTTTCTTATGAAAGCAGTACATAAGAAAGAATTTTTGGAAATAAGTATCGTAAAAAGGGTGGGGTAAGATTTTTTTAAAGGGTAGTGTATCTCGCAAGTTTCTAAAGCTAGTAAAATAAAACTTGGCATATAAGCTTTCCTATTAAAAAAAACAAACTGAAAATTGAAAATTGAAAATTGAACACATAAAAGGGAAAGAGCAAAGGGAGCACATTTTTTTATGTTCGATTTCCCCATTACTTACTCAGAAAATATGTAAATAAATTAAGGAAGGATTTGTTTAAGCTAGATGCGTGAAACTCGGCATTTGAACTTTTAACTAAAAGTAATAAAATACTATATGTTTCAGCGTCTTGAAAATTACACTTCTAAGCGAAAGGAGGGTCAGTTTCTATAATATTAAAATATGCCACTGCTTATAAGATTTGGGCAGAAAACTCTTTTTCCTTTAGGCCTCGGTTCATCCAGTTAAGCAAACGAGAGTACAAAGTGGCTGATGAATTAGGTTCTTTTAATTATTTTAACATGTTGACGTAGTTTAATTCTTTTAAAACTGTATTCTTTCACATTCTATTATAAACATATTTCATTTGCTGTAATTATTAAACACGTTTAATAAACATAAAACAGACTAACCTCCGGTCCCGGCCAGAATATGTTTTTGGTGTTAAGCCATCATTTGCCGTCCGTAACATAACCTTTGATTTAAACTTCACGTACTATCAAGACTCAAGTCTCAGAAATGTAGCATATATGAAATATACTACTTCTACTACTACTACTATACTACTACTACTACTACTACTACTACTAAATATTAATAACAATAATAATAATAATAATAATAATAATAATAATAATAATAATAATAATATGTACTTCTGAAATACATATGTATCTATGTGTTATTAATTCTTTCATAATCTTGAAAGAAACTTTTGATTTGTTTTTAGTTTGTAAAAATGAAGGCCCTCTAGAAAAACTTGCTGGCTATACCCTGAATGACTATGTATTGGTTTCTGTACACGTATTGTGTTATCACTTACTAGTCTAGTGTTATTTTTAGAACAAGACAATGGTTCTTGTCTTGGAATATTACTAGTTTGGTTTGGTAGTACAGTGATAGAGTGTGACCTATGATTTTATTTCCCTGTAGGGTATGCTATCTGCAATGCAATAAACTGTATATGCTTCTTCTTCCTAACAAGGCTGGGCGATAAGCCCCTGCAATTCCATTACAAATAAGGACGATATTATTTTATAAACTACTTGGTGAACCTTTGTTAGTATAACGCTATTAGTTCTTACAACCTTTTGTTAATCTTATTTAACAATTGCAAAATGGAATAATTGAGAAAATATATAATGATGATGATAGTTTATTTACATAAGGTATACATACAACAAAAGGGAATCTGTTGGTCACTACTGTGTATCTGCTAAACCAGGGTCAAACTCTGTGTGTCACAAAGGTTAGTTTAACAGAGTTTAAAATAATAATAGATATTTTGTTTGACTTACAAAGATTATCATATTAGCAAAATGATTTGAAATAACACGCCAGACATAGGATAAGTCTTGGGCTATATCGCTTAGAATTGTTTTAAGAGTAAATATATCATTTATGCATTAAATTTCATTACTGGCTACTTACACGTTTCGGCCTCGTGTTGGAAGTCAGCTTCTCGTGTTCTTTTCATATTCCACGATAACTGTTTTAATTGCACACTCCGCCAAATTACCTTTCCGACCTTACAATACTTTCTTGGAAAACTTCGGCTAACATATATCACCAGATGTTTGGAAAACCGACATTCTTTACTTCAGGATACAATGCGTTATTTAGCATTTCACCCAACACCTCACCGTTACTATCATTCTCCACTTTCGCTCCTATAATCTACCACCGTTAGATCCCTCTTTACTTATCATCGCCGATTACGTCATTCATGAACATCTTCCTCTCATTCACCCATCATTTCCAGCACAGTGATTACCATTATTTACTAACATGGGACTCATTCATTTTCATCATTGAATAGAGCAGCCTCTAGGCTAAAGATAAGCTCATTTGTCTAACTAATATCACCCACGTGTTGTCCTGTGTATGCATCTCGCCACATCATTCACGCCCATTACTATATCATACGTATCGTGCATTCTATACCTAATCCTTCGTTATGATCATTAATGTTCTTTCCTTATAATATACTGCCTGATTATTTTCTTATTTATCTTCTTACTAATAACAATCATATATATGTAAAGTAACTTGGCTTCAGTTATCGCATCCTTATTGGTATGCAACCGTGCACATCACATGGCATCAGTTTGAGGGAATATTATTGATGAATTGGCAATGGCTTTCATGTTCTTGACGCTAATCCTTACATTTCCGACGATTTGAACTCACGTTTACTGAGTATGAGTGCATTCTGGGGATTTTTCGTAAAGTGTTTCCACACATTTGAATCACCCTGTTTCACTGTTATGCTCTATCGACATTGCAGATGTCTTTCTAGAGTATTTGAGTACAAATTCGCTATACTTAATACTCAGAACATCACTGTTGTCCGGCATCCATACCTGGCGATTATGCAACCACACACAACGGGCATGGTGTCCGCCATTTTATATTTGTTCCAGATATCGACTTAATACAAACGAATTATTGTTACCTGGTACAAGCTTATCAATTCATATCCATTTAGACCAAGTTTCACTTGGAAGATTATCCGGGACTCCCTACGTTCCTTTGGGGAACCCTTGCGCGTGCATGGTAGGATTGTGAAACATGCAAAATTCAATGGAGCAGGTATGACTTCTTCAGTGAATTTTTTACCCGCCCTCTTTATGTTGGTTAGTTTCCGAACTATTGGCGTCCGAAACTCATTTTTCCACGCTTTGTAGATCCGAAACTATGTCCGATAGCCGAAAGTTCAAGAGAACTTTTTTTCTTGTCTCAGTGGCAGGAGTCACCTCTCAAGAGTTGTAACACTTATTTTGCAACACTCGATATCTATCTATCTATCTATCTATCTATCTATCTATCTATCTATCTATCTATCTATCTATCTATCTATCTATATCTATATCTATATCTATATATATATATCTATATCTATATCTATATCTATATATATATATATATATATATATATATATATATATATATATATATATATATATATATATATAGTAAGTAAAGATCTAAGGGTTTACTTGTCCCTACCATAAATCCTTCATTGTAACCAGATTCCGGCGTTGCCGCTCTAACTCAGGTAGAACTGTATAAAGCTCTCAGTATGGCTAGCCCCATTACGGTTATCATAGTAGCCCGAGCCCGTGCAGACCTATAAACACATTACCCCACAGAAATGAGTGCCATAAGTCCATGCCTTCTAAAGGCTGTTGCGCCATGAATTTAGTTATCATTATTATTATTGCTAATATTAATATGTAATATTAGTAATAGGCTTAATAAAGATTCTCTGTATCTCTCTCACCCTATCAATTGAGTCAAGCGCTGCTAAGCGGAGGAATTCGTAACTATTACAGAAGCTGACCAGTTGCGGGAGAAAATGCAATCGCAAGAGAGCAATGCGGGAAGATAGGAGCGATGCAAGAATAAATCCACTTCTCCATGTTAAGAAATAGGAGCTCGCTGCCATATGCTCAATGTTACTGCTTCCAGTGACAACGTTGGCTGCCACTGGAAATGTAAATCATCTCTTTCTTTCCGTTTTTTAATTGACTTTTTTCAGAAATGCATCAATACTGTTTTGCGCTCAAGATCAAAGGTTTATTTTTCACTGATACACTACTTTAATACTTAAAAATATTTTAAGTATTAAAAAAATGTCCGGTTGCACAACCATGCAACATTAGTACCAGCCGCCGCTGCTATTTGGTATTCTATCTTACATGTTATATGCTTAATACTTATATAGAATGGGTTTGCGTCATTTATATGTATATTGAGAGATCGGATTTTGTCTGCACGTGCACGAAAAGAAAAGCAAATTTCTACATTTTGTGACTGAATTTTTTTTAATTTCTCCGGGGGGGATGAATTTTCTTCGGGGGGAGATTCCCCCGGACCACCCCCTGAATTCACCCCTGCCTGGCTATATGTCCTGCCCACCTAAGCCTCCTAGAGTTAATGATCCTAACAATGTTTGGTAAGCCGTATAATTTATGTAGTTCCTCGTTATGAAGTTTCCGCCATTCCTCTTGGGTCCGAATATTCGTCTGAGCATCTTGTTCTCAAATACTTTCAGTCTATGTTCTTCCCTCAGAGTAAGCGACCATGTTTCGAAACCATACAGAACAACAGGTATGATTACTGTTTTATATATTTTAAGCCTCAAACTCCTCGACTGAATTCGCGACGACAAGAGATTTTGAACTGAATAATAACACTAATTCCCTGTTTTAGTTGACATTTAATTTCTTCGTGAAAATGATTTTCGTTATCCTAGATATTTGAAAGTATCCACTTTATCAGAAGTATTATTTAATATTTTAACGCATTCATAATTGGCCGTATTACGTTCCCAACTCACTTCCATGTATTTAATTTTCTCTGCATTTACTTCTAAACCCTTGTCCTGCAAGCGTTTAATAAGACCTTTGCATTTCTTTCTATTGTTCTCCCATCATCCCCTATTAAATTTACATCATCAGCGTACGCATAACCTGGTACCATTTCTTTCTTTACTATACCTAGTGCTCTCAACGGGTCGGGTCGGGTTCAAGACCGACCCGACCCGACCCGTGACTAGAATTGACTGACCCGACCCGACCCGAGTGACCCGACCAGTGATCCGATCCGATTGACCTGACCCGACAACCCGACCCGAGCTGACCCGATTGACCCGACTCTACAACTCGACCCGACTAACCCGACCCGAGCTGACCCTATTGACCAGACCCGATAACCCGACCCGATTGGCCTGACCCGACAACCCGACCCGAGCTGACACGATTGACCCGACCCGACAAACCGACCCGAGCTGACCCGATTGACCCCGATCCGACAACCCGACCCGAGCTGACCCGACACGACAACCCGACTTGAGCTGACCCGACTGACCCGACACGACAACCCGACGCGAGTTGACCCGACCCGACCTGATCCATTTGAGAGCACTAACTACTCCTTACATATATGTAATAACAATAAGTAAGATGTAGTACCCAAATAGTATAACAGTTGAAGTACAATGACATTATATTTCTGTTCCCATGTTACCTGCTATTTAGTGGGGAGGAAAGCTTTTATATATAAATATTTCGATGGGGTAACTTGCAACATCTGTTGCAACATGCCGCATGCCATTGAAATAGAAATTTTTGCGGTTAAGCATTGTTATATGAACAATTGTTGTTGGTAATAAAACTAAGAGTATTATTATTATTATTCCATTATTATTATTATTATTATTATTATTATTATTATTATTATTATTATTATTATTATTATTATTATTATTATTATTATTATTATTATTATTATTATAGGACAACAGTGATGGCTTATTGCTTGCAGTGCCTAGTAGTAGTTGTTTCCTTTCATCTTCTCAGTTAGAACTTCAGACTGCAGGTCAAAGTGAGCTTCATGGATCACCTGCAAATGCATCTAAGAAGATAGTGTAGAATCCTTCAGATGATCTCCTGAACATGTATGGTTCTGTCCAAAATCTGGAACTAGAAAACTGACAGCTCGGAAAAGGAAGAGTTGTGCTATTCTTACAAACACTCTAGAAAAAAGTACTTTCGAAATGAAAAAGAAGCATCTAAAAGCAACCGAAAACGTAAAATCATCAGCTGAGAAGAATTTATTCTCAAGTCGTCTGTTTGGTTTCTGAAGAACCGTACGAAGAACAGGATACAGAAGAAGACTGGGTACAGTGTTTATGTTGTGAGAAGTGGTCTCATTGGTCGTGTTCCGAGAGAAATCCGTACTACATCTGTATAGATTATAGACATTGACTGCCACAGTGAAAATGAGTGAAGCGATGTTCAAGCTGTAGATTTGATAGCATTAAATTTCTGAATCAAGTCCGATTGTTGCAACTTACCCCAGATGATGTTGCAATTTACCCCATGGGTGGGGCAAGTGTCAACAGTCGGACTTAGTTCAAAAAGTGGATGCTATCAAAACTGCCGTTCGATGTTTTGCACTTCTCTTTTTTTGGTATGTAGTTAAGGCATGTACCTTTTAGTACACTCAATATAGTTTTTATATCTATAATAATTTTCGAGTAAAAAAACAGACCTGAAAATTGTTGCAACTAGCCCCATCTTCCCCTACAATCACTTTTTCAAAAAAAAAAAAAAAATGTATAAAGCCAGTAAAGCAATTAACATGTAGGTCTATTTTCGAAGATAATATAGGAATTTTTCGTGCTGCTAATTATTTATTTTTAAAAAATCAGATGCTGAAACCAATCGATATAGCGCAGTTTAAGCAATTCAGTTTGTTTTATTTAAAAAGAAAACTCTCTATTTACAAATTTGATTGTTCCTATGTATTAGAGCAGTCTTCGAAAAATCAGTGCCTATTGTATTTCTAAAATATAGCTGGAGCCGCGGTGGGTCAGTGGTAGAGCGTTCACCCCTGGTGCATGGGGTCTCGGGTTCAAACCCTGCTCCCGCCAAGTGAACTTTGTGGTCGATAAACGCCGTGTGCGTGGATATTCTCGGGGTTCTCCCGTTTCCTCCCACTTTCTTCATTCCACCATTTCATTCATTTCTCATAATCACCGTCTCCTTCAGCCTAACCGGCATAAGCGTGGGACGTAAAACTCAAAGATTTCATTTCATTTTCTAAAATATAGCTGTATTGATTTATTGGTATATATTTACCTTCAGTTTGTTTGAGAGAAAATTATTACAAGAACTAAAAAGTGTTTCTCTAGTAAATACGTTTTCATAGTTTAGCTATTTACGTTACTAAACAAATTTATTTTTTTAATACATAAAATGGCGCCCGTATATATATAGGGTGTAACTTAATTAATATAACAAACGTCGTTAGGTGATTCCTGACACCGAAATAAAACAAAAACTATACAACAACCTGGGTGTAACACCCGAAAATTTGTCGGAAAAATGTATAAACCGCCATAACTCATGAACAAAACGTCGGATTGAAGTCGGGCAGAAGAATGTCCATTGTTTTTAGTCGTAGATTCGATTAGTGTACAGTGACGATGCAAGGATGACTTCCAAAGAAACTGGAGTATTCCTTTGAGTATTTTATCAAACGTTGAATGAAGAAATGATCAATCAAGTACAAGATTTAACATTAAAAAATAATAGTGCATCGTTCAAGTTAGAAGAACACTCAGAATTCGAAAGAAAGAGAGATACACATGTGTGATTCATCTATTTTGTCTCAGTACATAATGACGTCTCGGAAGAAGATTTTAAATGGAACGAAGTCTTTAACGTATCACACTTATATCTTCTAGGCTAATGGTAACGGATGATAAATGAACGGCTTCCTGTCCAAGAGTGTGTGAAAAAGGAAAAATAACTTTGATCCAGATTAGGTTTAAAACGACTGTGCATAGGACAGTCAGGCGGCATGTAAATAAATATAACATCGAAAAATGCAAAGATCATATGTGATGAACGAGTGTACAAGGAATTCTCCACATGACCCAGGGATTCCAAATATTGTGTGAATAGATATGGGGCAAAAGTAAGCTGCATTAAACGGTTTCTTCCTCGTAATATGTAATTCCGTGGAATATGGTACTTCTGTGCACAGAAGCAACAAAAGTGGGGAAACAAGGGATGTTGTACACGTTGCATAACGACACCAAGAAGTGCGCTGGAATAGTATACTTGATTTATCCGTTAGATGAATCTTCTCCCAGGAATACTTTTGATGGCGTTTTCCCCTTCCTTCGAGTTGGCAAACCTCAACTTTTCCCTGAGCTATGAAAAACTTCATTGCTATTGTGAATATACCAAAATACTATCCTAGTGTAGACCACTTACATTTTGATTTTATCATTGCCGGAGAAATTTTCTCAAAGGAAGCTCGTTGAAAGTACATTTTAAAAAAAGGATAGTGTTTTTACGACATTCTAATGTACATACCTTAGAGCTGTATGGAATACCTACACGGAGGAATACCTACGGAACTATCGTCCCTTGTGTGCCAATTGCGAGTGGCTTACAGAAGGCTATCTTGAAGTTTTATTGTGGAATGGCTTCAGTTAGCATAGCTGAGTTGTAATAAGCATCTACGCAACTTGTGAGTGATATACATAGTCAGATGCTCTACTGTTACACGTGTAATTGCTGTATAACAGGATGGGAAATGTTGTGTTCAACGGTAGAGGGTTGTGTCCAGGTATTTAAGGTCGTGTAAAAGTGTAGACGTTGGTGTTTAAGTAAAATTGATTGTGTTAACCTGTACACGCCTGCGCGATGGAAGATTGCCCTGTCCACGAGCTGGCAGATATGCAACTCATTTATGGAGTAGCAAAGGGCAATAGCCCAGAAGTGAGGCGTTTACATCGTGACCGTCGCCCTCAAAAGAGAGTAACTTTCCTTGTATTTTTCCACGCCTCCATATTCGACTTCGAGAGAGGGGTCCCTTCGGTTTCTCGTACGTGAAATCGGAGGAAATAGCCCCATATGGACAGCTGAACTTGAAGACAGCGTACGTCGAATGATCAAAACCGTCTTGAAACTATCATGTGTATGGCGTAAAAACCCACATGCAACTCTAGTAAACGATCAGCAGCAGAAATTTGGTGTGGTGTGGTGGATAATTTTGTGGTAGGATCTTATTTATTATCGGTCTGCCTGTGTGGGAGTACGTATCTTTTATTTTTACGTAATTGTCTCCCAAAATTGAAAGAACATGTGCCCTTGAACATAAGACAGCAGATGTGATTTCAGTATGATAGTACACCTGCACATTTTGACAGGAATATGCAGACTTACCTAAATGAAACATTCCCAGATTGGGAGAGAAAAACCTGTGTTATGACAACCTCGTTCATTCTACCTCACGCTGCTTGATTTTTTATTTCGGGGATACGTATGAAACTCCGGCCACGACAGTCGAAGAACTTGTAGCTCGATGTAATATAGCTGCGGCAATCATCTACGAAATTTCAGATGTGCTTGATCACAGGCGGAAAAATTTGCTTCGCCGATGTCATCTTTGCAATGCGGTCAACGGTCGACAATATCAGACTGTGAACTGTTATTCTTCATAGCTGTCTCGTGTACACATACTGCATTGCGCAAATACTGTACAAGGTACCTCTGAGTATTTCACAGTTATCCTACCTTGTACGAAACAGAATAAATCGATAATTTGAAATTGTATTTCTTTCTTTCCTTGTGCAACACGCGCAACACCTTGAGTATCGTCGAATTTCATTCCTTCTGTACTCGTAGTTATTATCTTCCACGGATTTACGCATTACGGGGAGGAAATCTTTTAATCTAGCTTACTTTGGCTCAAATTATATTCACATAATTTGTGGGAATCACTGTTGTTATGTGAAGAATCCCTTATACTCTAGTTCATCGTACATGATCTTTTGCCCCTGACTGTCTTATGCACAGTCGTTATAAACCTACTCTGGATCAAAGTTATTTTTTTCTCATTTTTACACACTCTTAAGTTGAACAGGAAGCCGTTGATTGATCATCCGTTACCATTGGCATAGAAGTTATAATTATGATAAGGTAAAGACTTCGTTTCATTTAAATTCTTCTTCCGAGTCCAGGAATCACCTCCAGACGTTCATTACATTAATGAAGTTACACACTATATATATAATGATAAAAAATAATACCGATATTAGTGTCGATGAAATAGTATTTGGAGTCACTCAGACGAACAGTAACACTCCCGATGCAGTTTAAATCCATACTCAGATTCCATTGCCCTTTATGCTCAAAATGAAACTATTCTCCTCGTGCGAAGAACGGGTATTCTGTTAATAATTTATTATTAAACATCACACCATAAAATACAAAGTGTATCACGTAATGTACACGTTATACTGTTACTTGCTTAATGTATAAATGGAGGATGAAGGACTATTATTGGATCAAAAGATCCAATATATTTCAGACAATAAATTTCTTGTAGGCTTTATATCTGGAGAACAACATATAGTGTACCCAAACCTAAACTATGACTGAACTCAGTATGATGTGCTTAGTGCCTGAATAAAACGAAAGCTCGATTTAGGGGCCATTCAAAAATTCTGTTGCCCTTGATCCAAAAAATCTAATATATTTCATTCAATAAAAAAAAAATCTTGTACGTCTTATATCTGAAGAACTACATATAGTGCAGCCAAACCAAAACTATCACTTAACTCAGCATGATGTGCTTATTCCGAAAGTAATACGAAACCTTGATTTAGGGACCGCCCAAACGTTTGTAGCCCCTGATCCAAAAAGTCCAATATATTTCATTCAATCAATAATTTTATTGTATGTCTTATATATGGAGAACTACATATAGTGTAACCCAACCCAAGATATCACTTAACTCAGTGTGATATGCTTATTGCGTAAAAAATATGAAAAGTCGATTTAGGGACCGTCCAAAAATTTTGTGGCCTGTTATAAAAAAAAATCCAAAATATTTAATTAATCGAAATTTTTCTTTTACTCCTTATACCTGGAGAACTACATATCTGGAGAAAACTCGATTTAGAGACCGTTCGAATATTTTATGGTAACTGATCCAAAAATTAATATTAGCCAAGATCATAATACTTTGATCCATTTTTTAGATCATTCCTAAAATTCTTGTTTTTATCCAATCTTTCTTTTAAACAGTATCACTCTCTTTGTTCTCAATTTGAAATTTATCAAGCAATTATAAAGCATTGCTTATTATCCAATTTGTATTCGGTGTAGAGCTTCAATTTTCTCAAAGTTTCAAATAAGATAATAAAATATGATTTACTATCGGAATTCGTGTCAGGTATTATTATTACTTTTATTGGTGTTTTCCTTTCTTTCAATTGTTAAAACAAGAAACTACCTTGCACTGTCATAAAATATGTGCTCTTTTCCAATAGCATAATAAGTGCTCATATAATTTTGAACTTTAAAATTAAGGATTGAATCAGTACAAGAAGTACAATTTGGATAACGAATGACTTATAATTGATGTTTAGTGGCGTACTGAAGTAAAGGGATTAAGGACTTTGAAACCCCCCTTGAGCAAGGTATTATGCAAAATTAAGCACGTTTATCATATTAGCACGTTTATATATATAAACACTTGATATTATATAAACTTGTTCCTAAAGCCCCTGAACCCCCTAAACATTTGCGTAGAGTACTGATTGTGTTTCTCTTATTATTTGAACCGTTTTATGCTTTGAACGAAATTTGAAGTGCAGGAACCCTGTGAAGGTGACCACCTTTACTATAAAAATTTCTTTAATGGTTCTTAGTTTTTCTTCAAAACAATCAATAACGAACGAAAAATAAATGATTGAGTTTGATTTTAAATCAAAATTTGAAATACCACCAAAAAGTTGGCCCACCCAACCTTATTTTGTAAATGACTCTTAATAATTTTCAAAACAAACTATTTCCTCTTCAAACCAATCAATAAGAAAGGAAAACATGTTATTAGCTTGAGTATTGAATCGATATTTAAAAGCAGAAAAAACAGTATGAAGTTGACCACCAAATGTATCCTGGAAATAGATATATTTTACTGGTTGTTTTGAAACAAGTGATTTTTTCTTCAAAATAAGCAAACCGCCCCGAAACAAATCACCTTCATCAACATTATTTCTTAATTATATTCTTATGTTTTTCGAATCAAATTACTTTTCTTCCAAACAAGCAACAACAAATCCATATTAAACGATTGATTTTGGTCTTGAATCGAAATTTGTAAGTAAAGGAATCAGATTGAATTTGATCACATTCTAAATTTATTTTGTAAATCTCTTTCTCTATTTTTTCGAAACAAGCGATTTGCTCTTAAAAACAACCAATAAAAAACGCTTGGCTTCGGTTTTGATTCGAGACTTTAAAGTGGAGCCAATATGAAATTCCATCACCCATTTCTCTTGAAAAGACTCTTTATGTTTTTCGAAACAGACTATTCTTTTTCAAAATAATTAGTAGCATACGCATATCAAACAATTGATTTTGATTTTCAATCAAAATTTTAAGTGGAGGAACAAGGGTAAATTTGGCCATATACCAACTTTATTTTGTAAACATCTCTTTATGTTTTAAGAAAGATACGATTTTTACTATTTTTCTTCAAAAAAGTCAATAACAAACGAAAAACAAACGATTGGCTTCCGATTTCAATTCGAAATTTGAAAGGAGGCAACTTAACATAGGTGCATTGCTTCGCTTAAAAAAAAATCCAAACGCAAATTCTAAGCCTACAGTTTTAAAATTGCAGTTACATGTACATACTTCAACTTAGTATACATAAAAAATTACAGCATTATAAAAATATCAGACAAATAATATTATTTATTCGGTATTGAAAACCTCGAATCAACTATTGGAGTTATTTAGCGTATTTTTTTTAATATCACAAAATTAAAGGTGTATTTATTACGGCATGGATATATTACGCACAATATTTTTATACAATTTGTATATATATATATATAATTTTTTTAAAAATAGACCATTTAGAATTATTTATTCTTACAGTTTTTTATATCCACAAATTCAAGGTGAGGGATATGCGATATTGATATTTTCAGAAAGTGTTGACCACCCTACAGAATGTCGATCCTGTGCCGTGTCGATCCTGTGCCGTGTCGATCCTATGCCGTTTCGGTCCTGTGCCGTGTCGATCCTGTGCCGTGTCGATCCTGTGCCGTGTCGGCCCTGTGCCGTTTCGGTCCTATGCCGTGTCGATCCTACGCCGTTTCGTTCCTATGCCGTTTCGATCGTATGACGGTTCTCTCCTATATATCCTTGAGAAAATAATTGTTACTTAATATTGCGTAATTATAAAATAATGTATTTTTTATTATTTCGATCGTATGAAAGTTCTGCTGTCGATCCTATGCCGTGTCGATCCTGTGCCGTTTCGGTTCTGTGCCGTGTCGATCCTATGCCGTGTCGATCCTACGCCGTGTCGATCCTATGCCGTGTCGATCCTACGCCGTGTCGATCCTATGCCGTGTCGATCCTACGCCGTGTCGGTCCTGTGCATGTAACCCGTTTCGGAAAGCATTTTGAATTAGTAGCAAAAAGCAAAACTGAATGACACCACGGACGGATTAAAGGGAGGGGCGGTCACTCCCTCCGAGAACATTTGAATACTTGGAGTAATCGGAGTAAGAAACTAGAAATTGCGTAATCTAATAAGAAAAGTTTCTTGAAGTATACAGATCAAGACGCATTTCAAGTGTCACAGCATTGTACTCTCCTCCCCTCCCCTCCCAATTCCCTTCTGAAGAAGTTCTCTTTTGTTCCTCTGTTCCATATTAGCCTTTACACTTACACTTTGACTATCCAGTATTGATTTTGATCATACGATCTGCACAGCAAGGCGAGTAAGGTTTACGAGTCCTTCCTGCCCCCTTTTTCTGTCCCTTTTTTAAAAATTGCTAATTATAATAAAATTTATCGAAAACAATTCATCCCAACGATAAAGACTTATACACATTCATTATTGCAATCTTAAAATAAATTCGCCGCCTGTCGCGTATGCTAGCGATCTAATATATACGAATAGATGAAAAGTTAGTTTGAAGCCTTATGTATTGTTTTTCTGTAAGTCCGAATTCATACTTGTTTCTATTGTTGCATCGACAAAAGTGAGTGCCAAATCGATTTAGGCTCGTTGGTCTTTGCGAGGTCCCTAAAGATGCAAGGCCGTGGGCAGTCGCCCACCACTTTAAACGCCTCTGCACTAGAGGTCTGCACGTGCTCGGGCCTACAAAGCATGTATCACTTCGGGCCCGGGAGGGGTTCGGGCAGTAGCGTCATTTCAGATTTGGCTTTGGGGGCAAGACCCCTTGATATATGTAAAATTTCGCGTTTTTCACTGACTTACTACTATTCTATTGATAAAATCTATATAAATCTCAAACTCAGGGGGATAAATGCCCCTCCCTGCCCCCCTAAATGACGCCCCTGGGTTCGGGCTGTGAATTTTTAAATATAAAACCATATTTCTTGGACTTTTTCGGGCCTAACTTTGTGAATATAGTGTAAAACACAAATTGCACCGTTCTTTCTGAAGGACTTTTAATACACAACTGCAAAATCAAACCTCGAATTGCTGTAAATAAAAATACAATCTTGCATTAATAATTAAGTTTCTGTGATTCGGGCTTATTTCGGGCTCATTTGATTCTCACGGAGCTCAGTCCGGGCTCGGGCCTAAATGCTAAGACATATTTCGGACTCGGGTCAGGCCTCACATTGTAAATTCACGGGCCGGGCCCAGGCTGAAAATTCCGACCCGTGCAGATCTCTGCTCTGCACGCGCACACATTCCTTCCTAGTCCAGAAAATCTCCTCCCGTCCGCATCGTCAATAATGGTAATTTTGTTCCTCGTATATTTGCTTATTATTGTAAGTGAAGTGCAAACGAGAACTCTAAACTTTGTTCGTTCTCTGGGGTAATGTGAGTAATGCAAATGAAGAAAGATATGCGTAATATACAAATGTCAGAAAAACTTGATATCAATTTGAATAGACCTTTTACGTAATGTTTATTTTAAAAATAATAAACTTATGCAAATATATCGAGGCATCTGAAATTTAATGTTAAATAGTGGCGAGTGAGCCAGAAGGGGCGTGCACTATTCAGTTAGTCAAAGAACTCATATATGTAGCTTGAAAACTACTACTATTTAAACCAATATTGAATTAGACAAATTTGTAAAAAGTAGGATAATTATAGTTGGAAATAGTGTGTGTATTTTTTTAGGAGGAAACCCAGAAGTACATTCTCGTTAAAATAATAATAATAATAATAATAATAATAATAATAATAATAATAATAATAATAATAATAATAATAATAATAATAATAATAATAATAATCTTCCTCACTTCAATCATAGGTTGAAGCGCAAGAAGGAAATTTTAAAACTTTTCTCTCCCCTGGGAAAGCTGTTTTATAATTTGATAAGGTCTCTTCTTCGTAACTGCATCTATCCTTGGTCGGGCCGCGGTGTCTCAGTGGTAGAGCATTCACCTCTAATGCATGGCGTCCTTAGTTCGATCTCAGCTCGCACCTAGTGAATTTTGTGGTGGACAAACACCGTGTGCGTGGATTTTCTCGGGGTTCTCCCGTTTCCTCCCACTTTCTTCATTCCACCATTTCATTCATTTCTCATAATCACTGTCTCCTTTAGCCTAACCGGCATAACCGTGGGACGTAAAACTCAAAGATTTCATTTCAATTTTTCATTTACCTTCCATGGTTTTCATACTGCGGGCACTGGAGTTTCCGAACTATATCATGGCGGTCATTTTGAAACTGGTGCTCCATATGAAACATCTTTTGGTACAGCGTTACTTAGTTTTCCAAGACCTTTCGAACGAGGTATTACTCGACCCATGTTCCCATTTGACATTTCAGAGTTACCCCCCGTAACCCCCATTTACGGGCGGCGGAGAGGGGTACTTTTGACGGAAATGGTTTTCCCCCTTAGCAATATATAAAGTGTACTTCAAACATTTCTTCTATGTTTTATCATTTTTCAGATATTTCCGTGGATTGATTAAAATGGCCCACCCTGTATATATATATATATATATATATAGATATATAGATAGATAGATAGATAGATAGATAGATAGATAGATATGTTGGTGCACCTGTAAGCTCACAAGAGTACAGATTAATTCATTCTTGATTTTAATCTACAGAACAAATGCTTTTTATGAAAGCAAGGGGACTGCTACCCATAGATGGCTAAGTGAGGTAAATAAAATTTAAACTTCAAATGGAACTGGGGTGGCTCACCGACAATGGCTGATTTAACACGTTTGATAACAGCGCGGGTAATAGCTTATTTATAGATAGAGCCTGTGTAGGTAAGTGGACACCGCGTGAGACTGTCATTCTAAGGGTCTGGGGTTCGAGTCTCGGCCTAGACTGAGTTAAAATTTTTTCAAGGAATTCAACACTATAAATAATGTTCGCGTTTGATACTGAAAGAGATTTATCCTATGAAGGAAGAAAACCCAAGATGGGGGCAGGGGGAAAGACGGAAACTGTTTATCCTTAAGTGTTAAAATTTAATTTATTCCCATATCTTTTGCTCTTTCCTTTCCCTCTTTCCTTCTTTTCTCATTTTGTTTAGCTATCCGTGCTTTTTCGGTTTCTGCATGAAGCGTATTATTCTTTTCGTTTTCTTTGCATTAATTGCTATCTCTTTGAACTTAATGTGAATGGAATTTCTGCAGATTTATCTCGTGGTTGTTTCTCTAAATGATGCTCTCAGATACTAATACTTTTCCTCCAAGTGGAGGAATATCCTGGCATATTATGTTTTCGGGCACGTATTTGCTGTCATGTTGGTTGTCCAACTATCAGACATCGAGTGAAACTATTCTGCTACTGGAAAAAGCTATCATTTCTTATGTATCCAACCTCCACTTTCTACTGTCGCTGACTGTACAAGTGTTCCTGAATGGCGGCCATCTTTGTTTTCGATGGAGTGCAAATTTTTGCATTTGCAAGAGTTTACGAAAACTACAGTTGCTCAGGACGTACGAATCAGACGAACACCAAACAAAAGAGAATGTTTAGAGGAGAGACTAAGGCACACGGAGAATATATACTCTTGCTTCTAAATAAATATGCAGAGTTGCAAACCAATACATGAATCACCAGAAAAGGTACACTTTTAAAGAGGCTGTATTTTGGAATGGCATAAAGTGGGGGGTTCAAAAGTTTTGTGTTAAATACTATTGCATATAAAGAGTCTGCAGAAATATCCACAGCTGTGATACTACTGGCACTGTAAATTTATGGGGGTCCGAAAGTTGAAGTTTGTGATTTTGATGCCTTGTTTGGGGCGTAATTTTAGAGGTCAGGAGGGCTAAGTGTTAAACATTCCAGCTTATGCTACAAAGTAATTCTGTATGTGAATAAATTATTGCAGAAAAATCATATCTGATATTACATGAAGAAAAAAGGGAGAACATGGTAAAAACGCGAAGAAAGCACGCGGGTGACGATGGTCATAGGCCAGAAAAATTTAAGTGTTTGGGTATGCTTCATGCTACATCTCAAAAACTACGCATGGTTCAGCAATTAGGCTCGCTTTTGTTTGTGTTCAGTTATGCAAAAGCTTGCGAGTGGCGTTTGTTCCATCTTTGTAGCTCCGTGATCATTGCCACGTCTGCAGGGTGGACAATTTATCCTGACCATCAACTATAACGGACAAACGAAAAGAGTGAGAAAAGCGAAACTTTGCATGAAGCAAATATAAGGAGAGGAACATCTATATATGTATTAAAAAGTGTTGCCAACCCAATATAAAGCTATATTTTTTTCAAATGGCACTACGTCAGATTATTACATATTTCAAATCAACGTGTCAAACGTAAACTTAAAATACCACTTTTATGATTCAGTGTTTCAAACTAAGGATGTTATAGTATCACAAACATCCCAAGTTCGGAAGCCTCTAACGCAAATACAGCATAACGGAGATGGACCAGATAATGCACATCTAAAGTACCTTAGTGGTGAATGCCGTGGTCATGAAATAACTTGTTTCAAATGAATACGAACGAAGTTACTAGGGCTTGAAAACTTTTTTTTTTATAAAAGCCTTTATTTCAAAAATTGGCTGAAGTTAACGTCCTCATTCCATCGCACATATCTCAGTGTATAGGCAATAAATAGAACTAGAAATTACAAATTATTTCCATTTATGTGTCGATTACGTTACACCATCTTGTTAGTTTTTTTTTTTTTTTTTTTAAGCTTTTCTACTATTGGTCTTACCTTTACTGTTCTGGGAATCACTTCATTCTTATATTAGTTCTTCGTTGCATCTCCGCCGATGCATCTCCGCATCTCCGTTATTAGTTGCAACTCCGCAAAATGCAACTTCTCTCTTTCTCGTCCTGAGAGGTCGGGGAAGTGGCTCACTGGTAGAGCGTTGGGATGGCCACATTTTTCCGAAAAATACTTTTTCGGAAAATGACTTCTTTTCAAAACAAAAAAATGAAAAACGAAAAATTTTCGAAAAGCGAAAAACGATTAAAAAAAAGCGAAATTTTTGTTTCCGAAAACAAAAAACCAAATTTTTTTCAAAAAGCGAAAAATCGAAAAAACGAATTTTCCGAAAATCGGAAAACAGATTTTTCGAAAAAGGCCATCCCTAGTAGAGCGCTTACTACTAGTGCTTGGAATCCCTGATTATCCTCGGCCAAGTAAGTTTGTGGTGGACAACATCGTGTCCGTGAGTTTTCTCGGGTGCTGCCATTTCTTCCCACATTATCATTCCACCAAATTTTTCCATTATCATTTACTCCTCTTAATCTTCCGTCTCCCTTAGCTTAAAGGGATAATTCTGGAACAATAAACTGAAAGATTGCATTTCCTTTTGTGAACGACTATCAGAATTGATCAACAATTATTCTCTCTTTATCAATGTTACTATTTATTTTTCCAGCATACCCTAATAGTGGCGACTTCTCTTTATAAACACTCCCTCCCCCCTTCGTGCTGACTGCTGGAATAATCAGCTAAAAAAGTGGAATGTTTATCGTTGAAAAATAACAAATGAATCGAAGCTGAAATAAGTGATAGTTAAGACATATAAAATATACTAACACTATAATACGAGCAACATCAGTTATTGAAATTAAAAATATTTTTTGTGACATGAAATATACAGGGTGAGTCAAAAGTTCTTGGAACCCTTATAATTTGAAGCCAGAAGGGAACAAGTGAAATGTGAGTATGGTAACTAATGTCGAGTAAGGGACCGCAACTTTTGGGCTGTATGTCGATCATGGCCGCCATTTTGGGTTCAAGTCGAACTTTTTAAATGGAGAGGGGCATGTGGAATATTAAAAAAAATAGCTGGAATGCAGCGGCGCAATTGCTTTTCGGCAATGTTGGAGAGTTCGGCAGTTGTGAAGGCCCAAAGTTGGCAAATTACCCCTCAAATCACGGAGTCTCTCAGCATACACAACCTGCTTAAAGAGCTTCTTCATGGCTAAGCGGTTAGGGTACGTGCCTTTGGCGTGGGAGATCAGAGTTCGATTCCCGGAGGGAGCTCATGTTCGGATTCCACGTTAATCAGTAGGTCCCGTCTCATATAGCCTCGCTGCTGAAAAAGACGTTACACTCAAAATTAACCCAACTCAATAATCTGCTTAAGATGTCCTCACAGATAAAAATCAAGGCGTGTTAGGCCAGGGGATCTGGACGGCCACTTCCCGAGACGGCGGCAACCAATCCACTTCCTTGGAAGTTATGCATCCAACCATTCATGCACACCAATCCCATAGTATCAGAGGTTCCATTGTCCTGAAAATAAGATAGGAAGCATCCGTCTGCGTTCAGTATGGAAGGAAACACAAGGTCCTGCCACAGCATCAGGTACTGTAGCGGTGTTAAGGTGTTGGTAATAAAAAATGGCCTAATGATGCGGGTGTCCCATATGCCACACCACACCGTTACCTTTTCTGGACTATGTTCTCTACTCAGTTACACCAGTATTAACAGTTATGCCGATTGACCTCCCTGTTCAAAGTGAAGTACGCCTTATTGCTGAAAAGTATGCCCTTGTAAAACGAAGGACCCCGTTTCTATTGTTCGGTAGCTCACATGCAGACCACCGACCGGCGATCAGGGTCATCCTCGTTAAGTTTATGTAGCATGTGCAACTTGTAGGAGGTGTGCAATATCCGGATCGCGGTGGATTGGGTTACTCCATATTCCAATGACACACGACGGGTACTGCGTTTAGAATTTTTTTTACAAACGATGCAATCACCACTGTTGTTGTTTCCTCAGTGGTGACAGTCTTTGTTAGTGGCCCATTACGTGGCCTATCTCCAACAGAGCCAGTCACCTGGAATTTGGTGATCAGTGTGGAACCCCCTTCGGAACCAGAAATGTAAAAAATTAAGGAAGAATGAAACAAAAAGAAACGAGAAAAAGAAGAATCAGCGTTAAAAATATAAAGCCACAGATTATGTATGTTACTTTCCTATGAACTACAAATGACGATCGATAAACCGGTTCGATCAGATAGACTCTCAGATGAACTTAAGAAACTCGGAAGATTATATCTTTTTCAGTACTTCTTCTTATATTCTTTTACTCGAGATTCTTCATAGGTCGTTATTAAAATACTAACATATCCTCATTTTATTGTCCTAAGAAACCAAAATGGGTATGTTACTATAAAATAGTTTAGATTAACAGTACCCCTGGTGTGTAACCAGAGTATTTCATGTCATGTCCCCCCCCCCATTACGAAATCCTAGCTAAACGAACCAATATATATTTCCAGTAAAATAGTTTAGAATGACCGAGCCCCTGGTGTATTAACAGCAGTATTTCGTCACGGACCCCCCCCCCTATTATGAAATCCTGGCTACATGCCTGACGTGTCCATGTTTCTTTTTAATACTTCCATTTTCAACTACATTTTTATTACACCAACTGTTTCAGAACTCGTCCCCTTTAGCTTAGAGGAAATAATCGTCAGACGTAACACTCAAAGATTTCGTTTCATTTCAGTTAATTGTAACGAAATATGGAGAATTTTACATTGTTTTTGGTTGAATTTAACAGTTTTTTAACCTAATTTTAAAAAACATGACGGAGTCACAATTACCGTAATGTATCCAAAATTTCTGAAGGAAGATTCTGAAAACGTAAAATTGCTGTAACTTAAAAATTTTATTTTAACACTTTTCTGTTTATTTAACAGCCATAAATACAGAATCTATCAACTACACCCTTTAACAAGTGATACGTGTGGACTTTTCTGAATCTTGAATCAAAGTATGTTGCCAATGTTATAATAATAATTTTGTCTATGGGGTTTCCTGTATTAGCTTTTTTTCATCTATTGACGCATGCTTTATTTAACCAAAATGGGTATGTTACCAGTAAAATAGTTTAGATTAACAGTAACATATTATGGTTACCTCTCCACAGATGTTGTTGCTCACATAAATAAAATAGACATGTGATGTAAGATTGTGAATCGAAATTACCTGTGCACGGTTGTCGTTTAAAGGGTGTTCAAGGCATTTTAGAATGGTTTTGAAGTCTAAGAACGTTGCTTACGTGACGTCTTCATACAGTCATGTAAGTAACGACATCTGTTAACAGGAAACTATACTACAGATTCCCATACTTTCATCCAATTTGTAGAAAGGTCTTGATATATTCTCTTAAAATATAGCTATAGATATACGTTTTTCGGCGTACTCCCTATTGTCTATTTTCACAATCTCTGTCCGGAAAGTTTGGTGAATGTGTATATATTTCGAATGGATTGTTGTCTTACTTGAAACAGCAATTACTTCCTTCGAAGTAATCCCCGTTCATAGTAATGACTTTTGAGAATGGTGGAAACTTCTGGCGTACTCGTCTTTGCGGAAGGCCTTCACCCTACTCGGAAACGTTTAAACCTCTCATAAACACACTTCAAGGCGACAACACATTCCTCGTAAACTATTGTCAGCATTTCATGGGTCTCTTTCGCTGATTTTCCAAGTTTGAAACAAAACAGCATATTCGTTCGCTGCTTCATTTTGGTATCCATTTTTGGTTTTGACCGCGCGCACTATACCTTCGCTCTACAATGTGCTGTTTAGATACGATAAACAAAGCTACTCGCAGCGAGAGAATTTGTTCAGACATGTCTTCTTGATATATTATATTATATGTTTTGTCTTCATTTTCTTTGAGTTTTAAGGAAAGCCGATAGGGGGGTAAGTATATCCTAGGATAGATTTACCCCCGGTATATGTTCACTGATGTAGATGTACACCTCACTATGGTATTAATATTATATGTTTTGTCTTCATTTTCTTTGAGTTTAAAGAAAACCGAGAAGGGGGGTAAGAATATCCTAGGATAGATTTACCCCCCGGTATATGTTCACTGATGTAGATGTACACCTCACTATGGTATTAATATTATATGTTTTGTCTTCATTTTCTTTGAGTTTAAGAAAAAACGACAGAGGAGTAAGAATATCCTAGGATAGATTTACCCCGTATTGTGAGTGAATAATTTTTCCTTTTGTGAATAAGATTCATCGAAAAATATGATTGTTGTCTCTTTTGTCGATGTTTTACCGGGGGGTATATCTGTCCTAAGATAGTCTTACCGGGGGTATATCTGTCCTAGGATAGTTTTACCGGGGGTATATCTATCCTAGGATAGTTTTACCGGGGTATATCTGTCCTAGGACAGTTTTACCGGGGAGTATATTTATCTGTGTGACTATTTTACCGGGGAGGTACATTTGTCCTAGGATTTTTTACCGGGGTATGTTTATCCCAGGACTGTTTTACCGGGGGTATATCTATCCTAGTACTTTTTACCGGGGGTATGTTTTACGGGAGGTACGTCTATCCCGTTACACCGGCACGGGGTAGGTCGGTGACGTACTCTTTCGACCGCGAGCAGTATGACGTCATTCACCGAACTTTCTGGACAGAGTTTAATCTGATAGATCATTAGTTGTTTTTTTTTTCTTCCTATTCGTAGGTAATTTCTCCCGTCTTGTAACCCAAATCATCCTGACGAGAGATTTGCTGGACTTTGTCATGTCTATCTATCTACCCAGCACGTTGTTTGTGATGGTGTCATGGTGCAGCTTCGTTGTTTCTCCAGGGCTAGTTCCAGGAAGAGCCATAATGATCGTCACAAGCCTTCTTTCGCTTATTACTATGTTCCAGACATCAACGTAAGTCTCTTTCTTTTTTTCTTTGTTTTCTTAACTTCCTAACAGTATAGTAGAACGTCTTGAGGGAAGTCGCACCAGTAAGAAATACAGGGTGTTTCAAAAATGTGTTAATATTTTCACAACAGATTCTTCACATCAAAATAAGAAAAAAAAAGTTCATACGGACCTGTGCTCAAAAGTAGATAGTTTCGGAGTTATAGGGTGCCGAAAACATGAAACAAGTGAACATTAAAAGTTCATAGCTTCACCTACTATGAGACCTATCGTAGTCGGGTCAAGACATCACTGAGGAACTGGTATGTGGACTATACAAATATCCATGTTTAAGAATGCTCCAGTACTTGCATACCAATTTTTAGAGGTAGGTGGAGAGCGGTCAAGTGCTCGCAAACAGCCTTTCTAAAAATGGTTGCGCAAGTACAGGAGGTTACGAAAGATAAATATTTAGATAGTTCACATGCTAGTTCCTCAGTGATGTCTTGACCCGACTACGATCGCTTCTATAATAGTGGAACTATGGACCTTTAAATTTCATTTTTTTTTTCACGTCTTCCAGTGGTAAAAGTGGATCTGAAAAGGTAGGGGGACGGTAGGTGGCGGCATGACGTCACGCTGTTTTCCTGCCTATCTTTACTCACTGTAATTTTTAGGAACTGCGGAGACGGCGTCCCCCCACGTTCCCCTTTACTTTTACCCCTGACGTCTTCGGTACCTTGTAACTACGAAACTATGTACTTCCGACCACAAGTCCATATAAACCTTTTTTCTTATTTTGATGTGAGAAATCTATCCCAAGATATTGTAACAAATTTTGCAACACCCTGTATAAATATTATCGCTACAAAATAATAGAAAAAAGTTTACCTTACTTAAGCACTGATTCTAGTCAGGGGCGTACGCACGGATGGATCCATTGAGTCAACACTCTCCCCAAAATCTTCCTAACTCAACATACATTGTATACTTTTTCAATAAAACTATATAGTAAGTTTGGGTGATTCCGGACAGTCGCTGAATCCGGACACCCTAAGCTTACGATAATACTGCTCTTCGCATGTGTAATGTGGAGACTTGCTGTGATGCCTATTTGAAGCACTGTACCTTCCCACAATTCAGTGCTGAGTAGGAAGTGCAAAGAGTGTTATACGTACTACCATGAGCAAAATAAATGACGCGTCTCTTTATTTTGAAGTTTTTTAAAAATATCTCCGTTTTCTTTATATGTTCGAAATTTCGGAAGGTTTCCCCAGCAGGACAGGTTAATAACAAACCCGTTTTTAATATTTGTGTTAGATATTAGCTTAAAATAAAGAAATTAGAAGCAAAAAACATTAAATCGACAGAAATCTCGAGAATTACCAACTCTGCTAAAGTGGGAAATTTTCAAGAACGCGAGGGAATTCTGCAGTTCAACACGAAGCAGCGACATCTATGTCATTGAGAGAAGCGTGGATTAGATCTACAAACGAAAATTTTAACGAAATATTTCTAATATGTCTTATTATATGCATTATCAGCGAACTCCAAATATATGAATCTATGCTAAGTATTAACGTATAGATAGTGGAAATAGTGGAAATTACCTATGGAAAAAGACGAATTGTTAGCCCAATCGTAATGAAAAATCGTCTTTACTGTAGAACAGGTTCAGCTTACGCAAGAGAGCGAATAGCTCAGTTAGATAAAGCAACAAGATTGTATACCGAAGGTAGACGGTTCGAATCCCGTGGAAGTAGTGTTGTCATTTTTATCACTAAGGTTATTTTATTTATTTTTTATTTGGGAAAGAATCAAATTGTAACATATGTGTAAAACTCATGACGATACCAAAAAAAAAGAAAAAAGAAAAAAGAAAAGAAAAGAGAGAAAATATCGTCGCATTTGCATTAGTGTCTCTAATTTTTGTTTGCAAACAGATTCGTAATTATTTCCCCTGTGCTCACTGATGTATAACGAATGTTTTCCAGTAAATGTTAATTCTAATTTGGAGAATTTTATAGTTTCACAATGTTTCTCAGTACATAGTCTTCTATCTACGTGTTTGGATATTTTGATAACAGATTTCCCTATTAAATGTTTAATTTTCTCTATAAATATTTGTCTTAAATTGAAATTGTTTTGAATTTACTACATAAGCAAAGTTGCCCGAAGGAGGAGAGCTCAAGTAATAGATATTCTACGTAAAAGCAACCTATTGTAGAATGATGATGCTTCTTACCTTCAGCACATAATCTTAACGTTAGAGATTCACAGAGAGAAAAATCCTGTTTTTCCTCCCCTATCGCCACTCATCTTAAAGCTCTACCTATAATGATTCGTGTCACATAATTTCGGCTCTCCAAAGACATTCATATTTATTATTATTGTTGTTATTATTATTATTATTATTATTATTATTATTATTATTATTATTATTATTATTATTATTATTATTATTCCTGAATATGCCACCCTTACATAATGTTGTAAGACATCTTAGTTTAAAGTGCTTTCTTTAGTAATAATTTGAGCAACCACGTTACAAAATTTAAAATGTATGATTGGGCACGACGTTTTATTTCCCCTCCTCTCTTTTCAGCACTCTCCAACAGAAGGTATATAATTTCTGAGAAGCAGGGCAGACAAAATGAATAAGAAATATATTTAGAGCATCCTTTCCTCCTTCGTGAATGTAATATCACGTAGCATTTTTTATTCTACTGAAGACGACCCTAGGCCGTTATGGTTAGGTAACAAAAGAAATACCTAATATATTTATAGCGCCCCTTAACTGTAATATTACCTCTTCTTTATTTGTTCGAGGCTTCCCTACACAACCAAGGGTGACAAAAAGAATAGGAAAAGTGTCTAAAGATTACAAAAGACTTCATATTTTGTCAGAAACAAGGCAGTATATACACAACATTGCTTTCGTTAACAAGTGTTTCACCCTTGAGTCGCTTATAAAATTAGGCAGAATAACTTTTGCCGATCATTGTTCTAGAGGGATTTGTCCAGGATGGTTTGGTGTCGAGCTAATAACGATGAATATGTTTATTTATATCACTGTTAAAGAAATAGCAAACTTTCTGAAAGGAACTTACTTAGGAAACAGATCTTCCTTCTACTTAGCCAGAGCCCACTCTGAAAAATTGCATCTGGCATTCTGAGTGAAAGTTCTATGGGACTATTAGAAAAATATATTCCCGTTTTCACGCTGATGGTAGAATTTCTTAAACAGTTATTGAATTACATTCGAAGGGTAGGCGTAAATAGCGCCCCCGCAACAATGTGGCGTGGGGACCGCACAAGCTGCAAGGCCAAATAATATACAGAAAGTACGCAGGGGCGGAGCAGGCCAAATTTTCACACGGGCAAAGTGACTTTTTGGCGCTCTTCCCCTAGTAGTAGCCTATATTTTACATTTTATCATAGTGTTTTTAATAGTTTAAACCAGGAGCGTCATTTCAGATTTTGCTTTGGGGGGGGGGAAGACCTCTTGATATAAACAAAATTTCGCTTTTTTCACTGATATACTACTATTCTAATGATAAAATCTATATACATCTCAAACTCACGGGGGGCAAATGCCCCTCCCTGCCTTCCCTAAATGACGCCCCTGTTTTAAACCGATTTTCAAAAAGAAATCCATTACCTAGGAAAACTTCACAAAGAATATGGCCCGCTATAAACAATACCAACTCCACCCCCCCTGGTCTAGTGGCTAGCACGCCTGCCTTCTGTGGTACCGGGTCCAATTCCCGGTGGATTACTGTTGAACGATAAAAGTGGTTCGGATTCCACTATAATTATTATCCACATCTCCCTTGCCCATTAAGGCATAACCGTGGAACGCTAAACTCAAGCAAATAAACAAACAATAGTTAATTCCCGGCACTCTTTATTCTACATGCCATCTCTCAATTTTTCGATACAGCCCTCTTAGTACTATAAAACTCTCTTCTTCCATAGCGAAATGGAAAAAGATCATACAATTGCCACTACTTTACAAGAATATAAACCAAAAACGTCAGTAGAAAGCACATTATAAAATTTACTTTTTGAGGCTCGTTTTGGTGCCCCTCTTTCTCTGGCGCCCCGGGCAGTCGCCCGGCCCTTAGTCCGCCCTTGAAAGTACGGACGCATAACTAAGGACTGCGGAGGAGAGGTTAACCTTCATGTTATGCCACTGGTTTGACGTGTTTGAAATGTTCAGTAAGTGATCGGTTAGTGAAATAATTTCGACGGTTACTGATGTTTAAAGTTTAGCTAAGACAAAGCTACCTAATCAAATACATTTGATATCGCGATGTCACAATTTGATTTTTCCTCACATAAAAAAGATAAAAACAATAGTAATAAAAACCCTTACTCGTACTGGGCTCCTAACTAACTAACAACCTAATTCTTACAGACTAGTTGCTCTGTCCAACTGAGTTTCGATTTCTTACGCGAAAGAAGTCTGTTATATTAAGAAGCATGCTTTTCATTATCAAAACTGTTCGAAGTAATACGAACATGGCTTAAGAACAGAGACGGAACTGAATTACCACTCGATTGACCTTGAGGGCAAATCACCAAAGCGTAGCTATAAACGTAAGGTCAGCATGCATTTCTCTGGAGTTGTGTTCAGTATTCCTATCTGCCACTCATGCTTGTTCGTAGGAGTAATATGTTACAAACCTAACCTTTCGATAGAGCACAATGACAGAGAACCAAAATTAATGAATTCTTGCCATTGTGAACGTGGGATACCACCATGTGCAATAAAACTGTCGCGTCTCCTTGAAGTGATATTTTATCGAAAATAACTCGTTTTCCTTTATATATCCGAAGTTTTTGAGGGTTTCAAAATGAGGAAACGTTACTGACAAACAAGGACGCATTTAGGGGTGGGTCCAGGTGGTCCGGACTCCCCTCTGAAATCCCAACTTTTCTGTAAATTTAGCCTAAATTTAAGGATTATCTTTTAAATTTTATTATAATTTATCCTAATATTAAAGTCGGACTTCTCCCGAAATAAATTACTGCATACGTGCCTGATGACAATTTTCAATATATTCGTTAAATAATAAAGTAAAATAACTAAATTAGGAGCAAAAAGCTTCAACACGGGCTAACTTTTGTCCACTGCCAATATTGTTAGAAGGGATATTAATAGCAAAAACTGCTAGGCAATGCTGAACCTTGGAACTTCACTCCGAACAGCAAGCCTATTATTGAGAACTACATATGAAACATTTTATCAAAACATATCTAGCTTTTACCTGGCATGAAATTATTATATACACCAAAATTCACTCCTAAAATGTGTATCTAAAAATTGCTCTACGTATCTACGAAGCAATGAAAATTATTTATCGAAATATGTGAGCAGGGAATTCTAACAGCCAGCCATTTTATTTAAATCGTAGTAAACCCTGTAACCGGGCGTTAACGTGAAGAAAAGCTTGGTCCATTGGTAAAGTGTTGGAAGAATATAAACTCAATGTTCGTAGGTTCGAATCTATCCACTCACCATAACATTTTGTTCTTATGTGTAACGATGAAATAAGAAAGAAAAAATGTATAACCGTTAAGACAAAACTTCAACCAAGTCTGAAGAGAACAATACTAAAATAGTAACACAATGACGTCAACCAAAAATTATTTCATGTAGCGTTTGGACGAAATTACAGCTGTTAACAATTGCAGAAATAAAAACAGGCTGATAGCTGTAATGCAGCCTAGACTTCTGAATGCATTTACTTCCTCAAAACTTCCGTCTCGTCATTGGTATACCGTTAATCATTGTAAAACCTTTCAATTGGAAGTGAAATGACACAAACTAAAACAGTTTTAAATCAATAAATGTCTATGTGTAAAAGTAGGTGTCTTTTATCTGTAGTTCTGAGTTCCTTTTACTTTGAAGTGACAAATGAGAGAAGAAAGTATGGTGTTCGGAAAAAAAAATCAAATTTGAGATTTCAACGAATTTACACGTATTATAGCCCCTAACACCGAAAAAGTTATTTTTCGATAGGTGTCTATCTGTTCGTCCGTCCGTTCGCTACACTTTTCTGTGCACTCGCCTAGAAGCCATACCGTTCAACTTATCTGCACCAAATTTTAGTTTAAGATTTTCATAGTGTTTCCTATAGTTTTTTTATTTCCCTCCTACTCCCAAAACAAGGGTAGTTTCCTGTACGATGAAAATAGAAAAAAGATATTTTCTCATAACTGGCTCTAACGATCTTGTTTTCTTTCTTTTTTTATAAATCAATATTTAATTAGCAACCCTATTTTGTGGTATAAGGCATTTATCTGAGAAAAATCTACAAGGGGTAGAGTTTTTTCTCAGTGATTTTCTCAAAATGGACTCAAATGTTTTCGTTCATATTTCATAAATAAAGATTTCATTAATAACTTATCAATATGGCATAACTCGTTTGTCCTAAAAAAATGCGAGGGGTAGTTTATTCTTGGTGGAGTGTTGTCTGGGCGATTTTCTCAAAAACGACTCAAAAGAGTTTATTCATATTTCAAAAATAAATATTTCGTTAATAACCGAACAATATGGCAAAACTCGTTTGTCCTGAAAAAATATGCGAGAGGTAGTTTACTCTTGGGGGTGTTTTTCCTCCACGGTTTTCTCAAAAATGAGTCAAGCAATTTTGTTCGTACTCAGAAATAAATATTTCATTAAAAACCTAGTAATATGGAATAACTCGCTTACCCTGAAAGAATCCTCAAGAGATAGTTTATTCGGGGAGTTATTTTTCCCTCACGATTTTCTCAAAAATTACTCGGACAATTTTATTGATAATTCATAAATAAGTATTTCATTAATAACCCTATATTTTAGTATAAGTCATTTCTATGAAAAACAATTACAACGGATAGTTTATTTTTGGGGTCAAGGTTATTTCCCCGACAATTTTTTCGAACGACAGGCGATTTTGTTCAAATTTCGCAAATAAATATTTCATTAATAACCAAAAGTATATCTTAACTCATTGTTTGAAACAATTCACAAGAGGTAGGTTACTCCTGACGTGTTCTTTTTGAACGACTTTCCCAAAGTGACTCATTTGATTTTCTTCATATTTCATAAACAATGATTGCATTAATTGGTCTATTATATGTCTAATGAAAATGTGCTCAAAGTGTGAGTTAGTTTTGTAGTATGGATTTTCTTCAATCGAAGTTTCTTATTCGATAATCTGACATTCGATGTATTTGAATAATACGATAATTTTATTCGTATTATCCAAATACACACTTCAGTAACAACTGCGGTCTAACACAGTTAAGAAATTGAATTGAAAAAGTTTAGTGCGGTGGCCCTGTAATTGAATATTTTTTGAGAAACTCCCTAGCTTTTTGTGGTAAACTCAGGCTTTTCTCAGCGACAAAAGAGAGAAGAAAATACAGTGATTGTGAAAATAATATCAAATTCAGATTTCAACGGATTTACATGTTTCATGGCGTCTACATACCGAAAATGTGACTTTTCGACACCCGTCCTTCCGGTCCGTCCGTTCGGCACACTTTTATATGCACTCGCCTAGAGGCCATACCGTTCAACTTATCTACACCAAATTTTAAACTTAGGGTTTACTTAGTATTCTTACAGGAGCTTTAGCATTTTTTCCTACCACCTAAAATAAGTGTGGTTTACAAACAGCCGAAAATCGAAAAACGCTATTTTCTCAAAAATGGTTTTAACAATTTTGTTTATTTTTCATTAATCAATATTTAATTAACAACCCTATATTGCAGTATCAGATATTTCTCTTAGAAAAATTTACGAGGGGTAGTTTATTCTTGGAGGTGACTTTTTCTCGACGATTTTCTCAGAAAAGACCCTGGCGAATTTTGTACACACTTCATAAATAAATATTTGACCTTACAACATGGTATAAGTCAATTGACCTGAAAAATATATGAGTAGTAGTTTATTCTTGGACTTGAATTTATTCCCAGTGAGTTTCTCAAACACGACCAGTTGGCAATCCTGTATCTCGACAACGAAGCTGAATTCGAAAACTGCAAGAGGACCATTTGTCTCCTTTTGATGTCACGAATCACCTCCCGAAGTTTGTGGACATCTTTCAGGTTCACCCTTAATGAAGCTTCTTTTCGAAAAGTTAACTATTAACTTTAGGCATTGTTTATCTTTTTTTAAATCACAAATGTCGTTATTAATTTTAAGGCAGAGAACTACTTCTGAGAGAATAGATCTTGAAAAATAATTTTAAAACTTAGACTTTTGTTTTCGAGACATTCCAGACAAGACGAGACATTTTACAAGCTATCTCGTGTCCAAAACATTTGCCTCGTATTATCTTGGATGTCACAAAGCGCGTCTTGTCTCTTTCTCGAGACATGTCTTATCTCGTGCGCATTCGTTAACACTTGGGAAGGATTATCTTTCCACTCAAAGCATTGTTTTTATAATGGTTGCATATTTATGATAATTGCTGTCCACATAAATTACAGTCCTTTCAGTTGAATTAATTATTATTATTATTATTGAAATTGCAATATCTAGTTTAACGTTGGACGATTATGCACCTACGCTAAGGGAGAATGATGATGAATGAAATGGTGAAATGAAGAAAGTGGGAGGAAAATGGAAAATCTCAAGAAAACACATACCCATGCACACGGTATTTGTCCACCTCAAATTTCACTTGGCACGAAGTGGAATCGAGCCACGGACCCCCTGCACCAAAGGTCCCTGCAATGCTTTATTATTATTATTATTATTAATAATAATAATAATAATAATAATAATAATAATAATAATAATAATAATAATAATAATAATAATAATAATAATTGAAGCGAGCTTAACGAGTTTCAACCGTACGACTCAACCAACGTTTGGGTGCCTGTTCGTTCGTCTGCTCCTCTCATAAAAGACATTTCATTTTAATGAAACTAGTAAGTGCCTTCTTTTAGCTCTGCGAAATAACTATTGCTTGGAATATGAATCTGCAAAACATAAGAGGTAAAATTAACCAAATGGTGCAAGTTTCCACTTATATATACAAAACAATTTTGCAATATCAACTACGTGAATCTTGTCCCATAAAGAAGCCGAAACCCCTACACCGAAGAGCCCTCCGAGATTTGATCATTGTCCACACGGACTGAAATTGTCATTTGAAGCCAAGACTTTAATATGAAGCCAATAATTTCTTTAAAATAGACGGAAAATTCGGAAATTATAAGCATTTTCATATTTTTGCCTTTTCCCATAAGGGAGCCGTAGCTCCCTATACTGAAGACTTCCCCCCGGAGATTTGATCATTGTCCACTCGGACTGAATTTGTCATTTGGAACCAACACTTTAATACGAAGCAAAATATTTCTTTAAAATAGACGAAAAATTCGAAAGTTATAAACATGTTAATAATTTTGCCTTTTCTCATAAGGGGCCGTATTAGCCTACACTGAAGAGCCCCACGAGATTTGATGATTGACCACTTGGACTGAAATTCTCATTTGAAACCAAAACTTTAATATGAAGCCAAAAATTAAACTTTTACATCAATTTAAACTGACTGGGTTCCGGTTCCCCTCACTATTGTTTAGTTTAGTTAAGTGGTAATTTGTGACAGCTTCACATCATCAAAAGAATGTTTCACTTCCCCTCCCCTCCCCTCCCCCGTTTTTTTTTTTTTTTTTTTTGTCTATGGATCCACCACTGGAATCAATAGACACTCTTCCTATTCTTTTTGTTACCCTTGATTGTGTAGGGGCTCCCTCGTACAAATAAAGAAGCGGTAATATTACAATCAAGGGGTGCTATATATTAGGTATTTTTTTTAGTTACCTACCCCTAACCGCACAGGGCCATCTTTCGTAGAATAAAAAATATTACGTGATATTCCAATCATGAAAGGGGAGAGGATGCTGTAAATATATTTCTTATTCATTTTGTCTGTCCTGCTTATCAAAGATTACTTTCTGTTGGAAGGGTACTGAAATGAGAGGGGCAAAATAAAAAGTCGTACCCCCTCCTACATGGTTGCTCAAATAAGTACTAAAGAAAGCATTTTAAACTAAGATATTTAAGATTTAAACTAGGAAACTAAGATATCCTTACATTATGTAAGGATGGCATATTCAGGATTATTATTATTATTATTATTATTATTATTATTATTATTATTATTATTATTATTATTATTATTATTATTATTATTATTATTATTTGAATGTTTTTGGAGCACCGAAATTTTGTGAGACGAACAATGATATGTAGAGGTTTAAGATGGGTGGTCATAGAGGAGGAAAAACCAGGATTTTTCTCTGTCTGACTCTCTAACGTAAAGATTATGTGCTGAAGGTAAGAAGCATCATCATTCTACAATAGGTTGCTTTTAAGTAGAATATCAATTATTTGAGTTCTCCTCCTTCGGTCTACTTACCTTATGTAGTAAATTCAAAACAATTTCAATTCAATACAAATACATTGTAAAACTTTTCCGTAATTAAACATCTAGAGAAAATTAAACATTTAATAGGGAAATCTGTTATCAAAATATCCAAACACGTAGATAGAAGACTATCTAGTGAGAAATATTGTGAAACTTTATAAAATTCTCCAAATTAGAATTAACATTTACTGGGAAACATTCGTTATGCGCCAGCGAGCATATGGTGAGCAGTGAGCACAGGGGAAATAATTACGAAACTGTTTGCAAACAAAATTAGGGACGCTAATGCAAGTACGACAACGGATTTTTTTTTTTTTTTTGGTATCGTCATGAGTTTTACACATACGTTACAATTTGATTTTTTCCCACATAAAAAAATAAATAAAATAACCGTAGTGTAGTGATAAAAATGGTAACGGCACTTCCAAGGGATCGAATCCGCAACCTTCAGCATACAGACTCGTTACTTTAACTAACTGAGCTATTTGTTTTTTTACGTGAACTGAGCCTGTTCCGGTAAAGATGATATTTCATTACGATCGTCCTACCAATTCGTCCTTTTCCATAGATAATTTCCACTATTTGCTCTATCTTTATGTTAATACTTAGCATATATTCATATATTTGGAGTTTGCAGATAATGCATATAATAAGATATACTAGAAATATTCATTAAAAGTTTAGTTTGTAGATTTAATCCACATTTCTCTCAATGACATAGATGTCGCTGCTTCGTGTTGAAAAGCAGAATTCCCTCGTGTTCTTGAAAATTTCCCACTTTAGCAGAGTTGGTAATTCTCGAGATTTCTGTCGATTTAATGTTTTTTGCTTCTAATTTCTTTATTTTAAGCTAATTTCTAACACAAGTATTAAAAACGGGTTTGTTATTAACCTGTCCTGCTGGGGAAACCTTCCGAAATTTCGAACATATAAAGAAAACGGAGATATTTTCAAAAAACTTCAAAATAAAGAGACGCGTCATTTATTTTGCTCATGGCAGTACTTTCGACGGTGGGGGAAAGAAGAACAAACAGGAAAGTTTTATTAATTTTTTTTGACCTGATGTAATTTTTTAGTGGAATATGTTAAGGTTTTACACAGAAGTGGTTGTCAGAAAATGGTTAAATAAGATATATATCGAAGCGAAGACCCTACTTTATTCGTTGCATATTGGAAGAATTCTATTACTTTGCGGGTGCTTGCTCAAGTATACAGTGCTCAAAACGAGCGAATCCGTACGTTTAGGGAAGGGTGAATTCGGACACGTTTATTACGTTAAGGTGGATCCGGACAATGTAATTAATTGACTAAGTGAATTCAGAACACTCTCTCGCTTTTCACGTTTATGAGTGTGAAATAACACGTGAGGTCTATTGCTTATATCTGGAGTCTATTCATTTTTGCCATAAATGGACTCCGAGAAATCACCAGAAAAAACTATAAAATTATCTTAGGGCCTACAAACAGAACTAAATTACATAATGCTAATCATAAGGTGCTCAAAAATTCTACACTACTGAATGACTACATCATCTGGTATATTCCTATTTGATTCGCAACAAGTTTGGGAACATGAATTTCTTTTGTCGAATGAAGAACATGATCCGCCAGTAGCTGGAAACAATTCCTCTTCTGTGTCATCAGACTCATCCTCAAACACGTCTCAATCGCCTTCAGAGTCCTCAGGCAAACAGTTCATATCTTTTCTTGCTGTTGCTTCTTCCAAACCCACATGCCAAAGGCCAGCTATTGCTAAAAGATTAAGTGTCACGAATTGCAGTTTGTTTCAAACTGTCTCCTCAAATACAATCGAAGGTATGGATGAAAACAACTTTAGATTTTGTGGGGAAAATTATTATGTACGATCATCAAGCAAATATGATTCCTGGGTGTCCTGTAGTGTGTGTAAGACTTGGTTTCATGAAAGATGTTTCGCAAGTGATAAGGAACTGTATTTTATCTGTGAACGATGTGTCTGAATTATGACTAGTGCTTCACGAAACTGGCAGACGTCATTAACTCAAATAATAATAATAATAATAATAATAATAATAATAATAATAATAATAATAATAATAATAATAATAATAATAATAATAATGATAATGATAATAATAATAATAATAATAATAATAATAATGATAATAATAATAATAATAATAATAATAATAATAATAATAATAATAATAATAATAATAATAATAATAAAAATAATAATAATAAGTGGTAATCTCAGTGCACACATATTATACATTTTACTAATAATCTAGTTGTTACTTGCAAAAAAAAAAAAAAAATAGTAGTACAATGTAGTTCTGATGAAAACAAATGTGATGACTATGTTTAATGATTAAACCTATAGTGGTAGTTTATCACCTATAGTGATAAATACACTACTGTGCATTTAGCTTACAATTTCAACAGAAATTAGTACGGAAATTGGTATAAAAATTGCTATGTTCGTAATTTGTATGTATTTATCATGTATTTGTATTTATATTCTGTACTTATCGTGTTAGAATGTTAGTGTAGCAAGATAGTAAGCTAAAATTCACCTATCGTGTATATAGCTTCCTTCAAAGTTCAGTGTCCGGAATCATCAACCTACTGTCCGGATTCAGCCTTTTTCTTAACATGCCATTACAGAAAAACTATTTCAGTTGTACACGCATACCAACATATCATTAAATAATACGACGAATTATTGGATATTTCTGTTTAGCGGAGTAGTAGTAAAAGAAAGAAACATCAGAACTGTCCGGATTCACCCAAACTTACCCTAGTTGTTTAACAGGGAAATAAATGATGTAGCATGAAAATTTTGTTACACTTCATCTGTACTTTTTTCCTCTTATAAAAGCAATTTAGTTCTATCATTTTTTCCCTGAAAGTATAGGTGGAAGTATTTTACAATTACTTATTGGGTGCAGAATAATATCCGTTCAATACTACATTGACATAGTGACTTGTACGAGGGCTATCCAGAAAGTAGATTACGTTTTCGTTTGTGTCCGCTAGGGGCGGGGCTAGCGCGGCCATCTTGGGGTCAGAGCGTTGCGCAGCTCAGTCGGCATCTAGCCGTGCTAGTGAGAGGTTCGTGCTGTGCTCCGTTAAGATACTGTGACGGTTTGAAATGTCTGCGTTAATTGAAAATCCCGCGAGCTGCGAGGTGCGTGCAGTAATAAGGTTTCTGACAGCAAAAAACTGTAAACCGATAGAAATCTATCGGCAGCTGTGTGAAGTGTATGGGGACAACATTATCACTGAAGGTGGAGTGCGACAGTGGGTCATAAGATTTAAAAATGGCCGAACCAATGTTCACGACGAAGATCGAAGTGGGAGACCCAGCAAAGTGACTGCCGAACTTGTCAAAAAAGTCGATGTTAAAGTCCGTGAAAATCGAAAGTTCACAATAACGGAACTTTCTTTGAGTTTTCCACAAATTTCGCGAAGTTTGTTGCACGAAATCATCAGCGAAAAGCTTGGTTACCACAAGTTTTGTGCAAGATGGATTCCAAAAATCTTGACAGAGGACCACAAAAATCAGCGAATGGCTGCAGCGTTGCACTTTTTGGACGCCTACAATAAGGATGGTGACTCTTTACTCGATCGCATCGTTACTGGTGACGAAACATGGGTGAAACACGTGAACTGTGAAACGAAGTTGCAATCAATGCAGTGGGGGCACACAGGTTCTCCCCAAAAACCCAAGAAATGCATGCAAACAATGTCGGCAAGGAAGATGATGGCGACTGTTTTTTTGGACAGAAAAGGTGTGATTTTGGTGGACTTCCTGGAAAGAGGCACTACAATAAACGCTCAAAGGTATTGCCAAACTCTGCAAAACCTCAGAAGAGCAATTCAAAACAAGCGCAGAGGAATGTTGAGCTCTAAGATCTTGTTGATTCACGACAACGCCCGGCCCCACACGGCAAATGTCACGCGTGAAGTTCTTGAATCTTTTCAGTGGGAGTTGTTTCCTCATCCGCCGTACAGTCCCGACCTGGCACCGAGCGACTTCCACCTATTCCCAGCAATGAAGAAGTGGCTGGCTATGCAGCGTTTTGATGACGACGAACAGCTGCAAGAAGAGGTAACGAAGTGGTTGAAGTCGCAGGCGGCCGAATTTTTCGACGAAGGAATTTCCAAGCTCGTACATCGCTACGATAAATGCCTTAATTTGAATGGTGACTATGTCGAAAAGTAGTATTTGTGTGTGGCTTTCATCTGTATATAATAAAATTTGTTTCCTATACTTTGTTGATTTTTTATTCCAAAACGTAATCTACTTTCTGGATAGCCCTCGTAATATTGAAGACTCAAAGCGTGGACACTCCCAACAAAAATTTCTGGTTGCGTGCCTGATTCTAGCATATAGCTTTCTGGAGCTAAGTAAACTTTCTTCTCTTAGAGATAAAATTAAATTTCTTTTCCTGACGTGACATCCTTCAAAAGTCGCCACAGTTTCGAAGTTAGGGTATAAGCAGTGCCGGACTGGCCAAATTGAGGGCCCTTGGGATGTCAGTTGCAAAATATGCTAAGTGACAAAATCGTATTTTCTGTATTGAATAAATATGTAGTACAAAATAGATCGCAAAAAATAATGCTGAGACAATAAAATGTAATCGTGAAGTTACTTTGCCAGTCTTTTACGCAGTTCTTCACTTGATGAGGCAAACGAATCAATTACTTTTTTCGTTGTCTACAACCCGGAATAAATCTTTTTCTGTAAACAAGTGACAGCGAATAAGCACAAGGGGCCGTTACGGACTAGAGGGAGCCTTTGCTAAGTACGAAGTTTTACTGGCTCACTGGGCCGTACTGATATGAGCAAGGGAGGCCAGAGAAGACTTCTTTCGAAAATACGAACTTCGGCTTCCGCAACCTTTTTGATAGCAAGACTTAAGAAAGCCTTTGCGATCACGAAAATGCGACCAAAGCCTGCAGGTCCTGCGCCCCGTAATACCTGCGTGGCCCCTCTGACCTTGGCCCTTGGCGATTGCCAAATAGCCCACGTGGCCAGTCCGGCAGTGAGTATAAGTGAAAAAAGTCTAGAAATACTGGGAAAAAATTGAATTTGAACTTGAAACCGAAGCTACACCTTTCATGGAGTCTCACCTACATTCTGTGAAAGTTATTTTTCTTTGTCAGTCGTTCATTTTATACATTCATTTAATCGTTGTTGTTAGGATCCCTTTTTAGCGCCGAGGCTGTATGAGATTGGATCTACAGTTTCAGGTAAAATTCGAACCAAATTAATGCGTTCAAAATTTCAACATTCTTGCATCGGAAATTGATCCTGGGACATCATACACAAAGATAAGCGCACTAAAGATTAAACCATCTGAGATGGCTATTGTTCTGTTCATCTGCTTGTGCTGAACAAGGAACTCAATTTATACAGGGTTCGGCAAAAAGACCTCCCGCATTTGGAGAGGGCGCTGTGTGAGTTGTGGTGGGGATACCGCGGTGGAGGGGGTATCGATCGATAGAGGTATACGTGCCATTTTCAGTAGTCGCACTGGCGTGGCGCGGTTAGCATCGTGCGTTTGTTGTGGAGTATATTCATAATGGTGGTCCTGTGATTAGTACTCAGCAAACATTTCAGATTCTGTTCGGATTCGGCCGACAAGATTTTGTTCCGGATAGAAAACCTATTCAAGTTTGGGTATCAAACTTTATAATAACAGGTTCCAGGGGTGCCCATCCCCCCCAAAGCTGATGGCGCACTCCCCCCCAAAGTGATGCCACTTTTGAGCTTGTTTTAAGTTTACCGCAGGCCCTGGAAAATGTAATCGCACAAACAGAAAACTATACAAAATATTATCATTAATTCATTTATTATACATCATGTAGCAATTGAACAGCATTACTTATTAAGTGTCGTACATGGTATAAATAAGAAATAAATAAATGCTCCCAGCAGAAAATGGGTAAATTACCTACACAAAGCGATAAACCGACCAGCCCATCCTTTCATATAGCAACTTGCGCGGTACTTCATTCATAGAGTTTCTAAGCAGGGGGTAGGGGGATTCATTCTCGAGATTTTTAAAAAAAAACCGCATCGTGTTCCAATGTTATTCTGACGACAGCTAAATTACTTATTCGACATTAGAGTAAAATTCTTTCCCAATTTTTTTCTCGATGGCACAACTTGCGCCATTCATCCCTCGTGTGGGAGGCCCTTCTCTCTTAAAACAAACCAACCTTTCCTTTCATACGGCTACTTGCGCGGTACTTCATTCATCGAGTATCGAAGCAGGGGGTACGGGGGTTCACCCCGGAAAATTTTTGAAAATTAGCTTCTCAAAATCGTGTTTTAATGCTATTCCGACAGTAAAATTGCTAGTTCGAAAGTAGAGTAAAATCCCCCCCAAAATTTTTCTCAATGGCGCAGCTTGCGCCATACATCCCCCCTGTGGGCGGCCCTGACAGGTTCTTCACTGACAAGGAACGGACATGAACGTGTCATCCGGACATCCGAATCAAACCTAATTCATTCGATAAACATAACAAAGATATGTTAATGCACAAAATAATTCGGTGCCACGGACGAGTGTGTAAGTCCGTGAGGCGAAATAGGGTTATTTCCTCAACTGTCTATTTCCCCAGCTTTCTAGAAAGGTGTCATTTCCTCAAGTGCTTATCTTTCTTCTTAATCTGACGATCATTAACCAAAAGAAGGAGCACAACTGCTGAAATTCTTAACTAATACAAGAAAGAAGAGGGGTGATACTTCGCTGCTGGCTATTTGAGCTGTTGCTGATAACTAGGGTTGCAGGGTGTCAAATAAAATCATACTTTATCGAACAAAATTGCATATAATGTTACCCGTTTTATATTAATCCAACTGAAAATGAACGTAAGGTATATCTGCAGAGTGTGAAATGTCTGTTTTTACAATGAATTCATTGTACTGTTCTTTAGAAACAAATTGAACTGTTCTCAAGGTAGAATCACTACACGGATTTATTCTTTAAATCCCTTAAAATCTAAAAGTGCTGGGTAAAGTATTGTGATATGGAACAAGTCACACGGACAATAAGAAGTTACACTAATCAATTGCCGAGTTTCTATTGACACTGTTGGAACCATGTTTCTCCAATATTTGTTGAATAAATTATATATTATTATCACTTTTGAAGGAAATGATCTATTTTAATTCAAACTTTAGTTCATTGGTCAAACTTTCTATTGACACGTAAGCTTACTAGTACTTCTGTATAAGACCAAGTTAAAAGAGTGTGAGGTAAACAGTTTGCGCTGCTCTTTTCAATCGTGAGATCTTGGATTCAAATTTCAAGTCTGTGTATCCTGATTAGGCGGGCTAATTTTCTCATTCTTAACACGATGATACCTTCCTGGCCGGCTTTTTCGCAAATTTTCTTTTACTTGTTAATCTTTCAAAGTGAAAAGACTTTCCGGTTGTATCTGAAACTGAAAGTAAATAAGTTTCCTTGAGCGCTTAAAACCTTGCATTCAGAAGAAACATTATTTCTATTATTAAAATCGCTTATGCCTTCAGTGATTTGAAGCTGTAACTGTCGGGAACTTACAGTTGTTCGTACCCCAAAAGTTCCATAATACCTATTTATTTATTTACATTTATTTTCATCATTTGAAAACACGACAAATTCTAATGAGATTAACGGTTTTCTTTCAAAAGCCATTCGACGTAGAATTGATGTTATTCTACATTTTTAAATAAATCTAAAGTACGCAAAAGGCATTATTATGCTTTATAGAACTTAGTGATCTAAAACAGTGCCATTCAACTTTTTTTCTCGGGTACCCTTTAGATACAATTCGCCATTCAATTGTGTACTCCTGAAGTTGTTTAAGAGAAATTAAATCAAAATGAACTTATTAAACTTAATACACGTTTTGTTGATTAAAAAGGGGGACAAAGAGAGACCCAACAAAATGACAATCTGTGGGCCAATCAAAAACTATTTACAGGGGGATAAGTGCAAATCCGAAAAAAATTAACATGAGAAATTTCAAAATACATGGGGGACATCCAGTTCTACTGAGGAGGATTTTCGCCTCATCCTCCCTGATAATTTATACACTGAAGACAATGTTAAAAATCCAAAAACTAAAAGTAACTTTAGACCTTGCACTCAGAGATAACTGAGCTTGTTTGCAGAACGCCAACTACTCTATTCTTGGCCGAATCTTCGAGAGTGCGAGAATCAGAGCTGATTTTGGATTCAAGGAATTTCTGTGTTTCGTTTTCATTTATGTTAATGCAGAGAAATACTGTTCACACAAATATGTTGATGGAATGGAAGAAGTTGTGAAATAGCACTGACACTAATTTCATTTTACTCTTTTCGAGCATAAATACAAGTCACAAATTGACAAGTTATCGAATTTTATTTGCATTGAACTGTCAACGGACATTTCCAGCAGACCAACAGAAGCAGCATTACGTACCCCCCAGAAATATCTTCGCGTAACCCCGGTTAAATAGCACTGATCTAAAACATGGGAAGCACTAAGAAATAGAATAGTAAGAGTTTTGATATGGTATATTTAGGTGCTAAGTAGGGATGGCCAATTCCGGAATTTTTACTTTCCGGAATCCGGAAAGTAAAATCGGAAAATTCCGGAATTCGGAAAAATTCCGGAATTCAGAAAAATTCCGGATTTCGGAAAAATTCCGGAATTCAGAAAAATTCCGGAATTCAGAAAAATTCCGGAATTCAGAAAAATTCCGGATTTCGGAAAAATTCCGGAATTCGGAAAAATTCCGGATTTCGGAAAAATTCCGGAATTCGGAAAAATTCCGGAATTCAGAAAAATTCCGGAATTCGGAAAAATTATTTTTTCTTTTTGTAATCCTAAGAATTTTGTTCAAATGCAAACGAACAAATTTCCTTTTTGTAATCCTAAGAATGTATGATGCAAGTTAAGCTGAAACTTACATCCTAAAGTATACACTACTCAATCTTCCCATGGTTAATGAGATGTAGTTCAAAAGTACGATGCACTCCTAATATTTAATTTTTGTTTTACTGTGATATTGTCCAGAGGTAATACATATATCACACTGAGATAAACAACTTGACAGAATGAAGATATCATACGTAGTTTTCCAGAAAATCGTGAGAAACGAATTTTTATGAAGTTAAAATATGCGTCGCTTGTTGCCAGTGTGATGCAATTGATAACTTTTATGCTGGAATAGTATTATTATTATTATTATTATTATTATTATTATTATTATTATTATTATTATTATTATTATTATTATTATTATTATTATTATTATTATTATTATTATTATTATTATTATTAATCGTTTGTGTACTGTAAAAGAAAAATATGAACCGTTAAGTAGTAGATTTTATCTGTTGTTTTTTGATATCTTCTAACAGTAATAACAAACTGCTTGTAAATACGCAATGATTATCAAGGACAATGGCATATTAATGTAAGGACTACTCTGCAGACTAGCAATAAACAATAAACAATAACAGATAAACAATAGTTCCAAAAAAAAAAAAGTAACTAACTTGGGCATGTCAGAATGTTCGCGAGAATATAGGGACCCATTGAGACTATACGTGGTGTAATTATTACTCAAAGGGCCGTACAATGGAGGCATTAACGTTAATGTTAATGGTACTAATGAACACTTACTTGCTCTAACGGTTAACCTCATTTTTGAGATGATTCTTAGAAGTGGGCGTGTTGGCATGCAGTTAGAAGACATATCCATTATTTAAAAAGCACACGTTATCTGTGGAGTGCTAACGATTTGCGTCACTATCGAACACTAACATAGCACTAGCACGTTTAAAGTCGAAATTGGAGTCTGATATAAGTGGCTTGTCAACTTCACGGACATTATATTTCCCTTGAATGCGAGAAATTTGACCTGCGTGCAGTTAGCCCCCCCTCATGCTAAATTTAAAATTATTTTTATGTCAATCGTTTGATCATCGTTTGATCAGGTATGATCAACAATTTTTAACGTTTGATCAGCTTTACTAACAGAAATATAAGCGATATTTAGTAGGGGGGGCTAACTACACGCTAGCCCCCCCTTCACGTCAGATTCGAATTTTTTTGATGTCAATCGTTTGATCATCGTTTGATCAGGTTTGATCAACAATTTTCAACGTTTGATGAACTTTAGTAACAAAGATATAAGGGTTCCAAAATGGGGGGCCAGCCCTCCCTTCACCTCCGATTCGACTTTTTCTTATGTGAATCGTTTGATCATCGTTTGATCAGGTATGATCAACAATTTTTAACGTTTGATCAGCTTTACTAACAGAAATATAAGCGATATTTAGTAGGGGGACTAACTACACGCTAGCCCCCCCTTCACGTCAGATTCGAAATTTTTTGATGTCAATCGTTTGATCATCGTTTGTTCAGATTTGATCAACAGTTTTCAACGTTTGATCAAGTATACTAACAGAGATATAATGGTTACAAAATGGAGGGCCAGCCCACCTTCACTTCCGATTCGACTTTTTCTTATGTCAATCGTTTGATCATCGTTTGATCAGGTATGATCAACAATTTTTAACGTTTGATCAGCTTTATTAACAGAAATATAAGCGATATTTAGTAGGGGGGCTAACTACACGCTAGCCCCCCCTTCACGTCAGATTCGAAATTTTTTGATGTCAATCGTTTGACCATCGTTTGATCGGGTTTGATCAACAATTCCCAATGTTTGATCAAGTATACTAACAGAGATTTTAGGGGTACAAAATGGGGAGCCAGCCCTCCCTTCACCTCCGATTCGATGTTTTGTTATGGTAATCGTTTGATCATCGTTTGATCAGGTATGATCAACAATTTTTAACGTTTAATGAGCGTTACTAAATTAAATATAAGCTTTTTTTTAGTAGGGGGGCTAATTACACGCTAGCCCTTCACTTGCGATTCGAAATTTTTCGTCGCCAATCGTTTGATGATCATTTGATCAGCTTCGATCAACAATTTTCAACGTTTGATGAAGTATACTAACAGAGATATAAGGGTTACAAAATTGGGGGTCAGCCCCATTTCACCTCCGATTCGATCTTTTCTTATGCCAATCGTTTAATCTTCGTTTGATCAGGTATGATCAACAATTTTTAACGTTTGATCAACTTAACTAACGGAGCTATAAAAGTGAGATAAATTTGAGAAAGTAACAATGATAAATTGCCACCTACCAGGGGAAACATTCGGTTATCTACCCAGCGACGCAAATCTGTATTCAACATAGGGGGGGAAGTGACGGATAAGACCGTTAGCAATTTTTTAAGATGTTTAAAATGTTTATGAAGTTGAAAAACAATGCTGTGGAGTATCAGAAAACTAGAATTGTCTTTAGGGATGCGCAGGAGACAAGATTTGTGGCTGTCTCGTCTCGAAAATGTTCTGTCAAAGTGATGTCTCGACTCGAAAAACGTATGTTTTTCTATTGGAAGAGCCGTGTCTTTACTCGAATTTTGTCAGGAAATTCTTGTCTCGATTCGTCTCGTGCGCATCACTAATTGTCTTCAACATTGGGAGACCTGCAGGGACAGATTTGAGGCTATTCTGAGAGGACATAAATTTCTTCTCACTTTCCTTTGTTGTAATCGGGCACAAATAATCATATTTTCCCCAAAACACATTTCAAATCGAATTATTGGGGGGACAGTCCCCCTCAGTTCCAAGATTGGAGGGGACTTATCCCCCCGAAGTTTCGCCAATTTATCTACCTATGCAGAAATTAAAGTAAATCGGAATTCCGTGCTAAGAGGATGGACCAATAAAAATCTCTTCCCTGAAGGAAAATGAGTGCAGAAAGTTGGAGAGTATAAATTCTCTTCTTTTCGTTTCAAGTGATTCAAATAGCGCGTTGTTTCACAATAATGAGAAAAAGGGAGTCAAGATAGGTATGTAAAACTAACACGAAAAGAGTTTTTTTTTTTTTTTTTAACTCTCTTGGACCATGGAGTAGTGAAGAAACTCCTGAATCAGCAACATCAAATAACAGCTAAAGCATCTTCATGCATCAATTTACGGTAAGTACCGTATTGTGATTTTTCGTGTACAGTCGGAAACAATAATAAGTAAAGGTGGAGGTATAAGAAACAATAGGTCCAACCTATACTTAATATTGTTTCTGACTGTACATCTACTCTTGCTCACTATAACGACTCACCAAAGGTAGTCGTCAACCTGGTTCGGCTAATGATATCAGTAAATCTTGAGTGGTAGTAATTGTTTACACATAAAAATATCTTCAATAATTATATACACTATTATTCTCACCTTTTCTATCGAAATTACAAGTCGATGATCGGTATTAAATGGTTTATTAGTTGATACTCTTTTAACGTATTTTCACTCAAACTGTCTTGCAAACATACATGTTGATTAGGTATCTATAAACAACTACATATCAACGAATTATACAATAATGTATATTTCTTTACATATATTAAAAACATTCTTCTTCTGTTATTTTAAATTAACATTATATCAAGTATAGTGCTTGAGTATGAGCACTTTCTGCCTAAGGTACAGGTAATTATTAAACAATACAAAGTATCTCGTTGTATAAAAATGTCGCCCGACGATGGGACTGAATATAAAAGTTACAAGCGAGCTTGGCTTTTATATTTAAGAATCACTGGTCCGTTTACAATAATGATGTTACATTACTTATGTCCTTTACATTTTGATCGCCCCTCGTATATATATATCTTCATTAAGCTTCATATATATAAATACATTTATAATAAATCTTTTATTCCATTATCATTTATCTTTTATTACAAAAACGTCGTCGCTTAATAATATAATTAATGAAGGGTGCGAAGTCAAAATCGTAAGAGGCAAATTACCTTTTAAAAACATAAATCACAATGATTAGCATTTTCAATCATTATTAAAACGGTGATGTTAAGAAAAATAATATTTGGTCTTTCCAGGGCGCATTATATGATAACTACGTTAGATGATGTTTTAAAATATACATTGTATCCATAAGGCATCAGAATATAGAAGAATCTTATTCGGGTAATATATAAAGTAGCGCATAAAGACAGTCGTCGGATAAATGGCTTAATAGAATGAACCTTATTCTTAACATAATCTTTGACAACAAATTCTCAACACAAATCCATATAATATAAATAACCTTTGCCTTTGATCAATTATAAATCGAATTATAATTCTTCACATTAACAAGAGAGAATTAAAAAAATCATTTGAAAATTATCATTGGTTAATAAGAATTAAAGAAAATTAAATTAAGTAAAAATCAAAAATTAAACGTAACCTACGTTTAGACGAACAAAAGGAAGAAAATAAATCTATTTTTACACAAACAGAAGACACTCTTTTATTTTTTTTCTTTTAGTCTCCTTCATTCTTATTAATTTAAGCAAGAATGTCAGGCGCAACTAATCTTTTCACTAGACGCATCAATTTGGTAGTCAAGGAATTCTATAGCTGATATGGGTTTGACATTATCGCTTGAATTTGAAGATAAATGTTCATGAGAATCTATAGCTGATATGGGTTTAACTCTTACTTCATCAACTGCAGTCAGTTTACATTCGTACTTGCATATGATTCTAATAAAGTACATTGTACTGCACGATCGTGATTAGGTTCCGCATTATTTTGTACATGAATTGCATCATGATTTTGATTTTGATACAAAGTGACATCTCTTGAACTACGATTATGTCTATACATAGGATTTATAACATTTCTAGAATTTCGCCATGAATTTCGACTGTTTTTGTGTATACTTCGATTATGTGATCTGACATAATTATTGTCACCATTGGTTAGGTTAGGTGGATTCCTATCATATCTTTGCCTATTTTGCTCGTTCGGATTGCTTAAATTCACTCGATTTAGGTTGTGTTCCGTATCGTTCGCATTACGGATATTTAGATTACGAACAGGTACAAAGTGATCTGAATTGTTTTTAATTTTACCTGCTCCCGCTTGATGATTCTGAGCGTGGTATTGAGTTTCATAACATTGTACAAGCATTAATAAATGATTAAAACTCATACACTGGGTAGAAAACAGGATCTGTTGTAGCTTAAACGGTAGCAAATTTCGGATTGATGCAATTACTCTGGATTCCGATTGCAACGGATTAACGACTTTTAATTCGTTATATGTATTTACAACAAAGTCAACAACAGATTTGTGCAAACGAGGATTGAAAGGTTGATTTCTAATTGTGGCATCTCTGTTTGCAAGCAAAAAGTCATTTTCGTAATTTGCAATCAGCGCAGCTTTAAATTCATCATATGTATTGACGTGATCTCGTACTGCTTTAAACCATAAAGAACATGGTGGGAGTAATAAATGAGGGATTAGTTTCATATATTGCGATTTATCTATACACATTATATTGCACTCATCCTGAAATTTTTCTAGGAAAGAGGTAGCGTTTTCGTTACATTTACCACTGAACTTACTCATAGCACGTATTTCACTCATCTTTACACTTAACTTTACCTTTCTTTCACCTTTCCGTGTTCGTGTTGAGTGACAATTCCTACCTACTGCATGATGTGTAGTTCCACCATCTCTTTTACGCCCATCTGTATTCCTTGGATGAATTTCTTCCAAAATTATGTCCTCATCGGATGGATTACTTGACGATGATATAATGTGAGGTCCACTTTGATCTGCTACGGGTGAACGCGAGGTCATCTCCTGTGAACAAGGGAACTCCAAATGATCATTAACCATGTTGTTTTGGTATGCGTTGTCCTTAATCTGTAGCATCCTGATTTCCTCTTGTAATGCAGATATCAACTGAGTATACGCACGTATTTTGGTAGAATTATCCGTGACCTGAATCTTTTGTTGCCGTATAGAAGATTCTATTACTTCCAAATCCTTTTTTACACAGTTGACTTCTTGAATTGTATGGTTGTAATTATCCTGGCAATCTTCAGATACTCTTCTTAGCTTTTCATCGAACTGTGATGTAATGTCACTCACCGCCTGGATAATAGATTGTTTCGTCTCTCCGGATGTCTGTTCCAATCGTTTACTTAATTCCTCGTACTGTTTACTGGAAGTCTGCTTTAAATTTTCCGACATCTGGGCTAAACTTTGTTCCAATCGTTGTTCTTGTTTCTGTAAAGCCATTAAGATTTTGTCTTCTAACGATAACATTTCGGGTACAACAGGAGCTGTATTTTGTTCTTCGTTACCACTGTCACCAGTTTCTTTTTCCATTGCCTCACCGATCATCATTTTTCTTGTGATTATTTTACCACTTCGAAGTATAGTAAAGTTCGTAGTCATGAACCTTATTACAGAAGTAAATTCACCCTTACTTTATACTTCAGGATAAGAATTTACAACGTTCCCAGGTGAGGTAAACCAAAATTTTATAACGACTCACCAAAGGTAGTCGTCAACCTGGTTCGGCTAATGATATCAGTAAATCTTGAGTGGTAGTAATTGTTTACACATAAAAATATCTTCAATAATTATATACACTATTATTCTCACCTTTTCTATCGAAATTACAAGTCGATGATCGGTATTAAATGGTTTATTAGTTGATACTCTTTTAACGTATTTTCACTCAAACTGTCTTGCAAACATACATGTTGATTAGGTATCTATAAACAACTACATAGCAACGAATTATACAATAATGTATATTTCTTTACATATATTAAAAACATTCTTCTTCTGTTATTTTAAATTAACATTATATCAAGTATAGTGCTTGAGTATGAGCACTTTCTGCTTAAGGTACAGGTAATTATTAAACAATACAAAGTATCTCGTTGTATTACTTCTTACTTATTTCTGTATAATTTCCTTGTGTGGACTGCTAACAAACTTTAAACGTTTAGATACTTGTGTGCCCAAGGACGTAGACATTTCGAGACCTTAGGCGACAAATATTTCGGCGTCGCTTGCGCCCCCTCCCTTCGGTGCCTTCACCTTGATGAAACTTACACCTTTCTTACTATCTGTTAATAATTATGTTTGCAAGTTTCTACAAACATTGGAAATTATATACAAAAATACATGTTATTATCTTTGCTATTTTATTTCAAAACTTAACTTTCATATTGATGTATGTAATTTATATCAGATTGCACTACTGTAATACAAAAGCAATGCCGAAGGCGTTATTCAAAGTTATATATTTTTATGCATTATGTACTTTTAAAGATTTTACATAAACATTATTCTAAGAAAACGTCTCAATAGGCACAACCACAAATCACTGACCGTTTGGCCACTACAGGGCCACTTTTTTGAAAACAGTCGAATATAACCACATTCTGAATTTTGGTAAAGTGACTAAAGCCGTGATGTGTTGTAGATATTGTGATCCTGAGAAAAATCTTAATGGGCATAACCACCAATCATTGATCGTTTGGCCACTCAGGGCCACTTTTTTGAAAGCAGCCGAAGATAGTGATATTGTGGATTTCGATGAAAATGACTGAAACTGTGATATGTTCTAGATGGTGTTATCCTGAGAAAAAGTCTCAACAAGCCAAGAAGCACAACCACCAATAACTGACTGGTTGCTACAGGGTCACCTTTTTGGAAAAAGAAGGTAACGGTATTCTGAACTTAGGTGGAATTGCTTGTAACCGTGATATGTTGTAGATATTATGACCCTGAGGAAAAGTCTTCACGGGCACAGCTACCACTCACTAACCATTTGGCTGCTACGAGACCACTGTTTTGAAAGCAACCGAAAATAGTGATCTTGTGGATTTCGGTGAAAATAACTGAAACTGTTATGTTATAGATATTGTGATCCTGAGAAAAGGTTTTAATGGACACAACCACTAATCACTGACCGTTTGACCACTACGAGGACACTTTTTTGAAAGCAACAGAGCCGAAGATAGTGATGTTCTGGATTTCGGTCAAAATGACAGAAACCGTGATATATTGTAGATTGTCATCCTGAGAAAAAGTCTCAATGAACACAACCACAAATCACTAATCGTTTGGTCACTACAGGGCTACTTTCTTGAAAACAGCTGAGTACAACGATGTTCTGGATTTCAGTAAGATTGAGTAAAACTAAGATATGTTGAAGATCTCATCATGAGAAAAAGTCTTAATGGACACAACTATCGAATTATGACTGTTTGGCCACTACAGGCTCAGATTTTTTAAAACAGCCGAGTATAATGACATTTTTTATTTCAGTGTAAATGAATGAAACTGTGATACGTTGTAAGTCGTAATCCTGAGAAAAAAATGTGTAGGACATTCTAGAGTTTTCCTTCGTCTCACAAAATGAGCATCTGAATGTTATCTACCGGTATGCTTAAATAATATTGGCCGCTACTCTTCCATCCCTTTTTCGGGTTGTGAGATAATTTTGAACTTTTCATGATTTTATACAATTCTACCAGAATTCCAGGTATCCTTACCTTCTTCTGTTTTAAAAAATGTGGCCCCGTAGTTGCTAAATGGTCACTGATTGGTGTTTGTGTCCATTAAGACTTTTTCTCAGGATCACAATATCTACAACATATCACGATTTCAAGCAATTCCACCGACATCCAGAATACTGTTACATTCTGTTCTTTTTTTAAGTGGCCCTGTAGTGGCCAAACCGTGATTGTTTGGTGGTGCGCACGTTGAGATTTTTCTCTGGATCACAATATCTACAACATATCAAGGTTTCAAGCAATTCCACCGAAATCCAGAATGACGTTACCTTCTGCTGTTTTCAAAAAAGTGGTCCTGTAGTGGCCAAACGGTCAGTGATTGCTGACTGTGCTTATTGAGACATTTTCTCTGGATCACAACATTTACAACATATCAGAGTTTCAGTCATTTTGGTCGAAATCCACAATATCAGGATATTCGGCTGCTTTTAAAAACATGGCCCTGCAGTGGTCAAACGATCAGTGATTTGTGGTTATATCCGTTAAGACTTATTCTCAGGATCACAATATCTACAGCATATCACGGTTTTAGTCATTTTTTTTTTACCGAAATCCAGAATGTCGTTATCATAGGCTGTTTTTAAAAAAGTGGCCCTGTAGTGGCCAAACGGTCAGTGATTTGTGGTTGTGTCCATTGAGACTTTTTCTCAGAAACATCATATCTACAACATATCACGGTTTCAAGCAGTTCCACGAAAATCCGATTTTCGTAAGGATTGTGCGGGGTCCTTTGTCATTTCGAATTGGGCATTGGCCCTATAACAATTTTCTCGCAAAAACGACAAAACCGGTATTCCCTACTTTGAAGTCATCTTTGCATGGGCAGAGTTTAGTTTCTTTAAAGTAGTCCTTTTAATCAAGGGGGCCCTTTTTCGAAAAGGGGCCCTTTGCCCCTTCAACCTATTTCCCGAAAGAAACAACAAATACGTGTCGATTTATTTTCGGTCTTGTATATAAGTGCCAAGTTTGAAGGTAATCTTATGAAGAGAAACGGAAAATTATTATTTATGTATAAACATTAAAGCTGTCGTTTGGGGGGGAAGGAAGTCATTTGGGGGGCTGACCCCGTTGGGAGCCCCCCGTGGCTACCCCTGGAAGAGATAAAAAACAATGCAAGCCGTTCTCACTGTCATGGCACCCAAGCAGAGGGTTCCTCACACCCTTTTTTTATGCTAGTCACTTTGACCCAGGTGGATGAAACAAAGATCAGCAGTGTGTCAGAAATAGAAACATCTAGAACCGGTTTTCTTTTATCTTCATTAAAATAATAATAATAAATACAAATTTCCACTTGTAGAATGCAATAATTCCGCGTGAGTCGATGAATGCTTTAACATTGTAATTGAATCTGGAACACTATTACAAAATCATTGGTGCATCGTTACTGGTTCTTAGTGCAACAACCCCTAACGTTAGTGGTTCATTAGTGTATGTGCTACAAGTAAAATATCATTGGGGTCATGATGAACTTGCCCACACTTCAAGCACTAATGAAAAAAATTGTGCAATTCGTTAGTGCATCATTAGTACTTCTAGAAAAAAAACAGTTTGTATGGAATTTGATTTCTGAAATTGTCCCCCCCACACCAAAAATCTTGAATAAATCCCAAAATATGTTAACGCTAACATTAGTGCTCAGTGCGTTTAAGAGAACTAACGATGCACTTACGATTGCCGTTAACCCATGTAACCTATCTATGTCAGTTAGTATGAAATTTGATATTTCTTAAGTCGGACCACCCACCGAAAATCTTGAATATGTCCCACAATAGGGTAATACTAACCTTGGTGCTTAGTGCGTTTTAGTGCACTAATAATGCACTAATGATGTGGTAAGTTTGGTGAAAGTCTGTCTGCATAAAGACGGGTAGCGAGCAAACTTCATATGAAGAAAGACCCCCACCAAAAATCTTCAAAAACTCGTAAACTCTGATAGCTCTTAGTGCACTAATGTGCACTAACGATGCACTTCCGATGGACGACGTTTGGTGTAATTTGGGAGAGGTGAGGGACCAACATCAGACACGTAAGTTGATGGTTTGTTCATGGTAGATTGCGTAAGTTAAAGGTCAATTTTCTCGAAATACTGGGAGGCCACAATTTTTTAAAAAAGTTGTCCAAAAGTGTACAAAATTCATACATTATTTTTGTTTACTTAAGTCATCGGTATGAAGATTCCGCACTCCAAGTTGATGGTTGAGTTCGAAATTTTAGAGCTAATTTTCTGGAAACACAGGGGTGAACAAAATTATTTGAGTTTAGTTGATTTTGAGTTTAACGTCCTTTCAGCAGCGAGGTTATATGAGGAGGGACCTACAAAATTGTACGAAATTCGCATATTATTTTTAGCTACCTAAATCTCGAATCTGGTGATTCCGCACTCGAACGTCAAGTTGGAGTGCGGAATTTTGATCGCAAATTTCTGGAAACACATGGTGTACAAATGTTTTTAAAAGATGTACAAAACGTGTACAAAATTATGAACATGTTTAATACATGATTTGTCGATTTCGGACTCCAAGTTGACGGACCTTTATTAAACGTTTAATAGTGTTTATATATTTAATTCGATTATATAAGTCACGCATTTCCTTACTTTTAAAGATTTTGCATAAATATTATTCTTACCATGCGAAGCCCAGCATTTCAGCCAAAGGGTTTTTATGTAATTGTTCCCTTTCTATTACACATTCTTATTCATTGTTTGAGAAGACACTTAAAATACACTTAAATACACTTAATAGTTGTTTATTTCTAGCAGTGTTACAAGTCCCTGTAATAAAGTTAATCAAACGTTGGCAATTGTTGTTCAAACCTGAATAAACGTAGATAAAACAACAGAAATAAGAAAACACCAAATCGGAGGTGTAAGGGAAGGGGCTGGCGCCCCATTTTCTTTTAACCCTTCTTTCTCTGCTAGTAAAATTTGTCAAACTTTGAAAATTGTTGATCAAATTTGATCAAACGATGATCAAACGACTGACATCAAAAAATTTCGAATCTGACGTGAAGGAGGGGCTAGCTTGTAGTTAGCCCCCCCTACTAAATATTGCTTATATTTATGTTAGTAAAGCTGATCAAACGTTAAAAATTGTTGATCATCCCTGATCAAACGATGATCAAACGTTTGACATAAGAAAAGATCAAATCGGAGGTGAAGGGGGGCTGGCCCCCATTTTGGAACCCTTATATCTCTGTTACTAAAGTTGATCAAACGTTGAAAATTGTTGATCAAACCTGATCAAACGATGACCAAACGATTGACATCAAAAAATTTCGAATCTGACGTGTAGGGGGGGCTAGCGTGTAGTTAGCCCCCCCTACTAATTATCGCTTATATCTCTGTTACTAAAGCTGATCAAACTTTAAAAATTGTTGATCATACCTGATCAAACGATTCACATAAGAAAAAGTCGAATCGGAGGTGAAGGGGGCTGGGCCCCCATTTTGGAACCCTTATATCTCTGTTACTAAAGTTGATCAAACGTTGAAAATTGTTGATCAAACCTGATCAAACGATGATCAAATGATTGACATAAAAAAATTTCGAATCTGACGTGAAGGGGGGCTAGCGTGTAGTTAGCCCCTCCTACTAATTATCGCTTATATCTCTGTTATTAAAGCTGATCAAACGTTAAAAATTGTTGATCATACCTGATCAAACGATGATTAAACGATTGACATAAGAAAAAGTCGAATCGGAGGTGAAGGGGGGCTGGCCCCCCATTTTGGAACCCTTATATCTCTGTTACTAAAGTTGATCAAACGTTGAAAATTGTTGATCAAACCTGATCAAACGATGACCAAACGATTGACATCAAAAAATTTCGAATCTGACGTGTAGGGTGGGCTAGCGTGTAGTTAGCCCCCCCCCCTACTAATTATCGCTTATATCTCTGTTACTAAAGTTGATCAAACGTTAAAAATTGTTGATCATACCTGATCAAACGATGATCAAACGATTGACATAAAAATAATTTTAAATTTAACATGAGGGGGGGCTAACTGCACGCAGGTGAAATTTGCGCCCTACCACAAAAATAGGAAAAAATGCGCTCGCAATATAATTGCACTGGGATGTTTGCGCCCTACCGCAAAAAGAGGGGAAAATGCGCCGGCTATATATTTGCACTGGGATGTTAGCGCCCTACAATTCAACTTATTTTTGTATTGTGTAAAGTAACTTCCACTCACACTTGAACTAGGCTTGCCTCTCATCGTCTCAGTGAGTTACTCCATCCGTTATAATATTCCGAACAAATGAAAAAAAAATATACAATTTTAGTTCACTAAAGGGCAATCCATACAAATACAATTTTTCATTATACTACAAAATTTACAATAAAAGTATAAATGACTGATATATAATTATTTATTAATATAATCAAAGAGTATAATTTAATCTACAAAAGGCTGCTTGGCTCTACCCAGATATCTCTGTTCCCAATCCTTGCGAGTTGTTTGGCTTTTTAGGACACAAAATATAGAAAAGAAAATGTAAAGTGAATGTAAAATCAGTTCAGTAATATTATCAAGAAAACTATGTACAGTATGTTTATTTGCTGGAATTACACTTAAAACACACAATTGCGTTCAGTCGTTCTTTCAGAAAAAATGTTCCGGGGGGCACACTTAGTATTCCGGAGGGGGTCACTGCTGGTACTATTCTATTTATTATTATATTATAGACGTATTATTTTGGTCTCCTCCGAGGGGGCACTTTGAGAGCTCTGGGAAGGCCAGTGTTCCCCCAAAATCATCTCTGGAAGAAGCAGTGATTGCGTTGATCCGTTGTGTTCTTTTGGCTTATATTGAAGTTTATTCTCCCCTTATATAGCCACAATGAAAATAAATCACAAATGGCATGGTTGTGGGGGGAGGATTGTTTATGCTGTAATGTCAGCCCTTCCGAGCAAATGCGTAAGCTCGAATAGGTTCTTTTATTTCGCAGGGCTCAAACTTCCCGGTGGAGGTACATTGCAGGCGCAATTTTCCTTGTTCTTGAGGTAGGGCGCAAATTTCCCAGACGCAAAATTCTCGACACCGTTCGAATGACCTCGGAAGACTATATCTTTTTCAATACTTTTTTATAATTTTTTACTCGAGATATCTTCATAGCTTCTTATTAAAATACTTACTAATATATCCTCATTTTATTGTCCTAACCAATCAATATGGGTATGTTGTCAGTAAAATATTTAGATTGATCGAGCCTCTGGTGTGTAACCACAGTATTTCATATCATCCCTCCATTAGAAATCTTGGCTAAACGAACCAATATATGTTGCCAATAAAATAGTTTAGAATGATTGAGCCCCTGGTAAATAACCACAGTATTTCGTGACAAACCCCCCTTCCTATTACCATATTCTAGCTACGTGCCTGACTCAGCTAATTCTCTACATTCTTTACCAAGCACACATTTTCTAAAGCGGAAAATGCTCTCTAAATACCTAAGCTCATTATTTTCAGCAGATGCACAAATTGGGTAACATTCTATCTACATGAATGTTATATATGTCGATTACTGGAAACCGTTTCTCGCTATCTATTACCATATTTACTATATAATGATTAACGTTAAAACCGGAAATGGTTGATTTGTACCGCTTCCGGTTTGAATATTACATTCATCAGGGAACTCGATTCTTAACTATTGACTCTGTACATCGTGGCCAAAATTGATGGTAATCCATCAGATAGTACTTGAGACTGTTTCACTGACGGACAGAATGAATATATGGCTATAGAGTTTTGATAAACTAAATTCGTTAATGAGTGATGATGGAACAAATATAAGAAAGGGAACCAAGAGTAGGCCTACCACCGGAAAAATTTTCGAACACAAAATTAGCCATCGAAAACCCACATGTCCTGGGTTAGAATACCATAGATGAAAACTCTACCACTGAGTCATCAATCACCCGCTTATTAGTTTTATTAATTATTATATTAATATAAATTAATGAATGCCTGCTTATGTTAATTATTGAACAATTACATTGTATACTTCGTAAAGTCAAAAATTATAAATTTGTATTTACTGTACATACAGTGAGCGCAGAAAGTGTTCGTACACCTATGCTATTGAAACGAGAATGCCTGCGAAAAAGAAACAGAAAATTTAAGAAGTGTAATAACACACACAATATGAATAATGAAAACTAAGCTTTATGAATGTATCAATAAAGAACCACGAAGACAAGTTTAATGGTCAGAAAGTAAATAAATTCCGTAGAAAGTGTATAGAGTAGACACAAAAAGAGATCGTACACCTGACGTACGAATACGAAACAAAGATACCACAACTGGGGTTCACTAGTATTCACCTGATTATACAACTCTGTTTATAGCATGACGAATAACAGAATGAGTTTAGTTGTGAATAGGAGTGAAAAAACTGCACGGTGGGCTGTAAAAATGGGAAGCAACCGAACAGAAACAAATGAGGAGACAAGAAAAGTAATTATTAAATTGCATAAGAAGGGTAAATCTTTGAGAAAGATAGCAAACCTTGCAGACAGACCTCGTTCAACAGTACAAACAATAATTGCGATGTATAATGTTTCTATTACTGTGCGAAAAAAAAAAAAACTGGAAGACCAAGAGTGTTGAGTGAACAAGATAAACGTTACATTATTAGGGAAAGAAAAAAGGTTCCGAAAAGTAGTGCTGTGCAATTGGCAACGGATCTGGAAACACGCGGTCTAAAGTTTGAAAAAGAGTATAAAGATAAGGGATCAGGCTTCTTTCTGGAATAGGGTCATATTTTCGGACGAAAGTAAATTTAATCTTATCGAATCCAATGGGAGGCGTATGGTATGACGCAAGGTGAATACAGAGATGAATCCTCAAAATCTCGTCCCTAAAGTAAGACAAGAAGGAGGGTCCGTGCTCGTCTGGGGTTGTATGAGTGCCTCAGGAGTGCGTCGTCTCCACTTTATCGATGGAGTGATGATCCACAAAGTGTATATTAACATATTAAAGGAAAATCTCCATACTAGTGCGCAGAAAACAATTTATTGTTCAGCAAGGCAACAACTCCAAACATACAGTGGAAAATACTCGATTGTGGCTACTCTATAATACCTTGAAACAGCTTCACACACCTCCCCAATCCCCAGACATGAACCCCATAGAACATCTATGGTCTGTTCTGGTGACAAGAATCAGAAGGCACAGCTTCTCTACTAAAGAAGGCCTGAGAAAAGCTATTCAAGAAGAATGGGACATAATCAGTCCCGAAGCTACTAACTAACTAACTAACTCTATGGCCTATGGAACCCGGAGGTTCAATGCCGCGTTCACAAAAGCTCTCCACTGACTTCTATAGTCCCGAAGCTACAGAACTACGAACTACTACAGGTGAAATCAATGCCACGAAGACTACAGACAATCATTAACGCACAGGGTAATCCCACAAAATATTAAATAACGTAATATACTTTATAAGCATTAATTCAATCATAAGTGTACGGTGACTTTTTGCGTTTACAAAAAAGGAATACTCTCTTTTCTTCTGAGCAAAACAGTGATTGTCTTTGGCCTTTCTCTTGTATATAGAAATAAAATGTATGAATGTGTAGTCTTAATTCTGGTTATATATATATTTTCCACCTCCCGTTCTCATGCTAGCTGTTTTCAATATAAAGTATGTATGGTGTACGAGCACTTTCTGCGCTCACTATAGGTATGTTGACAATAAGCGAATGTTATTAGATTATTTGTTGAGATTTCTTTTCCTTCACTGCCTTTCGCCTGATTAAAAAGTAGTTTGCAGTGCTTTGGAGCAGCTGCAGGTGGGAACGCGATAATGTTTGAGACATACCGGCGACTTTTTTGTGTGTGAAAATAAGACCTTCTCATAAAGCAGTAAATAACTGCAGTAGCAATTGTCTACGTAAGTGATAAAGACATATCCAACTAAAAGAAACTAATATAGTATATATATTCATTATTGTGTTTCTCTTTTAACAGCTACTAGCTAGGGATGGCCAATTCCAGAATTTTTACTTTCCGGAATCCGGAGAGTAAAATCGGAAAAATTCCGGTTTTTCTAAATTCCGGATTTTTTTCCGAATGTCGGAATTTATCTTAATTCCGGAATTTTTCCGAATTCCGGAATTTTTCTGAAATCCGGATTTTTTCTGAAATCCGGAATTTTTCCGAATTCCGGATTTTTTCTGAATTTCGGAATTTTTCCGAATTCCGGAATTTTTCTGAATTCCGGATTTTTTCTGAATTCCGGATTTTTTCCGAATTCCGGAATTTTTCCGAATTCCGGAATTTTTCTGAATTCCGGAATTTTTCCGAATTCCGGAATTTTTCTGAATTCCGGATTTTTTCCGAATTCCGGAATTTTTCCGAATTCCGGAATTTTTCTGAATTCCGGAATTTTTCCGAATTCCGGAATTTTTCCGAAATCCGGAATTTTTCCGAATTCCGGAAAGTAAATTTTCCGATTCCGGAAAACAAAATTTCCGGAATCCGGATTCCGGAAAATTTTGGCCATCCCTAGTGCTAAGCATAACACGATAAATTTATGAGGTCATAACATTATTATTGAACATATAATATTAAATAATTTATGGGTAGCAATCATAGGGTTTTATTTACATAAAATCTATCCTGTATCTCATTCCGTCAACTAGACCAAAAGATCTTGTAATACATGTACATTATTTGGTCAAAACAATGATAAATGTTTTTAAAAATAATAGTGTGACTCAGTTTTGTCGAGATTTGTATTACCAGTATTGGAAGTGGGAAAAAAAAGCAGAGGCGGTATGTTTTATTATGATTTTGACTCAACATATCTGTTATTTAAATATTGTCTTGAGCACTGAAAAAAACAGAGATGGTATGTCCTCATTACTGAAAAACCAGAGACGGTATGGCATACCACCGTATACTGTCTCACTTCGACCACTGTGTATTACCATATTGTTTTGTTTTCAATACTGGAGAATTTACTATAGTTTTCTTCAATACAGCTGATTCGAATTATATTATACACAATCCAAGAAACTAATATGATTTACTGAGGCAATCGTGCGATAGGACAATTTATTTTAAACAATATCGCCTGTAATTATTTATTGAGTATTTAAAGAAACCTTTTGTTTTGAATGGTTCAGATGCAGACGATATTGTTTAAATACTCATAGCCTTCGTAATTCAAAAATGGGATACTGAAAACGTGGAAACTGCTATGATTGAAAAATGAAAATGAAATCTTTAAGTTTTACGTCCCACGTATATGCCGGATAGGCTAAAGGAAACGGTGATGATGAGAGGAATGAAGAAAGTGGAAGGAAACGGGAGAACCCCGAGCAAACCCACGAGCACGGTGTTTGTCCACCACAAGGTTCACACGGCGCGAGCTGGGATCGACCCAGGGACCCCAAGCACCGAAGGTGAACGCTCTACCACTGAGCCACCGCACCCCCTGCTACGATTGAATTCTAAATTGAAAGCTTCTGTAGTCTATATAGTTGAGGAATATTCAGATGTCCTTTGATATAAAAGACCTTCATTCTTAAAGTTTAATAGTAATTTTTTTTCTAACCAGTGGCAATATTATTTTATCACGTATTCAAATCATTCTGGCTGTTGGCCAAGATTTGTATCTCTGTCTTCGATTTCTAGTTCATGATCAATATCAAGATAAGGCACTTGAAGAAATGTCCCACATTTTCTGGGCTTGAGGAAAACGTACTTGAGGAAATAACCCGATACCCCCTGAGGCCCATTAATTCTGTTAGTGTAAAGAGAATCGTAGACTCGTAGTGAAATAGCCATTGCATTAACACTGTTCATTCGAAAGTCATGGTTTATAGTTCATTCTCTTCAGCATGAAACACGCTTTCCAGAGATGCTATGTATTGAGGCCCATAACGTACTTGAACAGAGAAAATTGGGAGAATGTTGGAAAAATTCCCTCCACAAATACCAAAACACGCTTTCACCTCATACCGATTCTGTCTATCAATATAAAACTTAGTACAGCTATTTTTTATCCCCTATAGCATTTTTCGAGATACATTTGAATTGTGTGCTTTTACCCGGGGCCACTCCAGAGGGGTCCAAAGTTGATGGGCGGTATGCATCAGAGCATCAGATCCTGACTGCATCAGAACTCAGACGCGACTACTGCCTGAGCTCCCTCGTGGCTAAGCGGTTAGCGTACGCGCCTTTGTCGTGGGAGACCCGGGTTCGATTCCCGGCGGGAGCTCATGTGGTTCGGATTCCACGTTAATCAGTAGGTCCACGTCTCATATAGCCTCGCTGTTGAAAGGGACGCTAAACTATAATCAACTCAACTCAACGACTGCTGCCTGGTGTGTTGCTTAGCTTAGACCCACCACCACAAATTGCCCTGCTAGGGAGCGTTGGCCGGTCTCATTATTTGAGGGACAAACCCTATGCGTCAAAAATTGACTTATTCCTTTATACTCTAAACGCTTGTATTATGTCTGTTAATTTTTGATAATATGAAATGAAGAAGTTTCGAAATCATAATTTTTTTTTTCTTTAATTTTAAATGTTTTTCAGGGCGAAAATGCCTCCGTCTGTACAAGTCCAAGCACTCGATATCTGGATTATTCTCTGCATTGTATTTGTGTTCGCTTCTCTTGTAGAGTACTCTGTTCTCCTCTTTATATCCCACTTCAGTTCCAGAATCCCATCATCTCAACCCACCAAGATTCGAACCACAGTAGTGCGGCCTCAATTACCAGCGACTTCCACGTACGACTTGCAACGAAGAGTAAGTAGTTTCTTTTCTTTCTTTCTTTCTTTTTTCTTTCTTTTTTTTTAAATAACGTTCAATATAACCCAATAAATAAGGAGTTAAGTGGAAGACAGACGTAGGCTATGACGGCCAGTATCTGAAGTTGTGAATGTTGATAAATACGTTAGGTAATCTTGGAAAGAGTAATGTAGAGTTTCTCATAGTTTGATTCAAGTATGTCTTGAATTAACGATGTTGAGTTCCACCTGCGCCATCTTTGTTTCTCTATCCCATTGGTTTATATAGAAAACTTCCCTCATACGGGAAGAATATTCTAATATTCTGTAAGTTGAGTCAATAGTGTACACAAAACTTTTCAACCCTTCACTCTTTTATCATAAAAATGTCTTATCAAATTATTATACTAAGTTTCTATAAGCTTTTAAACACCCTAAATAACTGTTTTTAATGTAGGATTTTAATGACGCCCTTTGGCATACGACGGTGCCTTCGGATAGATAGGATGTTGTCTTCGCCCGAAGCGACCTCAGACAGAATAAGTAACTCAGTAGCCCAATGTGGACTCAGGAGCAGGTATTAAAGAGGCCTCATCCCGGCGAAATTAAAATACCGCTAATTTTATAGTAATTATGTGATATCTTCAAATGGATAAAAGATAATTGAAATGTGGAACAAGAGCGCCATAGACAATATTATTTTGCGTGAGGTGCCGTTATCACAAATCACCTGGTGGCTTTCCGTTTTCAGCCATTTAGAAATGCGAAAATAAAATTTTCAAAATGGCTCCAAATCGAAAGCAGATAAGTGAGTCGTGATAACGGTATCCCATGTAACATAATATTGTCTAGGGCACTCTTGTTCCACATTTCGATTATCTCTTATCTATTTTGAAGATATCACGTAATTACTGTAAAATTAGCGATATTTTAATTTCGCCGGATGAGGCCTCTTAAAGGTTTATACTCTGTAACCCATAGAGGTCTCGGAAGTATGTATTGAAGGCTAAATTTCCGTACCACATAGCGGCTTCTGGTGTAGGTATTGTAGGTTAATGATCACTACAAGACACTGTAACTTCTTAGACCCGTCATCCTCTTTTATAGCAATCCTTTGGAGGGAGAATCTGTGGAGGGGCTGTCGGTTATCTTCGTGGTTTTCCGTGTCCTCTTCGCTTCTTTCTCAAAGTATAGTTTCCATGTCTCATCTGACACTATTTGTTTAGAAGTCCTAAAAACAAGTGTTTATAATAAACACATGTGGTTTGTAGTTCGTGTGGGTATACGGATCCTTGGAATTATTTACAGAAAGTATTTGTAAAAAAAAAAAAAAAGGCTGTGGTAAGTAGAGAGGACCGTAAGATACTTAATTATTCGCATAAACATTTTACCCCTATCTCCGTTAGGATAATATTTTGCTTAAAGTAACATGACAGAAACTTGCGTTAAGCATCGTAGTCCACTTATGAGCGAAAAACAATAAAAATCGGTGCAGCGCCCTAAGAGAAGTTTCTAATAAAACATGACCCCCGTTACCTAAAAATCAACATTGCCACATTCCTCTGTTGTTCCTTTCTCTTATTTTCCATTCATTGGTTTTTTAAAAAAATTCTGAATTTCGAGACGGTCTATACAAGTGTTACGGAAGTACTGTAACATTGAAGAGAATGACAGCACACGTGCTGCCTATGCATCAGTCGAGGTTTGTGTGGGAGAAAATGGGTAGTGGTTGGGGCAAGAGATCTTTAAGTTTGTCTGCAACAATTCTGCATTTTATCATTCTAATTTGATTTATTCGTGAGATATTGTATTTTTGGGATAAATTTTGAACGTCTTTATCTACTACCCTGAGAGTAGAAGTCAAACGTACTAATCTGAAATATGTAAACACCAATGAGTTCTTTTGCTTTCTTTCATATAACAATAGACCTTTTATCGTAGCGTCTTTGTTTTGTTGTATAATACCACTTATTGTTGACGAAGTACTCGGATAATGCTTTATTTGTGTTATTATCGAAAACGGCATATTTCTATCTCTCACGGTTCTCAAGATAGCGGATGTGCAACAGACAGGGTGATTTCTATCTCACGGTTCTCAAGATAGTGGATGTGCAACAGACAGGGTGATTTCTATCTCACGGTTCTCAAGATAGCGGAGGTGCAACAGACAGGGTGCGTATGACAGACAGATAATCAGACAGAACAATAACAATAGCATCCTGTAGGGCAGCTAATATTTTGAAAGGCTATTTCGTTAAAATAGGTGGACCCGTGACCCACTATTTTTTTAAATTCCTGCTTTAAAGGGAACGCTTATACATTGCTGAAGTTTGCAACACTGCATAAATCATGTAATTGCAAGAGCTTGTTGTAATTACAGCTACTAAAAGCTACTACTGTAATGCTATATAAGAGAAGGAAAACAACAATCATTTTAAATATTTTCCACAAATACGCAATTTTCAGCAGTGTTGCTAACTTTATCAATGTTTATCATATCTGCGGAATGGTTTGAGATATCGAAGAACAATGTGCAAGAAAATAATTTACACATCTATTACAAACCATACAAGTAACTAAATATGATAGGCTACTTATAAAAGCAATTTTTCGAAATAGAGCCTTTTAAAGAATTAAAATTTTCAAGCCCTAGTAACTTCGTTCCTATGCATTCGAAACAAGTCATGCCATGACCATGATATCCAACACTAAAGTACTTTCGATGTGCATTATTCTCTGCATCTCTGTTGTAATGTGTGTGCGTTAGAGGCTTCCAAACTTCGGATGTTTATGGTACTGTAACATCCTTAGTTTGCAACACTGAATAATGAAAGTTGTATTTTAAGTTTTGGTTTGACATGTTAACTTGAAATATGTAATAACCTGACGTAGTGCCATTTGAAACAATACAACTTTATATTGGGTTGACAACACTGTTTGATCTATCTGTTTACTACATACAAATATGTCCCCCTCCGTATAGTTGTTTCATGCAAAATTTCGTTTTTCTCTCTCTTTTAGTTTGTCCGTTATAGCGGATTATCAAGATAAATTGTCCACCTTATATATATAAGGATATTTGCCCGCAGCAGGAGAATAACCAATTTGCTGCAGTAGTGTCCAGTGTACCATGCGTGTACTGTTTACCCGCGGACATTAGGTCTCTCGACACTTCTGTGCATGACAGAAGTAGAACAGTCCACTACAAAAAATAGGTATGTGTAGGTACAGGCAACAAGTGTTCGTTTTCTCCTCTGAGAGCGACTCTGGGGGCGAGAGAAAGAAGGCTGGAAGTTTAAACATAGTTGCCAAGCTACATAAATTGGATCCAGATCAGCAGTACTTTATAGTCAGGCGATGATGTCACGCAGTGAATAGAGCGCGCGCATTTTAAATGCAACCTGCTTTGTGTTTTTACGGGCTTCCATATTCGGTTGATTGCGCAAAAGACTCGCGCGAGGACATAATCTATTGTCTTTCTCTACAGTAGACACACGTTTGTGCTTGTGCAGTTTACTGTTTTTTCTAGTTCTTTCTCTCACCTGTTTCGTGTTTATGCTTGCGCGTGTGTGTACGTGCGTTGTTTTGTGTATATTTTAATATGATAGAGCCAATACCGTCAACCAGTGCTGGCGTGAAGAAATACTTACATGGATTTTCTCGGGGTTCTCCCGTTTCCTTTCACTTTCTTCATCCCACCATTTCATTCATTTCTCATCATTAGTCTCCTTTAGCCTAGCCGGCATAACCGTGGGACATAAAATTTAAGATTTCATTTTTTTATTATTCATAAAATCTTATCAGCTATAGTTTTGATGCCGGGTTGGTAACACTGTTCAAACAAACCACCCTCGCCAATAACCAATGCCTTCCTTCCTCTTCTTCTTTTACACTTCTCTCCTTTCATTAATATAGACTCTCCTTGGCACTCTGCCAACTGGAGGTCTCTGCCGAATGGGCGAACAGTATGTGGTACGGCAATTTACTCGCGCTATGCTACTGATTGCAACCGAGATTTTTAATATTCTTTCCTACGGCATAAGTTTCCTTGCTTTCAGTTCAAGTATTGCACCCAAACTAATATTTCTATTGTCACACTATAAGTAGCAACGTTAGTTTTTCAGGGGGCGCGGTGGCTCAGTGGTAGAGCGTTCACCTCTGGTGCTTGGGGACCGGGTTCGATCCCAGCCCCCGCCAAGTGAACTTTGTGGTGGACAAACACCGTGCTCGTGGGTTTTCTCGGGGTTCTCCCGTTTCCTCCCACTTTCTTCATTCCACCATTTCACTCATCTCTCATAATCACCGTCTCCTTTAGCCTAGCCGGCATAACCGTGGGACGTAAAACTCAAAGATTTTTTAGTTTTTCAATTACTATTGGGGTAACTACCAGTGTAGCGCCAAAACTTCTGGTTTTCCGATTTGAAAAATTCCAACACTTTAGGTTGAAAATCTATAGGTTCCAGCAACTTTGCTCTTTTAAGTTTTTTTTCGTATCTCTATTCATAACGAACTTTCTCTAGGGCAAGAGACTTTTGTTACACCCTGTATATAAAAGATAGAATATGCCTGGTGGCTCCTTTAATTATGTGATTTTACTGACTTCTTTTCCAATCCTAGTAAAATATCCTTTGCTTTTTTCGAAATGAATTTGCTTTACACTTGTATTTGATTATAATGTATTAAAATTCATTTAAAACAAATTTTAATTTTCACGAAGTGAGGAACGTTGAAAAGATTTGAGGTTTATAAAAATCAGTAAAATAAAACCATTAAAATTGCGTCAAACCATTAAGTGGGTAGGAAAGGACAAGAATAATTCCCAATAGAAATCAATGGTCTAAACATCATTGATGGCGAGTGAATCAACATCGTTAAAATCAGTTACATTTAGAGAACGTCTCTTGGTAGAATAAGAAAACTATATTAAGAAAAATAGCTTGTACACCGTTCTTATCCTCTTCAATGACATTTCTCTTACAAAATCACCTATAGTTTGGGAAATCAAACTTGACTCATTGCTTTATGGAAGTCAATGCTTTGCAACAAATGCTCTTGCTATTTCTATATAAAGATACTATATCGATATCATTCGATATTACAATATTTTTCAATATTTTTATTTTCAAGATTTCGATATTATTTGGCATTTTAATATTCAATATTTTTCGATATGTTTTTGATATTTAGATATATATGCTGAGTAGCCTGAGCATTTTGACTACTTACTTAATATCTGGTGTTCCACCTTTTGGTCGCAGGACATCTTTAATATGGTTGGCATGAATGGAATAAAAACATGATTGGTGGCTGGATAACATCTGCACACACATACATTTAATTCTTATGATTTCCGGGAAGGGAGTCGATAAGCTCGGATTAGCAATTCAATGACATTTCAAAGGCGTTTAATTGGATTAATATCAGATGAGTTCGGGGGCCATTGCAGCAATCGAAAAGCATCACTGTGCTCATCAAGTCACTGCACCACAACGTTTACCTTGTGACAAGGAGCGTTGTCCTGCTCAGGGATGCCTTTGCCACTGGGCGTACATAATTGGCAATGATTTGCCTATAGCTAGAAGTCGTCATGGTGCTCTTACATGCACTACTGAGCCTACCACCGGTCTGTCGTTGTCCTACTCTGCAGGTCTCGAGTGGATATTCCCGCGGAAGATGACGAATGCAGACCCGGCCATCGGTACGAAGGCAGTATCGTCATTCATTGTAACGGTCCAACGACAGTCGACATCATTCCAATCTTTATCGATGAGCTAATATTGGTATAGTGTGGAATATTGGCAGAGGATGCGCAAATGTAACAGTGTATGGTAAATTGTGTGAGCAGACACACTCATGCTTTGTCCACTAATAAAGTCTGGTGTTAATTGTGCTAGAATTTTCACCCTAACCTGTTGTACCACCCTCGACAATCTACGACATCCCATTTCTATTGAGGTGTAACTGTTCCACTCCTTGTAGTTTAATGCTGGTTTCACCAATCTTTTCGACCTTTGGAAGGTACTAAAGATTCCGTGAACACTCGTGCTATGTTTCTGAGATACTCATTCTCAGCCGTCTGACTATCACAATCTGCCCAATTAAACTGTTATATTTCACCTTCCTTATCCATTCTACGCACAACCATCAAATTTACTGATCGAATAAGATCCCTGTCACTGCTTGGCGAGCTTTTCTGCTGTGTCTCATGTTTCCTACATCAACCCAACGTCTTCGTACAAAAAAGTAACGGGTAATCAAGTTTTCGATGGTCAGTGTATATATGTATAAAGTTTCGATATTTAACAATATCGATTTTCGATTTTAAAAATCTGGATATTACACAGTCCTAATAACTGATCATGTATTCCTTAGTTTGTTAATGAGATTGATGTCTACGAACTGTTACCCTTGGAACCTATTTCTTGCTGCTGTAAGTCTACTTTTCCATAATCTATAATACTAATTTTCATCCTTTTTTAAGTTTTTATCGAATAATTTTGCTGGAGCACATAATATTTCTCCTCCAACATGTTCAGTTTGACTGGTAAAACCCTTGGTAACTAGCCCCGTGTGTATATATTCCCTGATAAGACATGTGTGTCATCAGTTCATAACTAGTTCCAATTGAACCATTCTGCAAATTTAAGCCATATTTGGGTTACCTACATTTCAGTTTCGCAAAACGCTTTGAGCATACGATACAACCTGGCAATTGAGATATATTTCTTGTAATATATGTACTTTAAAAATTTCTTTGCAGATCAAAGCTGGAACAAAACTTCGGTATTGGATGAGGAAAATGTTTGGCAGAAAGAAGTTGTCTGAGAATGGGAACCTACAATGGCCGAGTGCAGACAGAATATCATTATGTATGTTTCCAGTGGCTTTTATAATTTGTGCAGTAGTCTATTGGTCAATGCACCTAGCAAGACGAGAACAGATAGCTCACTTTAATAGATGCTTGTGACGTGTCCCACGTGGAATGTGACCGGTGACCTGTTAGTCCCTCATGGAAGCAAAATTGATTAAAATTGGGTCAGATCGTTTGATCGTCAATAATCAGAGTTTGATCGCCACGGGTAGTGACGTAATAGGCATAATTTTATAGGGAAGCTATCAAATCAACCTTTTAACCCTCAAATTGAATCAAAATTGATCGGAATTAGGCCAAATCGTTTAATTGTCATTTTGTCTGTAACTTATATATGAACCAACAAGTAAGTGTTAGAATAGGGGAGGAAATGACAGAGGATAGTGCAATTGGAAGGGGAGTTCCACAGGGGTGCTGTCTCTGGTCTACAATATTTAATATCTATCTAGTAGAGATAGTGGAAAAGAATCTACAAAATGAAGACTGTATCTCAGTAGGAGATAGAATGATTAGGTATATACGGTTTACAGATGATATGGTGCTTGTTGCAGAATCTAAAGAGAAAATCAATAAGATGTTAGAAGACTTGAGGAAAGGCTGTGAAAAATATGGAATGAAAATAAATGTTAGAAAGACAAAAGCCATGGTGATTGGAACGAAGCGGTTGGTGTCAAATATACAAGTAGGAGGGGAGGAAATAGAACAGTGACTAGTTTTCGATACCTAGATAGTATTATTAGTAATGATATGCAGTGTGGACGTGAAATAAAAGAAGGATAAAAATGGCGAAAGAAACCTTTAGAAACAAGAAAATGCTATTTTTTAGGACCTTGAATAAAGAGTTGAGAAAAAGACTTACAAAATTCTTCGTGTTGAGTACTGTACTGTGCCGTGATGTGCCATCAGTTTGTAGCTCAGAACAATCTCTAAATACTCATAAAATGAATGTGACAATTGGGGATGAAATTGATGCCCAACACGGTACTTAACTGTAAAAATTTATGGTTGAATTTAAATAAAATTCAAATGTTTCAATTTTACAAGAATGACTAGTTGAGTAAAAGGTGAGAGAGAGAGAGAGAGAGAGAGAGAGAGAGAGAGAGAGAGAGAGAGAGAGAAAGTTTTAAGTTAAAAAACAAAGGATGAGCACTAACCTGACAATTCCAACGAGGCTGGTGTCATCCTGGTCATCTGGGTTGATGAATGGGTTTCGTTAGAAGAATCTGGATGCTCTAGAGTCAGCCAACAATTGGATTTCAATCCTGTTGAGCTGCTAGGGGCGTCGAGTTCTCTTGTCACGGTGTGTCTTTGACGATGTTCTCCTTCGTCTCCATTTCACTAGTCAGGTATCTAACTTAAGTGAATCTGTGGCGATGAACCTACAGAATGGTATTTCCAAGACATGGAGTTGGTCGTTCTCCAATGGTGCGTTGTGCTTCTTACGACGATCCTGCATCTATCCAAACCTTGTGACAAATACCCCGTGTGGACGTGTCCTCCGTGGTTTTGTTTTATAGACAAACGATGAGTTTTACATTCAATCAACTAGGAAGCATCAGGCTAGGCGGAAGAGGATGCAGAAAAGCAGGAAGGAAATTAGTTGTGTTTATTAGCAATTTCAGTAATAACCATAGAGCAATACATGCTTATCCAAGCCGTCTACAAATGTACATCATAAATAAAAGTTTTGTTTCGTTCAAATTTAAGAGTTCATAATTCTGTTGAGATTTAGTTGGGGATAACGTAATTGATAAAATAATAAAACTGAATTTAGAAAATTGAATCAAGAGTTCACACAATTATCTCATAGTCACTTCACAGTTACTTCACACCCCCTCCTCGTAACTAGAAATACACGAAAATTTTAATTTTCCGTAGTAGAAAAAAAAATAATTTAATTGAAGAAATTTTTTAAAAAAATGTTAGTTAAAGATAACGAGTTCTTGATAAAATATGCTGTTTGTTTTGAATGAGACTTCCATCAGGCACGTAGCCAGGATTTCGTGAAGGGCGGGGGTCCGTGACATGAAATATTTTACTGGAACATATATTAGTTCGTTTAGCCAGGTTTTCGTAACGGGGGGGGGGGGGCATGTAATTCTGAAGTCCCAGGAGCTCGATCAATCTAAACTACTTTACTATCAACATATATTGGCTTGTTAGGACAATAAAATGAGGATATGTTGGTAAGTATTTTAATAACAAACTAGGAAGAAATCTCGAGTAAAATAATAAAAAAAAACGTACCGTAGATGCGGGCTACTTGGATCCAATTTTGCAACAAATTCGTTCTTTCGGCCTATTTTCATCCACGAAAACTCGAAAGTTATTGTCATAACCCAAATTAAGTGGAACTACAGGCTTTATTGCATATATTGTGGACAGTTTTAGTTACATATATTGAAAACAAAGCACAGGCGATTATTGTAAAAAATGGGTCCAAGTAAGACTCGCGTTCGGGCTACTTGAACCCACCGCCATATTTTCCTACAGAAAACCATTGAAATCTGCTCTGAGACTAAGTAGGACGTAGGTGTTCCAAGAACAACACTTTTTATTTACTGCAAACCACAAAGAGAACATGTTAAGAGGTACTAACAAATATAATGACTTGATTACGTTTTCTTCTACAGCTGCACGAGCCCTACCAATATTAGCAGCGAATCTAGTCGTTGACTGGAGGTGCATTTTCTAAAATAGCTTCACTCAATCTCGACTGGGAAGATTGATTGTCTTAGAAAGCAATGACAGTTTTCCCATGCATGGCAAAATAGGACTTCACAATAAATCTGAAATCAAGTTAATTAACGAGGAATCCGAAATCACAAACTTTATCAAGACGACTAGCGAAGGCTAATTCTTCTTCTTCTGTGAACACTTTCAGATGGCCCGTATTCTGCCTTGACCTATTCTTTAATCTTCTTTCTATGGTGGAACGACTTATCTTGAAGTGAGCTTCTGTTTCTTTTCGCGACATTTTCCCCGACTGAATTGCTGGTAAACATTCTTCAAGCTGTTATGAAAAATCAGCATATTTTCGACCTGCAGGCAATCTTTTATATTGATGTACCATTTTGTATTTGTAACAATAAATAGTCCTTACTTGTGTGATACGTGACAACAGACCTTTATTTTTCATTAATAAAGATAACAAAGGATGGGGTGGAATAAAGATAACAAAAGATGAGGGACAAAATATCCATGTTTTCCAGGTCATATGTACCAAATTTCACAAAATTAAATCCCCACGTTAAGCGGGTTTGCATATCCAGGCTCCTAACTATGAAAACATTCACGCTCAGTCCAACCTCAATCATTTCACGAATTCAACCTGTTTTACGTATGTTATTAGGACATAATATCGATTGTGATTTATTCTAAAAACACTTTTATACATTGCAAGAGCTGTAACGTCCAAATATTTACTAAGAACTCATAGTCGTATCGGAATAAACAAAAGCGAGTATGGAACAGTAAACTGCTTTCACAAGAGGCAAAAGAACATATGCAAAGACATACAAAACGATCGAGTGGTTGGGGTCGATACACTATCAATCACATGTTTGTGTGTTCAAACCCGGTAGCAAGTTGTTTCTTTTTTAAGTGTCTTCCTATTTTCATCCGGAGGCTGAAAATATTTCTTTGAGTAACTCATTGAAAACTTCTTTTGTTTCAAATTCGATTAGAACGGAACATTGTATGAATTGCGAATCTTAAATCCATAGCTAAAAAAAAAAAAAAAAAAAAAAAAAAAAAAAAAAAAGTGAAGTATACTCACTACTCCATTATCCTCTGATTTGTAACGAAAAACTATTTATAAACAGTGGTGACTTCAGAAAATTATCCTCGGGGTGAATTTCAATATGCGGGTGGAAGGCAAACATTGGTAGTCCACATTGAGCACGATCGAATATATGGTCCTGAAGGCGGAAATTTCTTAGCTCGAAAGGGGTCTCAAATTCTCCGTCAAATCACGTCCTGAAAGTATCATTGCTTAAAAGCTTTTCGTAGCAAATATAATATTACAATTGTTTCTCGTTTTACATTTAGAATTGGTAAAATCATAACTTACAGAGGATTATAATAAAAGCATAAAAATTACAATGCCAATCATGTATAAATTATCCTGTAAATTACCAACTTTGGGTCAGATTAAAACTCAAATACAGTATTTGTTTTCGGATTGCACTTAGAAGTAAGTCCTCTTTATATAATCCTGATTGGAAAGCCATGTATAACTCTAATTAATTAATCAATATTTATACAAATATTTTTTTATTTCACTATTTTTACTATTCAATATTATATACACTTCATTTCCAAAATCAAAATCTCGAAAATGTATATTGTACGAGTGCAGATTCGGAAATAAATGATTATTTATCATATATATTGGTCTCTATTCGAAATTCTATTTAATCGAATCCGACAAGAACACAGACAGAAACATTGAGAACAGGTGAAAAAAAAAAGAGAGAAAAAGGTGTTGTACCCGGCGGAGACTCGAACTTAGTTCGAACGGTGCTTTATAAGCCGAATGCCTTAGACCACTCGGCTATGGTAACAACTAGTGATTAAATCAAAGGCTTCAAGTAGTAGTTCCTATTACAGAATAACGTTTTCTATTGCCTAAAATTTAAACCTAATTTACTTTGATATAATATATCTATTAATTTGTTTCATGAACACGTTTTCGTTACTTTGACGAATAATGTATGGTGTTGATATAGATTCTATTACACGTTGTTTCGTAAACATTATAGAAAGTATCAGGGTTATTTATGATCTTTCATGGAAATTGACTGGCGCATGCGCAGTACACAGACAGTTCAATTGGAAGGCGAGGAAAGAAACGCTAACACACTGTTAGAATGTCTCATCGCTGTGAAGTATAAAGAACAGCTAAAATGAATTTTACTCTTGTCATTGCGTAAAGAATCACCAGGTTAATGTTTGTCCAAGTTCTCACTGATCAACTGGACTCATGAAAAATAATTAATATTGTCATTACTGCACAATATGAAGAATAAAGAACGTAAATTACACCACATTGTTCTCGAATTCGAACCTAGCTAAGGAAGGACAATAAACAAAATGTGATTTATTCATTCGAATTGAGATAATTCAATGAAACTAGAAATTACACAATCAAAAGGAAAAACATCGTTAAAAAGGCAATAATACTTTTATCCGAGATGTAATATAAAGTTATTAATTAACTGAAATGAAAGTAATATTGGGCATGATATAGAGTAAAAAAAAAAGTGAATGTATTCTTAGAAACGTTCAAAGTAAATTCACAAATACTTTTTGAAGATATAGTACTCTTCCTTAACGTTTTAACGAACTAATAAGTAAACAAGCAAAGGAAAAGAATGAAGAACGAAAGTATTGCTCTTGAAAAAATATAATAAATAAATGAAACTTAAATAAATGTTTACACAAAAAATAACACACTAGTACTTCGTGTAATCACCTCCAGAGCCAATAACTTCTTGAAGTCTGGAGGGGATACTAGATACAAGTCTCGAGCAATACGACGGTGTGTTACGAAAATGTTGCCACAGTTCCATAACATGATTTTGAAGAAACGTTTGGTCTCTGTCTTCACGTCTCTCTTCCCATTCTTGCACCATGTAGGCCCACAGATGTTCAATTGGGTTCAAATCTGGGGATAGAGGGGGACACTCAATACAAATTAACTCTGGATGTTTACTTAGCCACTCTCGTGTTTGCCGGGAAGTGTGAACAGCACTGTTGTAATGCATAAATATATATTCTTCCTGTTCAGGGAAGTTTCTTTCTAAGGACGGTAACAACGTATTTTCGAGGATATTAATGTAAACACTGCTGTTCATTCTCTCAGGCACCGCAGCCAAATCTCCAGGACCAGCAGCCGTCATGTATCCCCAAAAGTGTGCTGATATTCGTCCTGAACAAGAAATTCTGATAATATTTTGTTCAGCATACCTGATTCCGCGCGGTCTATACAATATAACTCTGCCTTGTTGGTTAGACTTGACAACCTTCTCGTCGGTCCAGATGACTAAGTCCCAATATGACTGAGGTTGGGTTATGTTATTCTGTGCCCATTCCATTCGTCTGGCCTTGTGAGTTTCAGTCAGGAGAGTCTTCCTAGCGGGTCTTGAACAGTGTAGACCAGCCCCCAATAATCTTCTTCTTATTGTTTCGTGAGAACAATTATATTCTCTGGCTTTGTCCAAGAGGATTGACGTGTGGCGTAGAGATCTGTTGATTACTTCTGTAACTAAAGCTTGATCTTGAGCTGCAGTTGTCACTTTTGGCCTTCCACTTCTTGACCGAGACTTGAACCATTCACCACCTTCTTCATGTCGCTGAACCCATTTCTTGACCGTTTTCTTGTCACATCCCAGATCTCTAGCAATCTGAGGCACAGTTTGTCCCATTTTTGCTCGGCCTATGATTTCTCCTCTCAGAGCAACAGACAGTTCTCCACAACCTTTAGAGCGAGGCATTTTCAGAACCTGTTAGAAATTTGCGTTCTGGCGTGTATGACAAATGTCGGTAAAGTGCATCTTTCTGTTTCTACTGCGCATGCGCCGGTCAGTTTCCATGAAGGATCATAAATAATCCTGACAATTGTTGTAATATTTATGAACGAATACGTAATAGAACCTATATTAACAACATCATTCGTCAAAGTAAAGAATACCGTAAACATAAAACACTTTCAACAGACTATTACATAAGGCCAAAATAGGCTTAAACTTCAGAGAATACAAAATAAATTTCATACTGTAACAAAAGATTGAACACGAAACACGCTTACTGTATTTTCAACTTGTGACATTAGCCGAGTGGACTAAGGCATTCGGCTAGAGATTCTGAGGCACCATTCAAGAGTAGTTCGAATCCCACCCCAGTACAATTTGGTTTTACCTCTTCTTGACGTTTCTGTTTGTGATCCTGCCGGATTCTATTAATTATAATTTCGTAATACGCTAAAATATACGTAATATTTGAAATTCTTAACCTCCCATTCTTACATTTTTCAAGCTCAGTTGAGAAGAAAGAGGGAAAATGAAAGTACAAACATTTACAATAATTACTTAGCATTTACTGTCATTGTAATTGTGGATATTTTATTTATGAAAATGTATAATGAACTAAAAATATATTTAGTAGGTCACATGTCTCCATTTTTCGATTCTAACTTGAAAGTTACAGTTTAGGCGGTGACATATCAAAGACCCAGGGGGTTGTAACCCCTCTCATGGAAACTTCTGTATTCTATTGAAATAAAAAGTGTTCCAGTTTATAATCTTGGAAAAGCAACAATCACTGTGTGTGGAGGACGATTTATTTATACTACGATTTATCACTTCCAAATGTGTCGAAGATGTGACTGTATATTGTGCATAATCATCCAAGAAATATAACACAACGAAGGGACTTCGTAAACCCTTCACGCCACCCCAGGAGGAGGAAGTGCGTCCCGCCGTCCCTCGGTTGGGAACTACTGCTTGTGAGGGAAACATTCTAACAATGTGTTAGCGTTTCCTTCCTCGCCTTCCAATTGAACTGTCTGTGTACTGCGCATGCGCCAGTCAATTTCCATGAAAGATCATAAATAACCCTGATACTTTCTATAATGTTTACGAAAGAACGTGTAATAGAATCTATATCAACAACATACATCATTCATCAAAGTAATGAAAACGTGTTCATGAAACAAATTAATAGATATATTATATCAAAGTAAATTAGGTTTAAATTTTAGGCAATAGAAAACGTTATTCTGTAATAAGAACTACTACTCGAAGCCTTTGCTACAAACACTAGTTGTTACCATAGCCGAGTGGTCTAAGGCGTTCGGCTTATAAAGCACCATTTGAACCAACTTCGAGTCTCGGATACAGCACCTTTTTCTCTCTTTTTTTTCACCTGTTCTCAATGTTTCTGTCTGTGTTCTTGTCGAATTCGATTAAATAGAATTTCGAATAGAGACCAATATATATGATAAATAATCATTTATTTCCGAATCTGCACTCGTACAATATACATTCGAGATTTTGATTTTGATTTTGGAAATGAAGTGTATATAATATTGAATAGTAAAAATAGTGAAATAAAAAATATTTGTATAAATATTGATTAATTAATTAGAGTTATACATGGCTTTCCAATCAGGATTATATAGAGAGGACTTACTTCTAAGTGCAATCCGAAAACAAATACTGTATTTGAGTTTTAATCTGACCCAAAGTTGGTAACTTACAGGATAATTTATACATGATTGGTATTGTAATTTTTATGCTTTTATTATAATCCTCTGTAAGTTATGATTTTACCAATTCTAAATGTAGAACGAGAAACAAGTGTAATATTATATTTGCTACGAAAAGCTTTTAAGCAATGATACTTTCAGGACGTGATTTGACGGAGAATTTGAGACCCCTTTCGAGCTAAGAAATTTCCGCCTTCAGGACCATATATTCGATCGTGCTCAATGTGGACTACCAATGTTTGCCTTCCACCCGCATATTGAAATTCACCCCGAGGATAATTTTCTGAAGTCACCACTGTTTATAAATAGTTTTTCGTTACAAATCAGAGGATAATGGAGTAGTGAGTATACTTCACTTTTTTTTTTTTTTTTTAGCTATGGATTTAAGATTCGCAATTCATATAATGTTCCGTTCTAATCGAATTTGAAACAAAAGAAGTTTTCAATGAGTTACTCAAAGAAATATTTTCAGCCTCCGGATGAAAATAGGAAGACACTTAAAAAAGAAACAACTTGCTACCGGGTTTGAACACACAAACATGTGATTGATAGTGTATCGACCCCAACCACTCGATCGTTTTGTATGTCTTTGCATATGTTCTTTTGCCTCTTGTGAAAGCAGTTTACTGTTCCATACTCGCTTTTGTTTATTCCGATACGACTATGAGTTCTTAGTAAATATTTGGACGTTACAGCTCTTGCAATGTATAAAAGTGTTTTTAGAATAAATCACAATCGATATTATGTCCTAATAACATACGTAAAACAGGTTGAATTCGTGAAATGATTGAGGTTGGACTGAGCGTAAATGTTTTCATAGTTAGGAGCCTGGATATGCAAACCCGCTTAACGTGGGGATTTAATTTTGTGAAATTTGGTACACACTTCATATACTGTTTAATCTAATTACGCACACATCTTATTGTATATGAGAAAGTTTACCATGTCAGTTTCATTAACCTATATGTAGCTACTTATGTGTTTACTTAGCATTGGTTCCACGTCCTTGCAAGTAGTGTCCACACATAAAAGTTTGGCGCTCAATAAATACACTCTTTTCGTCAATGACCTTTCTCACCAATGCTGCTCAATCGTAGCCTACCACAGAACTAGTTTCAATGTGTGTACGCCTGCATTATGATCCCATCTAACGAATCTAATTCTGAACTCATTCATTATTGCATTGCATATGGGACTTAAACGAGTTTTTGGTATGGGTCCAAGTAGCCCCTTAAGGGTCCAAGTAGCCCTCAATTACGGTATTGAAAAAGATTATGCAATATTTACCGTCCTTCCTCTGTTTATTCAAATATAACAATTTTCGTTAGTGTCTGATGAAGACAACGTTAAGTTGTCGAAACCGTTACACTGTAATTTAGTTTTTAATAAACGAGTGTATATACTCTGGTCAGAAGTGTTTATTATTTCTTTAGTGAGTTCCAGAGTCGTGATGGATAGAGTAACAATTTTCCTTTCGTTATGACCTCAACTATTATAAAAAGAACATACTCAATAATGTTACAACGATAACGTTGTATACGTTGTATATAGTATTAGCAATCTGTACCAGATTATTAAAAGGATCAGAGGCGAATTATTTGAGCAGTAATATATAAAGAAAAGAAAGACACATAGAGATATCGAGAGATTATTTTGTAATCGTTAACTAAAAAGAGAGTTGTTGCTATGGCAACGTAGTAAATAGGTGTGTAGGTATGTAGACATCTTGTTGAATATGCAGAAAGTTGATTATGTACGCTTCTCATGGTTGAGTATTAAAAATCAGCAAAGAAAATGATAAAAACGTTTGAATTATTTCGAAGATTACTAAAATTGGAATATAACGAACCAGACACCTTCTAATGTCTTGTAAATTATTTTACAATATCTGCGTTCCTTTCTCTGCCAGAGATGGAGTGGGTCAGTGGGTCAAGTTTCCTGAGTGGGTCAGTGGGTCGTGGGTCAACAGCATGTGACCCACTGTGACCAACCACCCACCGTGACCCACTGCGACCCACCGACTCAGTATGATCTACCGACACTCTCTGCTCACTGCATTGTAGAGAGTATCTTCTGAAGACTGGTAAATTTGTCTCCGTTTTACTTTCAAGACCTTCACTTCCCTTTCTTTTCCACTTGTTTCTGTCTACTTACCTGAGGTGAGTATATCTAACCAAGTAAAAAAAGAACTTCGGGCACTTTTGGATATTGATATTTTTAATAGTAATAATAGCAATAGGACTTGCACTACAACTTGGCTTTCGAGACCTGTGGGTTTTTAGAGATAACTACTGGAGAAAAATACATTTTTGAATCACTGTAATATATAATTTATTATATAAAAAGTTGAATGTAACTATGTGTGCCTGATCATCACGGTCAAATTGCAAAGTCAAATGAAATTACTTTTGGTATATAGTTCGGCCTTAATCCAAATTGGGATGTTATATTGCTTTTATTATAATGCATAATATCCTAAGGAGGTAGTGAGGATCCGAATTTTTGTGGAAAAAAATGAGTATCTCGTAAGCCGTTAAACTTACGGAGCTGAAATTCAGTGTATTAACTCTATTGAAAATAAACAGAATGTGTCCTAGCATTTTTTTAAAATTCTCCTTTATGTGTGTGTGTGGGGGGGGGGCACTTTCTATATATGGAAAATTGGTAGTGAGTTGGTTTGTAAAAATTATCGAAAACGATCGATATTATTTAAGAAAAAAATCAGAAACAAAAAATACAGTGCTTGGCTTCATATATCCATTGCTTTCTGCTATAATAATTGCTGAAGCTTATGTTTATTATATGGAGCGCTCACAGCACAGGGTAATCAACCCATAAAGTTGTGAGAAAAATAGGCATAAAATTTGTACTGTAAGCTTAATTACACGGAAATATGAAGTTTGGATTGTACGCATAACTGTGTGGAAAATTTTACACTTTTTTCCCTTTACGTTGGTCTACTTACTTTGATTTAGAACTTTGAAATTTCATCCTTTTTCCACTGAAAAGTATTTATAATTCAACAAGGAAATAATTATACTATGATAATTTAATTGAAATTCCTCGTAATTTGGCACATGGCAAACAGCAGTGTGGTAATTGAAGTTGAAGAAGGAAGGAAATTTCCATTCACCTCTGAATACTTTCCAGAAACCTCGTTCCCTTTCGCTTTCTAGACGGGGGAGGGAACTTAGTAATTACAAAATTACAAAAATTAAATGTGTAATTACAAAAATTAAATTTATAAACAAATAAGAAATCATCAGTTTAATTGATAATTTATTCACAAGATTCCCTATCAAAGGCGTTGTAGATGAAGTTTCTGTTCTACATGGGTCGACATTGCCAACTGACATGGTCGATATGGAAAAGATGTTGTATGGTGATAGAGAGATGATACTTCTTGCTGAGTATTTCAAAACTGACTGAGTCTGAGAAAAATCGTTATCAGACTTAAGTCTAACAAGTAGATTGTCGATGAGAAGTTGCAGAAATCGGGTAGAAGTATTATCAATTTCCACGACAGAGTGCGAACGGGGATTTCTCCTTATGAATTTACAGATGACTGATATTAAAAATAGATTAAGTGCTCAAACATTGTCTAACTTGTTGCTCATTAATGTTAATGGCCCACCGCTAGACAAGCTCAAAGTAGACGAGCTAGTTATTTCTTGGCTGAAGGATGGACATCACTCCACTGCGGAGGATTTACCGCCAAAAAGTTACCAACAGGAATAAATAAATCCGATTTCAGATTTGTTTTAAGGTGGAAAATTACGAGTTACGGAAAATGTATACTTGTATTACTAATGGCTTATTTGTGTTATTCAACTTTGTACCTACTTTTTAGTAACTCTCTTCTTTGCTTTAGGTAAACTACTTTTGAATAAATATTCATAATAATTGCAATTATACATATTTGTAACTTAAATTTAACGTGGTGTTTTAGTGATTACACAAATTACAATTATGAGCATACTTTATGGAGATGCTTTCACATAGGGTACCCGAGCACCTTTATACCCTATGAACAACTGATTTTTCAAGTCTTTTGTGAGAAAAATACTGTGAACTGAGAAACCACAACCTTTTCCATATTGTACAGGGGTATTTTCCTGCGAATAGAAGTTTCTTGTGGAATGCGTTCAGAAATTAACACTTGCAAGAATACTCTCTTAGTACAAGCATATTTTAGGCACAGACTAATTTCCCCCCACTTCGAACTGTTTCAATTTCCTCACTGACAAACACTTTACCATTTTATATCGTAAAGGTCAGATCCACCGTTATTGTAACAAAGTGGTGCTTGAGCGATTGACTAGAAATTCAAACTCCGATTAGTGACAATTTCACAGTCTTGTTTCATTACAAGTGTAAACTCTTTAATCAGTTCAGAAGAGGCCGTGGATCGTGTTCAGAGTTGATGACGATGGATTTTGGGAGTCAGAGTAGGTCAAAGTGGATGAGATTGGTTCATGGTGGGTGGTGGGTCAGAGTGGGTGGTGGGTCACAGTGGTTATGGTGGGTGGTGGGTCCGAGTGGGTCGTGGGTCAGAGTGGGTCATTGTGGGTGGTGGGTTTTGTGGGTCGTGGGTCACGGTGGGTGGTGGGTCAGTGGGTCGTGGGTCAAGTTTTCATTGACCCACGCCAACTCTGTTCTCTGCTGAATCAAATGTTAACAGAACTTTCTTTTCACATTTTTTTTGTTTTTGTTTTTATTATTCCGTTAACTACTTTCTGTTCCAAATGACTAAAGGAGCAGTAGATAATTGTTTTTGAAATAACATGTTTGATACTAAAAAGATGCGATGATGAAAAGTTATGATAAAAATGTCCACGCTGTTACATAACGGCACTATGCTTTCAGAAGCTTGAAATCTCCCTGGCTAGTAGCAGAAATTCTGAGAATTCCGTAACATTTCTAGAAATTTAAAATTCCCTGACCCTTCCAGGATATCTCGCTCACATCGCCACCATGTATTGCAAGTAATACAAATCTCTTCATAAGAAAAGTAACCAAAAGCTTATTGTAGTTTATTTTTAACGCTGATCCTTCTTTTTCTCATTTCATTTTGTTTCATTCTTCCTTAATTTTTTCATTTCTGGTCTCGAAGGGTGGGGTCCGGACCCCCCGACCCCCTCCTTGGCTACGTGCCTGCTTCCATCACAATATGCTGAGTATACATTTCAAAGACAGTTGATATAGTGCTGTAGGTAACCTTGAACTTAAACTAATACATGTGATAACAGCGTTTCTGCGAAGATGGAAAGGAGAAAGAAAAGATAAACATTATTGTTTGCATAAGTATCGTTGTGAGTGACATGTGTTTTTAGTGTTATTAGAGCTCTTAAGGATGAGACGGAAAAGGTAGGAATAATAACAAAATTAAGTATTAGTATTAAATCCGGTATATATAAATATTTCTCTAATGCAGATAATAGCTTCAATATAGAACGTGACTAACACGCGTAAGAAAAGACGTTGTAATCAGGGTTGGCTGGTTTAAACCAAGGTGGTTTAAACCAGCTGTTTAAAAAAAATGGTTTAAATCAAAAAACGAAAAATGTTCGTAAAAGTGTAACTATTCGTAAAATCTTGATGAACACACATTTGTGGGTTATCATGTTTCACTCTCATATATTATTTGTACTATATTCAGACCTAAATTCCCCATTCGTTACTCAAAGAGATTATATTACAACTTTTTAATGTAACTTTATGTATGTTTCTTTTGTGATATTTTTTATAGTTTGTTACTATTGTTATGCAACAAAAGGAAAATTCTAAACATTGTTTCGTTTTAATAATGTTTACTATTGATAAAATACATCGAAATGCAGTACTTTTTTTGGAGGAAGGGGTCATAAAAATCCCACTGGAGGCAATTATTGAAATAACAATAATCTTTGGTAACTATTTATGCATAAATGAGTCAGAGTCAGAGTGGACTCAAATAATTCGTATCTTTATTCACTTTTCTTACTGATATGCAAAGTAAGTCGTTATATTTCTTTAACTTGGACTAATAAAAGTCGTAGTGAAATAACTTGGACTAAATTAGTTCTTCTGTGCTCTGTAGTACTTTGAAATTGTCCATATGTAATTCTGTATAATGGTTCCACTTGTGCAATTGTTTATCTTTTTCTTCTTCTGTCCTAATGACTCTTGACGATTATATAACAAATATGTAAAGATCAGTCAACGTATTTTTATCAGGAGTCCTTCGTGAGTGAGTCGGCAGACGTATCACATTTGTGGCCAATTAGTCCCGGTTTTGAGTTCAAATGGAGGACAATTTCTCTTAGAGGTAAGCCGAGAAGCGGTTTGGATTCCGCTTTAAGCTTATGTGACCCCTTCCAGCATAACCCGGTTGTTGCATACTAAGCGGTTGCGGACTTTTACCGACTAATTCGAGTAATATCCAGGCTCACATGAGAAATAAATGTGATTGCAGTTTCTGGGGAAACTTAACTTTTGTTTAAAACTGCATGATTATCTTGCACACGTATAACTCACACAGACAAACCATCATTGTTTTCCAAACCGAAATTTCTAGTTGATAAGGCCAAACCAAATTTTCGTCGAATCCAGACAGTTGCACTAAATGATCATAACTATAATTACTTACTTGATTTGTTGTTTGCACCGATTCTAAGCAGAATCGAACTGGTGCTTAAAAAACACGAAACCTTACTGCATCATGGTTGCCACCAATCAGCTTCCCCACGAGTTTTGCTTGGGTACTCTGCTAACTGTCCATTGAGCTTTTCAAAAATCAAATTTTCAACACTTCCTCCGATTTAGTCAGTCACTAATCACACAATTTCCGCTAACTTAAATTGACTTTAGTGATGATTTCCAAAGTTTTCACAATTTATGGACGAGGGACTGAAACGCCTGTCCGATCTTCAATTCAGCTTTTTTGTAGAAAGACAAAGAAAGACAAGGAGAAGAGCTCTAATTGGCTCTCTGATGACGCAACAAAAGGATAGCATCTTAAATCTCGACACATCAAAAGAGACCGAACCAATGATGATATCTGGAATGAGCCTCAAACGAAGCTGAGATTTCTCTGCTCCAATGAAAAATAATTACTACCTAAACAAAGGGCTGTGCCAAAAGACATCATGGCTGAATTTTTCAATGATAAATTTTGAAGAAATTACAGAATTGAAATTTTGTGTTTCCTTGCGAAGATTTCCTACGTTAAAATTTCCTTGAAAATAATACAAAACCTATGAGAACTTACAGAATATACACTTTTGAACTCACATAACATGATAATAATGACAAAATATAAAATATTACTAAAATATCAGGTTATATGTATTTTTATAGACATTACTTAACTACGATATTATTTTGACCGAATATTACAATTAAAACTACACCTTAAATATAATAATTGATATAAAATAATTCTCGATTATATTTTCAACGCTAAACATGAACTATATATATATATATATATATATATATATATATATATATATATATATATATATATATATATATATATAGGAAGTTCCAAAATTTTACGAACTATGATACATTATACTTGAGTATAATGTAACAAGCATGCTACTCTCAGATTATTTGGCAATTACTGTGACCGTCTGCCCGGCCACAAAACTATGTTTTTATGTTTTTGGACGACCAGTGTATTTCTTTTTAACTTTTATTCATGCAACGAAATTATTATTTTACCCAACTAAAAGCTATTTCTCTTTTGGTGAGAATTTCAACTCGTTCTGTGTATGCAGGTGTTCTTCAGTCGTTCTTATCGCTTCTCACGATAAAACAAAGAAGTTGTTGTTTTTCAATGCAACACTCGTCGTCTCAACAGAGTATTTCGTCGTAGCAAACTTATTTTTTCTTTCTGTAAAATAGTTTCCAACTTATAGTCTTCGTCACCATGACTGTTTTGCATATACGTTTTTTTTAATTACATTTATTAACATTGGGAATATTTTTGGATACGAAGTTGATATTATGTATGAATGATATTGTATTTATCGTGTTCTCATGCTCTCGTATTACGTCATCCGTCCTGCCGTGAGAACAAACGTTCCTATCCTGCAGGAGTCGTAGGTGGAATGACTCATACACACAATTACCATCGTTCGCTTCTTTCCACTGAACAATTTTACCTATAACACCAGTGCATAAAAATCTATAACCATGGGAAGAATTTATTAGTTAAGACTGCTACACTTTTTCAACTATTATTTCCGAGCTTCTTTCCCACGGGATCAAATCAAATGTTGCCAGTATTCTTTATTATAAAATCAACCCATTGGCATTGTCTATGAATGCGGAAAACATTAACATTTTCTTTATTATTTTACATGGTGCATTGCCAACCCTAAGTATCGAAACGGGTTATTCCCAAGTGTGAGCAGAAGCGAGGAGTTAGCAAGGAGAATCCGTTGTAGCAAGAGTGTGGAAAAGTTTGCTGGAGGAATAGGCAGTGCAAGACATCGTAAAGAAGGATAGTATGAAGAATTTTTTTTAGTGCTACATTAACATATACAGGATGTGAAGCAAGATAACAAATACCTTCTGGAGATGTAACGTCTTTTAGGAATCAAGATACCTCAATCAGCAGTATTCCCCCCTTTTCCCCTCGTCATTATCGCATAGTGAAAATCTTAGCATAATACGTAGAGTGAATATATAGTGCTAGTGATATTCAAACAAGGGCTATGTTTCTAGTGTTCATATAGAGTGTGTGCATATTTACATTTACAATGCAGTGTTAAAAGTTTATTCTTCATTTTGCTTATTCGATTGCCGTAGAGCAATTTCTTCTGTTTGAGCATTTAGCTCTGCCAAGTGAGAATTTTGTGTGTTGTTAATATATATATATTTTTTGTTCCGTACCCACATATATCTATACTCAATAAATAGGAATTTACCTAAGTAAATATCACCGTCTTCATTCATGTGCGTGTGAATTCCTGCGAGCAGACGGCTTGCCAGTTACGTGTATGTATGCGTGCGCATACGCAAAAGTAAGTATAACACAACCTGAGTCTCAAAAGCATCAACGTGGCTCATGTCAAATCACTGTTCACATTTCAACATTATCAATCTGCGCCAAACAGAATATGAGCCTGGACCAGGATTGTTATCAGCTGTTTTCTTAGGGAGTTCTTCGTGAGCCAGCACCCAAGGGAAACGGTAGGTAGCAATTTTAATGACGCACGAACTAGCGACACGAGCCAAGACCGTCAGTGATTTGTGCATGGAGACAGTAGTTACATATGAATAAGTATTAATAATATTGAAACAGGAAATTTTACTAATCATATTTTCTTTTTACAGGTTGTCCCAATACAAATAATAATAGTAAAATTTAGTATTTTCGTACTCATATTGTGTTCCGTAGCGTATGTATTTTATTTGAATTTCATTTACATTTATTATTTGCGATTAGTAATTGTATTTTCATTATGGCTCACCAACAGGTTGACATTCTTAAGATACTTGAACAAATGCGAGCTGAAAATAGAGAACATTTTAAGAAAAAGGCACAGAATGAGAATAGGGAAAACCTCGCTAAGTTACAGGTACAAATAGAATCAGTTGAAATTAAATGCGATGAGGGAACTACCAAAATAGCTGATAGAATACAAGCGTTAGAGAACAAAGTAGATCAAAATATTGAAAGAGTTCAGAGGGGAATCGAACATAATACAACAGCTATTCAGCAAAACAGAGATAGCATAGAATTTATAGTCCGCGATGTACATTCAATGGGAATGAAAGTAACCAAAAACACAAATCATTTAATGGGTATGTCCGAAAGATTAGAATTAACACAAGGACAGGTAGAGGCTAATCACACCATTTGTAACGCTAATAAAGAACGTTGTCTCGTAGCGCACAGAGAAACTGAGAGTCACTTAGACGAAATACACGACGAAGTCGTAGATTTAAAAGAACAGGTTCGAAAGAACGAAGGGTCACTTCAGATGTGTTACCAAGAGATTAGACAGTTAGATTATCACGTCAAAGTTAAAAATGAACAGACTTTCGAGAACAACGCTGAAATTAAAACAGCACAGTGTGAAATAGGAGCAATTAGGCACGATTTGGCGTTAGTATACCAAAAAGTAGAAAGAATCGAAAACAAATCACGGGAATCGGAACCTAATATTGATAGCGACATTCATGTTAGAACTGGATACCAACCTAACAGTGATTCAGCTTACACCAAACATAGTGAAGTTAGTAGCAGTGACGAAACTCACGTTAGGCTCATTACTAATAGAAATTTTAGACGTAATAATCGTGAAACTAGACATAGGGAAGTAGAAACAAGTCAATTAAAAGACCATCTTACACCGAAAATTATTGCGTATTTACCTAAGTTTAAAGGTGATCCTGCTACTGAATCAGTACATACATATTTGCGCAAGTTAGCATTAGCCGCGGAAGTTGCAAAATTGTCAGAAAAAGCCTTAGTACAAGCCATACCTCATGTATTGGAGGGTGTAGCCTTAAGCTGGTACTACACACGTAATGAGGAATTTAAAACTTTAGAGGAAGTTAAAAAAGCGCTAGTCGAATCTTTCGCTGGAGACGCGACGATACAGCACAGGCTGTCAGCTTGTAAAGCAACTAGATTCAATTCTAAGACTCATGATTCAGTACATGCTTTTTCTTTAGACCAGTTTATTAAACTTAGAGAATTGACACCGCAATTACCCGAGAATTTGATATTAACAGATATCATACATATGTTACCTCAGAGATTTCGTACGGAACTTTATTTACATTCTTGCACTAATATTAGGGAATTTTTGGCGTCTATTCAGAAATTAGAAACATTGTATTTCCAACAAACTAGAGAGGAAAAACATTCACAGGGTAACAATTCTAACAGTAGACAGAATCAAACTTCTCAGAATTATCAGAGATCTTTCGGTTATGGTAATCAAAATAGGTAATCAAAATTGGAACAGGGGACATGCAAATGATCGTGACAACAACGATCGACGACCACGTTCTCGTAATCAGAACACTAACCACGAGCAAAATCAGAATCGTAACCACCACAATTACAATAAACGACCACAACCACGTAATGGTAATTCCAAAGATCGAAGAAATGACAACCGAAATAAGAAAGGTAGAGGTAATAAACCATTTTACGCTCGTGATAATGATAAGCAGAATAGGAATAACGAACATGATTATAAAAGGTCAAATCATCGTAACGAACGAGACTCTGACTTTCAGGGAAACTAGATTTAATGTTCAATTTTCGTTTTCAGGTTACTTAGGTATAATTTAGTGTATTTGTAGATTCTTAAACTTTATGTTAATACTTATTGATCCACAACAGGTGAATATATAGGTTTGCACTCCATGGACAGGATAAAACTTTCGAATCCGACGCCTGAAACCCGCAAAATTTGGTTAACTCTGGCACAAAGGCAACTCCCAGAACACATTTTGCGAGATTTAAATTTAGTAACATCTGACACTTCCAATAATCTTACTTCGCTTACTCCTAGTGGGAAATTTCATTTATCCAAACTCAATGAGGAAGCAGAAGAGAAAGGTGTGAATGGTAATCCGAAAGATGATTCTCAAGTAAAGCAAGTTCATACCAATAATTTAACATCTACCCGTTTGTTATCTTTATATTTAGGAGATCCTTTGTTGAAATATTATTTCAACACTTCTTACTGGCAACCTTCATTTGTCAAACTGATCGTTCCGAACTTGACTGGAGGACTTCTATTGAGAAGAGGCCTATTTTGAAAAAAAAAAAGGCCAGATTCAGCAGACTTTTTATTAAAGTTTTTTACTTTTAATATGATTAAGCGTGTTTGCGGAATATGGTACAAACGTGTCTAATATGGTACATTGATGTTCTATATCGAGATATGTCAAACAGTGTAGACTGTTTAGTCTTAAGATGTTTTACATTAAGATTTTACGTAGCTTTTTCCTTGTCATAGGAAACACAAGAAGATATGTGTTCAAGACGTACGGTCGTATCCTTCGGTTGCGGTATTCACCGTAACTGAACATTTCTTTTGGAATCTATCCAAACTATTTGGGTTTCTTAATAACATTTCTTTTTGCTTCTTTAGCATCTTGATACGACCGATTCTTCGGGAAGGAATTTTAGGGTACATTAATAAGGGATGATTAAATTTATTTTCCAAGCTACATTCTAGGTAGACATGGCGTGGTGAACCATGAAATACTTGGACACCCCAGTAATTAACCCATCATTCGGTAATTATTGGAAATTTTCTTCTTCCTTGATGCACACATTGAGATTTCGTTGTAACCTGTGTATTCGTATCCTGTATTTTAGACATATGTTTTTGTGTGTATTGAATATTAAAATTTAGTGATGTTTCATTGTATTACTTTTATAATGTATTTTATGCTTGATGAATATTTCAATATTTGTGAATTTACCATACGTATTGATGCTATTTTCATATTCCAACAGATTTCCACGAAGAATCTGAAGTATTTCTGAGTAACTGATATTTTGATTTTGTGAAATATTCGTGTACGATATTTTGTCTCATGTATTTTAAGACTATGTTAGCATGTATTGTGATATATTTCAAATATTTCTTTTATTGCATTTCAGTAATCGTAACTTTTGTCTATTTAGTGGAACAAGAACGCATACAATTTGAAGAACTAATTACTCATACCATGCCAACTAGTTTCCATTAATATTGTCGATGCCGAAATTTAAAATCTATCTAGGTGAAATAATATTCTCGTTAACCACTTATTTAGATTTACAGCTAAAAAGTTAAAAAATTTATTCGAGAAATATTATTGAAGTCTTTATCTTATTTCAATGTTTCGACTTACAGCGTCCTATTTTCATCGATAATGAATATTTCAGGAATGTTTACATCTTGTGTCTATCTTGGTATCCTAAGGAATTACTTGTTATTGTACTTCTATACAATGAATTGCTAATAGGATTTTGTTTTAGGCATACGTTAGTTAAATCACAATTCGAGATGGCGAATGTGAATGTTACGATAAATATACATGTGTCATTGATGAACATGTTAAAGTATACTATTGCAGACTTTGTGGACATTATGGAAGTGCCGATGAGCATCCATTACGCCCAGGCTAGGCGTTTGTTTACGATGGAATTTTGCATCATGAGAGATGATTGCATTTATAATATGCCTATATATTGTTGTCATGCATTGTTGATTTTGTGTTAATAAAATTTCATTATCCTATTATAAGCATTAGGGCTTGGACTTCAAGAATTTCCTTGGAAGTATTCAAGATCACTATTCCTTTACATTCTTATATTTTGTTTTGAACATGATTATGTTCTACTGACGTCTTGTGTAACATCTCACTACCACATAAAGACTAATGAATATTCTTTTATATGTATTTTTCGATAATGGTTAACTAGTTTACTTTAATAAGACTAACGAACTGTTTAGATGGAACCTGGCATCTTCATCAGTTAATGGATGAGATTGGTTAAAACGAGTCAACGAGATATATATACGTACTGGCATGCGGACTCGTAGAGTATTTTGGATACACTTGGATGAAGAAATAACTCGTAAATGTTTTTCAAAAGAATTCTTCTTTGTTGAAGGTATATATGTGTGTCTTACCCATATTTTGGGAATTTAAATTTTTTGTTTATTAGTATGCAAGATTTTGTGTTCTCAGTTCACAATGTTTATTCGTCTGAACTTTTAGGATTGTTATGATTTAACATCCGTTTACAGGTGAATTAACCTATATTTTCACGATTATTCACAATCAGATTAATAAATCGATTTTTTAAAATTCTCTTTGAAGTCAACATATTCACTCGATAAATTCCAGTATTTTGAAAATATTTAGCGTCTTCTATTATTACATTTTATCTATACTTGTCAATTTTTATTTAAATATTTTAACTATTCAAGCATAAATACGTTTGAGAAAAAAAACTGACGAACTAAATATATATATATAAAAATAAATAAATAGAAACAAAACTATATAGCCCTATAAACATTTTCACACATACAGGTGAAACCACGTGTTTGTTTTCACGTAATCAGTTTAGCCGAAAGTGTTATACGCATCACAAACAAATAGTGAATATACCAAAGCATATTTTAAAGCAAATGTTCACAGTGAAGCGAGAATATTTATTCTGTGTTGAAAAAAAAAAAAGGTTTTCACTTATGTGTTATAATTGTCTTCGCACCCCATAACCCCAATTGTCAAGAAGACTGGATTTCACCGATTGGAACTTTCCTCGCAGAAGAAAGAAGACATCTGGATATGGAATTTACAGGAACATCTCATGGAATCTGGAATCAACTGATAGTCATGCATCTGGATCAACAGTGTTCTAAACGAAATAAATAGCCCTAGTGATTCATAGCGAGAAATCAATATTATTTTCGTTATTCACTGCGAATAGTGTTAATCGAAAACAGTGTTACCAGTGTTTTCTCCATAATCCTCCATACCCAGTGAACCACAAACAGTGTTGCCAACTCCGTATTTTGGAAAAGAAGCCACAACCTCCAAACTTGTTTTGCCATGTGTGTTTACCCAGGATTCTCAACACATTACTTCGCTAACTCGTAATGTGTTGTTCCCTTCCGGATCGCCAAGTTGTGACCGTCTGCCCGGCCACAAAACTATGTTTTTGGACGACCAGTGTATTTCTTTTTAACTTTTATTCATGCAACGAAATTATTATTTTACCCAACTAAAAGCTATTTCTCTTTTGGTGAGAATTTCAACTCGTTCTGTGTATGCAGGTGTTCTTCAGTCGTTCTTATCGCTTCTCACTATAGAACAAAGAAGTTGTTGTTTTTCAATGCAACACTCGTCGTCTCAACAGAGTATTTCGTCGTAGCAAACTTATTTTTTCTTTCTGTAAAATAGTTTCCAACTTATAGTCTTCGTCACCATGACTGTTTTGCATATACGTTTTTCTTAATTACATTTATTAACATTGGGAATATTTTTGGATACGAAGTTGATATTGTGTATTAATGATATTGTATTTATCGTGTTCTCATGCTCTCGTATTACGTCATCCGTCCTGCCGTGAGAACAAACGTTCCTATCCTGCAGGAGTCGTAGGTGGAATGACTCATACACACAATTACCATCGTTCGCTTCTTTCCACTGAACAATTTTACCTATAACAGCAGTGCATAAAAATCTATAACCATGGGAAGAATTTATTAGTTAAGACTGCTACACTTTTTCAACTATTATTTCCGAGCTTCTTTCCCACGGGATCAAATCAAATGTTGCCAGTATTCTTTATTATAAAATCAACCCATTGGCATTGTCTATGAATGCGGAAAACATTAACATTTTCTTTATTATTTTACATGGTGCATTGCCAACCCTAAGTATCGAAACGGGTTATTCCCAAGTGTGAGCAGAAGCGAGGAGTTAGCAAGGAGAATCCGTTGTAGCAAGAGTGTGGAAAAGTTTGCTGGAGGAATAGGCAGTGCAAGACATCGTAAAGAAGGATAGTATGAAGAATTTTTTTTAGTGCTACATTAATATATACAGGATGTCAAACAAGATAACAAATACCTTCTGGAGATGTAACGTCTTTTAGGAATCAAGATACCTCAATCAGCAGTATTCCCCCCTTTTCCCCTCGTCATTATCTCATAGTGAAAATCTTAGCATAATACGTAGAGTGAATATATAGTGCTAGTGATATTCAAACAAGGGCTATGTTTCTAGTGTTCATATAGAGTGTGTGCATATTTACATTTACCATGCAGTGTTAAAAGTTTATTCTTCATTTTGCTTATTCGATTGCCGTAGAGCAATTTCTTCTGTTTGAGCATTTAGCTCTGCCAAGTGAGAATTTTGTGTGTTGTTAATATATATATATTTTTTGTTCCGTACCCACATATATCTATACTCAATAAATAGGAATTTACCTAAGTAAATATCACCGTCTTCATTCATGTGTGTGTGAATTCCTGCGAGCAGACGGCTTGCCAGTTACGTGTATGTATGCGTGCGCATACACAAAAGTAAGTATAACACAACCTGAGTCTCAAAAGCATTAACGTGGCTCATGTCAAATCACTGTTCACATTTCAATATTATCAATCTGCGGCCAAAAAAATAAGCCTGGACCAGGATTGTTATCAGCTGTTTTCTTAGGGAGTTCTTCGTGAGCCAGCACCCAAGGGAAACGGTAGGTAGCATTACATACTAATTAGTTTGGCGTTTTATCTTGTACTAAAAATTAAATTATCCACTGCAATTTTGAAATCAAGCATTACCACTTGAAGAAAAAATTAAATAAGAGAAGGTAATAGTATACAACGAGTCCTCATAATCTTCTGTGCGCGTGCATACTTCCTACTGTTGCACTACGTATAAAAATGATTTTATTACATTTACAAGTGATATTAGAACACGCAAGAAACCCAGATCATGTTGTATTCACTCTCCAACATGAAGTGTGAATACACCGTGCACTTCTACATCAAATAAAATCATTTTTATATGTAGTGCAACAGTAAGAAGCATCCACGTGCACGTGACATGCGATATGTGTTTCAAATGCCCCACATATACTCATACACAACGTACAAGGGCACATTATTATTCTTCGTATACCATATAAAAAACAAATTCCTAGAACATCTTTAAGTACAAGGGCACATTTCAAGAATGCAATAAAAATAAGGGAGGGAGTACCGAGGGAAAACGCGCACAGAATAAGTACAAGGGTATATTATTGTTAATCAAGAAATATAAAGCACTGTAAAAGTTAATGCCTACAATGACCTACTGAGCAACATAGAAGTACTTACCGCTCAAGTGATGAAATTTTAATAGAATATTAAACAGTCAATCCACACAAAAGAATCACTCATTAAGTAGAATAGAAGATTTTAAAGCACCAATATAAAAACAGATAAAAATCGTACACCTGGTTCACGATCCACGCACTTTACTTACACGTGCAAATACCACCATTTCCTTCTTCTCTGCTTCTTGTTCGTAGTACTTCAGCGTGCTGCCACCTACCTGGAGAACACAAAGCACAAGCTACGTCAATGCACGCAGAACCAAAAAATGGCACCTCTACGTAGGCGGAACCTCTGGCTAGAACTGCAGGACGTTATACGGCCCGCAAGAAAATTCCCGAAAATGCAAATTACCAGTAAGTGAAAGTAAACAACAAAAAAACAAACTTTGCGTTGCGTTCAGCTCACAAAAACCTCTACGGAATGACCCCAAACCTTGACGCAAACCTCTATGGAATAACCCCTCAAACCCGTTTTCTTCACAAAAACCGGTAAGCAATCACGCTAGACCTGCTACTACTGCATACAACTCTCAAACAGTTGAAGAGCGTCCACCGTCAAACTAAACAAACAATGAGTACGATCACAAGGGTGAATACACGTATGTTGTTTTTTATATTCGTATCACCAGGAAAGTAAACGATACTCGCTTCGTTACCCCCTTTTTAAGTTCCTAGATGGTCAATGAATAATCTGTAAAAGACTGCACTTCGTGCGTCCTCGGTAAGTGATGAGCACTGACGTATAGGCCTACTATTAGCTAAGAGGATTATTTGGGGGGGGGGGGGGTAGCGCTAAGGCAAGTTATTTCCCCAGGCAACAACTAGCCTAGTTGCGTCGCTGTTCATGTGTGCGTGTGTGTAAAATATTGTTCATCTTCATTAAATAGATCTAGATTTCCAAGATACAGTATTCCAATATTTCTTTAAACGTTGTTAATTTGGAAGTCAAAATGATTACAGAAATCGATAATTGTAGCAGTGTCGTGTATATTGTTTATGATTTCATTTCTGAAAACAAAACAAAACAAAAATTAAAATGTAATCTGCAATGACATGATGATAGTGAAATGTGATATCTTGAAATAATTCTTATCAAACGTACATGGAGTGCTGGTAAGTTATAATTTTACATTACTTAATAGTTTAATCAAAATTTGAAGTTATTTTAATGTCAAATGACACAAGTTGTGACATAGCTAAAGTTTATTCAAGGAACGTTCAGTATCTCATGTAAACAAATACAGGTGGTGATTATTTCATTTTACTGGTTAAAGAGATTGGAACATTCACGCGGCAAGAGAAAATAGTCCATTGTCAAGTAAGCTGTTTTTCAATGTTTTTGTTGCTTATACGGCTCATTACTAGAAATACAATTTCCTTACAATTAAATAACATAAACGACACTGTTTCTAAGAACTAAATCGAATTAATGCAATAAAAGAAAGTGCGCATGCGTAGAAAGTGGCTTTGACCCACCTTACGCGTAAATCACAGTTTACAATATGGCCCCGTGCGAGGAACATTTAAAACACTGGCAGGGTATAAGCACGTGCTTCTCGAAAGAAGCGCTGACCGATAGCCAATCATGCGATGACTGGCGGAGTAATATTATTCCGTAATGTTTACATCAGGATCAGAAGGTTCGTTGAATGAACTTTAGAAAAGGTTCATCCAGCGTTCGTAGTTTGAGGGAAATTTCCCTAGGTAAAGTCGTATTCCTAGGTAAATTTAGCAAAATAGGAAAAAGAAAACTTTTAGATAAAACTTGCAAATCCTCGCTCTACCTGATTGACCAACATAAATGCATACATTTTCTTTTCTTCTTCAGAAATAAACCAATACAATAGGAATCGTTTATATAAGATATATTCTACAGATAAAAAAAGTGAAAATGATATATAACATTTTTTAAAAAAATATATTTAGAAAATACTTTTAGTAGGTTATGCTCAGGGGCGTCATTTCAGACTTCGCTTGAGGGGGCCAAGAGCACCACGGACATAATATTTTCACGTTTTGTACTAGTATATCAGTAGACAATTGATGAAAGTATATGTATACCTCAAACTCTTGGGGGGGCAATTGCCCCCTCCTGCCCTCCCTAAATGACGCCCCTGGTATGCTTTCTTAAATTTTGAAACGAATCTCAAACAACAAATCTAGATTTATGATTAGTGTTAGTAAATGAGAACTCAAAATCCCATTTATTCATTCAGTTAATTGCAAGGCAGCTGTGTAAATCGTTGCATGTCTCAAGGAAACTTATAGGTACCCATAATGATCTTGAAACGTATATTGGAACCACCATTTAAAATGAAACGATTAATTTATATTATACATATATTTTACCTTACATTCCAGCCCACAGTCCGTGTAATTTTTAAAAATATGTCAAAACGATCAAATCACATTAAATTAGGCACGACAAACTATATCACTATTACCTTTATTCTCCAAAACTCCATTAATTATATTTTTCTTTTTCGGTTGTCATAGCAACGTTTAAATAAACGACTATCTGCTGTTCTGATAATTATAAATGCAGATCACACCTATAAAACCAGAATCAACAACATATATATTCTTTTCTTCTTCTTCTATACGACAGATTGTATACTTTTATGCACCGTTGCCCAAAACCAAGATATAAAAATAGAAGAAATTACAAAATAAATATACAATATCTTTGATATTCCAACTCAGACGCGTCGTGAATACAGAGTTTTTATTTTTCTGAAAATCTCTCCAAAGTGGATTAGGAATATTAGGGCAAAATAACTGTACTTACAAGAGAGAGATTCCAGGCCCCATGGCAATTGACGCTGACAGAAGACTAAACGTACGATCTTCGGTGGAAGGAACTTGGATGATCGAAGCTGAACGAACGATCGTTGAAAAATTGTTAAATGATCGATTCGCTTTGGAAGTTTTACTTTTTATACGCACCATCGTCCTCGTATATCCAAGTATTTTTATTTTCCGGGTATTTTTGTATTTTTAACTATTGTAAGTCCACATAATAATTTCTAAAAATACTATTATTGAACTGAAAGATAAAACATTGATTGCTAGTGTTTTTTCTTTGTCCAGTTTTTTAAATCAATGTCTTATTTTTTATCTCACAATGCCACTATATGTTTTTCATATTCTTATCTGCGTACCAGGAATGTAGAAGCACACATCGACGTCATCTGAATATTTTTTTTTCTTTTTGATGAGAAAATTTGTTTTCTATTCTCCACACAACCTTGACTATAGGATGCTCTCACTTTAGCCTGCTTCGATGCAAATACTTGTGTTAAAGAATATTATTTTAATTGTCCGTTCTGTTCCATGTTAATAAAAATACCTTTATGCACTATTAAGTAATAATTCATTTATTGTATGATAAATGGAATGGGGAATCAAAATTTCACAATGTGGCAACATGGAACCATTAGCATTGCTCTACAAAACTATCAAACAGTTACAGATGGTGATCAGAAAAATGGAAACACCTGTAGTTGGCAACACGTCAGATGTATGGGTTGGCAGTGGTGTCGTGGCACCCGCAGCGCCGGACCGCTGGTGGTAGTGTGTTAGGTCGGTCTCCATACTACGTCAGGCGTAGTGGAACAGCAGTGTCCAGTGGCTGCAGCAGACGGAGGTAGTGTAAAATGTGAGACCTCTCAGATTTTCAAAGAGGGCAAATTGTTGGTGCGCGGTTATGTGGAGTGAGTGTGACGGCAGTGGCTACTGTGTTACGTGTGTCGCGTGGGACAGTGTCGAAGGTGATGACGGCCTACACAACACACCACGGGAAAACCACATCAGGGAAGCGGAACAGTGGGCGGAAGAAAATCATGAGTGACAGGTCACGCCGGGTATTAAAGCACATTGTCACGCAGAACCGTTGTGCTACTGCGGAGCAAGTGACGGAGGAACTCAATCAGCACCTCCCCCACCCTATTTCGACAATCACAGTCCGCCGCGAATTACATGACATGAACTTACGGCGTAGTGTTGCACGGGCCAAACCGTTCATCAGGGACCATAACGCTTTCGCACGCCACAAATGGTGCCGCGACCATGCAACTTGGACCGGTGAGGACTGGAAACGTGTGATATGGTCGGATGAGTCATCCTCACTCTATTCCCAACCACGGGCCGTATTTATGTGTGGATAACGCCCAAAGAAGCTTATGATCTGCAGTGTCTCCGCCCAACTGTGAAACATGGCGGCGGCTCGGTGATGCTGTGGGCCGCCATATCATGGTTTTCATTGGGTCCTGTGGTCACACTTAGCGGACGAATCACTGCCAACGATTATGTCGCAATTTTAGGAGGCCACTTGCATCCTATGGTCCGGATGTTGTTCCCGGACAATGAAGCCATCTTCCAGGATGATAATGCACCCATTCACACAGCTGGCGTTGTTGCAGCGTGGTTTGAGGAACATCGGGGTGAAGTTCAACACCTCCCCTGGCAATTTTAGGAATTTATATATAAAATACTTTCATATTTAGTTTTGACCCCCCCCCCGAAATAAATTCCTGGGTACGCTACTGCCTGGCCCGCCCAATCCCCAGATCTGAACATAATTGAACATATGTAGTCCGTCTCTGAAACACGACTCCGGCGACTATTTCCACCTCCATCCTCTCTCAGAGAACTGGCCGATGCCGTGCACGAGGAATGGTGTAAAATTTCACTTGCTACCATTCACAACCTCTATGCCTCCATCCCACGTCGCATCAAGGCTGTTCTGAAGGCGAAAGGTGGCCCGACACCATATTAATCTGGTAAGTTGCAATTTCGTTTAAATGTTTCCATTTTTCTGATCACCATCTGTACATCGATTGTTACGCTAATAGATGGTGCTAGTGTCAGCTTTAACTGCCATCTGTAAAGAACTATTTAATGGATTAGTAGATTTATGGTTCTTTATATGCGTCATTGCCAGATAGTGCAATTCGCGTCTCCAATATATATATATATATATATATATATATATATATATATATATATATATATATATGTGTGTGTGTGTGTGTGTGTGTGTGTGTATGTATGTATGGACAAAGTAGCCTAATTTGCAACCATTCATTCTTGGCTGGGTGTATTTGTGTGTATCTTTTAGTAAAAAAAAAAATAAGAAAAGAAAACGTGAAGGAAAAAGCAACAAGAACTTTTGAATGATAAAAAAAAAATCAAAAGATGGTGATCTTGACCCATAAATTATTGGATCAGAGGCCACAAAATTTTTGAACGGCCCCTAAATCGAGTTTTCCTATTTTCTATGGAATAAGCACATCATACTGAATTAACTGATAGTTTGGGTTTTGCTACACTATATGTAGTTCTCCAGATATAAGGTTGATTGACATGCACTGCATTTTAATTAGTAAAACATGTTTAGAACTTTCCTTCGATGACAATCTGGTTAGATTACCAGAGTATACAGTATATAGAAATGATAGAATTAATAAAAGAGGGTGTGAGGTAGGTATTTATGTTAAAGGAAACTTAGCAATAAAGATTCTTTCTAAACCAGATAACGTAACACCTAATGCAAATGAATATCTATTACTAGAAGTAATATTCGCTAAACAATAGGCATTAGTTTCAGTGGCGAATCGGACACATTCGTCATCATGTAAACGGTTCTTCCGAGAGTTATCAAAATATCTGAACAGTTATCAACATATTGTTATTATGTTGCAGATATAAATTATGACTGATTGTGAAAGAATTGGTGGAATGACGAAGTGGAAGGAAACGAAAGTACCCCGAGAAAACCCACGGACACGATGTTGTCCACCACAAACTTACTTGACCGGTGATCTACAGGAACCTCATGCGCCAGAAGTAACAGCTCTACCACTGAGCCACCGTGCCTCGTTCAGTGGATTTTGGTACCTGTAATCGAATAGTCGGGGGCAACCGGGTATTGTAACTTTTGTAATCACGAATTTGTTGTTATTTTCAGGTACAGTCATATTTTGTATCTCAAAGATGAACTCTATGAAAGTAATGAGCTTTATGAAAGTAAATGAAAGTAATGAGCTTTATAAAAGTAAATGAAAGTAATGAAAATAGTGAGCTTTATGAAAGTAAATGAAAGTAATGAGCTTTATGAAAGTAAATGAAAGTAATGAAAGTAATGAGCTTTATGAAAGTAATAAGCTTTATGAAAGTAAATGAAAGTAATGAGCTTTACGAAAGTAAATGAAAGTAATGAAAGTAATGAGCTTTATGAAAGTAAATGAAAGTAATGAGCTTTATGAAAGTAAATGAAAGTAATGAAAGTAATGAGCTTTATGAAAGTAAATGAAAGTAATGAAAGTAATGAGCTTTATGAAAGTAAATGAAAGTAATAAGCTTTATGAAAGTAAATGAAAGTAATGAGCTTTACGAAAGTAAATGAAAGTAATGAGCTTTATGAAAGTAAATGAAAGTAATGAAAGTAATGAGCTTTATGAAAGTAAATGAAAGTAATGAAAGTAATGAGCTTTATGAAAGTAAATGAAAGTAATAAGCTTTATGAAAGTAAATGAAAGTAATGAGCTTTACGAAAGTAAATGAAAGTAATGAGCTTTATGAAAGTAAATGAAAGTAATGAAAGTAATGAGCTTTATGAAAGTAAATGAAAGTAATGAAAGTAATGAGCTTTATGAAAGTAAATGAAAGTAATGAAAATAGTGAGCTTTATGAAAGTAAATGAAAGTAATGAAAGTAATGAGCTTTATGAAAGTAAATGAAAGTAATAAGCTTTATGAAAGTAAATGAAAGTAATGAGCTTTACGAAAGTAAATGAAAGTAATGAGCTTTATGAAAGTAAATGAAAGTAATGAAAGTAATGAGCTTTATGAAAGTAAATGAAAGTAATGAAAGTAATGAGCTTTATGAAAGTAAATGAAAGTAATGAAAGCAATGAGCTTTATGAAAGTATTCTGTCCACAGACAGAGTAGATTCAAACACAAACACAAACACACACACACACAAAAGCAACTTCTCGTGGCTCATCGCTTACAAGATTATCTGTGTTGGAGAAATTCACAAAAAAAAAATGGACAACATTCTGCAACATTTTGGTGACAGTGAATTAAGCAAGCTGTTATAAAGACAGTTTGCAGTGATAAGTGGACCTTCAAAAGACAGGTGAGAATCATCTTCTTTAATCTAGTAAACCAAGGAAAAAAGGAAGTGACAATTAATGAACAAATGGACAGTTAATACACGAGCTATGGGATAAATTGTTAGAAGGAAAGGAAGAGAACTAGACTGACTTCCATGTATTTTATTTCCATATATTTAGATTTATTTAGTATTGTAATCTATATATTAAAATGCTGGATTTATAGCTACGTTTGTCTCCAAACAAACGTTTATATGTTTATCGCCAATCCTTTCGATAATGAGATCTCGCAAACCATAAGTGGTAAAAACGTGCCGTTTTCGCAGGTCGATTCCACATTTTGTGTACATTGTCCAGTTCTAATTGAATATTTGAAACACATGGTTGTTGTTTCTTTATTACAATTTTACGAGTACATTGGAAGTGGATTTAGGAGTACATTGGAAAAATAAAGCATCATATCGTATGAATTATACATTCCAACACCACATAGTTGTATACAGGGGTTGTATATTTCGCAGGCGTTTGTTTCATGGACAATTGATAATGAAAACCGAAGGATAACCATTTCTCCAGTCTAAGATGAATCTTCATTCTTTGGAGTGCTTTGCCCAATGAACACCATATATCACTGACATTATAATTAATTGTGTATGTAATGTATTTGCTTATTATATACTGCATGCAAGAAGAATAAAACACTGATCATACATGAATTAGAAACTCCAAACGGAAGTAGGCTCAAATCTTGCAAACAGTGCGAGATATTGAAAAAAATAATCGAAAAATCTCCCTTCCCGATCTCTATGGTACCCCTTGCCGATTTTTTATCAAGAGCTCTTTCACTTATGTCAGTAAACGGACATGTACAGATGTTGTAAGGAATGACAAAGAGATTCTTGCTCATATGTGAATGATGCTCTGTGTAGAGAGCGCAGGTCCAGCTAGTTCTTATATAGTTTTTATTTATGTTACATTTAATGTTATTTCTATATACTTTTATATTGTTAGAGTTATAATCAGTTGTATTTATTATTACATTTAAGGCTATATCTAATATGCACCAAGAGGGGACAAAGGGAAAGTGTTTAGGGTATTATTGAAGCAGATGGACACATAAACAACAGGTAGATTGACAGTTGGAAAAGACAAACAGAGATGAACGGGTAATTAGGTCGAGGCAGGTGGTCAATTCAACAGATGCAAGCCCGGAAAAGAAAGACGCAGGTGACTTCCTAAACAAACATGGAGTGTTAGGCCTTTCTCTTTTTAGTATATATTTCAGGTTCTGAAGATACAGGGTGGACATAAAGTCTCTCTCCCTGATAATAAATATTAATGACAAGAAAACAAAGAATGATAGAAGTATGCGGTCTGAATAGATTGCTTGCATGATACCTCAAGATTTTGCCACAGCTTGTGCTGCCATTTACTGGAGCTGACCGCAGCGCAACAGTCATATGTTTAAAAATGTCGTCAACATAGCAGAAAGCGAAGTGTGTGTTGTGGTATCATGAAAGAAAATCTATCGTCACAGTTCAACGAACGTTCAGGAGAGAGTATGAACAGCAGACAACAGATGTTAAGAGCATGAAGGAACGGTATAGCAAGTTTATTGCAACAGGAAGTGTTTTAGATCGTGATAGAAGCGGTAGACCGAGTGTTAGTGAGGAATGTGTAGAAGCTGTTCGTGTTGCTTTAACCCGAAACGAACGGAAATCCTTGCATTGCGCATCACGTAAACTGGACATCCCGAAGTCAATTGTGTTAAAAATTTTACACAAATGCTTGAAGTTATACACATAAAAGGTGCAGATTGTTCATGCCTTAACACAAGAAAACCGTCCACGATGTGACATCGCATGGACAGCTAATGAAGCACATATGGAAAGTCTCTAAATCAGGAAAAAAAAAACTTTTTGAGCTTTCCTATTATTTGTCGCAAACCGCATGCTTCTATCATTCTTAGTTTTCTTGTTATTAATGTTTGTGTTCAGGGAGAGACTTTATGTCCACCCTGTATTTGTTTCAGTTAATACCTGAAGATAACGTCAAGTTGTCGAAACCGTAACACTGTATTATAGTTTTAATAAATAAGAGTATGTACTGGGGTCAGAAAAGTTTTAGTTTTTATTATAGTAAATCTATAGAAGGTGAAACGGACTGTGACAGAGAAACCTGCTGCCTCTTTAGAATATAATCTCATGTTTATTTTGTGCTACCATTATTATATTAAGAACCTGCAAAACCTCTCGCAATTTGAAAGTAAAAGTCTTATTATTGTAATGGTTTTGACCACTGTTAGAAGAAAGGAATATCACAATATATTAAAACACCTAATAAAACAATTTTGTGTCTTAAAAAATGTTTGTTCGTGTCATTTGAATATTTTTGTACCTCACACGCCAATTCTAATTATTCTATTTCATGTTTGTTTGCGTGTAAGATATATCTAGTTCTCGTCGCTTCATATTTTTGGCTGGCTGTTATCTACTTTTGTCATCACTTTCACGGAAAGGATTCCTCGTTAGCTAGCATGTAAATCTCTTCAGTAATTGTTGCCAACTCTGATCAAAAATATATCTGCTAAGCTTTTCGACTAAATTCTTCAGGGATTTGCTTGTAGCTTATAATTTGCTAGCAGAATATATTATGCTCGCAAGGGCAGAATACGTTTTTATTTTGGATAAAGGGATAAATTTGGATTTAAACGGCATCGGAAGTGTCACTGTTCATCTTAGAGATCCCGAAAAACTATGAATTTGACACTAATATCGGTCATTTATGATCATTTTTTATATACCTTCTCCCCCTTCCCTAAGTTCTACCGTCAAAGTGAAAAAATAAAAACTATTTCAGGACCGAATCTGATCTATGTTTTAAATTTAATCCAGATAGAGGTGGTTCACGAGATATGAAGTCACATAGTCAATTTCATTTTATATATATATATATATAGATAGATAGATAGATAGATAGATAGATAGATTACAAATATATAAAGCAAATTAAATGTAATGGCTAAACTATATTTAATCAACGGATCAGACAGGCTTCTAATATGGCTGACGTTAGTGTCATTTGCAAGGTAACGCCCTCCAAAATCGATTCTAGTATTATTATACATTTGACAAGTGTAGAGTAATGTTTATTTTTAAGACCTTGCAAGTTGTGGAACTTATTTATTATTTCTGAAGAGTGTTATAAATGAAAAAAGTAAAATCAATCAGTTTCACCCTATTTCTATCAAAAACGTTCTCGTTTGCATATTCCCTGTTGCGTAATCCGACAGAGCTAATTTCAAAGATTTAGTAATCATTGAAAAGTGAATTTTGCCAAAAAAAAAAGTGTAGATGTTCCCGTTTGAAAATTAGTCTTCGATAACCTGATATAATTTAATTTGAATGGAGGACAGCTTTATTCCCCTTTTCACCTCTGGTTTTAAAGTCTTTCCTGAGCTACAAGATCCAGCATTTCTCCTCTACTCAGTAAGAACACAAAATGGAAACCTGTGGACAACTGGATCTAGTTGGTTAAGCGCATAAGTACTGGGGAGGTTTTCTGAACGCTCGAATTCCATTGGACATTAGAATTAGTCAGAGCTTGAAACGGCAAAGAAGAGAAATAGAAGGGGGGAAAAGATGGGGAGAGTGAAGTGAGAAAAAGGTGTAGAGAAGTGTTGCCAGTGTACTGGCAATCATGGACTTACAAAAAGTAAATCAGCATCGGCTCCCCTATCGATATTCCTACTTTTCCTATTACCAATGTCTTTAGAAATCGTCAGAATGTTATGGTCTGCTTCCCTGGGTTTACTAGAAGTTAGGGAAGCAAAAAATGATGGAATGGATTATTCAACTGGATTATTGTGCTAGAGCAACCCAGATTCTTAGCAACAATTTAGCAAAGAAAATTGTAATGCATCATAGTGTAATTGAATCTGCGTAACATACCAATCCGTGAAGCAGTCGATTACTCTGGTCGTTATGCAACCAGCTTGACTTCAAAGGAAAAAGGGAAACATAACCAATGGGGGCAATAATGTAGCAATGAAAATTGTAATGCAACAGAGTGTAATTGGATCTATCAATCAGCGAAGCAGCCAAATAGCCTTGGTCATTATGTGACCAGTTTGAGTTCAAAGGAAAGAGGGGAAACATAACCAATGGGGGCAATAATGTAGCAATGAAAATTGTAATGCAACAGAATGTAATTGGATCTACCAATCAGTGTAGCAGTGTAGCACCCAATTACCCTTGGTATTTATGCAACCAGCTTGAGTTCAAAGGAAAGAGGGAAGCATAAGCAATGGGGGCAATAATCTAGCAAAGAAAATTGTAATGCAAGAGAGTATAATTGGTTCTACCAATCAGCGAAGCAGTGAAGCAGCCAATTACCCTACGTAGTTAGGCAACCAGCTTGAGTTCAAAGTAAAGAGGGAAACATAACCAATGGGGATAAATTCATTCTGTTTAAGGAAGTTTGGATGAAAGCAAATTATCTCCACCTTCTCCCGTTTTCTTTTCTTTCTTTTTTTTTTTTTTTTAATTGTGCAGCCTATATAATTATCCTATACACAACGGAAGGGTACTACGATTGGTTGATTGAAGTAACACTACAACTTCCGGTATCAATATTGATCTACACGGAGCATAAAAGGTAAAAGATATTGTGAAGTGGTTTATTTGAAATCGATTTAATGTTCTTAGAAATGGTATCATATTTTCACTGAACCCTCTATTTAAACCGGAAGTGACCGAAATCAATCACTCCAAATTTTAATGTTGATCGATGTAGAGTAAAAAGGAAATAATACATAGTTTAAAGCCATTTTCTGCAATCAATTAAACCGTCCCAAAAATATATTTCATCTTTATTCTAATCTTTATAATGAAACCGGAAGTGGTATAAATCTATTTCCTCTTTTGGATTCAATGTTAATTGAGAAGATATCACACCATATCTGGGCCTGAGAAGTAAAGTGGTATAAGTCATAAAATATTAATTTCACAGCAGAAGCGAAAAAGTGTTTTCAAGACAATATTTTGTTGAATTGCGTCGATTATTTATTTACGGAAAAGTTGTTCACTTCTTTTGTTCCACATCTCAAAACTTTCGAACAAAAAGTGACTTGGCATAGTTTACCTCTCAGCTCCATATATAAGTTAAACACCTTGACGCAATGTGCACGAGACACTGCTACTTGTGGAGAGTTTAGCATGGTTACTTTCAAACGTTTGCAGCTCAGACCATAAAAAAGAAAACATTGATCTAGACCAGTGTTTGTCAACTGATGTTTCGTGACACACTGGTGTGTCACGCAGTTCTCTAAGGAATGTCGCAAAATTTCAGAATTTAAAAATCATGAAGAATTTAATAATAATTAGTTAAAATCGAGACAGACTGTACCAGTCAACACCTCCAGCGGTAGCAATAATGCTCAGTGCTATATAGAGTGATTATAAAAACTAATTGGTTTTACTATATTATATTATTATTATTATTATTATTATTATTATTATTATTATTATTATTATTATTATTATTATTATTATTATTATTATTATTATTATTTATAATAAACATGTGAAACAAGTGTGTCGCGAAACCATAGACGTTTTGTAGTGTGACGTCAGTCAAAAGGTTGAGAACCACTGGCCTAGAGCAGGGGTAAAAATGGATCTGAAAAGGCAGAGGAACGCATGACGTCACGTTGTACCCCGTGCCTATATTTATTTATCCATTGCATTTTTTTTAGGATGTGGAGAGACGCCATAGGTAGATATTTTCTGAAAGTGGGGGAATAGCGTTCCCTCTCACTTTTATTCCTGGCCTAGACACATATGTAAAAGAAAAAGGAGGATACCCAGAACAGGACGGAGGTTAAGAAAATGGTATGTGGTCTACACACACTCAATGTACTGTGTGATCTTTTTGAGGGGCGTCTAAGTAAATTGAAAAATTGTTCTTATTTTGTCTTGGCCGTCAGTACGTTATAAACTGGCTGTCACAACTATAGATTTGGTTTGTTTTGATTTAACGTCCCTTTTAGCAGCGGGACTATATGAGACGTGAAACTACAGCTTAACATGGGATCCGAACACATGAGCTCCAACCTAAAACGCATACATTTTTTTAACCCAGTGGTTCTCAACCTTTTTTTGACTGAGACACAATTTAGTGAAAGTCCAGGGTAACACGACACGCTTCATATTCTTATTGTAAATAATAATAATATCTATGATCAGGGCCGTGACGTGGGGGGCGAGCCAAGCAACGGCCCCGGGCGCCGGAGTAAGGGGGCGAAAAATTCGGGAGAAAAAAGGAAAAAATAGGAAAAATTGCTTGAAATATATGTATGGGGGCGCCGTCGTATACTCTCACCCCGGGCGCTGATTTTCCACGGGACGGCCCTGTCTATTATAATAATGAAACTTATTAGTTTTTGTAATTGTTCTATATAGCACTGAGCATTATTGCTAACGCTGGAGGTATTGACTAGTACAAGCGGTCTCGATTTTAACTAATTATTATAAAATTCTTCGTGATTTTTAGATTTTAAAATTTCGCGCCACACCTTAAGGGTAATGCCTTACACGGCAGTGTGTCGCGAGTGATCGGTTGAGAATCACTGCGCTAACCATATAGCCATAAGGGAGCTTTATCACTACTATAGAGAATAAACGATAAAATATATCATGATAAATATTTTCATGTGAATACAAAATCTCAAGAATAAATAGTGATTTTACATTATGAAATGGTACCAGATACTGTAAAACAAAATGTTAGTTTTTATCAGTTTCATATAAAAAGTGTACTGGATTGGAAACCATGATTCAGAAATATATATTAGCGAAATATAGGCTACTGTATTTAGTGTTCAGTTTTTACTACGTAGAAAATCGAACTGTAATATCAATGTAATTAATCTCCCAAACTTCTGTAGAGGAAAGTTTCTATTTTTTTAAGTATAGGCTATTGAGACCACGTCCAACGGTGTTTTCTATACATTCGAAAAACACGCAAATACCAGGCAGTACGAAGCTTTAATTGTTTAAGTGGAGAAACACCTATTTCATTAAAGGAAAAGTTATCTCTTTTTTTAAAAGCGAAATGATTGGAAACATAATTATTGATGAAAATACCACCTACACCAGTCTAGACACTTAGAAGGGGAAGGGAATGGATATATATATATATATATATATATATATATATATATATATATATATATATATATATATATATATATATATATATATATATATATATATATATATATATATATATATATATATTAAATATTATTTCTAGTATGAAAAATAATTAGTACGTTTCAAGCTGACGAACTGGAAGTACACTAAATTCTACTGCGGAAACAATGCAGGATCATCTTTCTTTATGTCTTCAAATTACTATTGGAAGGTAAGTGCTAAGATATAATGAAACTATTGTAATAATGTTCTGTCTAAAAAAGTAAGTTCTGGCCCATTTATCATGTATAGTGGGTGTCCAAAACCTTCTTTCGCTTTGCCTCAAAAGAGTATATGAAGAGCTTGAAATTGGGTAGTTTGTATTCTAATAAGTCTTCTAATAAAACCTCTAATAGGTCTGGTAATAAGTATTTAATATGCCTTTAATATATATGTCATTATATATATAACTCTAATCTATATCTGATGTACCTGTGAAATACTCAAAAATACAGAATATCTAAGATTGAATTTCTCATAAACTGCGCATCAGAATATGATTAATTATAGGGAATTAAATTACCTTCTTGAAATGAAAGATAGAAATGGATTGAAATGAATTGGGCTTTTATAAGTGTATTACAAAACGAGACACGATGATTATGAGAAATGAAATATTGATCTGAAAATGTGAAAGTGAAAGTGAAATAGCCTAGTAATCTGCACATTGACTATAAGTGTCAGGCAAGTTTCTTAAGAAACTAATGTTTTTTTGTTTTTTTATAAAACTCGTCCATTAATGAAATTATATACACGCCAACGCAAGGCTAATGCGTTACGACTAGACAACCTGGGTTTCCTTTTTCCTCAATTAACAATCAATGAAGACTGCTTACTTATAATAATGTCGTTGCGGTTGACCATAAATTCGAAAGCTGGCATGATGCTTGATGTTAATCACATATGACACGTAAGGGCGCCCATCAGAATGGGGCAAGGTGGGGCGCTCGCCCCCCTAAGAGGAAATCGTACTTGGGAATATCGAAGGCCCAATAATGTTTACATTAGTTATAGCAAAATTTGAAACTATATTTGAAACCTCGCTTATATTTGCCCCCCATGAGAACCATAACATGGGCGCCCTTGATGACACACACAAAGAGTTCTTGGTGTCTTCACTCGGGTTGCAGAGATCCTTAGGTTGGTTCTTTGAAACCTCATCTCCTCTCTCCTGAGACGGTTATATTTCTTTGTCGAAGGCGAATGAGATGAAGGGCTACTCAGGCTTCAAGGTCCTCAGTTCGATCCAGTTTGTCCTTGGATATCTGCCTATGGTCTTCGAACTTGATTAATATATGGATTTCCATTGGGCCTCTAAAAAGTGCCTCGGACCATCAGAAGATCGTCGTATAAAACAAAGTAACGGCAGACTAGCTTGTTCCTTCGGCGTTGAAGTTTCTGCTCAATATGCACATGATTAGACGTGATGATATAGACAAGATTGTTTACCAATCTTCAGTTTTTTAAAGTTTTCATATTTTTATTTTCCGTCCTCGACGTATTGTTTTTCACTCTCAATGCTTCTTACTCTATAGGAAGTTCGCTACTCTTAAAATATCAGTGATGTCTCTTGCTTTTCAAAAGTACTTGTCCTAGAATGGACACGTACACTAAATATTCTTAGCTTATTTTTCTTTCCTATGTAATGCAATGTTCTTAATAAAATTAAATACTTCTTTTTTTAGTTATAATTTTGTCTAGTTCGCCCTATTGCGTGTTATAGTTTGCAGGGGTAGGCTGAGAATTAGAAGTAGTAATACTGTGTCTAACTATCAAGAGTGCGACCCGGTCTCGATCCTCGGTACAGATGCAAATTATTTTTCTCGTTCTACCTTCGTTGCAATGCGAAAAAAAAATGAAATGAAATGAAATCTTTAAGTTTAACGTTCCACGGTTATGCCGGTCAGGCTAAAGGAGACGATGATAATGAGAAATAAATGAGTGAAATGGTGGAATAAAGAAAGTGGAAGGAAACGGGAGAACCCCGAGAAAACCCACGAACACGGTGTTTGTCCACCACAAAGTCCACACGGCGCGAGCTGTCGTTGCAATGCGACTGAAAGGATCACATATCGTCCGTAAAATGGGTGTCTGAGAATAACTGAGGTATAAAGGAGAATGTGTATGGTGCTGACAATATAACTTATTGTTAAAGGAGGATGTAGCCCGGAGCTGGGGTACCTAGATCCCCCAGTTTTCAAGCGATAAAAATAAATGAAGTTATTTTTTATATATTTTTGAAAGTTTATAATAAACTCATGACAGTGGCGTATTTAGGATTTTGTTTCGGGAGGCTATGCACAACACGAGGAAGCAAGGGGGCAATTGCCCACCTGAGTTTGAGGATTAAATATATTTTGATTTATGCACAAATTGAAGTTTTAACGGACTGGTGAATCTTATGTGATATGATACAAGAATTTAGCAGTGAATCTAACCTTTTATTCTATTCATAGAAGAAAAAGGAAGCACCCTCTTGTCCTACCTAATTTCCCAGGCTACTGATTCCCTCCTCTTGATTTTTTTTTTAAAATTCAAACACTACGTGTCTGATGAGTAGTTGCATTTGTTAACCCAGAGCTACTGTTTTCCTTGTTATGTAAAGTCAGTGGAGTATTTAGGATTTTGTTTCGGGGGTAAGCAGGGGACAATAACTCGGCTGAGTTTAAGAATTAATACATTTTAATTTATGCATAAATTGGTTTTAATAGCAAGCATTGCAGTCTGGTGAATCTTACGTGATATGACACACAAATTTAGCAGTGAATCTAACCTTTTATTCTATTCATAGAAGAAAAAGGAAGCATCCTCTTGGCCTACCTAATTTCCCAGGCTACTGATTCCCCTCCCCCCTCTTGATTTTCTTTAATTCAAACATTTACCTTCCTTTATAACTAAACGATGTAAATATTCCTTTGTTATAATAGCTGAAGTCCCACTATGTTGATACCCGTGCAAGTTGGTGTGGAACACCAATTCCGCTTATCAGCTCCAACGGCGGACTTGAATCACAACTATCAACAGTCACAAGTATGATAGGAGAAACGAAAGAAGTAACAACTAAGAAAAAGAAAAAGAAGAGTAGAATGGACGAAAGAAAGGAAAAAAGAACGCAGTTCTTACATGGAATGAAATTTGACAAATACAGTATTATTTGTAAACAAAGAGCATAAGAAAGTGGAAAGTCCATCAAATTCTTAGAAATTGTAAGCAGAATTATTGTTGTACATGGAATGCAAAAAACTAACAAATTTATTTCTGGATGGCTTGAACCCGATAGCCCCCTAAATATGCCACTTACTCATGATATGTTTGTCATAATCTGGGTTCTTCTCCCCCCATTTTTACCTTCTAGATCCGCCACTGACTATTGTATGTATCGAAGTCTAGTAAAAAGAAATAAAACTTTACCTCCATCCAGTTTTTGGGCTCATATGGAATGTCCTAATTTCGTTATACACATAGTTACTTCTAGTCTCATCAATTAATATACTGTAACTGCGGTAAAATGCTCTCTGATGTCTTATGGCTAAGAAATAGGATCCTTAATACATTGTTACAGATATATATAGGGCCTATAAGAATATGTAATAATTACAATATACAGCAGCCCTGGGAAGTTTTCAAGGGTCCTCAATTTGAATGATCATTTAATGTGGACGTATTGTTTTGACACGAGAAGTTTGCCTCCGTGTGTCAGTGGTACTTTTGTCTAAATCATAGCATTTGACAATAGTTGGATCAGGATCTGAGAAATACTCTAGATCAGTGACGTAATTAAGGGGGACAAATGAGGCTTGTATCCCGGGCGTCAGATTGGGGGGTGCAAATATTAATTTTCACTATAAGGCAAGGAAATGAATTTTAGATAACTAATGATCATTTAAAAAAAACTCAGAAACTTAACAGGACAACAACGACTCACGAACCACAGCATCATATCCATAGAGCATCAGTTGGCTTAGAAACTATGTTTTAAGGACATTGTAAAAAAAAAAAAAAAATGTCTGCAGTCAAAAGAGCCCGCAAAGCTAAATTTTAGTCCCAAATTTTTTTGTGTTTTCATTTAACTTACATCAAGTTAAGAGATTTGCAAAATGTCCGAGTGTGGCCTAATACTCGAGACAACAGTTTGACTGTTTGTCGTAGTTAAATATTCTATTCTAAACAAAAGAGAGTTGATCATTCTATACATATGCATATCTCGATACAATTTTTTTAAAAAAAGATTGTGATTTGCAGTTATTATTATAAGAATAAGAATATGTTAAGGATGCTACTCTCAGATTATTTGGCAATCAATTACTAGTTAATTTGCTGTTATATCTCGTACTAAAAATTAAATTATGCACTGCAATTTTGAAATCAAACTTTACCACTTGAAGAAAAAATGGAATAAAAGAATTACTGTGTGATGCCAATATCAGGTGTAGTCGGGGAGCATTTTGATTTTGTTGGTGAGAAGGGGATATGCCAAGGCGAGTTCTTGTCTCGGGCAACAACTAGCCTAGTTAAGTCTCTGCTCTAGATGGCATACCTAATTGTAATTCTTAAAATAGACACACAGAAAAAAAAATTGTAATAACTATTGTAGAGCAGGGACGGATCCAGGACGGACTTCTAGAGAACGGTGGGTTGTAATACTGCCACTTAGAGCTACTTTAATGAGCTCCAAACTCTAGGATGAGTTTTATATATATAAAATAAGAAAATTTCCTCTTCTGGTGGGGTGATTGCCCCGATCGCCCCCCCCCTTCCTGGACCGGCCCTTGTTGTATAGCATGAACAAAGGGAGGCAGCATATTAGTTTTGTTTGAAAGATGTATTCATAGAGGGCTAATTCAACGACATAAACTCATAAAGAAAACGAGTTTTTTCATGTTTTGTAATTCTTTATATCTTGTCTATATGTTAAGGTTTTTGAAGCCAAAAATACTATATTTTGAAACGTGTTTACGATGGTTTCATATGCTGAATATTTGCTCGATGAAATGGCAAGGACGAGCATTTCTATATATATTATAATACAATTGAGCACAGAAGGTCGTATATAGACTATCATAAATACTTTTTAAAACATAAGACTTTCTCACAAATTTAAAAATAAAATTCAAATAACAGTACTAGAATTTTATCTCAATATTGTTCAATACCTTGAATAAGATGAATTTGTTTCAAAGTACTGTTACAAGTAATACAAAATTTAACATTATGTTTCTATATTTACATCATAGTGTCAAAACCAAAGATAATGATGTGATTTAATATCAAGTGTACACAAGTATGGCCTGTTTGGGTTCGCTACGTTGTGATTTGATTGAGGACTAGCCAACTTATTTAAAGGATCAACTTACAGACACTAATAATGCCATATGATTATTTATAATTGTTGCAAAGTGTTAGAAATTTTTTTTACTGAAAATGAAACTTGAATACCTTTGTTTTCACAAAAAGCTTATACAAATGGCTAATTCACGGAGAAACAATAGTACCTAACTCTATGTAGTATGGAATCCAGAGGTTCAATGCCGCGTTCACAAAAGCTCTCCATTGACTTCTGTCCTTAGCCAACTGGGTCCAGTTTCTATTTTGTTTCCCTATTCCTGAAAGATTCATCTTAATATTGTCCTGTCAGCTATGCCTAGATCTTACTAATGGTCGTTTTCCGATTGGTCTTCCTGTTAAAATTTCCTACTTTCTTACGTTCCTACTTTCTTCCATTCTGGCTACATGAGCCTCCTAGGTTTAGTGACCCTAACAATGTTTTACAAACGATATCAATTATGTAGTTCCTCGTTTTGAAGTTTCCGAAATTCCCCCTTCCCGTTTCTCTTGGGTCCGAATATTCATCCCAGGATCTTGTTCTCAAACACTTTCAGTCTACTTTCTTCCCTCAGAGTAAGTGACCATATTTCGCAAACATACAGAACAACAGGCATGATTACTGTTTTATATAATAAGATTCAATTTCCTCGACAGAGTTCACGACGGCAAGAGATTTTGAACTGAATGATAACACGAATTGCCTGCTTGTAGTCGATATTTAATTTCTTCACGAGTATGATTTTCGTCCATTAATATTGATCCTAGATATTTAAGAGTATCTACTTTATCAAAAGTGTGATCTGACATTTTAACGCATCCATAATTTGCAGTATTCCGATCTCAACGAACTTCCATGTACCTAGTTTTCTCTGCATTTACTTCTAAACCCATGTCCCTGTACGCGTTTAATAAGACCTCTACATTTCTTTATATTGTTCGCCTATCATTTTCTACTTAATTCACATCATGAGCATACCTCATAGTCTAGTGAATATCATTCAGGAGTCGATGCACTGACCACACATGACCTCAAATGCATGAATGGCAAAAGGTGGCTGGTAGATTCTGGCTCCCTAAGGGCTGCTGCAGCAGGAGCTTAATTTAGTTAGTTTCCCTAGAATTCTATGTCAGATGAACAATATGTTACTTTGAATTAGACGTATAATATTTAGCAGCACACGGATATATATAATACATTGCGGAAAAGTACGTAAACAATTTTTCTGAACACAAGAATTGGTTGGTGCATAGATTCGAATTGGTAGAACATAGGGTCTTTGTGTATCCTCACTGTTTTGTTAACAGTGACCAACATACTAGAATAGCATTCCTGTTCATTACTGTTACTATATGAAACAAGGACCTACATAGCTTAATGTGGGGACACGAATCACCCGAACACGCACTAGAAATCCAATGCAGGTTCCCGGCACAGACGAATAGGAGTGGCTACCGTAAGAATAAGAATAGATCTGCACCTATTTGATTCTCTTAAGCAAATAAGGATTAATCATCAAAATGTACTTTGTTACAACTGTTTAATTGTTTGTAATACTGTATTTCTCTTTAACATGAACATTTTGTTACAGTTGTCTGTCAGTGGTGTTTGTGGATGCCAAAAATGAATTGTTTTCGCTTCCATCAAACTACAGCAAAGACACACCTCCACATCTAGCCCCTGGTAAGCTAATATTATACATTTTAAACTACCTGTATTGATCTTTGAACAAATTCTTGCAAACAAAAATTTCTCAACTTTTTTTTTTTAATTTCAAACTGTACTTTCGTCATCAATTCCGAAAACGAATAAGGTGTTGACTTATCTTCTCTGACATATCGAGTTAATATTTACTTAACAATGGAGGACCACATTATCTTGGCATGTATCGGTATTAATCTTCACAGTTTACAGCTAACAGCTTTGGCTACAAGTTCTTTGTGCAAAGTCAATTCAGTCAACCCGAACAGGATATTGTAGGGTGCTTGTCTGAAGAGACTAATATTTATTATTTATTGACTTTCGTTGATCTCCCACAAAATCAATTATTGTTTGTATAAGAAACATGATTTTCTTTAAGACTTATCATCGGTGTTGTGGGACTATTTTTTTTTCTTTTCTTCCTAAAACTATTACTTATGTGTCAAAGAACGCTAGTCATTCGGAAGTCTTAGTTAATGAAATTCATTTGTCTCTGAGAATTTAGTCAATGTTTTTGTTCCGTAATTTTATGTTTTCGTAGTTAAACCGTGGAAGTGTTTGTTTGTGTTCTATAATGTATTATGTCAATGTGTATTTTATGTAATAAAGCTGAGAGAGCTCCTTTCCCAACTATCTATCCATCTCTGACGTCATGACCTGTTGAGACGAAAACACATCTACACGTGCCTGGAGTCAGCAGGAATACCAGCAGATCTATGTCTTTAAATACTCTCTCCAACCCGGAAACGGGGAGTCACTCGGAGTCTTTGGAGTCGGTTTCCGAAGTTAGTCTCTAGAGTCTGTCGAGAACCGGTCTTCGGAGTCATCTTTGGACTCAGTCGTGGAGTTGTCAAAAGACTGTCAACGGAGTTGATCCGGGGAGTGCACGGCAGACAATTGGGATCACCGAGAGTAAATTAGGAAACGAACCGAACAATCTGTAATTCGGTTATCGACGTACGGAACGTGGGACGGACAACAGGAGGAAAGCAGGAAGCCCAGCAGAGAAGATAGAGCTACAGGTACTGTGACGTCAGATTTCATCCCTTCTTTTTCTCACCTCTCGCCTACACACACACTCTCTCTCTCTCTTCAAATGAGCTGAAATCCTTACTTTTATTTCTCTCAAAATCAGACGGGTGTCGTCCGGTCCCAGGACCCGTTCTACCCTTGAGAAACATCCCAAGAATCTCACTTTGACGACACAGCTTGCTTTGAAAATACTTTTCAACTTAAGCACCCGTAAAATGCTGGAGATGCTGATTTCTTTCTGTTTCTATCCCCGTAGAATGGCGGATATGTTGGTGGTTTCTCAGTAATTGTTCCTCTATTCCCCCTCCGTAAGATACTGCAGATACTGGTTTCTTCTTTACAAACCTTTCAATTAAGTTTTTTTTTTTTTGTAATCATTTTCACCACCGCTACCCCTTCGCCACCCTCTCCGTATTACGCTACTCAAAAGCTAGTAGTTTCATTTCTTTCTTATTCGCTAGGCTTGTTTTTTTTTTCTTCTTCAATCCTTTGAGGAGTGGTGAGAAGCCCCAAATACCTCTTATGTTTTAAGACATCCTGTTATCTCTCTTCCTCCCTCTAAGTTTTTGCATGTGTAATTTAGACTTAAGTAGTGATACACTGTGTATTTCGTTAAACTAGTGCCATTTTAGTTCATTTTTGTGTATATGTTGCGACGTCTTGTTGACGAATTTTTAGTACCGCGTGATGACTTCTTAAATCTTAGTGACACGATTTATTTCGACCCTGCGGCTTGTTCGTCCGCTGTAACGGCTAAGTTTACCAGAAACTATTTAGAACAGCTTCGGAAAAAGTTAGGATTTTCTGAGGTCCTATCCGATATTACACCCGATTCTTTAAAAGTTACCGTTGAGAAGCCCATTTTAGACATGGCGTCAGGAGGCGATAACCAACCGTTGCCTATTCTTAACACCATAGTAAGACCAGAACCATTCTACAGTTTATTCTGTTGATGCCTCGCCATGCTGCAGCAGTTCTAACTGCCCATGATGGGCCCACAAGCCACAGTTAGTTCTGCTCTTCTGTCACCACTTGTCACGGATCATACAGAGCTATAAGTTTAATCATTTGCTATTTGTAGGATTAGGTCTCTGCTTGCGAACTTTGGAGCTGTTATCTTGTCTCTTTCTTAGTGTTACATTTTTAATTGAGAGCAGTGTATTATACTATTGTTTAAAATGTATGTACTTCAAACTCAGGGGGGGGGGGAATTTGCATCCCTTGAGCCTTAAATGAAGCCCCCCCTGTCATGAACTGTAATTTGATTAGGATAAAACGAAATAATACAATCTGTTTCCACTGGATAGAATCTAGGAAGTACTGTTGTTAGAGAGACACTTTACCGAAAGTGCCACAACGGCTCTACTTCATATGTAGACAAATTTATTTTTATTTTATTTATTTATTTTTGCATTATATATGCAATACATCTCCTCCTCCACTTATAAATTGCTTAACAACTATCAATAAATCACATCTAAACGAAGTTGGCAGAAGTACAAAGCTCAAGTTCAGGATAGTCTTTGTTCGAACAACATAGGACGATGTCTCTGTTCATCCGACATTGTTCCTCTGCCACCGAAAAATCTATTTTAATGTCGTGTACCTCTTTAGCCCTGAACACGTCAATTACTCAGATAATTCATACGACAACAAATTCCGGTGAGAATGTAGTGGATTTCTTAGAAATTAGTTATCAGTGAATCATTGTCAAATTGCAATGATATACTGACTGCATGTATTCTTTTTCCATGGATTGTACATTTATTGCCTGCGCCTCATGGGTAACTAGAATTGAAATAAATAAGATGGAACTCTTAAGGAACTAATTTGAGAATTGTGTCGTGCATTTTACGTTAAGGTAATTACGTATTATTCATTAGAAAATTGGATATAAGGGTTACACCATGATTTGTTATATTATCCAATGTTCAAGTTTACACATTTAATTTCTTGATCTGTTATTTTTGTCTATTTTAGGAGAAGCAGTCACTGTCTATGTACAGATAATAGTTTATCAAATTTCTGAAATCAACGAGAAAAATCGGGTAAGTTCACTATACTAATTAATTTTAATTGACTTTAATCTATTACATTCAATCACATTTTTTAAATCTTAACTAAAAGAACGTTGAACTGCACCCCATCTGCTGTGTGGAGCTCTAAGACAGCAGACAATGGTGGTTCATCATTAATTTCATATGATTTCCAGAAGTATCGAAAGTCTGCAGCCCATCGAACCACTGAAATTCCATAGAAAATGAAATTGGAATAGACACATCCAAAAATATTATAAAGATGACATCTCGTAGTCTTCATGAAGAAAATAGCTATCACCACGAGATGGCACCAGCCCATAATCTGGTCGCCAGCAAGAGATCTTGCAAAGTATTATATAACGCATCTGAGTCTTCTATATCAGATTCCAAGTCCGTTGGAACAAAAGCTTCCACCTACGAATCACATGAAACTATATAACCAATAACAACAGAAAACAAATAATGTTGAATTTTTTAGAGGCCCACATATTGTATAGCATTACGTACCCGTGCATCCAATATACATTTGAAAAGAACAATCATCACTGACAGGTAAGTATTTTAATTCTTCTGTGCTTTAGGTTAAGCTGATAGGTTAGATTAGGTTAGGATTTCCAGGTAAGTATACTAGTTAGTTAGGTTAGACTGAATAACGTTATGAGGTAGCTCGCTTCTATGAATGACAGCCATGTAAGACAATTCAGGTTTCAAACGAATCTCTAGTAATTGTATATATATTATTCCTATTCAATAAATTACGCAATTTCATTAATATTCTTTAATTAATTATTTGCTTCTTACGCTTATATAAATATCGTCGAATATATATTATTATCTGTCGATAATAATATAATCATGTATTATTCTGATTATCAACACATTTCTATCAAACATATTCATTGATACATATCCTCATTTGTAATTTACGGGTCATGAATGCAGCTACTCGCAACGATTGAAGATGAAATCCAGAAAATAGCTTTCCTATCAAACTTCATTAAAGCAACTAAAATTTTGAGGGTACGTTACTGTGAAGCTATACAATAGACATCAGGAACATCGGGTTGGAAGGAAACATTATGAGGACCCTATGGGTCCAAAAACTTCTAGAATTTCATTCCGATTAATTTCCGTTCGAGGATCTTAATCTCTTGTCTCTTTTTTATCCCGTACAATTTTTCTTCTTTTCTTTTTAGATAACATCGTAAATTTATGGCACAGACTAAAATTCAAGTTGTCTACAGCCTGTATAAAATTTATAAGATACATACATTGTAACAATATAGAATAACTTATTAAATAAATAAACGACCGAACCTCATAAACATGAATTTTCAGGACAGTAAAATTATAAAAACAGTAAATGAAATAACTATAAATACAATCTTGTAATCGATCACGAAGTGGAGCATTACAACGTTAAGTTAACGGTTATGTTGAAGAATTGTGGCATCACCAACGTTTTCTACAATTATTATAGATCATGATGAGTGGGAATACAATGGTGCGATCGGATTTTCGTAACTTGAAATAATCGCAGTTCTTGCTACTTTCAGTTGAGAAGCGTTAAGGCATCAAAAATATTTTTCACAATTATTATAAATCTCGATGAGAGAGACAGAAAGATACAAAAAATGTGATCCAACTTTCAGAACTGAGATATATTCAATTTTTGGGTGTTCAGGTCAAGCTTAGGCACACTAGTTGAAATGATTGTTCAAAAATGATAGTTATTTCACTAACTTCCTCCAAAAGATTTGTAGGAAGGCCTAGGAGCAGATGAAAGGACAATATTAAGATGAATCTCACACAAATAGGAACACAAATTAGAAAGTGGATGCAGTTTGCTAAGGATAGAAGTCAATGGAGAGCTTTTGTGAAAGCGGTATTGAACCTCCCGGTTCCATAGATCATATAATTGGTTAGTTAGTTTCCTAATTTAATATGTAAATCATATGTAGTATTGTAGATACACTTGCGTATATCTAACAATAAAATATACATTTTAAAAATAATTGTAATTACTTTTTTCATTTCATCAAATCTTCAAATAAAGTTCTTCATAATCTTAATACAAATTGCATATCTTATGTTTCAGCATAATAACTATCCCCTCTAGTAACCCCTGCTTTACTTTTATTATTATTATTATTATTATTATTATTATTATTATTATTATTATTATTATTATTATTATTATTATTATTATTATTATTATTATTATTATTATTGGTGGTAGTAGTAGTAGTAGTAGTAGTAGTAGTAGTAGTAGTAATAATTCTGTTTTATTGAGTTCCTGGCAATTACTCTCTCACTATTACTCTTTGCTATGTGTACAATGTTCGACAGCAAAAACTATTTTAAAACAAGGAAACAAGAGTAATATTCTTGTAAAGTAAAGGATTTTTTTTTTAATCGGACAAGCCGTTTGGGCTGTACACTCTTTACGCTACCAGTGTTAAATGAAAATGCAACGTTACCATTTACCTGGACCCACAACATAAGTGAATGAAGTTCGGCTCTTCGCAGACTACAACACTGTGTGTTGAAGACGCGCGACAGGTTGTATCTTCGCGTCGCTGATATTCGACACACACCCGCGACACGACAGACGCTAGATCTTAGGGGAGGGCGGGGCTAGTTGTGACAATTTTTACTTACAACCTTGTAACTTCTTAACAAAACATTTTTCTGAAATAGTTTCACTTGCTTACTAAAGCTTAGATCTTCCGGCATCCGCCAAACATAAAACTCTCGGAATTAGCATAATTATTTTACAGTAAATTATTTTCATACACAACCATATCATTTGGCACAATATGCCCCCTCTACGGGGCAGGTAGTGACACACATGGGGAACGTAGTGACAACATTTATAAAACATTGTTATTAATACATACTACTGTAATATAGTATTTATTGAAAAAAAATCTGTTTGTTTCAAATAACAATGTAAACCCAATTTATACTTTCCAAAGAACACCCCAACAAAGTGGATTTAACACTGTAAACTGACTATTCTTCCAAGATTGAATATTGACTTTTAATAGAAAAACTAAATCCAACCTCAATTTAGTATGCAAGTTAAAATACATAATTTATAACGATTGTGTGAATAACATAAGCTTTAAAAAAAATTATAAGTCAAGGATATATTATTATGAAACCACCTGATCCAAAAATTCCGAATATACAGGCTGATTTTAGGCTAGCTAATTTTAGGCAAACTGAGCTAGACCAATGAAAACTTAATCTTAATTTAAGCATCAGACTGGCAATTAAGGCAAACATAATAGGGATCGTTATTTGTGCAGTTCGCATGATCCCATTTTTACAATCCAAGCATTGAACCCATTCATCTCCATTTGCTGATTTGCTGAAAGGTTTAAAATACACTAAGCAAAATCAGTCATCATCTTCAGAGGACTCGGAGTTATCTAATACAAGATTTCTTCTGTGTTCTTCTTTTCCAGTGCTCCTAGTTTCAAACAGTATTTTAAACCCCTTACTTTTAATTCTGTTTTCTTTATTTAAATGCTTTTGTTTAAACTTCTTAGCTCACGAGGACCGATCCCTAAAATATTTTGCATAATCGCACAACTTGACAGTGCATAATCGCACATTTTTTTCTTCAGATTCTGAGAAAATTATACGTATCCCATAGTGACAGCATCATTTCGGTTGTTCTTCTTCATATATCTAAGCAAGAACATTCTATTTACATGGAAGATTTCTTGTGCTTTACGTAAGCTGCATGCACCTGATTCCACTTACTTCGCAGCATTTTCATAGTCCTCTACAGGTGATTTAGCTTTGTTTCCCGTTTATAATTACGAACCATCTCCGAAAATGAAACAAATTCGAACATAAATTCACAGGTGGGGTAAGTTGTGACAATGTCACAACATACCCCATATCGTGGGGGCCGTGGTGGTTCAGTGGTAGAGCGTTCACCTCTGGTGCTTGTGGTCCCGGGTTCGATCCCAGCCCCTGCCAAGTGAACTTTGTGGTGGACAAACACCGTGTGCGTGGGTTTTCTCGGGGTTCTCCCGTTTCCTCCCACTTTCTTCATTCCACCATTTCATTCATTACTCATTATCACCGTCTCCTTTAGCCTAACTGGCATAATCGTGGGACGTAAAACTCAAAGATTTCATTTAATTTTTTTCATGTCCCATATCACGTGTCACAACTAGCCCCACTCCTGCCTTTCTTTGTTTCACAGTGTGATGAACTTAAACAATAACGTGTTGCCTCCAACACATCATATGAACTAATGTAGGAAACACTATTGCCTAAAGATATAATAACTATTTTTATTTACCTCACCATAACCTTCAACTGACGCTTCACATGGTTCGGATTCCACGTTAATCAGTAGGTCCACACTGTAAAAAATTTCGCCTTAAATTTACTGACCGATTACCGTCAACTCTCGCTGCCATCCGATTACCCTAAATTTTACGGACCACCGTTTTTTCATAAAAAACGGCAGACCGTATATTTAGAAGCAAAATAATATTGACCGTAATTAGAAACAAATTTGGTACCGTATATTTTACGGTAATTTACCGTAAAATTTAGGGATCGTTTTTTTTAAAAAAGCACAGGTGTTATTACCGTACAAGATTTACGGTAATTATCACACCGATTCCGTATCTAGAGGTCCTTGCCAGTGCAGCGTGCCCTCTTGCTAGATCCAGTAAGAATTCTTGCTGGGCAATATATATTGACCCAAGTTTCATCGAATTGCTGGAACTGTATCAGTACACACACTAGCTAGCAATAATTTTTTCCTGGATGGATGCAACTAGAGTGCACGCTGGTCCACTGAAATATTACTTAACTAAAGAAAACACAAAAATGAACGAAAGAAGTGTTGCACCTACGACGTGCATAATATCCATAAGAATAAAAGTTGAAATTAATTCTTAGTTTCTAATATCGAACCCTTGTTCTGATATCATCTTGAACATACATTGCTTTTTATTTTCAAAATTACCAATTTTGTCATGTATTGAACAAAACACCTGAAGAGGATTCGATATTACATACAAAAAAAAACTATCTCTTGAATTTTATAGCTGAGTTTTCGCACGCTTTGAAAATGTAGTTGAAACAAACATCCATGTCCTTTTAAGATATTCATAAATCGATATTCTGTTGCAGTGTTAAGACTAGCTTTATCGCATGTATTTTCGCTATGAGCACCAGTAGAATAATAGACCTCAAATATTCTAATCAGCGATTCATTCGATTAGTCGCATTATTACGATTTCAGATAACCAAGCAGGCACCCGACAACATAGCTTAGAATGACCAGAACTACGACTAAACAAGTGTAAAACCATATGACTTCTCACAACACTGCCTACAGTATCCAGTATCCGCTATCCCAAATTAATAAATACGTGTTTGCATAATTATGTAACACTGGCATCAATGCTATTAAAAAAAAGTCACCAAACTTCCAGAGTATCGGACTTTTTCATATTTATTAAACGCTTAAATGTATTAACAAGGCACCAGAACAGATTATAGGTACTCACCCAAAATTAAAGATAAAAACATTTACAGAAATATTTTTCAAATCTAACAATTCATTTATTCAGAAAAACTAATGACAGCATGGGCGCCCGATGAAAACTTTCTAGGGGACTCATCTCCCTGGTTACTATATACTCTATTACATTTGATATTTTTTATTTGTATTAAGAAATTTAATACGTTTTCATTAGCTAGGGGAGCGACCCCCTGCCCCTCCTTCGGGCACACATGAGTGACAGTATTCTTTTATTTCTGTAACATGAAAAATTCCAGTTGATGCAACACAATTTATGTAATGCTGTACTAAGTACGGTAAACTACGAAGCACTTTTCCTAATTTTTTTTTTTAAAAAGTATTTCAACATTGTGATTTTCATTCTAGCTTCACCACCACTCGTAGTTGGCTACATTATCATAAGACTTTATACATCCAGCAGCTTCTTGGTTTCGAATCGTTGCACTTTGGAGCGATCTGCTTGCCACGATAGCCAACTAAAGTTTTGTTTGTCACCGAACAAAGTTCAAATATTAACATGGTGCTTTCCCATACATTACCTTGCTTAATGTTGAATTTCTAGGATATCTTCAACCTAGTATTTATATATCACATCAGAAAACCACACACTAAACAAACAAACAAAAGAAAAAAAAACAACACAAAACAAAGCACAACACATCCGAACCTACGCGCCATCAATCCTCACTTCGACCATGTGCTTTTTCTCTCCAATGCGCATGCCCGACACAAGCATCTGACAGGAAAACAGTCTCCTACCATTATTTTAGAAAAACGGTAAACCGTATATTTTTTATGGTAGGAGGCACTTATTTTCACGGTTATTGGTTACAGTGCACGTCTCATATAGCCTCGCTGCTGAACGGGACGTTAAACTCAAAATCAACTCAACTCAACTGACGCTATTGCAAAGCATTCCCTAAATTTTACTTTTGTCCACTAAAAACACTAAATTTAATTTAGTATCAACGCGCGACGATGTGTTGCTTCCAACTTCATCTCGATTAGTGCGCACCAAACTCTGAAACTTGCAGTGGCGTCACTCATCGTTGCCACCTCACAGAAAAGCATATATCTGCTTTGTCACTAGTTGTCCTGCCCTCCCTTGCTTCATGTGTTCTGGGAATGTGACACTTTTCTTTTTTTTTTAGCCAGAACAAGAGGACAATGCACTTTATATACTTTGTAATATGCAATTTTTAAATTGCCGTAATACCAATACGCTGTTACATTCTTTAACGACAAAGAGCAAGCACATCCATAAGGAGTACGTTTGTAGTCTGGAGTTGGCGGTCTCCCTTGACCAAATCCGGGGCCTAGTCAGTATATTGCTATATCCGCCACTGACACATGAGATATTACCTTCATCCCTGGCAGCCTCCCCTTATAAATTTCATTATGAAATGCCACAAGGCATCAGCGATATGCCCAAGTGCTTATAAAACATTATGTTTTCGTACAGTATACATATTAAATACACAGAACATATAAAAAATAACGAAATGTTGTAAAATTACATATTGGCCTGGGGGATCGCAGTTTGTGAATGTGTAAAATATATTTGGGAATATCTGGTCATTTGTGCTATGTTTAAAGTCTACTAAATAGTAAAGTGAAGCGATAAACAATGTAGTTTTATGTTTCAATTTCCACCAAAGACTTCATTGGCTTGGTAACGAATTTTGGAAAATGTAAGAAAGAACAAAATTGCAACATCCAGTGTACTTACCAATACGCTGTACTTACGAATGGAATGCATAACACTTTTTCCCATGCTTTCGTATTTTAATTCTGTTGGCAGAAGAGGAGTTTGAGGATGGCAAATGGGGCAATTGCCTCAGGCCCCGCGCTTAGAGGGGACCTGCGTTCTGAGAATGTTTCATCCAAAAAGTAGATACTAAAGCACATTGCGCACGCACACACCTAGGAATTAAAAGTCAAGCATCTGGAGAAGTTGCTTATTGCTTTATCGGCTTTAGAAGTAGCATGTCGGCGCTCGGCGACCTTTCACCATACTCTGGCACCGCGGGGTCATTTTTGGCACTAGGCCCCACGCGAAACTAAGGAATCACTGCTGGAAGTTCCGTGTACTTGCATGTGTCTGAATTTCTAAAATGATAGCGTCTATATTGAAAGTTTCTATTGAGCTCATCTTTTAGAATGAGTATCTGGTTGCTGAAAAGATGAATTGTGGCGCTGTGGCGCGTCTTCGATACATGAAGCCGCATAGTATGCAAAGGTATTAGCTTGTGTCAGCTGGCAGGTTCCCGCGAAAAGCCTGTGACAGTGTCACGCTTGTCACGTATTGTGCATAAGGTCGCACGCCACATCCTTTGTAACAAATGGGAATTCATTATCCCGCGACAAGCCGGCCACAGGAAAAAATATTGTCTCACATCTTCGACACACGAAGTGTCGTGGTGTGCGAAGGGCCTAGTCTTTTACACTAATGTGTCGGTGGCCAGCACTCATTTCAAACATACTCCCATTCATCATAATCTTACAAAAGTTATCCACCTCCCGGTGAGTGACAACATTGCATTTTCATTTAACATTGGGCGCATAAATAGTGCACAGCCTAAATGGCTCGTCCGATTTTAAAAAAAAATCCTTCACTTTAGATTGAACACATCATATTTATAGATTTTTCTCCTCTTACATTTTGTTGTAACTCTGATAAAAACAGAATCACCCTTTGGTCGGGGGACTTTTGACACACCCTGTATATACACGATAAAATTGTGTATGAAGTTTGGTATCTTGTACTTCATTGCCTTTTTTTCTTGAAGAAGTAAATTTGGAATTCAATTCATTCCATTTTATTTCTGAAGAGATATATCCAGATATTTGTTTTCCTAACATAACACTTGTCAATGGACACGATGTATGGATAAGGTTATTTACGAAACAAAAGGAAGAGCATAGAATGCCTTGTTTATACAGGGTCCCGCAAAAAGACCTCTCGTATTTGAAGAGTTGGGAATATGGCGGCGGACGGGATATCGAGCGATAGCCGTATACTTGGCATTTTCAGCAGCCGCAAAGACGTGGCGCGCTGAGATTCGTGCGTTTGTTGTGGAGGAGTATATTCGTAATGGTGGTTCTGTGATTACTACTCAGCGAGCATTTCGCATTTGGTTCGGACTTGGCCAACATGATTCTGTTGGTTTGGTGAATACTACTCAGTGGGCCTTTCGCATTTGGTTCGGACTTGGACAACATGATTCTGTTGGTTTGGTGAATACTACTCAGTGGGCCTTTCGCATTTGGTTCGGACTTGGCCAACGTGATTCTGTTGGTTTGGTGAATACTACTCAGTGGGCCTTTCGCATTTGGTTCGGATTTGGCCAACATGATTCTGTTGGTTTGGTGAATACTACTCAGCGAGCCTTTCGCATTCGGTTCGGACTTGGCCGACATGATTCTATTGCGGATAGAAAAATTATTCAAGTTTGGGTATCAAACTTTAGCGCAACAGGTTCTGGACTGAGAAACAAAATCGCCTGGCTGATCTCGGACCGTAACAACGCCGATAAATGGGGTTCGAGTGAGAGCGTCCATTCAGCAATCTCCAAAGCGTTCAGCACTTAAACAGGTCGGGCAGGCGATATTTTTTTCTCAGTGCAGGACCTGGTCTAAAGTTTGATCGCTATCGATAGAGAGCCTCCCCGCCACTGTGTCTCCACCACAACTCACACAACGCCCTCTCCAAATAGGGAGGTCTTTTTGCCGAATCATGAACAACGTTAATATGCTTTTAACCCTTTATTACACGAATTAATTTTGATCGTGTTGAAACTATTTTTCTTCTTTCTTTCTTTATGCATTACGTAGATAAATGTAAATAATATCCAATGATATGATTTTTTAATTGTTTTTACTTCTGAGGTATCAAATTACAGGATAGATGTCATGGTTGTATTACACTAATGAAAAAAGAGTTTAGTGTCAATATCAGCAGAAACCATGTGGTATGGAAGATTGTGAAACAATTATATTTTTAAATATTAAGAGTACAAAAAAGGGTTTTGTGGGAAAAAATTACAAATAACAAATGCGCACGTTTTGTGCTTTTCAAATGCCTTCTAACACTCTCTGACACTTTCTGTCCGACCTATGCCACTAGAAAAAAAACTAGTAGAAAGCTTAACTTCATTGGTGCCACATAACATCGGCGTGTACTATTCGCTAATATACACATTTTAAGAATATTATTGTTGTTATTATTGATTCAGTATGATGCCAATTGGCATCAAAATGCAATTTAGGGTTAAAATGTTAACATAGTTCTTTGTGTGTAATGCTAATAAATCAAAAAAAAAAAATGAAATGAAATTTTTGAGTTTTACGTCCCACGGTTATGCCGGTTAGACTAAAGGAGACGGTGATGATGAGTAATGAATGAAAGGGTGGAATGAAGAAAGTGGGAGGAAACGGGAGAACCCCGAGAAAACCCACGCACACGGTGTTTGTCCACCACAAAGTTCACTTGGCGGGAGCAGGGTTGCTAATAAATCAATTCTATAGATAAAAACCTACATTTAAGAATATCTGTATCACTTTCAATTCTTGTCAAAAGTTCTTACAAATTGTCCCTAATTCACATTTTTACCCTCATGTATTATTACGAACTTAGAACGTAGACTTTGGATTGCATTTTCTAACAGGAATATCAGGAGTAAGGTAAACCTATATTTTACTAATATTACATTAGATAGATATAAATTTACTTTGATTTTACCGATGTCTTATTTAAATCTGTTTAAATATTTCTTTCTTGGCCAAAAATTACATTTTGTTATGTGTATGGGAAGTAATCAAAAAGTAAGGTTACAAAGCCTGTAATCAAAAAGTAAGGTTACAAAGCCTGTAATCAAAAAGTAAGGTTACAAAGCCTGTAATCAAAAAGTAAGGTTACAAAGCCTGTAATCAAAAAGTAAGGTTACAAAGCCTGTAATCAAAAAGTAAGGTTACAAAGCCTGTAATCAAAAAGTAAGGTTACAAAGCCTGTAATCAAAAAGTAAGGTTACAAAGTCTGTAATCAAAAAGTAAGGTTACAAAGCCTGTAATCAAAAAGTAAGGTTACAAAGACTGCAATGAAACGTGTATATATTATTTCATACAACGAATACATCCAACGGATAGCACATATATTTGGTTATTTCTCCATATCGTTTGAGGCACTGGTCGTATCGTAGGATGAGCTTGAAGATGTCCTCCTAGTAAAAAATTTTATCTTTGCTTGTTCAGGGACGTTATACTGCAGAACATCGTGCGCAATGTAACAAACGCTTCCAAACGACATTTCCAATTCGACCATCAGATGGCGTAACGTGTTCCTCCTGTTGTCCTGAATCAGCTACTTCAAGCGAGCTTTGTTCAAATCTTATTGATGCCATGCTGGTTCGACCACTGCACCCCTCGTCGGTGACGTTTTCTCTACCAGTCGCAAATTGTCGATACCATTTTACGACATGCTGACGACACATTACAATCTCTCCGTAGACCTGTACCAGCTGCCGGTGAATTTCAGCCGCTGTTATATGTTTGGAATGGAATAACTGAGCGCACTTCTTCGTAAGACTAGTTTTCCAAACGAGTCACCATTTGTGTTTACCTATAACTTGCGCCGTAGGTGGGTGAAACTCTGCACAGTTGCCAACTCCATGTATTAAAATTACCGCACACTCTTCATTCCTTTATAACAGACGAAACTCTTAAAATGTCGACCTCGTAACCTTACTTTTTGATTCTATCCTATATTATTTTAATATTTCATAATCAAATTTAAGTAATAGCGTAACAATATTTATATAACGCAAGTTCATTGTAAAACCAGGGGAAAATAACTAGGTATAAAGAAGACATCAGCAAAATCATTAAAATTCCATTTTATTTGGAAGAAAACCAGAAAATAATTCCTCTTAAAAATCAGTTGCCTTAAAATTAAAGATGGCGTAATTACTTTACACCGTTAAACTTTCCTAGTCTGGTTGTACCCAGTGAAGACAAAAGTGTTATTTTTCTCCATTGCTTTCGTATTACTTTTAGAGCTAAGGAAAGATAAGTTCAATATGTACCAAGAAAATTTTTAATATTCTTTCTCTTTCCCATTTTTAGAATATAAAAATGAATTTATACTTTTACCTGCGATGGAAAGACCCTCAAGCAAGTACGAAACATAAATCGATTGGCCTTCAGAAGAGTGATATGCAGAAGTTTTGGAGACCAAGAATTGTGGTATTAAACATGGAGTCAATGGCTCCCAAGGTTGCAATTGAGGAAATGATCTATTTTTTCGTAACAGAAAATCACTGGATTCGATATTTATATGGGTAAGTACCGAATGACTTTAGCCTTACATTTGCTGTCTACACTCTGTTCCCTCTTACTTTTAAACTACAATAAACATAACTATTTGTATCCTTCCGCTATTTAAAAATCCCGATTAGCTCATGATGCCTCCATGTTTACAGAGGACAGGCTCATTTGTACACGTGGTTTCTAGCGAGCCTGGATGAAGAGAACATACGGCAGAAAAGTAGTAGTGCTGTGTAAAATACTGATTTCCTTTCTTTATTAAAAGTCCCTGAGCTTCCAATAGTTATGCAATGGCTAACTCTTTAAGACAAATGTTTTCCGTTAAAATATAAAGGTTTTTTCTTGTTTTATTTCACCACAATCCTTGTCCGACACTTTTGTAAATGTTTCTGAACAAGTGTCGTTTTTTACAGGATGAGGTTCTTAGCCTTACCCGAACCCCCAAGCTGGAGGACCACTCCTTGTCGTCTGTCCGCGACTGCTTATTCAGTATATTCGCAGCTAACCTCTATATCCAGAGGCTTGATAAGAAACTTGAAGATAATAGTAAAAATAAAAACATTCGGGACATGTATAAGGGGATCAACGAATTTAAGAAAGGCTATCAACCTCGTGCTTACGTATATATTAAAGAAAGCTGACGGAACAGTTCTCACTGATACGGATAGCCTGTTAAATAGATGGAAAGATTTCTTTGACGATTTGCTGAACATGCAGTCAAAAACTAATGTGCGTGGAGAAAAGGAGATACACACCGCAGAACTGTATATTCCAGAACCCAACCGAATATAAGTAGAAACCGCTATAAAGAAATTAAAGAAACACAAATCTCCAAATGTAGACGAAATTCCGGTTGAGTTAATTTTAGCTGGAGGTTAAAAATTGTAGAACAAGATGCACAAACTCATTTTCCTTATCTGGAACAAGGAAGAATTGCCACAAGAGTGGAAAGAATCAATCATTGTTCCAATTCAAAGAAAGGCGACAAAACTGATTGTAATAATTATCGAGGCATTTCTCATCTGTCAACATCCTATAAATCCTTTCAAATATTCTATTAGTAAGATTGACCCCATAAGCAGATGAAATTATTGGAGATTATCAGTGCGAGTTTAGACAAAATCGATCAACTATCGACCAAATATTTACCATTCGCCAAATACTCGAAAAGAAGTGGGAATACAATACCCCGGTACATCAACTATTTATTGATTTTAGAAAGGCGTACGACTCGGTTAGGAGAGAAGCATTATACAATGTTCGTACAGAACTTGGAATACCGAGACAGATAATTAGATTAATTAAAATATGTCTAAATGAATCCCAAAGTAAAGTCCGGCTAGGAAAATTTTTGTCCACGAGCTTTCACGTCGAAAATGGCCTGAAACAAGGAGATGCGTTGTCGCCATTATTATTCAACTTTGTTCTGGAATACGCTATAAGGAAAATCAAAGATAGCAACCAGGGCCTAGAGTTGAATGGTATTCGCCAGGTTATGGCATATGCTGATGATGAAATTTAATAGGGGATGATAGGAGAACAATATAAAGAAATGCAGAGAAAACTAAGTACATGGAAGTGCGTTGGCACCGTGATACGGCAAATTATGGATGCGTTAAAATATTAAATAATACTTTTGAGAAAGTGGATACTTTCAAATATCTAGGATCAATATTAACAGACGGAAATCATATTCACGAAGAAATTAAATGTCGACTAAAAGCAGGGAATTCGTGTTATTATTCAGTACAAAATATGTTGTCGTAGCGAATTCTGTCGAGGAAATTGAAGCTTAAAATATACAAAATTATAATCATGCCTGTTGTTCTGTATGGTTGTGAAACATGGTCGCTTACTCTGAGGGAAGAACATAGACTGAAAGTATTTGAGAACAAGATCCTGAGACGAATATTCGGACCCAAGAGGAACGGGAATGGAGAATGGCGGAAACTTCATAACGAGGAACTACATAATTTATACGGTTTACCAAACATTGTTAGGATAATCAAGTATAGGAGGCTTAGGTGGGCGGGTCATGTAGCTAGAATGGAAGGAAGTAGAAACACTTTCAAAGTCTTGACTGGAAGACCAATCGGAAAACGACCATTAGGAAGACCTAGGCGCAGATGGGAGGACAATATTAAGATGGATCTCGCAGAGATAGGAATACAAAGTAGAAACTGGATCCAGTTGGCTAAGAATGGAAGTCAATGGAGAGCTTTCATGATCGCAGCATTGAACCTCCGGGTTCCATAGGCCGTAGAGTTAGTTACTTCACCACAGTACTTGCGAAACCAAGCAGAGATGGAGTGGGTCAAGATTTGTGAGTGGGTTAGTGGGTCGTTTGTCAACAGGATGCGACCCACCACCCACCCCGCGACCTTCTCTGATTCACTACGACCTACCGATCCACTCTGTGCTGTACATTGTAGACACCATCTTCTGAACATTGGTGAATTTGTCTACGATTTACTTTGAAGGTCTCGATTTTTCTTTCTTTTTCATTTGTTTCTATTTACTTATTTGAGATGAGTATATCTAAATGAAAAAAAGAACTTTAGGCTCTTTTGGATATTGATATTTGTAATTGTAATAATAGCAGTAGGACTTACTACTTGCCTTATAGAAACAGTCGAATTTTGCACTTTTTTTTTCGTTTACGTTCGCCTACTTTACCTTGATTTCAGACTTTCAAATCTCACATTCTATTTACTATTGAAAAGTAACTGTAATTCAACAAGAAAATAATTATATATGATAATTTAATTGAAATTCATCGTAATATGTCCGTTGACAAACATTTTACCAATTTTGTATTGTAAAGGTCACATCCATGAACGATATATAAAACGATAATCATGCCTGTTGTTCTGTATGGTTGCGAAACATGGTCACTTACTCTGAGGGAAGAACATAGACTGAAAGTATTTGAGAACAGGATCCTGAGAAGAATATTCGGACCCAAGAGGAACGAGAATGGGGAATGGCGGAAACTTCATAATGAGGAACTACATAATTTATATGGTTTACCCAACATTGTTGGGTCGTCGTCTAGGAGGCTTAGGTGGGCAGGTCATGTAGCTAGAATGGAAGGAAGTAGAAACACTTTCAAAGTCTTGACTGGAAGACCAATCGGGTAACGACCATTGGGAAGACCTAGGCGCAGATGGGAGGATAATATTAAGATGGATCTCGCAGAGATAGGAATACAAAGAAGAAACTGGATGGAGTTAGCTAAGGATAGAAGCCAGTGGAGAACTTTTGTGAACGCGGCACTGAACCTGCGGATTCCATAGGCCGTAGAGTTAGTTAGTTTTTAAAGGTCAGATCCACCGATATTGTAACAGAGCGGTACTTGAGCGATTGACCGTTGAAATTGAAACTCCGATTAATTATAATTTCACAATTTTGTTTTATTACAAGTGTGAACTCTTTAGTCCATCGAGAGAATCACCCATTATTATGGATGAGAGTTAATGATGATGGATTTTGATGGGTAGTGGATCATGAGTGGTAGGTCAAAGTTGAATCACGGTGAGTGGTGGGTCAGTGGGTCTTGGGTCAAGTTTTCATTGACCCACGCCATCTGTGCGACCAAGAGTAAGCCATTTTCTCAACTTAAAAGAAGAACACATACCTATGACCTGGCTCTATGAGGGAGTCCGTTATACCTCACAACACGACTTAGGCGCGATACCTCTATTACTGCATTAAAAGAGTGCTTACGGAAGGTGTGGCTGCTGTGGTTATGCAACTGCCTATTAACTAACCTCAACGAATGTCTTTGAATTGTTTGGGTAAATATAAAATTTCGCTCTCTAGCGTAAAACAACATTGATATATCTCTGAAAAATTAATATTTGAAAAATGCTCAAAGAAGTACAGCAATTTACGTTTGAGGTTGCATGAAATTTAGTAACTGAGCATAATATCAGAAAGCTTCTATTGCTTAACATGGGAAAAATAATTTATAGTTACAATATCTCCTATCTTCCTCTATTGTCAAGTGGCTGAAGTTGTATGATAACTACCAGCAGCCCACTTCTATAGTACATACACACTTCATTTACCCTTGCATTTGAGACACTGTTTCTTATCTGCGCGCCGAGGACGTCCTTTCTTAAGAGATGATAAATGAAGGAAAATGGAGTTCGTGGAAAACGAATGTGAAACTTATATTTTTGCTTTCCTATTGAATAAGAAATACTAACTCTCGTTTAAAAGAAAATATTCTCTCGGTTCGCAGCTGAAATTTCCCAAATCTAGGTTAAACTATTCATTATTTAATGAAAGTGAATAGTCAGAGACGTACGCAGCGGGTGGGCCCTGGACTCCTCCCCCGAAATTCCGATTTTTCTGTAAATTTAGCATAATTTTAGGGACAATTTTTGGAATTTTAGTATAAAATACTCTGATATTGAATTTTGACCTCCCCGAAATAAATCCCTGCGTACGCTACTGTGAATAGTAACTAAATGTTATTGTGGTAATAACGAATGCTAACTTAAGTTAATCAACATGAAAATAGAGAATAACATATTTTCTTATTCATATTTTCTAAATACTGAAGTAACACACGGGAGCACAGTGCGTGCCGCGTATGAGCACATGCCTGTGATAATGGAATCAAATTCAGTTTAACGTGTCACGTTTATGCCCTTTAGAAAGAGTATGACAGTATTGGTAATGCCATTAGAAATGAGTGCAAATTTTTTTAACTTCTTAAATAAACCTCGTATGGAAATTTTCTGAGAATTATCTCTTTCCAATCGTACATATGTATGTGTTTGTTTGTGTGTGTGCTAGTGATTACGATAAAAATCTCCCTGAACTCCTTATATGGTTAAAAAAAAAAGAAAATATCTACACAGTGCATTCCGATTAGCAAGATTGCTGCAAATTTTAATTATTGTATCAGTTGGTTGTGTTGCGAGTAAAACCTGGGTTTTCACTTTGGAGTAGAAGCACAAAAAGACTGGCAGAAGCAAGTTATTGTGCTGCCAAAATGTCTTGAGCCGTGGCAAAAATGCGAACTAGAGCTCACGCCCCGACACACCCACGCGGTGACCCAATAAAGGTTCAGAAGTTGCTAAGCGAGAGAGCCTTAGCGAAAGAGAGTGGAATTCATTCTGTCGATAGCAGCGCGAAACAACGAGCCAATCATGTAGCGATCGTAAATTGGTATATTTTAATTGTTGGTGCAACTACTTGTAATAATCTAAAATATTATTACAATTATACATGTATTTTTCTATATTCCTGTTAAATTTTAATTTAAAAAAATATTTATTCCCCGTTTAAATTCTTTCTCCGCCACTGCTTCTTTAATGACCACGTTATTATACTCTCATCTCTTTAGTTTCGACATTAAAATTTCTATTTAAGTAAAATAAATGACTATAAACAAATAACATAAATCACGGGAAGGAAGGAAAATAATTTGTAATAATTCGGGACCATCTCATCCAATGAGATGCGCTAGAACGGTTTCCCGTAGTTCTCTTCTATCGCCCGCATCTCTAACTTGATTGTTATAGGTCCTATTGGCATTTTGCCCTTAAACCATTGGATGCTAGTGTAAAAAGACCGCTAAATCTGTGATGTTAGCGTCTTTTCTTGAAGAACGTGTGCGAGCATAGGAGGGTCAACTAATGTGAGGAAAAATAAATAAACCTTTACACACCATTAGTGCTCCGTTTCAATAGGATTGGACAGACACGAATAACAGAGGTATGAAATAGTGAAATAAGCAGAAATTGAAAATAAAAGAACAAACTAACAGCAGAAAGTAATAGGCAAAAGTGAACACAACAATAGTCATGTGGGCAGCCATATTGCATTAACTGGAATTTTCAACAGAAAATAAATAAATAGTGAAACGTTATTATAGGTATCTTCATCCAATAAAAATAACAGTGTCTCATTTCTTTCATTTATAGGTATTGTTGCTTTTTTATCATGGCAGCCCCATGCAATTTCTGTGCCGTCGTAAACATTGACATAATGTCAAGTTAAGTAAGGGTGGCCCACCAGGGTACAAAAATGTAGTTCTTTCGGCGAGGCATCTGCCAGAGATCCTTGACTGATCTCTGCAGATGTCCTAAACTTGTAATATGTAATTTTATAACCATTATTATCAATATTCCCCTCCACTCGGTGTAGAAATTGACCATTGCTTTGCAAATCGACCTATATCAAAACATAAAATTTAACAATCCACAATAGGCAAGAGTTCCACCGTAGTTAAGTATCACACCGGAAATATATAATTGTTGATTTTAGTTAATGTATTGTGTGATTTAGTCGTAGTAAAGGTCAAGGTCAGGTCCATGATATGTAGTATTGATTAGAGTATTTACTTATTATTTATTTGTTTTGTTTAACCTCATTTCTTTTAAATAATTTCAAGACTAAAATAATTATGCCGCGAAGTGTTTTTCGATAATTTTCGTAAATTTGATTCAGTCCATGACATCCATTTAGTGAAAATATACGTATGAAAGTGCAAATTTTATTGTTAGGTGCAAGGGATGCATTATCGTTGTCTACTGTGTCGACTAGGGTGCTATCTGTTACCCCTCGCTTAATGTCAGTGTTTTGTTTTAATAGAACAATTTTCACTAAACTCCTGCGGCGAGTTTGATAAGTTGCTGCTAATATGCAGTTATACGCTTTAAAAAAAAAAAAGCCAGGTGGTCTTGGGTTATTTTAAATATGAAGTTTTAATCTTGATATGCTGTTGGTAATTTCATGTAGAAATTTAAGCCTAATGTGTTGGGAGTGAGTATTGTTCCAGTTATTTTAAGCAAATCCAGTTAAAACAAATTCAGTTATTTCAAGACTGCAGAAAAGTGAGTGCGTGTTTTCGTGTTGTAAATGCTAGCCATGTCACTTACCTGGTTAACATTTACTCACATTAAAATAATAATAATAATAATAAGAGTATACTTTCGTGGCGGTCTATAGGTGTAAAAGTAAATAAAGTCAAAATGTGTTTGACCGTGTTGTGGCCGTAACGTAATGTAATACTAATATAAATAAATAAATATAAATATAAATGTTTTATCGACAAGTGAGAGACTCTTGGGCCCAACACCAATGATAATTTATAAGAATATTGATAAAGACCCCATGGTATTTTGAGTATAGGCCACGATTAATGGAAGTACATGTGTAATGATGAGTGCGTGTGATATTTCGGCGTCTTGCGCTAACTGTATTTGTTGTTGACAAAATTGAATAGTTCGGTACGCGTTGGGAAAGGAAGGTTATTTAGTTGAGTTAGGTAAGAAGTTGCAGTGAAGGAAATTTAGACTTTAGGTAGAAACCAACAGCATAATAGTGAACTTTCTTAATGGAACAACTGACAATTATTCAGATATAGTGTCAAAGTAGGTTTCATCGGTTTATACACTTCATGTATATGGATTTTTTTTTTTACCCTACCACTTTCTTTAGGCACAAGTCCATGATATCATTTCACTAATGCGGATGGTCAACTAAAACTGTTTTATGAAAGTTATGGTCTTTATTCTCTGACGAACGGCAAAGAAATATTTTATCCCGAAGTCCAAACATTATTCCAAGCGGCTGACTTGCGTGGTGTGTTTCTGGCGTGCAGTAGACAACGTGTTGTGTGTGTGTGTGTGTTGATTTGGGAGGATGCAAATTTTGTTGTTTTCTGCGATTTCGTTTTCGTACTTTCGGAATCTGTTAAATACAAGAAGAAAATCGATAGAGATGATGTTCAAACTTTATTATTGACTTACCACTACCATAAGATAACACGCCGCTCCCTTTTCCTCTTACGTTCTAGAAACGCGGCGCATGTCTGTAGCGAGCATGTCTTTGTGAGCTCATTTTGGGATTTTTGGCAGTTTTCCTTCCCAAAATGTCGGAATTTTGAATTATTATCATTATTATTTCTTATTATTTTCTTAGATTGGAGTCAGTGCTTTACTATTTTCCTGTCTTCTACGGACATTTAAAACTACCACGATTTTTTTTTTTAGAACATTCCAAAATTAAACAGGCAAACCCAACCTTCCGATGCAGTCGGCCGTAACCGACATGGACGTTTCTGGCAGATTACAGCGACTAGAGCGCGGGGAACCTAAGGGTAACGCCTAGGGTGTTTTCTCTTGGTTTTCCATGCTAGGACACAGCAATTCCAGCGGTCATGTCGGGACATTTCAATCCGCCCGATATTTGGGGGCGGTATTCGTTCGGAGTTTATGAAATAGTTTGGATATTTAGCGAATGTTTAAATGTTTTTTTTTTAGCGTGGGAAACTAACAATGTCCATTTCTTACTTCTTCTTCATACCCTGAAACTTATGCATGTGTTGATGATTAACGAGGACTGCGAGTTGGGAAATTGTCTAAATTTACGCTAGCGATATTTTTGGAGTAGGGGAAAATATATTTGGCATTTAAAATAGTTGCTAAGTTTTTTTTTGAGAAAAAAGAGAACGACTCGCAGTTTCGTTTACTCTCAACTAACTAACTTTGCCTGAATCTCTTTTGACTCCTGACTTTTTCTTGTTCTAACCTATCTCTTAATTTTAATATTCCCCTATTTTCCCTAAACATGTTAATATATCTATATAAAGTTTGAGCGTCAATTCGTAGTGGTCGTTAACATTTTTTTTAAAAAACTGTTTCTACATTGGTTTGTATTGTACACAGAATATATATTATACTCAATGATTACGTTTTGGGCCTATCTGCTACCTTCTTCGGTCGTGTGTCTGGATTATGGCGAGCTGAGTTATTCAGTGGCAGATTAACATTTCAATACACGTGTTTTTTTTTTTCTTTCCGGTTTCTTGCGACATAACTTAACTGACATCGTATTTCCTTGTTGAGCTGAGTGCAAATACCCATTCTGTGTAGGAAGAATCACAATATACCACCTGATTTTTTTTTCTCTCCTCCTATTTGTTACAGTTGTCGATACATTTGAATGTATTTAGAGAAAATTATTGATCTTACAAATACTATGTTTTTTTTCTTTCCTTTTATTCATATACCTAATTTTGAAGTAGCCTTGTTTTAATAATTTTGTTCACCCAAAGTAATTTTGTAACGTATATAATGAAGTAAAGCTTCCTAGCGCCACAGGGCATTCTATATAAATATGTTGTATGCAGTGGAAAAGGGTTGAAAAATAAAATTGAATTATGATGTATATATTATATGATTACAGGGACTTATAACGTTACGATGAAACATATATGATTAATCATTACGAAATGTTTGAAATAAGTAAAGAAATGTAAAGTTAACCCTGTATTTACCGATTCTACATGATTTTCGTCGAGTCCCAACCAACAAGTACATTATTCGAATTGCCATCTGGGGTGCTAGCCATATTTTGTTTGACTTTTTTTTTTTTTAAATATATTTGCTGATTTTAATACATTTCGTAGTACGATATTTGTGTATACGTAACATTCAATACTGTTAAAATTTTGTAAATTGGGTGGAGAGACATAATTATGCATCAACTTCTCAGTGAAATAGTGATTTCAAAAAAATCAGTGGTGGCAAGTAATATAGTAACAGTCTAAACCAAGCACTCAGGAATACCAAATTATATCTTTCCAACTTAGTGAAATCAAAGTTAAGAAGCTGTCCCAAAAATATATATATCCTGATCTAAGAAGTTTTGCGGTCGTTATTTTAAGTGGAAGCAGTAAAATATTAGACTACAATCCATCATTTAAAATTCCTCATAATGACTAATTATGCTATTCCCGGATGAGACTTATGATTTCTGTGTGGAAATCAAATTTTCTTCAGGTATAATACGTATAAATGAGTAAACCGATACGGTTCCTTCAAGTAGATCAGTTGAAGCGCTGATCAGAAGCAGGGAAAAATATATATATATACAATTATGAAAGTGTGCTGTGTACTCTTAGTGAAATTTTGAACTACGATCTAATCGAGATAGGACCCAATATAGATTTTTTTTTTATCAAACGATTTAAGATTTAAGTGGATGTGAGCGAAGAGACTCAACGTTCTAATTACTTCTAACCTCTTCAAGAATTTTGATTTTATTATCTTTGGTTACTTTGCTAACTTGAAACCCTTTCAAGTATCTTAAAGGAAGTGGTTCACTATTGGACGTTTTATTATCAACTATTCTTCGTATAGTACCAACCGTAATGCCACACTGATAGTGGAGCTAAAAAAAAAAAAAAAAACAGATTTTTTTTTCTAGACATGCTTATTAAATTTCACATATGCAAACGCTATGCAACTTCTAAAATGTGTAATATATCTATGTATATTAATTTCACTTATGTTTTAATAATTTGGTTACCGATGTGTTGGATACTTTAATAATCTCAAATGTAATACCGATTTCTTAAAACTTATTAGTTAAATCTGTTTTGCGAATGATAAAATTCTAAAATCTTGCTTTCGAATTTTATTATATTCTGTTATACAATTTTTTTTCTTTTCTTCCAATATATATTTTCCTTTCTCTGCATGTTAACATGAATATTTCATGTATTAAAATGATTAGTGGAATTGAATTATTTGATTCAACATGTATTAGTAGTGAGTAGTACCTGACTTTTGACTTTAGTGTTTAGTATAATTTAGGAATATGTAATAAGATAGTTTTGGTGTGATACTACTAATCTATGACAAGTCAACAGAATTATTTTAAACTTGGAAATCCATAAATATCAACATTTAACAGAGTTACCATCAAAAGCCTAATGAATAAAACATGAGGTGGTGCATCATCATGATAGAAGAAAATAATGAATACGGTAATTTAAGTTCATGGTACCATTTTATTAGGAATTCACTCAAATATGATTAGTACATTCATATCAATTCGCAGTTTACCAAGGAGGGTCTCAGTTCATATTCAATTATTTGGCGTAATTGAATATGAATCGGCCTCGTTTCGATTTACTGTTAACTTCGAATTTCCGATACTACAAGCTAACAATAGCATGAAATTACCTTAGAAAAGGTAATTTCGTGTCATCCTTTTTAAATTGAAAACCACTCGTCCTCATCCTCCGTTCTGGACACGGTCATATAACTAAAAGAAAATAAAATAATTTCGGAAGTCCATTGCCTTTTAAAACTTTAATACCTTCATAAATCATTTAAATCCGTTAGGCTTATTACAATTGCCTTGGCGACCAACAAAACAAATTTTAACCAGAATGTAGGAGGAGTGACGTAGTTGGGGGTTTCAATTTTTGGCGCCCAAGTAACAGGACAAGTGTCACCATAGTAACCAAGTTACTAAAAACACTACGGCAGTTTTCGGATAAGTCAGTGACTAGACAATGTATTTCAACTTTTGGCCTCCGTGTCTAAAGATTCGTAGCTATAGTGATGAAAATATCATTGAGCACGTATTATCTGCTTACATCAGAATTGTTCATGATTTGAAAGCAAACCTTCAAGTTGATAGAACCGCTAGCAACACCTCATTGTTTTGTTTTAAGGGTGGTTAATAAGCAACAATAATTTAAAAGTGGAGGAAGTAAAAGTAAGTAAATAACGCCGAAGAACTATATTTAACCCGAAGGGCCTATGCAAAGAATTAATTTATATTTGGAGTGTATATTTTGTGTTTATTTGTAAGTTATTTTCTATGTGTGTAAATGTTTAACGATAACATGGCAAATTCGAATAATATAGTGGGGGGTGGAGACTCCTCGAATACTTTGTGTTGCCAGTGCAACCAAACTAATGAAGAACCCCAAAGGAAAGTAGAATGTACCAAATGTCCCAATTGGTACCACTTCCAATGTTTACAGTACTCCGATACGGAGGAAAGGGAGGAACAATTGGCAAAGGATTCCAACTGGACATGTCCCAAATGTAGGGAAAAGCTCCCTGATCATAGCTCAGAATTAATGAAAACGTCTGAACAAGTAGACGCAGACTTTGAATTGGGTAAAGTAACTGCCGAATCTACTCGAAATGAGATAGAGCTGGTAAACGGTAAAGACGGAAATGGGAATTCAGAAGACGGTGACGCCGTCGGAAATTCAAGCCAGTCACCTGTCGACATGCAAACGATGTTGGCAGCGATAAATGAAATGCTAAAATCCGAAATGAATAAGATGAATAAGGAAATGAAGAAAGGATTCGATGAAAATAAGGTAGAAATGATGGATTTGAGAAAAGAATTGGGTAATTCGGTGAACCGATTGACTGAGGACATGAAAAACATGAAATTGGAAATACAGGGTGAACTTAGGAGCGAGGTAAAAAGACTAGATAGTGTAATCCTGGAAGTTAAAAATGAAACTTCCCAATTGGAAAAACGTGTACGAGATGTAGAAGTAGTTTCACACTCGGTCCCAGGTAAGATTCAAAAATTAGATTCGCAGGTAAATTTGAACAAAGAGGCTCTTACAGAATTGAAGGTAAAAATGGACTCTGTAAGTGAGATCAACGAGAAAATACGGAGTCAGTTGACCGTGCTGCGGAATAAGTGCGATGAACAGTCAATCAGTAATATCAGTAGGCCACTAAACCCAGAGCCTACTGTAGGAACGGACACTTTCGTTAAGCAAGTTTCTGAACCGGCTTGTCCGCGTATTCCTTTGAGCACTATTTTGGAAGAGTCTACTTCCGAAGGAACTATCAAATTACCAATGCCAGTGGTAAGCTCTTCCATAACGAATACAGTTGTAAATACGCTTCCACAGTTTAGTACTGTAACCAGCACAGTACCCAGTTTAAATACTCCTCATTCGTCTCCATTTAAGTTGAATTTGCCGCTGAGTAGTCTGGCTCCCTCATGGTCCGGAGGTTCGGTCGTGGGTGGTGTCGGATCGGATCGCGGGGCGTACCCTTCTGGGGTTGGTTGTGTCGTTTCTGCCGGGTATCCCTGGACGAGTGGTGTTAGTACTACTCGTTCGTCTCAGTATTCTATTCCAACGCCTATATTCAATAATTACACGTCAGTACCGAATGTGCATGCACCCATGCAAACGTACATGAGTACTAAAGTAAAAATGGGAGACATTGATCGATTTCCTAAGTTCGATGGCAACACTTCATCTGGTATTCCAAAAACTTTTCTGAAACGGTTGCAACAGTGTATGGATATGTATCCGTTCACTGATTACGAAAAATTACAAACTGCGGAGCGTTGTCTATCGTCGTATGCGGCTGCATGGATGCAGGCGAATCGGCACAGAATGCAAACGTACTCTGATTTTCTGGTGCTGTTTAAAGAAACTTATTGCAATGACCAGATTGAACGCGCACAGAAGAAAGCGTTGCAATCTACACGATACGATAAAACAAAGTATGCGTCGTTGCTCGATTTCTCCTGGAATATTATAGAACGCTATTATAGTATCACTAATGAACCAAGCAATGCCGAAATTATTGACATTGTAATTGGGTGTCTTCCGCCCGAAGAATCCAGAGCCATTGCAGCTCATTTATGCCAGGACGTGAATGAACTCGTCGCACGAATCGGTGCGTTGTCCGGAGCGTCGCGATATGGACTCGATGATCGACCTCCCCCAAGGAAGTACTTTGCTAGGCACGTGAAAGCGAACAATCCTGTACGAACACACGTTAACACGAGCTGCCAGACTGACTTCCTGAGTTACACTCAGACAGGTTATAGATACCCTCGCGCGTTTGAGTCGGGACACCAGAATGGTGGACCGAGATGGTTTAACAGATATAGACCAATTTCTCATCAGCCGTATAACAGGCCAAATTCTAATCATAATGTTGATAACAGTGAGTATCGCGGAGCTGTTAACAGACGCGGTAATAGTAGACGTGGTAGAGGTGGATACACTAATACCATAGATCATAGAAACAACACTAGTAACAGTAATAATGCCCATGGTCGTCCAGAGAATGAGTTGCGAATAGTGACCCGCGATAATGACCAAGAGACAAGGGTCAAGACGTCAAACTAAAGCCGCAACCATCTTGTAAAAAGGGGGAAGGTAGTTGCGGAGATTCCGTAGACCTCATTCAAAATTACGAAATAGTCAAAATCCAAATCGAAAGACCTAGAACCCATCGAAAACAGTCGAAAGTTAATTCTGGTATCTAGTGATACAAATAAGAGTAACAATGAAATTTGCACTGGATTCAAGTTAAAAGAAAAACAATTAGTTATGCTAAAAACTCACCCATTGTCATCTGTCATAAAACATGAAGCTGCTAAATGGATGTTAGTATATACCGGCCCATACTTAGTCCACAAAATACTGAAGAATTGCGCTGTTCTACATACACTCAAAGGAGTAAGTATCGGTACTCATAATTTCCACAATTTAAAATTATTCAATTGCACACAGGAGAAATATGAAGAATTGTTGAAAGATTACTCTAATTAATGCTATCATAAGACCACTGACCTACCAGTACTAAGTAGTAATTTAGTATGCTTCACATTATCTTAATTCACGATCATGGTTATTTCCCTATTAGAGCTCAAATAATCGGAGTCAATTTAGAAAAATTTGCTTTTTATCAAAATCAAATTTTTCTCGCGTCGAGGTGGAGAAATTGTAATAATCTAAAATATTATTACAATTATACATGTATTTTTCTATATTCCTGTTAAATTTTAATTTAAAAAAATATTTATTCCCCGTTTAAATTCTTTCTCCGCCACTGCTTCTTTAATGACCACGTTATTATACTCTCATCTCTTTAGTTTCGACATTAAAATTTCTATTTAAGTAAAATAAATGACTATAAACAAATAACATAAATCACGGGAAGGAAGGAAAATAATTTGTAATAATTCGGGACCATCTCATCCAATGAGATGCGCTAGAACGGTTTCCCGTAGTTCTCTTCTATCGCCCGCATCTCTAACTTGATTGTTATAGGTCCTATTGGCATTTTGCCCTTAAACCATTGGATGCTAGTGTAAAAAGACCGCTAAATCTGTGATGTTAGCGTCTTTTCTTGAAGAACGTGTGCGAGCATAGGAGGGTCAACTAATGTGAGGAAAAATAAATAAACCTTTACACACCATTAGTGCTCCGTTTCAATAGGATTGGACAGACACGAATAACAGAGGTATGAAATAGTGAAATAAGCAGAAATTGAAAATAAAAGAACAAACTAACAGCAGAAAGTAATAGGCAAAAGTGAACACAACAATAGTCATGTGGGCAGCCATATTGCATTAACTGGAATTTTCAACAGAAAATAAATAAATAGTGAAACGTTATTATAGGTATCTTCATCCAATAAAAATAACAGTGTCTCATTTCTTTCATTTATAGGTATTGTTGCTTTTTTATCATGGCAGCCCCATGCAATTTCTGTGCCGTCGTAAACATTGACATAATGTCAAGTTAAGTAAGGGTGGCCCACCAGGGTACAAAAATGTAGTTCTTTCGGCGAGGCATCTGCCAGAGATCCTTGACTGATCTCTGCAGATGTCCTAAACTTGTAATATGTAATTTTATAACCATTATTATCAATATTCCCCTCCACTCGGTGTAGAAATTGACCATTGCTTTGCAAATCGACCTATATCAAAACATAAAATTTAACAATCCACAATAGGCAAGAGTTCCACCGTAGTTAAGTATCACACCGGAAATATATAATTGTTGATTTTAGTTAATGTATTGTGTGATTTAGTCGTAGTAAAGGTCAAGGTCAGGTCCATGATATGTAGTATTGATTAGAGTATTTACTTATTATTTATTTGTTTTGTTTAACCTCATTTCTTTTAAATAATTTCAAGACTAAAATAATTATGCCGCGAAGTGTTTTTCGATAATTTTCGTAAATTTGATTCAGTCCATGACATCCATTTAGTGAAAATATACGTATGAAAGTGCAAATTTTATTGTTAGGTGCAAGGGATGCATTATCGTTGTCTACTGTGTCGACTAGGGTGCTATCTGTTACCCCTCGCTTAATGTCAGTGTTTTGTTTTAATAGAACAATTTTCACTAAACTCCTGCGGCGAGTTTGATAAGTTGCTGCTAATATGCAGTTATACGCTTTAAAAAAAAAAAGCCAGGTGGTCTTGGGTTATTTTAAATATGAAGTTTTAATCTTGATATGCTGTTGGTAATTTCATGTAGAAATTTAAGCCTAATGTGTTGGGAGTGAGTATTGTTCCAGTTATTTTAAGCAAATCCAGTTAAAACAAATTCAGTTATTTCAAGACTGCAGAAAAGTGAGTGCGTGTTTTCGTGTTGTAAATGCTAGCCATGTCACTTACCTGGTTAACATTTACTCACATTAAAATAATAATAATAATAATAAGAGTATACTTTCGTGGCGGTCTATAGGTGTAAAAGTAAATAAAGTCAAAATGTGTTTGACCGTGTTGTGGCCGTAACGTAATGTAATACTAATATAAATAAATAAATATAAATATAAATGTTTTATCGACAAGTGAGAGACTCTTGGGCCCAACACCAATGATAATTTATAAGAATATTGATAAAGACCCCATGGTATTTTGAGTATAGGCCACGATTAATGGAAGTACATGTGTAATGATGAGTGCGTGTGATATTTCGGCGTCTTGCGCTAACTGTATTTGTTGTTGACAAAATTGAATAGTTCGGTACGCGTTGGGAAAGGAAGGTTATTTAGTTGAGTTAGGTAAGAAGTTGCAGTGAAGGAAATTTAGACTTTAGGTAGAAACCAACAGCATAATAGTGAACTTTCTTAATGGAACAACTGACAATTATTCAGATATAGTGTCAAAGTAGGTTTCATCGGTTTATACACTTCATGTATATGGATTTTTTTTTTTACCCTACCACTTTCTTTAGGCACAAGTCCATGATATCATTTCACTAATGCGGATGGTCAACTAAAACTGTTTTATGAAAGTTATGGTCTTTATTCTCTGACGAACGGCAAAGAAATATTTTATCCCGAAGTCCAAACATTATTCCAAGCGGCTGACTTGCGTGGTGTGTTTCTGGCGTGCAGTAGACAACGTGTTGTGTGTGTGTGTGTGTTGATTTGGGAGGATGCAAATTTTGTTGTTTTCTGCGATTTCGTTTTCGTACTTTCGGAATCTGTTAAATACAAGAAGAAAATCGATAGAGATGATGTTCAAACTTTATTATTGACTTACCACTACCATAAGATAACACGCCGCTCCCTTTTCCTCTTACGTTCTAGAAACGCGGCGCATGTCTGTAGCGAGCATGTCTTTGTGAGCTCATTTTGGGATTTTTGGCAGTTTTCCTTCCCAAAATGTCGGAATTTTGAATTATTATCATTATTATTTCTTATTATTTTCTTAGATTGGAGTCAGTGCTTTACTATTTTCCTGTCTTCTACGGACATTTAAAACTACCACGATTTTTTTTTAGAACATTCCAAAATTAAACAGGCAAACCCAACCTTCCGATGCAGTCGGCCGTAACCGACATGGACGTTTCTGGCAGATTACAGCGACTAGAGCGCGGGGAACCTAAGGGTAACGCCTAGGGTGTTTTCTCTTGGTTTTCCATGCTAGGACACAGCAATTCCAGCGGTCATGTCGGGACATTTCAATCCGCCCGATATTTGGGGGCGGTATTCGTTCGGAGTTTATGAAATAGTTTGGATATTTAGCGAATGTTTAAATGTTTTTTTTTAGCGTGGGAAACTAACAATGTCCATTTCTTACTTCTTCTTCATACCCTGAAACTTATGCATGTGTTGATGATTAACGAGGACTGCGAGTTGGGAAATTGTCTAAATTTACGCTAGCGATATTTTTGGAGTAGGGGAAAATATATTTGGCATTTAAAATAGTTGCTAAGTTTTTTTTTGAGAAAAAAGAGAACGACTCGCAGTTTCGTTTACTCTCAACTAACTAACTTTGCCTGAATCTCTTTTGACTCCTGACTTTTTCTTGTTCTAACCTATCTCTTAATTTTAATATTCCCCTATTTTCCCTAAACATGTTAATATATCTATATAAAGTTTGAGCGTCAATTCGTAGTGGTCGTTAACATTTTTTTTAAAAAACTGTTTCTACATTGGTTTGTATTGTACACAGAATATATATTATACTCAATGATTACGTTTTGGGCCTATCTGCTACCTTCTTCGGTCGTGTGTCTGGATTATGGCGAGCTGAGTTATTCAGTGGCAGATTAACATTTCAATACACGTGTTTTTTTTTTCTTTCCGGTTTCTTGCGACATAACTTAACTGACATCGTATTTCCTTGTTGAGCTGAGTGCAAATACCCATTCTGTGTAGGAAGAATCACAATATACCACCTGATTTTTTTTTCTCTCCTCCTATTTGTTACAGTTGTCGATACATTTGAATGTATTTAGAGAAAATTATTGATCTTACAAATACTATGTTTTTTTTCTTTCCTTTTATTCATATACCTAATTTTGAAGTAGCCTTGTTTTAATAATTTTGTTCACCCAAAGTAATTTTGTAACGTATATAATGAAGTAAAGCTTCCTAGCGCCACAGGGCATTCTATATAAATATGTTGTATGCAGTGGAAAAGGGTTGAAAAATAAAATTGAATTATGATGTATATATTATATGATTACAGGGACTTATAACGTTACGATGAAACATATATGATTAATCATTACGAAATGTTTGAAATAAGTAAAGAAATGTAAAGTTAACCCTGTATTTACCGATTCTACATGATTTTCGTCGAGTCCCAACCAACAAGTACATTATTCGAATTGCCATCTGGGGTGCTAGCCATATTTTGTTTGACTTTTTTTTTTTAAATATATTTGCTGATTTTAATACATTTCGTAGTACGATATTTGTGTATACGTAACATTCAATACTGTTAAAATTTTGTAAATTGGGTGGAGAGACATAATTATGCATCAACTTCTCAGTGAAATAGTGATTTCAAAAAAATCAGTGGTGGCAAGTAATATAGTAACAGTCTAAACCAAGCACTCAGGAATACCAAATTATATCTTTCCAACTTAGTGAAATCAAAGTTAAGAAGCTGTCCCAAAAATATATATATCCTGATCTAAGAAGTTTTGCGGTCGTTATTTTAAGTGGAAGCAGTAAAATATTAGACTACAATCCATCATTTAAAATTCCTCATAATGACTAATTATGCTATTCCCGGATGAGACTTATGATTTCTGTGTGGAAATCAAATTTTCTTCAGGTATAATACGTATAAATGAGTAAACCGATACGGTTCCTTCAAGTAGATCAGTTGAAGCGCTGATCAGAAGCAGGGAAAAATATATATATATACAATTATGAAAGTGTGCTGTGTACTCTTAGTGAAATTTTGAACTACGATCTAATCGAGATAGGACCCAATATAGATTTTTTTTTTATCAAACGATTTAAGATTTAAGTGGATGTGAGCGAAGAGACTCAACGTTCTAATTACTTCTAACCTCTTCAAGAATTTTGATTTTATTATCTTTGGTTACTTTGCTAACTTGAAACCCTTTCAAGTATCTTAAAGGAAGTGGTTCACTATTGGACGTTTTATTATCAACTATTCTTCGTATAGTACCAACCGTAATGCCACACTGATAGTGGAGCTAAAAAAAAAAAAACAGATTTTTTTTTCTAGACATGCTTATTAAATTTCACATATGCAAACGCTATGCAACTTCTAAAATGTGTAATATATCTATGTATATTAATTTCACTTATGTTTTAATAATTTGGTTACCGATGTGTTGGATACTTTAATAATCTCAAATGTAATACCGATTTCTTAAAACTTATTAGTTAAATCTGTTTTGCGAATGATAAAATTCTAAAATCTTGCTTTCGAATTTTATTATATTCTGTTATACAATTTTTTTTCTTTTCTTCCAATATATATTTTCCTTTCTCTGCATGTTAACATGAATATTTCATGTATTAAAATGATTAGTGGAATTGAATTATTTGATTCAACATGTATTAGTAGTGAGTAGTACCTGACTTTTGACTTTAGTGTTTAGTATAATTTAGGAATATGTAATAAGATAGTTTTGGTGTGATACTACTAATCTATGACAAGTCAACAGAATTATTTTAAACTTGGAAATCCATAAATATCAACATTTAACAGAGTTACCATCAAAAGCCTAATGAATAAAACATGAGGTGGTGCATCATCATGATAGAAGAAAATAATGAATACGGTAATTTAAGTTCATGGTACCATTTTATTAGGAATTCACTCAAATATGATTAGTACATTCATATCAATTCGCAGTTTACCAAGGAGGGTCTCAGTTCATATTCAATTATTTGGCGTAATTGAATATGAATCGGCCTCGTTTCGATTTACTGTTAACTTCGAATTTCCGATACTACAAGCTAACAATAGCATGAAATTACCTTAGAAAAGGTAATTTCGTGTCATCCTTTTTAAATTGAAAACCACTCGTCCTCATCCTCCGTTCTGGACACGGTCATATAACTAAAAGAAAATAAAATAATTTCGGAAGTCCATTGCCTTTTAAAACTTTAATACCTTCATAAATCATTTAAATCCGTTAGGCTTATTACAATTGCCTTGGCGACCAACAAAACAAATTTTAACCAGAATGTAGGAGGAGTGACGTAGTTGGGGGTTTCAATTTTTATACAGCGATACATTCCTATTATAATTAATCTGTACCCATTTTACCAACACTGATCAGAGGCGCAATAATTAAGCATATAGCTTAGATGTAATTAAAAGAAAGAACGCTGTTATTGACAGGACATGTTGTCATGGGGAAAGACTATGACAAAAAAAAAAAAACTATCAGTTTGTTATTGACAAGATTATTAGTTGTTTTGAGAAAGATCATTACTGAGTTATACACACGAAATTGGAAGACATGTACAAAAGCTATGGTTTCTGTTGATATTTCATGTACGTATAAAACAGAAGAATAAATCGACGATATCTGGACACAATTCATGTTTATGGTTAGTAATTAGTAGTTGATATATTTATTATAACAACGTAGTGATTTAAAGGTACATAAACGACCAGATAAAACGAAATATATTATAAAAACACTTCGCTTTAGCCCTGATTCGTTTATGTACCTTTAAATCACTACGTTGTTATAATAAATATATCAACTACTAATTACTAACCATAAACATGAATTGTGTCCAGATATCGTCGATTTATTCTTCTGTTTTATACGTACATGAAATATCAACAGCAACCATAGCTTTTGTACATATCTTCCAATTTCGTGTGTATAACTCAGTAATGATCTTTCCCATAACAACTAATAATCTTGTCAATAACAAACTGATAGTTTTTGTCATAGTCTTTTCCCATGACAACATGTCCTGTCAATAACAGCGTTCTTTCTTTTAATTACATCTAAGCTATATGCTTAATTATTGCGCCTCTGATCAGTGTTGGTAAAATGGGTACAGATTAATTATAATAGGAATGTATCGCTGTATGAATGTCGCCCAGAACGGGAATTCCGTAACAAAAAACGAAATATATTATAAAAACACTTCGCTTTAGCCCTGATTCGTTTATGTACCTTTAAATCACTACGTTATTATAATAAATATATCAACTACTAATTACTAACCATAAACATGAATTGTGTCCAGATATCGTCGATTTATTCTTCTGTTTTATACGTACATGAAATATCAACAGCAACCATAGCTTTTGTACATATCTTCCAATTTCGTGTGTATAACTCAGTAATGATCTTTCCCATAACAACTAATAATCTTGTCGATAACAAACTGATAGTTTTTGTCATAGTCTTTTCCCATGACAACATGTCCTGTCAATAACAGCGTTCTTTCTTTTAATTACATCTAAGCTATATGCTTAATTATTGCGCCTCTGATCAGTGTTGGTAAAATGGGTACAGATTAATTATAATAGGAATGTATCGCTGTATGACCAGATAAAACGAAATATATTATAAAAACACTTCGCTTTAGCCCTGACTCGTTTATGTACCTTTAAATCACTACGTTATTATAATAAATATATCAACCACTAATTACTAACCATAAACATGAATTGTGTCCAGATATCGTCGATTTATTCTTCTGTTTTATACGTACATGAAATATCAACAGCAACCATAGCTTTTGTATCGCTGTAGATAAAACGAAATATATTATAAAAACACTTCGCTTTAGCCCTGATTCGTTTATGTACCTTTAACAAACTGATAGTTTTTGTCATAGTCTTTTCCCATGACAACATGTCCTGTCAATAACAGCGTTCTTTCTTTTAATTACATCTAAGCTATATGCTTAATTATTGCGCCTCTGATCAGTGTTGGTAAAATGGGTACAGATTAATTATAATAGGAATGTATCGCTGTATGAATGTCGCCCAGAACGGGAATTCCGTAACAGTATTATAGTGAAGGAAAGAACCCTGTATATTTTCAAAACATTCACTTTTTGAATAGCCCTCGTACTAATTATTACTAAATCAACTCTCCTATTAATTATTATTATTACATCAATATAAGTAGTTTTCTCTTCTCTTCTTTCTCCATATATATATCAATTCATTTATTACAACATTTTTCTTTTATTACTAATCACATATCATAAAGCGTCGATTCATTAAAAAATATTATTTGTGGGTCTATTCAAAGGAGGAGTGACGTAGTTGGGGGTTTCATACTAGCAGAGTAACAAACTGCAAGTGTATAAGTATAGTTCATATGAACATACATTTGTATTTACAGAGGCTTGCCAATTATACGATAATTTATCGCAATATACGATAATTTGAGCCTTATAGTACGGAACGTGTAATGCCGTTGGCTTTCCGCGAAAAGTTGTAGTGACGTTTATGCGGAGTTGCCAGTTTTATGGTTACTCATGGCTCGCTGAGCGCAGTAGACGCAGTTAACACTGTGCGCAAAAATAGAGTCTGAATGACCTTGCGATGAGTAAGTTAGGCAAATATGAAGGGTGGTGATTGGCTATCCTCTTACTACACCCCCAAATGACAAGCAGGCCCAAGCGCGGGAAGCCACAGCGTTTCCCAACAGGTGTGCCGCGACACACTGGTGTGCCGTAAATGGGCCGCCGGTGTGCCGCGAGTAAATCGAAAGAAAATTATTAATTCCATACTAATTAAATTGCAGGACATAGGGAAAAACGTATATTTGTATTTCACATTACTATGAATCTCTAATATGAATCTATAATTTTAAGTTTCATACCGCGGTACTTTTCTGTACATTTTTAATATTGAAAAAGGTATTTGTTATCATTGTTATGACGTTATGACCATTATTGCTTCTTTATTGTAGCAGACTATTTCGTAACTTCAAATTTTAAAATATTCAATCCTTTCGACAAAACAAACATGCATACGAGTTACCTACATTTGTGTTTGAAAAGTAAAAGAGATTTGTTTGTTCATTCGTTATTTAGTGATCTTCCTTGTTAATGAAAGTTTGAATGCAGTTTTCGAAAAAGAAAGCGTATTTTTTAAAACCTAAGTCCAATATTCCATTGCAATTGTTTTGTATTTTAAAATTAGAATGAAAAATAAGCATAATGATTTACCATGGTGGAAAACCAGTGATCGAGCTTTCTTCTCTGTGAGGTGATCAGTAATCACAGAAAAAGATACCAAGGTACTTTATATTTAAATATAATAAAATCTATGAGTGTGCCGCGAGAATTCAAGTTACACCCATAGTGTGCCACAAGTTGAAAAAGGTTGGGAAACGCTGCTATATACGATAATTCCCTTGCGATAATAGGTGAATATATTATAATTTTAGAGCGCATACTTTTTTTTTTTTTTTTTTTTTTTTTTGCAGTTTTTGAATGTGCAAATAAATTGTAGATGTGTATATTAAATAATTATAAAACACACATTGAAGTTTTTAATAATCGTTCCCGCTAAAAAATATTAATAATGATTTGAGGATTGACAAATGTGAACCCTGTATTTATTCTTTGAATACCATTGTATTTATGAGAGATGGAAATATTGTTGTTGTTCAAAGTAATGTTAATAAGGATAAAAAGAAAATGCTGAGGACAGTGACATCGAATTGGAGTTCGATAGTGAAGATTACTACATACTTTTATTATATATTATAGCTATTATTAGAAGCATAATACTTGTGTCTACAATTATCACGCGCACAACGATAATTTTAAAGACGAAAATCGATAATTTTGGGTTCTGAGGTTGGCAACGCTGATTTAAGTAAAGACATAATTAAAAATGCTTTATTTAAGTAAATAAAAATGTAAAACGGTACGTTCTACAAACCCCAAGAACCAAGGACGCCCATCAGGGAGGGCAAGGTGGGGCGCTTGCCCCCCGTAAGAGAAAATTATACTTGAGAATATCGAAAACCCAATAGAATTTTTACATTAGTTAGGGCAAAATTTGAAACTATATTTGAAATGCCGCTTATACTTGCCCCCCCCTTGGAAACCATAACATGGGCGCCCTTGCCCAGAACCGCCTTCGAAAGTCAATCAAAAGCCCACCTTAAAGAGAAGAAATTCTCCCAACACCTTGTGGGAATTCAAGGAAAAATCAATCTTCTGCTGTTAGATATTTTCCAAGGAATCTTCTCATCCATTCAATAACAATGTGAGTGATCAGTGAAAGTGATACGACAGTAAAAAATAAGGCAGTGAATTCCAATTTGTAGCCCGCGACACCCGTGACTTCCGCGATTGTAGTGAGAATTATTGGGTCAAGTATAAAATGTTTTATTATATTTTAATTTTTTTGAATCTAAGTACCAACGTGTAATCCGATTTGTGATGAATATGTAGCGATAGTGTAGTGAATTTTGAGTGTCGTTAATTAAAGTTACAATATGAAAATTTTACATAACCTTTCACAGTAATATCACCATGTGGGCGATTCTCTGGCAAGTGGTCCATTGTCAGTAAATTTTCAAAATTAATTTGAAACTATGATGTTTATGTTTTTTTCAATTAATAAGTAGAGTAACTATATACTGAGACACTTAAATCTTTTTGTAAAATATATTTGTTAGGTTTTGACCACATAAACTTTATCTGTTCTACGCCATCTTCAATGCTTTCCACATATCCCAATTTTAAAATAATTTTCAAACTAAATTCTAAATCGGTAATTATATGAACAATAACAGAAAATATAAAGTGGACTTTTCGCAAAAATTTGACGATTTTGTCTTAATTAATTATTGATTCGTGATCAACTTAAATACTAGTTTTTCTTATGTTTTGCTGTCCCGTGCGTAACGGAAAACGTGTTTTTCGTGTTTCCTTTGTAATTGTAGAAGATAAAATATTGAAACTTTTGCCCCAAGGTAGATTCTAGGGCAATGGTATCTAGTAATAGAGGCTAGATTATTATTACCCTCTTAGTGGTACTTATTAATTCTTTTTATTATCCTCCTTATTTATTTCATGAACGCACGGGACATTTACAGATTTATGCAAGAAAGTAAATAAAATCAAGTTATTGAGATTTCAATACGTGATCATTGTTATTGAGGTTAAACAATGAAGAATTAACTTTTATATTAACTCAAAGAAACATGAATTTTCTGAGAAACATGAGTTTGCTATTCTTGATTGCCTGCCATGCAACTTAAAGAAATCATCAACAAAGTAATTTTTATTCCTGTTTGCTTGCCATGCAACTTTAAGACCATCAACTTAATAATTGTCATTTTCTGACAGGTTTTTACTAGTAATATCTTTGTAATGTTAATGACACTTCAAAATTACAACGATTTCAACTTATTATTTTTATTTTCAGAGTTATTTTGGTTTTACCATGCCCTTTTGAGTTTGCGGACTATCCGTTCGATATCCAAAGATGTGAAATGAACCTGACAATGAGTAAGTACTATGAACGTTATTTTTATTTTGTAACATGATTAATTGTATTGTAGCAGATTTTTAATTAATTGTATTCTAGTAGATTTTTATTGTATTGTAGTAGATTTTATTGTAGTAGATTTTATTGTAGTAGATTTTTATTGTAGTAGAGTTATTGTAGTAGACTTTATTTTATTGTAGTAGATTTTTTATTGTGGTAGATTAATTGTATTGTATTGTATTGTAGTGTCAAAATTATTTTTATTTTGTAACAAGATTAATTGTATTGTAGTAGATTAATTGTATTGTATTGTATTGTAGTAGATTTTATTGTAGTAGAGTTATTGTAGTAGATTTTATTTTATTGTAGTAGATTTTTATTGTGGTAGATTAATTGTATTGTAGTATCAAAGTTATTTTTTGTAACATGATTAATTGTATTGTATTGTATTGTAGTAGATTTTATTGTAGTAGAGTTATTGTAGTAGATTTTATTTTATTGTAGTAGATTTTTATTGTGGTAGATTAATTGTATTGTAGTATCAAAGTTATTTTTTTTGTAACATGATTAATTGTATTGTATTGTATTGTAGTAGATTTTTATTGTAGTAGATTTATTGTACTAGATTTTATTTTATTGTAGTAGATTTTTGTAGTAGATTTTTATTGTAGTAGATTTATTGTACTAGATTTTATTTTATTGTAGTAGATTTTTTAATTGTATTGCAGTAGATTAATTGTATTGTAGTAGATTTTATTTTATTGTAGTAGATTTTTATTGTGGTAGATTAATTGTATTGTAGTATCAAAGTTATTTTTATTTTGTAACATGATTAATTGTATTGTAGTAGATTAATTGTATTGTATTGTATTGTAGTAGATTTATTGTACTAGATTTTATTTTATTGTAGTAGATTTTTGTAGTAGATTTTTATTGTAGTAGATTTATTGTACTAGATTTTATTTTATTGTAGTAGATTTTTTAATTGTATTGCAGTAGATTAATTGTATTGTAGTAGATTTTATTGTAGTAGATTTTTATTGTAGTAGAGTTATTGTAGTAGATTTTTTTTATTGTAGTAGATTTTTATTGTGGTAGATTAATTGTATTGTAGTATCAAAGTTATTTTTATTTTGTAACATGATTAATTGTATTGTAGTAGATTAATTGTATTGTATTGTATTGTAGTAGATTTTTATTGTAGTAGATTTATTGTACTAGATTTTATTTTATTGTAGTAGATTTTTGTAGTAGATTTTTATTGTAGTAGATTTATTGTACTAGATTTTATTTTATTGTAGTAGATTTTTTAATTGTATTGTAGTAGATTAATTGTATTGTATTTTATTGTAGTATCAAAGTTAATTTTATTTTGTAACATGATTAATTGTATTGTAGTAGATTTTTAATTTGAATACTAATTTGAAGATAATGAATCCAGTGAAACTATATTTAAAGATATACGTCCATGCGGTCATAAGAAAATTTACATCAAAATTGGAATATTTATATTTATTTATATCTCGAATTCGAGATCACTTTTCAAGGCATCCCATGGTCACTTTTGTTTTAAAATAATTGCATTAGATTCAGCGTCTTCAAATTAGCATATAAAGTACAGTTAAATTTAACCTAATGTATGGATTTGTTACTAGTGGTGTGATCGATAGTTGTTTGATCGCCAATATCTCGGGAACAGAGAACCAGCACAACATAATATTTCACAAGGTTATATAGCAGGTCAGGACCTAGCACCATGCCATCTTGGTCCCTATCAGATGACTTCGCTTAAACTCGTATGATGTATAATGTTCTTGATTTTTAGAGGGGGAAATCAAATTATGGACGAAAAATAACTTCAGACTCAGTACCAAAACCTATTTTCAGAGACAATCGAGGGACACAAAATCGAAATTGATTTCTGGAGAAAGACTATTCTGGCTCTAGAACTGATATTGAAGTGGGAGCGAAATTATAGAGAAAAGAGAAAAGTTTTGTAACAAAACCGCTGTAGGTGATTCTTTCCGGCGATTTTGCAATTGCTTAATACTAGGGATGGCCACAAAGTTCCGGTTCCGACGGAACCGGTTCCGCGAGGAACCGGTTCTCGGAGATCCGGTTTTCAGAACCGGTTCTGGAACCGGTTCCGGACCTGGATCCGAAAACCCGGTTCCAGAACCGGATCTTAGGAACCGGTTCCAGATCTGGATCTGAAAACCCGGTTCCAGAACCGGATCTTAGGAACCGGTTCCAGATCTGGATCCGAAAGCCCCCAAAGACCCGTAAAGGAGGCACTAAGTTCACCTTCTGAAATAAAGCAAAGAGGACCATGCGCTTGTGCTTTCCCGCCCAGACCCGCTTGTGCCCCCAGAAAAAAATGTTGGTCCACCAGTGGGTGTTCAGCCAAATGAGTTGACCTGTTTGCCTGTTTAGCCAATGAGTTTGCCAGTTACCCAGTTTATTTAGCCAAATGAGACAAGCTGCCGCCGCCTGGGCGCCTGCCTGTCGCTTCCACCATTTCATCTAGCATACTGTTCACAGCTTGCCAGAAGCTCGGGTTTAGCGTAGGGATGGTCACAAAGTTTCGGTTCCAGCGGAACCGGTTCTGTTTTCAGAACCGGTTCCAGACCTAGATCCGAAGAACCGGTTCTAGACCTGGATCCGAAGAACCGGTCCTAGACCTGGATCCGAAGAACCGGTTCCAGACCTGGATCCGAAAAACCGGTTCCGGAACCGGATCTTCTAGAACCGGATCCGTTCAGACCCGAAAACCGGTTCTACCAAGAACCGGTTCTGGCCATCCCTACTTAATACCGTCTGCAGCTTGCAACGACCTTGAGCTGAAAATGTTAAAACATACAACCTCTGTCCAGAAAATTCTGTGAACGACATCATACTGCTCACGGTGGTAAGAGTATGCCACCGTCATATTCTGCACCGGACAGGTCAAAATATTTCTGAACGTATTCCTGAGCAGGGTGCTTATCGTCCGTAAATAGCATATCGTAGAGTGAGGTTGTAGTTCGCGCGGTCGAAACCAAAAATGGATACCAAAATGGAGCAGCGAACGAATATGCTGTTCTGTTTCAAACTTGCAAAATCAGCGAAACAGACTCGTGAAATGTTAACTACAGTTTACGAATAATGTGCTATCACCCTGAAATGTGTTTATGAGTGTTTTAAACGTTTTCGACAAAGGAAAAACATCGTGGAAGACCTCCCTGAACTGACCGGCCTGTAACTACACGCACCCCCGAACAACGTACAGGAAGTGAAAGAACTTTTGACCCAGGATCGTTGTGTGATACTGCGAATGATAGCAGAGAATGTGGAAATTAGTCGTGAGGCAGCCCACCTCATAGTGGCCTAGGATTCGGGTAAACGCAAACTTTGCTCCCGACTTGCATGCTTTGACGCCGAATAAATGCAACTTCGGCTTGATGCCTGCGGAACAAGCATCAAAGTATGGAGTAGCCGGTTCCAGGGTCACCGAAAAGCAAGAAAATACGAATTGGGAGATCCCGCATCAAAACAATGCTTATGGTGTTCCTCGAATCTGAGGGGTCTCATCTATGAAGAATTCCCTCTATGAGGACACAACATTAAATGCCGTTACGTACGTTGAAAAACTGAATCGTCTGCTGCAACGGTCAAGCGCGTACCCCCAGTAATAAAGGAAGGCGACTGGACTTCGCTCCACGACAATGCCCAACCACACACTGCCATTCTAGTGCCACAGTTCCTGGACAACAGGGGAGTTGTGCCACTCAACTACCCACGCTACTCCCCACGCTTGCCTCCCTTGGACTTCTTGTTCACCAAATTGAAATCAGCCCTGAAGGGCTGGAAGTTTGTGTACATACAACGTAATGTTATGACCCAGCTTAAATCCATCCGTAAAGACGAAGGCGCAAGGAGTTTCCAAGACTTGTCCAGCCGTTTCCGAAAGTGCATTACCATCAACTGAGATTACTTCGAAGGACAGTAACTGCTGTTTCAGGTAAGATAATGGATTTGAAATATAGACACATTCACCGAACTTTCTGGACAAAGATTATTTCGATTCTCTTTTCGACATACCCTGAATTACGATCTACGTTAAAAAAAAAAAAAAAACACTTTTGGTTCTGTTACCATTAAGAAACCCCTATAAAGAAATCAATACGAAACCTATGTAGGTGAAATGCGTCAACCTTATGATATTCACGATTGTCAAATAGCAGAGGATCAATTACTTCCAAAACATAATTAAAGTTATAAAATACCTGAAATAAATTGTTTAAGCTGATCTTCTAAGTAAAATTTCAAAGTTACACAAAATAGACATCTTTTAAATTATACAGTGTTGCTAATTGCAAAATTTAGGTCTCACAAAAATGTTTTATTTTTCTTTTGTTCTTTTCGGGCAAGGAGTACATAGTGAAAACGATGTTCGACTACAATGGGGGAAGAAAAATCCAGTGGCATTTAATTCCTGGAAAGGACCTACAGAAGAAGAATTACCTACTTACGATGTCTCGTTATGTGCAGTAGCAAAGCCAGCTGTTCGTTATGGAGCTAGTGGTAATATTTCCTAAATTTTTCTTGTGTATTACCAATAATTTGGGATTAATAAATAAACACTGGTAAATGTAGTGTTAAGTTTGAAATGCGGATTTAATTTGTATCAAATTTAGCTTACATCAGAACTGGCTTCAGCAGTGGTTCTTAAGAAGCCCCATCACGGCGTAAAATACCGCTAATTTTACAGTAATTATGTGTTATCTTCAAGTAGATAAAAGATAATCGAAAAGTGGAACACGAGCTTGCTAGACAATATTATTTTACATGAGATACCGTTATCACGAGTCACCTAGTAGCTCTCCGTTTGCAGCCATTTATAAACGCGAAAGTACATGAAGACTTTCTAAATGGCTGGAAATCGAAAGTAGATAAGTGAGTCGTGATAACAGTATCTCATGTAAAATAATATTGTCTACCGAGCTCTTGTTCCACTTTTCGATTATCTTTTATGTATTTGGAGATATAATTACTGTAAAATTAGCGGTGTTTTAATTTCGCTGTTATGGGACCATTTAAACTAATTACAAAGTTAAAATTTGCAATAAAAAAGATATAAAGAACTAAGAAAAAAAGATACAAAGGTTTAACCATAGCTGCACCATGAAATGGATAATTAGGGAGGGGGTATTACAGAACAAAATTACTCAAAAAGTTCAAAATTACTTATTGTTCTAGTAGTGCCATGTGCCAGGAGAATGTGGGGTGAAAGATGCAGGGCATAGAAGATGGGCAGCACCAGTAACAGACTGTTCTACCTTTTTGAAAATCTAAACATACTTCTTTCCTCATACATACACAATTTGGGAATTTTGTCATTTTCCTTTAAGCTCCTACTTCATTTATTTTACTTCTTCTCGATTACTTATTACTGATCTTGCTCGTCTGCACCTGTTCTTCTAATTTTTCATCTTGACTTTTCTTTCTTTCTTCAGTTGCCTCTTCTTCTTCACTATACATTCTTTTCGCATTTCCCTGTCTTTAAATTCTTTTCAGAAGTCCCTTGTATTCTGTTTATGGTTAATCTTTCATTTCTACTTCAATTCTTAATTCTTCCTTTTCCTTTAGTGTTATTACTTCGTATCGTTTCCTCACAGACTTCTTACTTTGTTATTTATGAACACGAAGAAATTAAATGTCGACTAAAAGCAGGCAATTCGTGTTATTATTCAAATCAAAATCTTTTATCGTCGCGAATTCTGTCGAGGAATTTGAAGGTTAAAATATATAAAACGATAATCATGCCTTTTGTTCAGTATAGTTAGGAAACATGACCGCTTATTCTGACAGAAAAATGAAGACTGAAAATATTTGAGAACAAGATCCTGAGACGAATATTCAGACTCAAGAGGAACGAGAATGGGAAATGGCGGAAACTTCATAACGAGGAACGACATAATTTATACGGTTTACCCAACATTGTTAGGGTCATCAAGTCTAGGAGGCTCAGGTGGGCAGATCATGTAGCCAGAATGAAAAAAAAAAGTAGGAACGCTTTCGATGTTTTAACTGGAAGACCAATCGGAAAGCGACCATTAGAAAGACCTAGGCGCAAATGGGAGGACAATATTAAGATGGATCTCGCGGAAAAGGAATACAAAGTAGAAACTGGATCCAGTTGCCTAATGATAGAAGTCGGTGGAGAGCTTTTGTGAACGCGGCATTGAACCTCCGGGTTCCATAGACCATGAAGTTTTATATTATTATTATTATTATTATTATTATTATTATTATTATTATTATTATTATTATTATTATTATTATTATTATTATTATTATTATTATTATTATTATTATTATTATTATTTCTGAAGAGTGATAATTCAATGCTGCATTTGAAGTCGCAGAGTACTCATGAAATATTTACAGTTTACGAAGGAGGGGTGCCAAGTAAACAAACTTCGAAGTCTCTGTTTTAGAATTTTATTATCAAGGATCTTATAAAATAGAGGATCTGCCCTTACAACAAAATCTTCAAGCCATACGTCACAGTTTCGCCACCCCTACTCTGCCCACTCCGCCCAATAGGATCGCAATGTTTTGAGCCAACAATCATGGCGGAAACGAAAGTAGCCAATTAGACGATGGCAGAAACGAGAGTAGCCAATCAGACGTGTTGTTTTTTGGTTGTTTTTTTGGCTAAATTGATTTAATAGGATGAAGATATATATGGGCAGATCCTCTATTTATAACATCCTTGTTTATTATAGTCTTTTAGCTAATTAGTTTTGCCTTTTCGGTAAGTATAATATGTTTGTATATTCCATCTTCCAGGTAATTTTTCTCGACTTATCGTACAAATCTACATGGCAAGAGGCCTGCGTGCCTATATTCTGTCAATCTATGTTCCAAGCACTATATTTGTGTTGGTGTCATGGTGTAGCTTCATGGTCACCCCGGAGATGGTTCCAGGAAGAGCAATTATGATAGTTACAAGCCTTTTGTCACTAATTACAATGTTCCAAACCACAACGTAAGTAATAACAATAATAATAATTATTATATCATATTGTTACAATACTCTGAACAATTCGAAGCAGAAGTATCTTTCATGTGTGCATGAAATTGAAACTGAAATGTCACAGTTTTACATTAATAGTATGTGGGACACTCAAGGACATCTTTGTGCCCCTGGGTACCTGGCTCAGGGTTTATGGTCCTTATTCAGGAGCCATGACCATGGGTGCCTAGAACCACCTCCTCTAAATTTTGGCAGGATACCTTTGCCCACTTGCTAAATTTGAGAAGGAGTATCTAGGACCGACCCTGTAATTTCTAGCAATTTTATACCGATGAAAGGAACAAGGTGGACCACCAAAACTTGCAGTGGTATATATTAGGTTCCTAGAGAACAGTTATCAATTATTGTTTTCCTGACAATTCCCAAATATAAGGGATGGTCCTAAGTACGCTGCCAAAATTTAGAGAGGATGTTCCTATGCACCCCTGTTCATTGTCCCTGGCCACAGAACCAAGGACTCAGGGGCACAGAAATGTCCTCAAGTGTCCCCCAATACTACTTACGCCCACGGCCTTACAGTTAGATGATTAATGAAATTGAATGTTTGTGCTCTCTCATCGAGAATCAAAGCCCAGACCTCAGTCAAACGCTATATATTGCTTTTCCCTAAGATATTTTAAGCGACAAATAGCAGGAAGTGGTAATAACTGCAAAAAGCTCCCATGCCCGCGTTTTCGCCTCCTTAACTTTAATGTACTACTCCTTGCCTCTATTCTTTGCCACTTGCTCCGGTTTTTGCGCTTTCCGTTGAGATTTCAATATAATCTCTTTGTGAAACTCTGTGCTCCTAAAAATTATACATCACTGTGAAACATATTTGTATAAACTGTTGCATAAATCAGGCGGTCGCTCCATTAACTACCATGGGAGAAACTTTTTGGTGATTATTCCTCCATGGTTCAATTTATTTTAATGCTATTAATAATCTTTTTTTGTAATCCAAAATTTGTTGAAAATCCATCAGGAGGGTCAAAATAAGAGGTGCGCATCCAGAAATTTTTGTTGGGGAGGGTTCAAGCTTTTAAATAAGACTTGTAGAATTTTTAATGTTATTAATTAAGATATATATTATTCAATTTTATATTTCTATTGTTTCACTAATTTGTTACTCCTTGTATATTTTGATCGTTTGTTTCTGATTAATTGCTTTTGTAGCGTTTGTAAAATTTTCTTTGTAACTATCTAAACATAGTTAATTACTTTTTGGATTAATTCTGTTTAATGCAATAACAAACACGTTTTGCTGAGAAAAAATACTACTTTTGCGAATGCTGGAGTGTCCTCAATCTATACTATTCTTCTTACATGTCATAGTCTAATTAATAAACTGCTTTGTGATGTTCAGTATTTATTTATTTTTCCTCAAGTAATTAATCTGTCTTTCCTAATCATACAAGACGAAATTATTTTTCACGTCATATCTACACATATGAATAAAGAGGAAAGTGAGTGTTCGTAACTTAATAACTCTTGAACCACCCGACCGATATCGATCTAATTTTTAACATACATGAGCTTTGGGCCTGGGATGTTTTTTTTTTTTTATTATTTCATTTTGACGGTGCAATTTAGACGAGGAAAATGGGAGGTATTTAAAAATGATCGAAAATGACCGATATTAGTGTCGACTCCATAGCCTTTGAGGTCACTGAGATGAACAGTGACACTTTCGATGCCGTTTTAATCCAAATTAAGCCCAGTAACTTGGGGAAGGGACAAGATACATAAAAATTTTCGAAAATGACAAATATCAGTGTCGAATCCATAGTTGTTGGGGTCGCTGAGATGAACAGTGACACTTTCGATGCCGTTTTAATCCAAATTAAGCCCAGCAACTTGGGGAAGGGACAAGATACATAAAAAGTTTCGAAAATGACAAATATCAGTGTCGAATCCATAGTTTTTGGGGTCGCTGAGATGAACAGTGACACTTTCGATGCCGTTTTAATCCAAATTAAGCCCAGCAACTTGGGGAAGGGACAAGATACATAAAAATTTTCGAAAATGACAAATATCAGTGTCGAATCCATAGTTTTTGGGGTCGCTGAGATGAACAGTGACACTTTCGATGCCGTTTAAATCCAAATTAAGCCCAGCAACTTGGGGAAGGGACAAGATACATAAAAATTTTCGAAAATGACAAATATCAGTGTCGAATCAATAGTTTTTGGGGTCGCTGAGATGAACAGTGACACTTTCGATGCCGTTTAAATCCAAATTAAGCCCAGCAACTTGGGGGAGGGGGCAGATAGATAAAATGATCGAAAATGGCCTATATCAGAAAACGTTTAAGTAATAGTTAAAAGTGACTGACTAACGAAACATATTACCATTTTTTCTTATTTTAATCCAATAAAGCGGATAGTTGACGCTAGTTAGTTATAAAACGTCTATTACTTGTTTCTTTCAATTAGCGTTTTAATAGCTTTCATGTGCATGTTATCATTTAAAGCTATCGCATAATGTCCTTTTACTCGCTTGCTGAGAAGCAAACTTAATTAGAAATAGATTATGTTTTATGTTAACAACAGTCGTGTCAAATGTTGTTTGCAACATAGGAATCTCATAGAAGTGTATATGCATCGTATACATGTAAATTTTAGTTTGATAGCATCTTTGATACAATAGACGATGGAAAATTTGTAATCCCATGGCTAACAAGCTTTACATAAACACAGTCCATTTGATACTACTTTTAGTTTCTGACAATTGCTTCCCTCTGTTTTTCCTTCCTGCACGTGGTCATAACAATCAGGCAAGAACTGTTACTATGGCAACAACACGTTCAGCCAATTATAGTGGCTCATTTCTCTCGCCCTGCAATAGTAAACATTCCACCATTTCCGCACGTTGCCAATTTGTATGTAATCAAATGCACATTGTTTTAGTCGAATGTCAACTTGAATAGTGGATCTGCTGGTTATTGAAAGCAGTCTTTTTAGTTGTCTTTTGTATCATTTAACTTTTATAAAACTAAGATATACTTTCAGTGAATAATTTCGTGTTTCAATACCCGATGCAAAAGCTGGCAACACAGCATTGAGTATCACGTGAACGCAGCGAGCTGTCAGAATGAACAAGTAGTGCCAATTGCAGTGTAGTATAAAAATACACATATGTTGCATTCTTTTTCAGAAATATTCAGAAATATTTGCTGTTTCTTAAGACAGTTAATCTATTTTTACGTTATATATTAATTGCTCAAATATTTGAATAATCGTATTCATTAATTTATTTGCTAATTCCATTTATTTTCTTTCTTATAGGTCAAAAACGCCTCCGTCAGTAAGAATTCAAGCGATAGACATCTGGGTTATTATTTGCATTCTATTTGTGTTTGCAGCACTCATTGAATACGCCATTATTTTGTTTTCCATAAAATCCAAAACACCTATCAATAGCATCGATACTTCCTCCAATACTTCAATACGACATATTGCCATTTATAGGCCGAATCAATACAAGCAAAGGGTAAGTAACGTGGTGTTATTTGATAAAGAGCTGAAGTTAAAAATTTTTAGAAACCTTTTCGAGTTTTCTACCAAGGATATGTGCGGTAGACCTAATACCGAAAAACAGCGTGATGGTTTGCACAAGCTGGTATAACGGGATCAACGTTATATACCCCATTAAAACATTTTATTTAGCCATCGTATATACAGCTAAATTGTTAGAATTGATCTTTTGCCTGACGGAATTCTTGTAATGGCAGTTTGGAGGTTGTAACGAGTATACACATATAAAGGTAACCAAGACAGTTCTGTCGCTTTTTCACCCACCATCTTCGAACACCGATATATCACATAAGACGTACCTGGAAGATCAAAATTAGCCCCCATCAGCATCGACGACCTTCTGCCAACGTTCTGGAAGGCAATGGATTCCATCACGGTAGAACTTAGTGAAACGTAAAGCGAAAAAGGTATCAAGTGCATTTTGCACCTCTACTAGGGATTTCAACTGGCGTCCTCTAAGGTGATTGTCCAAGAAATGGAACATGTAATAATCGGACTGTACAATGTCCGGAGTGTAAGGTGAATGCAATACTGTTTTCCATCCAAGGCTTAGAATGGTGTCCCGGGTCATCTTTTCCACGTGGGGCTTAGCAGTGTTATGTAACACGAAAATCCCTTTGTGATTCAGAAGTCTTGGCTCCAGAGTTTTGACTTTTGCTTGAACATGGCTCAACTGCTGATAATACACAGTTGCATTAATGCTCTGACCAGCTCGTAGCAGTTCCCGGTGCACGATGCCGCGAGCAGTCCACCAAACACACTGGAGGACCTTCTTCTGGTGCAGTGCTGGTTTTTGTTGTTTTGGAACCGGTTCATGCGATGCTAACTAATGATGACAATGCCGTAGAGCTTCGTACAGGATCCACTTCTCATCACATGTCAACACCTGATCCAGAAATGGCTCCTTCCTCGGACGAGACAATAAAGAAACACAGGTGTCTGCTCGCGTTGATTTCTGACCCGGAGTCAAATCATGGGTACCCATCGATCCAACTTGTAGTGCTTCTCAAGTTAATAGAGGTGCTACCGAATGGTTTCTCCACTCACACTAAATTGTAGTTCCAGTTTCTCACATGTCTGGCAACTGTTCGCCTCAATTGCTGCCTGAAGATCTTCATTTGGATATGTGTTGCATTTTGGCATGTCTTCGATTGTTTCTTTCCAGTCCTTAAACTTGTTAAACCATCGCTGCACTGTCCTCGTAGTCACGACACCCTCACCAAAGGCCTGGCACATCTTCCGCCCCGCTGCAGCGCGTTTGACCCCAGTTTGAACTCGTACAGCATACACACTATTATGATGCTCTATGGTGGTTCCATGTTCACTCTGTCCTTACGCAAGTTCGTGGTGTAACTGAACTGCAACAACCAGTAGTATGATTGGATATACCCACACCAACAACTGACCTTCGTCTTATCTCCATACGCATCTTACGGTGTGAGGGACAATGGAACACAGACCTCCACAGGAAGCGACAGAACTTTCTTGGTTGCCTTTATATGTGTTGCGGAGTTTAGTATAAGGAAAGAAAGAAAACAAAGTCTTACTTCATTCAACTTCGTTGATTATATCATCGCTTATTATAATCATTGCATTAGTTGTTCATCGAAGATGGTTGAAGGCAGAAACGGGAATTTCCCGATATTCATTTCTTTAATTAGTAAGTATAATTGAATAGTAATTATATTGTCATGCACAGTGACTAGTATTGAATCTCCCAAAGTGTTGTTTTTCCCTCTATTTGGGAAAAGTGAAGAACGATGCCTTGCCCTCTTCCCTTCTTTTTCTTTCAAACTTCGTAGTTGATGGAAGAAGCTAAAATCGTCAATGACCAAGAGGCATCTCAACAAGAAGTGATGAAACTATAAAGAAAAAGTGAAATGAAGTGTAATCTTTCAGTTTTACCCTTCTCGGGCCCAGCAATTCTTTTCGGTAGAAATTTTATGTTCCAATATTTATAATTACCTTCGGTTGTATACCTTGTTAGCCAATTTTCAGTTATTCTCAAGGATGTTATAAAATAGAGGATATGCCCATACGTATCTTCATCATATGAATTCAATGAAGCCAAAAAAACCGAGCATCGTCTGAGCCGGCACATCTGATTGACTACTCTCGTTTCGGCCATGATTGTTCGCTAGAAACATTGCGATCTTAGTGGCGCGGAGCGGGCAGCGTAGGTGTGGCGAAGGTGTGACGTATGGCTTCACGATTTTGTTGTATGGGCAGATCCTCTATTTTATAACATCCTTGGTTATTCTATTTCGTATGTTTGTCAATTGTCCGCTGAGTGCATGTCGCCTATAAGCAATATGGGGTCTCAGTGTATACATCATGAATAATATACATGTCGCCTATTGGCGACACGGGGTCCGATAATGCGTCCCAGGATTATTCCAGCCAAGCTAAAGGAGTAGGTGCTGATGACAAATGAATGCAATGGCGGAATGAATAAAGTGGGAGGAAACGGGAGAAACAAAAGAAAACCCAAAAGCATAAAAAGCATAAAAAGCATAAAAAGCATAATAGCGATTCACACATATGGTTGGTACCTTAAACATGGTTGTAGTTGTCTAAGGGTCAGTGTTGCCACACTCCTAGCTCTGGAGTGGGCTGAAAAATAGTACCAAATTGAAACAAAAAGGGCTGAATTCATTATTTTATACCAGTGTAATACATGGATCTATAACACGAAACATAAAGAGGTGAAGTTCTAGAACCCCCTTCTTCCAAGAGTTCAAATCAAGAAAGTGCTCTTTCTAAAAAAAACAATTACTTCTTAAAAACATCCAAATAGAAGTACCCCGAAAAATCGTGGAAGTAGATGAAACTTTTCTCGCACGTAGAAAGTACAACAGAAACCGCAAATTGTGAAAGGGAAAACAGTTACCATACTAGAGCACATGCTGATCTTCAGGATATTCAACATTTGATTCAACGTGTGTGTGTTTCTTCTTCTTTTTTGAAAAAGCTAAAAATTCCATCACACCAGTGTTGCCACACTTGGTACGATTGTACCAAATTCAGCCCTTTTTGTCATTCATCGGCCCTTTGGTACCACGCTGGCATTTTCAGCCCCTTTTGTGAAAAAGTTGGTACAATTCTACCCAATTAGGCACCATTTAACAAATACTTGTCACATTTTCAGAAGTGTCAGTAAGACTTTTACCACATTTCAGGTTACTCACACTGTGAACTTAAAAAATGCTCTTGAACATTAATTCTCTGACGTTGCACTGCATAACGCCACGAACTTTGTGTGGAAAGCGAGAATAAGGTGCAATAATTTATATTTTAATATTTTATTATAACGTACTGTTTACACAGAAACTCGGAGATGATTTATTTGTTCCTCGTTTTATATATATTATTTTCTTATATGGCCATAATACCGTTTTGTTTATTGGTCACTTTGAAATAGAGGCGCGTTTGGTTTCCTTATAATACATACCGAAGATGATAAAACTGTTTCCCCTTTTAATTTGCAGCCTCTGTTATACTTCATACGTGCGAGAAAGTTTAATCTACTTCCACGGTTCTTTGGGATCCTCCTATTTGGATGCTTTAAAAAAGGTTTTTCGTTTTTTAAAGAACACTTTCTTGATTGGACTCTTGGAAGAGGGGAGGGGGTGTTCTAGAACTTTACCTATTTATGAAATAATGAATTCAGCCCTTTTTGTTTCAATTTGGTACTATTTTTCAGCCCACTCCAAAGCTGGGACTGTGGCAACACTGCATCACACTACTTCTTTCTCGTCTTCTTCATACGCGGCGCGGATGCGTCCATCTATAGCGTCATTTATTTCCCGGTATAGTTCGAATTACGAATTTTCCACACAACGTTCGTAGCGTTATGCGATGCAGCGTCATAGAATGAATGTTCAACAGCATTGTTTAAGGGTCTAACATACAGTATAAGTAACGTGAGTTATAGGAATAAGTCTTGCTGACATTTTTGAAAATGTTACAAGTATTTGTTAAATAGTGCTGAATTGGGTAGAATTGTACCAACTTTTTCACAAAAGGGGCTGAAAATACCAACGTGGTACCAACGGGCCGATGAATGACAAAAAGGACTGAATTTGGTACAATTGTACCAAGTGTGGCAACACTGCTAAGGGTCCAGAAGAAACTAATTTTAAAAGCATAATTTTAGAAAATAAAACATAAAGCATAATTTAAAATATATAGCAGCATTGTTGGAAAATTCTGTTTAACTGCAAGTTTAACATAGTGTATTAATATTTTTTAAAACCAATATTTACAAAGCAAAATCATTGAGAACATTACAATGCAACAAGGGAAAGCTTATTTTTATTCCTGTAAACTTCTTTTAGGTGTAATCCTTTGATGTGGAGAAAAAACGTAAAAGAAGAAGAAAACTTTCCGCCAACAATGAATAGTATACAAGAACTCCACACTGTATTGTTATGTGTACCTCTTGAACTCGAGGGCTTTCTGTACTTTTTGGTGGCCATCTTTTACTTTCCCTTTCTGTATATACGCACCTCTAAGGTGCGCACAAGTGATAAGAAAAACTGACTCGAGCAGATATCTCTTTACAGTGCATTAAGTAGAAAGTTCATTAAATATGAAATAAATTGGTTGCATAAAATATTAATAAATAGATCAAGATATTTAGAATATTTAATATAGAGTAAATATTGTACATTATACACGATTAATATAAAACATTGATTGAAATTAACAATAGAGCATAATTTGGAAAAAATAAAGTATAATTAAACAAAAATAAAGCATAATGTGGGTTGCTCTAACCCAAACACACTGTATTTGTCCATCACAAAGTCCACTGGACGCGAGTTGGAAAGAAACAAGGGACCCCAAGCACCAGAGATGAACATTCTACCACTGAGCTACCTGGGCCTTATAAAGAGTTGAGTTGAGTTGATTTTAGTTTAGCGTCCCTTTCAGCAGCGAGGCTATATGAGACGTGGACCTACTGATTAACGTGGAATCCGAACCACATGAGCTCTCCCCGGGAATCGAACCCGGGTCTCCCACGCCAAATGGGCCTTATAAAGAGAAAGTAAAGTACCATAGCTAGGCGCCCGGCCTTTCTTTGCGTTTTTTACTGTTTAGAAAATAGTTAATTTTTTTCTCTCTCGTTATGACACCAAAACAGCAATCAAAAAATGTGTTAATTATGATCAGTGGCGTATTTACGAATTTGTTTCGGAGGGGGGGGGGCTTTGCTAACTTTATTTCTGAAAATGTCTGCAAGGTATTTCATTTACTTTAATATTGTAAATAAAATTTCGACGGGGTGGCTTAAACCCGGAAGCTTCCCCTTAAATATGCCACTGATTATGATACTTCTTTATCTAATAAATTTGGTACTCAGAATGGGATAGTAACATTGATCTCTCAGTGACACAAAAATAGTAAGAAATGTGCGTCTGAAGAATTTTTCAGAATTTGTGGAATCATCGAGAATTTGAAGTAACTTTTATCGGTCATTCGATACGCATTAATTTCCGTCACAGGGCATAAATAAAATAAAAATAGTCTTTTTTTTTTAAGCCTCCACTTTCCCCTGCCTTTGCCATTTCATATGGTCTTATTAAATGGCAGACGCTACTGCCTCTTACTCGTAATTCTCTCTGTACTACTTTTTAAATTTTTTTTTTTCGTATGATTTCTCTCTTCTTTTTATGATTGGCCTCAGTTAGGGTGAGGCGAGGCTTACCTTTTATTGGCATGATACCTAAAACAAAATTTAAATCATGCCCTATTCTTTATTTTTTTCTTTCTTTTTTCTTGTTGTTTTATTTCCTTTTTTTAAAAAAAAATTGAAAAGATATACAAAGACGCATACACACAGACACATACTACATACATATACATGAGCAGGAAACACCTTGCATAAAATATTAAGGTAAGCTGAAAAGAGAAAAGAAATAATTAGTAAATAATTTAAACAAGCATTACCAGGTTTTTTTCTTTAAATAGTTATCTCCCCTGTATGAATTTATTTCTTGATGTTATTCATACCTGTCTTTCCCACTAAAAAGAAAGTTCTTTGAAAGGAAATCGGACTTCCAGATTTCCAATTTTTCGTTAGTTGTTAGTTCTGGAAATCAACATTAGAACTGTTTTGGTCTGTCTGAATTTCTCTCACCAGCTTTGTAAAGTCTTCTTATTTTCTTTCTTCTTCTAAAACACTTGTTATATTTTAAAATCCTGCCACCACTAGCAAAACACTAAACAAGGCACTACACACTAACACAAATAAGGGACGTGAAGGTTTAAGTTCTGGAATTGTCATCAGAACTTAGTTTTTTTTTTCTGTTTGATTAGTTTTATTTTCTTCTAATTCTATATGTCTTTATATTTACAAAATAGGGTGTGGGTCTTGTTAATTTCTTTTTCTTTCATCGTTTCTTTCCTTCCACAAGTTTCTTGATACATGTCTTGCAACCAATTGTAATTTTCCTAATTTCATTTTATCGTTTATTAAAGTTTGTATATTATCCCTTTTTAATTGGTCTCTTATTTCCCTTATTTTGTTATTTGTTATATAATTATTGCAATTCCAGAAGACATGTTCTGGTGTTTGTACTTCATTACATGTATATTTATCGTCATTAATTATATTAAGTCTTCTCAGATGAGATTTATACGGTCCATGTCCAGAGATGTATTCTATTAATTCACTTCTTATTGTTCCCATTTCTTCTCTTATTTTTAAGTTTGGGATAATGGTTCTTGTTCTTTGTCCCTTTATCGAATATCTCCATTCATCTTCCCACTTCCGTTTAATCAGTTTGTTAATATCGTCTTCGGTGCTTGGCAATTCTCCCGTAATTTCCAATATCTTCGTTCTCTCATCATTCTTTAGCCACGTCTTAATACATAGCCATGTCTTAATATATATGTATATATACAGCTCACAGACGACGAGAACCCTAAAACAGGGGAAACGGGGAAAGGCCAACGACACGGTTAAGTCCATTTTCGGTTTTTGAGGTGTGGTCTATACTTAGATGTCGTCTGCTACTCCGGGTAGTTAGGCCTATCTGTGCGCTATTCCGTGGTGTCATTTGAAACCCCCGTGCGAAAAGTGGGCGAGCCCATACCTACGTCATACTATTTCTGCTAGGTTTCTTCTCGTCATCTGTGAGCTGTATATTATGTTGGTAATTCATGTATTTGTACTTATGTATGTAAAATAGACTACCTTAGAATCGTGGTACTTCATTTTTTTTCTTTTGACAATAAATTTATTACAAAGTGTCATTCGTCTTGCCAATTGTTTGCATGTTAATGTTTTGGTATCATAATTTTTACTACAGTGCATTTTTTTTTAATTTCTTAAAGGAAAGTAGAATAATATTTCATTGCTACAGTACATGTTATGAATAAACGAAATTCAATGTGGTTCGTCTAGACGGAACTCTGGATTAGCCATTTTTCCTTCCATCAGGACCTTTTGTGCCGGTCGTGGCCAGTTACCGTTGGTCAATACCAAGAATCAAATACTCCATTTCTTATACAGTGTGTTTCAAAATAACACCGACAACGTTTGAGAGGTGATTCCTGACACCAAGATAAAACAAAAAGTATATACCAATCTGGGTGCATAAACGCTTCCTTTTGGAGTTATAGGCTGCCAAAAACATGAAAAAAAAATAATTTACAGATTCATAGCTCCAAAACTATGGAACCTACCGCAGTCAGGTCAATTCTTCACATAGGAAGTAATATGTGCTCTATCCAAAAAATACATATTTCGGAATCCTAAGGTACTCACGCGACAATTTTTATAGATGGAATTTGGATACGGGCATATAATTTGAAGTACTCACCAGCTTCCTTTGCAAAAATTGCTGTGGAAGTACCGCAACTCTGAAAGGAAGCATTTATGCAACCAGATTGGTCTATAGTTTTTGTCTTATCTTGGTGTCAGAAATCATCTCCTAAACGTTGTAGGTGTTGGTTTGAAACATTCTGTATAATTGGCAACGCCTGACGAGGAACATGCAGAATTGAACTTGTATTCTTATAAATTGGCGATTCACTTACAGGGGGAGTAAATTCAGAATTCTTACACTGGAAACAGTATTCAGCAGCTCGTGATGTTTACTGTTTTCTTAGTATGTCGCAGAAACGGCAGAAGGTACAGTCTGCAACGTAAATTGAATTACGTAAGATGATCCATTGGTTGAATTGATTCCTTTATTCTAATTCACAAAAGCGATTCGATCCGTTATGAATTGAAGGTGTCAGTGAAAGAATAGCCTATCCCACAATTTTGGAGATTGCAATTCGATTGCTCTAGGAGAAAGGCCTTACTACAACCTTAGTTCATTATCAAATAGGTAAGAATTACGGTGGGAACTTTATAAGCGATGGCTGTGTACAAAAGTGCTGCAGAGAGTTGAAAGAAGGACTTACCGACATGCACAATAAGGATAGCCAAGGGAGAAATCTGTGGCGGCAGACGACCTTGGTGAACACAGAAATAATGTGATTCATGAAAGGCGTAGATTATGATTACTAAACTGTCTGATCTTGAAATTTAACGGATCTCAGTGGCTGTTTGCGATATCAAAGTACATTACGTAGTTCACACTTGGCGAGCGCATAGATTGCATGCAATATATTTCCACTCTCGCTGTTTCACAATAATTCAATGGAAAAGTCTGTGCGTCGGTATGGGAAGTAGGCAACATCCAGTGATCAGCTTTGTCTTATCGTTGTTTCGTCATTTCATCTGATTCTCCTTTGATGGCTTAGCGAAAATTGAAGGCAAAATAATCCTCGTAGTTTGAATTTGGATAAAAGTGAAACAGTCCAAGTTATTATCATTTTTGTATTTCCTAATTCAATTTTCATCGTAAAAAAGAAACAGAAGACAAATGTTCCAGTGTTAAGATCTTAGTTTCTCCCTGTGTTTGAACGTCTTTTCAAAATACTTCACTTTCCTCCCAAGTTATCATTTTACTATCCCTTCCATCATGTACTCGCTTGCTCCTCCCAATGGCATGCACAGAAGTTTGTCAAGGGAAGTTTTTGCGCCAGAAGTTCATATAATTTCAGTTATTTGTATAGATACCTTATGATATCAAATGTTTATTTTTGTATAACATCTTGCTCAAGGGAGGTTAAATTCCCCTAAATCTCCCTTGGGTACACCACTGCCTCGACTTGCTTCTCCTATACAGAGATAGCTATGCAATTTATATAAAATTTTAATATGTAGGCTATTAATCTACTAATGTGTCTTTCTGGTTTTGATTTCAGATGCGAAGGTGTAAAGAAACTCTCCAGATTCATACAGGGGTAACTGGAAAAGTTCGCAATTGGATACGAAAAATTGTGATAGGACTGAAATTTCCTGCTAAAGCGCCTGGAAATGAACAATGGCCAAAGCAAGATCGTGTATCACTTATACTCTTTCCTACGATGTTTATAACATGCTCTTCTCTTTACTGGCTTTTGTACCTCTCCAGAAGGCAAAAAATAATGCTGGATGAAGATGACTGCGCGTGATTTTCTTTCCGGTGTAGTACTTAAATGAAACATGTAAGAACAGTTTGTAAGACGTTTTTTTGATTACATGTTTAGTATTTAAAGAATACTAATTTGTGAAGTATTCGTAAAAACATTATAACTGACTGTAGCCTCTCTTATATCATCATAAAATCTAAACTGAATCGCCTGTGATATTTTACTCATTGTTTCAATTTCTTCCAATTTCTTATTAAACATGAGCGGATATGTATTAATTATGTTAAACAATATTTAATGAACGCATTGGTATAGTGTTTAAAGAGTAACCTGTCCCCATAAGGAAGCGATTTGTATCACAGTAAAAACTAAACGGCGTGACAAACATCTTGACATTTGAAGGCGGCGCTCCAAGTTCCCTTTAAATGCTGCTAGCAAATGAGAGGGCTGCGGTATTGCCACTTTTATTTTGTACACATTCAGTTCAGTCTATTCCCTGCCACCTGATCGCGCTGTAGTTCGTCTGCTTAGCCAAGTCATAGCCGCACCCCTTTACCACTTGGCAACGTCGCGTCAGAGCTTGTGTTTTATTCGTTTAGCTGAAATGCCAAGATGTTTGTCACAGGCTTTAGAAGTAGCCATCATATCAAGTTTTTACAGACATACGAAAATGTTTTGAGTACACAAAACATTCTAGTGGGTACAGCATTGGACTCACGTCCACGCGGTCCCGGGTTCGATTCTCGGCCGGTGCTTTCCAATGTTTGGCCTCTACCCAGCGTTGTGAGGCAAACTGGGGAGTCATGTGAATGAAAGACGTGACGGCCACTACGTCTAGAAAGGTCCTGATACGCCGATTAGTGACATAGCTACGCAGCGCTCTAACTACGTCCTTTTCACTAAGCTGGATGTAATTCAGCCGGTCGCCGACAGAGGACGTTGGAGTACCTCAGGCCCATCAAAATGAGCTGTTACGACGTTTTTTTTTTTTTTTTTTTTTTTTTGTTAACTAAAATATTCTTGAATATCCTTTGTAATGTACTCCTTAATTTCATGAATACAATTCTAAACGTGAAACGCACTACTCTCACCTTCCATTCTAATTGTAGTAAGAGGATGTTTCTCATTCATTGTTTTGAGGTTTGGCTACTAACAAAAAAAAAAAAAAAAAAAAAAAAAAACTTCTACAGCAAAACTTTAACTTGGTGTTTTACCAGATGTACGAATGCATAGTTTATCCAACAATAATCAAACTGTAGATGGCCAACTAGATGATGCAGTTCTTCGGATAGCTGCATATAACGATTTAATTGAGAATTATTCTACAGTTTCTTAACAGCCTTCGTCGTGCGTCTATCGTTGTTTCCTCTGTTAACACAACTAATCAGCACTGTAATTTTTGGTGCTTCTGCAACTTTATTGTTGTTTTTGAACTTGTCATAATATAGCACTTTTGCTTTTTCTGTGTGTGTGAAGACTGTCTGGTCCGGACACAATTACTGAATCTGATATACTGTATAAAAATGAATATATGAATTGTAAAAAGTGTCCAGTGGGTCTTTAGTTACAACTTTCAGTGTTTTTCAGCACTTGGAAAGAGACATTGTGTTTAGGTGTGTTTATTCACACGGTTGCGTTGCTTTTTGAAGAGTCAATGACCCTATAATAGACTATGAGATTAACTCTGTGTTTGTGTGTGTTATTGGTACTATACAAATACAGAAGCTGGTCCGTTTTCATTCTAACAAGTTCAAGTTGTTGTTTACTTAAGATCTCCCATCGCGCCATAATGCTCGATGTAATAGACACCGGTATGTGCCTTTCCACGCATTGTAGTTGCCATTACAAAAGACTTTGTTGCAGCTGTACCAGCAGTATGTTGTTCTATTCCTGCTCGCAGAATTTCCAGAGGTATTTCATCGTACAACCTGTGTGATGAAAGACGCTGCTTGATAATTCCAAAAGTATAGTAGTCCATGAGACTAGTATATCCTGGAACGAAATAGTGCAAGTACTATATGCAGCTATCACACATCGGTAGAAAGCAAGGAATGTTTTAGTCATGTGACTTGAAGCTTTGTCATATTGCAGTTCCACACAATGGGTATCTTTATTATACAATGTCCGTATTTCATCTGTATAAACTGGGTATAGAATATGTTCTTGGTAATAAGTAGCATTAATTTTGACATTTTTTCGACCTCACGAAGCCAGTAACAACCATAAAACATCGTACAAACTTAATTTTGCAATAAGGCACAAAGTTACCGATCTTTTCCTTTTCCACGAATCCAAGCTATAGATGGTGGCCCAAGCATTTCCACAGTCATTTAAGCTTCTTCATGGCAATATGGGCTACGTTCGGGTCTGTAGTGCAAGAGACCTGAGTTAATTGTTAGCTCGAGCTCATGCGTTCGGATCCCTCACTGCTGAAAGGGACACTAAATTCACTTGGATAGATCATTGTTGTGTCTATTGCAGTAGCGGATCCAGAAGTATTGTTTGGAGAGAGGGGATAGGCTCCTGGAGATTAATATAGGGTTAGAACACGATATTTTGTGTATATATAAGTATGAAAAGGAAGCTTTTGGGGGACGGTTGACTACGCTGACCTCCTCTGGATCTGTCAGTTATACATTGTCACAAAAAAAATTCCAGCAGTCATCAGCTAGATGCCGCCTCTACAGCTTTTTCTCTGCGCTATATACTGTGGTGATCTTCTACTCAATTTGCATTCAATTTGCAACGAATTGCAGAATTCACTGTTGATTGCGGTACATGAAGCCGTTTGGCTATAACAAGATGTAATTCTCACAGGCAGCTATATTGTGGATCTTCTTTAGCACAAGTGTTGTAAGTTTCACTGATGCCTTCTTTGGATGCGGTTTCAATAGTTGTGTATAACAGTTATAACACTAACAGTGGCTCGTTCTAACACAAAGACATTATGCTAACACTATTCTACTATGCGGGAATGCTAAACTTTGCATAAAAATGAGCCATAAAGTACTCTTTATAAAACCGATTTTTTTTAGCAACATTTTAACCACTACAATATCTTCAATTGGTTAAACAACGGCTGAAAGAGTTAAACTCGTATGGTAAAGAGTTTCGTTACTCTGTAAAACGTCTTTTGACAGGTGTCACTGTCTGCAACTTGTTAAGATGGAAACGGATCAGCAATTTGTTACAATAGTTGTACAAATTTTGTAGTATTTGTTAAGGTTACTGTAAACTTCCTCGGTACTAAAAGCGCTTTGGTCAGTGTTTACTTATGAAAAGGAACGGCACACAGAAAAGCGTTCCGCCAAGAATGATCTACGAGAATTTGACAGCTAGGGATGCGCACGAGACGAGTCGAGACAGGATTTTCCTGACAAAATTCGAGTTGAGACACGGCTCTTCAAATAGAAAAATATCCATTTTTTCGAGTCGAGACATTACTTTTACAGCACCTTTTCGAGACGAGACAACCACAAATCTTGTCTCGTGCGCATCCCTATTGACAGCAATGTGCGAAGTCTTCTACTTTGGATTTAAAAAATACCAACAATGAGGACATTAGAGAAAAATTACGTAGCCGTTATAAGTTGGATCAAAATACAAATTCCCAACGCTGAAATTTTCTGCCTTCCTAATCCAAAGATTAACTAATAGTCCATAATTATACCTTATGTTGGCCCTTCACTTTTTGCTACGGAGTTTTTTTTTTTTTTTTTTTTATCTATAACCTGTTGCTGTTAATTAACAGTCTGCTATAGATTAGAATTATGGTTATCAGTATTGACAAAGTATTCATTTGTAACTTCGATAAACAAAAGAAACTATCAAAAATATTGTTTTAGAGAAAGTACTAGCCCTAGTAGAAAACCCTGTGGTACACTAATTAGAATAGTTTGAAGACTGTACTTCTAATTTTCTGATAACTGATACATTGTTTCTTATCAATAAACAAATTTGTAACTCTCAATGGTAATTTTCATACTTTTATCTGTGAATCCTGTTCTCTCTATACATTCTATGTGAAAAATTGAAATAATTAAATACTGTTTGGTATTATTCTGCCATCTAGCGATAACGATAACAAACTACAATGGGAACGCGATCATAGTTTTTGCAATTTATCGAACGTGTTTCATTTAACTCAATAGAAAGAGAAGGCGTAGTATTGGATTGCTCTACAAAATTTCGTGTGCTTGTGAAAAAATAAAATTTTCTAAGTTTTAATTCTCACGATTTGTCTTTTGGCTAAAGGAGACTATGAAATGAAATGAAATATTTTAGTTTAATGTCCCACGATTATGCCCTTCATGTGAGAGGCCTAATCACTGCTAAATTAAAATACCGCTAATTTTACAGTAATTATGTGATATCTTCAAATGGATAAAAGATAATCGAAATGTGGAACAAGAGCACGCTAGACAATATTATTTTGCATGAGGTATCCTTATCACCAGTCACCTAATAGCTATTCGTTTGCAGCCGTTTATAAATGCGAAAATAAATACCGATTTTCTAAGTGACTGGAAATCGAAAACAGATAAGTGAGTCACAGGGCCTAAAATTCAACGAAATCACAGCTCCACACTGGTAAAAATTTTATAGTCAGCATTTGGTAGTTTAGTCAGCATTTGTTTAGACATATAATCAGTGTTCTGTCCAGTATACCTCATGTTTACCTGCGACCCAAAAAATATTATTATTATTATTATTATTATTATTATTATTATTATTATTATTATTATTATTATTATTATTATTATTATTATTATTATTATTATTATTATTATTATTATTTAGGAAAATTTTGGCATCCAGAGCAAACAAAATTAAAGGCACCATAATTGTATTGTATTAAACCATAAAATACAGGGAGAAAACCGGTAAGAAAAATAGTCACACTGGAAGAAAAAAAAGTCACTTTTTCTTACATAAGAATTTTACTGTCATTTTTCCGTGATCATCACGTTGTCTCAGTCTGTTTTCTGCCAAGGCAAATACACCGTCATACCAGGGCTGTTCCTTTGACTTCCTACCAACTTCAAAACGCCTTTTCTTTCTGGCCAGCCATTTCATAACAGCAGGTGTTGGGCTAACGGAGCCATATTTATATTAACGTGAAGGTAATTTTTCACAGTAGTGGGAGCTAAGGACAGTCTGTTAACTGTTTTCAATATGTTGTAGTCACTTATAAGTCTTTCAAAATCGGAAGAAGATGGTTTCGAAGCAACAACTCGGGCTAGACTTGTTGACAGAGCGTGAATTTCCACAGATTTTCATGAGAAGGCTTTTAGCGTCCAGCCCTTTCAACACACTGCACGATGATGCCTCTCTATATTGCATTGCGAACTGCAGAAGATCTATATCAAGACAAATAACTTTGTGGTATTCTCTTAGGACATCATCAGTTACATAGGTTACAGTCAAAACACGCAAAGTCTCCAAAGCAACAATACTGTCTTCATACAGCAAACGTTCACTAACAAAGTTAATTATGGAATCCAGGACTTCGTAGCGTACTACAGTAAAATCTCTTTTCTCACTGACATATTTGTTATGGGATTTATTGTGACGTGTGTTACGATGAAGTTGAATACCATGTAATGAGTACTGTATTTCTCCGTTGACGTTCTCTTGCACACGTTCGTTTAAAAGCGTTTCTTCCCACCCGTTTAACAGAGGTTTCTCTTTCATACTCTCCAATTATGCTATAGTTCTATTTTTATTTGTTATTATGTCCAAAAGAAACATTTCATCACTCTCAAACTTCTGCTGGCATTACTTGAAAACATATATAGAGCGTCTGTCACAAGACACAGAAGATGAAGGTGATCTACTTCTATCCATTTACGCAGATGACCATTGGCTTCATTACATACATGGCTTTCCGTTTACAAGTAAAGGCAGCTTGGATGCCAATTTTTTAGGAGAGTAGTGGGCATACTGAATGAAAATTTTGTCCACCTGACGTCAAAATATTCTGGGTAGTGCAAGACTTCTAAATTATTTTCTGAAGCTACCATCGTTAAACCTTTCGTTCGCTGCCCTGAAGAGTGGTGGAAAGCACACAGTCCAGATGCTGCTTGTATGAGAGATAAAACTTCTTGGATATTCTTGGTGACATCTTTCCATGCTAAATTAATGAGATGGGCAGCACACTAAAGTTTCAACAGAGGCAAGGTTTCACTTGAAGCACTCTTTCATCAGTTAACAATTTCCACATTCCTTTGTGTTCTCCTGTATTCATATTTTCACTATCAGTAACTATCGAAGTCACTCTGGGAAACATTACTCTTTTTACTGATTTTCGTAATGCTGTGCTTCGGCTAAATTTTTGGCGGTTATTGATGTATGTTATCTCTGGTAGTACATATTTCTATAACGGGTTGTAAGGATCGTGTAATTTTTATCTACAAAACAACACATTTCATTATATCGGAAAAGTGTAACGTCCTATTGAAACAACAGATAAACGTGCAGTTAGATGCATATTTTAAAACTATATGAATGCAACCGAAAACATTTGAAAACTAAATATAATTAAAAAGTTCCTTCACCTCAAAATTGGCAAGGGTTTTCTCTGTCATCTAAGAGACGTATTAACTCTGCCTTAATGTCATATACTGGCAGTTATATGGAATTGTGTAACCCATTGCATAACGAATGTATTGAATCAGTAAGACTTAGTTTGACACACTAAACGCGTTTAAATGCATAATCTGAGATAAGTATGGTAGTCACATTAATACCACTCCGCACTTTAAGAATCATAGTTCCATACTCCTTTCCTACAGTTCCACAAAGTGTGGAGTACTCCACTCAATTTTAGGCCCTGGTGAGTCATGATAACGGTATCTTCAGAGGCGAAAGGTGATAGTTTCAAGAGGGTAGGCCCAATGTTCTACTACTACTAATAATAATAATAACTATAATAATAATAATAATAATAATAGTAAAATGGAACAGATTAGACAAATATTTTACTACAGAAATACAAGAAGACGAATTCACATAAATTTAATGCAATTGTAGTTCATCGACAGCACTTATTCGATCCGGATCTCAATTTTGATAATGAAATTGACATACAGTATGTGACTCATAGCTGATCTTAATTTGTCATCATGCAATTTAATTGCTTTAATTGGCGTGATCGGGTGGGGAAGATGGATTATCGCATTATCTGCGCTTCACAAGAAACATATGCTGAAACAAAAACTGCTAAAATATTGTCTTTAATTATATTGTTCAAAACACATAACACGCATTCAATCAAGATATTTTGAGTGTCACTTAATTCCCCTTTAAAAACAGAATCAGACTTAAATATTTCCATACGCTGCTCTTTATTTCAACAACTACACACACACACACACACATATATATATATATATATATATATATATATATATATATATTTCGTTCCTTAATAACACATTAATTTTCAAAAGACCACTGACATAGAAGGTCCTTTAATAGCAATTATATTACCTATATTCATATTCTCCACTTACTGACATTTTATCTCATTCACTTTTGCAAATGTAAGAAAAAAATCACTCATAATATCTCAAAAACACATACTCTTTCTAATGAACTCAACGACTCTGATTTCGTACAGGTTTGCGCCAACGCAACGCAATAAAGGGGCATTAGTTTGCGATAATAGGCGTAGCGCCTTTAGAATTTCTTGTTCCAGTTTTTGCGTTGCGTTAGAGTCCGCAATATTAAACAAAGTTGGAACGGAATGAAGCCCACGTTATCTTGCTCTTTATTTGTTTGATATATCGAACCAAAATCGAAGATCTCGAGAGAAACTAGTAGGTAGAAACGAAAGTCGATAAGAGCTGAGGCCGGTCTCTTTCGCAGGTTATACGCTGGTGAAAAAAACGTCATTTCCAACACGTTCTCTCGCGGGATTTTCTAAGTAGCTTGACGGTAGTTCTTCTGCCTCCTGAGACACTGCTCGGTGAGCCTCCCAGCAGTGGTGCCAATCACGATTTCTTTTACAAACATTTTTTTTTCAACTCAGAAAATGTTATGCATTCTGTGCAAGGAAAATGAATTAATTATAAATTATAATTTCTAAAAGTAAATGGGTAGGCCAGGCCTCAGGGCCTCTTACCACCCTTCGCCACTGGGTATGTAATGCAAAATAATATTGTCTAGGGCACTCTCATTCCACATTTCGATTATCTTTTATCTATTTGAAAATATCACATAATTACTGCAAAATTAGCGGTATTTTAATTTCGCCGTAAGAACTGGTGAAATGAGACTGGAGTACCCCTGAGAAAACCCACAGATATGATGCTGTCCACCACAAACTTATTTGGCCGGAGATCGATTGAGGGACCTCATGTACCAGAGGTAACCGCTCTACCAGTGAGCTACCGTGCTCCTTTACGGATGATTAACAGAAGTAAATGATTATGAAAAAATTAGTAAAATGATAATGTGGAAGAAAACGGGTAAATCCCGGCGAAAACTCACAAACACGACGTTGTTATCCACATATTTATATAAGCTGGGAATGAACCAGAGACCCTTTGCAGCACTGGTAAGTACCCGACTGCTTACCCACCGTTGGGGCGCGGTGGCTCAGTGGTAGAGCGTTCACCTCTGGTGCTTGGGGTCCCAGGTTCGATCCCAGCCCCGCCACGTGAACTTTGTGGTGGACAAACACCGTACTCGTGGGTTTTCTCGGGGTTCTCCCACTTTCTTCATTCCATAATTTCACTCATCTGTCATCATCACCGTCTCCTTTAGCCTAACCGGCATAACCGTGGGACGTGAAACTTAAAGATGTCATGTCACTTACCCACCGTCTTCACCTTCGTGTATTTCTATTTATATTTTAGTTGAACTAGTTGTTACTTGTAAGTTTTTGGCTCGCTGAACACTATAGATTAAAATCATGGTTTGCTCTAATTTGAAATAATTAAATTGATAAGGGTAAAGTCGGACAAAACCGAGCACCAAAATGTTTTTGCTTATTCCTCAGCATCTATATGGATGGTATAGCTTGAATTAGTTTTCAAATGCTAAATGGATTTGTTATTGACACAACAATATTTATTTTAGTGGAAAAAACTCATAAGTTCAGAGCAAAAACAATTTTCAAAGGGTGTGCAAAATCCGGTTTTGTTCAACTAGGTCGGACAAAACCGGGTCCATGAAAAATAATTATAAAAAAGCTTTTTGTTTTTTTACAAGAAAAATATGTAATTACTCTAAGAACTAGTACAGAAAGCCTCCATACAACTGAAAAAATATGTGAGCTTAAAAATACTGAAAATATAGAGGGCTAGACTATATTAGACCAGTAACATAGAAAAAATAACTTTAGATCACGACTTTGTTTAATCTAAGAACAAAAATCACAAATAAAAGTTTCATCATATTCGTCCACATTGCTACAAGCTTCGTATGCCCATCCATTACAGTTAAGACACTGTATCCAACCTTCTCAGATTTACACTGCACTACCCGGTTCTGTCCGACTCTTGAGGTCCCGGTTTTATCCTACTACGCCACTATCCAGAACTACAGGCCTACCAAGTCTCAAAGAACACAAAAATCTTGATTCAAGACATGAAATAACAGCAGCAAGAATTCTTATTATATGTTTTATACTTACATAAGTCTATAGAGTACTGGTTAGAAACAGCAGTATATTATCGATGGGAGACAAATCAAAACTTTTCTACACAAATTCTTCAACACATCGCCAACGACAAAGGAGCAACTTATTGAGCTTTCTCTTAAACTAAGAATGACATGACGGCTGTTTACAAATAATTCCATGCGATAGCCGACAGATGGTGGCACTAATATACAATCTACAATGTTGAAAACAGATGGTTTCAGAAAATAACTAAATGGCACACAGAACCTAGCTAAACAATGACTAAACTCTTCTGAATTTGTAGCTAAAACTCGCTAATGCTCGCTGGGGGCTCCGCCCCCAGACCCCCGATCATAGCTTTGCCATGAACTTTCTCAACTTCTGGAAAACTATTCTGGAGAAATTACTTCTCTTTAAAGCATACACTTATCACCAACACATACGTCAATTCAACGGGTATTATTTCCTGAATTTCACTTTGAACAGCAAATGTACAATTTATTAAAAAGAACTATATTCCCAAGTGTACACTGACAATCATGTAAATGGCTTATTATACGCGCCTTGCGCACATCTATACGTATTAGAGACAACAACAGTACTTATTTTCTGCCACATAATAGCGGAGAATGTCTTGCAATCTCCTACTTGATAAACCTTACATTTACCACAAATACTCATGGTTTACAAATATAAATTTTGTTGCAAGATTTTAAACGTTTATATATAGCATTTTCCTAAACACTACGTTTTGCCGTGTAATACATTACAATGTATTATAATGGAATACTTGGGGATAATTGTAAAAACATATTACCTGCAGCAAAGGTACTTCATATCTCTTATATAAAAGTGGGAAAATATTTGCAGTCTTCCGACATATTTATTTTTATATTTTCATCGAAGACTACAATTTAGTAGATCATTTCTCAATAACTCAAAACCATATTTCTTATTACTATCAGTTAACAAAACATGAATTCCATAATAATATGCTGTAAGAAAGCGCATACATAATGCCATCAGTACACCGATTTTAGAGGCATAATTCCATAGATGCTGACCCCTTATGTGCCATGTGAGTACTAAGTAGAAACTTGAATATGTAAAATTTTAAGCAGTTCAGTAGTTCATTGGAAGCATGTCAAACTACTGCGGGAGAGACCAGGGTTCGATCTTCGTCAATTTTTTCTTATTTTTTTTCTTTCTTCAAACTTATATTTCGTTAGCATATATTGAATGTCAATAAGGTTGAGTCTATTATCACGGCATTTCATTCCAACCGTTCCCCCACACAAACTATTAAATCGAAAGGGGCACTATTCCACGTATCTTATATATTACAACTATCTACGCTGCCGACGAGACAATTTTCAAGAGTTGCCCATTTGTGTGTGTGTGTGTGTGTGTATTTCCTTAAAATTAATATTTTATACTTTGCAGTTGTGGTATTGACTTCAAACTTGGTATACGCATCTATCTTAACGAGGGACGTAAAAGGGGAGAGAGATATTTTGCAATCATTTCCGGTTTGAAGCAGACACTGTTGTCGCTAGACAAAATGTATTGTTGTCTTGTATTGACAGTAGATCGTGAAAATGATGCCCAATGTTTCTTTCAGACTCTTTTCGGGGGACACTGCCTCCTTAGAGCGCCCCTGGAAGATATCAAAAAAATACCTTTATAATACAATAACAAATAGAATATTATCAGCAGTGCCCCTAGACTAATAATTCCCCCCCCCCAGGAATATTGCTTCCGAAAGAGTCACTGCTGATGCTCCATTTCCAAAGCTACATATATTTGATTTTAAATACTTCAGTATCGTCTGGAAACTTCACACGAACATACTGCCTCGTTTCGGGACCATCTAAAAAGTTGCCGTATAAATATATCTTTTCCCTCTACGTATGTAATAATGAAAATATTTTGTTCCCGCAATACGAACACAAAGTACTTTGCTAATACGAAGAAATGGAGATAAGAAAAAATACAAAACAAAAAACCGTTTAGTCGGGAATAGAACCCAGACCTGCTACTTACAAAGCCCACACGTTACCTCTGAACCATGCTCGTACGTTTATTAATGTTTGTTCTATTATGCGTAACGTAGCTCATAACAAGGGAGATCAAGCCAATTCAACAACATGGCAACTTTGCATTTAAGATGGCGACTTCTCCAATGATTTGTTTCTTCATTGAAACTGCACTTCATTGTTAAGAGTGTAGCAAAATATGACTGTCCTACCGTGAGAACAACTTACAATTTTCATGGTTACAAACTTTTGAACTGCCATCTTGAATCGAAGATGACGACTTTTCCAACATGTCCGATTTTTCCCCTTACTTACGCTGTAATCTACACACTTGAACGCAATTTCGTGATTTCACCATATCTACAAGTTGTCCAGAATTAGACGCCCCCTTATAACATTCCTAACACTTTCTTACACCAAAGATGACTATTTTTTCAAGTTTAAGGATGGATTCGCAAACTACGCATCAGAATAAACATCACCTTGAAATTTCAACGTCCTAGACACAGTCATTCCAAATTTCACATTCTTTTTTGATTTGCGCCGCCAAACCAAAACAAATTTTAACGCTCTTTTTCTAAAATAAACTATGTTCCTATCTTCACTGCCGGACAAAATATGACGTTTCTATGATGTGCGGAACTACTCTAAAAACCAGCATTTCGAAACGACGAAAAATTTCGACACTTCATTTACATGGAAAATGTCGCCTTTTTCATGATATCCGAATTTTCCCATTACTCACATCACATGGGGAACAAGTATGCCAAATTTGGTATTTGTATGTTTTGCGGAAGTATACAAACAATTAAGTGTGATTGCGACTTTAGAGGTATATAGGCCTAATTATGGGTAACAGAATTTGCCAATAAAGCAACCAAAATATAGCTATCATAGTTTTAATCTACATAACAATGTTCCGGACTCAAATCAAATACTGCTATCCGTAATCCATATTGAAAATATTTACAGTACGCAGGCCGGACTTAATAAGTGCGGGACCCCTTAGGGAACAATATTGAGGAGCCTCAGGTTTCCAGATAACTTGCAAATACGGTATAAACTTGCAAATAGCACATACCACTTTATTGTGTTTTCATTAATTTTGGAGACATTTTGGTTGGAAATTGTACAAAACTACAACTTAACTAAGTGGATAGAAATTAGCAACTTTGAAAGCAAAATTAGCCAAAATCACAGCTAATAGCTAAGCTACAGTTTTACTAACTAAGCAACATATGCAAGTTACTAAATTGACAACACTGAATTATAGTTTCTGAATTGCAATTAACTCTGCAATTGCCTGTACGCAAGCGGCATCTATTGAGGTCTATCAGGCAGTAAGCGCGAATAGAGATGCTTATTAAGACAACTGTAAACTACTAGCAATAAGCGTTACCCATAGAGTGAGACTGAGATTATTTTGAAAGTTTAGGTTGACTGAGATGACTCATAAACATAGATAAATAAAACATTGTTGTGACTCGTAAATCGTTGCTGATGTGCTCACATTCAAACCAATGGTTATCATGTTTCGTACAGGATTCAATTCTTGATTAAAAAAAACTCTGTTGTTCATATTTATCCAGTTCGTGAGGCAAATACAGGCCCGTATCCAAAAGGGGTCTAGGGGGCCGGTCCCCCTAAAATTTTAACCTTCGGCTTGCAAATGAACTATAATATGGTGATGAACTGCAATATGGTTGGATCGGGCCTCCCTAACTTCTACCCCCCCGCCCCCCCACATTTTTGGGCTGGCTACCGGCCTGGATGGAAAATAGATGAGCTTCTTCAAGTTAACTAATTTCGGTCCAGAAAGCCAAAAATAATGGCAAATGGAGTGTTATGTAACAACCATCTATTATTGAACTAAAAAGCCGTGTGAAGCTGACGATATAATCGAACGAGTGGAGAAAGTTATTTTCTAGGATCGCCGAATGAGTGTGGAACACATCGCTTTCAACGTTGGCATTTCCGTAGAATCTCTGCACACTGTCATCTGACCGGCTTGTGCGAGGCCGAGATTGTCTTGGTTTGTCCTCACTTGACGTTCCGCCTTCTCTGAACTGTTGTACCGACGAATGCACATTAGACATCCATGATACCATTATCACATGTCTCACTCAACTGGTGATGAATTTCAAGAGGTGACACCCAGGGCCGGATTAATGGAGGGACTAAGGGAGGCTATAGCCCCGGGCCTCCACTCTGATCAAAATCTCAACTGGCTATCTAAAAAAGTAGGAATGCGCACGAGACAAGATTTGTGGCTGTCTCGTCTCCAAAATGTGCTGTAAAAGTGATGTCTCGACTCAAAAAGTGTATATTTCTCTATTGGAAGAGCCGTGTTTCGACTCGAATTTTGTTAGGAAAATCCTGTCTCGACTCGTCTCGTGCGCATCCCTACTAAAAAGAATCATGAAAATATGATCATCATCACAAAATATGTTATATTTTTGGTCATATATTCCCTTAACTTTCCTACCGTACTTTCACAGAAAATTATTAGGTGAAGTAAGCAGGGGCAACATATTATTTCTAGCCACAGGCCTTCAGATGGGTTAATCCAGCCCTAGTGTCACGCCACGCAAATGAAAAAAAAAAAAAAAACGAATGATTACACGCAGGGGTAAAAGTGGATCTGAAAAGGTAGGGGGACGCATGACGTCAAGCCGTTCTCCGTGTCTATATTTGCCCATTGTAATATTTTTTAGAAAGCAGGGGACGCAACAGCTAATTTCTGGAAGTCCTCCCGCATTCCCCCTCACTTTTACCTTTGATTACACGCTGTTCTTCTAATGCAAACGTCGCCATTTTATGAGTATCGTGTGTAAAAAAAAAAAAAAAAAAAAAAAAAAGTCATCACTCTCACCTCTGCCGCTAGAGTTCTCTGTGCAGTACGGTTTTCTATTACCAGTTTTGAGAAAAAAAATCGAGGCGTTATAACTTGAATGCACCTCGTAATTAGGCTCAGTTTAGCAGCCTAGTAATTACGTAATAATTATGTATAGTTAGTGGCGTATTTACGATTTTGTTTCGGAGAGTGGGGCTTCGCTAACTTTAGTCCTGGAAATTGAAATTTCTGCAAGATATTTCATTTACTATAATATAGTAAATAAAATTTTGGGGGCTTAAGCTCGAAAGCTCCGCCTTAAATACGTCACTGTGTATACTGACTATAATAATTATATTCATTTCCCGATATTTTGCATTTGTAAAAGTATATTTAACTATATCTGATACGAATGTGTTATTTGTTTTTCTACGAAAGCAAACATAATCAAGACCTTATTAACGGACTTTCTTTAATGACACAGCTTAGAAGAAAATGATAGCGTGCAACTTGGTAATTACTGGCTGATGTGAACTCAAGTACGAAACAATATTTATAATTATGCATCAGTCATTATATCACAAATGTTTGAAGAATAACACACGCTAGAATAAGAACTAGAGGTAGTGTTGCCAATACTTCAAAATATTATTCTCCTTTTCAACTTTCATTCGACAGTAAGAGAAAAGAAAGTGTGGTGTTGGTGAAAAGAAATCCAATTCCAGGTTTGAACCTGATTAACATGTATCATAGTCCCTGAATACCGAAAATACGATTTTTCTCTGTCCGTATACCGAAAATGTGATTTTTCTCTGTCCACCTTTTCGACTCCACACATAAATCACACAGTCTAGAGGACAGAATGTTCAGGTTTCAGGACCAAAATTGGAACTTAAGATTTTTATAAGACTCTCCAGGGCGGGGAGGTGGGGTGCTATTCAAATTTTCTCCTTACTCCGAAAAATAAGACTGATTCACTGAAAAGTGAAAGTTAAAAATAATACGATTTCAAGAAAACGATTTTGTTTATACGACTGCGCCGTCGCATTCCGCATGATGTCTTCTCTTGATTCAAATCGGGTCATACACCTGTTTCATCGCCTGTGATCACGGTGTTCAAAAAGTTAGGGTCACCCCTTGACTGTCCAGCATGCCTTGTGCGATGTCCAGACGCCATTGCTTCTGCTCCATTGTTAACTTCGGTACACATTTCGCGGACGCTGTTCTCATGCCCAAATTCTCGTTCAAAATTGAATGTATCTATCCGACAATACCCCTATATCAGGGGTGCCCACAAGGGGGGGCTATGACGCAAACTGCGTCATTGAAATATTTGGGGGGTTACAATCTATATAAATATGTTTGATGAGGGGGGGTAAAATTAATCGAAAAGAAGATTTTGTTCATGGAAGAAGACCTACGGATAGACAATTGGGGGGGTGCGTCATAGACATAAGGGGGGGGGCACCACTGCCTATATCGTTCGCAGTTGCTCGGACTGTGATACAACGGTCCATGAAGACCACAATCCGCACTTGCTCAGTGACATTGTAATTCCGGCTTGTTCAAGGACTACCTGAAAATGGTTCACTGTCCACTGATGTGCGGCCATCTTTGAAGCGATTGTACCACATCCTTATGCGTGAGGTGCTCATGAAATCGTCTCCGAAAGCGTGTTGAATCTTGCGAATGGTTTCCGCTTGGGTATCGCCAAGCATTTGGCAAAATTTGATGCAATATCGCTGCTCAAGTTTGTCTGTCATTTTACCAAAAAACTGAAATCCGACAACAGCTCATTACACGTCTATACTCGGTTGGCCGATTGCCAGCGACTGACGCGGGCAGGAAAAATTCACGATTGCGCACGAATGTCCTTTCTACATCTACACTGAAGAAAGTATTCTGCTCCTCATCGGTTTACGCGGGAAAAATAAGGTTTGATACTTTCTGAACACACCCCGTATTTCAAAAATCAATATTTCATTGACAGTTCTCAAATATGATAAGGTAATTTTTCGGGGAAAATCTGAAAGGTCCTAGTCTTGGGATATTATTTTCGGACAATGTTCTCCAAAATAGCTCAGGCAATTTTGTTCATATTTCAAAAATGAAATTTCCATTAACAGTCTTAAAAGAGGGCTCGGACAATTTTCTCAAAAAGAAAAACACTTAGACGATTCTGTTCATAGTTTGTAAATAAATGTTTCATTAATAACTCGACAATGTGACAAGTCATTTCCCTAGTAGCAAGAAAGCTTCCAGCCAGTTGGCGCGCGCTTGGCTTTTGACTTTCTACGTTTGCACTTAAAACGTGTGTTTCATACAATCTGCCTTTTGTTGTACTTGCAAGCGATGCTTTAGACACTTCCCAAAGTTTCATAGCATCACTGGCCATTCATTGGATATTGACTTGACTTGACTTGTAAAACACTTGAGTCAAACTTGAATGGAACGCTGAATGCACGGTTGCCCCCATGTAACTTCGTTGCTGGAATCCGGCTTGCGGCATGCTTGCACGTTTTCCAATCTAGTTGGATGCAAGCTTGTCGACTTGCAATTCAAGCTTACAGCAAGCAGTTTGTAAGTTTTATCTGCTACTAAGGTTCCCCTTTTAAAAAATCCACAAAGTGTTAGTTAAATCTTAAGGAATGTTTTTGCGAAGATTTTCTCAAAACTGACTCGTGATATTCTTTCAAAGCCGTAACTTGTGAACTGCCCTCCCATTCAAGCTCTCTGCCATTCGAGAGAACCCACTTTAAGATAAAACTTTATTACTTCATATGATACGATACGAACATTTAAAAGAAAGCATGGAAACAATGCACCACATTCCAAAACCAAAATTCCTAAATAAAACAAAAATATAATCTAAGCAGGGGTGTCATTAGGGGAGGGCAGGGGCCAATTGCAACCAGAGTTTGAGAAACAAATATGCTTTTTAATAAATTATCTACTAATAAAAAAATATGAGTTTTACATCGGTAATCAATTTTGCCCTTACTCCCTGGTAAAACCTGAAACGATGCTACTTGGACTGCGCCTATTTCAGTAAATTGTCTACTATTAGATCCCCAAAATATTATATATATATATCTATATCTATCTATCTATCTATCTATCTATCTATCTATCTATATATATATATATATATATATATATATATATAGGCTATATATATTCTAATCTTATAAAAGCTATATTTCTTTCATTTTTTCTGAGGAGGTACAGAGGTAGCAATACTTAAAAATTACTTATTTCTCATTTTCGGAATAGCATAACATCGGTTCAATAGTATTAAATCCCTCCCTCCTCAACAAAACTCTCTGGATGTGCACCTGTGTAAAACTAAATGAAATAAATAAGAAAACAAGTGTGATTGTTAGCCCTTGAATCATGAGAAGAGAAAAAAGCATTTCGAATTTTTCGATCATAAGGTTATGTCTAAACTACAATATAAGTTGCATTGTTGTCCATATTTTTCACTTATCTATTCGCAGCAAAGCACAAGAAGAAGCGCCTAACGTTCGCATTGACCTTCTTGCTGCGTTACTAGCAGAAAAGGTGACCAGTTCTTCGATCGCATCGTAAGCGTGTACGAAAAATGACTGTCCTTCGTGACGTCTGAAACCAAAGAACAGTCTATGTGTTGGCAACACAGCAGCTCCCAAACCGGTTTGTGACCTTACAACATTTCGACAGCGCAAATTAGTTGCAGACGGTTGTCACATCCTGATTTCAGTTCTTGGTGACAGAATTCTTTGACACAGACATATAAAAGCTGATTTCGTGGTACGACAAATACTTCAACAAGGATGGTGCATATCTTGAAAAAGTAGGGCATGCAGCCGTAAAATCAGGTTTCTTCTTACTTTCGCCTTTCGTTTTACAGTTCATCCTGATTTTACTTTCTGGATACCCCTCGTACAAAAGATATCATTTTACGTTTATAGCTTTTTAGTACTCCAATGAAGTGCAACAAGTTAATACGACATTTTAAGAAAATGTTATTCGTCTGCCAACACTGAAGCAGGATAGTTGATGTTAGAATCAATAGAGAAAGAAAAAATTAACAAAAAATGAATAGGGGAAATTTTACCTCCTCATTTGTAAACAACCATTAAGTAGACTCTTAAAATAAAGCTGTTTGCTAATTAAACTCTATAGATACTAGTAAAGATAAGGACAGTCTATAATAATGACGTGTACTTAGTGGATTGAACTTCTGACTAGAGCATCACACACAACAAACAACCAACGACAGAGAGGTAACTACAGAAGTTCAGGTAAGATGTTTTTAAACTTTAACAGCTGTTCACTTGAGTGGAAAGTTATCATGCTGCACGAAGGGCAGTCAGAAAGTTACCAGAATACCGTTGTAGTTTTAGCATTTGTGATGCAGACACAATGATGACTCTTGTACAGTACCTTCCTTATGTTGCCTAATTATGGACTAGACAAATGTGAACAGGTCATAACAGGCAGTGTGCGAGTACCCAAGTAGCATTTTGGGGTGGCAAATGGTTGGGCCAACCGACACTAGTTGGTTGGCCAACGTAAAACGGCTCTTCAAATTATGTGATTGAGCCATTAAATAAAGCGAAGCTACATAGCAATTATTTCATTTATTTATATCTGGTTGTCCTGACAACGACGTTCCAAAATCTTATTATTTAAAAACTATGACAACATATGAATATCTTCTTTATATCGATATTATATCTAACTAGCTTCTTTTTCTTCTTCAAATAACATAGTTTAGTACATATATAAAAATACTTTACGCCCAAAATTTACAAGTGATAACAATGTACAAATATACAATGTACCGTTGTAAACGGTGATTTTGGCGGTACTGCAAATCGTTATGCCAACAATTATTTGCAACGTTGGGTCAACAGAAGATTGTATACAGTTGGCCGACCAACCAATGGACAACAGTGTGCCAACCATGGAGGAGTTTGACCAACGAAAAAATCAGAGTTAGCCAACGATTGTTATCCTACAATCTACCAACTATGGTGTGGTTGGGCTAATGGAATGCCAACAAAACACTAACGTGGAAAAAACAGTTGGCCAGCGATCGTTATCTTACGGAACGCCAACTTTGGAAGATAAAGAAAAACGACTTTCGACGGTGTTTCCAACAATCGCTGGAGTAGTTAAACAAGTGTGTGTGTGTGTGAGTGTGTGTGTGTGTGTGTGTGTGTGTGTTCCGAAGGTGCCTACTTTGAAGGCGATCAAGTAAATATGATCTTATATTGTGATAATAGAAAGAGCTACTACAAAATTCTGGGAACTTTCTGACTCCTCCTCGTATAATTGAAGCAACCGTAAACAAGTTTCCTATCAGGGTCGACATGTGGGACTGCAGACCCAGCAATGCCCCATATATTTTAATCAATAGCTAATGCAAAACGTGAAAAATTTACTTATATCCATGGATCTTGCCCTTCTGTCTCCCACAACCGAGCAAAATTTGAAATAAGCTGCAGATTGTACCATTGACTCAATATGGATTTCTGTGTCTATTTACTTCATTGATTGTATCACGATAATACTCGTAAAATATGTCCGATTTTGATATGTTTTCATTTACGTTTAGGAAATAAATTTAATGTTTCAAGTTAAAATCCGTTAAGAATAATGGGTGTAACGTAAAATCAATCCCAAGTTCCAAGCAGAAGTAGTCATTTTGCAATCGACGCTAGCGCGGGCTCAGGTTCACTACCCGAACGAGGTTTGAGCTCATCGAATCGTATTACTCTTTCTCCCTCATCGGGTGAGCAACTCAATCATAATCTTGATACTATCCAGCTCTCGTCTCACTGTGATCGTAGAAATACACCGTTCCATATGTTAGTTGAGTTTTGCCTTATTTTCGGAGGGGAAATGATAAAACTAGATTGATTTTATAAAAGAAAGTGTACAAATTAAGTGTAAGATCAGGACCGTAGCCAGCCCAAAAATGTACGGGGGGGTAGAAGTTAGGAGAGGCCCGATCCAATCATATTATAGTTCATTTACAAGTCTACCGTGAAAATTTTAGGGGGCAGTAAAAAATTAGGAGGGGGATGTGTATACTCCTGGATGCGCGCCTGTGTAAGATCAAAGTTTCATCCTACATCAATTATTTCCCAGTTAAATAAGTATAGTTTTATTGAAAACGTGTATAAATATATATTGAGTTGGGAAGTTTTAGGGGAGTCCGGGTCCAGTGGATCCCACACACCGTGAGTGCACTCCTGCCTAGTACCTGACGGTGTTCTACTCCGGAGTTACCAGTTCGTGCAACTAACTGCACACACAGTACAAACTCTTTGCGCTTCATGGCGTCCTACGTAGGGATGCACCCACGGGAAGTCCACCGAGTCACCCAAAAAAAAGCTTCCTAACACAAATATATTTGTACAATTTCTTAATAAGACTATACCCGCCTTATGCAAAGTCGTTCTGGCATATGATTAGCGTTATACTAAAGGCCTGACTACTGCAGGAAACATATGTTAGTCGAACTTTTTAGTATGGCACTAATCACGCGTCAAAACGACTCTGCATAAGGCCCTACATGTTTAAGAGATAAATAATTAATGTAGCATGACTATTTGGTCTTACACTTCATCTGTACTCTTTCTCTTATAAAAACAATCTAGTTCTATCATTTTTTTCTGAAAATATAAGTGGAATTATTTTACAGTTACTTATTGGGTACAGAATAATACTTGTTCAATGCTACACTGACGTAGTGGCTTGTAATATTCAAGACCCAAAGCTTGGACCTTTTCCAACAAAAATTTCTGGGTTCACGCCTAATCCTACGACTGGCTTATTGCAGCCTTCGATTAAAAAGGTTACCGTGGCACCCTATTTTTCAACTATTTTTATGTTTTAAATGTAAATTTCGGTTAGCTGTGTTCAATGGCACCACTTTTGATTTGTGGAACCGACCGCTTCAAGGTCAAATTAGGGGGTCAAAAATTAAGAACTGGGATTATTTATGTATTGCGGACCAGTGACCAACTGGGACGAAATGGGTGTCATTCCATTCGTATCCACACGTACATGAATAATTGATATGACATTTCCCCGAAAATTCTATTTTGATCTGAAAAATTAACAAAAGTTCCAAGATCCAAAATTCCAGATTTTCGTTAATTTTCGGGATCAAAATAGAATTTTTGAGAAAATGACATATCAATTATTCATTTACGTGTGGATACGAATGGAATGACACATATTTCGTCTCAGCCGGTCACAGGTTTGAACTGCCCAAAATCTCGGATTTACGTTAATTTTAACGGGTTTACGACGTTTTTTTCTTAACGGGTGCATCATTTCAGGAGGGCATCATTTCTTCCCCCTCCTCTTGAGTTTGAAAAACCCATACTTTTTAATAAATTGCATAGTAATATAGTAATAAAAACATGAAATTCTTATGTCGGGGGACAATTTGCTCCCTAACTCCTCCCCCTGCGAAGTCAGAAATTATTATACTTATTTCTGAAAACAAGAAGCTATTAAATCCTCAAATATATAAAAACAGGTCCACCATAACAAAGAGGTCAAACTGAAAAAGAAAGAGACAATTAAAAACTCGGGCGCAATGATGATTCCAAGAGGTGACCCCTAGTCACAAAATTCTCCTACCGGAACCATATATCCTATTGTGATCAATCAGGATTCTCAGTATTTTGGTGATGTTACTTTGAACTCCCAGTGTATTGAAATTCTTTTCAGGAGAAAATCTTCTGAAATGATCAGTGCTCGGGTGTCGTCTTTCGAAGAAACAATGGACTGAAACCGGGGCGTAAATAAGGGCCCCGCAGACCCTCCATTGCGGGGGGCCTCAAGCCATAAGGGGCCGCAAATCGTGAAGTGGGACGTAGAGAAGGAGCCCCACTCCATGCTGTCTGCGGGGAGGCCCCCAAGCCTTTAGTTACGCCACTGGACCGAAAGGACTAAAAATTTAAATTGGGTTCTCTGTACCCCAAACCTTTTTTCTTCTCTTGCTTGCAACAAAATAAGCTATAAGAACGTACCTAGGTATGTAATCGTTTTTAACATACGTTTACTTAAACAAAAAAACTGTAAGCATCAGGGGAAGGCACGGCCCCTTTTCTTGGTCATCTCCTAGCTAGGATAATGTACTATGTATATCAATATCCATTGTTGCTAAGATATACAGGGTGGTCCAAAAGTAGCTATACACCCCAGCATTGATCAAGTATAACCTTCTAGTTTATGGGTTTATTTGCTTCGGCTCTTCCAAGCTTAAGATTTAAGTAAAAACACATTAAGAACAAATAATAAAGAAACTAAGTCTACCTGATAGATAACAATAAGAAATGGTATAAAATGCAGTGAGTTAATCAGTACGGTACTGTATACCTACATTTGGGCCACCCTGTACAACAGCACCACTATCCTTATTGCAATACAAGATAGTCTTTCAGTTCGCGTGTGATGTTAATTCCTAATAGTTCATAGTGGGCTTAATAGATGTCTCTTCCAGCGCTGTCTAACATCAATAGATGGCGTGCAGCCAATTGGCAGATTTAATTGCTGCTTTGAAAATCCATTGTTTCAATATAATTATTTGAAAATAGGACGTCATTATCTTTAATAGGTCTAATCACTGCGAAATTAAAATTTTACAGTAATTATGTGATATCTTCAAATAGATAAAAGATAATCGAAATGTGGAACAAGGGCGCGCTAAAACACTATTATTTTGTATGATGTAACGTTATCACAAGTCACCTAGTAGTTTTGCATTTGTAACCATTTAAAAACGCGAAAATAAATGCCGATTTTCTAAATGGCTGGAAATCGAAAGCAGATAAGTGAGTCGTCATAACGATATCTCATGTAAAATAATATTGTCTAGTGAGCTCCTGTTCCACTTTTCGATTATATTTTTATCTATTTGAAGATATCACATAATTACTGTAAAATTAGCAGTATTTCAATTTCGCCGTGATGGGGCCTCTTCACGTAAAAGTGTTCAGCAAGCTGAAAGCTTATTGGGAAACAACTAGTTGGAACAAAACGGAAACTGACCGACAATAGCGACATCTTGTGGCATAACCATAAAGTATTTTGTTTCCACCGGTGTCGACGTCGATAGCACTGACTTCAGTGCTTATTCGATTGTGTCGAAGATATTTATAGTAATATAAGTGCAATATTTTTGACTGTTTTCTATCTTCATTTTTATGTAGTTCATTATTTATTCTAATCTTCTGCCCTTTCAAATAACCTTATTGTAATTCTTCTTGTTGCAAGATTGATTATTCAGATACAAAACTATCGATGTTTTTCTGAATAGTACACAAAAACAGCGTAATAACAAACCTGACCACGACATGCTGAAGTTTTTTTTGTTTTATTAGATTTGAGGTTAAGGCTGCGTTTCAGTACACAAATCTATTTGTATTGCGGAAGGATTCGAATCATATGTTTGTTCCCATAATGGTAACTTCAGTGTTTGTAAAAGTATTCTGTTCCGTTTCCTTGTTTTGCTTTTATGAATATATTTCTCTTCGTATTGGTCTGGCAAGGCGTAACACTTGCAGGCAATAAATCAATCACGTATCCGTTTCCCGTCTGAGTATGTAATTTCCACCAAAAACATTGTTGATCGTGGCTGACAATTAATTTCTAAGACTACCTAATACTAGATTTGAGTATCTCATTTTTCTTCATCACACAAACAAACCAGAAAAAAATAAGTTATTGTAATGAACTTTCATCTAGCTCACTCACGGCAAAATACATGGTTTAGATGCACAAAAATATCAACTTTTGACAGGTCTATAAAGCACAGTGTTGCCAGGTCCCCAGCTCGAAAAGTCGCTACCGTGCCGTCAAAATTCCACCACGTTCCGTTACCCTTACTGAAATTCCGCTTTTTTCCGCGTTACATTATAAAATTATTCTTTAATGGTAAAAAAGAAAGAAAAACACTGTTAACAAAACTGCAAAATATTTCACACATTAATAATAGGCCTGAATTCTAAATGGAAATCCCTGATATAGCGCTTCACTTAATTTTATGAATTAAAAAAAAAAAACAGTCTTATTTGAATTAATGTTATTAAAGTAAAATTCATAGTCAATGCTTATCATCCTTTTAATATAATATTCTTTATTAACCAGGGGCGGACTGGCCCACCCTGCTACCCTGCAAATGCAGGGTGGGCCCCCTCCACCAATTTTAAAAAGATGTGCTCAATTAAACCTACCAGCATCAAAAATATGGCAGGGTAACTCCCGCAAACTTGTGTTTTGCATAAAAAAGACGTAAAGTTAAACTTTCATGAACAGACCTTCTTCTTCACGTTTATCGACTTGAAAAGGTTCCGTCTATGAGACAATTAGGCCCTAAAACATTGCGGGGTTTGTGATACAGCAGCTGTTAAAAACGAGCGCGTTAACTACTACTATTTTAAATATAAGCAACACAGTAGATTTCAGGCTGTTATTGGATTTGGATACATTTTTTACATTTTTATACAGTAGGCCCTCATTTCAGTTTAGCAGGGTGGGCCCTATGGTTGCCAGTCCGCCCCTGTTATTAACATATTACCATTGTGTAACATCAGTTGTAAACATTTTTTTCTTTTTTTTTTAGAAATAGAAGAAATAAAAGGAAAGGGAAATATTTTTCTTCGTTACTGCACAGACCCGTATCCACGGTGGGGCTAGCGGTAGGCCGGACCCCCCGAAAATTTTCACAGTAGGCTTGCAAATGAACTATAATATGGTTGGGTCGGCCCCCCTAACTTCTACCGCCCCTCCTCCCACATTTTTGGGGTGGCTACGGGCCTGTTACTGCATACAATAACTTCTAAATGATAATACAAAAATAATTACAATAATGTCAGTTGACAACAAATTAAACAAGGGTTAACGTGCAAATAATGTTGATAGTATATCAAGTCTAAAATTTATAAAATGTTTAACTACAATTATCTACTTCAAGAAAAAATATTTTGTTTCTTTTAATGCAATTTTTAAAATTGTTCTCCCGAAGAAACTACTATAAAGTACTATTTAATTGCACAAGACCCTCTCTCCCCAAAACAATACTTTGATTAAGACCTGGACAAGCATTAAATGCACAGGATAGTTTTGGCCTTATGCAAAGTCGTTTTGACGTATGATTAGTGTTATATTAAAGGTCTGACTACTGTGGCAAACATATGTTAGTCGAACTCTTTAGTATGGTACTAATCACGCGTCAGAACGACTCTGCGTAGGGTAAGAATTGATTAAATTTTGTCGCATGTTTTCTAAGCTAACATAAATGTTTTGTAACCTAATTTGTTCACTTCTTCCAAGCTGTGGGGAAAAATTGAAAGTTCTAAGATAAGTTTTTAAAAGTCGCTACATTTTCCATATTTTTCGTTCGTCGCCGCTTTGTCGCCGGGGCAACGGAAAGTCATTACGCGTAGCGGAATTCCGCTAAGATTGTCAACACTGAAAAGCATTGAGAAACTTCTACAAGAACCCTAGCGTCAAAGTCCATTAACTATCACTTCCTTCTGATTGTGGTAACAAATGCGAGAAGAGCTCCGAAACTATCCGATCTCGAACAAAAAGACGTGATTGGCCCGAATCAGGCTCGCCAACTATACGATAATTTGTCGTGATATACGATAATACCCTTTCGATAATAGGTAAATATGCGATAATTTTAAAATGCACACTTTTTTCAGTTTTTGATGTGCAAATAACTTGTAGACAGTGGCGTATTTACGATTTTGCTTCGGGGGGCTTTGCTAACTTTATTCCTGGAAATGTAAAAATTCTGCAAGATAATTCATTTACTTTAAAATAGTTTACTGAATAAGCATGAAATTTTGGAAGTCCCTTAAATACGCCACTGCTTGTAGATGTGCTTTAAATAACTATAAAATACACATACTGAAGTTGTTAACAGTCATTCCCACTAAAATAAATCAATAATGACTTCAGAATTGGCAAGTGATAACTCTGCATCCCTATCAGGAAGTCGCGGTCGGAAAGAAGGATTGCCGCCGTCGACGGTGGCAGGCCGCCGGAGGCAGCCGGTACCCGTCCGCGGCGGCACGACGATCTACTTGTTCAAAGTTGTCGACCTTTTGCTGAGGCGGCAAGCGGTCGAAAATCGTAAAATAAAATGCTGTTTACCGAGTCTTTGCCGACTGTTGCCAACCGTCAGAGTCGGCAAAACAGTTGGAAAGGCCTCTTTCCGACCCTCTGCCGACTCCTTATTCCGGCCTTTTTTCGACGGCGACGCCGGCGCCTTCACGGCTGTTTGCCGACTGCTCGGCAAGGCAAATATTTGTCGCAGTCGAAAATCGTGGGTAAAAGGCGCCGGCAATCCGACCGCGGCATTTGGTCGGCATGGACAAATTGTCCGACTATAAGCGGATATTTTTTTAAAAAATAATGTGGGTAGTGAAGCCGGTTTGGAGTTCGAAACTGAAGATAACTAGGTAAATTTATTATATATTATTGCTATTATACTTGTTTCTACAATCATCACGTGTATGACGAATATACTATAAGTTTTTGTAATATATGATAATTTTAAAGACGAAAATTGATAATTTTGTTCTCTATGGTTGGCAACTCTGGCCCGAATCGTAAACACGTATACATACATAAGAATAAACATGTGTTATTGTGTTAGAATAACTGTAAAGTATATTGTGCATGAGTTCTGAAGCAAAAAGGTATTCATTTTGTGGTTTTATATTAGTCTTGTTATTAATCAAATACGAAACGAACGAGGACATTTATTGGAAAGTGTCTGACATTGTTTTTGAAGAGACCTACAAGAATAAAGTTCCTCAGAGTAGCGCATTAGTTTATTGTCGTGTGAAAGGGTTACGTTTTACCATAATCATCTGCACTTATTGGCAGGTCACTTGCTGCAGCTGAGCAACTTCTATGCTCCACAGTCTTGAAGTAACCGCTTCATCTCCAAATACGATTTTAAAGATATATATACAGTTTATATATACAGTCACAGTAATATATATACAGTTTATCTACCTCTATCTCGCAACATTGGATTCAACTGGCAGCAACAGCGCACCGATGCGACGAACATGAGTTACGGGAATTCACAAGCTTGTTAACACTGTCACCATCCCGCCCCGCCATCACAAACCCAGAACCATATATTAGAATATACAGACCGTATGGAACTGAAAAAAATTTGTGATATATTTTTTTTAAAATGCTTAAAAATTAAGGTGGGTCATATGGTCCGTAAAATACGTTGTATATATATATATATGCTAACGTGCCAGGGGCGGATCCAGGGCGGACATCTGGGGGGCCGTAGGTTGTAATACTGCTAATTAGAACTACTTTTAAGAGCTCCAAACTCTGGGATGGGTTTTATTTTATATATATAATATAAGAAAGTTCCCTCTTCTGTGGAGCGATCGCCCCCCTGGATCCGCCCCTGAAATGTGCAATATAATAATATACCCTGCAGGGCCTCCTTCAACCGCTAGAGAAACGAAAATTTCATTATGTGGCAACATCGCAGATTCACTTGGAACCATTATCCTGTAAATGACGTCTTATGAAAAACTAGCAGCGTTCACCCCGCTTCGCTGCGGTCACCCCGGAACGCAATAAACTTTGTTACTTAGATAATTTTTACTTTTTCGCTTTCAAGTGATATGATAAAAAACATAGAAGATTGCAGTAAATCTTAACATTATATCGCCTGTCATTTATGTTAACCCGCCCCGCTTCGCTGCGGTCATCCCGGTGCTGGCATATTGTAAAAGTGTCTGTAAAAATAAGCAAATCAATTTAAAAATTTTAAACAGAAGATTCAAGCTATTTTCCGCTGTATATCGCCTGTCATTTATGTTAACCCGCCGAGTGACACGGTCATGCGGGTTGCATATAAATACGTTTATTTTTACCTATGATGAACTAATAACAAAGGATTTGTACGTTATGGACACTTGAATGGTCAATTATCTCAAGACACTGGTAATTAAAAATTAAAGTGATATGATAAAAACCATCTAGGGTCCAAATCCTAATAACCCCCCAAAAATGAAAGAAATTGGTTCAGCCGTATTAGCGTGATGAGCGGACAAAATTTTGTACGTTCTCTTTTATATATATATAGATAAGTCCTTTTTCTTTACATGTTCGAAATGTTTGAAAGTTTCAAGAGTAAACAACTGATTTTTACTGTTTTCGTTTAATAATAACGTAAAACAATGACTTACGTGTGATCTAACTTTCTTCCTCTGTCAACACTGTGTACACGCCGATTTGATTGATTGAGGGAAATTATTAAATTATTCAATCAATAATATCGGGGAAACACAAACCCTGAACAATAAAACGAGTTTATTGTCGGTCTCGGTAGCAACAGCAGTTACATACAATCTTGAGAGAGATGGTTAACATAGAAACAAGGGCCATGAAGCGGCAGCACAGACAAACAGCACACTATATTAATAATCAAACAAGATGATAGTTTGGGTAACTCTTTATTTGAGCTAAGTTGACTTCAGACCTTGAGCTAAAATTCCGCCTATCAAGCTTACGTCTACTAACTGACTAATTATTAATAAGGAAGTATTGCAAAATGAAATGAGGGTGCTAAAATATTATGAAAGAAGCTTTAAATAATTCTCAAATTTCGTCCAAATGTTCCCAGAAAAAGTTGTACTTAGCTTTCGAAGTAGCTTCACTTGCTAGAAGTCTCTTGGAAGTTCTGCGGTAGGGATGGTACCGAGACCGAGACTAGTCTCGGTCTCGTCTCGAATTATCGAGACGAGACCGAGACCGAGACGGGCTTTTATATACCGAGACGAGACCGAGACCGAGACGGATTTTATATAACCGAGACGAGACCGAGACCGAGACAGGCCTCTATAAATCGAGACGAGACCGAGACGAGACTTAGGTCAGTCTCGAAAGTCTCGGTCTCGTCTCGAATATTGATAAAAATTAAAATTGTCTTTACTCAAAATTTCTTTCGTCGCAGTGTTAGATAATATGGGGACAGTTGACTGATGTACAGTCCTATATTTAGGGGGTGCTATCAGGTTCAAGCCTCTCCCGAAATAAATTTGTGACCATTTTTTTGCACTGCACGTACAGCACAAATGTTTCTTACCCGTTTCTCAAACCTCTCCCGAAACAAAATCCACTGCTGATGTAGCCTTCTCTGTCCGTCTCTCTCTCTCTATCTATATCTATCTATCTATCTATCTATCTATCTATCTATCTATATCTATCTATCTATCTATCTATCTATCTATATATATATATATATATATATATATATATATATATATATATATATATATATATATATATATCAACAACGGGTGGGAGGTGATTCCTGACACCAAGATAAGACAAAAAGTATAGACCAACCTGGGTGCACAAATGCTTACTTTTGGAATTATAGGCTGCCGGAAACATGAAAAAATGAACTTTAATGGTCCATAGCTCCAATACTATAGGATCTACGGTAGTCGGGTCAAGACTTTACTTAGGAACTATTATGTGACCTATCCAAAAATACGTTTCAGAATCCTGCGGTACTCACGCAACAATTTTCATAGAAGGAGTTTGGCTAAGGGCATATAATTTTAAGTACTCACCCAACTACCTCTGTAAAAGCTGTTGCTGAAGTACCACAAGATAGTGATACATGGATATTTGGATAGGGCACATACTAGTTCTTAGTTGAAGTCTTGACCCGACTACGGTAGATCCCATAGTATTGTAGCTATGCAGTAGCATAGCTAGAATGTTTTTCAAGGGGGCCAATGAAGAGACCACGAAAATTTTGAGGGGGGCATCTTCAATGAATGGAAAAACTTGATTCATATACTCACAAAACTTGTAAGGTTCAACCACAAGCTAAAATGCACTGTATAATTTAAAAATCATTGAATATGCATATCTTATTCTATCCATTAGGCCTATCCTATCCAAAAGCACTATTTTTTAAAAACAGAAATATGATAACTACTTCTTTTTTAGTAGTCGTTAAGAAAATCAAAGCGAACTAGGAAACAAGTCTGCTTATCATATTTATACAGTGGAACATTACTTCTGAAAGTTTAATGGAAACTGTAAACAACAAGCTGTTCGCAGAACATGCCGCGACATCCTTTGTGAGTAAACCTAGTGCTCGTGATTGCTGCCGAACATGAGCAAGGGTTAGGTGACTACTCCACTTAGACGTGACGGCGGAGGTTGACTGCCAGTGGCGTAGCAGCTGCCCCCGCAACCCCCGCAGTGCGGGGGGGGCCGAGGTATAGGGGGCCCCAAAGTCTTGCGATGAATAAAGATTTAAAGAAGTAGAACCTCAACCTTATTTCTATAGGCTTTACAACTAGGGCCCCTTCTCTATACTTTGCAGGGGGGCCCGCAAAAGTGTGCTACGCCACTGTTGACTGCTATAATAGAATTGGATATAAGGCGAAGCTCAAGGTTATAGGCAGTAGTCATCTCAAATTTTACCAGCTCGAAAACATTCCTTCTTGCACACATCAGACCAGTTTGCCTGATGGAATGATGGAAGTGAATAAATATCACAAGTTCCAGATTTGTTTTAATACCGCATAATAATATAAGTAGCTATTTATATTATTATGTAGATAAACTGTAATAATAATAATAATAATAATAATAATAATAATAATAATAATAATAATAATAATAATAATAATAATAATAATAATAAGTAGTAGTAGTAGTAGTAGTAGTACTAGTAGTAGTACCAAATTATTTAATGATTACTATGCATTTGTTCTATGTCGCCATAGTCAATGAGAATTAACCACTTACTGTACGAATTGTAATAGGTAATGTACGAACACTTCTTTCGTCCAACGCAAGTGTAATGTTTTACTAAAGTGTATGCAATTTGTAAGTAAGTGTCTCATATTTTAGTATAAATTTTAGCATTAAAGCGAATGAGAATGCCGACTGATTTTGCTTTTCTTTCTGGCTCTTTGTCGAAAACAAAGGAGATAACTACGTCAATAAGATACAAGAGTTAAAAGGTAGTTCAGGTGGTGAGATCAATGCATGCATGCATCCTACAGATTTCGGTGAATTAGATCTTGCTGTACTACGAACATAAACTAGTAGAGCTATTTTACTCGAAACGCAGAGCAGTGGTTCAGTGGTAGAGCGTCCACCTTTGGTCCGATCACAGCTCGCGTCAAGTGAACTTTGTGGTGGACAAACACCACGTGCGTGAGTTTTCTTGGGGTTCTCCCGTTTCCTCTCAGTTTCTTCATTCCACCATTTCATTCATCTCTCGTCGTCACCGTCACCATTAGCCTAGTTGGCATATCCGTGGGACGTAAATCTTGATTTCATTTCATTTCGGAACGCAGACTATTGCAACATACGGTATTCTGCAGTTGGTAACTCTGCTGTGGAGAGATGTTTTGGTAGTAGTTTAACTTGTGGCCACGACTCACTTAGCGTTTGTAAACTGTGAGGTGCTAGGTGGCCAGAGCCAAAGCTACTGTTTACCTAACAACACCAACAAAAAAAAAAAATGTTGAAGGAGAGTGGCTGGGAATATTTAAATAACTGAAGTATTTACATAAAAGGCAAATATCACAAAAATATAAGAAGTTATGTATTCCCTCTTGGAGATCAGGTTCTCTCCTGTAAGGGCCGCCACTCTCTTTTGAAGTCGGTAGAGCATAAGTATTTTATTTCTGTAGAACAGCAGATCTCAGGGCCATCTGCATAACAACCATGCTCAAGGATGCTATAATAGTGAGTCAGTTATGAGTTTCAAATAGGTTAAAAGAAAAAAAAATCTATGCTTTAAATTTTTACAGGTAACAGCCTGTATTGATCTCACTATTCATGGCTGTTAGCTTGTTCTTTTGGGCAGAATTCTCTCTGAGCCCCATACAGAGAGATGGTCAAACATACAACATCAAGGGGATAATGTCTCCTTGAATCACACTCCTGAAACAAAGATATCATTAGTGCAGGTACTCACCCTACAGCAATTGAATACACAGATGTTCTGGAAAGAGCTGACAGATTTATTTCCGACAGAGGGATCAGGAACATTCAACATAGTAGATGCGATGATAATATCACACTTTATACACTAAATACTTATCACCTTTGTAGTGCACTATCACATAAACACGTTACTTAGATATTTTGAAATACTTAATAGTTTATCACAAAAAAAAAATTAAAATGAATGAGAAAGAACGTAGATTGAATTGAAACTTGAAAGGTCTGCCTGACCTTTAGAATTAAAAAAAAATATGTATAAATATTTACAATATAAATTATCTCCTAATCATTTTAGTTTCTTGTCTCTAACTGTTTTATTAGAGGAGAGATGTATTTTCACTGTCGAAGAAACATATTCACTATATTGTGGGTTAACAAACACAGATTAATGATACACAATGATAATAATTTTATATGCTGAAGCACAGTTCAAACTTCACTTGACGTTCACAAGTATTGAAATTGATTTGAACACAGTGTCCTCCTAGATAGGCATTCCACTATACGAAAATGTTCTGTAGAAGGTAAGTTACGCTGAATTTCAGGCGTTCAAGGAAAAAATGTTTAGTATCTCACACTTAAAGGCAAGCAATTAATTACTTGCAGCCTTGTGCTAAAATGTCCAAGGACAGGCACGGTGTAATGGCTTTACCGGCCTTGGTTATCTATCTCTACTCGAGATATGTTAGGATGTATCTTTCTCTCATATTTGGTGAAATGGGTTGTCCCATATTAACAATGTGTTTGCGAATGAGCTTCAGATTAGGTGAGCTCTACTGAGTGACTGTAGCACTCAGAGCAATGGACGAAATATTAAATAATGATTTCAAAATTTTAAACTTCCATTGTCACTGAACTAATATAAGCACAACTGACGTATCACTTAAAATATGTGTAAGTAACACACTGTTTGTCGCTGGACTATTTCATGTTTTGAAGAAATTTTGTACAACTCACTCGCGATACAGTTGTTCACAGGACAAATCCCGGGGAACCGAAACAATTGTTCACACCGTGTCCTGGGTCTCGAACTCTGTTCAGGAAGTCTGGTGACTTCCTACTACACCGCAAAACTATCTCTTGTTACTTCCCGAGTCTAGCTTCAACTACCCCGTTCTCCAAGGAAAACGAGTATATCTTTCTGGCAAAACACAGGAAACGAAGAAACTCGCTTCTCCCAGCACCCTTTGACAAAAGGTTCATGCCTTGCGGCGAATATTGCGGGTGGTCTCCTGTGTCAATGCCCTTCTTCAGCCACCATTCGTATCCAACTTCACCTTTCTTGGCTGATACGTGCTGCCCCTATCCTGATAGCGGACAACACGGAAGCTTTTGCTTACAGCAGAAACTATGACAGATTTCCGCCTACTTTTGTTTTCCTTTGCTAGTTACAAACAAATAAAGTATAGAAACATATGACATTATACATTAAAATAAAGTTAAACATACAAAGAATACATATTTATACAATTTATTGACTGTCATCTCTCTCAGAAGCAGCGGTACACCCAATTTCTGTGGCCGTCGTTCAAACCGTCTGCTCACTAATGCAGCCATGCTTGCTTGGAGAGAGATTGAAGGAAACATCTTTGTTAATTATTTATTTTCACATATACAAGATCTAAGTGTCTTGTTCGATAAGGGAAACACGTTGTTAAAATTAACAGAATTTTATACGGTCTTTCCAAGAACGAGTATAGCTTAGTACGTAAATATTAATAATAAACACAGAAAATAAGTCAAATTAGAGTATACAATTTCAAATTGGTGTTGCATGGTGGGAACCAAGCAAGAGGCTCGCTAGCCAGGTTACTGGTTTTTGGTGAACAGGGGGGGAGGAAGAGACGCTGACACTTGGGACATAGGAACTCACACCTATAGAAACCAAAATTTTCACATGTAGAAGTGAAAAAGTTTATGGCATTTTAAACAATACGAACTCCGTGTTCCAACACATTGTATCAAACCCAGTGTAGATTCACCAAAGGAAGACTATAGGCTCTTCCTGGGTATACTATGCTTATTTAGTTTCTATTCTGGGTATTTCTTTCTGTGGTGAGATGAGATAGACCTCCCATCCTGTAGTAAAGGCGACAGTCAGTCGGGAAAGAAAAAAAAAAAACTTCTCTTAGCTCTAGCTCTCTTCCAGCGTTCTGAAAATCTATATGATTCTTATAGAATCTTCTCATTTTTATTTAATTAATTCTTCATCTCTGCTTTTTATTCATTATCTTCCATCATCCCCTGTTAGTTATGCATAATGCAACAACGAAGTAATTATATGCAACACATTAATACCTTATATAAGTCCTATAAATGGAATGAAACACAATGAAATAAATCCAATATAATACAATATTGTATTAATATTTACGTACTATGCTAGGTGTTTCACACTTCACTACTAATAATATCAAATAAATATGCACTGCATAGGCAAATACTAAGCAAATAATTATTCCACAAAATATCATATTTACATATACATATGCAAATGTGCCCCTCATCTGCATTTCGATATGCAGATGATGTAGAAGGGCATCGGCCCTCTACATAAATTTCCCCCTATGATTCTAGGTGCTGTACTTTCTAGTACAGGACGTAGATCATACGGAGGGCACATTTTTGTTCCTGAAACATTACAGTTACAAAATACATCCAAGGTTAAAAAAAAAATCAATGTTAACACACAATAAACATAATAAATGCAAAACAATAATCAAAGCTAAATAAGAGAATTCAGTGTTCCCTGAATTACTTGCACATAAATGACATAAGTTCCCAATACATACACTTACACTAATACACTGAAATATACACTACACTAACACTATATACACTAGTTCTCACTTCCGGTATTTGATGCATTCACTGTGTGAATTGTTTCATCTCTTTTTTCTTCTTCTTCAGTGGTAGTTGGAACAACGGATGGAGAATTTCTGAGTTTTCATTCGGGAACATCTATCAGATTGTAGTTGACAATGAAGGAACGCAGGTCCTTGACGTTCCGTGGTGTCCTAAAATCTAACACCGCCTTCACTTTCGCCGGATCTTTGCCGATACCGGATTGCGAAAGATGGAAACCAAGTATGTTCAATGATTTTCTCGCAAAATTGCACTTTTTCAGCCTGAGAGTTAGGCCGCCCGCAGTGAGTAAACCCAACACTCTGTTGAGGTGTACCAAGTGATCTTCGAAGCTCCTGTCGGCTAAAATTAAATCATCAACATAAGCGCCGCAGTACTCTCTAGCTTCTGATCCAATTATCATATCTAATGCTCTTACGCAAGAAGCAAGGCTCTGTTTTGTCCCAAACGGAAGTTTTTGAAAAACATATGAAATGCCTTCATGTAGGAACCCAAGATATTTCTGGTCACTTTCTTTCACCTTAATTTGTAAGAACATCTCAGTTGCATCCACGCAACTGAACCAAGAGTTGTCGCAAATATCTTGGAGAACAGATAGGGGTGGCATGGGTCTGTCGGAGAGATCCCCTGAAATTTTAGCCAGAGCTCTTCCATCTATACACACACGAATGCGTCCGTCGCTCTTTGGCGTCACTACCAGAGGGTTTATAAAAGCTGTCGGCATCTTCTTGATCACACCCCAGGCCTCCCAACGCGAAATTTCATTCGATACCAAATTCCTGAATTTCTTTGGGTAAGGATACAATTTAGTTTTTATGGGACGTTCGTCCGTTACTCCAACCTCGTGCTCGTAGTTAGTTATGCAACCTGGCTTGATATCAAAAAGCGCCTGGTGCTTTAAAAGAACGGCTTTCAAACTCTCTCTTTGTGAGGCTGAGAGATCTGAGTAGTTCGCCACAAAATCTTCTATATCTGAATGGGAGGCACGTGTGTTCACTTTAAGCCACTCTTCTGGTGGGAATACATGAACTGCCATTTCTTGGGCACTTGGGAATCTCCCATCATCCAAGTTCGGGGCACGAGCAGCCTTTTCTCTGCAGGTCTTATGCTCATTATGTGCGCTAACCCGTATGGCCTTCCGTCCTTCATATGACGGGGAAAAATTACACTCAAAATTATCTAACTCCTCAATGAAACTATATGGTTTCTCGCACTCACCATTCAATTCTAAACATCGAACTACTAAATCCTCAGTCTCGCAATCTACAGATCTAAATTTGACTTCTACATCATGAGGATGTTTGAGATGTAGAAGGCCAGTATCATAATCTAACACGGCACGAGATTCTGTAAAGAAGTTGGAACCTAAAATCAAAGATCTGTTCAGACCAGAAATAATGATGCCTAATGTATGAAATTCCTTCCCATGTATCTGAATGACTAACAGCGTCTGGCCTATGATCGTCGCTGATTTACTTCCGAAAGCAGACGTAACCCGTATATTCTTAGCACTCAAAAATGCGGGTGTGGGGTGGCTATTTGAGACGGAGTCCCAAATTTCTTTCGATATAGCTGAGCAAGTTGCTCCTGTATCTAATAAAGAATTAACTTCCTTTCCAAACAAAAGTACATTAATCTCTGGTAGTGAGATGACGTTATTACTGGGTAGTTCTTCATTACTTGAATCGAATAAATTCTTTAAAATGCCATTGGCCTCTTCATATACAGCCCTATCTAAATCAATGTGTTCTCCTGTCCTACTTAACAAGGTTAACTTATTTTTGAACGTGCCTTCACTGAAATGCTTCTTTGCTATTATTTCTGAACAAAAATTACAGTTTTCTTCTTCCTTTTCTACTACATTTTCAAAAATCTCTTTCACTGCGGTTTCACATGATTCTTCGTATAAATGAATATTTTCTACATTTTCTTCTAAATTACGCACATACTTGGAATTTTTATTTGTCAACTCAGATGTACTCGTGTTCTCCATTGTCATCCTAACGTTGTCCCAAGTACATGCGGACAATCCTCATTCTCTGGGAGCAGACGAAGAGGATTGGTTACTCCTGTTCATGTTTTGATTCTGACTGGTAGGAGGAGGCGCCCGGTCATAATGTTCCAGCAGTTGGATCTCCTCGTCCGCATGACGGAAGGAATTTCCCTGAGGTCTATCCGTGTGGCGCGTTCCTCCCCTCCTACCACGGGCTCCACGAATGTTGTTGTTGTTGTGAGAGGAGTGGGAGTTCCCCCCACGTGACCAGCCAGACGACCCACTTCCACTGCTCTGATGGCGAGGTGGGGATCGCTGGTGGTTGTTATTATTCGTGTTTTGATGTCTCTTTCTCTGGTAAGGACGCTGGTTTTCTCTCGCTCTATTTTGTTTACGAGCAGCGTGCTTCCCACTGTGGCCAGAGGGGTTATTGTCCTCGTTTTCCATGCTCACTTGGAGCATGTTGACCCCTTTCCTCTGGTTACCCTGGAAGAACTGGTCGCGATTCGTCATCGACGACTGCAGTTCCTGTACAAGATTTAACAACTCTGCGATTGTTTTCGGGCGAGAAGAGACTATCGCCCTAAACAGCCAGTTCGGGAAATGACGCGGAAGTACCTTCAATAATGTTGCGTCAGACATTCTTGGTTCTAGTATACTGTTTTTATGTAACAGATCTAGCAGATATTCTGCGGGGGATTTGTGTATACGGTTGTCAAAGTGGGAGGTGAGAATCGTTGCCCTTAGGTTCGCCAGCCGCTCTTCACTAAGGTAACACTGTCTGAAGTTATGGACAAACTCTTCATAGGTGTTAATTTTGTTTCGGTTAACCTGAAACCATTGGTAGCAAGTATTTCGAATCGCTCGCGGTATGAAGCTGAGCCTCATCTCGTCCGGTACTCCAGTGACCTCAAAGTACCGGTCGAGATCTTGGAGAAAGTTGTATGTTTCGGTCTCAGATTCGTTCCCAGAATACACAGGTAAGGTAACATCCGTGTGTATTAGTCCAAAAGCTGTTGCGAGGTGTTGTCTCGTCTCATGATTGCATGAGCGAGACGTCGACGGGACAGGTTCAGTCTCGCGGGAAATAGCGAGGTTCCCAGGTTGAGAACCAGGCAGATCGCGACTCCAGACATTGTTCGGAGATGGTGGTCTTTCCGGTGCACTGGAGACGGAGATGTTAGCGAGTCTCCCCTCTATAACCTCACTGGTCTCCTTCTGAATGGAGCTCTTCCACTCCTCCATTTTCTTCTCGAGCTGTGCACACACGTCATGAACGGTCTCTTGCATCTGTTGGATGCTGCCGTTACATTCTGACCTGATATCATCGAGTGGCGTTTCCTGTTCTAGTTCTCCCCGGATCCTTGCTAGTTGGGAAGTGAAATTCACTTCCACTCGCCTGACCTGATTATTCAGAGTAAGAGTGGTCTGTTCGACACGAGACGATACCTGTCTAACACTCTCAGCAAGTTCGGTGTAATTCTCATCTAACTGTCTGGCTAAGCTAGAAGCATTCTCTTGAACTTCGTCAATCCTGCTAGAAGTTTCGGTTACACGCGTAGACAGTTCTTCTCTGGCCTGATGTGTTTCCCCCCTAAGCTCTGCAGTCGTGAGCTCTAGACGCTCCGTCAGCTGACGCTCACTTTGCTCCAGTCTTGAACTCACAGCCTCCATCTGGAGTTCAAGACGAGCATTGCTGGACTCAACCGCCTGTTCTAGTCTCAGATAACTTGTCTCTAACGTGCTATTACTTTCCTCGATTTTCTTTTCTAGCTTTTCCAGACCCTTAGAACTTTCTACTAACCTTAAATTCAAATCCTCCTTTAAACTTCGATTATTTTCTTCTTGTCTTCTCGTACTTTCATCTAGTTTTTTAACTAGTTCACCCAAAATGGAAGCTAACTGTATAATACTAATATTTTCAGAAGAGCTACCTACATTTCTGGCTGGGCTAACACACCGTTCTGTATTTTCTGTGGTCACCTCCCTTTCCTCCCGCAATGGTACTTCCGGTTCCCTACTGGGGACTGGCGGAACCGTATCCACCGCAGCAGCGTCTCCCACAACGCTGACCGGACGCTCGTTAGTGCTCTGAGCGTCATTAAGACTATTTTCTTCAGAGAGCTCCCCAGCTCTCTGTGCGAACTCTTCAAATACGAACTCGTTATCCATATTTCTTTCTCTTCGAGCCTGTGCTCGCGTTACAACCATTAAAAAACAACAAACGGGCTTACAAAATTTCTTCCCCCCAAAGTTCTAAACAAAAACTGAATTCTCTAATTCACAGTAATGTTAAACAAAAATCAAAATCACAAATAAATTTCAAACACAAGACACCTACGTTCTTGGAAATTTTCGGGAAGAGAAAACAAAACATATACCGAAAAATTAAACCAACTGTATGTTGACCATTGAGTATATAGAATTATACTCTCATGCCCTTAACGCTGATGGCGCCACAAATTATTGTGAGGTGCTAGGTGGCCAGAGCCAAAGCTACTGTTTACCTAACAACACCAACACAAAAAAAATGTTGAAGGAGAGTGGCTGGGAATATTTAAATAACTGAAGTATTTACATAAAAGGCAAACATCACAAAAATATAAGAAGTTATGTATTCCCTCTTGGAGATCAGGTTCTCTCCTGTAAGGGCCGCCACTCTCTTTTGAAGTCGGTAGAGCATAAGTATTTTATTTCTGTAGAACAGCAGATCTCAGGGCCATCTGCATAACAACCATGCTCAAGGATGCTATAATAGTGAGTCAGTTATGAGTTTCAAATAGGTTAAAAGAAAAAAAAAATCTATGCTTTAAATTTTTACAGGTAACAGCCTGTATTGATCTCACTATTCATGGCTGTTAGCTTGTTCTTTTGGGCAGAATTCTCTCTGAGCCCCATACAGAGAGATGGTCAAACATACAACATCAAGGGGATAATGTCTCCTTGAATCACACTCCTGAAACAAAGATATCATTAGTGCAGGTACTCACCCTACAGCAATTGAATACACAGATGTTCTGGAAAGAGCTGACAGATTTATTTCCGACAGAGGGATCAGGAACATTCAACATAGTAGATGCGATGATAATATCACACTTTATACACTAAATACTTATCACCTTTGTAGTGCACTATCACATAAACACGTTACTTAGATATTTTGAAATACTTAATAGTTTATCACAAAAAAAAAATTAAAATGAATGAGAAAGAACGTAGATTGAATTGAAACTTGAAAGGTCTGCCTGACCTTTAGAATTAAAAAAAAATATGTATAAATATTTACAATATAAATTATCTCCTAATCATTTTAGTTTCTTGTCTCTAACTGTTTTATTAGAGGAGAGATGTATTTTCACTGTCGAAGAAACATATTCACTATATTGTGGGTTAACAAACACAGATTAATGATACACAATGATAATAATTTTATATGCTGAAGCACAGTTCAAACTTCACTTGACGTTCACAAGTATTGAAATTGATTTGAACACAGTGTCCTCCTAGATAGGCATTCCACTATACGAAAATGTTCTGTAGAAGGTAAGTTACGCTGAATTTCAGGCGTTCAAGGAAAAAATGTTTAGTATCTCACACTTAAAGGCAAGCAATTAATTACTTGCAGCCTTGTGCTAAAATGTCCAAGGACAGGCACGGTGTAATGGCTTTACCGGCCTTGGTTATCTATCTCTACTCGAGATATGTTAGGATGTATCTTTCTCTCATATTTGGTGAAATGGGTTGTCCCATATTAACAATGTGTTTGCGAATGAGCTTCAGATTAGGTGAGCTCTACTGAGTGACTGTAGCACTCAGAGCAATGGACGAAATATTAAATAATGATTTCAAAATTTTAAACTTCCATTGTCACTGAACTAATATAAGCACAACTGACGTATCACTTAAAATATGTGTAAGTAACACACTGTTTGTCGCTGGACTATTTCATGTTTTGAAGAAATTTTGTACAACTCACTCGCGATACAGTTGTTCACAGGACAAATCCCGGGGAACCGAAACAATTGTTCACACCGTGTCCTGGGTCTCGAACTCTGTTCAGGAAGTCTGGTGACTTCCTACTACACCGCAAAACTATCTCTTGTTACTTCCCGAGTCTAGCTTCAACTACCCCGTTCTCCAAGGAAAACGAGTATATCTTTCTGGCAAAACACAGGAAACGAAGAAACTCGCTTCTCCCAGCACCCTTTGACAAAAGGTTCATGCCTTGCGGCGAATATTGCGGGTGGTCTCCTGTGTCAATGCCCTTCTTCAGCCACCATTCGTATCCAACTTCACCTTTCTTGGCTGATACGTGCTGCCCCTATCCTGATAGCGGACAACACGGAAGCTTTTGCTTACAGCAGAAACTATGACAGATTTCCGCCTACTTTTGTTTTCCTTTGCTAGTTACAAACAAATAAAGTATAGAAACATATGACATTATACATTAAAATAAAGTTAAACATACAAAGAATACATATTTATACAATTTATTGACTGTCATCTCTCTCAGAAGCAGCGGTACACCCAATTTCTGTGGCCGTCGTTCAAACCGTCTGCTCACTAATGCAGCCATGCTTGCTTGGAGAGAGATTGAAGGAAACATCTTTGTTAATTATTTATTTTCACATATACAAGATCTAAGTGTCTTGTTCGATAAGGGAAACACGTTGTTAAAATTAACAGAATTTTATACGGTCTTTCCAAGAACGAGTATAGCTTAGTACGTAAATATTAATAATAAACACAGAAAATAAGTCAAATTAGAGTATACAATTTCAAATTGGTGTTGCATGGTGGGAACCAAGCAAGAGGCTCGCTAGCCAGGTTACTGGTTTTTGGTGAACAGGGGGGGAGGAAGAGACGCTGACACTTGGGACATAGGAACTCACACCTATAGAAACCAAAATTTTCACATGTAGAAGTGAAAAAGTTTATGGCATTTTAAACAATACGAACTCCGTGTTCCAACACATTGTATCAAACCCAGTGTAGATTCACCAAAGGAAGACTATAGGCTCTTCCTGGGTATACTATGCTTATTTAGTTTCTATTCTGGGTATTTCTTTCTGTGGTGAGATGAGATAGACCTCCCATCCTGTAGTAAAGGCGACAGTCAGTCGGGAAAGAAAAAAAAAACTTCTCTTAGCTCTAGCTCTCTTCCAGCGTTCTGAAAATCTATATGATTCTTATAGAATCTTCTCATTTTTATTTAATTAATTCTTCATCTCTGCTTTTTATTCATTATCTTCCATCATCCCCTGTTAGTTATGCATAATGCAACAACGAAGTAATTATATGCAACACATTAATACCTTATATAAGTCCTATAAATGGAATGAAACACAATGAAATAAATCCAATATAATACAATATTGTATTAATATTTACGTACTATGCTAGGTGTTTCACACTTCATTACTAATAATATCAAATAAATATGCACTGCATAGGCAAATACTAAGCAAATAATTATTCCACAAAATATCATATTTACATATACATATGCAAATGTGCCCCTCATCTGCATTTCGATATGCAGATGATGTAGAAGGGCATCGGCCCTCTACAAAACCTATAGCTATATCACTGTGTTTGGGCACAAGGGGGTCAAGATTTTGAGCAAGGGGGCCCGGCCCCCCTGGCCCTCCCTTGGCTCAGGCATTGGAGCTATCGAACATTAAAATTCATTTTTTTTTCATGTTTTCGGCAGCGTGTAACTCCGAAAGGAAGCATTTTGTCTTATCTTGGTGTTAGGAATCACCTCCCAATTGTCGATGTTGTTTTATATATATACAGGCGTCAATTGTAATACTGGGTGCAACACCCTTATTTCATGTGGCTACGTACGTCAGTAAGTGAGAGCACCAATTACTCCTGTGAGAACAGTAAGCATCGCTCTCACTTACTGACTATGTCGCCATAGAAATGAGGGTGTTTCACCCAGTATTAAGATTGACACCACTGTCTTGTCATAGTGTTCCCAACAAAAAGCATATTATCCTCGTTTTCTTCTAAAATCTGGACTTGGGTTTTTTCTTCAGTGTATATGCAATTATTCAAAGACTTACAGTTAGTAATACGCATTGTGTTAATTTTTGGGTTAACTTGTTTTAGTTTAATGTCCCACAGTTATGCTAGGGCGGCTAAAGGAGACGTGGAGCTACTGATTATAGTGGAACCACTTCGGTTGTTCAACTGTGCCCACACCGGGAATTGAACTTGGGACCACGCGAATTGTAGTCAAGCGTGCTGCTTACGGCTCTGCTGTAGCCAAGCGTGCTGTAGTCTGCTTACGTCTCTGCGTGACATCATTGAAATTCTATGGTTAATCAGAGCAAAAAATAAACAAAATAAAATAAAAATAAATAAATAAATTTTAATTTTTTTTATACTTCACATAAGCTACTGCGAAGAGTAGTACGAAAAGTAAAACAAGATATTTCAAAAAGGAAATAAATTATTGTTTTGTCCTACTTAGATGAGTAACAATAACTCTGTGAGCCTCCAAAGCTGATTTTGTCGCCACCGAGGGGCGACATTTTTCCTAGCGTACAAAGAGATAGATCTGCAGTATTTATGACAATTTATGTAAATTATAGCACTAAATTCTTCAATTTCTTACGTATTATCCTTTCCTTATTTCTCAGAGTAGAAATTTTGTAAGCCTGACGGGTGTTTCGACGCCCTTATGGGTGAGGACCCCGGGACACTGTCCCAGTTGATCCTGCCTAGTTACGGCTCTGGATATACGCATAGTAATGCATTACGACCTTACGATCTCGTATAAGAAACAGAATGTACTTAAATTGAGACGCGAACTATGCGAAATATCGGACTTTGAATCTAACTTGTTTGGTGATTCAACCCAAGACCACACATAACAGAGGTGAGTGTCTTAGCTCCCACCACAAGGTTCAGTAAGTCCGTGTTATAAAGTGTAAATTAAATACGTATATATGAAACGCTAATAAAGCATTTGATCAATTAGAAACAAAATATATTGTAGTAATAATTTACCCTATTTGTTAAGATCATGAATGTTATATTCTGTTTTTAACATGACAGTCAAAGCAGAATGTATTGGACAATAAATGAAGTATTGTAAAATTTCAATTTCGGTCCGATTTAATACTTTCGTGCTGCTATGTGTTGTGTTATCCGTTAGGAGGTATTGATCAATTCTGATTCAAAGGAAGGAAATAAACTACTGTATAGTACTGGAGTTAATTTAATAGAGTTTAATTGTATAGGCAGTACTGAGGCTATTTGAGACAAAGTCTATTGCTAGAAAGTGAAATATGGATTACTATTAGGGTTTTATCCCAGATATGATATACCCACAGACATGGGCGGCGATTAGGGGGGCAAAGGGGGGCAGTTGCCCCCTCCCCACCTTTTCGAAATTACCCATTAATGTATATAGTTTCATTTGGAAATATAAAGTTTTGTATGTATTATTGGTTCATAGAATAAAAATGGTGCCATAAAATATTTGTCGTTCCATGAGTACTTATTGATTGTCTTCCCGTGGAATTAAGAAAGCTACAGGAATTGCGTTTGAACTGCTACTAAAAATGGACCAAAAATTAACCTATTGGAGCGCCACAATTAGAGCGTACTTTAATTTCTTCTTGCAAGGGCTCGATATGTTAGTCAGCTGCTCTGGAACTAATTGAGATAACATTTCGCAAGAAAAGAAGTCCTTCACAAGTTATTCTTTAATTGCACAAAAATCGACAGTTCCTAAAATGTATTTTGTTCTTTCTAATAATAAGGAATATTTTGATTTGATTTTTTTCAGTTTAACATTCTGTTCAGCAGCGAAGTTATGTGAGACGTGGACTTAATTATCAAGGTGGAGTTCGAACCACGTGAGCTCCCCCGGGGAATCGAGCCCGGGTCTCCCACGTCAAAGGCGTGTACGCTAACCGCTTAGCCACGAAGGAGCTCAGTAAGGAATATTAATTTTGCAGTATAATATAGGAGTTTAGGGATGTACATATACAGTTTTGTATATACAATTCAATTTATTAAATTTAGCATAATTCTAGATTTTAGAATTATTTTGTATAACTGAAATGTGGAGTCACTAAGTATTGCTGAGTTTTGATATATTCCAATAAAGTGAAAACTGTACTTAATGGCAGCGAACATGTTTCGGGAAGCTGCAAAAGTATTTCTTTAAATGTCGTAGCATATGTTTGTAGTATTCACTGTCATTCTAAGAGTAATAACTATATAATAGCATGCGTGGAATTAAAAATAAGTTGTTCATTAATTTCCAGTTTCAATATAACTTTTGCAAAACAAGCCCCATTATTCATTACTATGATTATTTGATTAATAATATCCTTTCTGTTTATTTGTTTTGCAAATTTATTAAATATGCCTCTAATCTGATCACACAATTTTCCACACAGGTATTCATGAGCAAGGAATCAAATCCCTTGTTACACCTTCGTTGTTTAAGAGTACAAAGGGCTAGTGTCTACTTGCGTTTCTCTTGTCAATTTACTTAATAAAATATGAAATACGATATACGGTATTTTAACTGAAAAAGATAGTATCCTATTAGTTATACAACCTTTCGCCAAACAAAGTGTTACAAGCAACCAGGAAAACTAACATTGATATCAAATATTCAGATCATGTCTTGCTCCCCCCCCCCACTTTTAACGCCCAACCGCCGCCACTGCCCACAGATGATTGAACCTGGAACACACGCATGGAAAGCATTAGCGCTAGCAAATTAGCTGTGAAGAGGTACAGCGTACCATAATAGTCAAGAATGAAGGCAAAAAATAAGAAGCGGAAACGACAGACTGTACTATAATAATACTTTCACAATTTTAATTTCACACTATTTATTTCGAGACTTTCGAGACGAGACCGAGATTTGGTCCTCGAGACCGAGACCAAGATCGAGACAAGCATCTATTGACCGAGACGAGACCGAGACCGAGACGGCGATTTTTGACTCGAGACGAGACCGAGACCGAGACAGCTATTTATCAACCGAGACGAGACCGAGACTGTACAGAGTCTCGTCTCGTCTCGTCTCGATACCATCCCTATTCTGCGGCGAAAGTCATCTTATGTGAAAACGTGGTTGGCTCTTCCTTCACTTTGTCTGCTGATGCGTCCCTGGTGATTCCAACGCAGGTCACTGGGCTCCTTTATGCTCTCTTTGGAAAAGCTGCTTCCGTCGAATCGGCTTCCCTTACCAAGAGTTGTACGTCGAACAATGATCTTCCCCGAATGAGGATGAGAATCCCTTATCTTTCCTTTTTCTCGCTGTCGGTGAACTCGTTCTCTTGCTGCGTCTCGCGCTAGGCTCACCAGTGTTGTCAGATTCAGTATAACAGACTTCCCGCTCAAAGTCCCGAAATTTCCCGATCGGTTGCAAAAATTCCCGCCAAGAAAGAATATCAATCATTAATTAATTAATCATTATATTAATAACTTCAAACTAAAATCAAATAACTTTGAACAATCAATGAAAATTACACCCTTTCTTGCGGGAAGAGAAATCTATTATAGGGCAATCTTTCGAATTTTATCTGTATCTATTTGGTATAAATGTACATATTTGTGTGTGTGAGCGCCCCTCACTTTACCCTAACATTCAGTGAATGGCTGACTGGTCATAAATAGCCTATAGTAAGCAAAGGACCATAGACCGTCCTTCCCTTCTATCTTCTCGCAGAAAATAGATATTAGTGCGATTAACAATCAGTTCTATTTGGTTCAGTTTATAAATCTTTCTTGCTGTTCTGGTTCTTTTTACCTTTAAAGAAGCTTCCAATCCATGCATTATTCCATGTTCAAAGAGATAAGGAGTGAGAAAGAGACGACATGAAAAGAAAGAAAATTTGACAAAATTTCCCATTTTCAACCAGAATTTCCCACATTCCCGCCAATCCTAAGAATGTCCCATTTTCAGGGAAATTTCCCGCCATCTGACAACACTGAGGCTCACTGACCTCCAGCTAGCCATCCTCTTGTTAACCATGTGGTTGAGATGGGCTTGTGACGTCATCCAAACTCCAGCTATCCTGTCGTGACGTCGTTCAAATCCTTCTGTGAGCAGGAACGTTCACAACTGTTACAAAGGATTTTCATAAGGGAAAATGATATTATTTAAATCTGCACTTGGAGCTTCATTTCTTATATCGTGAATTTAGATCTATCGTGAATTTAGATCTATCGTGAATTTAGATCTATCGTGAATTTAGATCTATCGTGAATTTAGATCTACATACGAAACACATCAAACCTTCTCAGGTCTTTTTCTGTCATAAAACTATTCTAAATATTAATTGCAGTATAACAGTATTTGTATCTAAACATTAGTTCACAGATTTATGAAGCAGTCCTTGAAATTTTAGTAGCGGTAAAAGTGAATAGCAAACTTCTGTAATATATCTTCTTATATGAACCAGGAAATTAGGTATTATGTCAAGTTAAAAAAAACACACACACAGTCGAACGGTAGGCTGGCGATAAAAGTGAAATTTACAAAACTAAAGATATGAGGCTAACTGCCTTCATCACACGGGGAGAAAAGTTTATGGGAAAAATTTGGATCCTCTTCCTGCTTAGAACATATATTTCAGTGAAAGAACAATGATAAAAATACAGAAGATTCCGTACTCTACTTTTGGCGTAAATACTAAACCATCCTACCATCACATAATACGGCTTTAATCAAACTGATATTATTAAAAACCCAACTTGAACTGGATACTATTAAGTATAACCGCCACCAGATTATAGAAGTATTTTTTGTGGACACTCTGTATATTTCGTAAAGACAAGTGATTATTTTTCCGATTTATATTTTATTCTGCGACGCAAGTAAGTCCATTCTTCGGTGGGAATTGCTTCCTTCCGACGCAACTGGACAAAGAAGTATTTCATTGTTTTTTAAATCAGTGCTTTCTTTAATCGTTTATGGAAATATTGCAGTAGATTAGAGTAGATCAGAGTAGACCAGGTGTTCAAGCGACTGAATGGCGCCAGCCACAGCGCTTTACCAGTTGATTATCTACTTTCACACGCCCGAGTTAACGCAATGTCTCGTGTGTCGTGGCCAGTGGATTAAAATTAACATCAATTCTTTTCCATATTCTGTTTGCATGTATCTACAGGTCATTTAACCTGAGTGTTTTTGAGAATGAACTGCCAACATTGACGAATGCACCAACGTAGTTCGTATCTCGAACGTTTTGGTTCGGGGAGTGTGACTCCATGTTTCGAGACAGGAACCACGCACGTCGCGTCGAGCATTAAGTATAATATTGTGCTAAGGGGCATAAGCTATTAGCCGGTAAAGGACGTTTTCTTACGGCTAGCCCCAATCAAGAAGTCCCAGGTTCATAGACCTAGTGCGATAAAGTTATAAATGCGCCCTTCAATATTAGCATTCCACTTTGGAGACTGTGTTATTTTACCGAAGACTCGTGTCGACTCTTCAGGACTGTTTGGAGCAGCAACTAGATTACTACGTGGGATTATCCCGCCGACACTTCCCCCAGTGCTAATCCCCCAAGTGCGTCAATGATGTGAGAAAAGCATTTATAGTGAAATCTCAATTATAATCTTATATATATATATATATATATATATATATATATATATATATATATATACCAAAGTGCTAAAGGGCTATAGTGTAGTGAAAGGTAAAGTGTAATTTTCATAATGGAAGTAATTATACATAATCAATGTTAAGTGTTGTGAACGTTTCTCTTCGCTATTTTTCTTTTTAATAGTATTGTAATAAATAAGTATAGTGTCATTTAACCCAGTGTGTTTTCGTTGTGTGTGTGAATGATGTTTGTGTGCGTTATGGTCTGGATGACCGTTTAATCGTCTGTGAGGTTTTCGAGACGAGATATCCGAACTTCTCGGAGCCTAATGCTCATATGATTGAGACCGACGAACAATTTGAGAACAATTTTGCAATCCCTTCTTGGAGAGGTCCTTCAACGTCCTACCCAGGTAAGTCTAGTTTCAGGAGAATACTTATTGGCAGGACCTCGGAGGACAACAGAAAATAGACTATGACCAGGCGATTACTAATAAATGGTACCCGAACAGTGACCCGATACACTTGACGGTTACAAATAAATGGCAGTCCGAACTCAGACCCAAGAATCGATTACCGGTACACTATGAATCTTTCGGAAGTCATTTCAAGCGTTTGAGACGTTTCCCTGAATGGGAAAACTACGAATTTTACACAAATCTCAGCAATTTTGATATTTTATTTTGCACCACCCCCACCTCACTCTCTGCAAATGGGAATGAATTTGAACTTAACCCTTTTAAGATCTAGTACATATTTTAGGTACTGAAGTAGTGTATTCATTATTCGATTAAGAAGTACCAATAAAGCTTTTTTTCTTCGTTTTCTTTGCTTTTCCAAGTAAAGCTGCATTTTAGAATACGTTACGTATGATTTCACGCCTTTCTGCGTCGAGACATATAGGGTGATGACATCATAGCTTTAAAAAATGTTGTTAGGTCTATTTTATTATTTTTGGCGGGCTTACTTTTGCACTTCTAAGATTGAAATTTTACACTAACATTCAGCGCATCGATTAGTACTTTTCAAATTTTTCAGATCTCTGAGTTAACACAGGGAGCTCAGAGGAGCAAAAAAATTTAAAAATTATATTTTTACTTAAAAAAAATAATTCTTTCGCGATTTTCTCGCCTCAGATACATGATGGACAAATGTAAATCATGCCGTTTGAAAGGCTGTTCCATTCTGAAGAGAATGAGGTACGAACCATGATCCTAGGATAAATAGGAATAATAGTGTAGCTGCTTGACTGAAGGTCTACGTTTTACTTTTAAGAAGCCGGTATTTTAAAGGAAGAACGCGTCTTTAATCCAGTTGATATGATTAAAAACACAACTTGAATTGGGTACTATCTATCTTCCAAAAGGCATTTCAAACGGGTCGTTTTCCTGAAAGGGAACACTATGAATTTGACACAAATCTCAGTAATTTTAATATTTATTTTGTACCACCTCCACCCCATTCTCTACAAATGGGAAGGAACTTGAACAGCATTAGAAGCGTCACTACTCATTCAGCGACACCGAAAACTATGGAATCAAAACTAATATTGGTCGTTTCTTACCATTTTCTGTCTGCCTCGCCCAGTCCGCCTTAGGAGTGCTTAGGGGGTCTTGCCTCCCATTGTAGGCTGAACTTCAACTTCAGGATTGACACTTATTAACTTAGTGACGCTGAAAACTAATGATTCGACACTAATGTCAAATCGTTCCTTTCAAATATTTTTACATTTCACAATTTCACCCATTTGAGGTACTAATGAGGACTTAAATCGAGCTTAAGCGGCGTCGGGAGTGTCAGAATAGTCTAAGCGACCCCGAAAACTATCGATCGATACTAGTATCTATCCAATTGCACTCTCCTCTATTCTAATACTTAGTTGTTGGCTTATATATAAGTTTCTTATGAGTCTTCGATCTTTTCATTCCAATCCAACCCAATCATCTTTATAATTCCGTACAAAAATTTCCAATTAATGCGGTCAAAAGCCTTTTTAGATCACTAAATACAACATACACCTTTTTCCCTTTTTCTGTAAACCTTTCACCTATTAATCTTAATAATCCAATTGCATGTCTTGTGCCCTTACTCCTCTTAAACCCGAAATGTTCCTCCTCAACTTTTTCATTTATTCTTCCACACGACATTCTGCTCAGTATTCGAAACAAATTTTTGCTGGATGCGATATGAGACTAATAGTTCTATAATCCTCATATCTCTCTGGGTTCGACTTCTTAGTCATCAGTATTATGATCGTCTTCTGTAGTTTTCTTGGTCCGCGGTGGGTCAGTGGTAGAGCGTTCACCTCTGGTGTATGGGGTCCCGGGTTCAAACCCTGCTCCCGTCAAGTAGACTTTGTGGTGGACAAACACCGTGTGCGTGGGTTTCCTCAAGGCTCTCCCGTTTCCTCCCACTTTCTTCATTCCACCATTTCATTCATTTCTCATCATCACCGTCTCCTTTAGCCTAACCGGCATAAGCGTGGGACGTAAAACTCAAAGATTTCATTTCATTTTTCTGTAGTTTTCTTGGCGATTCTCCAGTTTCATATATTTCATTGCAGAGTCGGAAGAATTCTTTCTTGCCTTTGCCTAGCATATTCTTAATGAGTTTCATTGATATATTATACATCGCGGTTGCCTTTCCATCTCTAATCTAGGATATAGCTTTTTCAAAATCATTTCGAAGAATATTAAACCCTTTATCATCCTCACATACTTCATTTTATACTTCAGTATCCAGGCTACACGGTCTATCCCTACTCTCATATAAGTCTTCAACATACATATTATTTCCATCATCGTAAGACTTCACCTTTCTCGCTTATTATCTTCTCATCCTTATTTTTACTGCGCTTGTTTACTGCGCTCGTAATACCCGATTGTTTACTGCGAAGTTTTATAGATTTCACCTCCTTGCACATTTCCTCATAATTTCCTAACTCATTCTAATTCCTCTATATCTTTGTATTTTCTTTCGTAAAACTCTTCCCTTGCTCTGTCTGTCTCCCTTTGTAACTCATTAACTCCCTGTATACCTTTCTGCCGTCTTCTGTATCAATCTCTTTCTACGTCTTTCTTTCCCTTATTTTCTTCAACCCAGTAACCCAGGTTTTTTTTTAGCCGTTTTCTGTTCGCGGTAACCTACTACTTCTTCTGCAGCCTGTTGTATGCAAAGTTTCGTATACTCCTATAGTCTATTACCACCTGCACCTATTCTTTCCTTGTTTCCGTATAGAGAGTTTGGCTACGGGCATATAATTTGAAGTACTCACCAACTATAAAATTTGTTGCGGAAGTACCACAGGTTTCTGAAGCATGGATGTTTGGATAGCGCACATATTATTTAGTTCCTGAATAAAGTCTTGACCAGACTACGGTAGATCCCATGGTTTTGGAGCTATGGAGTTTAAAGTTCATTTTTTCATGTTTTCGGCACCCTATAACTGCGAAAGGAAGCATTTTGTGCGCCCAGTTTGGTCTATATTTTTTTGTCTTATCTTGGTGTCAGGGATCACCTCCCAAACGTAGTCGGTGTTGTTTTGAAACACCCTGTATAATTCACTTTTTCCTTAATACTAACAAGAGTTATACCAGAAAAATACTAAGCTTTGTTTAACATTTGTAATCATGTTCAAAGTACTTAAAAATACACCTTTATTCCATACACTCGAAATGAAATGAAATCTTTGAGTTTTACGTCCCACGGTTATGCCGGTTAGGCTAAAGGAGACGGTGATGATGAGTAATGAATGAAATGGTGGAATGAATAAAGTGGGAGGAAACGGGAGAACCCCGAGAAAACCCACGCACACGGTGTTTGTCCACCACAAAGTTCACTTGGCGGGGGCTGGGATCGAACCCGGGACCCCAAGCACCAGAGGTGAACGCTCTACCACTGAGCCACCGCGGCCCCCCACCCATACACTCGAATTCATTAGAAGTGTTTGATGCATATGTAAGGTTTCAAAAAGCGTTAAGGGACCTTTGCTTTGAGACCTAACGCCTCATTCCATAAATCAAATGTGATGAAAGAAACATTTAGAAAGAATATACTACAGAAAATGTTAGCAACACATGTTTACACGAAGAAAAGACAAAGAGAAAGAAAAATAAATCAAGAATGAATATATATATATATATATATATATATATATATATATATATATATATATATATATATATATATATATATATATATATATATGTGTGTGTGTGTGTGTGTGTGTGTGTGTGTGTGTGTGTGTGCTATTGTTTATAACTAATGGAGTATACATGCCATATAAAAGCATAGACTCTGATTGTACATGGATTTTCTGTCTTTGAGAGTAAAGAAACTAAAGGTGGCTTTTTATCGTACATATATAATGCACCATAATGATCATTATCTCAACCATTAAGTAAGCTTAAGTGACCAGATATCGATAAAAAATGATATATTTGAAGCAACACTTTTACTCATACCTGACACACAAACACTTCAGACGAAATTTAGTTTCCAGGCAAATGTCACGCATGGAATCTATGAACAAGAGGTAACTTCCTTCTTTCTAAAATATAATTCTGTAAATAATAAGACTTCGTTTCGGGTCTTTATAAGTAACCATACTACTCAAATATTTGTCCGATTCAGTTTTAGTTTGCGATAGTCGTTTAGGATTAAGATTAGGAGTTTGTAACGTGCGTGTTTAAATAAAAACAAATAGAAAATCTTTAAGTTTAACGTCCCACGGTTATGCCGGTTAGGCTAAAGGAGACGGTGATAATGAGAAATGAGTGAAATGGTGAAATGAAGAAAGTGGAGGAAAAGGGAGAACCCCGAGAAAACCCACGAGCACGGTGTTTGTCCACCACAAAGTCCACACGGCGCGAGCTGGGATCGAACCAGGGACCCCAAGCACCGGAGGTGAACGCTCTACCACTGAGCCAAAAAAAAAATAGAGTAATAATAATGCATCGCCAATAGTCAGGGTCATGAAACGCCACCCCCATTACTAGTAGTGAGGGAATAATCAGCATATAGATATTGCATATTTAAACAGGTTATTTCTTTATTACATTTTTAGGGGTACACTGGAAGTGTTGAAATTTTATAAAAGTAATGCATCATATCGTACGAGTTATACATTCCAACACCACATGTCCTCGGTACCATTTGCCCGTTCCATGGGCAAATGATACCGAGGACAATGAAAAATTAAAAATTACCATTTCTTCAGGCTAAGATGAATCTTTGTTGTTTAGAGTGTTTTGCCCAATGAACACCATATATCACTGACATTATAAATTAATTGTGCATGTAATGTATTTCCTTATTACATACTGGATACAAGAAGAAAGAAAACATTGATCATACATGAATTAGACACTCAAACCGGCAGTAGGCTCAGTCTTGCAAACGGGGCGAGATATTGAAAAAATAATCGAAGAAATCCCCTTGCCGATTTTTATCAAGAAGTCTCACTTCTGTCTGCAAAGGGACATGTATAGATTGTGAGGAATAACAAGGAGCTTCATGCTCATATGTGAATGATGCGCTGTGTAGAGAGCGCAACTTCAGCTAGTATTATATTAAAAGTAAAATCCATTATATTCCCGCCTTAAAACCGACATTATCCGTGTCGAGGAAGAAAATAACAAAGATATGTGGTCATTTGGGAAGGTCATTAGAAAACAAAAGTCATAGCCATTAGTTTACAAACACATTGTATAATTTCCACCTGTGTGACACAAAGAACCATAAATAATTTTTAAAATACCAATAAAGAAAACAATAATGAGTTTTGTGTTTCATACAATAGTTAACAGCTTGGTAATCGTTCTAGCGATTTTTCTTTTCTATCAAAGACATTTGGAACAAAACAGTCGTAGAACATAATAATAAATCAGAACACGTGGAGAATAAAGGTAAAAAACTTTGGAAGGTCCCTCGGATGTCCTTGCTGAGTAGGTAATTGTACTGCTGTCATAAGCTGCATTTTGAATGAATCAATGAAAGTTTATGAGTAATAAAGCGTAATATCTTATTGTTATTAAAAAAAACTGCAAACATAGTTTGTAATCTCACTGTTTGAGACATAAGTGTTCCATAAATTAATTCTATGACGTCCTCACAAATGAAGTTCACAATATAATAAAAATACTTCATGGCAGTACATTGAATTGAGTTGAATTTGTGTCTCCCTTCAGCAGCGAGGCTGTATGAGACGTGGACCTAGAGCTTAACGTGGGATTCGAACCACATAAGGTCCCGTTGGGAATTGAATCCTAGTTTTTCACGCCAAAAAAGTGTAAACTAACCGGTTACCCACAAGAGAGAGAGCTCATATTGGAATACAGAGAATATTATTATTATTATTATTATTATTATTATTATTATTATTATTATTATTATTATTATTATTATTATTATTATTATTATTATTATTATTATTTATATGTTTGCTTGGCAGCATGTACAGTGTGTTTCAAAACAACACCGACAACGTTTAGGTTGTGATTCCTGTCACCAAGATAAGACAAAAAGTATAGACCAACCTGGGTGCACAAATGCTTCCTTTCGAAGTTATAGCCTGCCGAAAACATGAAAAAAATGAATTTTAAAGGTTCATAGCTCCAAAACTATTAGATGTACCGTAATCGGGTCAAGACTTCACTTAGGAAGTGGAATGTGTCCTATCTAAATATCCATGTTTCAGAATCCTGTGGTACTTCCACAACAATTTTTATAGAGGTAGTTGTTGAGTACTTCAAATTATATGCCCATGGTCAAACTCCCTCTATAAAAATTGTTGCGTGGGTACTTTAGGATTCTGAAACGGATTTTTGGATAGCTCACATATTAGTTCCTCAGTGAATTCTTAACCCGACTATGGTATATCCTATAATATTGGAGGTATGAACCTTTAAAGTTCATTTTTTTATGTTTTCGGCAGCCTATAACTCCGAAATGACGAATTTTTGCACTTAGGTTGGGTTGAGTGATATTTCTGTACTTTTTGTCTGTTCCTAAATTCTTCATTATAACTTCAGAAGAATTTAACATGTAAAAATAAGCACCCCGGGAAAAAAAAATTAGTCACCCCCGCGCGAGAGCAAGGCTGCGTCGGCAAACAGGTAGAGATGGCGTATTGGTCGAATCACATGGCCAAACCTGCCTACACTGCCTCGAGGCGATCAGAGAGCATTACTGTGGAGTGACACAAAACCGATCGAAGCGGTGTGTGTGCGACAAGATAGGGAAGAGCGCGGACGTGACGGAGTGGCAAAAAAAAAAAAAGGGACAATCGTGTTTGGCGATGACTTTGCTATAGACACCCCTATTTTTCAAGACGACAACAGCAGGGTTCACAGAGCTGGACCCATATGTGACTGGTTTGAGGAACACTCAGGTACCCTACCACACCTTGAATGGCCCGCAAAATCGCCGGACCTCAACCCAATTGAGCATCCGTAGGACCAGTTGAAACGCCGACATCAGCATCCCCGACGTTTGGTGGAGTTGCGTGATCTTATCCTCCGTGAGAGGGTTCAACTGGATGTGACGGCCTTCCAGACCCTTCTGGACTCCCTTCCCAACCACATCCAGGCGGTTATCCAGGGCAGGGGCGGCGCTACACGGTATTAACGTAAGTACCAAGGGGGTGACTTATTTTTTGTCCGGGGTGCTTATTAATGAAACAAAACTAAGATCGAGGAGAAGGCCTCTAGATATAAAGATTAGCTGCGAATATACTGAATAAGCAGTCGCGGACAAACGAGAAGGAGCGGTCCTCTAGCTTGGGGGTTTGGGTGAGGCTAACAACCTCATCCTGTAAAAAAAAAAAATGTTCAGAAGCATTCACAGAAGCCTCGGATCAGGACTGATAACTTGGCACGACCTCAGCAAAAGAAAATGGTCATGAGATTTGGAAAATGGAATATTAGAAGTCTTTATAGAGCAGGCACGTTAAAATCAGTAACGAATGAGTTAGAGAAATACAGGATGGACCTAGTAGGAGGTCAGAAAGTTAATTAGGTTAAGAAGGAATTGGAACTGTGAATTTCGGAAATTTTACGTTCTTTTACGGGGAAGGAAATAAAAATCATCAATTAGGAACAGGGTTTTTCGTTCACAAACGAATAATATCAACAATTAAGCGGGTTGAATTTGTTAATGATAGACTTTCTTTTATTACTCTTAAGGGACGGTGGTGTGATATTATTATTTTAAATGTACATGCCCCAACAAAAAATAAGGATGACGATATAAAAGACAGTTTTTACGAAGAAGTGGAACGAATATTTGACCAACTCTCGCGATACCATATCAAAATTCTATTAGGGGATTTCAATGCGAAGGTAGGACGGGAGGATATTTTCAAACCGATTATAGGTAACGAAAGTCTGCATAAGGAAAGTAAAGACAACGATGTTAGACTCGTTAACTTCGCAACATTCAAAAACCTTATCATGAATTGGCCCTCACTAGACAAAAAACGCATACTCAAATCGATCACGTTTTTGCAGATAGAAGACAATCTGGCATAATTGATGTTCGGTCGTTTAGAGGAGCTAATTGTGACACTGATCACTAGTTGGTAGCAGCGATAATAAGAGATAGATTACCGTCGAATAAAGGAAATATCCAATGTCTGAAAACGGAGAAATTTAATTTAAAGAAATTAGAAGAGAGCCAGGTAAGAGAGGAATACCAGATTGAAGTTTCGAATAGATTCTCGTCTTCATAAGATTCGGAGTGCACTAGTGTTGAGGATACTTGCATTGAAATTAGAGATAACATTAAAATTTCAGCAAAAGAAATATCGGGGCACGCGGAAATACGTAGGGACAAACCATGGTTCGACCAGGAATGCATTCAACTAGCGGGGAAGAGAAAATGGGCAAATTTACGTTGGCTACAAAATCCGAACGAAATAACTACACAAAATTTCGTAGACATCAGGCGGGAAACTGCCAAAACTTTTAGAACAAAGAAACGCGATTTTTTGAAAGCTAAAATTAAGGAAATTGAAGATAATAGTAAAAATAAAACAATCGGGATACGTATAAAGGGATCAGCGAATTTAAGAAAGGCATCAGCCTCATGCCTATATATTAAAGAAAGCTGACGGAACAGTTCTCACTGGCACAGATAGCATCTTAAATAAGATTTCTTTGACGAATTGCTTAACACGTAGCCAAAAGCTAATGTGCGTGGAGAAAGGGAAATACACACAGCAAAACCGTGTATCCCAGAACCTAACCGAATAGAAGTAGAAATTGCTATGAAGAATTTAAAGAAACACAAATCTCCTGATGTGGACGAAATTCCAGCTGAGTTAATTTTAGCTGGAGGCGAAAAATTATAGAACAAGATACACAAACTCATTTTCCTTATCTGGAACAAAGAAGAATTGCCACAAGAGTGGAAAGAATCAATCATTGTTCCAATTCTCAACAAAGGCGACGAAACTGACTGTAATAATTATCGAGGCATTTCTCTTTTGTCAACGTCCTATAAAATCCTCTCAAACATTCTATTAGGAAGACTGATGCCATAAGCAGATGAAATTATTGGAGATTATCAGTGCGGATTTAGATTAAATCGATCAACTATCGACCAAGTAGGCTATTTACCATTCAACAAATACTCGAAAGGAAGTGGGAATACAATACACCGGTACATCAACTATTTATTGATTTTGGAAAGGCGTACGACTCGGTTAGGAGAGAAACATTATACAACGTTCTTACAGAATTTGAAATACCAAAAAAAGCTAATTAGATTAATTAAGATATGTTTAAATGAGTTCCAAAGTAAAGTCCGGGGGTTTGGTTACAAAACCTCGCGGCCAGAACCTCGCGGCGACAACCTCGCGGACCAAAAGCTCGCCTCCCAAAACCTCGCGGCCCAAAATCTCGCCGGGCCGAAACCTCGCCTGGCCAAAACCTCGCCGCCCAAAACCTCGCGGGACAAAATCTCGCCGGGCCAAAACCTCGCCGCCCAAAACCTCGCGGGGCCAAAACCTCGTCTGGCCAAAATCTCGCCGGGCCAAAACCTCGCCTTGCCAAAACCTCGCGCCCCAAAATATCGCCATACCCAAAATCTCGCCTGACCAAAATGTAAATGTTCCAACAGATGATAAGGATGACGGTATAAAAGACACTGTTTCAGAAAAAGTATCACGGGTATTTGACCAAGTCCCGCGATACCATATGAAAATTCTATTTCTGTATTAGAGGATTTCAATGTGAAGATAGGACGACAGGATGTTTTTAAACTGGTTATAGGGAAAGAAAGTCTGCATAAGGAAAGCAATGACAACTAACGGGGTTAGTTTCGTGAACTTTGGAGCATCCAAAAACTTAAAATTTCAACAAAAATCTAATAATATTTATGAAAGTATGAAATAATATATGAGTTTTTACGACGTCCCTTGATTATGTCCTGTAGGTTAAAGGAGACGTAGATGACCAGGATGAAGGAAATGATCGAATAAAGAAACTGGGAGGAAACGGGAATAACCCGGGAGAGCCCATGCACACGATGTTTTTGTATCTTCTTCTTCTTCTTCTTCATATTATTATTATTATTATTATTATTATTATTATTATTATTATTATTATTATTATTATTATTATTATTATCATTATTTGTAATGTGGAATTGCATATTAAGAAACTCATTGGGTAAATTTTAAAGAAAAGTTTCATTCGCGACGAGGTTTCGGGTGGCGAGGTTTTGGCCCGGCGAGATTTTGTCCCGCGAGGTTTTGGACGGCGAGGTTATGGCCACGCGAGGTTTTGGCCCGGCGAGATTTTGTCCCGCGAGGTTTTGGGCGGCGAGGTTTTGGCCACGCGAGGTTTTGGCCCGGCGAGATTTTTTCCCGCGAGGTTTTGGCCGACGAGATTTTGGGCAGCGATGTTTCGGCCGCGAGATTTTGTCCGTATCCCAAGTCCGGGTCCACGAGCTTTCACGTCGAGAATGGCCTGAAACAAGGAAATGCGTTGTCGCCATTATTATTCAACTTTGTCCTGGAATACACTGTAAGAAAAATCAGATAGCAACCAGGACCTAGGATTGAATAGGGTTCACCAGGTTATAGCATACGCTGATGATGTAAATTTAAAGGGGGTGATAGGAGGACAATAGAAAGAAACGCAGAGGTCTTATTAAACGCTTGCAAGGACATTGGTTTAGAAGTAAACGCAGAGAAACTAAATACATGGAAGTTCGTCGGGATCGTAATACGGCAATATGGATGTGTCAAAATATCGAATAATACTTTTGATAAAGTGGATACTTTCAAATATCTAGGATCAATATTAACAGACGAAAACCATATTTACGAAGAAATTAAATGTCGACTAAAAGCAGGGAATTCGTGTTATTGTTCAGTTCAAAATATCTTGTCGTCGCGAATTTTGCCGAGGAATTTAAAACTTAAAATATATAAAACGATAATCATGCCTGTTGTTCTGTATGGTTGCGAAATATGGTCGCTTACTCGGAAGGAAGAAAATAGATTAAAAGTATTTGAGAACAAGATCCTGATATGAATATTCAGACCCAGAGAAACGGGAATGGGGAATGGCGGAAACTTCATAACGAGGAACTACATAATTTATACGATTTACCAAACATTGTTAGGGTCATCAAGTCTAGGAGGCTCAGGTGGGCAGGTCATGTAGGCAGGATGGAAGAAAATAGGAACGCTTTCAAAATCTTAACTGGAAGACCAATCGGAAAACGACCTTTAGGAAGACCTAGGCTCAGATAGGAGGACAATATGAAGATGGATCTCGCAGAAATAGGAGTACAAAGTGGAGACTGGATCCAGTTGGCTAAAGATAGAAGTCAATGGAGAGCTTTTGTGAACGCGGTATTGAACCTCCGGGTTTCATGGGCCATAGAATTAGTAAGAAACAAAACTAACCAAAACACCAAATAGATATTAATAATACTTGTGTAGCAGGTTCGAAAATGTAAGATCGTTTTCATCAGATTACATCATTACATCAGATTACATCATTACAGATTGTGTTTTATTAATACAAGTAACACTGTTATGACTCGATATTGGCGTACACGGAATTTCGTCAAGAGGGGGTTTAAGTACTTAATGCCATATCTTTTCGGTTGAGTTGAGTTGATTTTGAGTTTAACATCCCGTTCAGTAGCTTGGCTATATGAGACGTGGACAGTAGTAATGGGGCGACTTGGTCTCACTTTTTGGCCCCTGGGTCCCTGCCTCAGGACCCATGGTCCCTGGCCCAGGGTCAATGACCTAGGGGTACCATGGCCCACCCCCTAAAATTTGGCAGGGGTACATAGGACCACCCCCAGGACCCATGGTCCCTGGCCCGTGTCAATGACCTAGGGGTACTTAGGACCACCCCTCTAGATTTTGGCAGGGGTACATAGGACCACCCCTTAAATTTTGGAAATTGCCAAATCTAAAAATTGGGTGTGGTAGCCTAGGACCACAGTATGTACCTCTATCAGTATTGGGTGTCTATGTCGTTCCCTTTTATGAGTAAAAAATTGCCAAAAATTTCAAATTTCGGAGGTTTTTGACCTAATTTATCCCCTTGGATGAGGTATTATTACCCTATATGGTTATATGTGCATATACAGGGATTCATTCCCTTTTATAAGACATGGGTATATTAATGCACCCCTTGAAATTTTTGGGATGGGTACTTTGGCCCACCCCTTCAATTTTGGAAATTGCCCAATTTAAACATTGGGTATTATAGTACAGGACCCTAATATGTATTATGATAAATTTGGGTGGTCCACCTCGTTCCCTTCTAGGGGTACAAAATTGCCAAAATATAAACGTAAGCAATACGTAGTACCACGTGTTTGGTTTTTGGTCGATTTTATCCCCTTTGATGAGGTTATTATCCTATATATATAGTTATATGGTCATGTATAGGGGTCCATTACCTTTCATAAGATATGGGTATATTTGTGCACTCCTTTAAAAATTTGGGAGGGGTACTTTTGGCCCACCCCTTAAATTTTGGAAATTGCTCATTTTATATATTTGGTATTATAGTACGGGACCCTAACATGTATTATAATAAATTTGGGTGGTCCACTTCGTTCCCTTTTAGGGGTACAAAATTGCCAAATTTTAGTACAACCACGTGTTTGGTTTTTGGTTATTTTATTCCCTTGGATGAGGTCCTATTACCTTATATGGGTGTATACAGGTGTTTATTTCCTATTGTAAGACGTAGGTACATTTGTGCACCCCGGCAGGAGTGCCTTGGCCCACCCCTTAAATTTTGGAAATTGTTCAATTTAAACATTTGGTATAATAGTATAGAACCCTAATATAGATCACTATAAATTTCGGTGGTCTATCTCGTTCCCTTTTAGGGGTACAAAATTGCCAAAATATAAACGTAAGCATTACGTTGTACCACGTGTTTGGTTTTTGACCTAATTCATTTCCTTGGATGAGATCCTATTACCTTATATGGTTATATGACCATGTATAGGAGTCCATTCCCTATTATGAAACATAAGTACATATGTGTACCCCCGGGAATGGTACCTTGGCCCGCCCCTTAAGTTTTTAGAAATTGCCAAATTTAAACATTTGGTATCATAGTACTGGACCCTAATATATATTACTACAAAATTTGGGTGGTCCACCTCGTTCCCTTTTAGGGTGCATTTTGTTCCGCTTTAGGAGTGAACCTTGCAATCGTCCCGAGTTTGATTCTTGGAAATGTTGAATTTAACGTCCCCGCGAAAACGGCGAGAGATGATAGGACGAAACATGAACTTACTTGACTGAGGATTGAAGCAGTGACCTCATACAGTAGAGAGACAAGCACTGAGCCATCGTACACGTGTGTTGATTACTATGCAATGGTCCCGAGTTTGATTCTTGGTGCTAGTGTTAGAAAAATTAAACGTCCCACTTGAAACGATGATGAGAAATGAGAAAACATCATAAACTTACTTGCTTGCGGATTGAAGCAGAGAACTCACACATCAGAAAAAAAAACGCTGAGCCACCGTACTCCATTCAGTGCGAGCAGTTTTGCGTATGAAAAGAACATGAACAGATTATGTTACATTACTACACATTTCTGCTTGTTGTTACGCATAGAAGCTTGTTATTGTGAAATTGCAGAATCTGCTTTTACTACATCAGCATTTTTTCTCAGCTGACGGACTTTTAAAGCTCAACTTTACATTTATGTCAAAGACAGTTTCGTAACATATCGATGAGTGTTACATTTTTTCAATCAAGTTTAAGGAAAATGAATCACATTTTAGATGTGTTAATTTGAATGTCGTAAGAAACTAACGAGTCAACGGTATGATGTCATTATCAAAATTGCGATACTAGATGTCGTAACGATTGATGTGTAAGGAGAAAAAACGTGAATAATGTCACAACCAATCAGATTGCTTCTTACATCACGTTTCGGCTCATGATGAAAGCTGTGTTTTCATTGGTTCTCCGTGATGTCATTGATTCATTTTCCTCGTTTCTGATTGGCTGATAGTGATGTCACTTTATAGTTGAACACGTTTTAGACCTAAATAAATTTCTTAATTTCATTTTCAAATCCTACTTCCACGAAGATCTTGAATGAACGTAGGTGTACCTCTAGTGACAGCGTGACTTTACTCCGTTCCTTGAATTTGAGGTAAGTATCGACTGCGTTTTCTTAACATCAATGGAGTGTTTTTTGCATGAGGATAACATTGTTATCATTGTTTTATTTAACACGAAATATTTAGCAAATGGAAGAATAACTTGACCGGGGATCGAATTAGGAATCCCACACATTAGAAGTAAGCACAAGAAATTTGTTGATTTTGGTTTAGCGTCCCTTCAGTAGTGGGGTGCTAGGAATACAGCTTAATGTTGAATCTGAGCGCATACTGGGTGTTGAACCCGGGCCACATCCCACACATTAGAAGTAAGCACGAGAAATTTGTTGATTTTGGTTTTAGCGTCCCTTCAGTAGTGGGGCTAGGAATACAGCTTAATGTTGAATCTGATCGCATACTGGGTGTTGAACCCGGGCCAGAGGTGCGTAACGCTAACCACTTAGCTCAGTTTCTGAAAGTAAACAAAGAAACTACGCACGAATTTGTTCCCTACAACGTGAGACGTGGACTTGCAGTTTAATGTGGGATCTGATCTCCCGCCGAGAAACGAATTCGAGTCTTTCTTGCCTTAGCTCGAGAAAAGCAAGCGCATGAGATTTTGTTTTCGTTTCATGTTCGTCATACGTTTTAAAGTTCAGTGTCAGAGGAAAAAATGCTTACTACAATGATTCTTTCAGCACAGTTAGAAAAACAATTTCATTCATTCTTTTTATCACTACAGAAACTTAGGTCATTTACATGTTGATGTTGGTCCGGTTTGACGACAATAAAACGTTTCAGTAGTAGAACTATTTGAGATATGATCATTCTTTTAGGATTGATCGTGTAGTCATTTTGATAACGTAGTGATCTCTGAATTCAATTTTAATTCGTGCTTTTTTTCTCTTTTCGTTTTAGATATTTGTTTTTCTTTGCCTATTCCTTTTTTTGCTTACCTTACCTTTTTTCCCTATTTGAATATGGCTACTTCTGGCTTTACTGTCTTGCGAGAAATCAATAGACATTATCGGCGTTTTAATCTTGAAGGACGAATGCTGGAAATTCAAATTAATGCTCCGACCAGTGGCACCGATATTGTGGAGTGGGTTCAGGCCTCCTTTCAACAGATGTTGGATTATTTATTGGAAAACGTCGACGAATCATCGATGGTTGGATTATCGATTTTATCCCACGATGAGAAGAACAAGCCATTTTATCTATCTTTCCGGCATGCAAGTAATTTGACACTGGAGACTTTATGGGCATCCTTTGATCGCATCCTTCAAAGTAACGATAGTTTTCTCATGAACGAACCGTTCATTGTCCATTTTCATCATGTGGATGTGCCCCGTGGATTTGGATTGGTGCGTCGAGGTCTTTTATCAAACGACGAATTATTAAAGTGCAAGAAAGGCATTTTACGTGTAAAAAACACCGACAAGAAATGTTTAGCGTATGCGATTGTGATTGCTATTGGCCTAAAGAAATATAAGGATACAAATAAAAAAGTTTACGATCAATATCACAACCAGAGAAAGTGTGTTGTTATTCCAGCCGTACATGAACTTTTGTCCAGATCATCAGTGAATTTAGAGCATGGGGGATCCGTGGAAGAATTACGACAATTGCAACGCTACTTGACAAATTATAAACTTACCGTATACACTAGCTTTTCCGGAGAAGATATTCTGTATGAAGGGCCTGGTGGCGAAGACAAAATTCCAATCAATTTAATGTGCATCAATTCTCATTATGACATCATCACGTCATTAACGTCTGTTTTTTCTACCAACTACTATTGTGCTGCATGCCACAAAAAATATAATAACAGAAATAGACACGTCAAGAACTGTTCGGCCATGTGTGAGAAATGTTTGCAGAAACCGCCATGCAGTAAGACCAATACGGAGAAGCAGTGCCTAGAATGCAATCGTGAATTTTATGGTGAAACATGCTATACAAATCATCTAACTGTACCATATCATAAAGGCCAACCAATATGCTAGATGGTGAAACAGTGTGCCAAATGTCTACGCATTTATTCGTTTGTCCATACAGGGGAAAGAAAACATGATTGTACTGATTATTTTTGTAATGTGTGCCATAAACATGTTACGTCTACCCACCAATGCTACATGAAGCCTGATACGACTCAATTAAAGCCTGGAGTTCCATCAGTGTTACATGCCAAGAAAGCTATGATTGTCTTCTATGATATCGAAGCCACACAGGATACTTTCTTCGATGAAGACACGTTCATTCATAAGCCCAATTTACTGGTGGCCCAACAAGTATGTTACAACTGTGTTCAAGATGAGGATATACATCATCCGTGTGAAGTTTGTGGACAGCGAGAACATATTTTTCAAGATGATCCGATCAATGCCTTTCTTGCGTATTTACGTCAACCACGACCCAACATCAAACTTATTGTATCTTTGGCACATAACTGTAAGGGATATGATGGTCATTTTATTCTTAAATCTTTAGTGGAAGAACATGAATTGAAACCTACTTTGATCTTGAACGGAGCAAAAATTTTAAGCATGAAAGTGAATCACTTATCGTTTATTGACTCCTTAAATTTCATGCCAATGGCTTTAAGTAAATTATCCAAGGCATTTCATTTACCAGCGACCAAAGGATATTTTCCACACTTTTTTAATACTGCTGCAAATCAAACGTATGTGGGAAAATTACCGGACATCCATTATTATGGTGCAGATGAAATGAAAGTGGATGAACGAGAAAAATTCATGACATGGTATAACGAACACCAGAACGATACGTTTATTTTCCAAAAAGAATTGGTGAACTATTGTGTCCAGGACGTCAACGTACTTCGATTGGCTTGTATATCTTTCATGACCACTTTTGAACAAGAAACTCACGTCAATCCTTTCCTGGAGGCTATTACTTTGGCGAGTGCGTGCAATTTAGTATTTCGACGAAATTTCTTAAAACCTAATACTATTAGCATTCTCCCTGCACGTGGATACCGTCACAGAAACAATCAGTCACGGATTGCTTTGCAGTGGCTTGCCTACATGGAGGAAAAAGAGGGTCATTCAATTCTACATGCTGCGAGAGGAAAAGAAGTTTATGTTGCTGGTTTTCATCTGGACGGTTACTACAAAGATCCTGACACTAAAGAGAAACACGTGTATGAATTTGAAGGGTGCAGATTCCACGGCTGTCCTCTATGTGTCCCTACAGGCCGTGATCAACCCATTTATGAGAACTCCGAAGAAACAATGAACTATCGCTACGAGAGAACACAGCGTAAAATGAAGTTATTACGATCCATGGGATATAAAGTACATGAAATGTGGGAATGTGAATTTCGTCAAGTGTTAAAATCCAATCCAGCATTGGCCTCTTCTTTAAGCACACATCCTTATACTAATAAGACACCATTAAATCCAAGAGACAGCTTCTATGGTGGCCGTGTTAATGCCATTAAATTGTACCACGTCGCAAATGAAAATGAAGGCGAAGAAATGAAATTCTTGGATATCGTCTCCCTGTATCCTTATGTGAATAAATGTGGACGGTATCCAATAGGGCATCCACGAATATATCTACAGGGAGATCCAGAAATGCCCGACATTCAAACTGTCAACGGATTGGTCAAGTTGAAGATCTTGCCTAGCAGAAATGTGTTTCATCCAGTGCTGCCATTTCGTTCAAATAAGAAGTTGTTGTTTCCACTTTGTGCTGCCTGTGCCACAGCATTAAATCAAGATTCTGAATGTACACATTCGGACAGTGAACGAAGCCTAACAGGAACATGGGTGTCCTATGAAATTCAAAAAGCCATTGAACTTGGGTATCAAGTCATTGAAATTTACGAAATTTGGGATTACGACATCACCGTATATGATCCAGAAACCAAGACTGGCGGATTATTCAGCGAATACATTAATACATTTTTGAAATCTAAGCTGGAAGCTTCTGGTTGGCCTGCCAATTGCGTCACCGAAGAAGAAAAGCAGCAGTATATCCAAGTGGTACAACAACGGGAAGGCATAACTTTAGATGCAGCAAATATAATGACAAATTCAGCACGTCGTAGTCTTGCAAAGCTCTGTTTGAATGCCTTCTGGGGACGACTCGCTATAAGAGACAATTTCAGCCAAACGACCATCATTAACGACCCCAAAGAACTGTATCAGAAATTAACTGCTCCAGACATAAAAGTCAACCAAATTTTACCTGTTAACGATTCGATGTTATACCTTTATTGGCAGTATGAAGATGATGTTCCAGTACAAAATCACAATGCTAATGTTGTCCTTGGAGCATTTACAACGTGTCAAGCTCGTCTGGAACTCTACAAATATTTAGAACTTCTGCAAGAAAGAGTACTATATTTCGATACAGATTCAGTGATATTCACGCAGCGACCATCACAGCCCACAATAGAACCAGAAGTATTTCTTGGTTCAATGTCAAATGAACTTGAATCAATTGGACCAAAAGCATACATTAAAAAATTCGTGTCTGGTGGCCCAAAACAGTACGCCTTGGAAATCTACAACCCCGACACGAAATCAACCAGTTATGTATGCAAAATTCGTGGATTCACACTCAATTATACTGCAAGTCAAAAGTTAAATTTCAATAGTCTGGAGCAAATGATCATAAATCAATCGAGTGAAAAAATCTCCATTAGCACGCCGCACAAAATTTACAGAACCCACGATCATCATCTTGTCACAAAACCTGAAGAAAAGAAGTACAGTTTCAACTATAAAAAACGCCGATTAATACCAGACACATACGAGACATTGCCCTATGGGTATAAAAAAGCCAGAACAGAATAACAGCCATATTTTCCCCTAATCCCACCAACATCACCTCCCAAAGACGGGGCAAAGAATCAACGCAACACGGGACATGCTTCAACAAGGCCACAGCGAAGACAAAAACTCAGATGACATCACCTTGCAGAAACCCGTGGAGAAAAAAAAAAGGAATTCGGGTACGTCACATTTGCGTTTCTTTTCTCACCTCACTCTCTCTTGATCAGTTAGTTCGATGTTAATAATCTGTTTTTCTTCTTTCACAGGAAACAAAATAAATATTACCATGTATATTCATATGTTTTATTTTCTCTTTACAGAATTTGTACCCGTCACGGACACGTCTTCCTTTGAAGAAAAAAGAAATTCTGTATTCTATTTCACATGCTAAAAATAAATGTACAAAAACATGATTCTGTGTTTTTATTTCACATCCTAAAATCAAATTCTTTTTCCTGTACTGCGATTTCAATTTCTTTTTTCTGAATCAGTTTACAGGTAAAATAAATCAATGTTTTGCGAAAAAAAAAATCAAACTAAATTTTTGTTTCAAAAAATTTTTAGTGTACGAAAAAAAAAACTGATTCAGAAAATTTTTGTGTACGAAAAAAAAATGTTTTCAGAAAAATTTTTTGTGTACGAAAACAAAATTCTGTTTCAGAAATTTTTTGTGTGTACAAAACAAAAACTGTTTCAGAAAAATTTTTATGTACAAACAAAATTCTGTTTCAGAAAAATTTTTATGTACAAACAAAATTCTGTTTCAGAAAAATTTTTGTGCAAAACAAAAATCAGTTTTCGTCACGAAACTGCTCCGACTAAATGAATCGATTCATTCTGATAGTGTTGGCAACACTGGAAAAATTTCGGTAAGTATCGCTCAGACCCTGAGTTACAGCGAACACAACTAGATTCGAACCAGCAACCTTACATGTCTGATTCATCTCTAAATACAGCCAACTAAACAATAAGATTATGTGTATACGTCAATGCTTTGCACTGAGTCAACAAGGTTTTCTTCAAGGTCAAAGTTGCACACGAAGTAAAAAAGATGACAACGCAGATCTTCTATCTTTCTATATGAAACATAAACCTAGTATAAACTGCTCGCACTGAAATGTGTAATGTAACATAATCTGCTCGTCTTCTTTTCATACGCGAAACTGTTCGCACTGAATGGAGTACGGCGGCTCAGCGCTTCAATCCACAACGAAGTAAGTTCATGTTTCCTCCTATCATTTTTCATCATCGTTTCAAGGGGACGTTAAACTCAACATTTCTTAAAACTAACACAAAAAATCGAACTCGGGACCATGACATAGTAATCAACAAACTCAACTTCTCAATCGAGTATGGTGACTCAGCTCTTATTTCTGATGTGTGAGATCTCTGCTTCAATCCGCAAGCAAGTAAGTTTATGATGTTTTCTCATTTCTCATCATCGTTTCAAGTGGGACGTTAAATTTTTCTAACACTAGCACCAAGAATCAAACTCGGGACCATTGCATAGTAATCAACACACGTGTACGATGGCTCAGTGCTTGTCTCTCTACTGTATGAGGTCACTGCTTCAATCCTCAGTCAAGTAAGTTCATGTTTCGTCCTATCATCTCTCACCGTTTTCGCGGGGACGTTAAATTCAACATTTCCAAGAATCAAACTCGGGACGATTGCAAGGTTCACTCCTAAAGCGGAACAAAATGCACCCTAAAAGGGAACGAGGTGGACCACCCAAATTTTGTAGTAATATATATTAGGGTCCAGTACTATGATACCAAATGTTTAAATTTGGCAATTTCTAAAAACTTAAGGGGCGGGCCAAGGTACCATTCCCGGGGGTACACATATGTACTTATGTTTCATAATAGGGAATGGACTCCTATACATGGTCATATAACCATATAAGGTAATAGGATCTCATCCAAGGAAATGAATTAGGTCAAAAACCAAACACGTGGTACAACGTAATGCTTACGTTTATATTTTGGCAATTTTGTACCCCTAAAAGGGAACGAGATAGACCACCGAAATTTATAGTGATCTATATTAGGGTTCTATACTATTATACCAAATGTTTAAATTGAGCAATTTCCAAAATTTAAGGGGTGGGCCAAGGCACTCCTGCCGGGGTGCACAAATGTACCTACGTCTTACAATAGGAAATAAACACCTGTATACACCCATATAAGGTAATAGGACCTCATCCAAGGGAATAAAATAACCAAAAACCAAACACGTGGTTGTACTAAAATTTGGCAATTTTGTACCCCTAAAAGGGAACGAAGTGGACCACCCAAATTTATTATAATACATGTTAGGGTCCCGTACTATAATACCAAATATATAAAATGAGCAATTTCCAAAATTTAAGGGGTGGGCCAAAAGTACCCCTCCCAAATTTTTAAAGGAGTGCACAAATATACCCATATCTTATGAAAGGTAATGGACCCCTATACATGACCATATAACTATATATATAGGATAATAACCTCATCAAAGGGGATAAAATCGACCAAAAACCAAACACGTGGTACTACGTATTGCTTACGTTTATATTTTGGCAATTTTGTACCCCTAGAAGGGAACGAGGTGGACCACCCAAATTTATCATAATACATATTAGGGTCCTGTACTATAATACCCAATGTTTAAATTGGGCAATTTCCAAAATTGAAGGGGTGGGCCAAAGTACCCCTCCCAAAAATTTCAAGGGGTGCATTAATATACCCATGTCTTATAAAAGGGAATGAATCCCTGTATATGCACATATAACCATATAGGGTAATAATACTTCATCCAAGGGGATAAATTAGGTCAAAAACCTCCGAAATTTGAAATTTTTGGCAATTTTTTACTCATAAAAGGGAACGACATAGACACCCAATACTGATAGAGGTACATACTGTGGTCCTAGGCTACCACACCCAATTTTTAGATTTGGCAATTTCCAAAATTTAAGGGGTGGTCCTATGTACCCCTGCCAAAATCTAGAGGGGTGGTCCTAAGTACCCCTAGGTCATTGACACGGACCAGGGACCATGGGTCCTGGGGGTGGTCCTATGTACCCCTGCCAAATTTTAGGGGGTGGGCCATGGTACCCCTAGGTCATTGACCCTGGGCCAGGGACCATGGGTCCTGAGGTAGGGACCCAGGGGCCAAAAAGTGAGACCAAGTCGCCCCATTACTACTTGGACCTACGGATTAACGTGAAATCCGAACCACATGAGCTCCCGCCATATCTTTTCAGGATATGCATGATTCTTATATATAAATCTTAACACAAAATATTTACTTTTCCGTATCAGGCTACCTTATTCAAGGAGGAGGTTATAGCTCGAATGCCTCCCCTTGCGTACAGCATTGGCACGGGAACTCAGTGTCAGCTGATGGTGTAGTCGAACGGTCGGAGGCGTTAAACTGTTTGAGCCGTTAGGCTGTCTGAGGCATTACATTGTTTGAGGCGTTAGTTTTTGAAACGTTAGGCTGTCTGAGGCGTTAGACTATTTGAGGCATTAGGTTGTCTCAGGCATTAGACTGAGACGCTAGGTGTGTGAGGCATAAGACTGATTGAGACGTTAGGCTGTCTGAGGCGTTAGACTATCTGAGGCATTAGGTTGTCTCAGGCGTTAGACTGAGACGCTAGGCTGTGTGAGACATAAGACTGATTGAGACGTTAGGCTGTCTGAGGCGTTAGACTATCTGAGGCATTAGGTTGTCTCAGGCGTTAGACTGAGACGCTAGGCTGTGTGAGGCATAAGACTGATTGAGACGTTAGGCTGTCTGAGGCGTTAGACTATCTGAGGCATTAGGTTGTCTCAGGCGTTAGACTGAGACACTAGGCTATGTGAGGCATAAGACTGATTGAGACGTTAGGCTGTCTGAGTCGTTAGACTATCTGAGGCATTAGGTTGTCTGAGGAGTTAGACTGACACGCTAGGCTAGGTGAGGCATAAGACTGATTGAGACGTTAGGCTGTCTGAGTCGTTAGACTATCTGAGGCATTAGGTTGTCTGAGGAGTTAGACTGACACGCTAGGCTATGTGAGGCCTAAGACTGATTGAGACGTTAGGCTGTCTGAGGCGTTAGACTATCTGAGGCATTAGGTTGTCTGAGGCGTTAGACTGACACGCTAGGCTATGTGAGGCCTAAGACTGATTGAGACGTTAGGCTACAGTCGTCAGACGAAACCCATCGGAAGTTCAAGACCCACTGAAGACTAGGGAGTGCAACAGTGTAAGGAAATATTGAATAAGTTTTCCTTTTAAAAAATGAAAAAGTGGTATAGCGTTCTCCCTCTAGTGCGAAGGACACTTGGTTTCGTGGTAGACAACATCGTCTCACTTGGTTTTCTTGAGGTTCTCCCATTTCCTCCCGTATTCTCATTCCAACATATTTTTTAAAATATTCATTTACTTTTGCTAACCATCCATCTCCTTTAACATACACAGAATAATAGTGGGACACTTTCAGTTTTTAAATTTTCTAATATCTTGCGGAAAAAGTAATCAAAACGAGTGTAGGCCTGTAGTCCAGTGGTTCTCAACCTTTTCTGACTGACGAACATTCTTTTACTGAAAGTCCAGGACATAGCAACACACTTATTTGATATTTTTATTATATAATAATAATAATAATAATAATAATAATAATAATAATAATAATAATAATAATAATAATAATAATAATAGTGAAACCAATTAATTTATATAATGACTCTTACAGCACTGAGCATTTTTACCACTGCTGCAGGTGTTGACTGGTACAGTCCGTCTCGATTTTAACTAATTATTAATAAATTCTGCATGGTTTTTAAATTCTAAAATTTCGCGACACACCTTAGGGGATTGCGTGACACACAAGTATGTCGCGACATATCACTTGAGAACCACTATTATAGTACAACAATAAATAAATTATTACCCAACTTCATCACGCAAGACGCCATTTTACCACATTTTAATTATGTATGGTATTTTTCGTAGTCCGTCGTTAGATAATAATTATCGGCTGAAGGGATCAACATTGTGTACTTTTGCCTCCATCGCTAACTCTTGGTCAATAGAAAAAATATATTTTAGTAATCTTGACAGTTCCTACAGTACGGTATCAGTTTGAGTTGAATCAGTATTACATTTTATTGAAAAAGAGAACATGTTATGTGCCTTCTTCTAAATAACAATAATTCTGATGTTTGCCTGTTTGTTCTTTGTTTGCCAAACGTATATACGAAGAAAACCTTTGCATGTGTAAGCAGGCTTGCCAACCATACGATAATTTATCGTGCTATACGAGAATTTAAGCCTTAATGCTACACACGATAATGCCCTTGCAATAGTAGGTGAATGGGCATTACTGCCGTATCACCGGACCAATTTGATAATCGAAAAAATAATTACCAAATTGTACTGCTTTCGGTTATATTTCGTTGGATTATATTGAGTTACGTTATATTACGTTACATTAGGGGTGCAGTTTTACTATACGGATCCATAGTATAAGTGTAGTAGTAGTAGTAGTAGAAGGAAGAGGAGGAGGAGGAGGAGAAGGGGGAGTAGAAGTGGAAGTAGTAGTAGTAGTAGAATTAGTAGTAGTAGTTAGGAACGGGTTAGAAGTCCCGCAGGGGTTGATTAGGTTCTGTTCCCGATATGAAATGAGCAAATTAAAGACTTGCCAAAATTTTTTGTACATTTTACAATCTATGAATCCGTATAGTAAGAATAAAGTGTACCTTTCCGCAAAACAGTCCGTCTGCCTCCATATATAGTGCATGTGGCTTACAACCAGAGCCGTAGCTAGAGATTTCGGCGCCCGGGGCGAACTAGAATTCGGCGCCCCCTACACTCACCTTACCAATAATTTTATATATAATCAGCTTTTGTTGTTATACTATACTGAATTTTTATTAATCTTCTTGGAAAGACCATTGCAGCAACCAAAAACGATCATTATGTATCCTTTTTCAAATAGGAGCTGTTTTCAAGTCTTATTTTGGACTTTTTCTTAAACTTGACAGAACTACCTTTGGTTGTATACAGATTCACTAGGAGAACTGTTATGGAAAAAGTTACTGTTATTTACAACGTTCCATACTCTTGATAAGAAATGAAATATCAATACGTTAAAAACTATGCGCTTTCAAATTGTTCGAAATGGGCGACAGTATTAATTTCCAGTAATAATTGTAAAATTTTAAATTTTATTCTGTATGTGACCACATCAATAGCATTTTAATTTCGATCTTTTTACGGTAAGAAATATTTTGTGAAATGTAATGGAAATTCAGAAGGAGCCTTCTTTGTGAATTTCTAAATATTGATCGATGGAGGTGAAGAATATGTTCAATGTTTGTACTTAAAATTCAAAATATAATTTGGCTACTACATATGTCTGAAATTATAGTAATTACTTAATTTCTTAATGAATCAAAGTTCCGAATTACTTATTATTAATTAATACATTAAAATACACTAACACGTACATATATAGTGTGTGTACTTATGTTTTGTATGTATGTAGATAGATAGAAACCTCACACAACTAGACACGTATGCACAAAATAATATGCTGGCGATACAAAAAGTTGATGAAAAATGACCCCAATAAATTCTTCCAAATTGGAAGCATTTGATATGTCAATGGAATTTTAAAATAAATCATTGGTAGTGATTAGTGTCTGAAAAAGTCGAACTTGTTGGGATAAGCCCCTATTCTACAACTGCTTGAAGTTCGAAAATGTTATTGTTCCCCTCGTTTACCTTTATTTTTAATATTCCCGCGCAAACAGCAATTTGAATGTGTCTCTTCACCTTTCCCACTTTCATACCTTCATTTTCATCGTCGCACAATAGGACCAAACAAGGCAATTGTTAGCAAAAACTCGAAAATGAAGTAAAAGATTGACTCGATTTAATTTGTTCTAATGAAACCTTTATAGTGTACACATAAGATAGTGTGCAGGAAAAGAAGTGATAGCAGCTTACAATGAACTCATGGGACGTGTAAATTTGGTTATCCGCCGAAGTCAGAGAGGCGCTTCTTAGTGACAGAAGATAGGAAATTGACTTGGAATGCGACTATTCCTACATTGCGTGTAGATATTCAGTGGCTGGTAAACATGGTGACACGACCGACATGTATGTATCGTTTTGTATATTTAGAATGTTGATGTCATGTGTAGTCAATAATCATATTTGGTTGAGTTGAGTTGATTTTCAGTTTAACGTCCCGTTCAGCAGCGAGGCTATATGAGACCTGGACCTACGGATTAACGTGGAATCCGAACCACATGAGCTCCCGCCGGAATAATCATATTTGGAATGATGCTAATATAATTATCATATCCCTACGATAATCCCCTACTTAATAAAATATTTGGAAAATGCTGTGGTACTGAAAGCACATAAACTATGGACAAACGATAGAATGTCATTTCAGTAGAAAATATGGCATAATATGTCTATGATTTTTTAATATGTCGTAGCGGAAACATTGTTCTTACTGTATGCAAAGAGAAAACCTGCACATATTTGCACTTTTGGGAAAAATATCGCTTGAAAATGTTTGAGGAAAACCGCATTCTGGATGCAATGCTGCTTTTGAATTGAGCTGGGATGAGTGTGTTAACAAGTGTTAGGTTATTAGACTTGTGATCCCCCATGTACGCAGTGACAAAGTTGAATATAGGTCGTTTCCTGGAATTTTGCCCCCAGGCCTCGTTGGGGGCTTCGTCCCCAGGATCCATCTTGATTCCAACATCTAGTCATATTTCTCTGGCATTCACCAACAGAACTAAACTCTAGTCAAACATATTTGATTAATGGTGGCGACATTTTGAAACGCCAATGTTTGCTAAACAATCTATGGACCATAAGGTAGAACCATATTAAAATGGTATTGATCAATTCAGTACTTTTTTATTTTATTTATATATTTTATTTTTTTAAATTTTTTTTTTTAATATTTGATTTAGAAAACAAGGAAAGACAGTGGGAAGAAAAAGGTGCGGGGATTATAATTATTATAATAGGACTCCTTGGTTAGACACATAAAATTTGGTATTTGTAATTTTCATTTAAAATTAATTACAAAGAAATCATATAGTAATACACATAAACAGAATTATTTTATTTTATTTTATTTTATTTTATTTTATTTTATTTTATTTTATTTATTTTATGTTTTATTTTTTGTGACGCGTGCACAGAAGTGACATTGGAGTCAACTGTAATGACCTCCGCTCACTTCAGCTCAGAGTGTTCCAATCAAGCCCTGAAATGAGTTCACGTAATGCACGATGCAATATATGAAACAACCCGAACAGGTTACCGATGCGTGTAAATCATACTATGTTTAATATACCTGATAATATATTCATATCGAGAACTTGTAATGAGATAATTTTTATGTATTGAAGCGTCCTTGCATCTTCATTGTCATAACGAATCCTCCACAACTTTGAAATAATTTTGAGGAGCAAAAACTTTTCTTAATTTTTGTTACTCATCAGTTGTAAAATGAATAAGTACGCTTTTTTCTTTCATGCGTAAGAATGTAAGACAATCGTAAATTGACAAATCAAACCATATTGCACACGCGTTTGTTTATGCCAATCATATAATATGTTATATAATTTAGGCGCGAATATAAAGAATATTTCCTTTTATGATGTAAAACTCTAAGTTTTTGATGAAATAATGTCGAAATAACATTATTGTGGCCACTACACATACCGAACTAATTGGTTTTCTTTCAATTTTCTGCTTCATATTGCGAATTCTTATTTTTGCCAAGAATTCAGTGCTTTGGCCCCACTGTACTTTGTGATTAATCCGATTGGGTAGAAAAACGTTTCGAACTGGGCAAACTCATCACTGTCAAAACGCCGAACACGACTTTGCTCATTTCGGATTTTGCAAATACTCCTGCATACACTAGACCCTATAAGTCATTACTCGGCACCTTGTATACCAGATGTCATTAAAAAATAATCTATAATAACTCTTTAAGTAATAAATAAAAACTTGTTGTGACTTATTTAAACTCTTGGATTGCGAGCGAAGCAAGCAAGAAAATTTTTAAGAAATCTACGTATTTCATTGATAACCGACAGCAATATTAATCTAATAGGGCACCAATACTTTCTGGGGGCGACTCGTCTTTTACTCATGCCCAACAACACTTTTTCTTTCTCCTTGCTCGTTCGGCGCCCCCTTGATACCAGCGCCCGGAGCGGGCGCCCCGCTGGCCCCCCCTTAGCTACGGCTCTGCTTACAACATCAAAAGCAACCAACAAATACAACCATTTCCTTAATTTTTACTATTCCCATTACCTGACTTTCACTCATTCTTCCTCACAAACTTAAACAAATTCTCGAATTGACCCAGTAAATTTCCTAAAATTGGTCCGACGATACCGGTGAATGGAATATACGATAATTTTAGAACAAGCATTTTTCTTCAGTTTTTGAATGTGCAGATAAGTTATAAAAGTGCATTAAATAATTATAAAAAGAAAACACACACACATACTGAAGTTTTAACAGTCATTCTCTATAAAAAGTCAATAATGACTTGAGAATTGGCAAGTGCCAACCCTCAAGCACGTAGCCAAGGGGGGTCCGGATCCCCCCTTTGAGACCAGAAATGAAAAAATAAGGAAGGATGAAACAAAATAAAATGAGAAAAAGAAGGATCAGCGTTAAAAATAAATTACAGGAAGCTTTTAGTTACTCTTTTTTTTATGAGGAGATTTGTATTACTTGCAATACATTGTGGCGAGGTAAGAGAGATATCCTGGAAGAGTCAGGAAATTTGAAATTTCTAGAAAGGTTACGGAATGCTCAGAATTTCTGCTACTAGTCAGGGAGATTTCAAGCTTCCGAAAACATAGTGCTTTTCGTCATCACATCCTCGCAGTATCAAACATGTTATTTCAAAAACAATTTTCTACTGCTCCTTTAACCTGTCATTTGGAACAGACAGTAATTGATGGAATAATAAAAACAAAAGTTTATGTGCAAAGAAAGTTCTGTTAACATTTGATTCAACAGAGAAAAGAACGCACATATTATAAAATAATTTACAAGACATTATTGGGTATGTACTTTTTATAATAGTGGATAGTATGTACTTTTTATAATAATTGAGGTCATAATGAAAGGAAAATTGTTATATTTGAATAAACAGGGGAAGGACGTAAATATTGTATAATCTTTTTCAATATTGTTTTTTTATTATTATTATTTTACTCGAGATTTCTTCTTAGTTTGTTATTAAAATTCTTATCAACATATCCTCATTTTATTGTCCTAACAAGCCAATATATGTTGATTGTAAAGTAGTTTAGATTGATCGAACTTCTGGGCCTTTAGAATTTCATGTCACCCTTCTTTCTCCCCCCCCCCTCCTTCCGTTGCGAAATCTTGGCTAAACGAACCAATATATATTCCAGTAAAATAGTTTAGAATGATCGAGCCCCTGGTCTGCCGTGTCGTGACAAAACGCTGTAACTTTGGCGGAGAAGTTTTGCGAAAATGAGCCGTAAAGTTTTCATCCGAAAATGTGTTCTGTATCGTGTAGAACCAGTGTAACTAGGCAATAATGGTCAACCAATCAATTTTCACCAAATTTAATCACACAACATGCATTTACGTAACATTACATGTAACCATGTGTTTCCAAAGTCAAGATACACTGGTTCTACACGATACAGATCACATTTTCTGATGAAAACTTTACGGCTCATTTTCGCAAAACTTCTCCGCCAAAGTTACAGCGTTTTGTCACGACACGGCAGTGGTGCGATGACTACAGTATTTCATGTCACGGACCCCCCCCCCCTTCACGAAATTCTGGCTACGTGCCTGCAACCCTGTATCCATTCTTTAAATTCAATTACGGTTACGAGGGGTGGAAATACTGTTATTGGTCAGAGTAGCCTTAATAACGCTTTTAAAAAAAAGGCGAGGACAGTGACTCCGATTTACAGTTCGAAATTGACGATTATTATATACTAGTTGAATATACCCATGCTTCGCACGGGGGCTGTGTTTCTAAGTCAACGCTTGTGGTGGGAGTATCACCATTTATCTCAGCGACCGCGAAAATTGTGGATTTGATAGTAGTATCGGTCAGTTTGGGCTATATTTTACATGTCTCGGTATCCCCCGCCCCCCGCAGACTCCCGGCCCGCATTCAATTGTAACTAAATTTGCAATTCACCGCTAATGGAAGTGTCACCATTGATTTCAGCGACCGCGAAAACTATGAATTTGACACTAATATCGGTCATTTTCCACTACTTTTACATGTCCCGGTAAACGCCCCCGTGAGACACCCCTTGGTTTGAATTTTGACAAAAACGTTTAACTCTGGTCTGGAGCCTGGACCAAGGTATTGACTAAAATTTGGTAACTCTCGGTCAATTTGTCTGCTTCCCAAGACGCTTCCGGTAAACGCCCCCCCCCTGAGACCCCCTGGTTCGAAATTTGAAAAAAGAGCTTCGTCTTGATCTGGGGCCTGGGCCAAGGTACCCCTGACCAAAATTTGGTAACTCTCGGTCCACTCGTCTGGTCCCCAGGCCGCACACAGTCAGACAGACAAATACACAAAAAAAACTTTATTTTATTTATATTAGATTAATGGTATTATTGGTAGTATTACGTTCAATATATATATATATATATATATATATACGAGGGTCATTCGGAAAGTAAAGAACGTTTTTGTATAAACACTTTAATAACTGATATACAAAGGCGAAATTTGTGTTACATACTATGTGATACTTAAGTTACTTTTCGACATAGTCGCCGTGTAAATTTAAACACTTGTCATACCGTGGTACAAGTTTTTCTATGCCTTCGGCATACACAGTTGCCGACAAACTGTTGGACCAATCACTAACAGCTTCCTTAAGTTCATCATCACTCCCGTAGTGGCTTCGTGCGGAAAGAATTCGTGCAGCCCATCAATAGTGAATCGCCTATCCTCTTGAATTTTCCGCTCAATTCTTCCTTTGAGTTCGTCAGTCACAACAGAAGGCCGGCCCGAGCGTTCCTCATCGTGCACATTCGTCCGTCCGTCATTAAACATAATGCACCACTTACGAACTGATGCTTCATTCATTACATTTCCATACACCTCAGTGATTTGTCTATAAATTTCTATCGGACACACTTTTCTTGCATTCAAAAATCTTATCACACTACGAACCTCACACTTGGCGGGATCAGTAATTGTATCGCACATTTTACAGTCGCACAGCGAAGCAATAACGGACCGTAGCTGATCGCAGCTGGTGCCAGACTGAGGCTAAAGCATGCCCAGGTCAATAACCCAGCGGCAGCGGGGGTGGGGGAACACGCGCACGCGCTAGCGCAAAACGTTCTTTACTTTCCAAATGACCCTTGTATATATATATATTTGTAATATACGATAATTTTAAAGACAAAAATTGATAATTTTGTTCTGTAAGGGTTGGCAGCTCTGTGTGTAGCTTTAGTGTGTATTCAGTAGAAAAAGTACTGTCAAGTAAATATATTGTATTTCCCTAGTATTAGATGCGTAATGTAGATATGGAAGTCCCAAACATCTAATTGGTTTGTGGGAAGGAAATTTACTCAACACATTTTATACTAGCATCGACCAAGGCACTCAGTTTACGTAAAAGCGCTCTATAGGATGATGACCTCTGTGAGTCTAGACGACATAACGAACTTGATTTCGTTATACTTATTTCTTGCTTATTTTACTTTAATATTTTTCATCTCTTGTAAATAGTCCATGTTTTGTCATTACGTTTCTATCCAGGGCCGTTTCTCTACCATATGCGGAACACGTGTATTTGCACGGGGCGGCAAAATCTGTCATATCTAATAGTATTTAAAACAAATATATCTGGTTGGAAACAGATTTCATGATGATGGTAGTTTACTTTACTAAGCTGATCTTTAATTTGAATACTACATTCATAAATCATGAATAAGTCGCGTTAGATTAAGGTCACGTAGACGGTGTTAAAGCAAATAGTCAAACAAATCCCAGCATGAATTTGCGTGATTGTTCTCAAATACAAGAAAGAACTCAATTCTCAAACACAGTGAACACCTGTTCCATTTAGTTAGTTATCACAGTTATGATATGAAAACTAATCTTGTCTTTGTTCCAAACAAGTTTCTTATTATTAAAGGTGGAAACAAGTTTTCTTTAATTGTTTTTAACAGATGTAAACTTAGAGGGAAAATCAAGAAATAAAGATGAAAGTGCTAGTTGCACTGGAATTGCAAACTGATATATTGAGATTGAAGCTCGATGCTGAATTCTATAAAAAGGATCGCCATCTTTCCTCTGTAGGTGCGTTTGCTTTATCTTTCACTAACACAATACAGATTAATATTTAAAGAAAACGAAACAAACATGACGATATTGTATTTGTAGTATTCAGAGTTTTGTGAATGTGAGTACTCTCTCCCTCCCCTTTGTTGTTCATGAAGGGGTAAGATACTTAAAATTGTGGGTTTTAATATTTGTTCTTTCTGGAGAAAGCGAAGGCGGCAAATGATACCATTGCACGGGGTGGCAAATTGCCTAGGGCCACTCCTGTTTCTATCCTTACACTTTATTTAGCTAAGGGTAATTTCGTACTTGCTTCTCCATTAAATCACGCCTACACCAATTTTCTTCGTTAGAATGCTTGTTAACATTTTGTTCTGGTGATCCCTATTGTAAATTATTTGCCATTCCCATTAAAATGTATAATGTTTGGGTGTAATTTATCTGTACCCTTAATATTATGTGTCGAATTCGACCAGGCGCGCAACCCAGAAATTTTTGTTGCGGGGGAGAGGAGTCCTATACTAGAAGCAACTATGTCTACCCGAAAAGACGAAAGATTAGTAATTGTAAAATACTCCCACTTATGTTTTCAGAAAAAAAAATAATAAAACTAGACCAGTTGAGAATACTCCAAGAGTATTGCCAAAACGAACATAAAAAGAACGGAGAGATAGAGCGGGAAGGATAACTGTGATTGTTCCTACATGTAAAAGTAAATATTTTTATCCACACCTCCTTCTGTTTCTTGCCAAAATTCGCAAAATATCATCTCTCTATGGCTTACGGTTCCCGAGAAAAGGCTTCTCAAATTTCCCGAAATTCGAACTTTTTTTTTTTTTTACCGATATCTGGGGAACAGTGGTGCCAGCAGCCAGTTGTCCAGTGGCCACCAGTTACTATTTGGTACCAATATGTTCACCATCCTCTCAGATATTGGTCAACACCATCTCTCTATGACTTACGATACCCGAGATATGGATACTTAAATCTCCCCAAAATCGGAACTACTTTTTGGCCAATATGTCGGGAACGGTAAGTCGAGATGTTGATAAATATGTAAACATATTCTCTGGTGGCCACTGACCAAACTAGTGGCCACTTGGACAGTGGCCACCGATTACTATTTGGTACCAAAATACTCACCATCCTCTTAGGTATAGATCAGCACCAATATCATCTCTCTATGACTTACGGTTTCAGAGAAATGGGTCCTTAAATCTCCGGAAATCGGGCATTTTTTGGCCAATATCTCGGGAACGGTAAGATTGACGCGAAAAATTCCATCACTTTCTCAGAATAGTTTTAGATACTTTATCGCATGAAGGGCTCAAAATTGAAAAAAAGCGAAAATAACACACAGACGGACAGACAGACACACAGACATGGAGAACTCAATAACGAACTTCTTAAGGCCGTTGATAATAGAATTAGATTCTTTTTTCTATGTTGAAGAGAAAGAGTACAGATCAAGTGTAAGATGAAAATTTTCATCCTACGTTAATAATTTTCCTGTTAAATAAGTATAGTTTTGTTCAAAAAGTGTATAAATATGTATTGAGTTAGGAAATTTTGCTGGGGGAATCGGACGCAGTGAACCCCCAATGAATGCGCCCCTGTATTCAACGCTGTAGGTCCTGTTTCCAATGCAAGTATTATTCCCTTTCATCTTTATTGTACACATCTTCGAAGTGGCCTAATGTTGAATACAAACAAGTTATTGACAACAATTTATAGATTTAAAAAAAATAAACGAACGGAAGAAGAATCATTCCTAATTGTGCATATATTCTACATTTTTTATACTCTAAAAAAAAACAAATAAATTTTATTCTGATAATTGAAAAATGGAATGAAATGAAATATTTCAGCTTAAAGTCCCACGATGATGCCCGTTACGTTACGGGAGGGGATGATTAAAGCAAATTAATGCTGATAGAGGAATTGGTGGAATGAGAAAGTGGGAGGAAACGGGAGAACCCCGAGAAAATACAGAGACACGATGTTGTGCACCACAAATTTACTTGGGTGCGGATGGAGCCAGGCCCCCGACGCAGCAGAAATAAACGCTATACCACTGAGCCACCGTCTGATAATTAACACTTAATTGGTATAACATGAAAGAGTAAAAAAATCAACGTAGTGGAATCCTCTATACAGCTAAATGTTTTCATGGCCTTCGACTTGATAGTTGTACGCATAATGCAGTTGAGTAATTTAAATTATTTTTTTCGTTGGAAGGAATGGGTATTTGCTATAGACCCTAATAGCATGTTGGTTTGCAGCAAGTCTTTCACTATATTTGATTTTAACTTGCTAGACTTTCCGTGCACTGTACACCTGCTGCAGGCGTTTTGAAAGAGTTACCCGCAAATGTCGTAGTTTGATTTTCACTTGCTAGATTTTACTTGCCTCGGAGGCTTGCTGTAACTTTGCAGCAAGTGTGTCAGTTCTAGTTTCTACCAACAGGTGGCACAAAAGTCTAATCTTAGAAATATCCCCGCCAGGCCGACATTTGTAGTAGGTGCAAAGTGTATGAAGCATTAAAACAAGTGGATAATTAAGATAATTACGTAAGTATTCAGTATGTAGAGATAATTTTTTATTTAAACGTGTATTGTTTGACAAAGTTGTTGAGAAAAATATACTGTGTGATTGTTCGTATACAGTAAATGTTCTGTTTGTAAAAGGCATGCAATGCAATGCAAGTATATACCTGCAGAAGATTTACTACATTCACTTGCTGAAGACCTGCTGTAGACTTGCAATGCATGTATATACTTGTAGAAGACTTACTACAAACTTGCTGTAGACTTGCAGTGCAAGTGGTATCCTTGCAGAGACTTGCGTCAAACTTGAACTAACTTGCTGTCGACTTGCTGTGCACTTGCAGTAGGCTTGCTGTGCAAGTAAACCCCTTGTAGAAACTTGCTTTGCAAACTTACCATACACTTGCACTGCAGGCGTGCTGCAAGTTCGAAGAGCGTCAACTAGGAAGTTTGCATTAAACTTGCATCAAACTTGCAGACTTGCATCACAAGTCTGCTGCAAATTTGCCAGACTTGAATTGCAAATCTGCTGCAAGTTTGTTGTAAGTCATTTTTGCTATCTGGGGAAGAATTAAATTATGTGTGTTTGGATCAAGTCAAGTGCAGAAATTTTTAAAGTGTGATTTCACAGATGATGTACAGTTTAGCTAATTCCAACTTATTTGAACAAGTCATTGTTCCTATTCAGTGACGTAACTAAGGGGATGGGGCAAATGAGACTTGTTGTCCGAGCGCCGGATTGAGAGGGCGCAAAACTGGGCAAATATTTATTTCCACTATACGGCAAGGAAAGTACAATAGTCTTAGCAAACTAAAGATCATAAAAAATTATCTCAGAAACTTAACAGGATAACAATGACTCACCAACATTAAGATCATATCCATAAAGCATAAGTTAAGCTTCAAAACTATCTTTTGAGGACATTGTAAAAACTTTTGTAGCCAAAAGAACCCGCAAAGTTAAATTTTAATTCCATCTTTTTGTGTTTTCATTTAACTTACAGCGATTTAAGAGATTTGTAAAATGTCCGAGTATAATACTCGAGTCAATAATTTGATTCTTTTGTTATAATTAAATATTTTATTCTGAAGCAAAAGGCTGTTGATTCATTCTACACATATGCATTCGCGATATAATTCCAAAAACATTGTGATTTGTAGTTATTATTATAAGACTGTAAAAATATGTCAAGCATGCTACTCTCAGATTATTATTTGACAATGACATACTAATTAGTTTGGTGTTTTATCTTGTACTAAAAATTAAATTACGTACTAGAAATATTGAAATCAATCTTTACCACTTGAAGAAAAAATGGAGTTGGAGAATTACTGTGAGATGCCAATATCAGATGGAGTCAGGGAACGTTTTGGTTTGATTGGTCAGGGGGAAATGCTAAGGCGAGTTCTTGCCCCGGGCGACAACTAGTGTAGTTGCGTCGCTGTTCCTATTTCCTATGTGAGACGCTCGCATTTGATAAGTTTCTGCAATCTTCCTGCGATTTTCTTGACAATTTGAATTGCAATAGTAACATTTATTACAACTTTGGCGACCCTTTCCTAGGACTACATCGTCTATGCAGGATCGCGTAGTACGACGTAGCTACTGGATGCGGAGATGTGCTACGTGAGAAAAGAAAAAGTGAAATCAAATCCTTCAGTTTAACGACCCACGATTATGCCTAAAAGGCTAAGAAACAAGACGTCTCACGATTATGCCTAAAAGGCTAAGGAACACGACGTCCCATGATTATGCCTAAAAGGCTAAGGAACACGACGTCCCACGATTATGACTAAAAGGCTAAGGAGTTGAGTTGAATTTCAGTTTAGCGTCCCTTTCAGCAGCGAGGCTATGTGAGACGTGGACCTACTGATTAACGTTGAATCCGAACCACATGAGCTCCCGCCGGGAATCGAACCCGGGTCTCCCGCGCCAAGGGCAAAAAAGGCTAAGGAACAAGACGTCCCACGATTATGCCTAAAAGGCTAAGGAACAAGACGTCCCACGATTATGCCTAAAAGGCTAAGGAACACGACGTCCCACGATTATGCCTAAAAGGCTAAGGAACACGACGCCCCACGATTATGCCTAAAAGGCTAAGGAACACGACGTCCCACGATTATGCCTAAAAGGCTAAGGAACACAATGATTAAGGCAAGTGAATGATGGTGGAACCAAAATGTGGGAGTAAACGGGAGTACCCCAAGAAAATGCATGGACAGATGTTGTCTACCACAAACTTATTTGGCCGGGGATTGAACCAGGAAGTCCACACACCAAAGGTAAGCACTCTACCACTGAGCCACCTTGTTCCCCTGTAAGAATTGTAACCCCCACCATCTTTTCTTCCCGCCTTTTTCTTGCCCTCTAACGAAAACTTCAAAATAAAAAAATGTTAAAACACGTCTTGTATTATTTTAAATGAAAATCTCATATCTCTGGCCTTAACGGATTTCAAACTATGGTCATCTAATTTTAACAGTTGCAATCCCAACTCTTTTTCTTATTAGCCTATTTCCCTTCCTTGTAGGGGAAATATTTTTTTAAAAAAATTGAAATACATCTTTAATTAGTTTAAGTAAAATCTAAATACCAAATTTCATGTTTTTTGGTTGCAACCATAAAAGAAATAGGAATTTTTTCATGAGATATTGAACTTCAAAGTTCTTTCCACAAAAATATCCATTTTAAAGTTACGGCATTTGGCAACCAAGCGATCCATATACCATTCGTGATGGAATTGGCTGTGACGACACTTATTCCCGCCCAATGGCAGCCACGACACATTTGTTTGTGCGTTTTGCAGAATATTTGTGTTCGTATCTAGGCAGATTAATTATTCATACATACTGTATACTGTATTCATTCCAATAACAGATTGTATTGTGTTGTTAAGAGTTCTAACGCAACTTACATTGTGTAAATATGTATTTATATTTATCTATACATCTATGAATGCATATGCTCGTTTATATTACTCTACTATATAAATCATTATGTTCTCGTAGTGGTCATGTTTCTTCATATATTGACTTCGCCTTTGTTTGGCTTTACCTATGAAGTTATTTGACGTACTTGTAATTAATCGATATGAAGGATTCGTTGTGAGTTATAATATTATTTTCATGTTGTGTGGTTTAAGTCTGCAGCATGCACCTACTTCGTAGAACTTAGTATCTATTTCAGTCTTTAGTGTGGAAAGTGTTATAGTGGAATTATTTGAAGTATTTTACCTCCAAGTAAGAAATGTTAGCTCAAATTTAAATTGTTATGCTCCGTGCAGATTAAAAATAGTGTTGCCAATATACTGTATATAGACTCGTAATGCTTTAAAATTCTGTGACCTGTTCGTATTTTTTTTTTTTTTAATTCTGTGGCCTGTTCCACAAGTAAAATGATAAATGGTTACTGAGTGCAAATACTCAAAGAAAAAGCCATTATTATAATGCTAAAACCGTGGCGGATCTAGCCCTTACAGTTTTTTTTTTTTTTTTTTAAGTGATAAGCTGTTATTTAAAGTTTATAGTAAACTCATGGTATACCTTCATAGTCAGGGTTCTGTCTGGCCCCCAGTTTTTAGCTTCTAGATCCGCTACACTGTAAAAAATGAGGTGTTGAAACAACACAAAATAACTACCACTTTAGCGTGTTACTTGTGTGTCAATTCAAGACAAAGACATCGCCTTCCGAGCATATCAAAAATAAGTAGTTACTACCTGGGAGAATTTGCATATTGGTATTTATCGTTTAATGTGAACAAAGCTTTATAAAATATCTTTAACGCTTCCGCCAAGTAATGAATAGCGTTCTATGTTTTCAGTAATCGGTCACAATAATATTGTTAAAAATCTGTGAATCGTGTGGCAACAGTTCTGCCATCTTATGTTCATATATGCTAAGACACAAGAATAACAAATAAAGAAAAGAGATGGAAGCACAGCTATCTGTGTAACTGTTGTCAGATGATGCACAGGTTTACAACAATATTATTGTGACCGATTACAGAAAACATAGAACATTATTCCTTACTTGGCATAAGTGCCAAAGATATTTTGCAAAGCTTTCTCATATTAAACGATAAATGCCAATGCAAATTCTGTCAGGTAGTAACTAGTTATTAATGATATGCTCGAAAAGCGATGTCTTGGTGCTGAATTAACACACAAATAACACGCTAAAGTGGTAGTCATTTTGTGTTATTTCAACACCTCATATTTTACAGCAGGGGCGGATCCAGGGGGGCGATCGGGGCGATCGCCCCCCCCCCAGAAGAGGGAAATTTCTTATTTTATATATATAAATGAAACCCATCCCAAAGATTGGAGCCCTTAAAAGTAGCAGTATAACAACCCACCGCCCCCCCCCCCCAGAAGTCGGTCCTGGATCCGCCCCTGTTTTGCAGTGTACTGGGCGAAAAGAAGTTCACATTCGTATATTGTGAAATACCGGGGATGGGAACAAGGTGCTAAAATAGCATGAAGGATGGTAAATCTTAAAGAATGAAGTGTATCCTCTACTAAACAACCTTTGATGGATTGATGTAAAAGAGCTTCACTTTCCTGATTGAAATATCCTCCACTGAGAGCTCTTATTCCTAAGAGAAGAACCAGTGGGTCAAAATTGAAAAATTTTATCGATCAATATTTCGATATTGTTGATAATTAGATATTTTGATATTCTACAATTTTTAAATATAAGAACTTACCGTATTTTACGGACTACAAAACGCACTTTATTATTTCGAAAAATTGCCTCCAAATTTCAAGTGCATCTTATACTCGAAATTAATATAAAAATGTCTATTGTTTGACTTAAAATTCCCGCCAGTCTTAAAAATGGCCATATATTCGATGCCGCGTGAAACCTATCTCTATCTGGCAACATTGGATTCAACTGGAAGCAGCAGTGCACCGATGCGATAAACATGAGTTGCGGGAATTCACAAGCTTGCTAACACTGTCCCGCCATCACAAATCCAGAACCACGGACTAGAATACACATACTATAAACTCTGTGAAAAACTCCAGGAAAAATGTTGGAGTATTTTAAAAAAATGCTTAAAAATTAAAGTGTGTCTTATAGTCCGTAAAATATGGTAATTATGTTTGATGATGCTTTATACAAGAACCAGTAGTTCAATTTCTCAGTGATTTGGTAATTGACTAGTGCTGTTAAGATTCGAATATTTCTTTTTTCGAATTTTCGGATAATGTATTCTTCAAAGATTCGATGTTCGAATTCTGGAAACGATAACTGGATATTTGAATGATAGAAGAAAAAGTGTTCGAATAATTTTTAACAGTACTAAATTGAGCAACACTTTTGCTTCCTTCCTGAATCCTTTCTTATCGTACTTTCGAGTGACGATTGAACAACACTTTTGCTACCTTCCTGAACCCTTTTTATCGTACTTTCGAACAACGATTGAACAACACTTTTGCTACCTTGCTGAATTCTTTTTATCGTACTTTCGAGCGACGATTGAACAACACTTTTGCTACCTTCCTGAACCCTTTTTATCGTACTTTCGAGCGACGATTGAACAACACTTTTGCTACCTTCCTGAACCCTTTTTATCGTACTTTCGAGCGATGATTGAACAACACTTTTCCTACCTTCCTGAATCCTTTTTATCGTACTTTCAAGCGACGATTGAACAACACTTTTGCTACTTTCCTGAACCCTTTTCATCGTACTTTTGAGCGATGATTGAACAACACTTTTGCTACTTTCCTGAATCCTTTTTATCGTACTTTCGAGAGACGATTGAATAACACTTTTGCTACCTTCCTGAATCCTTTTTATCGTACTTTCGAGGGACGATTGAACAACACTTTTGCTACCTTTCTGAACCCTTTTTATCGTACTTTCGAGCGACGATTGAATAAAACTTTAGCTACCTTCCTGAATTCTTTTTATCGTACTTTTGAGCGACGATTGAACAACACTTTTGCTACTTTCCTGAACCCTTTTTATCGTACTTTCGAGCGATGATTGAACAACACTTTTGCTACTTTCCTGAACCCTTTTTATCGTACTTTCGAGCGACGATTGAATAACACTTTTGCTACCTTCCTGAATCCTTTTTATCGTACTTTCGAGCGACGATTGAACAACACTATTGCTACCCTCCTGAATGGTTTTTATCGTACTTTCGAGCGACAATAGGATAGAAATTATGCGGATCGTGAAAGAACGTAATTCGCACGTTTCCGTGATTCCCATATGCCGTAAAGATAATGTTTGTATATCTGTCTGTCTAATCATCCTTTCTTTCGAATGTGTGTACACTTACGACTGTGCAACATGCCAATTGACTTATCTGGATTGAAGTGTCAAAATATCAGATGTCGAGAAATTTTACTAGTTGATATTAACAATATTAGGATATATATACGAGGAGCGGTCAAAATGTTACCGGAATTTTTATTCTAGCTCTTTATTACCATAATATAAGCACTCATTTACTTAATCGCCTTGAACGTAGGCAGCTTTGGAACACACGCATTTGCTCCACTGCTCCTGTGATTGGTGGAAACAACAACGAAAGTTCTCTTTTGGTACCTTCCGAAGTTCAGTTGTCACGTTAATTTTGATCTCTTCTACGGCGGCAAAACGGGTATCTTTGAGGCCCATTTTTAGCTTTGGGGAGATCCAAACATCCGATGGTGCTAAGGCTATTAAAAGTCTGGTTTTAAGGCTAAGGTTGTTTTTAAAGCTATCAAAGTCTATGAAGCAGATTTTTTCCCCCCAATTTGGATATGGACTCGATGTTTGTGCGTTGTTCGATCTGTGAAACTGCGCCAAATGATCACATTACACACTCCTCCGTTCAGCTACACTTCTCCTACACTGTCTATTATGACCTGCTCACATTTGTCAATTTCATAATTAGGCAACTTAAGGACTATAGTGTATACGGTTCGTTGTGATTGTGATACGGTAAAACTACAAGAACATTCCGGGAACATTTGTACTGTCCCTCATATATTCGATATATCGATCAAGGTTCGATACTTTGTAGATATCGAATTTCGAAATACGATTCTGAATATTTTGATATTTTCGCATAGCCTTAGATAGTGTCTTACTCAAGGATCTTATAAAATAGAGGATCTGCCCTTACAACAAAATCTTGAAGCCATACGTCACAGTTTCGCCACCCCTACTCTGCCAGCTCCGCCCAATAGGATCGCAATGTTTTGAAAAACTGAAATGAAATTTTGAGTTTTACGTCCCACGTTTTTTGCCGGTTAGGCTAAAGGAGACGGTGATAATGAGTAATGAATGAAATGGTGGAATGAAGAAAGTGGGAGGAAACGGGAGAACCCCGAAAAAACCCACGCACACGGTGTTTGTCCACCATAAAGTTCACTTGGCGGGAGCAGGGTTTGAACCGGAGACCCCTAGCACCAGAGGTGAACGCTCTACCACTGAGCCACCGCGGCCCCCCGCAATGTTTTGAGCCAACAATCGTGGCGGAAACGAAAGTAGCCAATCAGACGATGGCGGAAACCAGAGTAGCCAATTAAACATGCCGATGCTCGGTTGTTTTTTGGCTTCATCTTTTTAATAGGATGACGATACATATGGACAGATCCTCTATTTATAACATCCTTGGTCTTACTGCAGCTCCTTCACATCTTGATTTTTTGCCCCCACCTCTACGTTGAACAAGGTAAATACGCAGTGAAAATACAGTACAATGAGAGAGAAATAAAACTCTCTCAACGTCCACCCAATGGTTAATAATTTATGGTAAAGCATAGGATTTTATGTGTACAAACTAGTCAATATGTGTAACTCAGATACCTGGATATGAAATTACAACGGATGTTCATTTAAATAAGAGACAGTTACTTAAGATACTTTTCTCAAGAATAGTAGGTTTTGAAAACTCAGTGGCGAAATAGACCATACTCGATATATATATATATATATATATATATATATATATATATATATATATATATATATATATATATATATATATATATATATATATATATATAATGTATGTATATACCAGGTATAAAAAGGTTCAGGGCCATAAGCGATCTTCGTTATCACTAAAGATACAAAAAAATGAAAAGAGAAGAAAGTTGCTGAAAATAGACAGTTTTCAATCTAAATGATAGAATTTTCTGAAAGTAGATGGTTTTCAATCTAAATGATAGAATTTTCTGAAAGTAGATGGTTTTCAATCTAAATGATAGAATTTTCTGAAAGTAGATGGTTTTCAATCTAAATGATAGAATTTTTTGAAAGTGGGTCGATTTCAACCTAAAATTATATAATTTTTCTAATTGCACCGGCTGTTTGGGCTCTACACTAGTAATACACTTAATATTAAATAAAAATGCAACGTTGCCAGTTCAGCAAGCTGGTCAAATAGAACATAAGAATACAGAAAAATGGCATGGAAAACGTGCGCTGAGAATATCTCGAATCCATGTACTGTGGGTATGGTGAGGGCCCAAAGAACCAGTGTGCTGAACTGAAAACATTAACATTGAGTACATTACAAATATTTAGCCCAATAGCTCCTGCAATTTTACAGGGGAGGATCCAGTACCGACTTCTGGGGGAGCGGTGGTTGTCACACTGCTACTTACAGCTACTTTTAAGAGCTTCAAACTCTGGGATGGTTTTTGTTTAGATATATAAAGTAAGAAAGTTTCCTCTTCTGGGGGAAGCAATCGCCCCCTGGATCACCCCCTGGATCCGCCACTCCAATTTTAAAAATTCCACAATTTCATATTGGAAATTGCTATTTTCGACAACTCCCCCCTCTTGTGTGTGTGTGTGTGTGTGTGTGTGTGTACACACAACGGAGACAGTGTATGACTCCGTACTTTTGTTACAGTCGATATGTATGTTGCAGCATAACGCTGGAACGCCTAGAGCAATGTTAAGTAAACTTGACAAATATATTTTTACAATTTGGAAAGAATTATACTATGAGGTAAGACCCCCTACATCATCAAAGGGGAGAAGAAGGGAGTGACATAAAAATAATTTGAAAACTATCTACGTATAGTATTATTTTCGAATTAATATTTTTTGGCACAGCTTTCCACTCTTCCCTATCCTGAGCTAGACTTTTCATTTCCATGTACTTTTTCTTCCCTACTTCTTGTATTATTGTTTGACACAGCTTTCCACTTTTCACTATTCTGAGCCAGACTTATTTCCATGTACTTTTCTTTCGTACATCTTTTATTATTATTATTTGACACACCTTTCCACTCTTCCCTATCCTAAGCTAGACTTTTTAATTCTATGTACTTTTCCCCTAGATCTTGTATTACTTTTTGATACAGCTTTCCAATTTTTCCTATTCTCAGCTAGACTTTTTATGAAGACAACGTTAAGTTGTCGAAACTGTTACACTGGAATTTAGTTTTTAATAAACAAGTGTATGTACTCTGGTCAAAAGTGTTTATTATTTCTTCAATATACTATTTTTTTCTCTCTCATAAGAACTGAATAATTTATTAGATTGGTCAGGATCGAGCCATGTGAGCTTTGTTGATACACCAATGTAGTATTCAAGCAGAACCTAAAGTGCATAGGATCAATAAAGTATTTTTCGTTAGTACAAGATGCAATACATTATAGTAATATTTAATTGATGCTTATGATATGAATACATGCGATGACACCATAAAAGCCTTTCTTAATTTCCTTGCCCTAGTTCTGTCGCTTTAATGGTTATAAGATCGAAGAGCATTAACTTCCAGGCATTTAGATTCTAATACAATGTCTATTAATCCAAACACAAAGAATAAATACGGTAATGAACAATTCATTGTGCAAGGAAGCCATTAGCTAAGCTTATATATATAAACTCTGTATTAATTTTTGATCTGTGACACCTCTTTTTATTACAGATGGAAATGGTAGACCGGCGACGCTGATCCAATGATTCGTTTTTACTTATGGATAATTATATTTTTCATCTGGTAAGTAAATCATCATCTACTTCTAAAATCAATGTTGAAATAATATTTTGAGTTGTTTTTGCTTGAAGAAGAATAATCAAACAAAATACTTATGCTTTTGACTTCCGTTATGTAACTGTAGGTTTAATAAGTTTTTGGTGAAACCAGAAGTATAGCTCGACAAGATGATCACTGGAGCAACCGGTCGACAATGTTGCCAATAGAAAATAACTAAAGGACGCACATAACCTAGCTGAAAGTGGCTAATCCTAGCTTGAAATACAACTAAATTTATAACTAACAGCAGGGTTGTTTTGTTTAAATAATTGATTTTGTTTAAAACGCATTTTATATAAGTTTTTAACGTTTTGTTTTAAACAGGTATACTATTAAGACTAATTTTAAACATGTTTATTTTTATTTTATTTTATTTTTGTAAAAAATCATCCAGAGAAAGAAAATTGTCAAAAAGTGACCCCATTCACAAGGTTGTTTTCTTCCCGTGGGAATGTTTTGATTTCTCGTGGCTACAGTAGGTCAATGTGGTGATCTACAATTTATTTGGTCTCCTTTCTCCCCTTGTTTCTAACGTTTATTGTATTGTTCAAATGCTTATCAGTTAACTTGCGAGAAAGTGTCCTAATTGAAGATTGGCCTACTTGTAGAAATGATGTTGGAAAATAAAAAGAAGTATCTTGGAAACAAGTTTTTGTGTTGTATTCAGAAAACAAAACAAAGCGCGATATTTCTTATCACATCATTGCCGAAAGTCAGTCTTATTATATCCGCAACCCAGTGGCGTAACTAAAGGCTTAAAGGCTCCCCTGCAGACAGCGTGGAGTGGGGCTCTGTCTCTACGTCCACCTTCACGATTTGGAGCCCCCTAATGGCTTGGGTCCCTCGTAATGCGAGATCTGTGGGGCCCCTAGAACATTATTCTTTACTTGACAAAGGAACCAAACATATTTCTCAAAGCTTTGCACATATTAAACGATAAACACCAATGCAAATTCTCTCAGGTAGTAACGAGTTATTTCTGATATGTTCGGAAGGCGATGTGCTTGGTGCTGAAACTTATCTCTATTGTGTATATGTTAATTACTTAAAATAATGAATGAATAAAGGAAAGCCCCTTAGACCGACCACAATATTTGTAGCCTCTACATTCCTAATACAACACTTCCCCGAAGAAAGGAAGCAACCCTTTAAACGGGTAGACGAAAAAAAAGTACTTGGTGCTGAATTAACACAGAAGTAACACGCAAAAGTAATAGTCATTTTGTGTTGCTTCAACACCTCATTTTTTTACAGTGAAGGAAAAAATTTACATTAATGAACAACGCACTAAATCTGACTCTGGACAAACAAGAGTTACCGAAACCAGATTGGCCGTACCTTAACGCGTAGGCGAGAATGATGCAAGTTAGATAACATACGTAATTTACTATTGTGTGGCAATGAAAATACTGTACAAGCAGAAGAGTTACAAAACTAGCTGGCCATATTTCATGTCAGTTCATATCTTTCGAAACGAGATTTTGGTTAATAAAGATGTTCAACTACTACCAAGAAGAATTGGCTAAAATTTGGTAGTGACAGATGTGGAATTAACCGAAAGTGTAGCTAATAGCTAAACCATAATTTTACAAGCTCATTAGTGTATGGAAATGGCTAGATTTAACCATAAAATGCTACTAGCCCATCACATAACACAAGTACTAATAATTGGTTTCGAGAAAATTTTCAAAAGTTTACATTATCTTTTATTGTTTTCTTTTAGTGAGTTAGTAGTTCGTGTGTGTTGTAATATTGTCTATATGTGTATTGTATGTTAATTTTATATAACTGTTTTTTTTTTTAAAAAAACTTTTCCTTTTGAGTTATGGGTTGAATAAATTTTTTTTTAAAAAAAAGTTAAAAAGACCTGAGATAGGCTACAAGAACTCAGGTCCGAAAGCCCACCCCCTAAATAGGGAAGGATAAACAGAAAGAGAAGAGAGAGAGAGAGAGAGAGAGAGAGAGAGAGAAAATAATGAGAGAGATTAATGATAGCATTGGACAGTTGCATCTGCCAATAAGTCCAAAATAATTGGCAAAGGCATGAGTATAGTGGTGGAAAAAGATCAAAAGATCACATAACCAAAATAAAGAAAACAATAGCTAGAAATGATTCGTTTCCCAACTGTCCTAAGCAAATGCAATACAGTGTGTTAGTTTAATCCTTTAATTGGCAAGCATTGATAGCATTACCATTAACATATTTAGTTTGCTTTTATGGTTGAGCTATGTTTTCCTGATCATAATTTCATAATTTTTAAAGTATTTTTGTACTTTGGTTACAAAATACAGAGTGTTTATTTCAAAGCAACATTGCCATAAAATAGGTCTTATGTGTTGCTACTGAGCAGCATTGCCCTATTACGGTAAAATATCATAAGAATATTTTCAGTGATTAGCAGCAGTTTCGTTGAAATATCTTCCTACAGAGCAAGAACCCACAAATAAAAATATTAAAAAGAGAGCTTTCGCTGAACATAGGAGAAAGAGCTTCTACAATATGAAATTTGACTGTCCCCTGTTGACGAAGATTAGAAATAACTAAACAAGCGACCCGCAAATCTTATATATAAAAGAGAACGTACAAAATCCTTTGTTCCCTCATCACGCTAATACGGCTGAACCAATTTCTTTTATTTTTGGGGGGTTATTAGGATTTGGACCCTAGATGGTTTTTATCATATCACTTTAATTTTTAATTACCAGTGTCTTGAGATAATTGACCATTCAAGTGTCCATAACGTACAAATCCTTTGTTAGTTATTCATCATAGGTAAAAATAAACGTATTTATATGCAACCCGCATGACCGTGTCACTCGGCGGGTTAACATAAATGACAGGCGCTATAATGTTAACATTTACTGCAATCACTTGAAAGCGAAAAAGTAAAAATTATCTAAGTAACAAAGTTTATTGCGTTCCGGGGTGACCGCAGCGAAGCGGGGCGGGTTAACATAAATGACAGGCGATATAATGTTAACATTTAATGCAATCTTCTATGGTTTTTATCATATCACTTGAAAGCGAAAAAGTAAAAATTATCTAAGTAACAAAGTTTATTGCGTTCCGGGGTGACCGCAGCGAAGCGGGGTGAACGCTGCTAGTCATATATATGAATATTGTAAATGCCTATTAAATGATCACTGCCCAGACAACACGTACCTGTACGGCACATGTGCACTTTCCATGCATAAGCCGTACATGTGCACATGTTCATTTGTGTGGATAATGCATACATACATAACCCGTGCTTAAGCCGTACATGTGAATTTGCGTGGATGAAGCACACATACAGAACCCGGGCAAGCGCTCATGTGCATTTGCGTGGATGAAGCACACGCACAAAACCCGTGATTAAGTCGTCCATGTGCACAAGTGCACTTGCATGGATGAAACACACGCACACAACCCGTGACTAAGAAGTGCAAGTGCACATGTGCATTTCCATGGATGAAACACACATTTATATAATCCGTGTATAAGCCGTTATATGCACATGTGCATTTGTGTGGATGCTGCACACGTACATAACCAGTGATTAAGAAGTGAATATAGACATGTGCACTTGCATGGATGAAGCACACATTAATATAACCCGTGCTTAAGCCGTTATGTGCACAAGTGCATTTGCGTAGATGAAACACACGCACATAACCCGTGATTAAGAAGTGCACATGCACATGTGCATTTGCATGGATGAAACACACATTTATATAACCCGTGCATAAGCCGTGATATCCACATGTGCATTTGCGTGGATGAAGCACACGCACATAACCCATGATTAAGTCATGCATGTGCACATGTGCACTTGCATGGATGAAGCACACATTTATATAGCCCGTGCTTAAGCAGTTTAGTGCATATGTGCATTTGCGTAGAATAGGCACACGTACATAACCAGTGATTAGGAAGTGCATGTGCACATGTGCATTAGCATGGATGAAGCACACATTTATATAACCCGTACCTAAGCAGTTATGTGCACATGTGCATTTGCGTAGATGAAACACACGCACATAACCCGAGATTAAGAAGTGCATGTGCACATGTGCATTAGCATGGATGAAGCACACATTTATATAACCCGTACCTAAGCAGTTATGTGCACATGTGCATTTGCGTAGATGAAACACACGCACATAACCCGAGATTAAGAAGTGCACGTGCACATGTGCATTAGCATGGATGAAGCACACATTTATATAACCCGTACCTAAGCCAATATGTGCACATGTGCATTTGCGTAGATGAAACACACGCACATAACCCGTGATTAAGGAGTGCACGTGCACATGTGCATTTCCATGGATGAATCACACATTTATATAATCCGTGCATAAGCCGTTATATGCACATGTGCATTTGCGTAGAATAGGCACACGTACATAACCAGTGATTAAAAAGTGCATGTAGACATGTTTACTTGCATGGATGAAGCACACATTTATATAACCCGTGCTTAAGCCGTTAAGTTCACATGTGCATTTGCGTAGATGAAACACACGCACATAACTCGTGATTAAGAAGTGCACATGCACATGTGTATTTGCATGGATGAAACACACATTTATATAACCCGTGCATAAGCCGTGATATCCACATGTGCATTTGCTTGGATGAAGCACACATTTATATAGCCCGTGCTTAAGCAGTTTCGTGCATATGTGCATTTGCGTAGCATAGGCACACGTACATAACCAGTGATTAAGAAGTGCATGTGCACATGTGCATTAGCATGGATGAAGCACACAATTATATAACCCGTACCTAAGCCAATATGTGCACATGTGCATTTGCGTAGAATAGACACACACACATATTCCGTGATTAAGAAGTGCACGTGCACATGTGCATTAGCATGGATGAAGCACACATTTGTATAACCCGTACCTAAGCCGTTATGTGCACATATGCATTTGCGTAGATGATACACACGCACATAACCCGTGATTAAGGAGTGCACGTGCACATGTGCATTTCCATGGATGAATCACACATTTATATAATCCGTGCATAAGCCGTTATATGCACATGTGCATTTGCGTAGAATAGGCACACGTACATAACCAGTGATTAAAAAGTGCATGTAGACATGTTTACTTGCATGGATGAAGCACACATTTATATAACCCGTGCTTAAGCCGTTAAGTTCACATGTGCATTTGCGTAGATGAAACACACGCACATAACTCGTGATTAAGAAGTGCACATGCACATGTGTATTTGCATGAATGAAACACACATTTATATAACCCGTGCATAAGCCGTGATATCCACATGTGCATTTGCTTGGATGAAGCACACATTTATATAGCCCGTGCTTAAGCAGTTTCGTGCATATGTGCATTTGCGTAGCATAGGCACACGTACATAACCAGTGATTAAGAAGTGCACGTGCACATGTGCATTAGCATAGATGAAGCACACATTTATATAACCCGTACCTAAACCGTTATGTGCACATATGCATTTGCGTAGATGAAACACACGCACATAACCCGTGATTAAGGAGTGCACGTGCACATGTGCATTTCCATGGATGAATCACACATTTATATAATCCGTGCATAAGCCGTTATATGCACATGTGCATTTGCGTAGAATAGGCACACGTACATAACCAGTGATTAAAAAGTGCATGTAGACATGTTTACTTGCATGGATGAAGCACACATTTATATAACCCGTGCTTAAGCCGTTAAGTTCACATGTGCATTTGCGTAGATGAAACACACGCACATAACCCGTGATTAAGTAGTACACGTGCACACGTGCATTTCCATGTATGAAAAACGCATTTATATAACACGTGCTTAAGCCGTTATATGCGCGTGTGCATTTGCATAGAGTAGGCACACGTACATAACCAATGATTAAGAAGTGCATGTACACATGTGCACTTGCATGGATGAAGCACACATTTATATAACCCGTGCTTAAGCTGTTATGTGCACATGTGCATTTGCGTAGATGAAACACACGGACATAACCCGTGATTTAGAAGTGCACGTGCACATATACATTTGCATGGATGAAACACACACTTATATATCCCGTGCTTAAGCCGTTATGTACACATGTGCATTTGCGTAGATGAAGCACACGCTCATAACCCGTGATTAAGAAGTGCACGTGAAAATGTGCATTTGCATGGATGAAAAACGCATTAATTTAACGTGTGCTTAAGCCGTTATGTGCACATGTGCATTTGCGTAGATGAAACACACGGACATAACCCGTGATTTAGAAGTGCACGTGCACATATACATTTGCATGGATGAAATACACATTTATATATCCCGTGCTTAAGCCGTTATGTACACATGTGCATTTGCGTAGATGAAGCACACGCTCATAACCCGTGATTAAGAAGTGCACGTGAAAATGTGCATTTGCATGGATGAAAAACGCATTAATTTAACGTGTGCTTAAGCCGTTATGTGCACGTGCGCATTTGCGTGGATGAAACACACGCACATAACCCGTGATTTAGCTGTGCACGTGCAGAGATACATTTGCATGGATGAAATACACATTTATATAACCCGTGCATAAGCCGTGATATCCACATGTGTATTTGCGTGGATGAAGCACATGCACATAACCCGTGATTAAGAAGTGCATATGCACATGTGCATTGTCAGGGATGAAGCACACATTTGTATAATTCGTGGTTAAGCCGTTATGTGCACATGTAGATTTGCGTAAATGAAGCACACGCACATAACCCGTGATTAAGGAGTGCACGTGCACATGTGCATTTGCATGGATGAAAAACGCATTAATATAACACGTGCTTAAGCCGTTATGTGCATATGTGCATTTGCGTGGATAATGCACACGCACATAACCCGTGATTAAGAAGTGCATATGCACATGTGCATTAGCATGGATGAAGCACACATTTATATAACCTGTGCTTAAGTCGTTATGTACACATGTGCATTTGCATGGATGCAGCGCACGTGCATAAGCCTTGCATGTGCATGAGTGCATTTGCGTGGATGAAGCACACATTTAAATAACCCGTTCTTAAGCCGTTGTGTGCACATGTGCATTTCCACAGCTACTGCACATGTGTATGACACATTCACAATACCGTGCAAGTGTATTTAGTTTCATTCTCCTAATATTTACAACATTAAATATGGCTATAATAGTATTTTTAATTGAAAGTTCAATTTTTAAAAAGTTATTATATTACTCATTCTAAATAAACAATATAATGTAAATTGCATTTTTCGAAAGCTTAAGTACATTCGAATAAATATTCAATCAGATAAGTGTAAACACTATAAATAGGCTCTCTCAGTAGCATAAAGAATTTGCAGTGTTCGCTTTGATGAAATAAATGACGTGAGAACCGGATAGACATGTGTCTGATTATATACATACAAAAAGATATGTAAATATAATAATCTTAATAAGATTATTATTGTTTGCATGTAAAATATTATTTTTCTCTATTCGTTATCAAATTAATTTTTATTTCGAATCGCGCATACGCACTTGTTGGAGCTGTGTTGTGTATTAGCCATGCGCGCTCATTTGTTTGTGTGGTCGGGTTGGGTACGAGCTGTGGTGTGGTGGTGTTTGTTCCATGTTGTTGAAGGCGAAGAATTCAACATTGTATTATAATCAGGTGAGTGATGAAATTAATTTTAGTGTGAATTTGTAACATTTAATAAAGCACCAGTTTAAACAATAAAACAGGCGTTAATGTTGCCGTATACACGCATCCTGTTCTTCACAAGCAGTATTTATTAGTTGACATTTTATGTTTTTGGAGGGGACAGATGAATAGAATAGAATATTTTTATTGTCGTTAAACAACATTTGTTGCAATAGACAACGTCAAGAGAGTATACAAAATATATATTGAATATATATTTTGAATATATAGGTATATAACTAGTCACTTTTTATTTTTTAATTCTTTCTCAAATTCTAAAATGCTATACACAGCTGTTTCAATGAGCCAAGATTTACAGTGTTTCTCAGTTTCTATTACACATACCACGAATTTCTGTAGGTAGAAGATTATACATCTTCATCGCAGTGTATTTATAACTCGTTTGTGTTTTACTTAACCTGAAATATGGTGTATCGAGGTCATCTCCGTATCTTGTGTTATAGCAATGAATTTTATTTCGGGTACTTGATATTTTCCAAGTTTTCTTTAATATACATGAGACAGCTATGGATATACATTGAAGGCACTGTCATGATTTGCATCTCTTTAAAGAAAGGTCTGCAAGAGTCATTATCACGTAGTCCCTTTAACATGAAATAAATTATGCATACATAACCCTACATTTATGAGGGTGAGGTGAGGTGATTTTGAGTTTAACGTCCCGTTCAGCAGCGAGGCTATATGAGACGTGGACCTACTGATCAACGTGGAATCCGAACCACATGAGCTCCCGCCGGGACTCGAACCCGGGTCTCCCACGCCAATCCTACATTTGAAAGGAGGTAGTGTTCCAAGGGCAGAACCTCCGTGATAATTTACAATCACAAGCAAGGTATGCTAGTATCATTACCAAATCCAGAATGGGAATTAGGGGTAATAGTTAAAATAGAACCTGATAGTATGCATGTATTTTTCTTGAGCCATCTTTTAAGAAAGGTATAAAGGCATTACTCGAGCAAACGGTTCTATCAAATTTACACGCATTTATTGCATTTTCCGGTTTCTTTTTGCAGAAAATGTACTAAATGAGGAGCTAGTGCATAAACCACGAACCAACTTGTCTAGGTGGCCACTAACAAGCACGAATGCTATCTAACCGAATCAGGGCAGGAGCGCAGCAGGAGGCCCGAACGGAGCAAAGGGGTGCGTCCGTAGGGAGCAGGCGGGTCAGCAACAAGGGCATACGCATAAAAGGGGTTGGTGAAAACATACATAAAATATCTGCAATAATTTTTACCTTCAAAAACACTTATATAATAGTAGTAATTCTTAACTTCAAAATGGTTTCACTGCTTTCCCGCGTACAAATAGTCTGCTCTGAAGGACAAATAGGAGAAATTCGTCTGCTCTGAATTTTTACTTTTCTACATTTCGCACAGTAGATTGTAGGTTTCAACGTACCATGACGCTTGTAAAACTATAATACGACGCTCTTTATCACACAATTCTTCGTATTAAAATCGTATGCTTACATTACATCTATCGCAGTCGTCCATTGCTAACACGAACGGAACATTCCCGCCGTTTATTTTCACCTTCGCATTCTTGTATTCTTCCGCTTCAGTAAATAGTTACATGTAGAATACGTTCACTACCATTGAAAATGTATTTCAATATGATATCCACTGACAGAAATTACTTATATTTACACTCTGCTTCTTTTACGAAAAGTATTTCACCTCGTATTTTACCTATAAATTTCGTTTTCGGTAGAACCGTCTGCTCGAGTGAGCCCATACAAGCATTCTGAAGACCTTACTGCAACATGCAATATTTAAAAAGAATATCTGAATATAGCTCGAATTGATACAGGATATGGCTTAAGGGCAACTCTTTACTGTAGGTCACACATGTAACATCTCCACTGTGACTTACTTCACAAAATATAACTCTGCGAGGGAAGGGGGTTAGAAGACTTATGGTAACTCTTTACTTTGGGTCGCTAGTAGTAGGGCGGGTCAGAAGCCCCGCAGGGCTTGTTATGTTCTGTTCTCAAAATTAGTTGAAGAAATAGTAGTAGTAATAGTAGGGCAGATTAGACGCGACTAAAGTCACTCTCACTAGCTTGGCTCAAACAATGGAGCACAATGATAAAAAAAAAAAAAAAGTTTGTTTAATATGAAATGTCTTACAAATTAGAAAGTATGTCTTCGTATATATTTTATTACGCTCTTGTAACTTTTAAAACAATAGACACGAAGCACTAAAATTTTGCACCCTTAAAATATCGGCAAGGAACAGAATTTGACATTGTAGCTTATACCACCGGACTAACAGTGTTACCAACCCAACATAAAGTTACATTTTTGATGTGGCACTACGTCAGCTTATTATAAATTTCAAATATACATAAAAAATGAAAACATTCAATTCTGCATTTTTTGTTCAGTGTTGCAAACTAAAGATGCTACGATGTCACAATAAATCCGAAAACATCCCAATTTTGGTGGTCTGTAGAACCGTAACAATGGAAGTGAAATGGGTGGGGCAGTGCACATCGGAAGTTCGTTACTGTAGAATTCTATGATCAGGATATGACGTCTTTCTAATAAACAATTAAAAGCAATTAAAAATTTGACCATTTTCTAAGGGCTTTATTTCGAAAAAGTGTTGAGATAAGTATCGTTGATTATTTTATGCCGTTTACAGCAATTTGATATATTAAACCGTTCCGGAGATATAATGATTGTTGTTAAATTTGACAATACATATGACGTAGTTGCAAGAGTTTTAAAATGAGCGTTGCTTGTCTTAGTTTCTTTGACACTTAACCAATAGCTTTTGGCAGCCGTTACTAATACAGGTTCTTGCGATTTCATGATTTTTAGCAGTATTGCCAACTTTAACATTATTTATGATATTTCCCGAACGATTAGAAATATACAATTGCTGTAAACGGCATTATGATCTTCAGATACTTTTGGAAAGAATCTACGTAATTAGATGTGATACTTATCTCAGCACTTTTTCGAAATAAAGCCCTTTGAAAGAAGTCAAATATTTAATTCCCTGTAACTTTGTTTCTGTTCATTAGAAATGTGCCATATCCTGATCGCAGTATTCTGCAGTAACGTACTTCCGACATGCATTGCCCCATCCGTTTCACTTGCGTTGTTACTGTTGTGGGGGTTTCCATGGCGTTTTTTTTTTTGTGACACTGTAGCGTCCTTAGTTTGCAACACTGAACAATAAGTACGGTATTGTGTTTTTATTTTGTATATGGGTTTCAAAATTGTAATTACCTGAGGTAGTGCTATTTGAAAAAAAAACTTTATGTTGGGTTGGTAACACTGTTAGACTGGTGGTATTAGCTAGTATGTCAAATTGTCACCCTGCCGGTATTTTAAGGGTGAAAAATTTCAGCGCTTCTTGTCTATTAGTTTAAAAGTTAACAAGAAATGAACCACCCTATATCTACCAGGGAGTACAAATTAGTTCAGTTACAAAAGATGTCTCTGGCTGTTTCATAGTGACAGTTTCTTTCGGTGGTTTCAGAGAGGTTAGACATCTGTCAATACTTTTCAGTTTATAATGCTTTGTGTTTCATGCAAAATCCCGGTTTGTCACTGTGTTGAATATGGGAACGTCTGTGTTAACTGAGCAGCATTTGCGGGAGGTGTTAAGTTTTCTGCTTTAATTGAAAGAAAAGTGCAGCAGAAGCGCATCGAATGCTTGTAGAACTTTATGGTAACAATGGTCCAACTGATAAATCATGTAGGGATTGGTTTCGACGTTTCAAGAATGGTGATCTCAACGTTGAAGACAAGCCTCACTCTGGACAGCCCTGACAAGTCGAATACAAATAATTAGATTGATTACTCGATGAAGATCCGACTCAAACGCAAGAGGAACTTGCAGAATCATTAGGAGTTACGCAACAAGTAGTTTCCGTATAACTGAAATCCATGGGAATGATTCAAAAGCAAGGCAGTTGAGTGCCTTATGAACTGAAACCGAGAGCCGTTGAAAGGCGATTTTTCACTTGTGATTCAAAGACAACAAAAAAAGGGTTCTTACATCGGATTGTTACTGGGGATTTTATATCGCATGTCAATCGCTGCCGTTGACCTCAACATCAATGCCAAAGCCAAATATTCATGGTTTCTAAGGTAATGCTGTCTATCTGGTGGGACCAAAAGGGTGTTGTCTACTATGAGCTGCTACAACCTGCGATTTCATTACGGATGATTGGTATAGGCTACAATTGATTCGTTTGAGCCACACATTACGAGAAAAACGGCCGGAATACGAGCAATGATATGGACAAGTTATTCTTCTGCATAAGAATGCTAGGCCTCATGTCGCAAAAGTTGAGAAAACTTACTTAGAAACCTTCAAGTGGGATATTTTACCGCACCCGCCGTATTTCCCGGACATTGCTCCTTCTGGTTACTGGTTGTTCCGACGGATGCAGCACGATTTGGCAGGTCACCGGTTTACTTCTTTCGCAGGAATCGAAAATTGGCTCCTAACTTCGATCCCTTAAAGGACGAGATTTTTTTTTTTTTTTTTTTTTTTTTTTACATGGAAGGCGAGAATTGCCTGAGAGGTGGGAAAGGGTAGTAGCCAACGGTGGACAATACTTTGATTAATATGTTTATTCATTTTGTTTTGAAATAAATGCATTTTTAATACCCCCCCCCAAAAAAGGGAAAAAAACGAACTAATTTGTACTCGCAATATATACATATAATATATTGGGAAAATGTATAGTATATTCTTTGGTGATTGTTAGATACATTGTTTTTTCGTTCCCTAAATTTTATGTTCTGGTGAAATCATTAAATTTTGATGTTCAAACATTAAAAGGTATGGAATACCGTTAAATGTTCATGTATTGAACATGCGCTTTTCAATATGACAGGGTATGAAAAATTGTTGAATGTCATCTTCCATGTATTGAACATGCGTTTGTCGTAACAATTTTGTATATCTAATACATTATTCTGTATTCTTCAGGATGTTGCAAGTTGACAAATTCTGTTGTTCAGCTGTTGGAAATGGTATCTGATCTCAATGAGAAGATAACAAGAATAGAAACAAAAGTAGAGTTCGTTCTTGGAGGAAAGTCTTCATCAGATGAAAACTGTGATGAAGGATTTGCAGTACTATCGGGTCTCCCACTTACAACAGATGCTAGTTTTAAAGAGTTCGATGCAAACATTGGGGACAATTCTAAATTTCAACGGAAATGTGTAAGTGTCTTTTAAAATTGTTTAAACTTATTATTTTTTAAAAAAATGTTTGTGCATACTTACAACATTTAGATCTTTTGCTAGCTGTATCTAACCCATCCAAATATAAGAAATTGTTTCATGGCATATTCGTTACGGGATGTACGCAAACCTGGACCCATAAAGTGGAGGTGATCTATATATCTGCGGAAAGCTTAGGTCAAGGTTTGATCAAAACCAATCACCAAAAATGGGGTAGTCTCACGCATTTCGTTAGGGGTCGCTACATAACTAATTTCGGTAAAAACCTATAATTGACATTTTGAAATGTTTCGCAGTATCTCTGGATGTCTAGTTAAATAATGTTTTGATTGCTTATTATAGGTCGCCATTTCAAGGAATTTCGTGGATTTTCACCATTCTGTCCTGTCTAGAAGGATATGGAGCTTCTAGTAACTCAGAATTTCGATTGTCTTTCATTGACTTTCAGTGGAAATTCTGAAAGTTCCAGAAATTCTTGATAAGTTTTCAAATGTTATCAAATGGGTTTCTTTTTCTCACTTTTGATGTTCATATTTTAGGATTTATGTTTACTAATGAATGTATAATTTCATATATATCAACATAGTCATATGCACATTTTTTCTAGCATCTGCAAAGAAATTATATCCTGAGTGTTCGGAGGAGCAAATCAGGGAAGCGATAAGCGATTGACTGCACCACGCCAAAACAAGGAGGTCACGAAGGTACGTATCACCTCTGATGTTTGGTTTTCATGTATTCCTAAGCCTTTATTTTAACATTTACATACAATTTTACAGCAGTTTTCAAAATAAGAACGGTTAACAAGTGGTCTCCAAGCTTTACATTCTCACTATGATCTACATCAGAAGTCGGCAGCAGGGCGGACATTTTTGCATACTTCGGAGGTAGCGGGCAAGGAGGTGCGGAACTGTGCTTTTACCTTGAAGTATGTGCGAGTAGCTAATGGAGTGTAAAATGTGTTTGCTCTCGTAGGTAATTTATAAGCAGTAAAAAAAAAAAAAAAAAAAAAAAAAATCTGACGCAGTCATTTTTTCAACTTTATTCTCTATAATTTATACGCACCTATTCTCAACGTGTATATTAACGCTCTCCAGTGGCGTTCTCATTTCCAAAGGCGACACTAGAACAAAACTGGGCGATTCGGGGGTGTTTGAGATTTCATGATCTTTAAAACTTTTTCCTTATTGTGGGAAAACGATTATGTATTTTACAAACTATTAGAAGTTTATAGACTTTTTTAATAAGTTATATATGACACAAACAAACTTTTTTCTTTTTTTTAAAGGTTAATATCGACGGAAAAGAGAGGAACATTTCATTTTTTTTTTTCGTCTTGTACAGTGTTCAACATAAATATCGGAACTCGACTACAGTCTTAAGATTTTATTTTATGCAACACATTTGAAATCAATGTTCTGCAGGTTGCTACATAATCAATCTAACCTTAAACTAACGCCTGATAGGCAGGTAACCAGCGAAATATTGATTTGAAATGCATAAAATAAAGTATTGTACTATTATAGAGTTGCGATATTTATGTGGAACACTGTACCATCTGATGATAAAAAGAAATTGACTCATTGATAGTAAAAGAAATGTTTAAGTATCTTACTAGTATTGTTTAAATTCAAAATTTACATTATGTTAGTTAAAAAAAAACTTTACGTCAGGATTGCAACGCTGAGTTAGGAAGGAGGATAATCCGATGTCCCGTCATTGCACTATGCGAGTTGCAGGCACCCAGACAGAGAATATGGATTTTGCCGATCGCTTATCTAGGATATAGGGTGTTTCTTTTTCTTACACAAATTTGCCACGTTGTTTTCGAATGTTTTGGGTTAAATTTTAAGCAGTACGTAGTCTTCCAGTGTCTCAGTATCTAGTAACATGACTTGAAATATGAATATCTAAATAAATTTATTAATAATGCTGTTGTACTTGATAGCATTAAGATTTATAAACTTGTTTCACTGTGAGTCATATAAGTCATGGGCAACTGACGGGAAGTCCGTCGGATCTGAACCCCCATAACTTTTAATTTGTATGAAAATAAATATAATTTCAAGGGCAGATACGTAACTTATTTGCATTTCATACTCTAAACCATCCTCGGACGCTCCCAGAGAGGAATACAGAGTGCACTACTGTATATACTTGTATCTTGAATAACGTGGTAGAGATCAGCCAGTTATATACAATTGATAATATGGAAAAGGCAACGTTTTTCATTGGTTGTTCATGCCACAGAAATAAATCTTTTTCAGCTTGCTTGCTTCTCAGAATATTGTTTCTTACTTTCAACCCACTTCCTCTAGCTTAGGTAACAGCAAAACTTCCATTTGTGCTAGATCGTTATGCGTTCCCTCACAGCTTTCGTCTTCATTTTGAACTTTTCAGAAGGCATTCGAAGTGTAGGATTCGATCATCCGTGAACATTCACCTCAATTTCTCTACCAAATTCACTTCTCATAGTTCTTACTGCATCCAGTCTTCAGTTTACTCTCATCCTTCACTGTCCGTACGAATGAGCACGTGGTGAACAAGCGTGCTCATACATTTACTCCTGTTGTAGTAGTAACTCAGTTTTATGTGTACTTAAACCCACACTTGTCAATGTCATTCAAGGTCAGTGCATTTAGTATCATTTACTCATGAGATATTCTACCCGTGTTTTCAACACACGTTTGCACAGGATTGCCACCTGTCGATAAAAAGTCAGCCTCGTTTTCAAATTGCTAATTTAAATACTCTTACTGGAATTGATTCAATACCCTAAGAAATCTTATTTCAGAGATGCAGATGGTGGTGATTTATTGAGCTTAAATGATAGTCTTTAGCTTTGTTTCTGGAGAAAATGGTATGGCATGTACAGGTATAATTTGGATGCAGCATATTTAAATTCTTAATCTCAAACTATGCTAAGAATATTACTGTGATTTAGTTTAAATAGATTGATTTAGTGTCTGCACTTACTGTATTACTTTTAAACCTTCTCTTTACAGGATGCAGAGGACTGAGGCCAAGGAATTATCGGAGAAAGTAAATTAAAAGAAAAAAAACTACAACCATCTTGTAGATTACTTTTTATATTTAATAAGAAATAAATGTATAGATATACATAATCAGTTGTTATCAATGTTGTAATACCTACTATTTCCATAAAATTACAGCGGAGTTGCACCAAGTTACGGTTAATAGAATATATAAACATTTTTGCACTTGGATTTTTTTAAAATCTAATTTAACTTATGATTGAGTTTACGCCACTTTGCTTTATCATGCATATATTTTAAATCTGAAATAGCTCCATGAAGGCTTTTGATAAAATCATATTATGTAAAAGCTATGTTTACAAACCAAGCATTGTATTAAAAGAAAAAAAATATATGCAAACTACAACTGTTTATAAGTTCAGAACCTAATTATTCAGGCAAGTACGAGTTTTTTTCTTTCTTAATATTTTCAGTATCGTATATAGGGCTCGGAAGTTAAAGACAGTTTTTCCCAAGTGCCCGAAGGTAAGGAACATCATAATATATGTTCATTTTGGGTCATTTTAGGCCAGGAAATGCTTAGTTTTAAGACATATTTAGCTTATTGGTCCCCATTACCCTTGAAGTCTTAACAGCTGGTTTTGGTACTTGACCTTTTTTCAACTAGTTTTGCTGCCCATTCTCAATTAGAAACTCTTAAACATAGTTTTCTGTAGTAATCTAAATAAATTTCATTCATCTCTGACAATAGGAACCCTTGAATGACTGAAGCAGGTATAGTAGGTATGACCAGACAGTAGATGCTTGCGAAGATTGCCCTCCAAAGTAGTTCAAAATGAACAACAGCAGAAACAAGGCGATGAAAATGCAAATTAAAAGTTCTTTTTTTTTTTTTTTTTTTTTTGCTGTGCAACATATCACCAGAATTTTGTATTATTTAAATATTATACACATTAAGTGTATCATTATTGATTTTATCACATTTTAAGTACTTTTTCCAAATTTTAGATCATTTTCTGAATATGTTTAGGCTTTTTAAATATATTTTTAGGTAAGGTCTTCAACTTCCAGGCCCTAATGGTACGATACTCAATATGCTGCATAGCAAAATGAAAAGTCTACAATAATATATGTGTAGGAACAAAGAAAAATATTGTCTAAATGCTCGTGACAGTGGTTTGTTAATATATACGCTACTGATAAACAGTTTCGACAGAGTACCATATTGTCTCGTCTTCAGGTGACGAGAATATGCTGTAGCTGCCGTTTGAGGGGGGGGATTGGAATCTAGAACTTTGAGATTACTGGCCTGGAACGTTAATAATGCAGTAGAGTAGTGCACGAGTCAGTAATTTTGGGTAAGTATATAATTGCTTTTTCGTTAGATGTAACTCTAAGTTACTTTTCAAGAAGACGTTTACAATGTTGTATTTGAACTGCGTAAGGCACCAAATATATAAACTCCTTTTTTTTCGTTGCATCTCTAATATGCTTTTACATCATCTCTACACTACGAGGAAATCACCTGTGTCCTACATGAAAATCATCTGGGTACTGAATATAAATCATTTCTGTCCTACATGAAAATCCTTTGGGTACTGCGTGTAAATCACCTCCGTCCTACATGTAAATCACATGTGCACTACATGTATATCTAATACGTGCTACGTGTAAATCACTTGTGCATGGCGCAGGTACTGCGCACGTGAAGATGTTGAATAGGACCTGTGACGCTTATGTGCATCACATGTACAGGCGTGCATTTATACAGGTGATGCACATGTTGCATTCATACAATTGTGCATGTACTACGACCAATTCACCTGGCTACTGCGTGTAAATCAACTGTGTGGAAGGTGTAAATCACTTGTGCAGGACGTGTGCATGGCACAGGTATTGCGCACGTGAAGATGTTGAATTGGACCTGTGACGCTTATGTGCATCACATGTACAGGCGTGAATTTATACAGGTGATGCACATGTTGCATTCGTACAATTGTGCATGTACTACGACGAATTCACCTGGCTACTGCGTGTAAATCAAATGTGCGGAAGGTGTAAATCACTTGTGCAGGACGTGTGCATGGCACAGGTATTGCGCAAGTGAAGATGTTGAACAGGACCTGTGACGCTTATGTGCATCACATGTACAGGCGTGCATTTATACAGATCATGCACATGTTGCATTGGTACAATTGTACATTTACTACGTGTAAATCATCTCTGTCCTACATGTAAATCACATATGCACTACATGTATATCTAATACGTGCTACGTGTAAATCAACTGTGCGGAAGGTGTAAATCACTTGTACAGGACGTGTGCATGGCACAGGTACTGCGCACGTGAAGATGTTGAATAGGACCTGTGACGCTTGTGTGCCTCACATGTACAGGCGTGCATTTATACAGGTGATGCACATGTTGCATTCGTACAATTGTTCGTGTACTACGACGAAATCACTTGTGTACTACGTGTAAATCAACTGTGCGGAAGGTGTAAATCACTTGTGCAGGACGTGTGCATGGCACAGGTATTGCGCACGTGAAGATGTTGAATAGGACCTGTAACGCTTATGTGCATCACATGTACAGGCGTGAATTTATACAGATGATGCACATGTTGCATCCGTGCAATTGTACATGTACTACGTGTAAATCACCTCTGTCCTACATGTAAATCACATGTGCACTACATGTATATCTAATACGTGCTACGTGTAAATCAACTGTGCGGAAGGTGTAAATCACTTGTACAGGACGTGTGCATGGCACAGGTACTACGCACGTGAAGATGTTGAATAGGACCTGTGAGGCTTGTGTGCCTCACATGTACAGGCGTGCATTTATACAGGTGATGCACATGTTGCATTCGTACAATTGTTCGTGTAGTTCGACGAAATCACCTGTGTACTACGTGTAAATCAACTGTGCGGAAGGTGTAAATCACTTGTGCAGGACGTGTGCATGGCACAGGTATTGCGCACGTGAAGATGTTGAATAGGACCTGTGACGCTTATGTGCATCACATGTACAGGCGTGAATTTATACAGATGATGCACATGTTGCATCCGTGCAATTGTACATGTACTACGTGTAAATCACCTCTGTCCTACATGTAAATCACATGTGCACTACATGTATATCCAATACGTGCTACGTGTAAATCAACTGTGCGGAAGGTGTAAATCACTTGTGCAGGACGTATGCATGGCACAGGTACTGCGCACGTGAAGATGTTGAATAGGACCTGTGACGCTTGTGTGCCTCACATGTACAGGCGTGCATTTATACAGGTGATGCACATGTTGCATTCGTGCAATTGTACATTTACTACATGTACATCACCTGTGTGCTACGTGTAAATCACCTCTGTCCTACATGTAAATCGAATACGTGCTACGTGTAAATCAACTGTGTGGAAGGTGTAAATTACTTGTGCAGGACGTGTGCACTGTACATGTACTGTGAACGTGAAGATGTTGAATAGGACCCGTGACGCTTATGTGCATCACATGTACAAGCGTGCATTTATACAGGTGATGCACATAATGCATCCGTGCAATTGTACATGTACTACGTGTAAATCACCTCTGTCCTACATGTAAATCGAATACGTGCTACGTGTAAATCAACTGTGTGGAAGGTGTAAATCACTTGTGCAGGACGTGTGCACTGTACATGTACTGTGCACGTGAAGATGTTGAATAGGACCTGTGACGCTTATGTGCATCACATGTACAAGCGTGCATTTATACAGATGATGCACATGTTGCATCCGTGCAATTGTACATTTACTACGTGTAAATCACCTGTGTGCTACGTGTAAATCACCTCTGTCCTACATGTAAATCACCTATGTGCTACGTGTAAATCCCGTCTTTCCTACATATAAATCATCTGGGTACTATGTGTAAATCACCTGTGTGCTACGTGTAAATCACCGCTGTCCTACATGTAAATCACCTGTGCACTACATGTAAAGCGAGTACGTGCTACTTGTAAATCACCTGCGCGGTAGGTGTATATCACTTGTGCAGGACGTGTACGTGTGCATTGCACATGTGCTGTGCACGTGAAGATGTTGAATAGGACTTGTGATGTATATGTGCATCACATGTACAGGCGTGCATTTATACAGATGATGCACATGTTGCATCCGTGCAATTGTACATGTACTATACGGATACTGTACGTGCACTGTGCTGTCTGGGTGAAGTTATAATTCGTGCGGATAACGCAATAGAATGCGATGTTGCTTGAGAGCAACAGTTCCAAATAAAGGGTTAATAACTCCCCGCAATATCAACACCTCAGATGTTAAGTCATTGTTGTCGATCATAGTGGTTCTGTGGTTTGTGCGGACATGCGTTGTCGTCCATGAACACAAAAGTTTGGGCTCACTGCACCACGGAAAGGGTACACATATCCTATCAGGATCTCGTTACAATACCGTTCTCTAGTAACGAACCTGGCTGCAAAGATGTGCAGGGGTATACATCAGTTGCTCATGATGGCCGCCCGTGTACTTGTATGTACTTGGGTCAACCAGTGTAAATTTTGTGCGTTACTTAAAGACAGAAGAAAGCTACAGAGAAAGATTTGTATTACCTGTTAACGTCTAGCTTATGTTTCGTCTACTTCACGGATAAATCACAAGAATTGATGAAGCACTCATTGTTTGTTTAGGTCTAACTTATCCTGGCTGGTAGGGATGTGCACGAGACAAGATTTAAGACTGTCTCGTCTTGAAGATGTGCTGTGAAAGTGATGTCTCGGCTCGAAAAATGTATATTTCTCTATTGGAATAGCTGTGTCTCGACTCGGATTTTGTCACGAAAATTCTGTCTCGACTCGTCTCATGCGCATCCCTACTGCCTGGAGTATAAGATATAAAATACAACTGACTGTGGTACGTCACCTCTGTATTTCTCGCTTTACCCAATTTGACCAATCATAAACCAAAGCACTTGATATAACAGTCCTTTGTGGGTCTGAGCCGCTCCAACGCCATCTGTTAGCGATCGGTTTAACTATGCCCAGCCTACCAACTAACATGTGGTCGGTCAGCACGCTATATCGCCTTATCTCTAACAAGTGTGTCAGGAACTTTCTACATTTACTGGCCGTCACGTCTTTTATTCACATCACTCCCCAGTTTGCCTCACGACGCTGAAAATTGGGAAGCACCGTCCGGGAATAGAACCCATAACCGCTCGGACGTGAGCTCAACTCTCTAACCGCTAGGCTACTCTGTCCTCCAATTTTGACCAATCACATCAACACAATATTGGCTATTATCCTTTGTCAAATAATAATAATAATTAATAATAATAATAATAATAATAATAATAATAATAATAATAATAATAATAATAATAATAATAAAGGAATAATAGTATTTTATACTATGTATGGTATTTGACTTTGATGTTCAAAATTTTTGTAGCAACCTCGAAGGTGATACTGAGAAGCTCTTTAGCTTTGTGGATGATTACAGTAAGGAGAGACCTCCCACCAGAAATGGTAAGTACTGTATTGCGCTCTTCATTATTTAAACAAATGGCACGGTAATTTCAGTGGTAGAAAGTCACACGGCACACATCGAGTTCATAGGCGAGAAAGGCCCACAGACTTTCAAGTTAGAGGAGACTCGTTGGAACTGTACCATCTCGTGGGGATTTGCTGACCTCCAGGTTCGAATATTATGAGTGTTCACATCGTCACTTTAATGAAATATCGATGCATCACCGAGGACGACGCTTCATCGTCATGCAGCAACATTGCATTTGCGAAGTTGGCACGTAAACCGTAGTCTGTAAGTTTTTAAAGCTTATAGCAGCTACAAATAATAAGGACGTAATTGTAAGCGTCTTCTTGGAATCCTCCACACAGACGGTTGCAGTTGCACTGTAACTGCAGATTCAGTCTTTGCAAAATGTAAAACACAAAAAGCTTTCTGCTTACTAGTCGCCATCTTGACTACTGGTACTATCTAACGGCAGACAGAGTAAACAGTGCATGCGCATGCGTGCGTACAAAATTGTTTGAGCTGCTCTTTCGTTGAGTTGAGTTGATTTTGAGTTTATCGTCCCTTTTCAACAGCGAGGCTATATCAGACGTGGGCCTACTGATTAACGTGGAATCCGAACCACATGAGCTCCCGCCTGCTCTATTGTTATAAATGCAAGTTAATTGTAATAAACACTACACAGCCTTAAAACTCCGATATTCATTTTGAAATACCCTGTATTTTAGTTTGTAATGGAGGATAGATTATTCATAAGTTGTCTTCGAGATCTTTCGCCTCTCTTCATTGCACTATTTTTCTCTATAATTCTCTGTTTCTTTCTTTTTCCTTTATTTTCACTTACTTGCATTTTACCATCCAGCTTCTTTTGTCTACAGACATAACTACGGAATATTATACAAAATATTTTATTTTATTTACCATTATTCATTGTGTTTACAGCTTGCTAAAATCGCTTTCAAACGCTTTCTTTGGTTGCATATTCATAAGTTGTAATGTTGATGCTAGCTTACCAGAGATAACAGACATTTTTCATTTTTAAGGGCGTAATAATTCATTTTATATAATCCTCTGACAAAAAAATCGAATTTCATTTTTGTGTGTGCGTGTGTGTGTACGAGGGAGGGGACAAAAATAACTTGAATCATACTCCTGCCATCATATACTTGTAGTACGAGGTTGCGCCACTAGAGCGCTGTGGTTATGCCGCCATGTTAGGAATATTTGATATTGAGGTATCTGGGATCCTCGTTAAAGGATTATTTATGTTTGTCATAGACCAGTCATGGGCGAATGGGGGCAAATGTGGCTCCCTGAAATATTCTATCCAGGGCGCGACATAGTTCCTAATCTGACGAATGAAAAGGAGAATAGAGTTACTTCGAATAATTTGTATTAGAAACAGACTAACAGATGAGATCAAAGAAAAAGTGTATTTCAGTTCGAACAAAATTATGAGCAACTTCAAACATTAGTAACAAGGACTTAGCACCGCAAGAATTTTGTAAAATGTACCATTGTATTTTTAATAAATTAGATTGACCAGCCTAAAGTTTTTTCACCTTTTCTTTGGCTCTGTTCTAAAACAAATTTGCCCATAACTATTATAGAGAACGAATAGAATAAATGAAACGAGAAAAACCAAGAAAGTGAGAGAGAGAGAGAAAAGGCTATTGGGTAGGCTAGAAGAAATAGGGCAAAGTTTAAAGAAATATGTTAGCCTTGTTCCATGAAAGCTTGGGGTCCAAGTGTTCGTTTCTGAGTTTCTTCTAGAAAGACATCGTCCTAGTGCTCCTCTGAAGTTCCCGGACTTTTAAGTTCGACAGGTACACTCATGTCCAAAATGATTGCTGCATATCTATAACTGTCTTCTTGTAAGAATATAATTTGATAATGATTTTTGCAGGGTACTTTTAATACTGATACTATGTGTACAATCGGGAAATGTATATCTGTGGTAAATTTCATAGGAAAAGAATTATAAATACAAAGATTGGAATGAGTAAAATAAAATGTTGCTAATGGACAAGAAAGTTTTATTTTTGTTTTATTGTTCTTATTTACTGCTCTTTTGACATGAAATTTGCCACATACAGCTCTTTGCCGATTATACACATACTAACATTATAAGATATACGAGGCGAATTTTTTTAAAAATCAAATTCTATTCCTACAAGAACATATTTATAGACATGCGACAATAATTTTGGACATAAGTGTACGTGAGGGAGCTTAGTGCATGACCAACTTACTGGAACATTTGGTTTCTACAGAAGTTCCAGTTACCTTCTAGGAAAGTTTCATTTGACTTCTAGGAAAGTGAATTCTAGAGAAGTTCCGGTTGGACAGAGCTACTACAGTCTTCGGCCCACTGATTCCTGCCAACAGATTCGAGTCTTGAAGTTCAGTGGGTTACAAAGATTTTTTTTCCAACTTCCATTGCTTAAAATCTCTTCCTTGTTTGTTGACAATGTGCTGATTATGACTAAATATACACATGTTCGAGTTCCCTAAGGATTGTTATAATCATCATCATCATGTGTATTCTGCCATTATTAGCAGGTCACTTGCCGCAACTGAGAACCTTCCGTGCTCCACGATCATCCACTGACCTCTTCGTCTTCACGTACGATTTTTCTGTTTTGATATCATCCATCAATTGTGACCTTCTTCACCTTCTCCCTCTCTTTCCTGTCATCACACCCTCTAAAACATCCCTCATGATACAATTCCTTCTTAGCCAATGTTTCAACCAGTTTTTCTTCCTCTTCTCAATAATATTTAAAACTGTTCTTTTCTCCTTCACCGTTTTCCATTCTACTCAACTAATTCTCTCCATTCTTCTCCACGCCCACATTTCGAAAATTTCCAGTCTTTTTTTTATCCTTTTCGTGTAATGTCCATGTTTCTGCCCCATACAGTACAATATTCCACACGACGTCTTTTTCTCAATTCTTTTTTCAAGATTCCACAAAACAGGCTGTTCTTCTTCCTAAGGCTTGTTTCACCATTTCCATTCTTGCTTTTATTTCATGTTCACACTTCATATCATTACTAAATAATACTACCTAGGTATCGAAAACCAGCGACCTGTTCTATTTTCTTCGCTCCTATTTCTATACTTGATACCGATCACTGCGTTCCAATACTTTTGTCTTTCTAACACTTAGTTTCATCCCATACTCTTCACAGTCCTTCTTCAATTTTTCTAACATTTTATTGATTTTCTTTCCAAATTCGGCCACAACTGCCATATCATCTACAAATCGTATTCCGTATACACCTAATCATACTACCTCCTACCGAAATGCCGTCTTCATTACATAGTCTCCTGTTTACTGTCTCTTCTAGATATATATTAAACAATCTTGGTGAGAGACAGTATCCCTGTTTTACTCGCCTCCCAACTCTCCTCTGTCATTTCCTTCGCTATTCTAACAGTTAATATTGGTTCATATATACGTTTCTTATGAACAGTGTTTCTTCCAGACATTTTTTTAAAGAGAGGCACTGCCCCATGGAGGAGACCAAAATAATACATCTATAATATAATAATAAATAGAATAGTATCAGCAGTGCCCCCGGAATACTAAGTGTGTCCCCCCCCCGCAACACTTTTTCTGAAAGAACGGCTACTCATGAATCTTTGATCTTTCCATTCCAACCCAACCTTCTTTGGAACTCCCAACAACAATTCGTAACTAATGCGATCAAAAGCCTTTTCTAGATCAATAAATACAACATACACCTCTTTCCCTTTCTCTATTATTATTAGGTCAGTAGAAAATATTATTTGACATTTGTTTACCTGTGTAACTATTTACCAAATGTATGTGTTAGTAGACAATGAAAAGAAAAGTATACACAATTCCTCTTGACAAGTGTCTGTATGTTTGAGATGCAAGCATAACAAATATGTGTAATTAGGTCATTGATTCTGTTCTGAGGTGAGTACACATACATTAGATATCCCAAAATAATAATGCTTGGAATTAGAAATGGATATATTTACAATACCTTTACCAATCTATTAACTTATAACTCGTAAACAAATTACAGTAACCACATGCAGTTACCTCTGAATTTTAAAGTAAATGTCGGAAAATAATTTTGTCACAGTGTATCTTGTTAGGTTCTCTCCCTAAATGTAAAGAGAACTGAATCCATGATATTTCTCTCGTTTGCTGTATAAACCTCACTGTCGGTGCATAAAATAACAAAGAAAGTTAATGAAATGACAAAGAAAGTTAATGAAATTGTAAAAGATTGATAAAATTGATTTAAAAAGTTAATGAAATGATAAAGAAATTTAAGAAAATGATAAAGGAAGTTAATGAAATGATAAAGAAATTTAAGAAAATGATAAAGGAAGTTAATGAAATGATAAAGAAACTTATAAAATAGTAATGAAACTTATAAAATGGTGAGGGAAATTTAAATGTAAGTTAACAAAATGATAAATAAAGTTAATAAAATGGTAAAAGAACTTAATAAATAATAAAAGAAGTAAATTAAGTGATAAAAGAAGTTAGTAAAATAGTAAAATAACTTAATAACGTGATAAAAATAAGTAAATAAAATGGTAAAATAAGTTAATGAAATAGTAAAAGAAGTTAATGCAATGATAAATAAAGTTAATAAAATGGTAAAATAAGATTTAAAATAGTAAAATAAGTTAATGAAATTATAAATAAAGTTAATAAAATGATAAAAGAAGTTAATAAAATGGTAAAATAAGTTTAAAAATAGTAAAATAAGTTAATGAAATTATAAATAAAGTTAATAAAATGATAAAGGAAGTTAATAAAATAGTAAAGGAAGTTCTTTAAACTGTAAGAAAGTCGATAAAACAGTAAATGGTTATTTATGGGCAGCACTCTTTACCACGTTTGTTATATCTCATCATTTTTGTAAAATGTTAAAGTAAATTGATAACTTTTTTTTTCTATTTAGGTCAACCTGTAACAGTGTACTTGCAGATTACAGTGTATCAACTGGCCGAAATTAACGAAAAGAATATGGTAAGTTTCCACAATCAATTAACATATTCGAGTAAACAGTTAGATCTTATAATAATGATTTTCTTTGAAGAATTCCTTGTACTCGTATTGTTCTCTGGTTTCTTCAACCCTAATTGTAAAGTATAGATAAACATAATAATAGTTTAGTATTGAGAACAAATTTTGTATGCGGAGAAGTAGAAGCGGCAATTCATTTAGAAAATTATAGATGAAATGTTCATTGAGTTTTAACCCATTCTGTTCTTATAACATCCATGGGGATATCATAGAAACATATCCTTTATTAATGGTTGTATTTATCCTGAAGATGATGAAATTTGTTAGTGGATGTAAGGCAAGACTTAGTTCTACTATTTCTCCTTAGGTGGCAGCACCTTACTGACAGAAAAGACAAAAGAAATTTATAGTCTCAGTAGATGACAGATCTAAGGAAGCATTCAATTACAACACACACAAATGTTTGTTTTGACGATAAACAATTAGCAACTTCGAGATCGGAAAAGAAGAAAACCATTTCTTTGATCTTCGATCAGTGTTGCCAACCTAAAGCAGTATAAAATCCCCTCAGAACATCAGAATTTTCTCTGTTCTGTCCAAAAGTTCCACAATGCATATAATTGTTTTGTCAGTAATGTGAAGGGTCTCCTCACACGCACACAATAATTATGAGCTATATATTCCGGATAGTCTTTTTAACAGTAAATGAAACCGCTATTACAGCACACACATAGAAAAATGGCACTTGAAACGTAAGGGGTTCATATTCCTGTTCAACACGCAGGTTATATGAAATTTAGGCTTATTGTTTTTATTATGGAATGCGAACTATATGTAGTCCAATGGTGGCTCTTATGAAAATCACATCGTTCAAATTTCAACACTACATTCTAAGAGAAGAAAATTTACCTAATATTGAATATAGTTGTTCTCGGACAATCATCCAGATGAATTCTACGTCGTCCAACGTTTTTGAGAACCGACAACATTGTTCTCATTTTCAGGGTAAAGTATGAGAGAGCAAAAGCAGAAATCTTTTTTATACAGGTGTTGGCAGGAAGAGAGCGTAATTTGATTGGTTAATGGCGACGACTAATAATTATCAGTCTGTGCCTTCAACTGTGATTGCCTAGATGACTGGATTGTTTAGAAGTCCTGATAGGTCGTTATGTATACGTTTTCTTCCAATGAGGGAAGGAATCACGACACCAGAAAGCTTCAGTTCTCATTTCAATTATCTGATGTTTTCATTATTGTATTCAACGATTTAAGGCATTAGCGTTCTCCCCTCAGATTGTAGAAATACAATTGCAATATTTAACGATGTGACTTCCTCAAAAGTTGCCATTGATACAATCCTATCACACGAAGCTATGACTTGTAAATGGAATCTTGCATAAAGGAACTGTGATCTTAATTTTCAATTTCTTGTTAACATGGTGACAAGATACAATGCTTGTAGTGGTTATTGGTTTTTGTGACGGACAGCACCTCTTTCCAGACCAACCACTTAGAGGTCTGCACGGGATCAGTCCGAGCCCGCGTGCCGGACTCGGGACTACAAAGCATATGTCGCTTCGGGCCCATGCCGGACTCGATAAGTTAATTTTTAAATAAACAATCATATTTCTCTGGCCTTTTTGGACCTAACTATGTAAATATACTATACAACGATACATATTGCACCGTTCTTTCTGGAGAACTTTTAAAACACAACTGCAAAATTAAACATCTAATTCCTGTAAACAAAAATGCAATTTTACCTAACGTATTAAGTTTCTGTAATTCGGGATTTATTTCCGGCTTATTTGATTATAACACAAGCTCGGGCCGGGCTCGGACCTACATGCTAAAACATGTTTCGGCCGCGGGTCAGGCCTCACATTATAAATTCACGGGCAGGGAAGGACCCGGGCTAAAAATTCCAACCCGTGCCGACCTCTAAACCATCCAACAATCTCCTCTGCGGAACTATCTATGAATGATTCGTATAGTAACGGTCTGTAAAATAGCTTTGCACTATTAATACATATTTCTATTGAAGTACCGGTAATGTATGACTTGTAAACCATTGCATTTATACGTACAGTATCCTCAAAAAATTTTCGCTAAACACTAACATGTAGACGTGAATGTAGACATTTTTGTACGTCCAAAAATATCACTTTTTAACATCTATTGTGCAAGTCATTTGAAGGTTGTATTACTTTCAGTGATATAATGTACCATTACAAATAATGGAATTTTTGTTTGAGGGGTCCAATAATTTTGGAACCCACTGTACTATTTGATTTTCTAAATATAACTTCGATCCGTGTAGTATATTCTATTTGTCCCTAATTCGAACCAAAATTAATGTGGAATCTTTGAATAATCTAGTAGAAAATATATTTTGGGGAATAATATCTTTATTTATACATTATTTTATTATGAGTCCCGTATATGGACATTTCAGATGGATGAGTATTGAAATTATCATCTTAATGCTATACGAAAACATAGGTCCGCAATTGGCCAGAAATTCTTGAAATTATCCACGGCACAATAATTTAGACCCCCTTCGTCCCTCTGAGATGCCCATATCCTACCAAGATCCGGTTTTATCGTTTTTGCTATTTTTCATTCGCTTTATAATTTTCCACCGCCAAATCTCTCTGTTCTGATTGAACTATTTTCTGACGCTCTCATATCAAGGCGTGATAATCCTTATTCTCAACCCGGGCAAGCACCAAGCCACAGCACGTATTTTCAGCTCTTCAAATTTTGGGATATTTAGCAGAAAAAGCAGCAAAAAAACTGGTAAAACTAGATTTATTTAAGAAATGAACAATTGAGGAAGCAGAAGGGAGCCCGAAATAGTTAATTTCAGCAGCAAAACAGTGAAAACAGTCAGAGAATATTAATATAGAATTCGATTCCGAAGACGCCATGTTTGTCGATATGAATAATTGTGGACAGGAGCAGCATTAAAGTGCTTGGATTTTAGTGTTGCGAATCTTTAAGATCTAAGTGTCGGTATTTTAAAATATTTAAATTTCCCTTTCACCCCTCCCAAAGTTCAGTTTACGGTTGCGGCAGCCTGTCCATTTATATATTTGGGTAGTGTATATATTTGTATATGTAGTGCATGTGATTTTTTAACATGGCGGTATATAATTTTACTGTAGTTACGGTAATTATTATTATGGTAGTGTAAACGTAAAAAAGGGGACTCTCATTTACTCCTGAATTGACTCAAGCTTCCAACCGAAATGGGTTGAACGATTATTCGTTAGGGTTCTTCCCCGTCAGGAAAGGGACCCTTACCATTAGCAGTTTTGATATGTCCTTTCATTGACATTAATAGTATCCTGAAAACATTATTTAGTTGGTAGAAGGGCTACTTGGCTCTAATTATTTCGCTTTTTAGATCATAGAGCCGATTGAATGAAATTCAAAAATCTCGCTTGGTTCATATATAGTTAAATGATGTGATAATGTGTATTAGTATGTATCAGTATTTGCTTTCTTGGATATGTGGAATGCAATGTGCATGTGTATAATTGAGTATGTAGATTTTTAGGAGTAAGGTGTGAATGAAAGTATGACATATTTATTGATGGTCAGTGTATTGTTGTTTGTTTACTTATCTCTTTGGTCCGTCATAATAAGTACGTTACTCCTCAGTGAAGAATTTCATATGGCTTATATTTAACGATAATAGTGCAAAAACATGATTAACAGTGCAAAGAATATTCAGTCGTGAACAGGTTGTTTCCGTACTACTAGCGTCACCGCGTCCGAATTCAATATTCTTCGTTCCTAGTGTTCTGTTACTCTAATACTTAGTGATCTGGTTTATACGAAATTGACCTTTCCTTTACAATTAACTATGAGTAAATATTAGTTTAGAGCCATAAGAATGGATTTCTAGGTAACTCACATTGCAAGCTACCTTTCTGGAAAAGCACGATCATTTATATAACTTAATAATCAGAATATTAATAATAATAAACTTTACATTCCCACTTAACTCGAAGTTTTGTCTATATGGCATTATTTTTGTCGCCAGGGTGCATTTACGAATCATCTTTATCCATTGCTTTCTGTGAGCAATTGCATTGTTGACAGTTTTGTGATATATAGTTGCATGCTTTTCAGAACATTGAACTTTCATTGCATACAGGATAATTTCGAAGCCGTGAAGTGAATTATACTGTAGTTTGTTACGAAAGAAATTCATATCCAATTCATATAGGATCACACGTGTTAATTAATGGATTACGGTAATTGCTGATCTTAGTGTAGTTAGTTAGATTGCTTTGAAGTCTTGGGCTTATCGAGAAAGTATAGGGTGTCTAAAAATAAATCGACGTCGTAGAGAAAAGTAAATATATATAAAAGAATAAATCAGAAATTATACTATTGATATGTAAATGTGTATAGTAAAGAGTATGATTAAATAGTAGGACGCCCATGTGTATATGTGCCCAGTGGTAAAGTTTGCCACGAAGTATACATTATATATATATATATATATATATATATATATATATATATATATATATATATATATATATATATATATATATATATATATATATATATATTTCTTAGTTCATTAATTCTCACGTAAGGATTTTATATGCGAGTGGTGCGATACGTAAAAACGATGGATGGTATTTTCACTTAGTGGCTTGACATTTCCATAGTAAATATACCGATTAATTGATCAACCGGCCTGACAGTACAAACAATAGCAATATAGCAAGCGATCCCAGATATTTCGCAGTTAATCACGTAACAGAATAGCTGTTTGCAGAATTGGTACAGTTTAAATATATGCATTTGGATTGCATCTATGATAATACTCTGCAACTTTGAATTTTTTCACGTCACCCGACTAAACCCGGTTCATTATTGCTTGTAGAGGTGGCGAAGTGGACAGGAACAAATAATCTAGTAAATCTATTACAGCAGACTCTTATAATACCGTACCAAGGCGTCTAACCCCAATACCCATGAATTTTCACTTCTTTTATTTCTAGTATATAGTGTTTGAAATTAGTTGACGCATCAACGCTTGCAACCTTGCGGATTGGTAGCTACTAATAATATTTGTCGGACAACTTCCTAGTACAAAATCTATTTTTTATTTATATTTTTCGTATTTGGCAAGTCTCTGTTAGGATTCGTTTTGTTTCGTCGACTTTACTCTAGTTTTCCATACTTTCCTCGGAACTCTTCTCAGTTTCTGAGGAATCGGAAAATTTTTTATATAGAAATTCTAAATCAGAGACCACACCAACTTTCCGGTAGTGCCGGGGTCACCCAGGTCTCAGCGGGATACAACGCAAAGCGAGATTTCCATAAAGCCATTATCTTTGTAGAAATTTCGCTCTAGACACGGACTAGCTGTGGGTTTGGAGATATTTATTATCTTGGGCTACGCATTTTAGTAGGCCACTTTTTCCGGCATATAAAAGTATATTTGGCTGTGAAAAGTTTGTATGTTTCAATTCGACCACTTATCTTTGTAGTTTTAGTGTCCTAGCTTATTTCTTTGGCGTCGCTTCTCTCTCTCTCTCCTCTATCTATTCCTCTATTCTCTTCTTCAAGATCATTTTTAATTTTTAACCTCCCCCCCCCCCGCGAGTTTTGAACTTGACATATATCAATCATTTAAAATGTATCATTTGAACCTGAGTTACCAACTGAGACGTAGCGAGACATGATTCGTAGAGGTATTCATTGATGTGAAGTATGAAGTAAATGTTTTCCACCATATTGACAGACTGCAATAGCGAGCGATAGTCCGGTCTACGATTGATTTTTCTTTCGTTTCCTTCCATCATTATCCGTATAAAACCTTCCGTCAAATTATTAGCTATTCGTATATTTGTTTCCATTGGTAACGCTGAAGGTAATGGTTGTGGTTCTTTGGGCCCAAGAGTATTATCAATATCTTTAGCTTCATTTAAATCTATATTTTTTGTGTTTACGTGCCTGCCTTGTACATCAAATGATCACTATTCTAAATAGAATACTTGAAAATGTGAATTTTATCGTTATGCGAGGGAAATTGCGTATATATATATATATATATATATATATATATATATATATATATATATATATATATATATATATATATATATATATATGTGTGTGTGTGTGTGTGTGTGTGTGTGTGTGTTGAGATATGAATATGTGTGGGATGTGAATATAAAATTGAAGTACAGATGGTGATCAGAAAAATGGAAAGACCTGAACGAAATTGCAACTTACCAGATTAATATGGTGTCGGGCCACCTTTCGCCTTCAGAACAGCCTTGATGTGACGTGGGATGGAGGCATAGAGGTCGTGAATGGTAGCAAGTGGAATTTTACACCATTCCTCGTGCAGGGCTTCGGCCAGTTCTGTGAGAGAGGATGGAGGTGGAAATCGTCGCCGGAGTCGTGTTTCCAAGACGGACCACAGATGTTCAATTATGTTGAGATCTGGGGAATGGGCGGGCCAGGGGAGGTGTTGAACTTCATCCCGATGTTCCTCAAGCCACGCTGCAACAACGCCAGCTGTGTGAATGGGTGCATTATAATCCTGGAAGATGGCGTCATTGTCCGGGAAAAACATCCGGACCATAGGATGCAAATGGTCTCCTAAAATTGCGACATAATCGTTGGCAGTGATTCGTCCGCTAAGTGTGACCACAGGACCCAATCAAAACCATGATATGGCGGCCCACAGCATCACCGAGCCGCCGCCATGTTTCACATTTGGGCGGAGACACTGCAGATCATAAGCTTCTTTGGGCGTTCTCCACACATAAACACGGCTCGTGCTTGGGAATAGGGTGAGGGATGACTCATCCGACCTTATCACACGTTTCCAGTCCTCAACGGTCCAATGGCATTGTCGCGGCACCATTTGCGGCGTGCGAAAGCGTTATGGTCCCTGATGAGCGGTTTGGCCCGTGCAACACGACCCCATAAGTTCATGTCATGTAATTCGTGGCGGACTGTGATTGTCGAAACAGGGTGGGGGAGGTGCTGATTGAGTTCCTCCGTCACTTGCTCCGCAGTGGCACGACGGTTCTGTGTGACAATGCGCTTTAATACCCGGCGTGACCTGTCACTAGTGATTTTCTTTCGCACAATGTTCCGCTTCCCCGATGTGGTTTTCCCGTGTGTTGTGTAGGCCGTCATCACCTTCGACACTGTCCCACGCGACACACCTAACACAGTAGCCACTGCCGTCCCACTCACTTCACATAACCGCACACCAACAATTGTCCTCTTTGAAAATTTGAGAGGTCTCCCATTTTACACTACCTCCGTCTGCTGCAGCCACTGGATACTGCTGTTCCACTGCGCCTGACGAAGTATGGATACCGACCTAACACACCACGACCAGCGGTCCGGTGCTGCGGGCGCTACGACACCACTGCCAACCCATATATCTGACGTGTTGCCAACTATAGGTGTTTCCATTTTTCTGATCACCATCTGTAAAATGTATAATGTTGAAGTGAGTAGTTAATTATGTATAAAGGGTCTTATTACATTGCCCCGAACAGTCCTTGGTTGCCACGGTTCCGAAATATCCGATAAATATAAAATGTAAATGTTAGAAAATACCGCCGCATGTTGGATATTCTTTTCAATCTGTGTAACACTCTTGAGCAACATACGTAAGAATAAACATTAGCTGTATTACACTAACTGAATGCAGCATGGGTTTAAGGCAGGTCAACGTAACCCTAATGTATTACTAAATCTATCCTCAGACCAGTAAACTGAAATCCTACTGTATAATTACATTCTGATTCCATTCCTTCTGTACAAATCCTAAAACTCAACCAGTGTTTCCACCTTTGTAATCGTGCTCTCACCGACGAAGATCCTCCTAAACTTGAGAAATTCTCGTTTTATATATATATATATACATGTGCGAATTTAACCATAAATGTGCTTATCCTAAGGTATAAGGCAAGAGTAATTTAAACCTGGTCAATGAACTAATTAATCAATTGGAATGACCAGAGAAGCAAAATAGTCGCCGTGATAGTAGAGACGAAATTTTGTCCTTGTAATCCAAAAGTGGGAGAAACGTAGTCATAAGTATACCTACAGACAGAATATATGTTGGTTACGATTAGTAACCTAATCTCGTATGTGTATACAAAAAATTAAAGTAAGGTGAAATGTTTGGACACCAGAAAAGGGAGCTTTGATATTTTGTGATATTAACGCTCATCGCTAACTACGAGACAGGACTCGTAAATTTACTCAAAATCTTTATGTATGAGAAAGGACTCATTCAACCCTCATATAAAGTTTTTTTCTCTATTTCTTCATTCAGTTATGATCTTGTAAACCATAAGTACCATATGTTCCAAAACTTTAAGTGAAAATATATATATATATATTCACATGTAGATTGATACATTCATATGTATGTTGATTGCATGTTCATAATAATTTGTGTCTAATTCTAAAATAAATGTAATATATGTTCACCAAATTGTAGTTAGATGGTTTCTTTTAAAACTATTATTACCCATGTTAATACGCTGTCCTGTATGTATGTGAGTGTGTGTGAATGAACAGCTAATTTAGTCTTAAGTAGTAGGATTTAATATTGATTTACTGTGATAGTATTCATAATAGTAAGTGTGTAATAGCATCTCATGTGTGTTAGTGTATGAGGAAGGTTATAAAAAATAACCGATTCTAAAATAGTTTAAATCGGCTCTAGGAGAAAAGCCAAAATAACAGGATGAGCCAGGCTAAAGACAGTCTTCTCAGAAATCTTGAAACTTCTATTTGTGGAATATATATTACTTTAATTTTTTTCCTTAGCTGATTCAAATGCATGTTCGATTTCCATTTTGGAAGTTCAAATAGTGGATACAGATTATTCAACATCTGGAAACAATAGACAAACAATTAAATTAAAACTTCTCGTCACTTGGGCTGGGTTAGGGCAACTCCCACTTGCGTAGTTGCCAGGATCCAGGTCAGGGTCGTATGAGGGAATAAAACATACCGTTTTCTTTCACAATTATTTAACTTAATGTTTAGGTTATGTTAGCTTTCGCCAATTATAACAGCCCAAATATTACGGTAGTTGAAGAAAGAGAAAAAAATCAGTTCAAGCATGCGCAACGAGTTTATCAAAAAAATTTCAGGTTCTTGTTTAGTGGCTAGTCGAAACGAAAGAAGACTCAACGTCGTTAACTTAAATTGAATGCAGAAAAAAAAATATCAAACTTACATATGCTTAACTCTATGAGCAGTATTCGAAATTATAGAATTGAAATTTTGTCGTGATTGTTTATTTGTGCCAATCAGTCAACAGTTACATTGTAACAAGTATCAGGAACAACAGAATAATGTTTGTTAAATATTTGCCTACATCGCAGTATGTTCAAACAATTACGATATTATGTTATTACATTGACTTAATATAAACATTGTATCAATTCTCACATTTTAATATCTTTTATAATACATATTCAGTTCTTGATCACTCAAAACTAACGGTCCATATGCTCTAATTATTCATTTAACAAAATGACATTATCATTACTAAAATTATTACTAAATAGACGTTCACTATTTATAACCCTGTAATTCATTTGAATGAGGCGACAACATAAGCCCTACATGACTGCTACTACATTCTCATTGTACTTTAGGACAAGTAAGTAGCATATATCAACCGCACGTAACACTTCTACAAAAAAAACTACTATTAATGAGATGAGATATTTACAAATGAAAAAAATGTTCTACTTCTAATTCTCTACGACAGGGTATACATATCTTATGAGAGATTGGAACGTCATTATCAACATTATTATCACTTTTGACTTCACAATATAATGTCATTAATTTTCTAGAGCAATAAACACATGATAAATTTCAGATTGTGTGTAAGAACGACAAATTGAATAAGCGTAAGTACGTATATGTTTATAAAGAAAGTTGAACATCAGTCAGCTATGTTGACTTCCGATGAGGCAAATATGTAAGAAATTCCATAACGCGTTGATGGCATCTTTAAACTAAATATGTGCCCAAGACAGGGTCTTGCACGAAAGCATATTCGAACAATATTTTAAATATAAAAAAACTACAGCTGGAGGTTAGCTGAAATCTGCACAGATCAAGTATGCACTCGCATATCATGAGACAACAACAATGAAAACGGTACATTTACTATCCTAATTTACCAAAATCCTTTCACATTTAAGATCCAAGATATATACGAAATCTTGTTCAGAATATAATTTCTTAACCTACATAAAGCCCTAACCTACGCAATTGAAATACATGTTTTATATATATATATATATATATATATATATATATATATATATATATATATATATATATATATATATATATATATATATATATATATATATATATATATATATATATATCGCGAAACAAAATAACAGGACATTATTTAACAGTAATCACACAATCAGATTTCCTAACCTAACAATCGAAGTAGATGCATATTATGGGACACGTTCAATTTGAATCTTACCTAACCTAAACAACTTAAACACATTATTAATGGGGCACACGTTCAAAATGACATCTTAGAGTGAAAAATCTTACTTAATCTAACAGTTAAAAAGAAATATCTCACAAGGAAAATATTAGAGAAACCTTAATATCAAGTGGTGCGCTCAAAGTAAAGTTCACCAACAATTTTCAATGTTGATCACATATGCTTATGATATCTTTTTATTGAGTGGAAACGAGATGAGCTGTCTAAACGCGTAACGCCTTTCGTTTTAACTATACATATTTATTTCGAAGCACTCCATTTGGTGAATTCGTGATTCTGTTTATAATCGGAACAAGAAGAAAATAAAATAAAATGGATTAATATTACCAAGTTAGTGGGGGTTCCTACAAAATAGTCCTCTCGGTCCTTGTCACCTGGATCTCTGGCTTCACAGGACAGGATAGGTTAGCAAACCTATTTATTCACACGTCGAAACTGATCTCCTCGGGTATTAGTCCCACGTCCTATTAAATATGGGACCTTGGTTCTAGTATCCGATGAAATGAACTTCAACAACTATACTTCCTGCCCATTACTTCATATCACTCGTAATGGCGGAAGTAACACTCGATGGCTTTTGGCCAAAACTTGTTTTAATGAATTTTTACTTCGGTCAGACTCCTCAGTGTTCCTTTTCTTCCAAAATAACTCAGGTTAAGACCAATTAGCAATTTATACTAGGTTGACTTCCGAAAGTTTATACTTTTGATTACGAAATTTCTAAGTTTGAGGAGCTGACCTAAGCCATCGTTCTTTTTACACTGTATAACGGCGTTTCACTGCGTCATCATTCTCGCATCACCAGACCTTAATAAACGTGTTTTCGATATAAGATATGTGACTATGACTGAAATAATATTTATAGTCATTATACATCAATACCGACATTTAGCCTCCGAAATAAACTAATTTAGGTCTTAAATTTAATATTCTAATCCTGTGGATTCTAAATATGATAAAATTTTCTTCTCACCTATATCCGCTCGGTGTTGTTGATACAATTTCTAGGACAACCAGTAATTTTCAACCCGCCTATGGTAGCCATCTTGCTTAACAGCGATTGCTTGACAGCGATTCGAATGCCCTCTCGTAGCGATAGCCAAAATGAATAACAAATGAACGCCAGTTTGATTAATAAATGAATGCTGTATAACAGCATAATTACACCAGATATTAGGTAACTTTTAAACTGAAATTTAGTAGTATTTAGTATATTTATGCTAGTTGTCCTAAGAATACTTCACAGTCTGCAAATAGACTGTTGCATGAGTTGAAATAAATCGGTAATAACTGGGTTTTAAAAAAAAATAGAATTTTTCGAATTAAATTTTCAGATGTGTTTACGTGCATATCTCATATTAAAATTTTGAGTACATTTATCCTTCTGTGCCATGTCTTTTGCTAACAATTGGAACGAATTAACATTAAAATTAATATAAACTCACATAACAAAACTGGGCACAGTAATACTATACGGAAACCAACTTCAACCGGTAAACATTGCAATACAGGAGCCAACTTAAACACAATGTAAACAACCGGTAATAATCGGTCTGTTACAGGAACATGTGTCTCTTTCGGATCACTTCAGAATTGATCCTCAAGTAATAGCATTCGAATATGAATTACCTCTTAATAACTATTAGAGTTTCTTCACCATATTCCCATATTTATCTAGTAATTCCTTTTCCTCTAAATTCGTCTACTCTTCCTCTTCTCTCCTACCTTCTTCTTCTCCTTTCTCACTCTTTCTTTTCCTATTCCTAATAAAATTGAAGAGGGGTCGTGACTGGGAGTTGTCGATATAGACACGGTCATGAAAATTGCTTTGATGTTTCTCTTCGGAAGTCCGATATGAATTAGTAAATCCTGTAACAAGTATCTGAAGCTAGAATATTAAAATTTATTTATTTTAATTTTATATTTTGACTGAATTATCAAAATTATAAGATTACAATTCAAAAGATTAGCGACACAGCATTCTACCTTTCCCATTCATGACGTTTTCTCTTCAGTGGCCAGAAGCTTTCCGGGAGTCCTATGTGATCAATGCGTTATTTAATTTTTGTTTCTTCTTTGTAATTTTTCAATAACTTATCTAAAATATATCATTAAAGTTGTTAACTTACATAATTTTTCTGTCTTTTTCTAAAAGTGCTGGAAATCTAGTAAAATATTTAGTAACTGTGAACTTTTAAATATTCATAACAGTAATAATAATCTTTCTTACTCAGAATATGAAGCTGAATTTATATTTCTACCTTCATTGGCAAGACTTTGGTGTTACAACTCCTTTAAAGAAAATAGGTCTTTCATATGAGGACATGAAGAATTTCTGGCGGCCTAGAATTGTTGTATTAAATATGGAGACAATGGCTACTAAATCTGGAATTCACGACATGATTTATTTTTTCATCACAAAGGACCACTGGGTTGAATACTTGTACGGGTAAGTTAATTCATTTTAATTTCATACTTCGTTAGATTAATGTTCATTGGAAACTTTAGATGCACGTGAAATGTAATAAATAAAAGTGAAATAACAAATGATAAACATTATTCTTTATAGACATCTTAACCCCTTACCGCCTGCCGTGCCATATATGACACATTCCCTTTTTTTCACTTTAGCTTTTGTGTAATTTATCAAAGGCGCCAATTGACTGTTTCGTCTACTGTGTGAGATATTGACGTGTATGAATAAGAGATTTTGGTGTCATCTGGAATGTTCTTTGTGAGTTGTATTAGGCGGGGAAACATTGGCATGTGGTTTTTGTGAAGCAGTGGATTTTTATCAGTGAATATATATATATATATATATATATATATATATATATATATATATATATATATATATATATATATATATATATATATATATATATATATATATATTGCGAAACATTGTACGCACTTTTCCAAACAAAAAATATTACATTCAAAATAACTACTTTGAGATGTATTTCCAACAATACAATCTTCGTTTTGTATATTCGTATCGAGGAATGTGAAAAAAACAACGTATGTGCCATATATGTCACACCATGCGTTTACAGGTACTTTTATGTTCTTGAAGTGCGGAAATGACAACTACTATAGTCGTTCTGCAATTCTGTTACAGCAATGGATCCAGGGTTTTTTTTTATGATGGACGTTCATCAGTAGCTGTTAGAGAACTTCCAAATGGTGAAGACAGTGAATTATCAGATTTATCCGAAGATGAATCAGCACTAGATCCAAGAAATACCAATATTTTGTTATTGAACTTAGATGAAGATTCTGTTGCTCCTTCCTCTGAGAGGATCGTCATACCCAATTCCGATGATGCAATGAATTCAGACGTTGATGAAGTCCCTCTCTGTCTCATAAATAATTTTCGGGATAGGAGGTCTACGTCATAGAGCAATTTGAAAAGCACCAAGCGGAGACCTAGAAACATGGAAAAGTCCCAAGAAGATGTAAAATTTCAAGGACCTCAGAACTTACCTGAAGAAATAAAACAGCTATAAACGCCTATTGAATATTTCAAGTACTCTTTCATTGATGAGATTCTTCATTACGCAGTTGAACAGTCAAAGCTATATCCAACGCAAGTTCGGCCAACAAAAATGACTACAAATAAACTTGACAGCTTATTGTGTGGTTTTCTACATGCCAATCATTCAACTTGCAGCTACTAGACATTACTGGAACGGAAGGCTTGGTCATGATGAGGTAAATCAGGTAATGAGTTGTGATCGGTTTGAAGAGACCAAACAATTTATTCACTTCAATGCCAATTCAACTTTTATTCCTGCAGGAGAACTTGCCCGTGGCATACTTTATAAGATTAGGCCTTTTCTTGAACAGATACGAGAACGTCTGGGAGAAGTCTCCAAAGAAGAATTCTTGGCAGTGGATGAGCAAATCACTCCCATAAAGTGTAGATCATCGATAAAACAATATAACGCAAAGAAACCTCATAAATGGGGTTATAAAGCATTTGTTCTGAGTGGAATTTCAGGTTTCAGTTTATGTTTTCGAAATATTTACTGGGGCTTAAAGTAATACTATTCCTACTGCAGCTCTATACTTAGGCGATAGTAGTAACATTGATGTTTGGTTGACTCAGTCTGTACCTCGAAATATAATCCACAAAATATTCTTCGCAATTGGTTTACAAGTGTAACCTTAGAATTGTATCCCTGCGCACTTATAGGAAAGTTTACCTTACTGCATAGTGTGTCATATATGGCACGTACTTATTTATCGTTGTAATTAAGTGGAAACTCTAAAAATTCAAGTTCCCATATGTGGATTTTCAATACTGATTATTTTTTTTAACTAAAAGAAAAAATCATGCGGAAAGGGGTTAATGTATTCAAAATACATTGTGTATCAAAAAGAACTTTACAACTTTGAAAACTCATATTGGTTTATTTATTTATCTTACAGACATGATTTTGGTGTCATTTTGTAGCAAAATATTTCAAGTTTTGACTCACGTAGTACTCTAGTTCAGAAATAAGCTACCGCAAGCGCTAGCGGCGGTTGCAGCAAAGATGACTGCTTTCACTGATTACACAGGGCCGCATAGGTTCTGTTGTTTTTATAATTTTGGGTGTTTTATATGCATTTGAACATGCTGAAACCGAAACTGGCACTAGTTTTCTCATATCACGTAAGAATTTCTCACAATTCACGATTTATATATGTTGATTGCGGTATGCATGTTTAAGCGTAATTCAATTGATTGACGCTAGATGTCACAAGTACGTGATGAAATTGTTCAGGCAGTAATAAAAATGAATATGTTTTAAATGTAAGGAAGTTTAATTTAATTAAATTAACTAAAATTTTGTCTGCATGAATATTTAAAATATTTCTATATCAAACCTTGTTATCTCACTTCAAATAAATTTCATATTTAATTACCGCAAATCTTAGATGTGCTCTAATAGTATGAAATGTTAATATCGTAAGTTAGTTCTCTTTTGTAGTTCGTTGAATATTGTGTTGCCATGGCACCTCGTGGTTGTAAGAATAGATCATTTATTTTGTTCAATCTGTGGTGAATTTGTTCCACACAAACAGACAGAAAATTTGATTTTGTAAGAAGGGCATATTTCGCATACTTCCGTATGGAACTTGGAGATCAAGATAAATAGTGGACTCCACACAATCTGTGTACATCTTGTGTGGAATCGGAACGGAACTGGAGAACTGGAAAGCGGTCATCTATGCCATTCGCAGTACCAATGGTGTGGAGAGGACCCAAAAACCACAGCAACGATTGCTACTTCTGTTCCTATGAAATTGTAGGACACAATACTCGAAACAAGACAAATATAGTGTATCCCAATATTCCTTCTGCAATGAGACATGTGCTGCACGGCCTAGACTTGCCTGTTCCGACACCTCCAAGTCTTGAGTTTGTAAGTGATCCTATTGTGTTCGTACAGTGATTCAGTGGAAAATAGTGAAATAGAAGATGAAGTTTACAACCCCCCTAGCTGATCTCGTGACCCTATACCACTCACTCAACGCCAGCTCAATGATCTAGTTAGAGACATAAATCTGTCTAATGAATCTGCTGAACTTCTTGGTTCCAGACTTAATGAAAATAACTTGCTGGCTTGTGAAACATTTTCCTGGTACAGATATCGGGAAAAAGAATTTGTGTAGTATTTCTCAAAAGAAGGTTCTGTCGTGTTTTGTTGTGATGCGTCAGGTTTGTTGATCAAGTTAAATTTCCCTTGCCTTTCTAATGATTGGAGATTATTCATTGACTCGAATAAAACAAGTGTAAAATTTGTTCTGTTATATAATGGAAATAAGTTGCCTTCAGTTCCTATTGCTCATTCTGTGTGTATTGCTCCCTTTTGTTCACGCAACGGTTTGATAGTATTTGTAATGCCACGCTATCGATAGTGATCATTATGACAGGCGATAGGTGACATTTACTAAAGCCCTTGAGTCGCCACTAGAAACATTGTTCTAGAAAGATATACTTCAACGCATCCAGATTCGTTGAACGAGTTGACCTTACCCCAGAGAGCAGACATAAGAATGTACAGACCTTTTGTGTATAAGGGTAGTTGGTTTAAAGGATTATGACATGAAACATGAACTCTCTATATGCAAAACATGAACTCTCTATATGCAAACATACTTAACTTCTGAAAACAAACAACAAAGTAGTTTCAAATTTTATGGTTTATATTTGGTTTCCAAAATAGTAAGGTCCAATAATGATCAATTACAATAACTAAAACTTTTCCTGAACTGACAAACGTATTTCAAACTATGTCATAATTTCATTATTTTCCATCATCGTCATTAATCTTCAACTTTAGATGTTGGTCATGATCATAAATAATTGGTTAGACTTCTTTCTTCGATGACTTTTCAGATGTATTGACTTCAGTTAGTTAACTTTCATGAATTATAAATTAAAATAATTGTGTTTGTTATCTTGTAGCTTAATATATATAAAACAATTATTGAGTTGTTTAGATTCCTTAATTATTTTATCATTTCACTTATTTATACATTCATTTCTTCGTACGTAGCTCCATTATTTATTTATAAATTACTTATTATTTTCTTATCTTATTCTTCATATTACTCACTTTTCATATTACTTATTTTTATCATCGCTACAGATTACAATTACACAATTAGACTTGCACTTCCTTTCATGAAAATTCATAAAATCCATATTTATAAAAAGATCTCATCGTTTCAGAAGGTTTGGCGTTTCTTCTCCAATCAACAATTAACTTAATCGTCATTTCATGACTAAAATTATAAGTAACGTCAGACACAAACATCTATGTTTTCTACGAAATATTGATATCAAAATTTAGACATTTTTATTACTAGTAAACACAATTAAATGTCCCACATTTGAGAATTATTAGTATTAGTTTACGTATACAGAAATTTAGATTTGGCTTCAAGATTTAACTTAATGCATTATGAAGAACATTTGGGAGAAATCTGTGGCAGGATAATCCTGCCGGAATTAGCTGGTTATTCCTGTTTCATTATTACTCTCACTTATGCCAACAAATAAATATTAATCTAATTTGTTATAATTATTTTATAACGTTTAAAACGTATTCTAAATACTTATTCAGATTCGTATCCCTTTTGTGACTTCAGAAACATAATCAAAATCTAAGAAATTGGATTTAGAATTCACTTGCTAAATTACCTTCTTACTTGTAGAAGATTTCATATATATTCTATCTTAATAATTACAATTTTTTCTTCTTTTAGCAAATGTACATTGGCACCAAAATTATTTCACATTGCCAATCACTAGTCTGTAACCTTCGGTGCAGGTTCAGATTTCCTCAACTAAAACAAAATATAATTAAACTAACAAATAACATTGAAACATAAATAATAAACATAACTGTGCAAGTTAAATATACATATAAGCACCATTAAACATCAGTGACCTGAAAAATTGTGATGTAAAAGCGAAAGCTGGAGCATCACAGTTTTCCGCCACTGCCAAAAAAATTTTATCTGTCGATAAAATTTTACGTGAATAAGTTATTTGAACTCCAATTTCATAAATATGAACAAACACATAACATCTCATCACAGCACTATTTCTGCTTAGTTTCACTACTATATAGAGTCCAAGATTTTGCAATGATAAATTTTAAATTCATTATTTACAGATATATTTACAATATTATACACATATCCACTAAATTTAATTAGTATTTACACAAATTCAAAACTTCATTATGTTTGGATGAATCTTTTTTTTTCGAAAGTTTAGGTTTGCTTCTTCGTATGTCTTTAACTTCTTTCTTTTCTTTCTTACCATTTTCTTTTTATTCCAATACTCTGCGATACAAAGCATCTCAATTTGTTCCATCCTTGTTTTCTCTTTTCGCTTCATTTCTACATTTCTTGATTCTTTCTTTTTTCTCTTCCTTATTTTTTATTTTCTTAGTCTCTGTTGTTTTATATGCATTTCGGACTCCTTCCGAAATCTCATATGCTTATACCTATGTTTCTTTTTCACTTCCTTCCAAAATTCGTGAATTTTCAAAATCTGATTGGTCGATAGTCGTCTCCGTGTGTCCTTTCTTCCATTGATCATCCTTCTGATACATTTCTTTTTCCTTCTTTTCCAAGCAAAAAGAATCCTAGAATTTCTCGTTATCTGAAACTTGGGAAAACCATATGTATATCTGATACCTGTAGATGCACTATCGTGATCTCTCTGTTTCAGTTCATTATTGGACGAGTAATTTTCTTTGGATTTTTCTTCCATTACATATTCCTTTCCTGGTATTTGACCTATTTTATTCATTTCACATTCGCTTTTAGTCACAGGTGTGGTTTTTTGATAATTCTCTATTTTATCTTCTTTGCCACATTCTTCGATTTCGGCTTCTTTGGGTTCCATTTCTTTGTTATCATCTTTCCCACGTCCTTCCATTTCGCCTTCTTTGACTCCCATTTCTTTCATTCCAGATTGGATTTCTTCGACTACCGTTGACGGGAAAGTATATAGTTGTCTAAATTCCTTTCTCATTTCTCTCCTGAATTCACTTGCTTCCTTTATCATCTCTTTAGTGGAAACTTGCACTTCGCACTTTAATTGAAGTAATTCTCTTAATATTATGTCAATTTTTTCTTCAATCCCTATTATTTGTTTAGTCTGTTTTGATGAAGTTCCGAGTTTCTCCACATCTGTACTCTTCTGCTCACATTCTCTTTTTTTCTCACTACCTGATTCCACTTTCTCATTACTCTGTTTCTCATTTTTGTCTTGTTCACCATAACTAGATTCACTTAATCGTTCATGATTCGTATTACCACTATTATTAAGAGTATCTGTTACAATGTCCTTATCGCACGTAGAAAGTTTATGGTAGTTGACACTATTCACTTTAATATTCATTTCAGTTCTTAGCGTCATTGCTTACATATCAAATACATTCATAACCCGTTAGGATTTCCATAACAGCTTTATACTCCCAATAGTTCACTTCAGCATTGTTACAGCGTTATTTATCACTTCGTAGCAAGTCTCTCTTCTTATTGTCGTCTCTCAGGGCTACGGTGTTCCTCTTTCACATATCCTGGCTGGGTCGCCATTTTGTATTGCTCCTTTTTGTTCACGCAACGGTTTGATAGTATTTGTAATGCCACGCTATCGATAGTGATCATTATGACAGGCGATAGGTGACATTTACTAAAGCCCTTGAGTCGCCACTAGAAACATTGTTCTAGAAAGATATACTTCAACGCATCCAGATTCGTTGAACGAGTTGACCTTACCCCAGAGAGCAGACATAAGAATGTACAGACCTTTTGTGTATAAGGGTAGTTGGTTTAAAGGATTATGACATGAAACATGAACTCTCTATATGCAAAACATGAACTCTCTATATGCAAACATACTTAACTTCTGAAAACAAACAACAAAGTAGTTTCAAATTTTATGGTTTATATTTGGTTTCCAAAATAGTAAGGTCCAATAATGATCAATTACAATAACTAAAACTTTTCCTGAACTGACAAACGTATTTCAAACTATGTCATAATTTCATTATTTTCCATCATCGTCATTAATCTTCAACTTTAGATGTTGGTCATGATCATAAATAATTGGTTAGACTTCTTTCTTCGATGACTTTTCAGATGTATTGACTTCAGTTAGTTAACTTTCATGAATTATAAATTAAAATAATTGTGTTTGTTATCTTGTAGCTTAATATATATAAAACAATTATTGAGTTGTTTAGATTCCTTAATTATTTTATCATTTCACTTATTTATACATTCATTTCTTCGTACGTAGCTCCATTATTTATTTATAAATTACTTATTATTTTCTTATCTTATTCTTCATATTACTCACTTTTCATATTACTTATTTTTATCATCGCTACAGATTACAATTACACAATTAGACTTGCACTTCCTTTCATGAAAATTCATAAAATCCATATTTATAAAAAGATCTCATCGTTTCAGAAGGTTTGGCGTTTCTTCTCCAATCAACAATTAACTTAATCGTCATTTCATGACTAAAATTATAAGTAACGTCAGACACAAACATCTATGTTTTCTACGAAATATTGATATCAAAATTTAGACATTTTTATTACTAGTAAACACAATTAAATGTCCCACATTTGAGAATTATTAGTATTAGTTTACGTATACAGAAATTTAGATTTGGCTTCAAGATTTAACTTAATGCATTATGAAGAACATTTGGGAGAAATCTGTGGCAGGATAATCCTGCCGGAATTAGCTGGTTATTCCTGTTTCATTATTACTCTCACTTATGCCAACAAATAAATATTAATCTAATTTGTTATAATTATTTTATAACGTTTAAAACGTATTCTAAATACTTATTCAGATTCGTATCCCTTTTGTGACTTCAGAAACATAATCAAAATCTAAGAAATTGGATTTAGAATTCACTTGCTAAATTACCTTCTTACTTGTAGAAGATTTCATATATATTCTATCTTAATAATTACAATTTTTTCTTCTTTTAGCAAATGTACATTGGCACCAAAATTATTTCACATTGCCAATCACTAGTCTGTAACCTTCGGTGCAGGTTCAGATTTCCTGACCGAGGGAACGTGAGCTGGGGTTAGACCGTCGTGAGACAGGTTAGTTTTACCCTACTGATGCGCGATCGTCGCCAATTTTGTATTGCTCCCTTTTGTTCACGCAACGGTTTGATAGTATTTGTAATGCCACGCTATCGATAGTGATCATTATGACAGGCGATAGGTGACATTTACTAAAGCCCTTGAGTCGCCACTAGAAACATTGTTCTAGAAAGATATACTTCAACGCATCCAGATTCGTTGAACGAGTTGACCTTACCCCAGAGAGCAGACATAAGAATGTACAGACCTTTTGTGTATAAGGGTAGTTGGTTTAAAGGATTATGACATGAAACATGAACTCTCTATATGCAAAACATGAACTCTCTATATGCAAACATACTTAACTTCTGAAAACAAACAACAAAGTAGTTTCAAATTTTATGGTTTATATTTGGTTTCCAAAATAGTAAGGTCCAATAATGATCAATTACAATAACTAAAACTTTTCCTGAACTGACAAACGTATTTCAAACTATGTCATAATTTCATTATTTTCCATCATCGTCATTAATCTTCAACTTTAGATGTTGGTCATGATCATAAATAATTGGTTAGACTTCTTTCTTCGATGACTTTTCAGATGTATTGACTTCAGTTAGTTAACTTTCATGAATTATAAATTAAAATAATTGTGTTTGTTATCTTGTAGCTTAATATATATAAAACAATTATTGAGTTGTTTAGATTCCTTAATTATTTTATCATTTCACTTATTTATACATTCATTTCTTCGTACGTAGCTCCATTATTTATTTATAAATTACTTATTATTTTCTTATCTTATTCTTCATATTACTCACTTTTCATATTACTTATTTTTATCATCGCTACAGATTACAATTACACAATTAGACTTGCACTTCCTTTCATGAAAATTCATAAAATCCATATTTATAAAAAGATCTCATCGTTTCAGAAGGTTTGGCGTTTCTTCTCCAATCAACAATTAACTTAATCGTCATTTCATGACTAAAATTATAAGTAACGTCAGACACAAACATCTATGTTTTCTACGAAATATTGATATCAAAATTTAGACATTTTTATTACTAGTAAACACAATTAAATGTCCCACATTTGAGAATTATTAGTATTAGTTTACGTATACAGAAATTTAGATTTGGCTTCAAGATTTAACTTAATGCATTATGAAGAACATTTGGGAGAAATCTGTGGCAGGATAATCCTGCCGGAATTAGCTGGTTATTCCTGTTTCATTATTACTCTCACTTATGCCAACAAATAAATATTAATCTAATTTGTTATAATTATTTTATAACGTTTAAAACGCATTCTAAATACTTATTCAGATTCGTATCCCTTTTGTGACTTCAGAAACATAATCAAAATCTAAGAAATTGGATTTAGAATTCACTTGCTAAATTACCTTCTTACTTGTAGAAGATTTCATATATATTCTATCTTAATAATTACAATTTTTTCTTCTTTTAGCAAATGTACATTGGCACCAAAATTATTTCACATTGCCAATCACTAGTCTGTAACCTTCGGTGCAGGTTCAGATTTCCTCAACTAAAACAAAATATAATTAAACTAACAAATAACATTGAAACATAAATAATAAACATAACTGTGCAAGTTAAATATACATATAAGCACCATTAAACATCAGTGACCTGAAAAATTGTGATGTAAAAGCGAAAGCTGGAGCATCACATGTGTCACTGAAAAAAACATATGACAATGTGCAATTTATTCTTAATAAAATTAAATACGATGTACATGGTTCGGTGGTGCGTGGAGATTTGAAGATTTTGAGCATTGTACTTGGGCAATATGGTGGGTATACAAAAATACCATGTTACATCTGCGAGTGGGATAGTAGGGCACGAAATGACCACTGGGGAAGGAAACAGTGACCATTACGGAAAACACTGAACGCGGGATAAAAAAACATTATTCAACAAAATTTAGTCAGTCCTGAGAAAGTTATACTTCCTCCCCTTCACATAAAATTAGGATTGATGAAAAAATTTGTTAAGGCATTCCACAAGGAAGGCGAATGTTTCAAGTTCATATGCAACAAATTTCCTGCACTTTCATGTGCCAAAGTGAAAAAAGGTGTCTTCGTTGGCCCAGACATTAGGAAGTTAATGAAGGATAAAAACTTCGAGGCAACAATGACTAATGCTGAAAGGGATGCTTGGATAGCATTTAAAAGCGTGGTGGTAAGCTTCCTGGGGAACCACAAAAGTGCTGATTACAGAGAAGTTGTTGAAAATATGTTAGTTAAATTTCAAGAACTGGGTTGCAACATGAATCTCAAGTTGCATTTTTTGCATTCTCATCTTGATTACTTTCCACCAAATCTCGAAGATTAAGTGAGAAACAAGGCGAACTGTTCCACCAAGAAATGAGGGATATGGAGAAAAGGTATCAGGCATTTTGAAGTGTTAGTATGATGGATCACTACTGTTGCACATTGCACAGAGAAACTTCAGAAGAAAATCACAAGAAAATTAGGAAAGCTTATAAGAGAGAGCGTGCTAAAAAATGTGAAGAATAAGTATGTTATATGACTGTGTTGATTTCCATTTTACAACATATATATTTGTGTATATATATATATATATATATATCCATATTATATATATATATATATATATATATATATATATATATATATATATATATATATATATATATATATATATATATATATATATATATAGTAATCTGTATGTGTAGAGAATCTCGTATTCTTTTCTTTGTCTGTCTGCATTCACATTAAACAAAACATGTTCAGATATTTAGTATAATAAGCTCTTTAGTCTGATAGAAGATAAGAAATAAGATATAATAAAGCTGTATTGAATACGAAAGAAGGCCCAAATTTTGACATTGATTTGTAAGAAAACCTCACGTGACAGGGAAAAATGAATTCATTATTCGTAATCAGCTAGGAACAAAGAATTAAGTCCACATATTAATCAAAAAACAACATGAACTTTTTTTCAATTTGCAGCCCTGTGTTATGAACGTGCTAGCTGTGTGTTTTCGTTTGAAGAATCCAAGTCTGCGACAACTGTGCAACGTAATTTTCGTACAAAGTATGCTAAAGACCAGGGCTGGATTAAAGAGGGACTGTAGCCCCGTGCCTCTAGATGGATAGGGGTATCTATTCTGATCAAAATGTCAACTGGATATCTAAAAAAGAATCATAAAGATACAATCATAATCGTAAAATTAAATATGAGCAAAAATATGAAACATACATCCCTTCACTTTCCTACTATGCTGCCACAGAATAGTATTAGACGAAGTCAGCAAGGGTCACATATTTTTTCTAATCCCGGGCCTTCAAATGGTTTAATGCGGTCCTGGTAAAGACCCTTTACCAGTGGCATAAGTGTATTATTAAAACTTGGATATTCGGTAAGGTACAAAAAGTCTTCCGGTCGTCCCTGTACATCTGAAAACATTGTAGAGCAAGTGAGACTTCAGATGGGATGTGTGCTGCATCACAAATGGAACCCACATCGAACCTCTTTAGGTATAAAGTAAAAAGTTCATGTATTTTGTTGCAAAATGACACCAAAACCATGTCTGTAAGCTAAATAAACAAATCAGTATGAGTTTTCAAAGTTGTAAAATTCTTTTTGATACACCTTGTATGGTTATATAGGGTTGGTATATACGTAATATGTCAAACGGCTAGAGATGAAAGTGGAATACGAAAATGTTTAGAGGACAAATCGAATGGAACGTTCTTCATGTTCTACATGGCTCCCTATTATAGGTGCTCTGAGGTCACAAAAATTTTAAATAGGAATACGCTCCAAACGAAGAACTCTTTTCTACAAAAGTTGCTTGTTTTTCATGACCTGGAGAGACGCATTCTCATTTAAAATTTTCGGTGACCTTTCACTGTCTCATTGTGCGGAAAGCACAACGCTTGATTCTATGTCCTTCGTCACATATTATTATGTCATTTTTTGTTTATCTTTTTAATTTTCAGTCGTTTGTGATTATATACGTAAGTACTAAACATTTTATCTGTCTGAAAAAGAACATGGTAATTTCCTACATGGTGTTCCACACGATTTTTTTCTTACAGGATTTATTTTTGCACTATTTTTTCAATGATGTGTCTGAGGACATACCTGGTCATTTTAAATTTAATGGTAGTCGCCTAAGGCTCCATGATAGGGGCTCTGTGGTGAAGTACAACGCTCCATTCGATGCACTCTGTAACATTTTCTTACTTCATTTTTTTTTATTATTCTTTATGCCCAGCCGTACTTCGCGTTTCATCTTAAGTATCCGATTCTTTAAACAAAGCGTATTTGACTTTTACCCGTGAGAAATACAATATCACACCTGTAAATTTCAAGTCATAATTTTCTTCAAAGTAGGTCTTTGATAAGTGCACACATTTGTTCCAATGTTCCTTCCATTGTTGGAAGCAATTTTGTAAATTCTCTTATAGTATTGCTAGCACGTACCGGTACCAAGTCGTGTTACGCATAATTTCTTCCTTACTCTGAAAGAAGCTACCTTTCAGTGGAAATTAGCGCCTGAAGAAAACCTAAAAGTCACAGAGACTCATGTTCAGTGAGTAGGGATCTTGATGCGCCTGAGGGATTTGGTGTTTGACCAAAACCTCTTGAACTTGATTATAATCTGTGCTGGAGCATGGTCATGATGGACCTTCCGAGTTACAGAACTCCAATGTACCAGTTTCTTGCGACAAACTGCACCCCGAAGACAGCAAAAGACCTTCTGGGTAGTAATGTTAAGTAACTCTTTGACTCTCTGGAGCATACTCCTAATGCACTACATCATTGTGGTCAAAAAGCACAGTTAGCATGACTTTGATTTTGTTCTTGGCCCTTTGAAGCTTCTGAGGACGAAAGGAATCTTCAAGAAACTGGATCATACTCAGAAATCCACGTTTCGTCTCCAGTAAATTGATTTCAGAAAGGAAAAGAAATCCTTAATTCGAACATTCCAGTAAATCTATTGCCACTTCAAACTTCAATTGTCGCTGCTCTCCTTTTGTTCAACTGTGAAACGCAACAATAATACCAGCAACATAAACAGAACAAACACCACTGTGCACTTAAAAATAAATTTCTAACACAAATAAATTTCCAATAAATTTCTAACTTTATAACACGCTGACCGTGAGAATGGATTCATAAATATCCTAGTCAATAACCATTCGTCATATCTCGAACGGGAGATAGATTAAAAACATTCTAGATTGAGTTGTTTCTTTATCAACCTGTTTTCGAAATTTGAAGAAGAGAATGAGTATTTCTTGGATTAAGTAAGTCATCTTCTGAAATTCACATATTTAATTCACACTTAACAGATCACCGAAATGTGGTCACCTGTTCAATAATGGATTTGACCTTGCTGACAAATGAATTTTGTGGTAATGTAGCACGCACTCTGGTACTGCGTAAGAACAAACCTAGATAATCACTGAGTTGTGAGAGTTGGTGCATGGTTGGGAAAACTCCAAGAATTATCAGTGTTCGGCGAATATCAGATCGTCATTATGATTATGATTATTTTGATTTTTTGTAGAAGAAGAGTGGAGTCGTGGATGTTATTCAATCACCTAAATGGCTGCACTACTGTGGTACTCGACAGTATCTCTAGCAAAAGTGTATCAAAACTGGTGTTAACGAGGTAAGTGAAAAACTACGCCAACAAAACTTAAAAAAAAATACAAAAACAAACATTGGGATGAGCGACGTATTGAGCTGTTAATATGAGCTTACAGGCGTAGCGCAATGAAGCAGTTTACGAACCAACATAAATCGAAAACATATTCTGTATAAACATGCGCAATACATCCACACTTGCGACCTATTTCAAAAGGTTTCCAATGTCAGTCGTTCGTGAACTTGGTTTAGCAACACCGACGGCTCGATTGGTGCAACGAACATCCGAATTGGACGACAGAAGACTAGGAAAAAATCTACTGGTCTGCTAAGTCAAAATGCATACTCCACTCAGTGGACAGATGCGTACGGGTTTGCGCAAACCTATGAGGAACTACAGTTTTCGTATAAGGCGTCAACAGTGCAAACCGGTGGATGCGCTTTGTATATGGTGTAAGGTATGTTTACATAGCAAGAACTAGGTCCCCTGGTGGTTGAAGATGAACGTATAACTGGTTTCCAGTATTGCGATCTCATAGCAAAGTAGGTACGTTCCTCCACTTCTTTCTTTTATGGCAATGGTATCTCCCATGACGATAACGCACCTAGTCTTGCATATATCAGAAATTCATTATTCTAATAAGATATTACAAAGTGTGGTAACTATTCATGTTATATTTGTTTTACATATAAATCATCTAGGTCTGTATTTAAGCAACCTCCTGGACAGATATTAAATTCAGAGGAACCCAAACAGGTTAAGCTCCTGCAATAATTTTACAGTAGGAGCAACTTCTTACAAAATCGCTGAGTGAAAACTAAATGCCATCAGTTTTAAATAGTTGTACAGTGTATAAAAACACGTATTCTGCGATAGTAACTTTAAAAGCATCATACATCTATGAGGTGTGAGTACGAGTTTTATTGATATGTGTTACTTGCTTCTGTTTGTCTCCCTCCGTATGTTCTATGTATAGAGTGTTCCCTTAATACTTAATTTATACTGGGATAAGGCTAAATGATATAAGGTATGTTCTCATGTCAAGATAACATTTAATTTTCCTCCCGCGCCAATGATGATACTAGTATGATTAGAATGTAATCTCTGCTCCTTGTCAAAAGCATGTTTTTCACTCTTCATAGAGACGCGATATTTTAAAACCATTTTGTCTTATTTCAGAGTTATTTTGGTTCTTCCTTGTCCTTTTGATTTTGAATATTACCCATTTGATATTCAAATATGTGATATGAATCTAACAATGCGTAAGTACAATATATTTTATTTATTTGGGAAATACAATTAAAATTAATCTTATTACTTAGAAGCCATTCACAACATTTATTTAAGAGGCCTAATCACTGCGAAATTAAAATACCGCTAATTTTACAGTAATTATGTGAATCTTCAAATAGATAAAAGATAATCGAAATGTGAAACAAGAGCGCGCTAGACAATATTATTTTGCATGAGGTACCGTTATCACGAGTCACCTAGTAGCTTTTCGTTTACAGCCATTTAGAAACGCAAAAACAAATGCCGATTTTTTTTAAATGACTGGATTTCGAAAGTAGATAAGTGAGTCGTGATAACAGTATCTCATGTAAAATAATATTGTGTAACGAGCTCTTGTTCCAGTTTTCTATTATCTTTTATCTGTTTGAAGATATCACATAATTACTGTAAAATTAGCGGTATTTTAATTTCGCCATAATGGACCCTCTTAAATCATGCTGTCACTTTATCAATAATCCGTATAATTAATTATTTTCTTGTATAGCTTAATCTCATCACCAAACAGAAGATACTTTGAGAATATGATTCACGTGAGAGATCATTTTATAAATTATAGTAAATACCTGAGATATCCAGATCTTACTTCAAACATAAATGGCTTTGCCTATATGAGTACGTAATAAAGTCTTTATGACCAGTGGCGTATTTAGGATTTTGTTTCGGGAGAGAGCTATGCACAACACGTGAACAACCACTTATACAAACTCCGCCAGAAAAATGTATACACTGTTTTAAAAAAGAAAGCCTATACCGCAGTGAGGGGTGACTTTGAACAAAAATGGAGAAAATCTTAGGGTTCAGTGTTTGACACAGATGAACCTGTTACAAGAAAATAAAAGTTAACTGGTGCATTTTGTGTTTAGTATTTTCTTGTAACAGGTTAATCTATGCCAAATACCGAATCGGGTACCCTACCGAATCCTAAGATTTCCTCAATTTTTGTTCAAAGTCACCCCATCGGTCGCAGTCACTCTTCACTACGGTATATCATATTTCTTAATTACATTTAATTATTGTTCAAATATGTGTTACAAACCTTCAAGTAAACATATGTGTACATTAAATATTCAAAATGTTGGCCGTTGGCGGCCAAACACCTAACAGAGTGACGAGCGGTTGCTGCACGACTTGTTGCGTAGGCGTTCTTCCCGATCTTCCTCTGTGAATATCCCAAATCGTTCTATGCGCCTCAAACTTGTCAACAATGCGTTTGATTGTTAGGCGCTTGGTGGTTGCAGTACCAAACTCCCCTCTCCACTGACGCTGCATTGCGATGGCATTCCCAAACCTGATAAAACACTTTAAAACGTACTTACGTTACTCGAACATCAAGCGTGCTCTTGCCATTTTCTTATCTCACTAATTGTGCTGACAGTATTAACATATGTTGAGCGAAAAACGTACTACAACATAATTTTAACTGAAAACAACGGACAATGCCGGTATCTGTTGGGCGAAAAACCATACTACAACATACTTATTTTTCATAACAAATTGTCAATGCCAGTATCCTGATACAGAAAGGCAAGTAGTATATACATTTTTGTGACAGACTCTGTATTTTCGTTTTGGATGCTGACAAATTTTAATGAAGTTGTACACATAACAAATTTATTTCAGGGGGCTTGAGCCTAAATACGCTACTGTTTATGACCATTTAGGTAAGATACTATTAACTTTAATAAGCGGAAGGTTAAACAAAAAAAAAAAAATGACAAATTTTGAAGTGTGATTTGTGATTTGTTTTCGATAGTTTACATCTCTAAAATAAGGTGCTTATTGACACGTATTTATTAAGAATTTTTCTTTCATTTGGTATCATGAATACTGCTTAAGGCTTGGTTCTATTACGAGTTGAAATCCTATGCATAAAACCAATTTATAAGAAGCAGTGCATGTTTAAACGACACAGCTTTATTCATTGTAAGTATTAGGCTATTTATTTATTTTTGATTATTTATTTATTTATTTTGTATGTAGGTGTAGATGACGTGAATCTTGCACAGCTGAAATGGTCTAACAATAAGCCAGTGACATTTGACAAAGACAATAATCGAGGAACATCCGAACAGCTTCCAACATATAATGTTCAGCTTTGCCCTTTACCGGAGCCATTTATCCGCTATGGAAATGCTGGTAATTATGCACAGAATACATATTTTATTTCTAGTAAATTAATTTATCGATATTACTATGGTTTTTCCTATTATCATTAAATTAATTTCTCTCTTTCAACTTACAGTGAGTTATTAAATATATTGAACTACCGTATATGCTGGCGCATAAGGGGCACTTACTTCGTTTCAGAATAAGGCTCAAAATTGAATAAGTCTTAGACTAGTTTTAGACGGAAACATTTATTGTAGCATTTCTCGTAGTTGGTGTGCTGCCAAAAATTTCATATAATAATCTATGGCATCAAAAGTATGTGGTGTTTTTAAACGGTAGCATTTTGATAAGCATCTGTTGTAACGTAGCAAACAAATCACTGGAGAAGAGCACAATTATGGCTCCGAAATTAAGCGAAAGCTATAGTAATTGTAACAACAATTCTCGCCATATTAAAAAACGAAAATCACAAAGAAGTATGTGCGCAAAGGGCATTCCTACTCCAACTCATTTTTCTTTATTACAATTCAATTTCCCACACAAAACAAAGAGCACGGATATTTGGCATAAAATCTTTCGCTTCTTTTTAACACACCATGGCGCTGCAATCGGACCAGAAATGCTAGGGAAAATGCTACGGAATAGAGCAGGTTCTATCGACAAGAAATTCCATAGGATATGCCATGGCATGGGAAATGCTATAGCATTTGCTACTTTACACGATAGGATATCGATGATACGATTTTTGCTACGATAAATGCTTCCGTCTAAAACTAGCCTTATACACTGATTTTGAGATTTTGATTATTTCAGTTTCATTCACTGGTGGATCCAGCGAAGGGTGGTGGGTGACCGTCCTCCCCCTCCTGCACTACTTTATTCTGATTTGATGAAGTCCTTATTTTCAGTCATACATTAACCGTCCACTAGATGATCCGCTCCTTGCAACCTTGTGTGTCATATTTTCGAAAGCAAAAACCCATATACAGTATATGTACTGTACATGATTCCTGGGTCTGAAAAAGGACAACGCATATGCCAAGTGCAACCGAGCGCGTCTATAGGTTGCGGATAATGAACCAATCCTCAGATATCGGGATTAGCTGCAAAATAAACATGCATCCATATTGAAAAAGCAGTCGCAAATAGTTACGGCTAAGGGAAACAACCTCAACAAAAATACCTGCTCCTCCAGGTTGAGGGGTTGAAATCAGGTTGGTAACCGGTTGTAAAAAGAATTGTCAAATCAAATATAGATCGAAAAGGGAATAGAAGTTAGAAAAATACTAGGGCGTACTCCAGAAGAATGCGAGTACCGACCGCCTTAAGGCCGTGAGAAGTGAGCAAGAGCTAGCCCTTAACAGTGGATGGAAGGGGCTAAAGAAGCGAGTCCAGAAATAGTAGATCAGAGTAGAAACGCGGAACATCGAGACCTTGACAGGTTTGGATTCACGTGTTACCCAAAACGCTGTAAGAGAAAGAGTACGCATAGTATACATCCAGAAGACTAAACGAAAGGGTTCACGATTAAAGCAAATAGAAAATGGATACAAGCCTATATACAACAGAAAAATTACATTAGGATTGTCTTGGATAAGAATATGAAGAAGGAATTGGTGGACATGAAGTGAGAAAGAGACAGAATTATAAAAGCCAAGCCCGTGCTAGGAGAAAGAGAAGCCTTGAATGTCAGTGCCTATGCCCACAAGTTGGGTTAGATGAGGAAACAAATAAAGAATTTTGGCTAGTACTCTCCAGAATTGTTCGTTATATGAAAAGCATATCTTAGTAGGAGATCTAAATGGGCGTATAGGACGATCAAGATCATGATATGAAAGAACACATGGATGATTGGAAGACAGGAATGATGAACGTGAAAACATATTAGAAGTGGCAGAAGCATATCACCTTGCTATTCTGAATATCTTCTGTAAGAAGAAAGAACACATTATTATATATAAAAGTGGAATCTCAAGGTCTTAGATCAACTACATCTTACGGAGGAGAGGAAACATGCGTCACGCAAAGGCCTGCAAAGTAATGCCAGGTGATAGTTTAACGGAGCAAAACCGCCTCGTACTAGGCGATATTTGCATAAGGGAAAAAGTAGGAGGATTACGACAAATTATTCCTGTTCAAATGAAGTGATGAAAACTAAATAGCAGAAGTGCCAAAAAATCGAAAGGAAACTACCACATCGCAAGTACTGCAAATGAAGGAAGAAGAGGGGCACGTGGAAGAGGAATTGACAAGATTACCAGGACTACTCAAGGAAACAGCAAGAAAAGTTTTGAAAGAAACAAAAGGGCAAGGTGTCATTAATAAACATGGTAGTGAAATCAAGAAGTCCAAGTATCTATGAAGAAGAAAAAGTAACGATACAAGAAGTAATAGAATTCGAAAAATCAAGAAGACCTGAAAGATTACAAGGAAACAAAGAAAAACGCGAAGAAGGCAGATAGTGTATCAAAAGTCAAGGCTTATGATGGGTTATTCAACAATTTGGAAACAAAAGAGGGAGAAAAACTACTTACAAGTTACAAACTTTCAAAGGTAAGAGAGAAGGAAAATAACGTATGTGTGCTGCATCAAAGATGAAAATAACGAAGTTTTGACAAGTGAAGAGATCCAGAATCTTCTTAATGAAAATAAATGCGAGAATCTATTCATGAATCAGAGAGTTGTTCGGTCTGTGACTACGGTAGCAGTGGAAAATGCCATTGAAAAGGTGAAATCTGGTAAAGCCCTAGGACTGGATAATATCCGTACCAAAGCAAGAAAAGTTTAGATAAAGAAGCAGTGCAGTGGTTTATTCGACTTGAGTATTGGAAACAGGAAATATGCCCAAAGAACAGAGAAGTAGCTACGTTGTACCGGTTTTCAAAAACAAAGGAGATTTGTAAGAACGATGTAACCATAGGGGACTAAAGCTTATGAACCATGCTTCGAAGCTCTGGGGAATAATGATAGAAGCAAAATTCAGGGAAGAGATCGAAATAACATAGAACCAAGTTGATTTTATGGAAGGACGTCGACAACGGATTCAATATTGGACGAGCTCGCACTTAGAGTACTGATGGAAATGTTAGAAAATACCAAAAGAATCTAGTTTTCATCGACCTCGAGAAAGCGCGTAATATAGTGCCAAGGGATCTTATTTGGTGCGCACTGAAGAAAAGGTGTGTCCCAAACATTTACATGTGAATAATCCAAGATATGTATGATGGATGTTGAGCAAGAGTGAGGAGCACGTTGGAATAACAGAAAAGTGCACAGTTAAGGTGGAACTTCATCAGGGATGAAGTCTGTCCATACCTTTTTGCAGTTATGATGGACGAGCTTACACGGAATGCCCAAAAGTTAGCACTTTGGAATATGCTATTCGAGGACGACATCGTGTTCGTGAGTGACCAACACAACATTGCAAGAGAAATTGGAAACCTAGAGAGGAGCACTGGAGTGAAAAGGGCTTAGAACTAATAAAATCAAGATTGAATGTTTAGATTTCCGTTCAGCAAAAATGTAATCGAAAATAGAAGAATAAGACCATTCGGTTCATTGCTACAGGGTACAAGTTCACTGTAGTGATAATCACAATCCGCCGCGATTCATATTACGTGGATTTACGAGGTCGGGTTATATGGGTGAAACCACTGATAAGGAGCCATAACGTTTAGCACGACGCCAATGGTGCGCGAACATGGAACTAGGACCGCAGATAACTGGAAACATGTGAAATGGCAGGTGACTCAACGTTCATCTTTTTTTTTTTTTTTTTTTTTTCAAATTACGAGCCCTGTTTATGATAATGCGCGACACACCATTCCAGGAAGGTAATGCGCTCCCTCACACACCTGGAGCTATTGTGCCGTTGTTTGAGGAACATTGGGATGCATTTGAGCATCTCTCCTAGCTTACCCTATCTTCTGCAGACTTGAACATAATTGGATATTTGTGACCTGTTTTGAAGACACGAATTGGACATAGACCTCCGCCTACATTTTATCTCACGGAGCTGGGATGTACACTGCACAAGAATGATGTAATTAATATTCCACTTGAAGCCAATAACAACCTCGATGACTCCATTTTAGATCATATCAATGTTATTCTGAGGATGAGATGGTAGTTAAAGGCCATATTGCTCTTCTAAGTTGCATTTTTTAAGATGTTTTCTTAAATTGATAAGTATACAAAGTCTGTCCGAAAAGTAAAGTCCAGTAATGTGCAAATCCTTGGTCTTAATCTCGTGGACGATAGTTTTTCGCATATTCAACATGTTGGACACTAAACGAACACTCATTCAACGGTGTGTTTGCAAAAGTTGTTTCACACGAGTTCCATTTTCGTTGTTTGAGGAGGTTGACGGGCATCCAGTGCGGGCGTCGTAATCGACCTCTTTATAGCCTACCAAAAACTTCTTGTATCATTTGTAGACTTGCCTTTGTGATAAACACTCATCTCCGATGTCCTGATGAACCATTGGAAAAGTTTCCGCTACAGACTTGCCGAGTTCCACACAAAACTTGATCACGTAGCTTTGTTCTAGTGAGCGACAAGTACAAGAGACAGAACGAAGATTTATGAAAGCGCCTGTCTATCACCTCCGAGAACTCGGACACAACTCAGCAAAAACTTGCACGGTATTTAACTTACACTACTATCGGTCCGAGCGGATAGAGCACGCTGCAATGTACAGTCGCTTCAGAATATAATGTATGGCATTACTCTCCGGGTAGACCTTGTATGTATGTATACTTCCAGTTTGAATATAGTCTATAGTATTTACGCATGATATACCGCATAAATAAATCTGTGTACCACTTCAGCTCTTTTAGTGAGGTGAAGCGATACACATCTTTCTTCCATATTATTTGCTATATATATATATATATATATATATATATATATATATATATATATATATATATATATATATATATATATATATATATATGTACGAATGAACATGTAACGAGTGGTTATGACAGCTTACTCTAAAATCAATCGAAGGTGTCCAAAATTTCCAGAATATAATAGTATAACTCGATAAGCTATTAATATATTCTTTCACAATTTAAAACTGTATCACTCTACCCCCGTTTACGATATTAATTTTTCCACGTTCTCGTGTCGTACAAGTTTTGTCTCTTTTTCTCACAACTTTGGAAATTGGAATTGATTCCCTTGTTCTCTGAAAGCCCAATATAAGATTTGTTAAGTTAAGTTGAATTTCAGTTTAGCGTCCCTTTTCAGCAGCGAGGCTATATGAGACGTGGACCTACAGATTAACGTGGAATCCGAACCACATTAGTTCCCACCGGGAATCGAACCCGGGTCTCCCGCGCCAAAGGCGCGTACGCTAACCGCTTAGCCACAGAGGAGCTCTAATTTGTACCGAGCTCTAATATAAGCTAGCAGTTAGCACTCTTGAGCGATTCCTGGTTTGAATCCACTGGTGTGCCATCCTTGCTCAGACTTTTCCAAAGTTTTCCTCAATTTTATCAGCAAAAAATACCCGAATGGTACCTTTAACTACAGACTCTAACTAACAAGGAAACTTCTGGAGAAATCACTCGCCTGCAGAGAAACAAAGCATGGCATTTGAAAGACTAATTCTACTAATTACGACAAGCTAACCAAATTCCTGTACGATTGAGAACTCTTCGAGAGATTCAACTTGGAAGTTTATGTGAAAAATGAGTATATGAATATTTAAACGCGTTAAGTACAACATTACTCGCAACGAATATTGACGTACAAATTGAAATATATCGGGAGTAACAGAAGAAAAAACTGTTTTGCAATAACTAACAGTTTTGCTTGTTAAAATTAGTCATTCTACTGTCCACAATAATGAAAGGTTAGAGATGAAAATTAATCACTGTTGTTCTTGTGTTCTATGAAGAAATTACGCGGGCCAGTCTTCCTTGCACCATGAACATTTTATATATGTGCAATTGCGTTGCATCCGTCAAGGCAACAGTTCGTATAACAAACGCGAAAAGCAAATTCGACAGGTGATTCAAAAGGTATATAATTTGTTATACGTACGAACTCTTCTCTACCGTACAGGAATTTTATTAGCTTGTTGTAATCAGCATGAACTGGTCTTTCGAATGTCACGCTTAGTTTCTCTGCAGGCGAGTGCTTTCTCCTGAACTTCCCTTGTAAGTGTAACTTCCTTCTCCTTCCTTCCCCATTGTTATTAAGTTTGTTCACGTAATACATACTGTTTTCCTTTTCCAGGCAATTTCTCCAGATTAACAACTAGAATTATACTTACAAGGCAACTTCCAAATTACATCCTGTCAGCCTATGTTCCCAGTTCAATATTTGTAGTTGTATCCTGGTGCAGCTTCTTGGTTTTGCCTGAAGTAGTTCCAGGAAGAGGTATTATGATAGTAACAAGCCTTCTGTCGCTTATAACCATGTTTCAGTCCAACAGGTAGGAACAAATTATATTTATTATTATACTCTTTGACCGAGGCAGGTTATTTTTAATGTAGACCAAATTTAAATTTTGGGGAAGATTGCTTATTGATCTAAATATTCATGTCTTTGTGTATTGAAGGGAACAGACAAAAGATGTGCCAGTCAGGCATACACACACACACACAACAATAATAAAAGGAAAGGGATGCAACAAGAAAAGAGAGAAAGAAGACAATAACCGGTTTGAATATATCACCTCCATCAACGAACCTAACTTTTGATCCTCTGTATTCTACCCAAATTTAATGGTAATCCATCAAGTAACTCTTTAGGATATTTTGTGTCTCGGACGGACCGACATACAGTTTCTGACTCCCGGACGGACCGACACACATTTCTTGTCTTCCAGACGGACCGACACACACTTCTTGTCTCCTAGACGGACCTACACACATTTTTTGTCTCCCAGACGGAACAACACACATTTTTTGTCTCCCAGACGGACCAACACACATTTTTTTTGTCACCCAGACGGACCAACACACATTTTTTTGTCTCCCAGACGGACCAACACACATTTTGTCTCCCAGATGGACCGACAAAAACTTTTTGTCTCCCAGACGGACCGATACACATTTTGCGATACGCATACACGTGTTGCAATCTCTAAAAGCTAGATGTTTTCCGAGCAAATAGAACTGAACAGTTCATAAATAGTACAAATTAACTCTTTATTTAGTAAATTGTCGATCTTCAATTGTTTCTTTCGTAAAAACTAGTTATCACTCTTTCCTGTACGAGCTAGAGCCTCGCTATTTCAAGTGTGTCCCTGTTGGCGCTGCTGTCGATGTGTTTTCCCCGTACCTCCCTCGAAAGAGGAGGGGCAAGTTGCTGTGGCCGACAACCTTCAGTAGTGGGTGCGGACATGGTTGCCACACTAATTATTTCACCAACTTCGCTGCGCTTACTGTCTTGTTAGCCATTCTAAGTAGCCTACGATCTTCACTCCTCAAGACCAAACAACTGAAACAAATTGGCAACAGAGGTCATTCACTTCTTCCCCCAAAGCAAAGGGAAGATTACCTCCGTGAGAGGGCAATGGGTGGGTGGCAGAAGTATGTTTCACATATTTTCCGAGGGCATACTCGAAATAGAAAGTCTCTAGCTATGGAGATTTGTTCCCAATTTATTGACGAACAATAGGGCAGATCGGGGTTGATTGACGAACTGCATATAATTCCTTCATTAATTAGCATAATGAGCTGTTGCTGCTGTCATAAAAGAGCGATCTATGGATGCAGCTGCCACCTTCATATGGAATTTGTAACTTGCGGATTATGGCGTCTATTAGATAAAGAGTGTTCTTGCCAGTCTGAAATATTTTTTTTTTTTTTTTTAGTTCTCCGTTAAATCACAGAATCGTCAGTAATTGGAGTACAGAGGTAAGTAATATAGCATTAGTCAGATCTGAAATTTGTTTTTATGGATATTCAAACAATAAAACGTACATGCCAAACAATTGCTGAGTAATTACGACTTTGTTGCGCAACATGGACTTGCGGTTAGTTGGCGTATAGCATTTGGGGTTGGTTGGCAAGTGCGCCAAACAACCCCGTGTGGAATTTTATTTTATTTTACTTTTATTGTTACATTGTTTCTTTTATTGTTATGTTGTTTACAGTTCTATCAATCTTTTACTTCTATGTTATAGAATAGCATGCACGTATTGGATTACTGTCAAAATTTAGAAATCGAGATAAGACTGTATGCCGGACTCTGCATTTTCTGAATAGGCCTAATTCTCAGGGTCAAGAATATTTTGTATGTGGTCTTTTGTTACAAAAATAGAGGCCTAGCTATTGCTTTTTCTTTCTTTGTGGAAAGTAGGAAATAACTGCATTTCTAGATAATTCAGCTAAAACATATCTTAGTTTCTCTTAGCTACCTTGTAAACAGCGGGAAATAAACTACGTTTCTTGATAGTTCAGTTATTTTAATTACATTTTGAAACAATATGAAGAATTAACTAACCTACACCAAATCATATTAAAACTGATGCGGTTTGATAATCTTGTAGCTTTCAATGTCATGACAACCAAGCTAGAATGAAAGAAAGAAGTTTTCATATTTCATAATGCTGATTCTTTTAAATGTTGTGAATAAAAGTTATTCCAAACTTCAAATAGCCTACTTCATTGCAATATATATAAAATAGAATTTAGAAAAATAACGTTTATTTATAATAAATCCAATTTTTGTTTGTGTTTTGCTCCTATTTAAAAAGTATGCCAACTAGCCTCACAATATCAGCCAACCAGCCCCTTACTAGGGTTCAGTTGGCATACTCCATTTTAAAAGAAAGAAAATTTTATTTCTCGAAAAAACTGTAAGCAACAAAACAAAAATAAAAATTGAATTTATTAGAGGAAACATTGGTCTGTCCGTACACATCCATTACATTGCAATACAGTGCACCATCTGTTCATAAAAAAAAATTTTAAAAAATGAAAAGTTCGCCAACCGGCCCCGGTTTCCCCTATATGTAGCATGGTACATCATTTTTTGTAGGTAAGTTGTACAAACTGTGAGAAACGAAAATATTACATTTTAAATAAGATATGTACCACTATAGAAGCCTTGAAGCAGACAAAATATTTGTTACAGTGGAACCTGAAGACGTAAAAGTGATATTTCTCTTTATTTTTTGCAGTACTGAAACACCTCCATCAGTGCATATACAGTCTTTAGATCTGTGGATAGTTACATGTATAATATTTGTATTTGCCACATTAGTTGAATACGCAGTGCTGTTACTTCAATCAAAATTTGAGAAGAAACCGGAGACGAAAGCTGTAAGAATAACAGCACATAACGCTTTCACTACGCTTTATCCACGTCAACAAATGGAAACAGTTAAGTATAAGCAAGGATGTTATAAATAGAGGATGTGCCCATCTTCATCCTATTAAATCGATGAAGCCAAAAAAAAACCGAGCATCGGCACGTCTTATTGGCTACTCTCGTATCTGCCATCGTCTGATTGGCTGCTTTCGTTTCCGCTATGATTGTTGGCTCAAAACATTGCAATCTTATTGGGCGGAGTGGGCAGAGTAGGGGTGGCGAAACTGTGACGTATGGCTTCAAGATTTTGTTGTAAGGGCAGATCCTCTATTTTATAAGATCCTTGAGTATAAGACTATTCTACTTATCACTGCACTTCTTTCAACCGCCAAAATTAAGACAAAATTGTAGAAATTAAATTATTAAACTTACTGAAATGTCCGTTATCCGGAAATAGAAGTTAGGTTTATGGGAAATATTTAAAATCCTTCTTTCTCTTAGGCTACCAATTTTAATGAATCTGAAATGATTTTTTTAAAAGAAAAACAACATAATATCGCTTCTTCTTACCCAGTGTTTCTTCCAGACATTTAAAGGGGGTACTGCTTCCCCGGAACTCTGAAAGTGCCCCCCGGAGGAGATCAAAATTATACGTCTATAATATAATAATAAAATGGTATGATACCAACAATGCCCCTCCGATTACTAAGTGTGTCCCCCCGGAACATTTTTTTTTTTTTAAGAAACACTGTTCTCACCTATGCAGATCAAGGATGAATTTGGACTTAAACGGCAACGATATTGTCATTATTCATCTCAGTGACCTCGAAAACTATGATTGGATACTAATATCTGTCCTTTTCGATTACTTTTACATGCCATTTCCTCCTCTCACTCTCCATACCGATAAGAAATAAATTGGACATTATCATTTTTTTTTTTTTTTACATTATTTTTACATGTCATACCCTTCTTCATAACTTCCCGTCCCGTTGCGGAAAATGAGATAAAAACTAAGTTAGGTCGATTCATGTACCAAAAATCACAAGATTGGATGCAACGATCTAGAAGTTACATTACATTCATTTTCATCATTCATTATTACATTCATATCTATTTAAGTAAATTGTTCCTATAGAGTATAGGCAAACATTCTTATATTCATAAGGGCCGTTCAACAAATAACCGGAAAAGTTATATAAAAAAAATACAAAACTTCACCAAGTTTGTGCTTCTTTATTTTTTGGTGGTGCCCTACAACTATTATCAAATGGGCCTGGCACGCCTGCCTCGCGAATGGAATGCTGCAAATCAGTGAAACAAGATGGCGGTACCCTTGCATATTTTCACCGACGTGGAGTAGCGGAGTGCCATTAGATTTCTGTTATGTGAAGGGTTGAAACCAATCGAAATTCACCATCGGATGGTAGTGCAATATGATGAAAGTTGTTCGAGTCGAACACAAAGTATACGAGTGGGCAGATAAGTTCAAACAGGATGTAACAAGTGTTGAAGATTCGGCATGCTCAAGACGCTCTGTCTGTGCAGTCACGGAGGAAAACATTGCGGGAGTTGATGAGTTGGTGTTCGACTCAAACAACCTTCACCATATTGCACTACCATCCGATGGTGAATTTCGATTGGTTTCAACCAAAATCTAATGAAATCTCTGCTGCTTCAAGTTAGTGCAAACCTGCAGGGATGCACCACTAATTCCCAGTATCCCTTCGCGACGCAGGCGTGCCAGGCCCATCTGATAATAGTTTTAGGATACCACCAAGAAATAACAAGGAAGCATGAACTTTCTTAAAGTTTTGTAATTTTAACACAACTTTTCCGGTTATTTATTGAATGGGCTTGCAGTTCTGTTTAGTGTAACTACTTTTTTTTTTTTTTTTTTTGTACAAGTAAAATTTTTATTTCGTAAGAATGGTATTTCAGACCCTCTCTTTGTTCTCCAGCATTTCTACTATTCTCAAATTCAATTTTAATATCGTTTTCTTTTTACAACTATTTTTTTTAAGTGTTTTAGGTGGGGGGAGGATCATAGTATTTGCGACTACAATATCCTAGTGCTAAACTTTCAAATCAGAAGGAAAGTAAAATGTCATTATTTTATTGGAGTTGAGTATATAAAAACCGTTTCTTTTTTTTTAATATTTATTTTTGTCTGTAATATATAGAAAGGGTGTCCCATAAAGAATGCGGCTTTTGAAATGCTCACCATTTCTGGTCTAGTAAGTTGGGAATACTGAACCTTACATGATTTTCACTTGTTGTCTTTATCAAGGATGTTATAAAATAGAGGATCTGCCCATACGTATCTTCATCATATGGACTTACTGAAGCCTAAAAAACATCTGATCATCGTCTGAGCCGGCACGTCTGATTGGCTACTCTCGTTTCCGTCATGATTGTTGGCTCGAAACATTGCGATCTTAGTGACGCGGAGTGGGCATAGTAGGTGTGGCGAAGCTGTGACGTATGGCTTCAAGATTTTCTTGTATGGGCAGATCCTCTATTTTATAATATCCTTGGTCTTTATAGTTAACTAGTTACGGAGCGCCGAATAGCGCATGATTGTCGTCTATTTTTTGTACAGGTAGGAATTCTACTAACCATAAAGATAGATGAAAGTCGTGTAATGTTCAGTGCTGCCAACCCACTAGACCAAAAATGGCGGGCATTTCAAAAGTTTTTTCTATAGACTTTTAATTAAATTAAGCAGGCTTTCTCAACCTATTTCATTATCACTATTACACAATACTAAAGAAGTGATCTGTCGTAGCAGCTTATGAAATTAGTAACTTATGATCGAAGCTCAAGATTCACTACTACACTTACTTGTACGTAAATTGACTGTAAAATGCCTGCAGATATTATCTACTACCAATACTAAAGAAAACACATGACACTACTTATATTGTAAATTACACTCTCAGCTTCTACATCATATTTCCACTTTATTTCTCCATTAAAATCCGACTTGGTCTCTGTTATGACCATTACAACTAATACATAAACACCTCACATTAAGTGAATAACCTCTGAATCATGACCTCTTTTTTTATCAAATCCTCTTGCCAGCGAGCCCCCATAAATAATTTCCAGTTTGTAATAAGTTTCTTGATTAATTATTGTTGCTTACTGCTTATAGTTTTACATCAGTGCACCCTTCGTTTTGCATTCTACGTTAATCTGCAGTTTTTGTTTTGTTTGAATGTTTCTTGTGTTTTAATTTCTGTTTGTATTTTATTTATTTATTTATTTATTTATTGTATTTTAATCTGGTATTTGAATGTTTCTTGTATTTCAATCTGTAGTTATTATTGTATTCGAATGTTTTTTGTATTTTAATCTGCAGGTTTTGTTTCAATGTTGTTTTTTTTTTTTGTATTTTAATCTGTAGTTTTTCGATGTGTTTGAATGTTTTTTTTTTTTTTTTGTATTTTAATCTGCAGTTTATGCTGTATTTGAATGTTTCTTCTATTTTAATCTGCAGTTTTTTTATTGTATTTGAAATCTTTTTTTTTAATTTTAAGTTGCGGTTTTTGTTGTATTTGAATGTTTCTTGGTTTTTAATTTCAGTTTCTATTTGAATATTCCTTGTATTTTAATCTGTTTTTTTTTTTTTTTTTTTTTGTATTTGTAGGTTTTCTGTCTTTTAATCTGCAGTTTTTGTTTTATTTGAATATTTCTTGTGTTTTCATTTGGAGCTTTCTTGTGTATTAAAGTTCCTTATATTTTAATCTGCACTTTTTTTTTTTATTTATACAGTACTTTTCTAGTATTTGAGTCTGCAGTTTTTCACCAGTTTAATTGCTCTTCTCGAATTGTTCTTTAATAATTTAAAATTTTGTTTTGTATGTTTTGCTGCCTTTGACAATAAGTATAGAAATAAAAAATATATATATTAAAAGTAATCTTTAAATATATATGTTTCACTAATAGATCCTAATTGCATTTACCTTTTTCGCCTCTGTTCGCGACGCCCAGGTTGAGAAACCCTGAATTAAGATATAAATCAAACGTTCTATATTTAATTAAAAATAGCACAAATATAAAATATGAATACATAAACAAAACGTCTTGTATAAAAAATGTTAAATATAATGAATGGCATAGTCAAGTTTATCAATTTTATATATATATGTGTGTGTATATACAAGATATTCTACATGATTCATTATTTCATATTTATTTCAGCCTCCAAGACGAAAAGTTCAAATAAATGCACGTGTAACTTCAAAACTTCATTCTTGTATGAAAAGAGTTCGTTTTGCCGTTGGATATCGTTGCAAATCATCAAAATGGAATAGCATAGATCGTATATCATTTATTCTTTTTCCTGTGTGTTTTGTAATTTGTTCGGTAGCCTATTGGGCAATAAATCTCTCTAGACGATCCAACATTCTTGCACTAAATATGTGTACGTAATACTGAAAGAAATTTGGAATACATTATGTAAATAAAGTGATTCATAACAAAAATGTTTTTTTTGTGTGTGTGTGTGTGTGCGTGTGTGTGATTATTCTGTATCATAAGTGAAGGCTTGGTATAGATATACCACATTGACTTGAACACCTACTATCCATTTCATAAAGATAGGCCCCTGACTTGGCGGTGCTGCCGTGACGTCCAGTCAAAACTTATATTACATTGTCGTACCTCGTTGGAATTGTTGGAATGTTGTCTTTTCAATACTTAAGACATACAAATTTTCTTTGTACTGTGTAGTGAGAAAAAAATAGAAATTAATGAAAAAGTGTGTATTTTTTCGTACTTTTTTGGTAAATCAATGTTTATAGGACTATATCTCGGAAAGGAGATAACATGAAATAATTTCCTGTGCACCATATGTAGATGCATATGTTACCTGTAAGTTCTGAAAATTTCATCACTCAACACGTAGTAATTTTCTTGTTATTCAGTAAAAAGTGAGACATCATTATCTCTGAATTGCTGCGGTGTATTAACAATCTTAAAAAACTTTTAGAAAGATCTTAAAGTAGCTTTTTCAACCAAACTGTTTTGACTTGTTTTAAAAGATAAATAACCACAAATATGACATTATGATTTTCTCAGCTTTGCGCCCTTCGCTATCGCAGTTTATACGGAGTGCTACGTTGCCACATTTTCCTGGCGCGTATACACTCTCAGACGGACGGGTATTTAAACTTGTCACGCACACTGTCCGGCACTTTTTAGAGATATTTTTAAAATTTTATCTCCACAGATTTTAAACCAATTTCTTAGAAATTAACAGGATATACAGAAAATGTGCCAAATGTTCAAAATTAGAAAAGCAAACTCTTATTTTGTTTGGATTTGCATGTGATGGTCTTCGAAAATTTGTTGCTTTTTATCAGTTTTTCACTTACTGCACGCAGTACAAAATACACTTGCACAGAAACAAATACAAGCATAAACTTTATTATATGATACAACCTTAGTTGATATGTAATATTGAGTTTACACTTCACAGAAAATCTGTTCCACCACTTGACAGACATACTAATAGCTCTTGCGTAGTTGATTTGTAAAACCGCGTAAAGCTGGCTTCCGTACAAGGCTTATGTGAATAATTAGTGTAAAAATTTCCTTGTTTTTAATTAAAGTAAAACTCTTTCATTTAGAAAACAAAGATTTTTGTTTTAGTATTTTTTTCTTTTTCTCAATCTGCTGTTTTGCGTATTGATTCATAACTTTTACTACTATTCCTGGGAGAAGCTCATGTAGTTTGGATTCCACGTTAATCAGTAGGTCGACGTCTCATATAGCCTCACTGCTGAACAAGACGTTCAACTCAAAATCAATTCAACTTTTTTTTTTTTTTTTTTTTACTATAAAACTTCATCGGTAAAAACAGCTGAAACACTTTATATGCGGAATACTCTGTAGATAGCCCAGCATTTTGATCAATTTCCGGGATACCACTAAACAGGGGTATGCATTTACTTGAATTTTATCGCTCCAAGCTACATCAGAATCTGTCTTTGAATAGGAACGACACTTTTTTTCTCTCTTTCCCGGCGCAGCCTCAGGTTCACTTGAAACAGAGTTACTATCTTGTTCACTCCCAAATACGCCACTGAGCACAGAATAATCAATGTCATTACTATTCATTACTAACTCATAACCGTCTGAGTCGGAGTCATTCATCAGTTCTGCAATTTCATTATCCCTAAAAATTTTGTCTCTTCTTTTTGTAATACCACCGCTCGTAAAGGAATATCCATATATATATATATATATATATATATATATATATATATATATATATATATATATATATATATATATATATATATATATATATATATATAATAATCAAAAGCCACGACATATACTAAGGAAAATATAAATGCCTATTCGTCCGTCTCATTGCAATGAACCCATATGGTGTGAGTGCATGTCTAAGTTTTTGACGCCTACGAATTGAAGGGAAGTGTTGAAGACGTAATCAGTGCAACGTGATTAGACCCAAATACAGCCCTCGTCACCTACTCATTGCTTTGGTTTTTTTTTTTTTTTTTCGTTGAAAGAAAACAAAGGACCCATTCTGTGTTATTGTACATTCGGCAGTGGAATTGATCGCAGAACTTAGGTGAACACGTGATTGCCAAGGATACATTTCTTTTTAACCTTTAACATGTTCGTAAGCTGGAAAGTGTGTATACTGATACAGGATCTTGAGGTAGAAATGGAGCCATTGTTAATAAGTATACAGGAAGATAACAGGAGAAGCGATGAGTCAACAAACCCATTACGAAAGTGAATGAAGTAAATAGATGAGTTTTCGGATGTTTTACTTCAACGTTTTATTTCGATTAAATTGAGATGTGTAATGCATTATTATTATTTTTATGATGTTGTGAAAGGTTATAATAAATACTTTTTCCTATTACATTCTTATGAAGTAAGCTTCGCGCTACAAACTTCCTGAACGCGACAACACTGCACGACAGCGTTGCCGCACTTCCACTTACTGTATGCTGTTTCTTCATATAAGCGCGGGGAATTTAAAGATTGGGCTGCAACATGGCTCACCGCTTAACGCAGAGAATATGTTGAAGTAAAAAAAAAAAAATTAAAAAAATAAATACTCTACCAACTAAACCTTTTTATGTTAATAGTTTCAAATATTTGGAACACTAGACTTCCAAATTTTCGAACAGTGTTTTGTACGTTTCTCTAACTACCATGGTAAAGGAGATCAGAGCGTCGTGCATTTGTTTTAATTACACAAAAAGTATCAAGTGATGAAAATTGAACTTTTCACAACTTACAGTTAATGGATGCATCTACATATTGTGCACAGGAAATTATTTCACGTGATCTCTTTTCTGAGATATAGTCCTCTAAACATTGATCTACCAAAAAAGTACGAAAAAATACGCACTTTTTCATTAATTTTTATTTTTTTCTCACTACATAGTACAGAGAAAATTTTTATGTGTTAAGTATTGAAAAGACAACATTTCAGCAATTCCAACGAGGTACGACAATGCAATATAAGTTTTGACTGAACGTCACGGCAGCACCACGAAGTCAGGGGCCTATCTTTATGAAATGGATAGTAGTCTTCCGTTCCAGGTGCTGCTATCGGCTGAAGGAATTCCATTCCGTTTCGCTAAGGCTCTCTCGCTTAGCAACAGCTGAACCCTTATTGGCTCAATGCGTGGGTGTGTCGAGGGTCTGAGCTTTAGTTCGTATTTTTGCCACGGCTCAAAGACATTTTGGCAGCACTTTAGTTGTAGTAAAAGGCCATATTTTGCTATTTTTGCAAGAAATTGTGAATAAATGCCATCTATTTGTAATCTTTGGCCGTATTTGTCATTTTTATGGTTGCTTCTTTAAGTTTTGCTTGCCTTTCTACCGGAAATATAAGTGGCATTGCTTGCCCATATCGTGAAATGCACTCTTTCACCAGTGAAATGTGGAATTCAACGCTCCTCATCAGAGCGGATTAATCATTGTAAACCACCAAATACATGGAAATGAATGAATTCAAATGTTCTTACCTTTTTCAATTATGATTCTGACACATCCAGATAAATGCTTGAAGGTCAATTTCAGGCCTCAAACACATCTTAACACATAGATTTATGGAATATTTTATATATACAGGATGTTTCAAAACAACCCGACAACGTTTGGGAGGTGATTCCTGACAAAAAGTATAGACCAATCTGGATGCACAATGCTTCCTTTCGGAATTAAGGCTGCCAAAAACATGAAGAAATGAACTTTAAAGGCCCATAGCTCCAGAACTATGGGATCTACCGTAGTCGGGTCAAAACTTCACTTAGGAACTAGTATGTGCCCTATCCAAATATCCAAATTTCAGAGTCCTGCGGCACTTCCATAACAATTTTTATAGAGGTAGTTGGTGAGTACTTCAAATTAAATACCCGTAGCCGAACTACCTCTACAAAAATTGTTGCGTGAGTATCGCAGAATTCTGAAACGTGTAATTTTGGATAGCGCACATAGTAGTTCCTAAGTGAAGTCTTGATCCGACTACGAAGGTATCATAGTTTTGAGCTATGGGCCTTTGAAGTTCATTTTTCCATATTTTTGCTAGCCTATAACTCCGAAAGGAAGCATTTGTGCATCCAGGTTGGTCTATACTTTTTGTCTTATCTTGGTGTCAGGAATCACCTCCCAAACGTTGTCGGTGTTGTTTTGAAACACCCTGTATATATATTTCATTGATGCCAACATAATTGTCTATGAGCGAGGAGTAAACGACTGAGTCTTCAATAAACTTAAAATTAATGCTAATTGTTAAATTTTGTTACTATAAAATGCATGTTAGTGTCAAAATGATTTATGGAGTGACTTCTGAATTTCAAAAAGCAAGTGTCAAGGAAAGAATTGACTCTGGTATTAAGATTTAAAAAAAAAATCAATAACAGAATTAACGGAAGAACGTCCAACTTCCAAATCGTTCCACGACAGATGAATGAAGTTTATCTACTTTAATTACGTTCAGTAGAAGATTATGACACACAAGTGTGACAGAAATATTAAAGTCCCCACAAAGTGCACTTATTTTCATCAATACTTCCAACATTCTTTCAATCAAGGAAAATGCGTGTTTGATAAACGTAGACGATCGCAAATTTTGATTAATTCACTCATACATTGGAAAAATTGACTGATATACACTGATGTCACTGTTTTCATTTTTTTCTAACTTTGAAAAAAATGTTATTAATATAGTGTGGGAAATTCAAGAGCAAAATGGGAATTTCTCCTCCTCAAGATGGGATTTTATAACGTTTCAGGTTGGCATCACTGAATAGTGAACTATCTACTGTATGGCATGAATGCCTTATTAAGTGTCAGACTAAGGTGTGCCTAATATGAACTGAATTTTTTTATAGTTCATTAGGATAAGTTGCCCATTGTGGTGCTTTTGTGTTGGACACACGTACTTGAGCAAAGTCACTCTGTTTACTCGTGCACCACTAGCAGATGTAATTTTCCGACCAACAGTACGCTACACTTCAACCCGGAGCAGTAGGTCTGAAGGCCACACAAGTGTGTTTGTGCTGGTGCGTTTGATCCTTCTACATTTGCAGATATAATGTGGTCTCTTGAACAGAGAATTAAAACTGTGTTACTCTTTAGTGCTACGAATCGTTCATACAGTGCAACAGCACGGTTGTTGCATGAACAAAAAGTGCGCAACCCGATTAGTGTTTCTTCTGTATGCCATTTATTACTCCCCAAAGCCATGAAACTCTAGTGCTGCTACGGAGGAGACACAGATACAAGTGCTGGCGGAACAGACTGTGCATCCTCAACAGTCCATAACAACGGTGGCTCAAACGTGCGATGTCACGCAAAATGACCCACAGAATCTTAAAATAACAAACCTTCCATCCATACAAACTACGTATGGTCCAGGAGTTAAGTAAACATGATCCCGATATGCGTATTGAGTTTTGTGAACAGATGTGTGAGACATTGGCGCGTGAGACCATTGTGCTGACAAACAGGTGTTTCAGCGATAAGAGTACGTTATGAGCCAATGTCTAGGTCAACAGACATAACTGCCGATACTGGTATGACACAAATCCTCATGAATTTCGTGAAGGCAACACGCAACATCCACAGTAGCTGAATGTATGGGTATTCTTCGGTAATTACATAATCGAGCCCCTCTTCATCGATAAAATATTAACAGGTGAGAAGTACCTGGCGATGCTGCAAGAGTTTATTGTACCGTAGATTGTGGAGGTAGTGGAAGAGAATCCGCAAAAATTTGGAGATATTTCGCCTGTTCTTCAGCATGATGGCTGTCCTACCCATGTTCACCGCCTTTTACGTGACTATTGAGACAGTGTGTTTCCGCGACGATGGATTGGTCGTCGCGGCACCATTGAATGGCCAACACGTTCGCCAGATCTTGCTTCAACCGACTTTTTTTGCCGGGGCTATTTGAAGACTATGGTGTTCCGCATACAGCCCAACAGCATTACGAAGTTGTGTCAACGCATAGTTGATGTCTGTCATTCCATACCGATAATGACTTTGATCCGTGTTCGAAAGGGGTTCGTCCAACGTTTACATTACTACCAGGAGGTAAGAGGTGCACACTTCGAGCATCTCCTGCAGGAATGTGGTATGTCCCAAACGGTACCATGTTTGTCCCTGCTTACAGCTTTCCAATGTCTCATCGGCCGTACTTTATGGATGGCGGCCATGTTGGCTAGAGATATGCTAGCGACATGCAGTTTCCAGAACTAGTCTATACACGTGATTACCTTTCAAACGAGATACTACACGATGCGGGTTTGGTATTTAAAACTTTGGAGTTATCCCCTGTAACCCCCTTGGGCCTCATGCGGGATCTTATCAACATAATGTTGTATTTTATGTTTTTTGAAGTTTACAAAAGGTTTCATGTTTCTATTTGCCTTGGTTTCTTTAGGAGATGAGCCTTAGTGTTGGAAAATGAAATCTTTAAGTTTTACGGCCAACGTAAACCGGTTAGGCTACAGAAGACGGTGATGATGAGAGATGAATGAAATGGTGGAATGAAGAAAGTGGGAGGAAACGGGAGAACACCGAGAAAAACCACGAGCACGGTGTTTATCCACCACAAAGTCCACACGGCGCGAGCTGGGATCGAACCAGGGACCCCAAGCACCGGAGGTGAACACTACCGATGAGCCACCGGGCCCCCCTGGGCCTTAGTGTTATTCGTGGAATGCACTGTATATATTTGTAATGACTCATTACAAACTTTCAGCGGTCCCCAGCAAGATGTGGTTCGTAGCCGAGACTTAATAATAAAAAGATACCCTACCAATAAAAAAGTGATTCTGTAGGTCGTTCTGATTGAGTATCTGAATTTCCTGAAGATTTCCGATGCGGCTTTACAGTTGTTTGTGGTTAAGGCAATAATGGAAGACTTTCTCTAGATAAAGTGGACTAAAAAGGCTGACGTCACTACAGCTTACTATGAAAAGAACACGATAAAGTCACTTAACTGCCCCGATGTCCCATCCTTGTATGGCAACGACACACTTTGTGTTGTCATTCAAGTACAAGGAGTCCAGTCATACGGCTAGGTCAACGTTGATGTACAGTCAGCGACAAGTTCTTTTCGTTTGATTAAATTAGTTTTGCAAATAACTTCAGAATAGAAGGACAATTTGAGCAGTTTTCAGTAAATTAAAAAAAAAAATCTGTATGTTCCAGCCATATCAACGTTATTGCCAAAATACATTTTCCAAACGCAAAGAACTTTTGTTGCTGACTGTACAGGCAGGCGATTGCATGTGAAAGGGGAATTCATGCAATCCATTTTACAGATATACCTGTGAAATCTCCTCATGCCTTCTCCATGGGTTTTTCCGGGTTGCCGTCATTGAAATAAGCTTTGAAGAAACGACAGGCGTTCGAACTCGATGGTCTTTCAAACGGAATCGATTTCTCGAAATGTTCAAGCCAGTCTGCTTCACTGGAAACTCGGGCCGCGGTGACTCAGTAGTAGAGCGTTCACCTCTGGTGGATGGGGTCCCTGGTTTGATCCAGCTCGCGCCAAGTGGAATTTGTAGTGGACAAACACCGTGTGCTTGGGTTTCCTCGGGGTTTTTTCCGTTTCCTCCCACTTTATTCATTCCACCATTCCATTCATTTCTCATTGTCTCCTTTAAGGTAGCCAGCATAACCGTAGGATGTACAATTAAAATATTTCATTTCATTTCGTTTCAAATGCAGAGCGATAGCTAATAGACAGCAGCGGCGTAGCGTAAGGGAACGCCGGTATGCCCGGCATCATCTGTTGATAAGAAAAAATGCGTATTTCATTATATATAAATTGTTTGCTTGTTATTATCACAATTATTTCCACTGCAATGTTCTGGATGCCCTCTCTTGCCTTACATTGACAAGTTGAACCTACGCATGCGCGTCACTCAGATGCACATTTTCTGTCTTTTCTCTTGTCATATGCTATGTTCCTTGGGCATTCAGGCCAACTGCAAGCAAAGTTCCGGACTCAAGATTACAAATTTCTAGGGGCGACTTTTTAAAGAACGAGATTGAAGTATGATATGCGGAGAAAGAAGCTGCCCACGAGAAAGAAATAAAGGGAACTATATGGAAACAATGTTCATACACCAGCGGAGCCTAGTTTTCTTGTCACACGGTAGTGGTAAGAAGGAGCTGAGGTTTTCGTCTGCTTTCTGTCGAATGCGCATGCCCAACTACTACTCTCTTCATCCCTTGCAACTCTACATTTTGCTTTAGATATACGCTGGCGTATTCAAGTATTTCCAACTCTATATATCTTGAACTAAGTTATAGTTTCTGTACAGAACTTACGAGCGCTAACATCAAGGAGATAGAACAAAACAGAAATGGTTAATTCAATGCCTTTTTGAAGCATGCCGGTTATGTAAATAATAGACTGGAATAGTGGTGACGTCAATTCCTCTCCGTTACCATGGTGATCGTCATTTTGTTTTCTATACAAACGTGAGTGTGTAAATGAGGTGTTGTGTAAACAATGGCTGTGAAATTATTTAAAATTTTTAAATACTTTGAGAACGAAGTAAAGTTGGTGGAAAAAGGCGAAAATGCTTTTGAATCAAATCACTTGTCTTCCGTAATGTTATGGTAGTGAATTTAAATATTTTAAAGGCAGAATGAAGGCAAACGTGAAGAACTGAAGTAGAGGTAAGTTTGTATCCATTATTTGTTAATATAAATGCTTCGATATATTGCACAGAAGGGAAGCAAACCTTATGTAAAGATCGTGTTGATTTGTCTGTATCATATAATATTACAATTGTGTGTTCTGATCGAATCATATTTGCTCATTTATTTCCCTTAGTAATTTTACGTTTACGATTAAGAATTTTATGTTGCCTACAGAATATCGAAAATCTTTAGTAAAGAATTCTAGGATATTGCTTGTTCCATTTCTGCTCAATTACATTAATGTTTACAATCAAATACATAACATATCATCATTTATGCGTTATTTCTCAGCCTTCGCTCGTGTTTGTATAGAAAATAAAATGGCGATCACCATGGCAACGAAAAGGATGTGACGTCACACTATTTCAGTCTATAGTATAAAATAGTTATGCTTTAATCGTAATTGTAATCCTAATTAAAGGCAAACTATTAATCTTCATAAATATATAGTATGTCCAGTGGCGTGGCCAGAAACTCTTTGAGGGAGCTCACACACACAAGCATAAATATAAAGCATTCTGTAGAATCACGGTCACCAATCTGGTAGACCAAGAAAGCCAGTACTCCTCGCCCCTCGTAAGGATTGCTTGGGGCCTTCAGTCACTGGCACATATCCCGGGGAGATGAGGAGGACATGTCCCCTCCAATCTTGGAACAGGGCGGCTGTTCCCCCAACTATCCGATTTGAAATTGTGATGATTTGTATCCAACTGCCACAAAGGAAAGCAAGATGAAATTGACGTCCCTTGACTTATTTTATTTTTAAAAAGAATCGTATTCTTTAATATTTCATTGTCATTAATTATTGTTAGTTTCTTTGCAGCTACTTGTTTAATTCCTGTAACGATTCCTATAATGCTATTGTGATTATCATAATTTTGCTTAAATAAGAGTATTGTTACGTCATACATAGTTGATTTTCTTTCATAGTTTTGGGGAAGTCATTATTTATATTATTACAAAACAAGTGTCCTAAAATTTTAATGTGGATCATTGTGGATGAGTAAATAGAAACATATCAATTATAAATATGCATGTATTCAGATTTCAGAATGTGTTCACGGTACTGATACGTATTAATTTCATTTACATCGCCTGGTATATAAAATACAACAATTCACCTCAGAAATCAGATTAATCTACCGTAATATGAATCTCATCTCCCCTCCCCCCGAATGAGCCTCAAATATGCCCTCCTCCCTCAAATCTGCCTTCCTCCCAATGTTGAAGACAACTCTGCTCCTCTGATCCTCCACAGCATTGTTTTTCAACTTCATAAATATTTTGAACATTGCTTTAAAAAATGGGAACGGTCTTATCCGTTCCCCGAACGTTGAAAACAGATTTGCGCCCCTGCCTTCAGTATCTGGATATCTGACAACGAAATACATACTCAGAAACAGGCCCCCAGAGCTGGTTTAAGTGTTTTCTATTTACATCTTCAAATGATATACGTATACACTCAGGCCCATATTCACGAATGGGCGTCTGAGTTTCGGACTCAATATGACAAATTTCTAGAGGTGACTTTTTAAAGAACGAAATTAAAGTATGGTATGCGGAGAAAGAAGGTGCCCACGAGAAAGAAATAAAGGGGACTATATGGAAACAATGTTCATACAACAGCGGAGCCGAGTTTTCTTGTCGCACGGTAGTGGTAAGAAGGAGCTGAGATAATTGCTTATTGGCTTCTAACGTAATCCACGCATTTGCTTCTGTATACCCCACTAGACCACCAATTAGGGGGCCTTCCCCCTAAATTTTTTAATAACCCTATATTTCCCATCGGTATAGCTATGTATTGCCGATTTTAGTAGTATTGTATCGCACAAGTGACTAACTTTGGCATCCCCATTTCGGAATACCACGCTATACGCTACTGATAGACAGGGCTTCTACATAAGAGCAGAACGGCTGGTAACGTTACAATATTTCTTAAGCAAGTACAAGTAACAAGTTTGTTACCATAAACATAAAACAATCTTACAAGGAACGGAAATGAACCTGTCATCCGGACATCCGAATCAAACCTAGTCCATTCGATAATCATAACAAAGATATGTTCATGCACCCAAAGAAAAAAAAAATCCATGGGCAACAGAGTAAATCCCTGGGGTCGATTAATCCTGTTAGTATAAGCTAGTATAAGTTATAAAATCGCAGACTCGCGCTAAAATAACTATTGCATCAACATTGTTCATTGGAAAGTCATGGTTTATTGTTCATTCTCTTCAGCATGAAACAGGCTTTCCAGAGGTGCTATGTATTGGGGACCATAACGTACTTGAACAAGCAAAATTGGGAGAAATCTCTCCTATCAACTTTGGATCTCTCTGGAGTAGCACCAAGTAAAAACACACAATCCAAATGTATCTCCAAAATACTATAGGGGTTAAGAAATAAGTGTATTAAGTTTTGTGTTGTTAGATGGAATAGATATGAGGGAAAAGGTTGAATACCAATACACGTTTATTGAATGGACCAGGTTTGATCTGGATGTCCGGATGACAGGTTCATGTCGTTTCCTTGTTAGTATCCTGTCGTCTTGATAGCGCAATAATCGTTACCTGATTTTGTTAGTTCAGAAAGAAACGTTAAATAATCCTGTCATCCTTGAACTGATACTTGCTTCAACTTTACGGCACTACATTAGAGTTAAAATTGCGGAAACTACTTCAAACAATGAGTAACATACAATGTAGTACGTTCACATGATGATAATAAGTGTATATATCTGTTTATATTTTCTTTATTAAAGTTATACAAATATCACTGACATGGGAATTGATTTTGAAGGAATGCACACAAGTATTTAACAGAATTAATTGACACAAAATATAAGAAAAATCTGGTACGATAAATACAAAACTAGAATGGATTTGAAATATTATGTACGAATGACTGCTCAGAATTAAAAGGAAAAAAAACTTATACAGTAAAACATCGTTAATCCGGACTAATTGGGGAAAGTTGACCTGATTAACGAAACCTGATTAACTGAACAAACCTAAAAGAACAGTAGAAAGTGGATTAAAACTGTTTATAGCAAACAAAACAAGTTTATTATGGTGTATTTAAAGGGCATAGGCCTAGATACGAGGGTAAGTCAACTGAAAACCATAAAAGTAGAAATAAAAATCCGCATATGGCGCCAGTGAGCTGTAAGTTAGCATGTCTGTTTACGATAGTATGCCGGATGTCTCCTAGGTGGCAGCAGCCGGCAGATGCACAAACACCGGCGCAACAACAGTTCCAAAATGGCAGCCCCACTAGCCACATGCACCAGCGAGGAGCAGCGTTCTGTGATTCGGTTTTTGCGAAGTGAAAGTGTGAAACCGATTGACATTTTTAGTCATGGATCGGCACATCATATTGTGAATGATGTTCTCCAGTTTCATAAGGTGCAAGTTGGGTGCCCCGACAACTGACTCCTGAGCTGAAACAGCGACGTGTTGATGAGTGCGAAGACCTTTTGTGGCGTGCTGAACGTGACGGTAATGCCTTCCTGTCACGAATCGTCACTGGTGACGAAACATGGGTGCATTACCATCAGCCTGTAACAAAGCGAGCGAGCAAGGAGTGGCGGCAGGAAGTTCCACTCCGATGAAGAGGTACGCAACGCGGTGCACGAGTGGTTGCGCCGTCGCCCAAAAGACTTTTTTTCTGCAGGTATTCAGGCTCTTCTGAAGCACTGGCGGACTTGCATTGAACGAGGAGGGGACTATGTTGAAAAGTGATTTACTTCTGTACCCTGTGTGACCAATAAATAATATTTTTAAAAAAATAATTATGGTTTTCATTTGACTCCCCCTCGTACATACACCACTACTGTATTGTAGAATACTGTTTTCGTTAAAAATGGTCAAATGCAGTACAGTATTCTTAATCGTCACGAAGCTATCTGACAAATGTAATTGTTAACTTCTAGATGCATTTAAAACCTTACTTTTTTTTTTAGACTACACGAAATTAAGATTCATAGGGGTCCGGATTAACCTTGGTTTATTGTACTTAGCATTTTCATCGAAACTGTGAATGATAACTTATTTCTTTCTAAAACTGTATTAGACAGGTGTACTTGGTAAATAACTCTCATACATCTCTGAAAAAATATTTTGTTCAATATTCATATTTAAAAAAGAACATAACAAAAATGTAATACGACAAGGAGCCCGAAAATACCTTTCCCCAGACGACTGTCGACAGAGGTGAGGTTACAAGACCAAAAATAGCATGTGACATTAAAGATCAGACGTACACTTATTTTTTCATGTAAGTACCACGTATATTGAAATGTTTGTCATACCAGTCTACAAGCTTCAAAAACCTTTCAAGGAAAAATTCAGGGCTCTGCATACGAAAGAAGCGTCGAACAGCTTCTGTGACTTCAGCATTGCTTCCAAAACACCTGCCGCCGAGAGTTTTCTTCAGTTAGAAGCAGATGGAAGACACTGGGTGCGAGATCAGGACTGTATGGTGGATGGGCAGTGACTGGATTGGCAACAACATCTGTTTTGACATCACATTATGAATTTCTGCTCCCGATACTCCACGTGCCCATTCATAGCGGACAACCGCTCGTACTTCCTCTTTTTACCACGACGTCGAAACGCGCATTCTCTGCATAGCTACCACGCTCAGACTCAGAGACTCGTCTCCGCTTTGCGCAGGCGCTCTGACGGCCCCATCTGGAGGAACGCAGGAGAACGATACACACTTGTGTCTGGGAGTGTTGCGCGTGCAACCGTTGTCTTGTTTTACCAATTGCTGTTCGCTTTCCTGGGGTAAACGAGATGGGAAACTTATTTTCGGATTCCTCCTCGTCCTTATTTACGAGTAACAGAAACAAGTGACTATTTCATTCGAAACCTTTATAAACAAAGCCCTCTGCCTCCTCTGTATCGCAACAATGAGTGTCACCATTATTTGAATCTTCAGTTTTATTTACACATTCTACCCACCGCCTAAAAGCGCAAATACAAATACAGTGAAGAGGCAGTTTACAAACCTTGCTGGGGTAACAGAAAACAATAGTTGTTATAAATAATTATCGATTTATATGAACATAAATATTTACCTGTTATTCATAACATCATAAAAACATGTTTACGTGAATTTTAACCCTACTTTTCTTTGCACCCTCGATGCACACAATAAGTGGGGTGCCTATTTCTTGTTACAAAAGGCGATCTAATTGTGTTCACCCGGCCTATTTCTTGTGTTCACCTTCGCAGGTAAATTTCCGTACTTTAAGAAGTCAATCTTATCTGGATTTAAAACTTTCGTTTTCATTACGGAAATTTATGTGAATTTAGTGAGTTACCAAAATAAGACTTTATCTGTACCTATCGCTCTGTTTTGTTAGGCATTATTGAGTGTATCCTATCCTAACATTCTTATATTGTCTCAAAAGTGTAGCAAGAAACTTATTGGTCAACCATGATATTGCTACCATTAACCTAATGCATGCAATTTTCCATTACCAGCCATCTGTTTAAGTTACGCAATATCCGGTGTAACGTTTTCTACTTGGTAAAAAAAGGAATGAGAGTTAAAGTTACTGTGGATAAAATAAATACAATTTTGAATAATTTTACGTGTCCAAAAAATGGTAGATTCGCCCTATTTTCAGACAATCGTTCACTCTACAAATAAGTTTATGCAAATTCGAGATTCACGTAAGTCACTCTCTTACACCAGAAAATGAAAGATCCACCCCATTTCATTCCTCAAACATTCAACCTAGAATTGCTCCCTTTAGACTACAGGATAATGATAATATCCTACGATAGAAATTAGTGAAGAAAAAAAAAAAAAGTTCAAGGAATGGCAATCCTCTTAAGAACAATCCTGGGAAAAGCTCGGTCAGACAAGTATTCGAATTCAATTCACTAACGTATTAGAATAAAACAGAAAGTTACCAGTAAAGTAGTCAAACTTAATTCAGATTTAAAATGTTCCCTGAAAACATTGAAATAAAACACAAAAGTCTTCTGATCACTTGCACTGCTAATAGCTCGAACTTCGATCTCTCGCTTTAAGGGCGGAAGTCTTACCGAAGCGCGCACAAGACATTGAGTGGCAATGTTTCTAAACTTATTAAGCCATTGATAACACTATTAATTTCCTCTGCTGCAGTTAGTTCAGTCAGTTCAGAACACCTGCCAGGTGACCGAGACTCGAGTCTTTGCCAGTTCACCGAACAGATTATATTTTTTTTTTACTTTTCCGTTGCATATACGAGGGTGATTCAGAAAGTAATGCCTCCAAGCATGGCCAAGAATATTGCAAACACTCTGAACTGTTTATCATTCATGCATTCATGTTTAAGGTATAGAATATCACTTGTTTCACCTTCCTATCTCTTCTCGTTCAAGAGTAATGGAGCAATCCATGGCATTCAGTGGTGACATTCGGTTGAAAGAGCGCGCTGTCATTGAATTTCTCACTGCGGAAGGTAGTGCGTCCAGGAACATTCATCGTCGGCGACGGGTCGTAAATACGGTATTACGATCCGGAAACAAAGCGTCAGTGAATGGAGTACCGCCGCACCTCCTCTCCTCCGTCAAAAAATTCGAAGTTGTCCCATCTCTAGGCAAAGTGTTGTTGACATTTTGCCTCATCCTGCCTATAGTCCGGATCTTGCGCCCTGCGACTTTTGATTATTCCCCAAACTTAAGGATCACTTTACGAGCCAACACTACCGCTGTGATGCAGAGATGAAAGCAGTAGTTCGACAATGGTGTCACCAGCACCCACAACCATTCTTCGATGACGGCATGAAAAAGCTTGTTTCGCGTTGGCGCAAGTGTGTTGCCCGTAATGGGGACTATGCTGAAAAATGACGCCACTATTTGTAGCTGACATTACACGCTTTCCAATGATAGCTGCATCGGTGCCATCTGTCAAACACAAATATAGGTATCACCTTGGAAGCAATACTTTCTGAATCACTCTGGTATATTAGTATTATGTGAAAATAAAGTAACGTATTCATCCTAACTTGTTTTTGATATACATCCAGATGGATGAAGAAGTAACGTTTCATCTTTACTACTTACTGTGATTGGCAAACTGTTTTTCATCGACATAAGTAGATATCAAAAATAGATCTTATAAAATTAGTTTAGAACACATATGTATGTAGGTAAGAAACGCTGAGCTTTCGAGCCATAAGTGGCTTATTCTCATAGTATGGAGAAGAAAATCTACAAAGCAAAAGCGTCTATTGTGCTGCCAAAATGTCTTGAGCCGTGGCAAAAATGCGAACTAAAGCTCACACCCCGACACACCCACGCGTTGAGCCAGTAAGGGTTCAGCAGCTGCTAAGCGAGAGAGCCTTAGCGAAAGAGAGTGGAATTTTACCAGCTGATAGCAGCGCCTGAAACGGAAGACTAGGTGTCAAGTCAATGTGGTATATTTACAGTCGCTTGATTTATTATTAATGGTGTTCAGCGTCCCTCTTGAGCAATGAGATTACATGTTACGTGGACCCACAGCTTAAGGTGAGTGGAAGCACATGAGATCCCACTAAGGAACTAAACCAAGATTATACGCCAAATAATGTTAAACCATTTACACGCGAGAGAGCCCTAAGACGCTCGGTCATGTGCCATTAGTCAGTCTATTAAGAAAGAAAAAAAAAAAACTATCCAGGACCGTTAGGAAAACATAAAAGAGACTACGAAGAGGGAATACGGTCCGACCGATGAAGGAATAGCGACAGCAAAACATCAAACACAGAGTATTTCAAAAAGAATGATCTAATTTTGAAAGTTCATATGTATTGATAAAAACATACTACAAAAATAGGACAAATTGAAAAATACTCACAAAATCTTCATGTTTTAGCTATGCTATTACAAATGTTCTATGTGCCCACCAGAAGCAGCAGGAACAACATCTAGATGATAGCTAAATTCGTCATAAACTTAGGTCAGCGAGGCAAAATTGGACTCTTTACCTTTGCACAAGCACCCTGTTTCTTCAAATTGGCGATATCAATGACGAATATTTTGGGGTGCACGCGGATCAATGCCGAAACACCGTCGAGAAGCACGCTGGACCGAAATCACTAACTCCGCCTTTGCAGCACACAAAACGCTTTCTGTTGAGCGGATGCCATCTTACTTCTGCCTGACAGCAAACTGAGGAGACGCACTGACTGACATCTAACAACGATTTTCTGTAACTCTAGGGCACGCCCATTCAAACAATACTCATTTCCTTGCGGGCATGTTCCATGTTCCGTAATTATTACCGTCCAAAATCAGGTCATTCTTTTTGAAACACGGTGCTTGCGGGCATGTTCCATGTTCCGTAATTATTACCGTCCAAAATCAGGTCATTCTTTTTGAAACACGGTGTATAATATTAAATATAAAATAACTAATGCAACTCGATTCTCAAACATGAATATTTAATTTGTGTGATTTATTGAAGTAACTGTTTGTGGTTCGTATAGCTAAAAGTTGTCAAGCTACCCTGCCTTCAATATTAACTTTTCCATCCATTGGTCTGTTTGTGCCTCTAAAAGAACTGTTTTTCAATCCAAGTTTCTTACGATCTTTTTGCTGTATTTCACATCAAGGATCGCCTTTCGATATATACATAAATAAATAGCTTATCACTTTAAAATGTAATTTAAGTTATATATGTAGTACATTAAATAAAATTAAAATCCTTGCCTGGTGTACTTTCAACTTTAAAAACAAATTACAATTAAAAACAAAGAAGAAAACTTATATTTCGTCCAGTTACATTTCGTTTCACCTTCATTTTCTTACAAAATATTCTGGTGACGTCTGATTATTTCTTTCAACAGCCAGCGACAGAAGTTTCGCTCTCAATTCAAAACAATACATTTGGGGAAAATTCAAAATTTTCAACGTCGGAAACGAACGCAGAAACGTTAACGAACAATATTAGGGCTTACTTTCTCAGTTTTCCAAAACAAGATACATGGATACATTTCGAACAAATCTTAGTCCATCCTCATAGCATAGTGCATGAAACACAAGCTAAGTCAACTTAATGTATTATGAGCATCCACAATGTATTACCAAAATATAGCAGCTTCCTAGCGTTCTGTCTGACAAGTTTCCCGACTAGCTCCAAGCACCATAGTTGAAATATGAATATACCATGCAAGCAGAAGCTTGGAGCAGTATAATACAGCAAGAAGGCGCTATTTAACGATTGGAGAAAGTAGTACAGGTAACTCATGAATAATTCTTGCGCTCTCTGTTCTGTTTTCTGTAACTTTCGTTCTTTACAAGACAGTATTCTTCTTTGTAAATGATGCAAATGCATGAACTACTCGATTTTGTAACACGTAAAGAGTGAAAAAGTGATTGACTGGACTAGGACTCGAACCCGGAACCTTCGGCATAAGGTGTCGATGCGTTAACTACAACGTCACCCAGTCCGCTCCCCAGAACAGCCATCCACTCTCTCACTCTCGAAGTCGGTGCCCTCCACTCGGACCACGTGGGTTGTACCACAGACCCCCTACTGAGATTGGACAATCATGTGTCCTTATACCCCAACACCTTATGACGGTTGTGATTTCATATATCGTCGTTGTGCCTCGAAGAACCGCTATGTGACATTTTTTTTTGTCGAAAATGAGTTATGTCGTGCAAATAAACCTGAAAGCAGTCAGGCAGCGTCTCTTTTAATGTGAGAAGTGAATATTCAATTGTTTCGCCACAATAATGAAAAATTAATAGATTGAAATTAGAGGTTTCAGGTTGTCATCACGTACGTACTGATTAATGTATACAAATCCTCTATGTGCTTATAAAGGCGCAAAAGGTGTTACGTAAACACAAAAATAGTAATATAATACTTTTGAAGCAAGCTACAACAATTTCCAGTGCATAGTATACACTGAACCAATTTAATTATATTTTTCAAGTGTTTCCGTGTACTGTATTTGGCAAAATTTTAAGAGTTCGAAATGTTTTTTGCTTCTCCTCAAAAGTTGTTGTTTTAACACATAGTGATTCTTCGAGGCGCAGCGACAATACACTAATGAAACGAGAAAACAACCTTCTTTTAATTTTACACACCAAATCCTCTATAGGTGCGAATCCCTGGTCCGAGTTCCTGTCCAGTCAGTCACTTTTTCACTCCTTGTAAGTCGTTATGTAATTCCCACCTATAGAGGATTTAGTGTGAAAAAAAAAAAGGTCGTTTCCTCCTTTCATTAGGACTCGATTTTAATGCATTGATTTCTGAAAGTTAGTCCCACGGTTCTGCGCTGTATGCAAATATAATGTAATTTTTAACGTCCCACGATTCTGTCTTTGTAATCTTTAACGTCCAATGATTACACCTTTTAGGCTAAAGGAGTCAGATCATTAATTAGGAAAAAATTGTTGGAATAACAATGTGGGAGGAAATGGAAGAACCCCGAGAAAATCCATGGACACGAAAACTGTCCACCACAAAGTTACATGGTCTGAAAACCTGGGAACAAATCAAGGACTCCACCATACATTAGATGATAGCGCTCTGCCATATAATCCATCATGCCATCCCGCCTACTTTCTTATCAGGGTGTCTACTAAAATTTCAAAATAAAATTTCGTAACCTTTTCTTTGCCAAACCATAAAATTTCGTAACATTCTCAAGAGTGAATTTGGGTACGAATTAGAGCGAACTTTCGTGCAAGCGATAGAAACGTGCGATTTGGTAGCGTATAAAGCCGACCATAGACATTTTTGGTAGTGAATTTCGATGTTTTATAGAACACAATTTTCTAGTATGTACTTATATTTGTACACATACCAAAAAAGACCCAAAAGCTCAATTTTGTGACCTTTTCTTGACTTTCATGACAGTTATCTGATTCCGTGACTTTCGTGACCGATAGACACCCTGTTTATGTAAAGGAGACGATGAGAAATGAGTGGTAAAAGGATAGGGCATAACACATCCCGAACGGGATTCGAACCCACGATACATACATACACAAGAAACATGCAAGATACTTCAATCGCAGGCTGGTCTGGTAATTGCAGTATGCGATATGTTTCCTTTTAGGGTTCCCAAGGCTCTGTATGGGTATGAAATCAATTTCGAACTCTGGAGCGAATTCGCGCCATGCTAATTCTAATCCTATTCTAAATATATATAAAACTACACAAACTGAAATAATATAACGGGTACATCCGCCTGACGTGGAAAGTTGAAATTTGACGTGAATGTAGCTTTTCGGGACTAACTCACAGAAAAATTGCTAAAAGTGAATATTTTTTAATTTTTAGGGAGTCTAAAGGGGGCATGAAGAAATTCCCCATGCTATTTAAATAGGCCTTTTTATGGACCCATAATATCATGTTTCAAGTACTTGGAATTGGAATAAAAACTTGAAATTCGGTATGCTTGTACGTTTTCGTTAGCATTACCTAAAAAAAATCACCAAAAATAAAAATTCCCAACTGTAGAATGGTTTTATGGAGAACTGAAAAAAATCTTCCCATGTTATTTATATAGGACGTCTTCTACACCCCAAAATATTTAGGTACTTCCGGAGGATTAAAATGATGAAATTTGGAATAATTGTAGCTTCTGGGACTAATCCACAGAAAAGAGTGCCAAAAGTCAATATTTTTAGTTTTTAAGGGGCCTAAAGAGAGGATGAAGAAATTCCCATGTTATTTGAATGGGCATTTTCTTGGGATATAAAATATTATCTTTTAGATAGTTGAAATACGAAAAAAAAAAAAATGAAATTTGGTAGAATTGTGGGTTTAAGTGCGAGGCCGTGGCCGAGCAAACGCGGGGGACTGGGGGGCGGAGCCCCCAGCTAGCCTTAAAATATATACTGTACTTAAATTATCAAATTCAAAATTTAAATTTCTGATTATGAATTCCGAGTTCGACGGTTTGGGTCGGCCATCACTGTTCTCTCTCTTTTTATAAAACAGAGGTACATTACCATCTATTTTCTTCTGGTTTCTCTTTTGTGTTCATTGATAAATTGGTGAATGGGTTAATTAAAACTTATACTTACACAATCAGACTCGGATTTTTAAGTTCAAATACCTCCCATTTGTGTGTGTGCGCTTTATTTTAACAACCCAAATTTTCTAACGGAGACAAATAATTAATGAAAGTAAAAGACCCATGAACGAATTGGTGAAATGAGGATGTGGAAGAAAGGGAGAATCCTGTAAAAACTCATGGATACGATGTTATTCGCCACAAACACGTGGGATCGAACCAACGATCTCTTTGCATCAAAAGTGCGTGATCTACTACTGAACCACTGTGTTTCCTCCTCTTCCCCTACAATTTGCTCCATCATGATGGTGTACGTCCCCATCAGGGAACATGTACCGAAGATTTGCACACTAACTACTCGGATCATATGAGAACATATAATTATATATATATATATATATAATTATATATATATATAAAAAAGAGGAAGAAAAAACTTTTGTCGCTGACTGTGCGGAAACGACTAGAGTAGTAAATGAAGTAACCATAATAAGAACCAATATAAATGCATATAAAAATGGCAGTGATCAGGGCTCGAAAAATCCCGGGCGCCAGGTCACCTGATTTTCAGGACTGGTGTCTTAGGTCAGAACAGATTTTTCCGAGGAGTGGCAGTGATTGAACTTTACCTTTTTTTTACCTGTTCACGTAAACAAGTGGCAGACAAAAGGCAATGATCATGCCCTTGCATGTTGCTGTTGGAAATGGAAATCCACGAGACACTTGCGAGGAAATCCTCTCCCACACGCAGGACACGCAAACGGTTTTTGGCCCGTGTGACGTCGCAGATGATCTTGCAACGAAATTTTTTGCGTAAACGTCTTGCCACATATTGTACACGCATAGGGCCTGATGCCTGAATGAATCCTTAAGTGAGGTCCTAAATTCTTCTTATACCGAAAGCTTTTCAAACACAACGGACACTGGTAGGGCTTCTCCTTTTTAACATCTGTACGATTGAGTTTTTGCAGCTCCGACAGCCGTATACTATCACCACCACCAGGGTCCACTAGGGACAATGATGAACGGTTGATACCCAATGAACGTTTCGTCTGCTGCACTAGTATCTCACTTTGGTTTTGTTTCACTGACACACCACTTAACATCTCACTATTTCTCACCGGATTCTGGGAAGACCTGGAAAGTAATAATATTGAAAACAGACATGATCAACATTTTTTTACATCAATACACTCGCTACAAATGAAATGAAAGTGAAACGGTGACAAAACTACTAAAATTTATGTAAAAAAAAAAATATATATTTAACAGGGTGTCTACTGAGTTTCATTTTCAAAATTCCAGTATTTTTCCCGTATATTCAGCAAAATTCCAGTATCTAATACAATGATTTTTTAAAAAGTTCTTTAGGAATAATCACTCTGTTGATGATTTCAGGTTTGTAATTGTTTTACCATCAGAAGAATATTTTATTTTTAATAAATTTAGTTAACCTTGATTTTTTGAAATACAATGTTTTTTTAAACATTTTTTTAAAGGACCACCCAACTCCTCTCACAGCCATTGCTTTAAATGTCTAATTACAAAACGTATACAACTCTTGCTTTGGAAAAATTTACAATCTCAATGGCAGTGGCGGCGGTTGGACGTTAAAAGTGGGAGGGGGGGGCAAGATATGATCTGAATATTTGTATTTCAATCTTAGTTTCTCTGGTTGTTTCTAACACTTTGTTTAACGAAAGGTTGCATAACCAATAGGATAGTATCTTTTTCAATTAAAATACCGTATATCGTATTTTATATTCTATTAAGTAAATTGACAAGAGCAACGTAAGTGGGTACTAGTCCTTTGTACTCTTAAACAACGAAGGTGTAAGAACAGATTTGATTCCTTGCTCGTGAACATCTTAAAATTCTGTCTGGAAAATTGTGTGATCAGATTATTTAATAATAAATTTGCAAAACAAATAAATAGAAAGGATAATATTAATCATTAATGAATAATAAGGCTTGTTTTGCAAAAGTTATATTGAGACTGGGGATTAATGAACAACTCATATTTTTAATTCCATACATGCTATTAAATGTATGTTATTACTCTTAGAAAATTAAATACTTTAAATACTATGCTAGGACTTTAAAGTAGTATTTGCTTTTGCAGCTTCCCGAAACATGTTCGTTTCCATTACGTGCAGTTTTCACTTTTTTGGAACACATCAAAACACAACAATACTTAGAATCACTCCACACTCCAGTTATACAAAATAAACCCAAACCTAGAGTTGAGTTCACTAAATTTAATTGTCTATACACTCGCACACACTGGCGTCTCTGGCATGTAAAATTTGGGGGTCGGACATCAAAGAAAGTGATTTAAATGGTACTACCTAGCCCAACCTGTTTATTAACTTCGATTCCATTTGTTACCTTTCTGCTTACCTTCACGGACCCCCTAAGGTATATCAAGAACTCGATTACAAACGTTGCACAGCCTGAATATTATATTCCAAATAAATATATTTATTATTATTGATATGATATTCTGTCGTTAATAAATAAATTAAATTAGAATAAAATATTGAATATTTTGTACTTCAAAATATTGGGGGGACGCGTCCCCCTCGTCCCCCGCCAGAGACGCCCGTGTTTGCACACCCCTAAACACACCACTTCAACATATATTACACTGCAAAACAATGAAAAAGGTAGAAGTTCTTTCTTATTACTCTCTATTTAATCAATATTATTTTTACTACATAGAAGAAAATATATTTTAGGAACTGTCAATTTTTGTGTAATTAAAGAATAACTTGTGAAATACTTTTCTTTTTTCTCCGAAATGTTCTCTCAATTAGTTTCAAAGCGGCTGACTTACATATCAACCCCTTGTAAGAAGAAGTGAAAATATGCTGGAATTGTTGTGCTCCAATAGGTTAATTTTTGGGTTATTTTCCGCCGCAATTAAAACGCAATTCCTGTAGCTTTCTTAACTCCACGGGAAGACAGCCAATATGTACTCACGCAATGGCAAATATTATATGATACCATTTTTTCTATGAAACAGTAATACATACAAAAACTTCACATTTCCAAATGAAACTATATACATTAACGGGTTACTTCAAAAAAGTTGGGGGGCCCCCCTAATCGCCGCCCATGCTCAATGGATACAAAATTGTTTCTAAGACTATTAAAACAATTACCAAAAAGTATTGTTTATAAATTATAAGTTTCATTATTTTTCCAGTATGTGGATCAAAATTCCAGTATATTTCCAGTATAAAAATTAAATTCCAGTATTTCCAGTAACAGTAGACACCCGTTTTAGTATCTTGTAAACAATAATTTTCTGGTGTTATTTAGTTCCTCCCCCAAATCACTTGGTTGTGACTCTGACCCACTTGGTAGTGATTACGGTTCGTTATTTATAATTGTGATGACTATAAATACAGTGTGGACATATGGCATAGAAACTATAGTGCATAAAACACAAACGCACTTATGCTAGGAGGCCACTATAAAACACGAATGCTATCTAACTGAGTCAGGACAAGAGTGCAGCAGGGAGTCCGAGCGGGTGCGTCCGTAGAGAGCAAGCGCGTCAGCGATGGTGGGTATACGCACAAACGAGGTCATATACAATGGCACAATATAAGTCATAGTATCTGGTCCGGAGCCATCGACATGTCTGAAGGAGATACTAAATGCCATCCTAATTTTCTTGCATATTATTGACATACGAGTATATGGCATTAAGAAAAAAGAAAAGAAAAAAGATAAAGAAAAGAAGATACAATTGCGGTTATTGTTAACAATAATTAATCTTCTACCGTAAACAGAATTTGTTATTGTAACATCAAACTCCATAATCAGTCAATTTAAAGAGGTTCCCCTCTAAATGATAGATGCTTTTGTTTCTACGTCAATAAACCAGCTTTCAACCTATGACGTCATTAATGGAGTGAAAGAAACAAGGGAAGCTGGAAAGGAAGTTTCTTTCATTATAGTTAGTCAGCTACATAAGATATCGATTAGTAGTCATGAAAAATATGTACAAGGGAAATTTTATGAAGGACCGCCGGTCTATAATCAACGTTTTCTGAAAACACATGTGCCTAAGAAGGCAATAACTATTTGCCGAAATGTTTACATTTAGATAATCTTGAGTACTTTTAGGGTAAGTATTTTTTAATGAGTCTTTAATGTTCTACTTTACTGTCCAGCTATTACACCCTATACACTGAAAGAAATTAATAAGAAATATATTACATTATTTAAAATATATATATATATATATTGTAATGACAAGAGGTTACGACCTATACACTTAAAAAAGAAAAAGAAAAAGAAAAGAAAAACCGTAAGAAAACGAAACAACAACTAGAAATTAACCGACATCTTTCATTTAACATCCTACACTTATGCCGCGTATAGGTCAATCCACACGAAGTGATCCAGTGAGGATGCCTGACCATTTTGAATTTTTATTTTTGGATCAAAAGATCCAATACATTTCAGGCAAATATTTTTTTTTTGTACGTCCCATATCTGGAGAACAACATATAATGCAGCCAAACCCAAAACCCAAACTATTATATAACTAGTATAGTGTGCTTATATATATATATATATATATATATATATATATATATATATATATATATAAAACTCGATTTAGAAGCCGTTCAAAAATTTTGTGGTCCCTAATCTAAAAAATCCAAAATATTTCATTCAATCAATTATTTTCTTGTACGCCCATATCTGAAGAATAACATATAATGTAGCCAAACTCAAACTATCACTTAACTCAGTATGATGTGCTTATTCCGTAAAAAATACGAAAACTCGATACAGGGGCCGTTCAAAAATGTTGTGGACCCTGATCCAAAAAATTCTATATATTTCATTCAACCAAACATTTTCTTGTATGTCTTATATCTGGAGAACTACATATAGTGCAGCCAAACCCAATCACTTAATTGACTATGATGTACTTATTCCGTAAAAAAAATACGAAAACTCGATTCAGAGGCCGTTCAAAAATTTTGTGGCCCCTGATGAAAAAAAAAAAAATCCAATATATTTCATTGAATCAAAAATTTTCTTGTACGCCCCATATTTGGAGAACTACATATTATGTAATCACACCCAAAGTATCACTTAACTCAGTATGATGTAGTGATTCCGTAAAAAGTACGGAATCTCGATTTAGTTATACGCGTAACAATAACATTTTCATCCTAGTCCGTTTGTGAGTGACGGCAATTTTTGTCGCGCAGCGTGTGCCAGTTAGTGATTTTGCAGACATTAGTGTACATTTGTATATCTTAGAACTGGATTATTCAAAAACACTGCATTTCCTTCACGATTTTCTCTTCTTCAATTTTCTCTCTTAGCATGAAATGCCTCAACTGAACCCTAATTGAGATAATTATTTTTCAATATACAGGGTTTTCATAAAGTCTGGACGGATTTAATTCGCTTATAATTTACATAAAAATGCTCATATTGAAATCAAATAAAGTGCAAACGGTAGCGGAAGGATTAAATTTTTACCTGTAATCTGCACCAGCTCAGTTCATTCACCGCCACACCTCCAACTGGGCGCAGAACCGATTAATGATCCATACAGTGCGTTTAAATGTAACTTCTATTTTTGCACATTAGACACAATTATCTGTTCCCTGAATGAAAGATTTCAACAACTGAAGCAGCACAGCGAAATATTTGGGTTTTTGTATGACATCCATCCAATAACGGACAAAGAGTATTTACTAAAGTGTGGACCACTATTTACGCTGAGAGTGAATTCCAGCGCCGCCTACGCGAATTTGTGGACGTAAATGGCGCCCAGTTGGAGGTGTGGCGGTGAATGAACTGAGCTGGTGCAGATTACAGGTAAAAATTTAATCCTTCCGCTACCGTTTGCACTTTATTTGATTTCAATATGAGCATTTTTATGTAAATTATAAGCGAATTAAATCCGTCCAGACTTTATGAAAACCCTGTATATCTTTACTTCCGAATTTACTAGGTGAAATTTAGTATTAGAAATGAACAAATACCACATTTTCGACCTGAAGTTTATATGTATAATGAAGGGTTGAAATATCAAAGTTGATTTTTCTTATTATTATAAGTATGTATGGTCCTATATTTATGGTTAATAGTTAGAGTAAGAACATTAATAAATACTTCCTACGATCTCCGTGAATTTTTAAAATTTGAAATCTTGTAGTTATTGCAAAACTTGAAGTATGATACCTCTAGTGGATCACGGAATAAAATTTTCATTTACGGGTATTTATAGAATATGCATCTATATACAGACAGCCATAGTAAAAATTTTAACTTTGATATTCAGCTTTAAACACAATTATGAATTTCCAAAAATTGCACGGAAAACTCATGCTTACGCCACTTTCAACCATTTGTTTTTGAACTAAATACTTTACGAGTTTGAATCATAGCCCACACTGTTTTAATTTATTATTTCTATTTTAATGTTGAATGATTTACACATGAAGAATAAAACGCGAGTCACCCATCATTCAAATAAAAAAAGTTAATTTTGAAAATTAGAATAGGTAAAATTGGTAGCCAATCATCAGAAATAAAAATAACGCATTAAAAATAGTAAGAAATAAAAACTGCATAAATAAAAATAGAACAGATTGGGGAATAATAATAATAATAATAATAATAATAATAATAATAATAATAATAATAATAATAATAAATTAAATTAAATAATGAAGTTTTTTTGTTGACGTGGAAATCACCGGGTTTAACATGCCAATTTGTAATAAATAAAAAAAAAATGCGCAATGATTTATTATCTTTTCTTGGCTAAACTGTAAATAAGCAGGAACTTGCAGTATTGACATTCCGATCAAGAAACTTCGGTTTGTACTGTTCTAGCACCAAAATGGAAAAACTTTCTTTTTAATATATTTAATTTATTCTAGCTTAGCTATTAGCTTAAAAATTAATTTTAAATGTAAACAAACAAATGTCTTTAATCCATGAACCGTATAATTTCAGATCCCGTATTCAATTAACAGGAATTACGGTTTCCAAAAAGAAAATTCATGCATGTAAATTTAGTATTTTCATGGACAGTTCATAACTGTATTAAATATTACAGGAAAATAGCTCGCATTACATTTTATCAATCTTCTTTCCGAAATCCTTAGATTTCTATAAAAATCGTGCCCTTCCCCCCCCCCCACACACACAAAAGTTGTTACCAATTGAGCTCTGCACCTTCTAAGGTCGATCCTGCCACGAGAAAACACACGGACATAACGTTGTCTATTAAAAATTCCTATGCTCTGGAATAGAACTACAGACCCTTTTACCAGAAGTGGGCGGTTTAGCACTAAGCCACCATACCAAGGAAAACTCTTATAGGAAACAAGGTCCCGGTGGGCCACTGGTAGAGTGTTCATCTCTAGTGCATGGGGTCCCTCTTTTGATCCCAGCTCGCGCCAAGTGAACTTTGTGGTGAACAAACACCGTAAGCATAGGTTTCCTCGGGGTTCTCCCGTTTCCTCCCACTTTCTTCATTCCACTATTTTATTCAGTTCTCATCATCACCGTCTCCTTTAGTCTACATGGCATAAGCGTGGGACGTAAAACTTAAGAGATTTCATTTCATTTCTTATAGAAAGCACACGGACAGAATGTTGCCGACCATAATGTCACATGATACCGGACAGAACCAGAACTTCTGTACAACACAGATGAGCGCTCTACCATTCAGCTACTACGCTCTCGTGCGCAGAACAAAAACTACCTGTGTCTTACAACTAAAGTTAGATATTTACACGTAAATTAAATACTAAGTACAATTTTACTTAAACACTTACCTTTTTTCTTGTACTGCAGTATTACAATGTTGTTCTTTGGTTAGTTGAGCATTCTGGTATGTGTCACCGCATCCAGCACGTACACGGTCATTTCTAATCGTATCTCTATAGTCCACTTTACTTGGTTCCGAACCTTCATCACATGAACTATCAGAAACTAAAATAATCTCGTCCTCCTCCTCACGTAGCCTTGTCTCGACCAAATCACTAGGTACAGTTGACGATGATGTATTTTCTATGGATCTAGTTTTTTCTGAACCGAAATTACGTACATTGTGTCTACTTCTATTATGATTATCATTATTATTTACAGATGATATTTCATAACTTGTATTCAATTCTTTGACCGGAGAGGAAACTTCCCTTTTAACAATAGGACAGTTCGTATCCAGTTGTTTTGTTGTGACTATCAAATCAACACACTTTGGTATTCTTGATAAGATATGTTTTAAATCATTGGACTCCTGAACACGTTTGGTCATACTTCCATTCTCTATATCGTGTTTATTATGCTCGCTAGCAGTTCTTGTCGATGATACAGCACTAAAATTATTATCATTACTTCTTACCGAAGTACTGTCACTTATTTCCGTACTTTGGGTACAATTCACACTACTTACAGGTTCGGTGGTCTTTCGAGTAGATTTCAAATTATTTTCTTCTTCAGGTTCTACCTTAATATTTGGTCTCAAAGTTAGCTTATTACAATTTTCGATCTCTGCAAAAAGTTTAGTGCTCAGTGAAGCTCTCTCCGCAAGCAACGAAGTTCCCTTTTCCTGAAAGAAAGAATGAGATATTGAAATTACGAAAATACATTGTTAAAAGAAACATGACTTCTTGTGCAACATTATACTTCAAAATATTTACTAATGGATACCGCAGGATACGTAACATATAATCAAAATGTTCAAACTCACTTCTTGAATCGTTTGCAATCTTTTTTATATTAGTGTATTATGTCGGTTATCAATGTAACCTTTATCGTCAATTATCAACTAAAAGCGTGACTCATTTGCTGGAGAAATTATCCCTCAAAAGCTCAAATAATCGGCATAAGTACAATAAAATCTAAGAGAACTTCATATAAAAATCTGGAAGACAATAGGTGGAAACCAGAATCTCTATTTCCAACTGCTAAGCGATTCTTTACCAATTGAGATAACGACGATAAGTTTGTTTTTCCTGTGGTTTAGCGCCTTATTCCTCCAATTCTACTTGACGTTACTTCTTGACAATTTGCAGAGTAAAATCAATCGCCCAGCCAGGAAGTTTACAGTTCGAGACCCCCGCCCCACAGTAAAAACAACATATTTATCTGTGTAATTTCATCTAAACCTGTAGTTTTCATTATCTTCAAAATTAAAAGAATCAACCACCCATTTTTCTCCTGAAAATATACAGGATTTCTCAAAAGTCCCCTGCCATAGGGTAACTGTTATTTTTAGAGCTACAACAAAATGTAAGGGAGGAAACCGTCTCCAAATTTGACGTTTTTAATCTAAAATGAAGTTTTTTTTTTTTTTTTTTAAATCGGACGAGCCATTTGAGCTATACATTCTTTATGCACCCAGTTTAAATGAAAATGCCACGTTGCCATTTATCTAGGGCTAGGGGAGGGAAGGACGGGACGAGAGGTGGACAAATTTTGTTAAGAGTATGGTGAATCAGGGTATATGTTTGAAATAGGGGCTGGCCATCAACACGTTTGCATAACAGACAGTAATTTCCTTCACTTATGTTGTACACGTAAATGGCAACGTGGCATTTTCATTTAACATTGGACGCACAAAGAGTGTACAACCCAAACGGCTATATATATATAAAAATCTTTCACTTTAGATTGAAAACATCATATTTGGAGACAGTTTTCCCTCTTACATTTTGTTGTAGCTCTGATAACAATAGAATAACCCCTATGTCAGGGGACTTTTGAGACACCCTGTATATGCAAGTTAAAAGGGAGGGGATATAGTTCTGTAAGCCAGCTCTCATGGATAGGAAAAAGTTTATTGTATAAGAACTGATTTTGTATGATAATCTGTATACTTGCCAACTGTACCGGATTCGGATTCAAGCCTTGTCATGCACAACCATGGTGTTGTATAAGGAAGCCAAACACTGAAACTCAAGACATTCTCGGTCGGTAATTTGATTGGTAAGAACAGTTTTCTCTTCTTTTTTAAGGGATATTTCTACTTTTGTTTTACAATTATAGGGCCAGTAAGGGTAATTGTGAGACAGACTTCACAACTTTTCCACGTTACTCAGCTTACATTAGTTTTGAAAGCAGTTAACCTAGGCAGCAGTTTATGGTGTCAATAGAGTAACAATTTGCTGCCAATAAATATCCTGTCATGTCATAAGTTGATGAGTAAATGTTAAATTAGTGCTGTCTCATAATTTCCCTCCAAAAGGGTAATTATGAGACATCTGTTGTCGCCAGGTTTCTGTATGTGATAACAAGGTATGAAAGAGTCCAATTGTGAGACTTCGTTATTTTGTATTTATTACATAAAGATACACAAATATTTGGCTGAGTTACAAGAAAACAGATAAGAAAGAAGCTGGAAGTAGCCACTGATGTTATTCTAACATTTTTGTGAGGTGACTATGATAGGCCCACAAGCTAAAAGCCTATATTAGATAGTTTCAGGTTACAAAACAGGTTTATGAAACAAATTTAGACCAAGTTCTGGGCTGTTCACTAAAAACAACTTAGGCTACTTCTATTTCTGTATGTTTTAGTATATTGATATGCAGCCTAGACTATTTTCAACAAAATAATGTAGGTCTACAAGTTACTACGAAACAAGATTATAGGACTACCTAAACTACAGAATAGAGGTTTTTTGAAACTTAACACATTAGGAGACAAAGACAGATTCCAATTATTTCTCAAATACAATAATCTAGCATGCCTCTCATAATTACCCTCCATATAAGCAAAATGTGATATAAATGATAAAAAATTGTAACTGAAACGGAAGCTCAAGGGACAAATTCAACTTAAGCTATAACTGCTGACTTACCAGGCTTCAACCAACACCCACTGATTTCACAACAGTGATATTACTGCACGAGTAGATATAAAAGTTAATGATAGGATTTTAAAACTCAAAACAAATACTTTTGAACGAGTTTGTTATTTAAAAAAAAAAAAAAAAAAATCCAAACCTTTGTAAACTGAAATTTAAAAATGCAGACAGAACACTCTGAAGGATTTTACTAAATGCCTGTGCTCTTAATTTGTATTTACTCTACAGTGGATGAAGATCAGTGAGGGATATCTCATAATTACCCTCCACAGGCAGTGTCTCATAATGACCGTCACTGACCCTAATCGGTAATTGTTTTTGCTTTGCAGATACACATAAGTGATAAGTTTTCTTAATTCGCATAATGTGCCATACGTGCCAAATGTATTACCTCTAAAATGTTGTGAAAACAAAAATCAAATAAAATACAAACTTACTAAAAGCATAAGGAACTCATAATACACTTACCGCAGGAAGTGCTTCATTGCCCATCGTCAATTCTGTTAATGATATCAATTGGTTAAGCATGCTTTCTGATTTATGGCATGTATCCCGAAAATCCTGAAACTCGGTTAGCTTTTCCACACAAGGATAACAAATATATTTTGGTAGATTATCATGCTCTGATACCTGAAAAAAGAAATAATAATAATGATTATCGTTCATGCCAGTTGTATAGGTCAACTAACATTATTCACCCATGTTCAAGGATAGTGTAAAATCTAGTGCATGGTAAAATTAGAAATAAAAACACGATAGGTACATTATTACTTATTTAAAAAGAAATATGGCGGCCAAGATATGTTCATAGCAAAATATTACAATTCATTAATTTTCAGAAGAGGATAGGTGTAAGTACTGATTTACTGAATTCTGACTTCAAGTGCTGAAGTTATCCACAACAAAACTCAATATACAGTATTCATTGCAGCGTGTGTTGAAAAACTAAGATTCTTTCATTCATCAGTTTCTCTAGAAAATTTTGTAAAATATTTGCACTTATGAAAACTATCACGTAGTTAAGTATTGAGCCTTTTGCTCATAAGATGGTGTTAGTGCTCAAAATCTCAAAGAATATCAATTCTGTTAAATTTCAAAGTTGGTCATCAGTTTCTAGCAAAATTTTGAAAATTTACTGGGAAGAAATGGATTTCGTTAAAAACATGGAACTATTTGGCAAGCACAAGGAACTGCTTGGCGCAAGGTTACCGCATGGTTGGATTGTGAGATAAAAAAAATAATACTGGAATAATACAGTTTGCGAAATAATACAGAGATAAGGAAAAAAATTTGAAACTGTGCGCAAGTTATAAACTAATAAATCTTAACAACAAATTGAAGGAAGTGTGGTAAGCAAGTAACAGCGAAGCAATGTGGAGAAAGCTAAAATTTTCAATGTAACGGTGTCGCATGATGAAAGGCGCTAATGACGGAAGACAGCAACGAACGGAACACTTTTTGAGGATACTCGGGTTCATTCGAGCAGACGGTTCTACCAAACAAAAAAATTACATGTAAAATACGATGTGAAACTTTTTTTTTTTTTGTGAATGAATGAGAGTGTGAATGTAAGTAATTACTGTTAGTTCACAGCATAGTGAAATAAATTTTGAATGAAAGTATTGTACGTGTGTGCTCTTCCACTATCCTCGTTTATGCAAATACCCTCCGTCGCTAAGGCGCCTGCTCCCTACGGACGAACTCCCTCGTTACCACTAAAGCCCCCTTGCTGCGTTCCTGCTCTGACTCGGTTAAATAGCATACGTGCTTTTTTAGTGGTCACCTAGTACAAATTGGTTCGTGTTTTATGTACTGTAGCTTTTATCCCGTACGTCCACACTGTATTTATATTGAGCCCTCCCGAAGTCAATCTCGAAGTAGTAATGGAGTACTCAGTTAGTTCATGCTCTGCTTAAAGAAATACAAAATTCTATCCTAACATAAAAGTGTAAAAAATATGTTTTATAATTTGGTAGAACCGTCTGCTCGAGTAATGAGTCGTGCTGCATGCTCATTTATCTCTTGCTTAACATATCCTAACCTTATGGTTTATGTCGAAAATCAGGTGGAAAAACAAATTCGAATACTCTTTCACCTTTGACATGCCCTAGTTCGGATCCCAGGTATCCTGTCCTTCACTTCTTGAAGTTTAACATACCAAGATTATTCTCCGATAAACAGTGATCTGAGTGATAAAGTTACATAAATCAAATGAAATGAAATGAAATCTTTAAGTTTTACGTCCCACGCTTATGCCGGTTAGACTAAAGGAGAAGGTGATGATGAGAGATGAGTGAAATGGTGGAATGAAGTGGGAGGAAACGGGAGAACCCCGAGAAAACCCACGAGCACGGTGTTTGTCCACTATAAAGTCCACACGGCGCGAGCTGGGATCGAACCAGGGACCCCAAGCACCGGAGGTGAACGCTCTACCACTGAGCCACCGCGCCCCCACTTACATAAATGAAGTTGGAGGTAATGGGTAAACCCCGAAAAAACACACGCACACAGTTCGTCCAGCACAAAGCCCACTTGATGTGAGCTGAGGTAGAACCAGGGAACCTATGAATAATGATGAACCCTCTACTATCGAACAACAGCAACTCGTATTCCGTCCTTCATACTCTAGGACAGCGTTTCCCAACCAGTGTGCCGCGGCACACTGGTGTGCCGCGATTGGGCCGCTGGTGTGCCGCGAAAAAATCGAAACAAATTATTAATTCTATACGAACCAAATTGCAAGACAGGGGAAAATGTATATTTATATTTCACATTACTATGAACCTCTACTATAAATCTACAATTTTAAATTTCATACTGTGTTACTTTTCTGTACATTTTTAATGTTGAAAAACGTATTTATCATTGTCATGACCATTATTACTTCTTTATTGTTGCAGACTATTTCGTAACTTGAAATTTTAACATATCATTCAATAAATTCAACAAAGCAAGCATGCATACAAATTACCTACATTTGTGTTTTAGAAGTATAGGAGATTTGTTTATTTGTTCGTTATTTAGTGATCTTCCCTTTTAGTTAGAGGTTAGACACAGTTTTCGAAAGAGAAAGTGGATTTTTAAAAACCCGAGTCCTCTATTTCATTGCTATTGTTTTCTATTTTAAAATTAGAATGAAAAATAAGTATAATGATTTAGCACGGGGGAAAATCAGTGATCGAGCTTTCTTCTCTGTAAGAAGGAAATTAGTAATCACATTAAAATACCACGGTAATTATATATATATATATATATATATATATATATATATATATATATATATATATATATATGGGTGATTCCACGAAAAAGGGAAATTTTCTGTCACGGGCATTTCTTCAAACTACTACTAGAAAGAATCGCCTCATTTTTATTTTGTTTGGTAGTAACGGTCACAAAGTAGGTATGCCATGTATAACAGTTTGCAAATATAACACGAAACATACGTAAAAAATTAATTATTACCCAATTTCTCAACACCGTGGGCTGTCACAGACTACAGTTGACTGATTTTAATCAATAAATTACAACTGAAGTCGCAAATCAAACATCATTTAATGGTAATTAAATGGAAGAGAACACTTCAATGTTTCGGTTTTGTGGAAAGTAAAACTTTATAACGATTATTTTCGAAAGCTTGACTATGCTTCGTTTCTGTCACCTCTATTTCGTCTCAACTCCATGGCAATAGAAAAAATTATCATTGCTCTCAACAGATAGCATGGTCGTCCACATTGGCAACACCCACAAGAAGACAAGGCAGATATGTTTGACTGAAGAATAGAAAAAGTTGTGTGCATGTGTTAAAAGCTATAGGAAAAATATTTTTGTGTGTGGAAAGCAGGTGCGTATATTAATTGATTCTCAACACCATGGTATTTATTACTAATTGTATTTGTATGGTATATACCTTCTTTCCCTTGAGGAACCTACGCCTTAACGTAGGAAATTCGTACACAATTACTCACATGTACTGGTTAAAAAGTGGGCCGGTAAATATAAATTATATTCGATTTTCTCAACTCCATGGTTCTCAACTCCGTGTCCACCTGAAAACTAAGGAATCCACGGTGTTGAGACAAGTTCACGGAGTTGATAATCCTATAGTGTTTGTTATGCTCATGCTCTTCCAAATATTTGTTCTTTCAATATATTGATAGAAATAAAGCTCGTTTATGGTCTAGTGACTAGTATGCTCGCCTTTCGTGCGTGGGTCTGGGTTTGTTTCCCGGTAGAAGCTCAAAAATTAATGGTGTTTACTTCGCACAGTGAGGCAATTGAAAAACTCACTTGAGCAGAGATGTACTGAAACCTGATCGCGCAGACCATCGCAACGGTCGTAGGAGCCGAAACGCTGACCACGTGTCATTCACACTCAAAGGCCGGCTGGTGGGTCCCATTCCATTTAAGGAGTGTTTCGCGGAAGTTTAGATTTGGGGCTGTAAGGTCCCTGTAGGTAAAACTTCAGTCAAGTCAAGATGGATGGTATCTGTTTTTAACTTATTGACGTCTCAATCTTATGATCAGCTAATTGTTTTCTTTTCAGGGTCTGTCAAAGAGTCTGAGGGCAATGTACGGACAGTCAATTTTATAACGCGGATCGGGAGGAATTTCTCCTGGCCTACTAAACCTGACGTTTAAAAAGCGTTGGCAGTTGTCATTCTGTGTAGAGTAGAACAGCCCTTCCCTGTTTCCTCAAGACATTTCCTTCATTGGAGTGGAAAATGAGGGCTACTTAACAAAGAACATCGAATTATCCAAAGAAAACAAATGATGAGTGCCTTACACTGTCATTTAGTGTGCATTATACAGGGCGTTTCAAAACAATACCGACAACGTTTGGGAGGTGATTCCTAACACCAACGGTATTGCACTTTCGACGTGTTGACTTGATCACACAGAGAAGACAGACGGTTTACATAAGCTCATAAAACAGATGAAGTAGACAATAGACAGGTTTAGTGACTACTTCATCTGTTTCGTAAGCTTATGTGAAAAGTTTGTCCTCTCCATATGATAGTCAACATATTGAAAGCGCAATAATTTTTCAATATTCGATAAGTGTATGTGTATTTCTTTTTTTTCTTATTTACGTCACATATTCATATATATATATATATACAGTGGCGGATCCAGGATATGATCAAGGGAGGGGCTAAACCATAATTTGCCGTTTTATCCAGTGTAAAGCAGAATTAAAGCTCATTTTATCCAGTGTAAACCTGAGCGTCAAGGGGGGGGGGCTATAGCCCCCCTTGGATCCGCCCTAGTATATATATATATATATATATATATATATATATATATATATATATATATATATATATATATATATATATATATATATATATACTCAATTTTGGAACCTTCATTAGATATATTTTCATATGTTTGCAGTATTTTTGTATAACAAATTACGTGTCATCTAGTTTGTTAAATTTTATTCAACATAAGGAGAATAATTCTAACTTACAAAAACTATTGGAAAATTATTTCAATTTTTATGTAAATTATAAGCTTAATCACTTATAAACCAAAACTTATCACCCAGATGTATCACGTTTCTCAACTCCACAGCAATTTTCAACTCCGTGTTAACTAATCTCAACTCCGTGACTTATGGTCTCAACTCCGTGGGTGCTGAAAAGTTTATTATTTTTTATTTACTACACCAATAACGATTCAGCTCTGCTGAACACCTAATTAAGATGTACTTAGTAGTAGTAAGTGCATGTGATATTTTTATCGAAATAGGCGACAATCAACGGAACAAAAATTTTCCAAGTGAAAATTTCCCTTTTTCGTGGAATCACCCATATATATATATATATATATATATATATATATATATATATATATATATATATATATATATATATATATATATATATATATATGGGTGTGCCGCGAGAATTCAAGTTACACCTGTAGTGTGCCGCAAGTTGAAAAAGGTTGGGAAACGCTGCTCTAGGAGCTGCATCACTACGAAAACACAAGTTTAACCCAACCCATGTCGCATGCCCACTACAAGCACTACTGTATCTGAGTCATGTCATGACAGAGAGAAACTAAAGACCCTACATGTGGTGAGTCCGTACGGAGTAGGTGCGTTAGCGATTGTGGATAAGCGAACAAAGGAATTTCCATTTTCCAATTACGGTTTGTTTTCATGGTTGACATTTTCTGTCTCCGTAAGGACACTAACTCCCGCCCGATGTCAACGCCAATTCGACCCCAGGTACTAATTGTAACACGAAGTAGATATAAATGAATACCAATATTTAGAGTGAACAACTTGAAACTTAAAGACAGGAACTTCGTGTAAGCATACAAGTGGAATGAAATGTTTGTGTAAAATACATACAAGCAAAGATAAACAGTTCAATGTCTTCTGTACAATTTCTTTTCGCTGACCGTCTTCACAAAATATATGCAACTTCATTTTACTGTTTACTAACGACTTCAAGCAAAATCTGCATAATGTTCCTAGATTTTCTCGTAATTCTAACACAGACGTTGTCATAATCACAATTTTTAAGTTCCCGAAGGCACATTTATATATAATACTTTTTCACTTTTTGTCAATCGTAGAACTTCAATTTTTATTCTAAATAAAACAAAACTTATCTCCACGCAAAGTGATTTTAGATATTAGATAATGTAAACAACTAAACACATCCCCATCTTCTTCTATTCTTCATCTTCTTCTTCCGTTCCACTTCCACTTCTGGGGGAGGAGACGACCCCCCTCCTATGTTCCAGCAGCGACGCCTTGAATGTAGGAGCAGCAATATATATTCCATCTAGAACAACAACATTTAAGTTACCCATCAATACAACAATATTTGAAGGAGAAGCATTTGCCAACCGGCAAGCATTATTATATATTAAAAAATATAAAATAATAAAAAAATCTGTTATTTGCTCAGATTCGTTAAGTGTGCTAACAGCATTGAACTCTATTTACTGGAACAACTCTACAACCTGGAGCATTCTGAATATTAAATATTTATATCTTAACATGACTGAAAATAATTATAAAATTTATTTCACTTTTATTAAGGCTCATGTTAATATTGAAATAAATAGTAATATAGATAATGCGGCGAAAACAGCATGTATAGGAGGAAAACCAACGCATATAAAATTATCATCCAGAAATTATTTTAATCTTATTAAAGAATATCATAAGGATGAGTTAAACAAATGGTATGATAAACAACAACCACTGCCTGGTGAATTTTATTGGTTAATTACTACTCCTCTTCAAAATTCAATGAAACAAAATATTAAAACATGGACTCGTCGAGAACTTATAATTTACTACCGCCTTATTCTTGGAACAGCGTTATCACCTCTAAAACTATTTCAAATAAGGAAAAAACCCACATATCATTGTTGGTGTGATAAAGGAATAGGAACTATTAACCGTATCATTTTTGAGTGTGAATTGTTTCAATTTCTACGTCCTCAGCTATTAAAACAATTATATTCTTATCTTGGATATGCACCTTTTTCCTATAAATACATATCGGCAACTAACAACTGGCTACCAATCAAAGCACTAGTACATTTTTTCGTAAAATCTGGTATAAATATTTAAAAAAAATCACTACATAATATTTACTAATGGATTATATGAAATACAGTGAAGCAATATGCAACAACAAGAATTCTAGAAAACCTTTTTATTCATCTTTTTACTAATCCAGATATCAATTACGACACAGGAAATCCTAATAAAAATTGCATTCACAGTGAAAATAGATCAACAGAAACAGTAATTCAAAATGGGAAATATATTACTTTATTGAAAATTTATGCAATTTGTTGTTTATAAATACTTTTTGGAAAATGAATAACGAATTTATTTCACATTTATAGCACACACTGGTGAAAAACCTGGTGCGCCCATAGAACACTGATAATAGTGTAAAAGACAAGACAGACAAGACGCCTTGAACATGGGGTGTAGTAAGAAAGGTAAGTGCAAGTGTAATTTACGGAGAAGGTTAGCTTAGATTAGGAAGTCATGTAGCGCAGGTAAAGATAATGGGGGCTGCTGTCAGTGATTAAAGATCAAGTTTATTAAGAAGAAGAAGCTGAAGGAGATGATAAATCACTGTGGAATTATTAATGGATAGAATGGTGCACACCGGCATTGGACCACAACCAAGTAACTTCTTTCGTTAGAAGAGATATTCTTAGTTAAAAAAAATATATAATTTTAAATTATAGACACGAAGAACACTGGGACATTAACAAAAGAGTCAAGTCGGCCAAGTCAATAAAATAATCTTGTGCAAGAATTGATTACTTAATAAATTGATAAAAATTAATGAGCAATAAACTGCGAAATTTTCTCAAGGAAGAACCAATTTGCCTGATTCCCAATAAATTAATGTAAATTGTCTTATGTATACCTTATAAAGGAGGATTTTTGTAAGAAAGTCACCAAGATCGAAAGTCACAATCAGGAAAAGAAAATGTCAAAGATAGGGAAAGCTTAAAATCGGGAGAGAAGTTCAGACAGAGAAAGAGGGCTGCAGGCCGGTAGCCAGCCCAGAAATGTAGGAATGCTGGTAGAATTTATAAATAATCGAACCATATCATATTTTATCATCATATTACAGTTCATTTTGAAAGCCTACCGTCAAAATTTTAGGGGGTCCGTAAAAATTTAGAGAGGCCGTCCCCTTGAATCTCTTGGAAACGGGCCTGGAGGGCTAATGATACAGATGGACAGAGCCAAAAGTCAGAGAAAAGTGGGAAGTGTAAGATGTAAATGAAAAGAGTAGAAAAAAGATAGGGAATGTATGTAAATGTAAATGTAAAAAAAATGTCAGTGTACTATAGGTATATAGAAGTCCCATTCAACTCTTCCTCATCTCGCACAAGAGCATCACATGAAGAGTTCACTAAGGTGGACACTGCCGAACTGCCTGGTAATTTTATCCTTATACTGAAATGAACCCTTTATGCAATTAGAATTAGTATGTCGCAGCAATAATAGCCAAGTCCTCTATTACACAGGAATTGATAAAAGATGAGGAAATTCTATTAGACTTGAAAATTATTTGCATTAAATAAAAACGAGGTCATGACACAGCAAGACTAAGATTGCGGGAGGTGAAAACCCATGTTAATAGAAATTGTCATAGAGTAAAACCATTGTATGATAAGAAATATTGAATCCAACAGAAAATAACGAAAAAACAGAACTTTTATTAAACAAAAAAATCTGTACTAAAACTGGAGTTCGAGACAAGACCGTTTACCCTGACGCCATCTTGCCCCGATTCTCCCCTTCGGTATCTTCTTGAGGCCGGGAGAGTAATGTTCCCGGAAGTACGAACGTAATAAACAGTTCTGATTGGTTGACGTTATCCATTTCTTGCCATGTAGCATTCAAATAGCAGAAATCAAACGCTTGCTGCTGTAGGCCTTCGAGGTCAAGCGTGCTACCGCTATGTGCTAGTAACGAATATAGCTTTTGACGTGGATTCAAACCTGGCCCAAGGAAGTTTTTTTTAATTTTTTAAAATTTTCATAACACTTTTTTATTGAAATAAGATGAAAATAATACTCAAAAAAGTGATTTCTTACTTTTGTGCAGATAAGTAGTAGTAGTAAAAGTAGTAGTAGTAGTAATAGTATGTAACGCCCCATTGTAAACGATTCTACAATTGTATTATTAGTACAAGTTATTACTTACCTCTTGTAATCCTCTTGTATTTGGCAACCCTGCCGAAGCATCATGTTCGCGGGTTCGCGCAAGGGATTCTGGGTACACGAAGAAAAACATGAAGACATCATGGTATGATTAAGTTGGTGCGCGTTGATAAACTATGTCAAATCTCTAATTTACAGCCGCCATCGTCACGTTTAATATTGTGTGTGCTTCACTTTATGCCTCAAGGAACTGTTTCACAGGTTTTGGCAAGTGTGCCACTATTTAGCATAGTATGAAATTCCGAATGTAGTTGGGATATACATATTAGCCCAGGCTGCCACGTGAAGCATCTTTGTGTAGGTGCATGTTTTAAGTTGGCTCTGTTTGGTTGCTTCTGCATATTCGAATATCTAGTGAATAACATTCTCAGAGTGGACTGCTCACCATGTTTTTCAGTGAGCCATATTTTTGCTAGTAGTCAGAAATGATGTATCTAATGTCTAACTAAATTTCTTAGCAGCGGGCTCCCCCAACTCATTCGCAATGTCCGTGAAGCGCATCAGAAGTAAGTACTTTCCTCATCAGTCCTATTCAGAAATATCCGTGCCTTTATGTAGTATGGAAACATCAGGAGTTTATGGTAAATTTGCCAGTGAAAATATGACATTCCGGAAGTGGAATCCAGAACATTGTCATCATTGTGATTTATTCGAGTGGCAAGTACGGATACAGGTTTATCACTCGTTCCTGCTAATTTTGCTTGTGCTGTTTAGCCATTTAATCGTACGTAATCTGGCGACTTATGTGATCCAGTTCTCCCGAGTGACGATTTAAGAAGTCAAGAATTTAGCATTCTCCCAAGAAGTTGGAATGGAACTTTGTACATAGGCTTACAGTTTGAAGTGTCTATCCATAAGAGTTAATATCTACACGTTTAAGTTTCATCAGTACACTATTTGTGTCTCTTACGAAGCGTTCAATTAATATGTCCTCAGTAAGATGTTATAGTAGCGCCACTTATTAGTTAAATCTCCGTGGACATTCATAATATATATACTGTATCTTCATGGTCTGTTATATTGTCCAGTGAACGTCATGGATTGTCAGCATCAGGATCGGTGTGTTTACTTTTGGCGACGGTGCCCCCCAGCTCTGGCCTGTCCAGATCGGGTTGTGTGCAAGACGAGGAATTCTCTTCATGTCTTATCTTCTAGACGTTATAGCTTAAGGGAAGTTCTCCACAACAGTGATCGGTTATTCTGTCTCAGTTTCTGTGCATCGTATGCGTTTTGAATATCAGTTAGTGTGTATTTCTTTTGTGTCCAGTTGGAAATGTGTTCCGTTAATAGTGCAAGTGCATTTATGAAAGGTATAGCAGTCTCTGCTTGTTTACACCTGTCAGAAGGGTAAGTACCCTGTGTTGTGAGTGCCCGCCTTCGTAGCAGGCTGACCATAATTCTGCTTTGTACAGAATTATCTTTTCTGTTGCTGATTCATTGGAATCGTAATTGCATAGCGCCCGTATGTGGATTTGCTGATGCCCACCTTAAGAATGTAATTTCGACGATTGTCTGTTTGCACTAATCAATGCTGTAGTAAGCTGTAGGAACACCACTACTTATATGATCGCCTAGTTAACTGCTGTGTATTGAATTTATCACTGTCGGAAGCAGGAGTGTGCTTTCAGTATTTAGGAGACACCTGGCCGTCTAGCACAAGTTGGTTCAATATGTTATCCTTTTGTTTCTCCACTTAAAGCTAGTGTGACTTTTACTTTTATCAGCTTATATGGATCACGTTACCGTCGCTTTCTTTCAAGTTTTGTCCAAATATGCCACTACTTGACGATTACATGGGTTTGTTAGTCATAGCATCACGTCTGTAGAATTATGATGCTCACTTGTATCTAGCATCCTGATCAACACTGGCGTTCAGCAATACATTGTCGGTTTTACTTATAATGTCTAATATTTACATTTGTTTAATTTGTCCACCCTTTTATTTTCACTAATGTCCTCATTCATTTGGGACGAATCACTTGTCTTATGTTTACATACTATGTAGCGAGAACCCATCTAGCATGATGTTTCTTTGGGGTTCCTTACTGTTATGGTGGTTACTAGTAAGTGCATCATATTATACTTCTGAGTATTACATAATTAGTGTAAACCCGACTAGTCGTGGTAAGTAAGTCTACGTTTGCTCGAGCCATTTATCCTATTATCTGTTACTGTCATATTACTCGTTATGCAATTTTATAAATATATATATATATATATATATATATATATATATATATATATGTGTGTATATGTTCCAATATTTTGTTTTATGTGAGTGTTGAAACCCATATCATTATTTTCAATTGCAGTATAGCAATATGATGGGTGTGAATTTATTCAGTTAAATAACTGAGCAAGTCATTAAGTATAACAATGCAGGGTTATCTCAGAAAGCAATCACAATGGTATCTTCAATATAATTTTGGTGTAATAATTGGTGAGCTCCCTTATCCTAAATCTGTGAATGTTCTTAAGTCAAATAAAATGTTGCAACACCCTACCATAAGTGTTATGTTTTGCGAAATTAACTCTGCAGCCTTGTATTTCAGCTCTGGCATTCTCATAAGCTTCAAATAGGTAAGGAAATCACAGCACAAGGGAAGGGCTGTGTTCTGTGCATTGTCTCGCACATGTTGGATTCGTTTTACCGTTGTACTAAAAGTTTGTTTGTTTTTTTTTCTTTTTCTCGTTCTTTTATTAACGCATTGATTTAGCGCAATCTCATGCAGTGTTAGCATCTTTTGCTATTCTCTCCTGTGTTCTAAGTAGATCACAGGTGGCGACCCCTTACCATATATTTATCCTCTCAGTGCTCAGGCACTGGGCAATCAAGCTTAGCTGTAGCCTGCCAGGGATTGGGCCCTCTGGGGCGCTACAGCGGTTTGTTTGTTTTTGGCGACCTGATCGCCAGGATATCAGCTGGTACCTTTTGATTTTTCTTGTGTTCTAGTGATTTCTATTTTTATTTCTCTATATAGAATTTTGTTGGCATCGTATTGCAATCTTGTTTATCAGTATCTTGTACATTTTGTATACTTCTTAGCTTCCGAAGATGGATACCGTCATCTTTGAATTTTCCTAAAAAAAAAAAAAAAAAAGTCTTGCTGTCTTAAGTTAACTTTCATCGTAGGTGAGGTGCAGCGCTCTTTATTGACATTGTCGGATTGGGTTGGGGACCCGCATCATATATCAGTGAAGTAAAAGTCAATTGAGTGTCTAACGTCAAATAAACTATTTTTTCAGTGTATCCTTTTAATCTTAGTGCATGTGTTAAACTGTTAGTGCCAGAATGAACAAGTCTAAGAGGAAAGCTCGTCAGTGTGGCCATTCAGGCACTTTATTAGAGTGTACTTCCTGTAATACTTGGTACTGCAAGCGGTGTTCAGGATTAAGTGAAGAAGCTTTCGCCGAGAAAGGCAAGCCCAATGTTTTGTGGGATTGTAATTCTTGTTTGGTACAATCTCCCAATTTAGTAGATAATACTATTGAAATAGATGATTTAAACACTGGATCTTTGGTAGAGAAGAGTCAAAGTGGAAGTAGTAGTGAAGTCGGTGTTGCTTCTAATTTTTCGGATCTTTTAGCGCAGCTCACTACCCAAATAAACTCTATAAAAGTGGTTGTGACAGAAGAAGCCGTGCAGCTGAAGTCAAAGGTGATTGAAGAGACCACGCAGCTAAGGTTGCATGTAGCCAACGAAACCTCCCAATTGAAGGAAGAGGTTTCGCAGGTTAAAGCGACAGTGATTAGTGAAATCTCTGAAGTCGTAGAAAAGGAAATGTCTGAGCTGAAGGACACTGTGGATCGTCACATTAAAGAGCAGGATGCTCGTATTGCAACCTTGAGTAACCAATTGGAAAATAATACGGCGGAATTGAATCATCAATTGGAAATGGTGAACGAGAATTTAGCCTCTCAAGAAGAAACCTTGCTTAATTGCCTAAGGGACAATAGTATGTGTAAGCGTCAATTGGAAGCCTTGTCTACCCAAGTGAAAGAAATCCATCAGACCAGCAACTCCTGTCTAGGACTGCGGGACGAACTCGAAGCCTTGAAGGAGAAGGTTGATAGCCTTTTTGACCAAGATTACGACGAAGAAGTGGAAGAGCAAAGTAACCAGCTCAATTCTGATGTTGTTAGTGTGGAGCGTAGACACTTCACAGACTTTGAAAGATTTTTAGGTCTTGTTAAGCCTAGCACTTGTGAAGGTAGTAGCCAATCTGAAATTCCAGTGGTTGTTTCTAGTCCTTTGATTGGAACTACTTCAGTAACCACTACTTCTTGTCTTCGCCCTGCCAAAGTCAATCTGTCCCAGGTACAGCATTTCTTTAACAATGCTAGTTGTGTTTCCACTGCTTCTGCTCATGGTATGCCGTATAGTCATTGCACTCATTCCCAGCCTGGTCATGACAAAGGTTTGAACGGTCGGAAAGCTGATGGTTTTCCTAGTTATGAGCGAAATAATTTATTCAACCCTTTTCTTTCTCAAAATCTTAAATCACGAAATGACTTGCCTTGTGTCTCGTCGGTCAGTGTTGGTCATGGTGACTCTGCTTACCCAAGAACTTCCACATTGGAACCAGATGTCCCTTCATTCTTATCTAATGGTTGTCCACTGTCTAGCATTAATGGTAATAATAATAATGGTCATGGTCTAAAATCTTTGCGTTTGTCAGACTTAAGTCATTTCCCTGAATTTACAGGTAATGTGTTGGAAATTTCCCCACTTGATTTCTTGCAACAATTAGAACAGAATTTTAAGTTGTTGAATCTTGATCCCGAATACCAAGTGTTAGTCGCTATGAGAGCTATGAAAGATTCTGCTGCTTGTTGGATTTCGCAGGTCTCAGATCAAATTCATTCATATCATGACTTTAAGCGTCTTTTCTTGTCCCAGTATCTAAATCCAAAGGTTTGTAGGGCTCAGTGGAGATATTTGTTGTCCACCAAGTATAACCCCAGCATTCACGGAAAAGCTTCTGAGTTTGTGTGGAAACTTTCTAAAGGTTTAAGGATGCTTAAGAATAACATGTCACAAATAGAGTTAGTAGATTATCTAATTGACACATTACCCCCAGAGTATCAATTCACCTTAAGTCAAGTAGAAATAACTTCTGTTTCTGAGCTCGCCGAGCGCTTAATGAGACTTGAAGTTCCCGACAAAACCAAGTTACTAAACAGTCCTCTAGTGTCTTTAGAGTCACTTAGTTTTAAGCGTAAAGCAGGTAATGATAACGACACTCCTGGTAAGAGTAAGAAACGAAATGTACATTTTGATGTTAACCTTGCTACTACTATGATCAATGAAAATAATAATGAACAAGGTAGTTCTGGTGCTAGTTCTAGTTCTGAAAATAAAGTAACCACTAAAGAGAAATGGGCTCAAGTGGGATATGCCAATGTAAAGGATTACTTAGGCAATAATCCTCCTGGTAATAGCAACAACAACAGTAATAACAATAATGTTAATTTTAGACGTAATAATCGAAGAAGATTTGGTTTTGGTAATCGTAACAATAACAATAGTAGCAACAATTTCAACAATAGACAGAGTAATTTTAACAACAGGCAGGCTAATCGTAACATTAGAAGAGTAAACGTTAGAAATAGAAATTCCAGTAGAAATGCTAATAATCAATCAGGAAATTCTTGTGAACAGGCTGACCCTATTACTTCTTGTTGTAATTGTAGTCATTGTCCTAACTTTAGAAATAACCACGAAAGTATGGGTGTAAATTCACAAACTGTCTCTGAGCCTTATGCTCAATGTAATGCAACTTTAAATTAACAGGGCAGACTCCTGATCGGTCGCCTGGAGCCCGCCAAGATTGTAGTCAGCGACCAGACGCTATATTATCTAACAGAACTAATGGTACCTGGTTTACTCAGTCTCCTCTTCAAGTTTTCTTTATTTTAAATGAAAATTCTCATGATAGTGTTAATGAAAATAGTGCTTTCGTAAAGTCACCTTACCTGTCAGGCCAAATAGCCGGTCTATCTCTATCTTGTATAATCGATAGTGGTTGTGAGGCTAACCTTTTGAGTTATGATAATTGGAAAAGGATTGTAGAAGTGTTACCTACCGCCAAGCTAGTGCCAGCTAAGCATGTAACTTTGCAAGCGTTCGTGGGTGATAATAAACACCGAGTTAAAGGTCAGAAGACTTTATACCTGGAATTTTCTGGTCATGTTCTCGAAGTTCCTTTCTTCATTGTGGAAGGTATGAAGTCAGACGTTCTCCTAGGAACTCCTTTCTTGAGTAAATACAGCTGTGTTGTGGACTTTGCTAACCGCATTCTTTCCTTCAAAGACTTAGATGGCAAGCCAGCCAAATTGAACCTGAATTCCCTATGGATAAGTTCAGTGGAACCGGAACCTTTAATACAAGAAGTGAACCAAGAAGATGATTATTTGATACCGATAAGCGAAATTCGAGATACCATCCTGTCCAGAACTGACCTAACCGAGGACGTTAAATCCAGATTAGTGGATCTGTTAACTCGTTACAGGGAGTTATTCTCCGAGCGGCCTAGACCAGTAAAAATAAAGCCTCTGAAGATCGAGCTCACTGATAATGAGCCAGTGGTGTGCAAGCCATACCCGATAGCCTACTCAATGCGAGAACCATTTAGAAAACTCTTGCAGAAATGGCTGGAATGGGGAGTAATTGAAGAAAGATTGTCACCTTATTTAAACCCTGTGCACTGTGTCTACAAGGCAGACAAGCAGTCTATTAGGCCCACATTGGATTTAAGATGTCTGAATAGGAAGGTAATATCTGCTAATGTGCGTGTGGAGCCCATACAGGATATTTTAGCTCGCCTTAAAGGTTCTATGGTGTTTTCCTCATTTGATTGTAAAGATGGATATTATTGTCTACCCTTAGAAGAAGAATCTTATGAGAAGACAGCTTTCTTATTTGAAGGAAGACAATATTGTTTTCGTTACCTTGTGATGGGACTGAAATCTGCTACAAGTCTGTTTCAGTTCGTTATGAATAGTATCTTCGACCTGTCCACAAAACATTTTGTCTCTTGTTATTTAGACGACCTTCTTTGTTTTTCACCTTCTATAGAACAGCATCTTAAGCATTTAGAATTTATTCTATATACGCTAAACAAGTTAAATTTCTCTTTAAATTTTCGTAAATGTAAATTTCTGTTTCCCGAACTGTTATTCCTAGGACATATCATATCTGGCCGAGAAGTTAAAGTCAACTCCAAGCTGAATGAAACTATTAGAAATTTTCCTGTGCCAAGAACTCGTAAGCAGTTACGTCAATTTTTGGGCATAGCCAATTGGCGTCGCAAATTCATTAACAATTACGCCGAATTAACCGAAAATTTAGTGCATCTTCTACGCAAGGAAGTGAAATTTCAGTTCGGCCCAAGACAGCTGAAAGCTTTTGAACTATTAAAGCAAGAGTTAATTTCTCCTCCTGCCTTAGCATTGCCTGACATGGGTAAAACTTTTCACATCTTTTCAGATTCCTCTACCATAGCCATTGGCGGATATATTGGTCAGTACGAAGGTGACGAATTTAGAGTTATCTCTTATGCCAGTAGACGTATTAAGCCCACTGAAATGTCCTTGTCTATTTTCCAGACAGAATTATTAGCAGTCGTATTTCTGTGTGAGAGATTAGCAGACTATATTCTGTGCATTCGTAGAGTGTACAGGGGGCAGTCTCGCACATGTTGGATTCGTTTTACCGTTGTACTAAAAGTTTGTTTGTTTTTTTCTTTTTCTCGTTCTTTTATTAACGCATTGATTTAGCGCAATCTCATGCAGTGTTAGCATCTTTTGCTATTCTCTCCTGTGTTCTAAGTAGATCACAGGTGGCGACCCCTTACCATATATTTATCCTCTCAGTGCTCAGGCACTGGACAATCAAGCTTAGCTGTAGCCTGCCAGGGATTGGGCCCTCTGGGGCGCTACAAGTAGTAGTAGTACCAGTAGAAATAGGATTAGTAGTAGTAGTAGGAACGAGTTAGAAACTCCGTAGGGCTCGTTTTTCTCCACCTTGACCCCCATTATATAAATTTTGTGACCAACTTAAAACAGCTGGCTAGGATAGCGCTTAAAATAGATAGCTAGAGTAGCGCGCGAGAAAACGAACTTTCGGGAGCATTACTCTCCCGAGCGGGTCGCATTTTCACCGATCCCAAGAGGTTCATTCAATACATGGCTGAAGTAGCACTCTTATTGGCCACGTTCCGATGACGTCACAAAGTATCAAGTTCAACCTGCGAGTATGCTTCTTGCTTTCGTTTTACTGTTTAGAGTGAGAGAGAGAGTGTGTGTGTGCGTGTGTGTGTTTAAAAAAAAGAGAGAGGAGATTTTCAATATTATTACTTCTGAAATACATTGCATTATAATTCTTGATTTATGTTTACTTTTTACGCGGTACAAATATATTATCCTTAAATAAGTATCCTGACGCTGGCGTCCCGGGCAGTTGCCTGGTATGCTCAACCTTTGGTGTTTGTGCTTGATTCTGTGTAGCCGTAGTATGTGGCAATTGTGCTGTGTCTCATGATAACACTTTTTAACTCGTTTTACTACAGATCTTATAGGTCATAGAATTTGTCGTTATGTTGAAAACCTGTTTTGCAGGGGAATTTTATTTATAGTTAGTAAATTTAGTACATGTAATATAGAACTGGTATCGTATTAATACAGGAGGATCAATTTCTTAATCATACAGTGTTGTAACCTCGACGAGTTAACAGTACTGCCAATAATTTGATACGCAAGTGTAATAAACTGTGAGCGAAGTGAGCAGGAATTTTTATTCTTGCCATGTTTGGAAATGAAGACCACGAAAACTTAGGGCTCCATTTATATAATTTGCTTCTCTTTTACTAAAAACTTCGGGCTCCCCCTAATATACCGAAACGTTCTGAACCCGTAGGCAATGCCTACCTTGCCTACCCTATTGCTACGCCACCGGGAGGACCCCAAACAAACGTGGAAGTAGATGAAACTTTTCTCGCACGTAGGAAGTATGACAGAGGCCGCAAATTAAAAGAGAAAACAGTTATCGTATTCGGTATATATGGTAACGAAACCAAACGAGCCTCAATTTCAAAGTGACCAATAACCAAAAACGGTATTATGGCCATATATGAATATATATATATATATATATATATATATATATATATATATATATATATATATATATATATATATATATATATATATATATATATATATATATATATATATATATATAAAACGAGAAGCAAATCAATCATCTCCGAGTTCGCTCCTCATGACCTCACACAGTATGAGTAACGTGAGATGTACTTTTAAAAATGTGACAAGTATTTGTTAAAAGGTGCTGAATTTGGTACAATTGTATCAAGTGTGGCAACACTGTCTTCTAATCAATCTGGGGGCATTTTCGCGGATCCCAAGAGCTTCAGATATCCTCTGATCTGATTGGCCGATACAGATACGACATCACAAGTCATGACATATATATATATAGCACAAAGTAAACGCTAGCTGCTGTCATCACAAGAAGAGATGAAACTCACACAGGAAGAAACCACACACACACACTGGTGGAACCTAACACACAGGTGAAAACCAAACACAACCAAGAAAAAACTCTAAACTCCGGCCCTTCTCAGGATCACAAGGAACAATCAGGCACCAACAGAACCCAAGACGGCAAGTCCCAATCAGAAGACAAGAAGCAAGCACCAAACAACCAATCAGAAGCCAGAAATCATTCACCAAGGAACCCAGCAAAGAAAGGACCAGAAAACAAGAATACAGCTGCCACTACAACAGCTACAAATTCTAACCAATCAGAAGCAAGCACCAAAACAAACGCCAGCCAATCAAACAGTTCCAGAGGCAAAACAGAAGACGAAGAAGAAGACTCCTATATTTACATGCGTAATTAAAGGCTATCCCATAAACAAAGAAATAAAGGATCTTGATGCTGAATTACACAATCAGAACATCAGTTTCAGTAACCTCATCAGAATCCGGTCAGAGACTAGACCCACAAAATTAGTGAGGCTTTTCTCAACTAGTCCAGACGATGTGAATAAACTAATCGCATATGGCTTAAAATCTGGAGGAAGAACATACAAAGTGGAGCAATCAAGAAGCCAGCCGCGTCCCACGCCCTGCTGGAATTGCTACGAATACGGTCACATGAAATACCAATGCCCCAACAAGAGAAGATGCCATAGATGTGGAAACACACATGAAACCAGCTGCAACCTCCCAATAAACAACAACTTTTGTGCCACTTGCAGAATACAAGGACATCGAACCGGAAGTAGCAACTGTCCCGAAAGGCCAAAAACTTCTCAAACTACAAGAATGAAGCTCATCTTTGAAGACAGACCCACAAAGACCGGCTCTTTTCAGGGACAGAACACAATTCAAGAAGAATCAGACAGCGCAGCAGAACAAGAAAAAACCGGAAAACCACTAACCTCAGAAGAAATAGAAGAAGCAATTGACCGGGTCACTCACAAAATAATAAAATGGGTCACATCCATCTTAACGATAACAACACCTCCAGAACAGGCAACCAAGCTCACAGATACAATAGCCATAGCCACCAAGAAGATATTCAACCTGTCAGTAAACGCACTGTCCACGACCACAGGGCAGCTGTACGTAACAAATCCAAAGACAGTTGCAAAGAAGTTACATAGCAGGGGGACCGGCAGAAGACCAAAAGAAAAAGCCAAGGAGGGAAGATAGCCAGCCGTCACCCGCAAACCGATGATGACTCACAGCACCGACAATGGACAACGATTTGAAAATTGCATGTTAAAAAAATAACAGATGCCCCACTAACAATACACCTCCCCATTACAGACAACACAGATATGTATCACTAATAATTCAGATAGGTTTTTAATTTAACAGATAAGACATTAAGATAGGATTGTAATGTAACAGACAAACTAATAGATTATTAGTACAGACATGTTTACATGGATTTTTGCCACCCCTTCTCAGTGTGGTTTTGCCATGTAAATAGCCTAATGCATGCAGCATGACCGATACTGGGGTTTTTCCCCCTGGTTTCCAGGTTTTTATCCCTCTATCGAATCACAAGATGTGAAAAAAACTTCTCGCGCTTTCCTATCTTCTTTTTCTTACCCTTCTTTCTTTCTATCTACACAGTTAACAGATTCGCGTGTAAATGTCTCCGTATAGATAGAAACCGCGCAACACACCCACCGACACATGCTTTAGGTTTACTAACGCATGCAGGAGGAGCACGTAGATATAGGTTGGTGCTTCACTCACGGGGCGAGCTTTCTTGCTAAGGGGCCCTCTGTATTCTAGCTTTTCTGTTTGTTTCTGCTAGCTGCTGTCGGCCCTGGTGGCCGAGTGAGCTAGCGTAACATGTTAGTAAGGAAAATCGTTTTTGGCGTGGGTTCAAACACAGCCTCCTGCCTAAGGAAATTTTTTTATTTTAATTTTTTTATAACACTTCTTTTGTTAAAATAATATTCAGCGACTGATTTAACGATTATTTTTTTAAAAAAAGCTTTCATTAAAATAAGTTTGCCGTTGTACTATACAGATCCATAGCAAAAGTAGTAGTAGTAATAGTAGGTGACGTCTTGGGTACGTGGCCAATAAGAATGCTACTTCAGCCATGTTTTGGCTTAACCTCTTGGGATCGGCGAAAATGTAATCTGGGGTAGAATGTCCTCCGCTCTTTCCCTTTCTTTGGTTGTCTGAGTTCAAAATTGTAACCTATGGCGGGAGGCGTAAACATAGTGTTACCCGTAGCACTATGTTTCTGAGTTGATACATAGAATAAAGGAAGAACAAAATACTTCCTTATTATATTATTTTAGTTCTTATTAATATGAAAAATCTTAGAAGTATCCTACTATTCTAAGAAGTATAAAAAATAAAAAAGGGAAAGGTAGAAAAAAGATAATAATGTTTAAGCCGTGTCAAAATACAATGAGAAAATGAAAATGAAATATTTGAGTTTTACGTCCCACGGTTATGCCGGTTAGGCTAAAGGAGACGGTGATGATGAAAAATGAATGAAATGGTGGAATGAAGAAAGTGGGAGGAAACGGGAGAACCCCGAGAAAACCCACGCACACGGTGTTTGTCCACCACAAAGTTCACTTGGTGGGAGCAGGGTTTGAACTCAAAATGCAATGCGAGTTTGTAGTCATTCATTCTACTTACACCTCCACGGATACTTCATTGGATCAGCTTCCTACATTTTACCATACATTGAGATTTTTAGGCGTAGCGCGTCCCTTCGAGCCTTAAAAGAAGAATTTTTCTTTTATTTCTGTATATGAGTAGGGAGCTTTTGCGTTGCTTTGGTGTGCAAAATTTTACAAGAACTTATGTGGAATGTGGCCCCTAGTTGATCCGTATTGCAAGAGATAATATATGACTGAACAGTGTATAAAACAATCGGAGGTGAATGGTTGCCTGAGGATTTCGTGGTTTTCGATAAAATATACATACTTGCGATTTATTGAATATCGCAATGAAAGTACAGTGAATTAGTAAACATTACCACTAATATGATAGAGTAGTTGCTGAATCTGTGGTAAATATAACAGGTAAAGTTTGAAATATGGTCATACCGCCCCCCCTTTTGTTTTTGTATTTACATATAAAATTGTATGTTTACTTGACTACGTTCATGATACAATTTAATTATCAAAAGTTTGATGTGAGTAAAATTTAATTTCTTTAAACCCACTTTATTTGGCATCTGATCACGCGTAGTTTAGTCACTAATACTCTTGTGGCGCGAATAGTCCCAGGTTCGATTCCCGGTTGAGCCATTCTGTCATAAAAGTGTAATTTTTTCAGTCCAGCTATTCTGAGTAAGGTTTGCTTCATTTACACGAGGCCAATACCGCAATAGCACCTTTTGTTTTCAGGGCGCTTTCATCGTTTCTGTTTTTTTCTTCCTTCGTATTTCCCGCGGGGAGTGTGATCGCCGATGGATGTCATCCCTCATACGTTAGGGTTAATATGACCATAGCTATCGTAACCTCAAAAATTTAATCCTGATCCTAATCCGGTCGGTATCCCCGTACTGGTTTAATTTTGGCGCACCACTATAAAGAATTGTTGAAAAATTATAATTCTTTTACTCATTTCGGTTATACTTAAGGAGCCGCGCTTCCCATTTAGGAAAGAACGAGAAACGCCATACTTTTAGGAATTATTCATTAAGTATCTAGCATGTTAAAAAGTAGGTAACAGAGTGAGTTCTAATTAGTTAATTAGTGATTCGAAATCAAAGAAGATGTGTGTGTATTCCGCTCTCGTTGTGTTTTGAAGTTTGTTTTGCCCTTGTACATAATGTATGAGTATGTGTGGGGGCAATTGAATGCATATCGCATGTTCCGTGCACGTGGATACTTCTTACTGTTGCACTAGCTACAAAATTGATTCTATTTGATATACAAGTGGTAATAAAACACATCAGAAACCCAGATCTCGCTGTATTCTCACTCCATATTGGAGTGTGAATACAAAATGATCTTTGTTTCTTATGTGTTGTATTACCACTTGTACATCAAATAGAATCAATTTTCTAGGTAGTGCAACAGTAAGAAGTATCCTCGTGCACCGGAGATAAGAAGTAGCTGTTCTTAAGAATTACCTCTAACCGAGTTAGGGTAGGGCAAAGCTCATGGGCTCATGCAGGTTTGCGTCCGAAGAGAGCAGGCGCGGAAGCGAGGATAGTGAAATAAAGTGGGTTTTGGCACTACATTCAAATGAGAACGATCAGTTATATGAGTGTAGATATTCTTTTATAAGCATGCTCTCTTCTCTAACGTAAAGGAAACCTTATTAGGTAGTTATACTCAGGTAGAGAATGCTTTTGGTTCCCTTGTGGGTCAGACGAGAACTACAAGCGTATCACGTATAGCACTCTTTACGCTTAGGTTACTACAGTTGTAATCCTATCCACTTGCCTTACATATTCCTCTTTCTTTATAGAGTAATGGTTTCTTGGGTAATGGTATATACATTTTCAATTATTTCTCTCCTCAAAAATGAACTACCACTAGAATACCAAAAATAATGTATGCTTCAGTAGTATGTAATTCTCCAAAGAGAAGCACTGCACTCTGTACACACATCTCAACAGCTTCCCATGTTTAGCCATTTTCTTTTAAGACGCTGAGTTACAGTAGTTGTCACACTCGAATCTTGAGGAATTAATTCTCTGTGTTATACAGAAGACGTGATAGACCCAGATTCTTAAACTGCTCGTGTTTAAAACCTTTTAGCAGATTAGGAATGAATCCGCATGATGTGCATCATGATCACAAAATATATTGTTTTCTTTGAGAGTAGTAAAAGGTATACTAGCGTAGAGTATCATTTAGAGTGTACAGATTTTGTACTATAAGTGCCAACCAAATTTCCAGTTTTATTACGTAATAGAGAAATAATTTAAGAACATAGATGTTATTATTTTTTGTATTACCTGTTTACATCTCTTTACGGGTTCTAATGTTATAACGAAATTTGTTATTTAATATATATTTTCTGTAGCTTTGTCTTCTTTTCAGCTACTTGTAGTCGTTCCGTCATGGGGGATGGAAGTGGTGGAGGAGAACGAGTGATTCTTGCTACTGGAGGCTATGATCATACTATCAAGTTATGGCAGGCGCATACCGGCGTATGTCAACGAACTGTGCAGCACACAGATTCAGTATCCTTGATTGATAATATTAAGATCTCTCTGAGTAACATAAAAATTGACATTGACACTGGTATAGTAATCGCATAGGCTAAATATATGAGGGATATTTATTATAAAGTAGAAAGAATACAGTAACACACAAGAGGTCTGGCGAGTGAATTAGTCTTTTTTGTACGATCCAAAGTTACATACTTATGCCATCGATGTACTAAATGTGGGTGAAAGTTCTGTAACTGGCTTGTCCAGGGAGTCTTTCGCTTTAGAAATAACATCTTCGTTATCGAAACTCCTTTTATGCAGAGATTTCTATAATTCTTGAAAAGGGAGAAGTCGATTGTCACCTTCGCATTTGCACTCGAGCAAATGAAAGGGTGCATATTATATCGGTTGCTCATATGGCGCGTGGAGTATTAATGGTGGTTTCGTTTATGGAATTAATAATCAGAATTTGTAAATGTTTCTTATATTAAGAAAAACTGATGTACAGATAATACTTACAAGTAAGGGGAAAAAAGGCTAGATGCTCAACTTAAGGTCCATTGCGCCAGCCGTACTTCTTTACTCGTGTGGTCTAAATAATTACTGTATAACACCGAACGTAACTCTCTCTGCACTAGAAGTTCCATGACTGTCTTCCGGTTGTAGCCTCTGCCGATCCTTGCTCCATTTGGCCTTGGCCTTCGGTGCAGCTGCTGCTGTTGTACTGGAGATTACTGGAAACGAAGAAGACTACTCTTACTCTCTTTCGTGATTCTATAGCCCCTTGGCCGATCTCTGTGCTGCCATCTGCCGGAAAAAGCTGAGGAACTCTCCAAAGACAATCAAGAAAAGACAAGACGATGTGGTGGCTGTCTACCACACGATAGATGCGATAAGGAATGAATGAATAATTGTATTTTACTGAAAACGTCAATATCGAGGCTATTTGTCCACGTGACGTGTGATAAGATTTGATTTGATTTTCAGTTCAACGTCTCTTTCAGCAGCGAGGCCTTATGAGACGTGAACCTACAGCTTAACGTGGGATCCGAACTACTTGAGCTCCCGCCGGGAATCGAACTCGGGTCTCCGATGCCAAATGCGCGTACCCTAACTGCTTAGCCACGAGGGAGCCCCATGCGATAAGAAAAACAATATATACACAGGGTGGTTCCAAAGTCCCGTACCACCCCTTTTAAAATCCGCATGAATGTATTTATATTGAACTTGATATAGGAAATATACAACAGGGCTAGAGGCACATCTTTTGAATGATAGTTCGCGGACGGCCGCCACATTGAATTTCATTTTTTTTTTTCAAACGATAGGTGGGTCATGTGATACATGACCTTAGGCTACAATTTGCTCAGAATGCCAAATATGAAATCAGATTTCAAGTATCTTTATTTGGTGAAGAGTTATGGACAACGAGAATTGATGTTTATCTGTTACACAATGTGCTCCACATGTGACACAGAGTGACGTTGTGGATAACGCTGATTGAATCGGCTACTACTGCACGGGCACCTCTCCCATCTCACAATTTGACGATCTGGATGCATTTCTGGATGTTATTAACGGCATGGTTCATCACCTGCAAAAAGAGGAACAGTCACTTATAAAGAGGAATAACTTCTCACCTAATACAGATACGTGAAACATGATTTCAGATTTGACATCCTGAGCAAATTCTAGCGTAAGGTAATGTATCATATGACCTACCTATTGTTTGAAACTAAAAATTGAAATTCAAGATGGCGGCCGTTCACGAACCATCATCCAAAAGGTGTGCCCCTAGTCCTATTGTATATTTCCTACATCAAGTTCAATATAAATACATCCATACGGATTTTGAAACGGGTGGTAAGGGACTTTCGAAACATCCTATATATATATATATATATATATAATTTACGTAAACAATATGAAAACTTTAACGTATTATGATAGAGGCAAAGTCCGGAAATATTTATTAAAACTGCATTTATGTCAGCTACCCCAAAAACTAATCAAATTATAATTCAGGTGTGAGTTTGTGGGTAAAAATATATTGCTAACCTCTTTTCAGAAAACTAACTGTCTTTGTAGAGCTATATTCCGTTGCTTACCTTTTCCTTTATATCATAATTCATGTAATTCCCGTAGTCTTTCAAATATTTTTTTTCTTGTGCCTATATACTTCTCTTTTTATGTACTGAACTCTTTCTATCATATGAAACTAGCGATTGAGAACACTGGTAAATAAAATTCAACTGTGATTTAAAAAAATGAATTAAGTGTTTCTATTAGTTTTTGAGCTGCTGAACTTGGAGCTTGAACCCTTAGTTTAGAAAAATGTCAGTAATAGTGAAACAAACGAAAAGAATAAAGTTTGATTGATTGGTTGTCTCTATAGCCTTGTTGTAACAACGAGATATGAAAAGTAACAGAGGTATGAAAAGTACTATAGAATGAAAACTGTGACGTAACATAGTATTAGTCCTTCTAAAAATTACTTTTTAAAAAAAGAAAGAAAATTTTAGAGTTTCACTTAAAAAGGAAGCTTCTGCTCCTACCCTAATTACTTTAGATTCATGGCTCGTGCATCATTAACCTTGTAATGATTCGTGCTTTCAAATGATAGTCGCATCATACACATGCTTCGCAATCCATAAATTCGAGGTATTTCTGAGAAAATGGCACTGTATTCAGTCCAAGTGCAGTTGGGGAACATGACATGTAATAGCGAGGACGTCAGATCTTATACGGGCTGTATGAGTAACAGTTGAGTACGGAATAAGTAAGACACAAAACCTCAGCGCATCCAGATGTGTGGACTACTCCATCTGTGAAATCGTGCAGGCACAGGCTTTCTAAGGACCAGTATTAAAAATGTACCGTCGTTACACGGATTCGGGCAAAACCACCGCTGCCAGGTCAACTGTCATAGTGTACGACATATTGATGACAGGGGTGTCGGCTAGCTTGGATGGTCAGAGCGGATAGAGAGGCCACAGTGCAGAAGATCATTCATCAATTAATGCTGGACATGAACGACGTGTGAGCAACCATACCATCCAGAATCACCATCTCGTCATGGGGTATAGAACCAGGCATCTCATCAGCCCTTGCCACTTCAGCTTAACACCCGCCACAAGGCACAATAACACATGGGCAAAGGAACACCACCATTGGACACTTGCAGTATGTAAAAAAAGAGGTATACCAGTTAGTACACGCCGATCGGCAGGTACAAGTGCGTCCTTAACCACATGAAACAATGGGTCCCTTTAGCCAACAGAATACAGTTCAAGCCGGTGGTGGTTGCATGAACTCCGTTTACGTGGGATGAAATGGAATCCCAGCTATATCTGACAACGTTCCTCACCGATGAACGTTACAGGAACCCGCTGAAAGATCATCTTCACACTTTTGTTTACTTTGAACACACTGCAGGCGACTTGTACCAACAGCAAGACAATCCTCGAGACTGTAGTTTCTCAGTTGCGGCTTACTGGTTCGATGAGTATTCCACGGATGAAGATGCTTGCCTGGCCCCTGGAAATATATAAACTGGAGATCTGTAAGTCGGGATTTAGAAAACCTGGAAAAGTCAGGGAATTCGTGCTCGCCAAGTAAGTGGGAACATAACCTGATGAAAATATATGTAAAATTTATATAATACAATATAGAACTGACATATATAAAATACTACCTAGTTTATTCTCGTCCACCTTAGTAATGTTTCTCCATTGCTGATGTTTTATTGAAATTGTTCAATATACTCACATCATACGCCCCTCAGATTTACTGGATAGAAATCCAGGTAGCTATGCGAGAAATGCAGTTTCAGAGACATGTTGCATCCATGCTTTTCATATCTGTTCAGTAAATTGTCTCCTTAATTCATGAATCGTAACACATGCGTGTGGTATTATTCGACAACCTGAGGACAGTGACGTACTAGTTACGAACCTACGATAATTAGGATACGACCAGGAATGTATTTTTTTACATTTCAAAATGTAGTAATGTATTTTGAAAAGAATGCTGTTTCCACACCTACTAACTGTACCGTACTTCAATGAAATTGACAGAGACATAGTTCAAAACATGTGATAATGTTTGAGTTCTTGGTGTAGATATATCACACTGGGGATCCACTAGCGCGCCCAGATTCCTAACAGTATTTTTTTTTCGGGAAATTTCCCGAATTTTTCCAGATCATCTCAATTTATGGATCGTGAGATATGTGAGAATTGTACATATTTAAAACGATTAAAATAATGTTGTTTTGTACTCCCGGCTTTTTTTACTTCGAAGATCTAACCAAAATTTGATTCAGTGGCACAGTGGTAGAACACTCACCTGCAGTGGCGTATTTGTGATTTTGTTTCGGGAGGGGGGCTTTGGCTGTAAATGAAAATTCTGCTAGATATTTTATTTACTTTACTATAGTAAGTAAGATTTCGGGGAGCTTAAGCCCGGAAGCCCCCCCCCCCTTAAATACGCCACTGCTCAGCTGTCATGTAAAGGATCCCATAGGCGGTAGACATCTTGGATTTTCTCGAGATTCTTTTGTTTCCTCCCACAGTTTCATTCCACCAATTCTTCCATAATGATTCACTTTCATCAGTCATCAATCTCTATTAGACTATCAGGTGAATAATCGAGAAACATAGACATTTCATTTTCCTTTCAAAGTTTCACGTTTAAATTTAGTTATAAGTTTGTTTTTAATGAGGTGGTGCAGGTTCCTACATGCCTTTACGACAACATTTTAGATCCAATGCAGCCACTTAAGGTTTATCCGAAAATTCCTATATGTTTTGTGTGTGTCACAGGTTTCACCAAAATAATAATAATAAAATAACATTCTAATACAGGAACTAACTAAAAGTTTTATGTGGTTTCAGTTTCTAACCCTTTTTTAAATTCCTTAACCTTTCCACAGCAAGTGAATGCGCTCGATGTGACTCCGGATAAGCAACTAATAGCAGCTGCAGGTAAAGAGACTCTCCATTTTTGTTAGATGCTTAAATAAAAATAACATCTGACTAAACAAACACTTTATTAACAATCTATATTACAATTTCGGTAATAATATGCCATTGCCTTCATCAAAGACAATGTGTCCTGATGAAGGCAATGAGATATTCCCGAAATTGCATCATATATTAGATAACTTTTTTGAATAAGCCAGTGAGATAATGCTAAAATTGTAACAAAGATTATTAATAACTGTTTGCGTAGTCAGATTTTATTTTTTATTTAAGTTTATACTTAGTTCTAGAGCAAGAATAAGCAATATTAATGGTAGAATCTACTAAAGTTCTTTCGTTCTTTATTTTTTAAGATGCATTTTTATTCGTAAATTGTATCGGAAAGAAGTGTCAAAAGATTTATATATTTTTAAAAATTCTTTTGTAGGATATCAACACATCCGCATGTATGATTTAACGAATAACAACCCGAATCCTGTTATAAACTACGAAGGCGTTCCCAAGAATGTTACTGCTGTGGGGTTCCAAGAGGAAGGGAAGTGGATGTTTACTGGAGGAGAGGATTGCAGTGCACGAATATGGGATCTCAGGTGGGATACACTTCCTATATATTATGTAATGATTTTAAAAAAATGTACCATAATTATAAAAAAAAAAAAAAAAATTGTCTTTGAAATTAAAATTAAACCACTTAGCACATTGACTTGGGGCCTAGATGGTGCCTAGATCAGCTAGGTGAGGCGTGATCAGCATATAGGCTCCAATCGCAGTTATTTGTGGGTTTTTAGGCTGGGATTCAGTATCTCTTAACTCAAACAATTTTCAATAATTACGACATGATGCTTGATCAACATCGAAATTCTGTGGCTTCACCATGGTTCGAATCCGAAATCACTTGGCTGCACGAAAGCAGTATCTTTTACACTATAGAATCAGAATTATGAGGTGACATGGATTTCATACGGTAGCATCCCTTCTTGCACGCAAGCTTTGTGCAGAAAGGAAATTATCTCATGTTTTGAAAATGAAGACGATTTATTAATACCAGATATTTTTTTTTTTTTTTTGCGAATACTTAATATTGTAAGGTTTCACGTGCTAGTGTTTATAAACAATCACACGTGCTCCTGTTTGTAAACATCAATCACATGTATTTACGTTGGAGTACTACGCCTCACGTTGGATTACTACAAGAAGCAGACGACGGCTACAAGTCATATGACGACATGAGAGCAGCAGCAGCACCGCCGCTGGGAGTGCCTATATAGTGAAGAGGATTCGACGGACAGTCACCAGTCTTCGATTGGTCTCTCCTCCTCTAGCTTGTCTGGAGCTGTAGGAGAAACTCAACGTCAAAGCCTCTAGTATGCTGCCGGACACTTGGCTTTTCTTCCACCTGACTTGGCTTGCTCGGAGCTTTGTTGGAATTCCAACCACAGTTGCTTAGTCTGTTTCGGGCTCCGTGACTCTTAACCACCACACTGCTTGCTGCGGAGCTTTGGGGTTTCCTACACTACTCTACCTAGGTTGCCCAAAGTTCTGTAGAGATCCTGATTCAAAGCTGCAAGGTCTTGGGCTACCTTTTTTACTACGCATTAGTAAAAATTGTGTTGTAGATTTCTGTAAATACTGTTGTTCTTAGAGGATTTTTATAATAAACGGTAGTGGAAGTCGATTCCGGATTCTGATTTACTCTACCTACCCCTTCAAAGGGAAGAACTTTTACAATATAATATCGACTTTTTATTTATTTTTTCTTTTTAACTAAAGTTACTTTGAAACATCTTTTAGTTAGGATTATTTTCCCCTTTTGTTTTGTGACTGTTTTCCATCTTGTGCAATAAGGGAGAAAGAAAGAACTAAAAAGTACGATTCATGAGAGTGTGGTTACTTTCAGGAGAGTTGTTGTTGAACATGCTTTTAAAGGTGAGGTTAATTTATGTCCTTGTCGCTTTAACAAATTTTAAGCTGTGAAATAAACCTAATTTGTAAGTCTTAAAGAACAATCACAAAAGGGTCTTTCCTAGTAAGATAGTGAAATCGGCCCTTGATCCAAATTGGGTCGCTGTTGATTCAAAAGATTACCCTTGACCTAAAAGTACCTCAAAAGCAATTTTAACCTCCTCCTCTTACCGAATTATCGTATCATACATGCTCAAAATTGAATATTTTTTTTAAAAATTTTGGTGGAGGTGGTCGAAAAACTTAGAAAGTTTTACAGATTGTAGATACTATCTAGATGTAAATGTGCAAATTTTTTTTTCAAAACCATCGATGCGTATTTTCTTTTGCGTGTTGAAAATTTCAAACAAAATGTAGAAAAAAATGGGGGAGACACGTCGCTGATTTTTTGGGAGTGATTAAGGAAAGTGAATGATGATGGAAGAATTGGTGGAATGAGAATATGGGAGGTCCCGAGACACGATTACGATGTTGTCCACCACAAACTAACTTAACTGGAATCGAACCAGGGACTTGCCGCGTCAGAGGTAAGCGCTCTAGAGACCTAGACGCAGATGGGAGGACAATATTAAGATGGTTTTCGCAGAAATAGGAATACAAAGTAGAAACTGGATCCAGTTGGGTAAGGAAAGAAGTCTATGGAGAGCTTTTATAAATGCAGCATTCAACCTTCGAGTTCCACAGGCCATAGAGTTAATTAATTAGAGGGTGAAGTCACTTCTTACCTTACTAATTTTATTCCTAGTCGATAGCATAATTACGAATCCTCAAACAAAGTATATGGATTCCTAATTAAAATAGAATGTAATTTTTTGAAATTTATCTTGGAAAATTATTGGGATCAAAGATGATCTAAGTTTTCTGAATACTAGTTTTGAAGTGCTAGGACACATGAAGATCCAGTAGTAAATTACCTTTAAAAGTAACAAGGACATAGAAATCACTACTGCAGCCTGACAGTTTTGATCTTGGGTTATCAGTTCAAATATCCTGTTACTTCTTTTGTTGAACGGGTATTTTATAAACACTTACCTCTAAGCGTACTAAAGTTTTGTAGAAGTTACAAATTGTTTCAGTTCGTCAGTTTATTGTTGTCAATTCCTCAGTATCAATGGAAAACTATTTGAATCAGTAGTTTTAAAATGATCATGAATCAGAAAAGTAAAATAGTGAGAAAATAAATAAATAAAAAACTTTAATTTTTGAAAATTCTGATAGACATGAAATGATCGACCTGCGTTTGAAAAAGTAGAGTTTTCTTGTCATTGTACGAAGTGAACAACTTGGTCTTCCAAAATAAATAAATAAAAAGTTGGACTAAAGCAAAATCGCCATTTTCTGACTCATAACCTTTTTAAAACTACTGATTCATTTAATCTGCTGATTCCATTCGAACTGCAAATTCAGGTGCTTTTTTCAATAGTTCTGAAGATTATTCTATCTATTATCTGCGGAATCACAATATTTTACGTCTTGAGAACTTTAGATTGATTAAACTAAGTTTAGATTTAGTGAGGAGGTTGACAGTCGTTCGACAAAACTGTTTCGACGTCCGTCAGTAATTTTAACAAAATCATAGACTCTCACGTTGGGGTTCTGGCGACCTCCCTAATTATCACAGAGTCATGATTCATACACCATTGGAAAGCTTATGGACCGCAGATTCCAATGAGGGAATATTTATGCAATTCCCGCCATATTCGTAGAAGAAGAAGGAGAGGAAACAAAACTGTTCTGAAAATGTAAATTAATCAAATTCCCCTCCCCCTTTTCCTCCCCATATAAGCAACAAGTACACATACAGATTATTATCATGTAGTGGCCTACTTTATTGTTTCACATATCAATTTTTGTGAGTGTACCTCCAAGGTGGGCATATCCCCCAAAAATACCTGTTGAAAGAAAAACAAAAAACGATCTTTACCTTGCTCCCCATCCCGCTGTGGGACCCCCACATACGTAAAATGCTCACCGGCAGAAAGCTACATCCTTCAGAAATACATAGGTTTAAAAATCAAACATCGTGCCTTAATTAGGGGCTGAGTTATTGAGGTTTAAATCCCGGACGCAGCAGATACGTCAGTGGGCGGTTAAAGGTTAAAGCTTTCTACAATTTTTTAGGACTGTTATAAGTAAGTTGTTAACTATCCTGATACTTTGTTTAATGTGTTGTTTCTAGATCTCGAAATCTTCAGTGCCAGAGGATATTCCAAGTGTCGGCGCCTGTGAACTGCGTATATTTACATCCAAATCAGGCCGAGTTAGTTGTTGGTGATCAGAGCGGAGTGATACACTTGTGGGATCTTAAGACCGATCACAACGAACAGCTGGTATGCAAACTAGTGTCCGTTTCTCGAAATTTGTATTTGCAGTCGAGTACAATTTTATGTTATTGTTAGTATATATGTATGTATGTATATATCCTGGATATCATATTCCTATTATTCTGTGTTATATTTCTTAATTGTATTATTTCATTTTTTGAAGGTATTGTTTATAACCAGGGTGTCTACTGAGTTTCATTTTCAAAATTCCAGTATATTCAGTATAACTACCAGCAAACTTCCAGGACCTAATACAACGAATTTTTAAAGTTCTTTAGGGATAATCGCCCTCTTGATGATTTCAGGTTTGTAATTATTTTACCATCAAAAGAATATTTTTTAAATAAATATAATTAGCCTTGATTTTTTGAAATACAATGATTTTTTTAAACATTTTTTAAAGGACCTCCCAACTCCCCTCACAGCCCTCCACTCCACCCATTGCTTTAAATGTCTAATTACAAAATGTACACAACTCTTGCTTTGGAAAATTTTACGGTCTCAGTGGATACAAAATTGTTTCTAAGACCATTAAAAGAATTACAAAAAACAAGTATTCTTGACAAATGATCAGTTTCACGATTTTTCCAGTATGTGGATCAAAATTCCAGTTACATTTCCAGTATTAAAATTAAATTCCAGTATTTCCAGTATCAGTAGACACCCTGATAACGTACTGTTATCGAAGCAGAAGCGAATGCACTAGGGGGCAAAAAATTCGATAGGACAGCGTGTCAGGATTGTAAGAGCACTTAGATGTACAGTATACAGCAGGGGTACAGTATACCTTTTTCATATTCATATTTCAAGACAAAAATGTTTTTGAACACCCATGTTTTGTCACTGTGATATTGGCAGCTTATGCTGCTTTTGTTGTCTTTTCAGCTGGGTCGTATTTTCCGATAATTAAATCCAGTCAGGATTGCCATTACTAACCACTTCATATTATTCTTCCATTACCTTCTCGGTATGTGGGGCCACAGTAGCTCAGTGGTCCAGTGCTTACCTTTGGTGTGAGAAATTCCTAATTCAATCCTCGGCTACGCAAGTTTGTGGTAGACAACATAAGTGTCGGTGTGTTTTCTCGTGGTTGTCCCGTGGGACGTAAAACGACAATTCAATTTATTTTTCTGCTTAGCAGAGTTCTTCCCACCTACTTTCCAGTCAACAACAAATTTTCATAATATTAAAAGTAATCAAATCAATACAATAAGAAGAACAGATAATAAAACATTTAAATATGTAGAAACTGCTATCTTTCTCGGAGTTAAAATATTTAATAACTTCAAGTGAGAACCACATATAGAACATGTAAGAAGTAAGTTAAGCAAACTGTGTTATGCAGTTAGATATATAAGAAATACGATTAATGTAAAGACAGATAAGTGTATATATTACTCAAATTTTTATTCTATTTTATATTAAAATATGGTTTGGTGTTCTGGGAAAATACACCTAAAATATGGTCATCCTTAGGCTACAGAAGAAAGTGGTAAGGATACTTGCAGGAGAAGAATGGAACTCTCCTTGCAGAAATGTTTTTAAGGAACTTGAAATAATGACTCTTCCCTCAATGTATTTGTTCGAAATATTAATATATTTAAAAAAAAATATAGTAGTGAATTTATTGTTAAGAAAGACATTCACTTGCAGACACAGAACATCAGTTACTCACAAAAGTACTCTATCCTGTATAAAAAATCAAGTCCCTGTGAACAGCTTTAGAATCAAGCTTAATAGGTACTTGATAGAACAATTCTTTTACTCTGTGGAAGAATATTTTCAAAATATTTTCAATTCATATTCGTAAAATTAAATGTATAATAAGATAAATTAGTGAATCTAGAAGAATCCATATGTAATTATTGTACATTGACAATAAATTGACATGTCAAATTCCGTTGTATGACGATGAACAGATGCAATAAATTATGATTATGAACCCCTTACCAACATTATGGGGCACATTGTCATTCGTCTTTGTCCCTATATAATTTGAGTGCTAGTTACAGAAGAACTAAATATCTATTTTTAATTAAATCATGTTCCAGTAGTAGTCTTTTAATATTTATGTTTCTTTTGTAGATTCCTGAAGCAGAAGCGTCGATTCAGGATATAGCGATTGACCCAGAGGGGTCGTATATGGCTGCCGTAAATAACAAGGGTCACTGCTATATTTGGAGTCTTTCCGGTGGAATCGGCGAAGAACCTACAAAGCTGAATCCAAAGCACAAAATTGAAGCGCATAAACGTTACGCTTTAAAATGCAGATTCAGTCCTGATTCGACGTAAGTTTATTCGTAAATTCTATCCATGAAACGGCAAAACAGCGTTTTACTATATTATTATATATGAAAGCTTATGTAATAATGAAATGTTCTTAAACTTCCCTGATTCCAGTTCATTCCATGTGTTCTTAAGAATTTTTTGTTCTGGAAGCTACGATTGCTTGAGCAAAAAAGGAATACTGGTGATTCCTGTTAATATGAGCTTTCCAATATTTTCTCTCGTAGTTTTTGTAATCCTTAAATGTTTCATTTTACATACTCCCGGAGAAAGTGTGCAAATGCTTCTAGACGAAACCTTCAGAATATTATTGAAATTCAGATTTATAGAAAATCCCATACATAGTAATCATTAAAGACCAGAAGTTATGGCAAAATAAAACACCAGAAATGACAGGCAAAATGGCAAAATAAATTACCAAAATTGCTGTAAAAATTGCAAAATAAATTTCAAAAATGTGGTAGAAATGAGCATATTCGTATTACTTTTAAGACTTCGCCTTACGAGGGAAGGACACGAAATCACTCAGAGATAATTGCACCAAATTTGGTGTAGGAGTAGGTAATGGGAATAGAAAAGAACGTGTGGAATCATTCGTTTTGCAGGCATTCGGAATCAGAAATAATGGGCCTTACAGTTCAGGAGAAGTATGGCCTCTCAATCAATGTTGATGAAACAGAACCTTTCCTCGCTGTTACGACCAATGCAAAAGAAGTTAAATGAAGTAGAATGAAAACAGAAAAGATGAGCTGAACAGAAAATGCGCCAATGTCTGACCTCAGTCGCACCAGGAGAATGCCGAGATATCTGTTTCAGACATCTGTCTCATCTGTTTCAGACAACGTGTGTGATTTTCTTTAGCATATTTAGTTTTTGAATACAGTTCCTGGTACTGTGTATGCCTGTTTTACTTTTTAATGCGTCTGTTAACAATTGTTTCATTATGTCAAGAAACAGTATATAACTCACTGTACGGTATATTAAGGTTAACTACGGTATTTTCTAATCTTGTTGAGACCAATTTGGAAGATAACTTTACAAACATGGCATGTGTGTAGACAGTCAAGACGTTCTGTCTCATGTGTGCTAGGCAACAGAAGTGAAACGCTCGTGTTCATTTTGTGTTCACACTATTAAAGTGCAGTGTTTGTGAAACCGGTGTGAGTTATATTTGGAGACTTGAACGCGGTTGCTACGAGGCTGTTTCTGTCCAATACATTTTGCTGCTTTCTAGTGGTGATTAGACCAAATTCAAATATCTCCTTTATCCTTTGCATTAACATATGTGTGTTAATGAACAATCTTGTATGTATTCAAACTGTTATTTTTATAATGGCCGTTCACAGTTGTTCCCATTTTAAACATCGCTAATCCCGAAATATGTATTTAAATTTGCTTCACAAACACACAATAATTTAATTTTGGTGGGCGCCACGTCGTAGATATCAAACACAAGTACTAATGAAATCAGTTAATATTGGCGGGTTCAAACGTTTAATACTTGTGTACTGACAGCGTCTTATCATTTCGGTCCCTTCCCTGAAAAACTTCTGGCGACGCCCATGATTAATTTCTGTATATATTTTCTTTATTTTTAAAATAATATAATTTCATTAAGCTAACTAGTGATGCATACCCAATTGGTAACGGCAAGGGCAGGACAGTTGATAGAATTAGGATCCCGGCATTCGTCTGGTGGGACTGGAGGCGGACATTGGCGCATTTTCTGTTTAGCTCTTTTTTTTCTTTTTCATTTTACTTTATTTAACTTCTTCTGCATTGGTCACAACAACAAATAAAGGCTCCGTCTCATCAATATCTGATTGACAGGCCATACTTCAGAACTGTAGGGTCCATTATTTATGATTCCGAACGCCTGCGAAACGAATGGTTCCACACTTTCTTTTCTATTCCCATTACCTATTCCTACACCAAGTTTTGTGCAATTATCTCTGAGTGACATCACGTCCTTCCCTTGTTAGTTAAACTAATAACTACGCAGATTATTAAAATTAGAAGCAAAATAATGATGAATAAAATAATCATTTGCAAGTATTACTAATTTAATTCCTGATCTTGAAATTATGAGAAAACAGGATATATATCAAATTAAAAGAAGAGGTACATAGTACATAAATATTAGCAGTTTTTGTAGCACAGGAAAAGTTTAACAGAAATAAGCTTATGTGTGCGTCTATGAAAAAGAAATATCTAACAAATGATCAGAGATAAGCCTATCTTAGCTATCGGGAAAGCAGTCCTGGTACACAGCACATAGTTCACTTCTTGTTACATGAAAACTTTTTTTTTTCTTTTTTAAATTTTTAACTGTAAGGTTATATCGCGTGTCTGCTAAGATTCGTTTGAGACGCGAAAACGACCTTTCAGCATCTATTGATGTGAGACGAGCATATTTAAAGCACGCGAAAAAAATGGGCTTCAAACCCATATCAACTGTGCTCTCACCATCCAAAACTTTAGCATAGTGAGAGAGGAACAGTAACTGACAGAACAGCACCAACAAACAAACAAAATTCCTTTAACTGGAGAAATCATTTGTCATCGCAGCATCTGCTATCTTTTATTCTTTCCAGGAATTTGTGGGACTCAGTTGGTCAATAATTCAGCCCCTAGGGCGAAGCAGCTAGAAACCTTAAATTCCTTATCTCACTGAAAAGAACTCCCTCGTGGCTAAGCGATTAGCGTATGCGCCTTTGGCGTGGGAGATCCGGGTTCGATTCCCGGCGGAAGCTCATGTGTTTTGGATTCCACGTTAATCAGTAGGTCCATGTCTCATATAGCCTCGCTGCTGTAACTAAAATAAACTCAACTCACAGTGTGACAATTCGTTCTGCTCTATCAGTGTTAGCAACATCACATGCATTTCCCAATGCAAGGAAAAATTAAAAAGAAGAGGCAGTCAGGAAATGGAAAATATGGCAATTAATTTAAGAAATTGCATTTATCAAAGTTTAAAGAAAAATGGAAAAATATGGCATTTTGCCATAACTTCCACTCTTTAGTAATCATTCTGATGAAATTCAGAAAAATCGTTTGAAAAATCGACATGAAGATAGGAGAAAGAAAAAAAAATAACTTCTGTGAAACGAGATTTCTTTTTAATTTTGCATTTTTCGATTTGAAGCTTTAAAGTTCAGATCTAAGTTTCTGTACATTTTTATAAGCAGAAATTTTTTATTTATGACGTGTAGTATTATGAAAATGTAACTATAATAGAACTAGAATACGCTTAGTAAGTGTTAAATTGTTATTTTCAAGTACTATAGTGTTTCTGAATGATCAGCAAGCTTTCGATTCCAATTTTTGTTTCTTTTACGGACTAAGAAAGATTGGTTTTTAAAGTGAAGGCAAGAAAATCGGAATGCGCGAAAGGTTAATAACTTGATGTAAAATTGTACATGTCTTCATTTCTTTAAGGTTTTAACTGCCACAATGATTTTTTTTTTTTACTAAAACAATTGATTACATAGTGTGTTGCCAGATATTGTATTATGGATAATTCTGTTTAACGTTTATTACAAGTTTAAGTTTCTTAATTGCGGAAAGAAGTCAAATAAAGTGTTTTCAGATATTATACGAAGGATGATCACTCCATAGCAGAACATGCCGCGATCCGCGATATGATCACAGGAAATTTGCCGCACCTGTACAGAAAAATTGCCAGAAAAAAAAAAAGAAAAAGAAAACGAACAGAAAAGTATGAAAACATGAAAACATGCCTGCTGTGTGTAGATGTCTTAAATGCACAGACGACTCGCATAAATATAGTTTGAACTGATTTTTACGTCGCGTAAAACATATTTTTCACATGTGTTTCTTCTGCGGAAATTTTTTTACTTACAAAAGCTCATCGCAGAAAGACAAAGAAAGTTTTGCCATCGGGGCTGATCAGAAAGTAAAGTTCCAACGCTTGCAGTGAAACGTGTATACATTATTTCATACAATCAATACAGCCAATAGATAGTACATACATTAGTTATTTTTCGACATAGTCTTCACATTGGTTGAGGCACTTATCACATCGAGGGATCAGTTTGAAGATTCCCTCCTGTTAAAGTTATGTCCTAGCGTGTTCAACCATGGTGTCACGAAGTGTTTCACCTCCTCGTCTGACGCAAAGCGACGGCTTCCTATGTGCTCCTTCAAGTGCGGGAACAGGTGAAACTCACTTGGAGCGAGGTCCGGGTTGTAGGAAGGGTCTTGGATCAGCTGCTCGTCTGTGACGTTTTCTCTACCAGCTGCAAATTTTTGACACCATTCTGCGACATGTTGACGAGACATCACAGTCTCTACGTAAACCTCTTCCAGCTGTCGGTGAATTTCAGCTGAGATTAAATGTTTCGCCCACAGAAATCGAATAACTGAGCGCACTTCTTCGCCAGATCAGTTTTCCAAACGAGTCGCCATTTGTGTTTACATACAGCTAGGACCATAGGTGGCAAGTGGCTAAAACTGCACAGTTGCTGACTGCATGTATTAAAATTACCACCCACTCCTCATTTCTCTATAACAGACGAAACTTCAGAAATATCGGCCTTGTAATCTTAGTTTCTGATCCTCCTTCGTATTATGAAAAATTCTGTTTAACGTTGATTATAAGTGTAATTCTTAATTGCGGGGACTAGTCATTATGCATTGATTTTTAAAGCAAATCTTGATTAAAAGTGTTTTGCGAAAGTTTCATTAGGTCCACACCACATCAGGTTTACGATGGGACGTTAATTGTGAGCATGCGCGGAGCGTAAATTTCTTGGGGAAACCAAGATTGCTATCACATGTACACTCTTCCCCACGCGCTTTCTAAAAATATCAAACCCCCTATTTTACAGACTCCCTTTTCTGATATTTTGTCAATATTAGGAAGCTCGTGGGAGGAAATGTATAAAGAAGCGTAATTTAAGTGTCCAGTCTTATTTAGAAGGAAACTGACATGTTTCTTAATTTATTTGATAGGCTTCTTGTAACTACCTCAGCAGACCAAACGGCACGGATATGGAAAACAGCGGACTTTTCGTTAGTTCAGGAATTGAAACACGAGTTGCAGAGATGGGTATGGAACGTGGCGTTCAGTGCTGATTCTCAGTATATTATAACAGGTTAGTAGGTAGCCATTTTCACTTGTTATGCAAGCCACCTCATTAAAAGTTGTGCCCTGTGTAGAAATGTGCTTTGACGTAACTGTTCATTGCCGAAACAGAATTGAATGACTTCTACTTACGTTTCAGGAACTGCATTAATCTATATGATATGCAAAAGTCGTAATTTTTAATCCTGCAATTAGGGGAGCATTCCGACGACTATTAGTTCCAAAAAGATGGCGCATCACCCTATTTGTACAGGAAATCAGATGTTTCTTCAATGAGGATCTGTCGTACGCTGGATTGGTCCGTGCTACTGACAACGTTCAATCATATCAAAACTGGTCACCCAGGTCGTCCTACTTTACTTCGTGCAATTTTTCTTGTGAGGGCATGGGAAGGATACCAATGCCACAAGCTATGTCAGGTTGCAATGTCGTATACAGAGTGATTATAATTAAAATCCCACTTTCAAAATGCTGTAGAAAAAGATCCATTGGTCAGAATGACTTCAAATTTGAGGTGAGGTGAGGTGATTTTGAGTTTTACGTCCCGTTCAGCAGCGAGGCTATATGAGACGTGGACCTACTGATTAACGTGGAATCCGAACCACATGAGCTCCTGCCGGGAATCGAACCCGGGTCTCCCACGCCAAAGGCGCGTACGCTAACCGCTTAGCCACGAAGGAGCTCTGACTTCAAATTTGAGCTGAACATATTTGGAGAAGGGACAAACTACGGCATAAGTAAAAAGTTCCATACTGTATTAATAGATGGCGTTGTAAGCGGCATACCGAAAGTGGATTCGGTAACAAGTGCTATTTTTAATCGAAATACGGCGGCTTTGGCATGAGTTGCACATTAAACCAACTGTACTGTTCAGTGTGCATGATTGTTTAGGTTTTGTGACGAAAGAAATAACTTCCAAGTCATTCAACAGTTGTGGTACTGTTAGTGAAAGCCCATCCACTATGGCAAGGTCGTACCACATTGGATGGGAAAAATCGGTTTTTAATTGTCCTTGGGCTAAAAACCGCATAAAAAGCACATACTGATTCGGTGGATGGGCTTTCACTAATAGTGCCACAACTGTTGAATAACTTGCAAGTCATTTTTTTTTTTTTTCGTCACAAGACCGAAACCATCATGCACATTCAACAGTACAGTTGGTTCAATGTGCAACTCATGCCAAAGCTGTCGTATTTCGATTCAAATGTCATTTGTAACTGAATCCACTTTAGTTATGCCATTTATTGATACACTTTGGAACTTTTTTTTCTTATGCCATACCGTTTCCCATTTCTTCAAGTATATTCAGTTCAAATTTGAAGTCATTCTATTTTTTTTTTTTTTTTACAGCATTTTGAAAATGGGACTTTATTTATAATCACCCTGTATTTACTTCCATCGAATCCGTATATATAGACATGCTAGTCGATGTATGACAAAAATTTGACTGTCTTCCGGATATGAATCGCGTAACACGATGCTTCCATATTATATATGTAGTATTTCTTATACACCGCATAAATTTTGAGATTTTTCCAATGCATTTTTCAAATATAAATAGTTTCCTTATGGTGTTTGTGTAGAATTGTTTCATTAATTTATATTTTCTTTGTATTAAAAATTTCAAACGTCAAGCCACTTAATATATAATTTAGTGCTAGAAGCAGCTTGTAAATTTAAAAGTTAATACAAAATTGCGACAAGCACTTGATATATTTTACATCTTTAAGGAGTACAATTTCTACAAAAAGAAGAGATCAGATAATGAAACTAGCATTTTCCTATCTACCTTTTGTTGATACTTGACACACACCCTGCCGCAAATGGCTTAATTATGAGCGGTTCTTGATTTTAAAGGAATGTAAGAATAGAATTGATGTGATGCTCATATGCATCTGGTAAATTAAGATTGCTGCTCTACGAAGAAAGTAAATGTCGACTGAAAGCAGGAAATTCGTGTTACTATTCAGTTCAAAATCTTTTGTTCTGTTGAGAAATTTGAAGCTTAAAATGTATAAAACGATAATCATGCCTGTTGCCTATGGTTGCGAAACGTGGTCGCTTACTCTGAGGGAAGAACACAGGCTGAAAATATGTGAGAATAAAATCCTGAAACGAATATTCGGACCCAAGGGAAACGGGAATGGGGAATAGCGGAAACTTCATAACGAGGAACTGCATAATTTATACCATTTATCAAACATTGTTAGGGTCATCAAATCTAGGAGGCTTAGGTAGGCAGGTCATGTAGCCAGAATGGAAAAGAGTAGGAACGCTTTGAAAATTTTGACTGGCAATCCAATCAGAAAACGACCATTAGGAAGACCTAGGCGCAAATAGGAGGAGAATATTAAGATGGATCTAGGAATACAAAGTAGAAACTGGATCCAGTTGGCTAAGTATAGAAATCAATGGAGAGCTTTTGTGAACGCGGCATTGAACCTCTGGGTCCTATAAGCCATAGAATTAGTTAGCTGTCGGAATTGATAGTATTGTAAGGTGATTAGCTTCATTTGAGGCTAAATTTGTGTTACGTAGGTTGGACCCAAAGCAGCCAACATTGCGGAGGATATCAGTGTCACGTATGTATAGTAGCTTCTGTTATCAAACTAGCTCTGCAGTTGTGTTTAATTTATGTTTGCTCTGAAAGTGAAGTGACAGTACTGAGAAAATAACGATAAAATGTGTAACGTGTATAACTTAATATTTGAAATGTAATTTTTGTTTTCATGTAATAAATTTATTTATTTATTTATGTATATTTAATGTGTATTTATACACATATTTATGTATAAATGTATGTATATTTACACAAGATGCTTACAAGATCAAGAGAAGAGTTTCATGTAGTTATTTGGAATTGAATATGCGTAACATTGGCAAACAAAACTGAGCCAGTCCAAAAATGTTTTATTAGGCTACTATGGCATAAAATGAATAGAGATTACTACTCACGTAGTTATGAATATTGGAAATAATTTTCAGGATTAGAGGCATTAAGTGACAGGAGAACACTTATGGAAAGAGATTGTATTCAGGAAATACTAGACAATAGATATCATAGTGAATACTGCTTGCGTAATATAGTTATAAGGATACCAATATATAATACGAGAAATGGATCAATATTAATGCCTTTGAATCCAAAATGTGTAATTTTAAGAATTACCAATTCTTTTAATTTATTTTTATCAGTACAGAAGCATGAATTTTCGAGTTTGACAAATATTATTTGTAGTATCTTTCACGATGTATCTGTTTTGAGACTAAAAATGTTTGGTATTAATTTCACAAGGAATTATTAATCGATGCTATTTTATTTTATCATTATGTTTTATTGTTTCAGTAGGTAGGTTACATTGTATCCAATGTGTGTTTATTTTTGTCTGATAAGGTGCTGTATTTTTGCCGTTAGGCCGTTCATAGCACAGAAATAAATATTATTATTTCATTTCCAGCATCTTCTGATGGCACGGCTCGATTGTGGAATGTGGAAACAGCGACTGTAGAACGAGAATACAACGGACATCAGAAAGCAATCACCGCTCTCGCTTTCAGGGATGAAATTTTGTGAGAGTGAAGGATATTATATTTAGAAAACGATCGGTAGAACAAAAGGACAGAAAATAAATACATTCCTATTGAGAATATGGACATATAGTAGTGATGATGTTGATATTAATGATTGATAAATTTATTTTATCATGGATATGACTGAAGAAAATGTTAATAATAATCCTGACATAGTGTTTATTTGTACTTCGGAAAGCGAATGAGCAGTTAATGTTTTCATTATTAAGAAAGTTTTCCTATTTTCGTGTTTATGAATATAAGTATGCTTACATTTGTTAATGTACTACGATATGTAATGTCAGACATTTATGGAACCAAAGCCGAAGATCCAAGCAGAAATGCAAAAATTAAGCCTAAGTCCTGTTGCTTCTGCTGATGATATGTTATTATTTTGTACATATATTTCTGCTGTGTTGAATGTACGTATATTTAATAAGTTAAAGACAATTTGTGTATTTTTCTTTATTTGAAACTAACATATGCTCCTGCGTGTTACGTGGACAACATTTATAATTTCTTCCTCTCCCTGCGTCGCTTAAACCCCTTATACCCCCCTTAGGGGCTGCATTTCGAAAAAATCCCGTTATTATCTACAAAGTTAAAGGTAAGAAATTAGCACACGCGTAATAGTTGGCGAACGATTACAGCCTAAAGTGCAAGAAGAACATTTATGCAAAATTTCAAAATTCTACGCGTGATAGTTTCAGTTTGTAGCGAATGGCAAAAAATCATTCAAGTCTTCGTATTCCTTTAGGGGCCTCATTTTGCAAAATACTGTCTCGTCTGCAGCGTAAAAATTAAGGCGAAGATCCGTACGAAATTTCAAGATACTTTAACTCGCTAAGTTTTGCAGATCTCTCTCGCGAAGAAAGAAGAAAAAAAAAAAAAAACTTTATTCCTCTCCCCGCTTAGGGGCCCCATTTCGCAAAATAATGTTTTATCTTCAGCTTAAAAGCTCAAAGGAAACATTTGCACCAAATTTTAAGATTTAAACCTCAATAGTTTCAAAGATTAAAAAATAATTAAAATTTATAAAAAATCAAGCCCCTTGTCTTTCTTCAGGGGTCGCATTTCAAAAAGCCTTACCTTATCTGCGGGTTAAGGTGAAAGGAGGACATTAATGTAAAATTTCAAGTCACTATGCCTAATAGTTTTTAAAATCTAGCAAATGAAATAATAAATAATTTAAGCCCCATTACTCTCCCTTAGAGGCCCCATTTCAAAAAGTCCCGTCTTAATTTCAGTCTAGAGTGCAAGAAAAAAAAAATATACAAAAACTCAAAATTTTACGCCTGATAGTTTCGGAGATTTGACGAACGGCAAAAATAATAATTCAAATCCCATTATCCTCCCTTAGGGATCACATTTCGAAAAATCCCATCTTATCTACAGTCTAAGGAGAACATTTATACAAAATTTGAAGATTCTAAGCATAATAGTGTCTGAGATCTGTTGATGAATGAATCAGTAAGTCCGTCAGTGGGTTTACTCTTTTATAGAAATAGATTAAGATAAAGAAAAAGGATGTGTTGTTTATTGAAAGCTAAAGAAAGAGAGAGAGTATCATTTTGGAGTAAATGGTGTTAATAAGACACAAAGAGTGGACGACTGGACCAGGACTCGAACCCAGGATCTCCGGCATACCGTGCCGATGCCTTAACAACTACGCCACCCAGTCAGTTTCCTCCTTTTGCTAATATATGTGAAGTTATAACCGTCGAAAAAGGTGTTCTCAATATATGAACACTGGATTGTCCAAGCACACAGCAGCTAGGCTGTGGTACAATCAGCGACAAAAGTTCTTTCCGTTTGGTAAAATTTATTTTGGGAATAACTGTGGAATTGTAGTCCGGTCGGTAAAACGTTCATTTCTGGCGGAAAACTATACGTCACGACATGGGCTGTGTGGTGGGTGGTTTTTTCCCGTGGTTCTCTGGTTTCCTTCCCTATTTTGCATTCCTTTCGTTCTTACATCATTAACTTGGTAATTACTATCGTTAAACTAATCAGTTAGTTAATGTTTTCTTCTAATTGTTCAGATCTTTTTTTTTTTTTCTCTTCAGCCATAGGTTGGTGGGTTACATGGAAATTTTTTAAAACTTTTCTCTCCCTTGGGAGAGCTATTTTATGATAAGGCCTCATTGCATCTAGATATTCTATTCTTGGTCTTCCTCTTCCTGGTTTTCCTTCTGCCTTTCCCTCTATCAGTACAGTGATCCAATCGGAGTACCTAGTAAGATGGCCAAGCATGTTGTCTCTTCTTTTTCCTATTATCTTCATGATCTGTCGTCCTTTATTAGCTTGCTTCCTTTAGTACGTCTTCATTCCTTTTCCTTTTGGTCCATGCTATGTGCAGCACCACATTTCAAATGCTTCCAGCTTGGATATTTCAGCTTTTCTTAATGTTCACGTCTCTGATCCGTAAAGCGCCACGCTCTATACCAGGGTCTTTAATATAAATGGTTTACGAATGTCCAGCGTCACATTTCTTGATGTTAGTAGTCCTCTTTTCCTATCGAATGCTTGTTTAGTCTGCGCTATTCTGGAACTTACGTCTTTGTTACTTCTCCCGTCTTAAGATATTAGACTTCATAAATAGGAGAACGTCTTTATGTGTTCGATTTTCTCTCCATCTAGCCATACGTTTGCCCCTTCCTGACCTGCTCTTGTGCACTTTGTGACTTTGGTTTTCTTCTTATTTATCTTCATTTTGCATGTTTTTTCCCAGTTGTCCGTTCAAAAGATATTAACAAGAAATCAAAAACTTCACATTTTTGAATTCAGCTGCACTTCATAATTCCCATACAACTATTCTTGGTAAAAAGCAGCATGTCTGAAAAGAATACGTGTGTTAACTAAAGAAGAAAAATAAGATCAAATCTTTATTTTATTGAAAAGACGAAAGGAAAAAATATAATTTTGTTTTGAAAATATCACATGAAACATTAATTAGGACGTCACATGAAAACATTATTATATATGTACTCACTGACACAGATCCGTGTCAAATACAGAATAATAATTGTAGTCATTTATTTATTTATTTACAAGCGTTGGAACACAATTTCACACACACGCAATATGTATTTGTTGTACTAGGCATATGCAACTATACTTTTTTTTTCCTTTTTTAATATGAAAAGAAAATGCTGTAGGGTAAACGGCGTTAGCAGTCAGCCATTTAAGGATGAATTGTTTTTGTAAAAATTTTTACATGTACAATATCTTAATAGTGCGTAATTGAAAAAAATGAAGACTGGAGGGTACATATGTAATATCTTCCAGCTGCGAGATTGAATTACCCAGTCTGGAAGAATTTTTCGTTATTACACGTAAAAATTCATTAGTCAGCCTGCCTTGTTGCTCCACAATATTGTGTTCTGTATATTGAAAAACAATCTATATATTATATTTATACAGTGAAAAAAAAGTTATTACATCTAAAAGTAATAAAAGTGGTTTAACCTTCTTATAAATGAATTGTCTCTCTCAATTAATATGAGAGGCATTCAGTTGTAGCTTGTTATTACCACAATATTAAGTACACATTTAATCGCTTTCAAAATTGACATCCTCGAAACACACACATACAGTTGTTCTACCGCTCCTGCAATTGTGGAAACATATCGACGAAAGACTTCTTTTGGTGTCTTCCGAAGTTCAGCCTTCGCGTTAGGTTTGATCTCTTCTACGTTGGCGAAATGAAAAAGGTCCATTTTTAGCTTTGGAAAGAGCCAAATATCCGATGGCGTTAAACTGTTTTTAAGGCTATCAAACTCTCTGAAATCAGATTTTCCCCAATTTGCACATGAACTTAATAATTACGCGTTGCTCGATCTGTGAAATTTCGCCGACTGATTACTACACACACTTCCTTTCAGCTACACTACTCGTACACTGCCTGTTATGACCTGTTCACATTTGTCAAGTTCATAATTAGCCAACGTAAGGACTGCACTGTATAAGATTCACTGCGATTGCATCACAAATGTCAAAACTACATCATTTCGGGAACGTTTTGACTGCCCCTCGTATATAACTTTGCACACACATATCATCATCATCATCATAGGTATTCTGCCCTTATTGGCAGGTCATTTGCCGCAGCTAAGCTTCCATGTTCACCTCTTGGTCTTCACGTATGATCTCTGTTTTTATATCATCCATTAATTGTACACACTTGTGGCAAGTCACCGTGCTCGTGGGTTTTCTCGGGGTTCTCCCGTTTCCTCCCACTTTCTTCATTCCACCATTTCACTCATCTCTCATCATCACCGTCTCCTTTAGCCTAACCGGGATAACCGTGCGACGTAAAACTTAATGGTTGCATTTCATTTCATTTACATGTGGCAAGTCTTATGTGCGAAAATTCTTTCTTCTTCAACCCGACGAAATGTCAAGAGAATAAGTACTGAGGCTGGTTATAGAAAGTCTATTTATCCAAGTTATTTGTTTCCTAAAAACCTACGATAGCATGGCCAACTAATGGAGGATGGCTGACCACACGCATTTACCCTTTACTGAAAATACAATCTTTATATAATATTCGAACTGAAAAAAAGATTGAAATAGTACATGTTATTAAAACATGTTAAACTAATCATGTATTTTGTGGGTATAAACACTAGTCTGATACATATATGCACAAATTAACATGGCAAAAGAAAGTTCATTTTAATGCGTAAAACATTCGTCTAGTGTATATAAGTAAAAACAGTAACAACTAATATAACACCGAATTGTTTACAGGTAAAAACAAAATGAAGTTCAGATTTAAAACCTAATCGACTGGCGCCTGGGGATCAAATCTGAGTCTCCGGTTCGCCGTGTTAATGTATTCAATATAATGATTTAATTGGTAAATTCTTTATTAAGCCGAAGACCCAGGTGTGATTCCCGCTCCAGATGTACATTTCACTCTGAATTTCAATAATTTTTAAAAGGAACGTAAATACTACAGAAACTATAATGATACGTGGTAATTAACTGTTAATTGCAAAGAGACTTATGCCTAACGAAATCGTATGATACTATACTTATATCTTATTTCTGTTTTGAATAGGCTTCCGCTTAATAGAACTTTTTCCATAATGTAACTTAAATGTAACACCAATTATAGACTGGTGGAGTCAGATAACTGTTATTCATGGTGTACTAGTCATAAAATCCTTTTAAGTAATTTGCTGGTTCAGCGAAAAGTTTAACATCGTTTTTCAGCAGCAAGGCAATATAAAAATAGACGTGTTTTAACCCTTTTAATTTTTTTTTTTTTTAAAGGTAAATTATAGACTTTCAGTCAAGGAGCTACAGCATCATCCCTATCTACCCTAGGATCATGGTTCATACCTCATTCTCTTCAGAATAGAACATACTTTCAAACGGTACCATTCACATTTCCATATCATGTCCCTAAGGCGGGAAATTTTGAGAGAAATCGGGATTTTATTCTGAAAAAAAAATTGAGTCCCTCTGGAGCCCGCCCTTTGTGTTAACACACAACCTCAAAATCAATTGAAAAATACTAAGAGGCGTACTAAATGTATACACAAAATTTCAAGCTTCTATCTTGAATAGTAAGGGGGAGGAGGAATATTTACCAATAAGCCCACCATGCACCTTACCACGCCATGCCGTGAGATTACCTCAAAGGATCCGGATGTAATATACAAAAAAAATTCCTGAGACATTCCTATTTATCCTAGGGTCATGTTTTGTACCTCATTCTCTTCAGAATAAAACAGCCTTCCAAACGGTACCATTCACATGTCTCAATCATGTATCTGAGGCGGGAAAATAGGCGATAAAGGGATTTTGTGTTTAAAAAAATGTCCTTTTGTTTAGACCCCCGTATATTAACGCAAGATCTTTAAAAAATATGAAAAATATTAAGGAGTGCACTGAATGTGTATGCAAAATTTTGGTCTTTTAGGTGCATAAGTAAGCTCGTCAAAAAATAATAAAAATAGGCATAACAAAAAAAAAAAAAAAATATTTTTAAAAGTAATGACGTCATGATTCCCTATGTTTCAACGCAGAAAGCCCGTGGAGCATGGAAGTTTCTCAGTTGTGGCAAGAGACACCTACCAATAATGGCAGAATACCTATGATGATGATGGATGTGAAGATTTTCAATACGAATGTGGATAGACGCCAAATTAAACACCAGTAACTATCTGAACTGATGGAAACTTTTTTTTAAAAAGATGAAATAAAATAAAATAAAATGATGCATTATAAGGCTAAGGAAAAATATAACAGTCTCGAGAATACTATATTATGGAAGTTGACGAAGTGTGCAGCTTGTAATAAACTTATTTGTGCATTATTTTTGGTGTACCCGGCTCAGACAATTTAATCCCTTTTTATTTTGAAAGGCTGCTATTTTTAAACAAATAGTGTATTTAATCATTGTACGTTCTCGCAACGGAGTAGCAGCAACGAGCAGACGAAGCAGCTAGTGGTCTTGGCAATCAACTGCAGCCAATTACAGTCGTACTTGTGCTTACGTCACTATGGTAAGTGGGACTCACGTGAACAGTGAGAATAAGGAGAAAACTGCGTGACGTAGCCATCATTGGGCGCCAACTCATTCAGCTGGAAGGAGGACTACACACTCCCTGCGACGATTAATCAGTATAATATGTAGAATTGCAAATATCCACTTATATTTTAGTAAATAGTAAACATCCACATTTATTTATAGTCAAAGTATTATCCGTTCTTGTGAAGCAATGTAAGTATAGTACTAACATCAAATATAAGCTTTATTCATGTGTATCATTGACGTTATTCTGACCCCGATACTCTCGCCTCATGGTTGTATATGGTACGAAATACGTATTAATGTTAGCAATTATTGTGATCAGTTGTTTTTCGATCAAACCAGTGGCGTAGGGAAGGGGGACCCAGAGCCCCCCCTTCCCCCAAAGAGGTCCGACAATGTACTTTGATGTTTGTAATTTTTTATACATTTTTATGTTTATATATATTTTTTTTGTTTGTAATTTTTCTATATGTAACTATAACAGCACTTGTCCCCCCCCCCCTCCCAAACACACATCCTGGCTACGCTACTGGATCAAACGATGCTGAAATTTTGTCCTATTCGTAAGTTTAAGGTTGTTATTTGAATTTTCGCCTATGTATGGTTACGGGTGAAAGACGCTACTGCTGTGTGATAACTTGTTTCATCGTTAACGCTCGGGTGAAAGGTTCGATTAATGACTATCTAATGTAATGTTCGCTCTACCTGGATTACTATCCTATGGAGTGAACATCACAAGCTAGTGAAGAGAACTACTCTGAGGGGAGGGGGGTATTAGCATTGTTTTACTTCCGTTTTACACAGCCTTAATGCTGAAAAAAAGATGTTAAATTTCATCAGTTAGTCAACTAAAGTTTTTTTTTTTTTTTCCTGAGGACTTTTCTATGACAGGAAGCTGTTCGAATATGCCTCGCAAAACTTAATTTTTTGTTATCTAATAATAAATAAACAAAAAAGGAAAATCCTGTACATTGGTCATACGTTTAGTGTCAACACTAAATAGAAACACGCACATCACACAATGTGTCTCCAGAGAACGTCGTCACACTTTATAAACAGTATAGGATAACATTCATGAATCTTAACGAAACAAGAATCGTTAATGATATCCTAATATGCCAACAAATAATAGGAAAATAGAGTAACATTAATACAAAACACAATATAGTATTTCATAATAATCCACATCGTACATAAAATTTATTTCTCTATAGGATTAAGAAGAAACTATACAAAATATAATCTAGAAAAAAAGGGCACTTCAAAAGCAATAAAGAATACAATCTTTTACTATCTCAAAACTAACAACTTTGTTTCTTTACGTATCTTGCACAAACACATTAAAAAAATAATGGCCCAAAGTTTACCGTAGCTGAATGCTATTGTAGAGTTGTGTACAACATGCTGTTTTTTTTTTTTTTTTTTTTTTAAATCTATGGTAAGTTAAGAAAATAATTACAGTAGAGTTCCGACAACTCGGCCTAATGTGAACCGAAGGGTGGCAGAAGTTGTGAAAATGCCGAGTTATAGGGAATAGGGTTAAAAAAAAAAAAAAAAAGAGTACGAATGTTTTCTCAGAAAATACGGTACTGTACTTGTATGTATGGTTGCTTGAGAATGCAACAGAAAATAAACTGCCCAAATACTCTTAAACACAGGAAAAGTATGTACAGGGTTTTCATAAAGTCTGGACGGATTTAATTTGCTTATAATTTTCATAAAAATGCTCATAATAAAATCAAATAAAGTGCAAACGGTAGCGGAAGGATTAAATTTTTAGTTGGCAACACTGTTAGATAAGCGGCAACTCTGAACACGTTGAGAGAGGGAGAGGGAGGGCAAGGCCAATTCTGGTGTGTCGAAAGTTCACCAAAGAGTTCAAAAAGCCGGCACCGACTGAGAGTGCAATCCGAAAGTGGCATGCTAAGTTCTTGGAGACAGGAAGCATCCTGGACCGTCCTCGAAGTGGGAGGCCGCCAACATCGCCTGCAACAGTGAGCAGAGTAAGGGTGAGCAGCGCCGCCTACGCGAATGTGTGGACGTAAATGGCGCCCAGTTGGAGGTGTGGCGGTGAATGAACTGAGCTGGTGCACATTACAGGTAAAAATTTAATCCTTCCGCTACCGTTCGCACTTTATTTGATTTCAATATGAGCATTTTTATGTAAATTATAAGCGAATTAAATCCGTCCATACGTTATGATGGCATAGATCATTTCCTATACATGAAAATGAAATTACTGAATACGCACTGTACGGTAATTTACCTGATAAGATAGACCTCAGAAAATACCCGGCAATGACCTTGAGCGGGTCTTCGCGCGGTTTTTTGGCCCTGCCAGGGTGTAACTAAGTTATCCGGACTGCCAGGTTATCAAGTACCGAGTTTTCGGAATTCTACTGTATACTTTTAATGATTTGTACACCGCGAAATTAGGTCTATACTTGAATTATAGCAATTCAATAACAAACGGTAATGTTGAAATGTATAGTTTTTTTTTTTTTTTTTTTTTTTTTTTTTTTTAATAGCTATCCACTTTTCTTTTTGAACAGCCCTGTTTTCTAGGCATTAAAAAATATGAATCTACTTTGGCCATTTGAGATCCTTATTTTAGCATTTTAAGATGAGAGAATATGGCCTTTAAACAAGGTCGGGTAGCCACTTTTTTAACAAGGTCATACAATTTAAGATCACAGAAGAAAAAAAAAACTATGAATGTCACAAAAGTGTAAGAATAGATAACAGCTACATCTGTGGGCAGTTTTCGGTACTTTTTTTTTTTGGTTGAAAGTTGCAAAAGAGTTGGTCTCCATTTTACATTATTATTACGAGGGGGTACTGTAAAGTTTTAATTATCACCAGGAAGTTATTAAGATATGATGATGAAGTTTTGTCAGTGTTACGTGTGGTTCTTATGTGCATGATGTTAAAGAAATTAGCTCCTAAGTATTGTTGTCTTTTTTTTACAGGGTGTGCCAAAAGTGACCAAAGTGCACGATGGATAAGATTATGAGGCTCGCAGTGTGATAAAATTTCCTGCATTTCAAGGGTAATAAATTCACGACGAGACGAAGGCTGTGTATCGTGATGATTGTCCATCTTATGACACTATTGTAAAGTGGAAAAGGAAATTCCAAACTGGTCGTATGTCCCTCACAGACGACCCAAAACCTGGAACACCATCCCTGACGGACGATGTGGCCACTGTGAAGAAAGTAGAGTGTTTTATCGTCTAAGACAAACGCGTACCTATCCAAACAATTATAAACCAGACCGGTCTCAGTTATGGTCGTGTGTGGAAAATTATCCATGACGAACCGTACATGTTTAAGGCATCTGCGTATTGTCGACAAAGTAAGGACGTGTGGCTTCCAGCTATTGCAGCATCCGACTTAATCTTCCGAATTCGCACACAGTTACTTTTTCTTGTTTCCCACAAATGAACAATCCGTTGCGTAGTCGCCATTTTGAAAACACAGACGACGTCGTTTTTGAGGTGAAATAGTGATTTAAAGCACAATGTGAAGACTTCTAAAATGACGGTATTCGTCAAGTGAAAGAATTCTGGGAGAAATGTCTAAATCTGGGTGGTGACTGCATAGACAGGGGTTAATAACTACAAATCATAACATTCCCTGTATCCTGATTTTTTTTTACTATGATAATTAAAACTTTACGATACCCCTTCGTATTTAAAAAAAATCCAGTTGTGTTACACAGGACTTCAGATATTACAATGTTGTTTTTTAAACGAAACATTTAATCATACAAGCACAAAACATCATGGAAGTAATCATGTTATCTACAAAACTGTATTCCATCCGAATACAATTTCTTACATGTTTAAAATAGATAAAAATACTTCAAGAGCAGTTTTCTTTAAGTTGCAAAGAATATGATTTTATTTAAATAACAGAGAATTGTATTTCATTATAAAATTACTAATATAAAAAATAAACAATTTACATAAAAGTACACCAAACCCAATAACAATCATGTAGGTATCCTCGATTACGTTAATCTACAGTAAGCTTCAAAGGCAAATCTCCCTGTGATTAGCATTCGTTCCCTAATGACTTACAAATACATACACAAATCGCATTGAACTTTATTACAACTTAATATAAGAAGTGATTTGATTTCACTTGCTGTGCTATGCGGGGGAAAGAGCGAGCGGGAGACGGCCCCGGGCGCCGAAGTAAGTGGGCGCAAAATTCGGGAGGATAAAATTACTTGGAATATTTTAGGTCAACAGCAGTATTTTTCAATCTAATATTTAATTTGAACAGGGTCAGATTTATACTTTTTGTGTCCCTAGACACTTCCTAAAAGCGCACCACCCGGCTATTTATACCCGAATCACTGGGGAGGGGGAACTTACTTCATCGCTATTCTTGAGGAAGATTTTGATGCCCGCAATTTAATCACTTTTACTACAGTTTCGCGGCTGGTCTGTCGACCTCACTCACTTATATGTACGGGGGCGCTGATTTTCCATGGCACTGCACTGTTTGACTTATTATTCTACAGCATCTAGAAATTACATACAAGTATATTTATGAAAAAAGAATTCACTTTTCAACACTACTGCGTTTGCGACTTTTAACTTCCTCATTAAGTTGTTTACTCTTGGACTTAAATGTTTCATTTAGAAAGCATAAACAGAATCGTTGTGGATTAATAGCTTTATTATTTTTAAGCAACATCCTGCTCAAAGAAAATACGGAACTTCATTATGGAGAACACCAGAACTTCTAGAATACTCTTTATTTGAACAGGAATAAAGTTGAATAGAAGCTTTTCTTTGATGAATGGTTTCGGTGTTCACAAAGAACTATTATTGGTCAAAGGTAAAAATCTGAAATAGGGTTTTGTAGAAATCTCAGGTTGCGGATTAGACTACATTATAGAATTAATTACATATGATAAGATTCATCTGTGAAGTAAATTTCGAAGTCTAATTTTTCTTACACAACACATTATGGGACACAACACATATTTGTAATGAAAATCAAAACTTACACATTACCGGTACACAGCAAAAAATGAGGTGCTAAAATAACACAAAATGACTACCACTTTAGCGTGTTATTTGTGTGATAGTTTAACACCGAGGACATCGTCTTCCGAGCGTTTCAACAGTTACACGAGTAGCAGTTCTGTCATCTGTTGTTCTTATGTTCTACCATATAATAACAGATACGAACAGTAGATGGTAGCAATGCTATTCATGGAACCCCTGTTGTCAGACAATTCAAAGGTTTACAAAACTATTTTCGTGACAGATTACAGAAAACATGGTACGTTATTCGTTATTTGGCGTAAATGCCAAATATACTGTGTGAAGCTTTGATCATAGCAAACAATAAAATCCAATGCAAATCCTCAATGCCAGTCACTAGTTATTTCTAATATGCTCGGATGGCGATGTCCTCGGTGTTAAACTAACACACAAATAACACGCTAAAGTGGTAGTCATTTTGTGTTATTTTAACGCCTCATTTTTTGCTGTGTAACTGTAAGTTGTTCTATGTTGTTTATTGCATGATTTTTCTCGTTTTCCAAACTCAATGCGAAGATGAACTTAAGATTTGGAAAATGCTTTGTCCTAGACTTCACTCTTATTTAGAATTGTAAGAACGCTGCTCATGTTGTATACAGCTGAGAAATAAGACCTACTAGTGGCTAGCACGTGCGCTTCGATTCTCGGTGAAAAGCGACCTTAAACTTCAACAGTTGATAAATAATATATAATGTCACATGTTACTCATTACATACTACTATTTGTCAGATATAAAAAAGTCTTAGGAAGCTAATCTACTTTGAACTATATTTCGTATGTACTCAGGCGCTATACTCACAAAATTTTTACTTAAAAACACTTATAAACAAAATAAGGTTTCATAAGGTATAAAATCAAATTGGACGTATACTTAAAAGAAATGGAATGGTAAATGGTATAGCAAAGAAAATGTTTCACAATCGTGGGAGTCTTCTGCTCAAGAGGAAAAGACAAATGTGCTTGGGAAAGAATTATACATTACAGGTACACAAAAATACATAATTCTCTTTTTTTTTTAAAAAAAAAAAATCATTCACACATTATATGTACATAAAATATTAGGCCAAAATTTGTTTTGAAACGCACGGAATACACATCTATCCAAGACTCACTTCTAAGCTCAGAGAACTAACTACAGAGTTTAGACGTGTGTCTTTAAAAAAATATATTAGGCCACTTTTGACTCCCCTGTTCCAATATGATACAATGTTCTGTTTAGGGATGGACAAAACCGGTTTTATAAAAATTAGAAACCGAAAAAACCACTTTTCTCCAAACTTGTTTTGCTTTTTTTTAAAACCGGTTTGGTTTTAAGAAAACCAAACAGGTTTTGAGAAAACGTTTTTCAGTTTTCGAAAACCGGTTTCGATTTTTCTATATATATATATATATAAAAGTTTTTTGTGTCCTCCACTAATTCTGTTATCCAACTTGGAGATTGCATTATCCAATTTCAACAGGTTTACCGTTTCTAATCTATTTCTTTTCAAAATTTCTATCAACTATTTACAACTAATCTTAATAAGCATTCAAATGAAGACGGCATGCTTTGGACCATCTGTTGATTTGTACCATGGGAATTAATTTTACGTCCTATTCTATATTTACTGTTATGTGACCGATATTATCTTCTGTTTCTCTGTAATTTCTTCTTCAGCTCTCGATTCTAGGACCTGGTTATCTACGACTACAACTGTCTCACTTTCACTCCTAGAAACATCACTACTTTCTTTTTCTAGTTCGGTTGCAGATATATCGCTGTCTATTTTTATGTTTGAGATACCACTGTCAACAGCCGTTTCAGATTGAAGTTTCGTTAGCCGTGCACGCTCCTTTGCCTTCTCACGATTTGTTTTTATTAAAATTCTGTGGCCTTCGCAATCTCTGTTCTCCGAATAGCACTTCACTTTGCAACAGGCTCTGCACAGTTTCTGCAAACATTTCAAGCCCTGGAAAAAAAAAATATTTAAGAAGTCAATAATGTTTTAGTAGAAATGAACTCTCACCACATGTGTGAAAAATATAAATAAAAATGCATTCCCAAAAAATGCATGGATCCACTTACGAGCTGCATTCAAGTTACAATACCTCCAATTATTTTTCTCAGGACTGATAACACATAAACACGTACTGTTGGTTTTAAAATACGGGACCACTTGTTGTCAATGCGTCACAGAGATGGCAACACCGAACGGTACACAGAACTCTAGCGGGAGCGGTGAGAATGATGAATGTTTTTTATCCTTACGAAAATGGAGAACGTCTAAGTATCAAAAACAGTTATCAGTCTCACCGCTGTACAAGTGTTACAACTATTGCATTTTAACACAAAGAGTGAAAAAGAGACTGGCTGGACTGGTGAGACTCGAACCCGAAACTTTCTGCATAAGGTGTCGATGCGTTAACTACAACATCATTCAGTCCGCTCCCCAGAACAGCCATCCACTCTCTCACTCTCGAAGTCGGTGCTCTCCACTCGGACCACGTGGGCTGTACCACAGACCCCTGCTGTGATTGGACAATCCTGTGTTCTTATACTCAGCACCTTATGACGGTTGTGATTTTATATATACTAATGACAGGAGGAAACAACCTTCTTTCTATTTTACACACCAAATCCTCTACAGATGCTAATCCCAACTTTTTTCACTTTTTGTGTTAGAATTCGTACCTATAGAGGATTTGAAAAAAATGAAAAAAAATGAAATCTTTGAGTTTTACGTCCCACGGTTATGCCGGTTAGGCTAAAGGAGACGGTGATGATGAGTGATGAATGAAATGGTGGAATGAAGAAAGTGGGAGGAAACGGGAGAACCCCGAGAAAACCCGCGCACACGGTGTTTGTCCACCACAAAGTTCACTTGGCGGGGGCTGGGATCGAACCCGGGACCCCAAGCACCAGAGGTGAACGCTCTACCACTGAGCCACCGCGGCCCCTATAGAGGATTTGGTGTGTAAAATAAGAAAATGGCTGTTTCCTCTTTTTGTAAGTATATATTGCATTTTAGTTACAACTATTGCATGTTTATAAAGCCTCCTCTTTTCTTTTGAAATTTTTCCAGCTATACTTGCTGCTTTTCGCAATTTCGTCAGTCATTTTTGACTGTTTATTTTGCTATTAATTCCACGCTTTACTATGCAGAGTATTAAGAGAAACAAAATTATCTGCAAAGCACAATTAGAAATCGAAATAAACATTTTCAACTCTTTATTACACTAGAACTAAAAATCCCAAAATCAATTTGGACAATGGCAATCTTGACAAGAACTGAGATTGTGCGATCAACAATTTCATTCAAAAATTGTGTCAGAGACAGTGATGTCAACAATACCTAGAAATTATTTTCACATACATGCTCAAAGGTACTACGTAAAAGAACTGGTCTTGGGCCTTGGGAACAGATAAATTGTTACATTCTGCGTAGTGTTTTTTCAACAAGTGATATGGCTCTTTTTCAGTTTGTGTTTTAATAACTGTTTGTAAAGTGAATTCACGATTATTAGTGCGTGGACTATCCAGCTTGCACATTATGAACGATATTATTATTATTACTTCAGTAAAGATGTTCGAAAGATTCGAACGACGAGATATTTCGAATAGTGTGAACCGAGCTTGCACAACCAGCACCTGCATACCCAGCAAAAAATTGAAGATACGTTTATGATTTTTGATCATTGTGGCAGATCAATAAACATTTTTGATTGCTTCTGTGTTACATTATTCGTGCCGTTTTGAACCAATAATGGAGAGTTTGTTGTATATTTGAGTGTTAAGAAGTTACGTTGGCCAACTACATATTCTTCAAATAGAATAACTTACGTTACAGTGAGGTACTAGAAACCAACAAACATACAGGCGAGTTCTCGGACTTCTGTGTTTAGCGTTCATCCAGTGAGAGGAAGAAAACAAGAGCCGCTCTTGAAATATACTGAGTGCTCATTGAAGTGCGACCACTCTTCCACACAAGAAGGCGTGGCCAGCAGCCGAACTGATAATATGACCATCCCAACTTGGAGTATTGCAGAGAAAGAACACACTCAAGGCTACATGTTGGCAGACAGCACACTACAATGGGAGGTAGGCAGGATTTATCTGCATTTCACAAGGACATGATTGTGGGCATCCGAGCAACAGGTATGTCAATACCCAGACAGGAACACTTGGATGCACCCGTTCCAGTGTAGTGAAGGTGTACAAGGAGTTGCGAGGAAATGAGGTAACGGCCTTCAAGAGACGGAACTACAGGGGCGTACGAAAGATCACACCGCAACGCGAGCGTCGAGTCAAACGGTTAGTGACAACAAACTGAACCATCAGTGTCCAGGAATTACGTGACCAATACAATAGAAGATGCAGAACACCCATATCCCACACAACTATGCGGCATATACTGGCACGCATGAAGTTCCACAGCAGACGACCCACTCCTCACGACCAGTCACTGCCGACTTGGTGGTGATTGGGTACGGGAGTACCTTAACTGGACTGCGAATGAAAGGAAAGGGTGTGTTTGTCCGATAAATTACGGTTTGTGCTACACCACTCGAACGGGTGCCAACAGCAGGAAGCTATTGATCCCTCGTGCATGGTGCGTACTGTACAGACAGATGGGAGTGGCTATGGTTCGTGAATGCTTCTGTTGGCATGAATTGAAACCGTTGGTGTGCATGGACTACAGTGTGACATCCGTTGTGTATCTGCAGGTGTTACAAAAAAACACGTACACTCTACAATGCAACACTTCTACCCACACGGAGTTGCAGTATATGGATTGACCCCATAACTCACCGGATCTTAATCGTATCGAACATTATGCGATGTTGTGAAACGAGCTCTTCGCGCCATGACTCCTGCACCGACATCAGTGGGCTCATTGTGGGATGTTATCAGGAATATATAGTGTCAGATCCCGGTGGAGACATATCAGCAACTTGCAAAATACACGCGACGCCGTGTCCAGACCGTCCTTCGAGCAAAAGGTGGACCAATAAAGTATTGAGTACGTGGTCGCAATTTAGTGAGCAATAGATGGTAATGTAACATATAAGTATTTGAAGCAACTCTAGCTGAATATATAGCTTTACACTCAATACCAGTAATCAATATAGACCAAAGGTATCCATTTTCATAGTATTAACATATAACACACACGTATCGAAAACAATAACTCAGGACACATTCTGATTGCAATTTTCAATAATTTTGACTACAATTTATAAACAAACACTAATCACAAAATTGTATGTTAAGTATTGATGAAACACTTTCTGCCCAACTTGCCATTAATTGTAGACTGAATATAAAGTCCGTGCTAAGTGTCAAAAATGGGAAAGTTCGGTTGAATGTAAAAATGTGGCCTGCGTACCTAACAATACTCAGTGAAAAACTGGCTTTCTAGTCATCACTGTGGAAGTAGTTCAAATAATCCCCAGAAGAACACGTGTGCCTATATGTCTCATCAGTTCTAAAGTAACATCTTGGCTGTTTACTTAATATGTTCGTTTTGGCACTTACCACGGATTTTATATTAGGTCTACAATGGTAGCAATGGCAACTTTACAGCTCAAGAGTAAAAAGTAGTCATAGCATTATGTTAAGGTGTGGGAAACCCTGGTTTGATTCCCGGCGGGAGCTCATGTGATTCGGATTCCACGTTAATCAGTAGGTCCACGTTTTATATAGTCTCGCTGCTGAAAGGGACGTTAAACTCAAAATCAACATTATGTTAATAATAATAATATATGATACGTTTTATTTATTTCCTACTATCCAAATCTCTCAACATATCCACCTCATTCTTTATGAGATTCTCTCTTGGGCTCTTAGTTCCCAGGTAGTACGAAAACCACTTGGCATAACAGCCTATTTGAGGGCCTAAGTCGCTCCAACGCCATCTGTCACCGACTGGTTGAACTACGTCCAGCTTAGCGACGAGCACGTAGTCAACGCGCTGTGTCGTCGTGTCACTAACCAACGTATCGGGCGCTTACGTCTTTTATTCACGTGACTCCCCAATTTGCCTCACGACGCTCAGTGCACGCCGAAAGTTGGGGAATCGAACCCGGGACCACGTGCACGTGAGTCCAACGCTCTAATCACTAGACTACCGTGCCCCACCCAGGGAGTCCAGTGACTATTTTACGTATGTCATTCTGCGTTATCTCAGTCTTTCTCTTTTTCTGACAATTAGATACAGAAATCTTTTTCACAACAACACTATAATGGCAAGACTTACCAAAGGATTCGGGCAGTTGACACACTTCTCCACTCCTTCTTTCGTCCTGAAATTCTTGTTTGGATATCTTTGAAGTTTCTTCTGTTTCTTCTTCGACAGATTCTTCCAAGCGTCTGTGTCACCACTTTCTCGAGGACGCTTCTGAGCTAACAGCTCACAATTCTGAAACAACATAAAAATAAAGTGGTAAAGTACAATTCACAAAACATTTACATATTATAAAAATACGAATGCTGACTAACCTTTAATAATACAATAAAAGAGACGTTACATTCTCTAATGTGGACTTACAAGTTCAATGGTATTGTTTCCTGGTATCTCAAAAATCTCTTTTTTACAATGTCTCAACATTCGTCTTTATAGAAGCGAAAGTAAAACTTAATTCTTGTACTACCTAGGTATTTGCTGTAACGCGCACTACCAAGGGGGGGGGGTCATTTTGTACCCACCTTTTAAGATTAAATATATATCGCAAAAGAAACACATTAGAAACTCACAAAAATATACAGAGACTGACGTGAACACTACACGGAATAAGACTAATACCTATTTATTATACTACTATTTAGGAGTGACACTTCCAAATGTCAGTCACATCTCCTACCAACTTAAAATAGCAAAATTTATGAGGCACGCTAACGTTCAATTTGCACCACCGTAAGGTATACGCTTTAGCTAAACATGTTGGACAATAACTTTTTTTTTTCTTACAATTTTAAGGAAACGTTTAGAAGAGTAATTACTAGGGGCATGATTTTTTCGCACTAAGAATTTGAAAATTTCGCGTTTCGTTTTTCATATTTCGCGTTTTGTTGCATTTTCCAAATAAAATTCGTATTTTGTCCCTCTCCTGGAAAAAAATATTTCCTGACATTTTTACAATTGTTCCTTTTATTCATAGATCACTACAGACATAAAACATTAATTACCTAAGAACAAAATACAAAATGAATATTTCAATTAACGTTGTAAATTTCACTTATAGAAAATTTTATTTTTTAAAATCAAGCTGAAGGAAAATCAGTAAGTAGGAAAGTTTTGCTGTCATCAGAAAACACATTTTCTCTATAGTCGTGACCGAAGCTCCCCCAAAAGCACCGTTCATACCACATTCTACCGTTCCGTCAGCGGAAAACTGGCAATTTTAAATTAATGAAAACGTATTTTTAAAATTTCGCGTTATTTCGAATATTTTTTGCAATTTCGCGCAAAACTGCCTATTTCTCATTCTATCGTACAATGGAAACCAATGAAAATACACACAAGATATCATAAACGTCAATAAACTGAAAATTACTTAATTCTGAGGCATTTCGTTTTATCGCACATTGCGAGGGACTCGTGCCCCTAGTAATTACAAAAAAAAAAAAAAAAAAAAAAAAAAAAAAATGTACTGGGCACAACCCCCTTCTCCATTGGTAGTGCGAGGGTTAATTAACAGATTATTGGAATATTTTTGAATATGATTGTCTAATCATAGAATACGTTATTAAGAGTATAAAGCGGGAAGAAAACAAGAAGTGGTTACGTTCTGCCTTTATTATTCGATAGTACCTTATAACATTCACAAGAAAACTATTCACTTAGACTTTCAACATATCTAAGAAGGCCTGCTGGATAAAACTTACATTTTATGCCCTTATTGCTGCTCTAGTGGCTAACGTGTGCGCTTTTGGTATATGGATCTCAAGTTCGATTCCTGGTGGGAAAACCTTGAAGTTTAAACGCTTCACAGTGGTTCAGATTCCACCTCAAACTGCAGCTCCACGTTTTATATAGTTTCGGTGATGACAGGGACGCTGAGGTCCAATGCAACCAACCGAGCAAAGTTATATTTTTGGAAGTTCTATGTTTGATCTACGTACATGAAATCTGAGATTTACGGAATGAAGATACGAGGGAGGATCAGAAACTAAGGTTACAGAAGTTTCGTCTGTTATAGAGGAATGAGGCGTACGCAGTAATTTTCATACATGGAGTTGGCAACTGTGCAGCCATCCGCCACCGATGGCGCTAGTTGTAGGTAAACATAAATGACGACTTGTTTGGAAAACTAGTCTCACGAAGAAGTCCACTCAGTTGTTCGATTTCTGTGGGCGAAACATGTAACCGCGACTGAAATTTACCGGCAGCTGGTACAGGCTTACGGAGAGAGACTGTAATGTCTCGTTAGCATGTCACAGAATAGTGTCGGAAGTCTGCGGCTGGTAGAGAAAACGTCACCGAGGGGGAACACAGTGGCCGACCCAGCACAGCATCAACAGATTTGAACACAAGTCGCGTAGAGGAGCTCATTCAGGACAACAGAAGGATTACGTTACGGCATCTGATGGCAGAATTGGGCATGTCGTTTGAATGCGTTCTTCACATTGTGCACGATATTCTGCAGTACAGGAAAGTTTGTTGCAGTGACAATATGGCTGAACACGCAAACACAGGATTTTTATCAGGAGGGAATCTTCAAACTCATCCCACGAGCCTCAAGTGCCTTACCCGGTAAGAAGACTGTCGAAAAATAGCCTAATGTATGCAGGGGCGGATCCAGGACCGACTTCTGAGGGGGGGGGGAAGCGATGGGTTATCATACTGCTACTTTTAAGAGCTCCAAACTTTGGGAAGACTTTTATTTATATATATAAAATAAGAAAGTTTCCTCTTCTGCGGGGGGGGGGGGGGGCGATTGCCCCCTGAATATATGTAATATACGTTGGCTGTATTGGTTATATGCAATAATATGTACGTTTCCCTGCAGGCTTTGTAACCTTACTTTCTGATTACTCCTCGTATATTAAAAATGATTGTAACAGTTTTCTTTTATCAAAATAACTGTAAAACGTAATATATCAAGATCTGAACATTGGAGATTTCTTTAACTAGGAGCGATTCCCTCTTTATACACAAATGCTTCTAATAATAAACAAACTTCAAATAATCACAGAACTTGATAAATCATAATAAAACATCGAAAACAATAAATAATGATACAATACATATTCGGTTCTACATAACTTACGGTATGCCAATATTGTAACTGATAAATCTTTTGGTTCATGGGGTCCAGGGTTCAATTCTCGGTGGGAAAGCATCAAGGTAGTTCGGATTTTATCTTAAACTGTAGATTCACGTGTAACATAAACCTTGGTGCTGAACACTTGGACGCTAAACTTCGACAAAGAGCAACAACTGATATATGAACTTTTTACAAAACCTAACCTCTCCTTCTATTGAGAAATACAGGGGAAGGACAAAAATATGGAAATACCTGAAAAATCGCACATTACCTTTATTAATAGCGGAGTAAGACCACTTTTGGCACGCAGAACGGCCTGCAGTCGAGGGGGAATGCAGAAATATTGGTCGCGTATGGTAGTCAAAGCGATATTGTACAGTCCGCAGCAAAAAACCTGCAACATAAGCATGTAAGTTTATTATGAAACGACAAAGTCATTTTCTCCAAAATCAGTGTGCAGGGGTGTGCAAAACCAGCGAGGACTCAGAGGTTTCTCCTGGCGTGATTCGTGCCAATTAGATGTTATGTTGATTCCCTGGGCTGTTAGGCGTAGTTTCACAATAAACTTACATGCTCATATTGCAGGACTGTACAATTCTTCTGCCTAAGCAAATGCATGTTGTAGCGAGCTCGCATTTTGGTCTCCAAAACTGACCAAAGGACTCAATGATATTGAAGTCTGGCAAATGTGACACTTCATCTTCGTGCTCATCAAACCAATTTTGGGCGATGTGAGCTGTATGAAGAGGAGCTTTATCATCTTGAAACACAGCATTACCTTCTGGAAACAAAGTTTGCACCATGGGATGCAGCTGAACACAAAATGGTTACGTAGTCCTTGGCAGTGACATGTCCATGCAAGGTGATGATGGGTCTGGCAGAATACCAGGATATAGATGCCCAAATCATCACTGAACCACTGCCATGCTTCATTCTTGGTAACAGTCTGTATCGTACGCTTGTGCTGGCGTTTTCCAGACGTAAACCAGGCCAGCAGTTGGGAACAATGTAAAGGAAGACTAATCCGACCAGATGACAGTCTTGCACTGCTTCCTTGTCCAGTTTTTATGGGCGTGGCACCACTGTCTTCGTATTGCAGCATGGTCAACAGTTACGAGTACTTTGGGAATTGCTGATCTGCCATAAATACTCTGCTTGTGGAATTCTCTTCTGTTTTTACGCCTACAGGGTTTGTGAGTACTGTATTCAGCTCAGCTGTGACTTTTAGCGCCGGTGCGTCTCTCTCTGTTACGCAACACACACTTGCGTCCACACTGGTGCCTCGCTGATGCGGTTTTTCCGGAACACTCGTAGGCAGTAATGATCTTGAAGACTGTGCCTCTTGATACACCAAACATTTTTGCTACTTTCGTCACGGAAGTTCCCAACATACATACACCCACAATTTGCCCTTTTTGATTCTCTGTCAGCTCAGACATGATTCACGATAAACTGCAGGGACCGGTCGCTGAACTGTAACTGGCCCATCTGTTCGATTGGCCAAGTTGTGTATCTCACATGATGTGGCGTGACAACAGCGACACCTATCATTCAGATGCAAATCGTGTTTGAAATGGCTACCTCTTTTATACCAGTGTTTCCATATTTTTGTCCATTCTCTGTAACTTTAGGATGTGCTACTTTTTTTTTTTTTTTCCTTTACATTTTCCATTTTAATATTTTCACTCCCAACACGCACTAAATTTGGTTACAAAAAAAAAAAAAAAAAAAAAAAGCTGATAATGAGTATGAGGTTGAAAAAGAACAACCCATAACTTTTGAAATTACATCTAACCATTACCTCTTTTTCAGCCTCCCCATTGGACACTTGCTTTTCTTCGTTACTATCACAGTTTCTTTGTCTCTTCTCTTGTACTTTCTTCAGATGCTCTTCTGGTGACATACGAATATACGGCTGACAAATCCACGGCGGAAACGTAGTTGCTGTACCTACACCTACAAATAAATAAACATAAAATAAAATAATTAAAACATACTACACTAAGCATACTGTTACATGTGAACACAACATAACCTTCAAACATCTGAAAATGAAATGAAATATTTCAGTTTAACGTCCCACGATTATGCCTGTTACGCTAAAAGAGACGATTATTAAGGCAAGTGAATTGGTGGAATGAGAAAGTGGGAGTATTCTGAGAAAACCCACGGACCACAAACTTACTACGTCGGGGATCTAACCAGGGACCGCATGCACCGGACGTAAGCGCTCTACTACCCTTTTCAAACATTTGATTTCAACAATTTACCAACAAATCGACAACAGTTAACCGAATAAATTGTTGAAGTTCGAGCTCCGTCAATACTGTATCTGAAGATTAATTAAAACTACCCTTATTGATTCAAACGTCTTTAGCCAGCGTACGTACATTAGCAAAAATGAAATAAAATCTTTCAGTTTTACGTCACACAATTATGCTGGGTAGACCCCCCCCAAAAAAAAAGTGATGATGAGAATGAATGAAATGGTGGAGTGAAGAAAGTCCGAGGAAAAGGAAATTCACGCACACGGTGTTTGTCCACCACCAAGCCCACTTTCCGCGAACTGGCATCGAACCAGGGACCCTACACACCACACGTGAACTCTATTACTGAGCCATTGCGGCCTCTATGTATACTAGAGACAGAAAAGTTAGATTCGCCATTGGAAATTTGTATTCTGTATAAATTAGTTATACAGGGTGGCCCAAAAGTAGGTATACAGTACTGTGCTGATCAGCCCATTGCATTTTATGTCATTTCTTATTGTTATCCATCAGGTAGACTTAGTTTCTTTATTATTTGTTCTTAATGCCTTGAGCTTGGAACAGTCGAAGCGAATCAACCCATAAACTTGATCAATGCAGGGGTGTATACCTACTTTTGGGCCACACTGTAGTGTCATTTTCTGTTTGTTTGGCACTACTATCTTTTCCCACTTTAATAAAAAAGATATTAAGTTTTTACTCTGGACAGCCAGTGTAAGAATATTTTCCTTTGCTACATTCCAATTTTTGACTGCTATAAACTCCACAAAATATGAGGGATGGGAATGAGGAACTGAGTTCCGTCGAACAATGTTTAGCAGCCATCCTTCGCTTTTAGAAGGTATTCTGAATGGTAGTGTGTTACTTTTCATGCCAATTACCAGCGCCGTAACTTAGATTTTTTTTCTGAGGAGGCAAGCACTAATACGCATATTTGGCTTCTCTAGAAAAGTTGTTTTTCTAATTCTTGGGCCCCCTCTTTCCATCTTTCTCTTACTCTTTATGGGCCCACGAAGCCTGTGGGCCTTCCCGTACGGCAAGGTCTGCGGGACCGTTAGTTGCGCCCTTGGGCCTTTTTCACACATGACAAATTAATTAAGGGGACAATATTGATAAATTTCAAAGCCATACACATAAATATTATTTCTAGGGCCTCCCTAATTTTACTGAAATGAGTTCACGAATCATTTTTGTTTTATTTACCTTTTGTGTGCTGTTCTGTTTATGTAATATAGTGAACTTGTTTGATGTTTCATTTATAATTTCATGTTCGTATCGTATATGAAGTAAGAAAATTTTGTCTTAAAATGGGACCCCCTCAAGCGGCGGGGAGCTTTCCTGGGGGGGGGAGCAGTTGCCCCCTGCCCTGAGAATTACATTTTTTTTTTAAATCACAGAATGCAAAGAAATTCATATTTACATCGATAAGATTGTGAAGAAAAGAAACTTTATGTAAGTAAAAGAAAAAAGTAGTTGTACATATGAAAATTACCAATACCGAAAATTGTGGAAAAATCATATATTTCCAATTACGGTGTTTGCTCAGCAATGCAGACAGGAAAGGAACCAGGGTCTATAAAGAACGAGACATCCAAGAAAATGAACAGTAACAACGTTCAGAGTAAGCATCCGTGCAGATATTATCCAACTAAGAGTAGAATTAGTGTCTGTGTTTACAGAAAAATTCATACTGAAATCTGTCGCATAACAGTAAGAAAACCTTTGTTCAATGCAACACACATGAGGAAAAGATTACAGAAGATTCAAGACACACATTGGAGCACAAATGACTGGTATCAAACTCTTTGGACAGTTCTATATAGATTTAAATAATTTGAATGCAATCGCCCAACCGCTACCAATAAATCTGTCAACTCCCAAAGAAGTAGTAAGGAAAGCATGTTTCGTTCCATTAGTAAAGCACGATGTGCATGTATGTGTTTTCAGAATAACCACATTGGATATTTATCATGAGTGAAGCTAATACCAAGGGAAAAAAAAAAAATCATAGTACAGAGACAGGTGAAAATCAAGATATAGTTTTAATAAAGAATGGATATTTGTATTTCTTTAGAATGGAAGCAGCTCTTCAATTCTGCTGAAGATACTACCTGAAAGTTCTCAATTTTGCACAATGAAGAGCCTTCGTACTGTTATGTCCATGAGTTCCACAATTTTGGTCTGTGCAATATCAGCCTATGCGTCACACAGCAAGGCTTGAAGGTGTGCCTTGTTTTCAGGTTTCTTTTCATCCGTTGTACGCTCCTATTCATTTTGAACCACTTGTGTTCTAATAAGGTTCATATCCGGGCTCTGGCCACCGCCGTTTCTGGATGTTGTTTTGTTCATGGCAGCTTTGGTCGGTTTGGTACTGTAACATAAACTGAGAGATAGTCTGTGACACCTGGCCACTGGGAAATAGTGGTACCAGGCTCCGTTTAAGGATGGAAACACAGTATTCCGCAGTGACAACCCCATTACATTTAATAAGCTCTGAATGACCTGTCCACCAGACGGCTCATATACAATTACAGAAAAATACATTGTCGCGCAAGTGGCTGGACACAGTTCAAGCTAAATTCTTGTCTTTAACCCTGCCACACCCATACCCTTGCATTGCCTGAAAACTGCGCAAATTAGAACTTACGATGGAAAATGTTCCGAATATTTGCTACCCGCAAATGAGTTTCCGTCGAACTGCCGTTCCATAGTAGCGCAATTTATGCAAATAATTCATCACGAATCTGTGACACACCTGCAGGAATCACGGACGCTACGCTACAAGGGTTGTTTCTACACTATCCTTGACATTCCGAAGACAAATCTGGGACGGCCCAGCTCGATTTAGACGTAGTAGCAGTTGTTCTTTGCCTTTCTCGTGAGATCTCCACTACGTGATTAACCATCGCAAGGAAAGTGTTAACTTGCAGCTTTTTCATACAGGCTGACATCAAAATTTGCACGGTCGACGATGTGGCATCTCTGGAAGTTGCATAGTTCAATAGTTTTCATGCGTTGCGACATGTCTCCCATTCACGTGCATTGTTCTACAAGCTAGAAAAGGCCTACAGCATGAAATACATTATAGATGCCGTAACATGTACATATGGCGTTTAGTAGGAAATGTATCCATTACATCTCTTTGCTTTCATACCACAGTATTCCACCTGCACTAAGATTCATTAGACGAGGTTCCGTCCTGCAGAAAAATGAATCAAAACAAACTTCTAAACTGTGACAGAAATACGTGATGAAGAAAGAAACAAGGAATGTTAGAGTCTTAGTCCACCACGAACACTTAAATTATCCACGTTGAATTAACGTGTTATCCCATCGTTTGGCTAAGCAACCTTTATATACATTTGAGTTTTAGTGTATTATAATGATTAAATACTCAATATTTATTGACTAACTACCTATAATTTAATTTCAGCACAGATATTTGGAGTGTATATGTAAATTTTAAAGTAAATTACAGTATTTTTTCTATATATAAACAACCAGCTTATCAAGAGGTCTTATTTCAATTATAGAACTCTTGCGTCTAAAGTAAAAAATGTATTTATAAAGTGATTCGATTTTCATAATGAGTGATTTAACCTGGTGAACAAGGACACAGAATAAGTCGTTGAAACTATGCAGGAAAAGATACAGACGCAATCAATGAAGTAAGTGTTTCACTTCTCTCCTTAACAATTAGATTTAAAATATGTTAATTACCGTTTTCAAGGGTATACGAGTATACAGTTCCTTAGACTAACTCATGGATAAATGGTTAACGCTTTTGAATTTGGTGCTCATAACCCAGATTCCATTTCCAACGAAAAAAAAAAACAAAAATTAGTTATTATGATCTTTCATTATGCTGTAGGTTTGTGTCTCATACAAATAGTTAATAATAATAATGATAAAAAAGGGAATTAAGAAAGGACAAAATATATATATTTTATCTCAACTAAAATACTAACCTGGATCAGGTGTCCATACTTTTAATCCTTCGTGATACGGAAGATACCGACTTTTTAATCCTGAAACCATTTTTCGGAAGTCATGTAATGAAGAACTTTTAGCTAATTCTGCTCTTAGATCATAATTTTCCGGCAAACACAAACTGTAAAAAAAAAAAAAAAAAAAAAAAAAAAAAAAAAAAAAAAAAAAAGTTAATCACGTTAATATGTGCATAGATTGATCTAAAAATACTATCACATTTTGGAGAGTTGTCATGTGATAATGTGACGAAGTATACAAATGTATTTTATTTCATAATTTGCTAACAAGGAATACTTCCCAACTGTAAAAGAGTTTACGAAAGCTAAAGTGGATTTAATACATTCCTTGAAGGTGTAACTTTTTATAAATTGCAGCTGTTAATAGTAGCAAATACAGAGTGTCTACTAAAATTCCAAAATGAAATTTCGTGACCTTTTCTTTACCAAGTCACAAAATTTCCTAACATTTTCAAGAGCGAATTAGGCCGAATTTTCATCCATGCGATAGAAACGTACTTTGCTTCCGATTTGGTAACGTCTAAAGCCGACCACAGACATTTTTGGTGGTGGATTTTGACGTTTTAAAGAACAATAGTTTCCAATCTGTACTTACATTTGAACAGTTAAAAAAAAAAAAAAAAAAAAAAAAAAATCGTGACCCAAAACCTTAATTTCGTGACTCTTTCCGTTACTTTCGTGACTTTTCGTGACTTTCATGGCCGTTTTCTGATTTCGTAATTTTTTTGGAGCTTTCGTGACCGATAGACACCCTGAAATAACAAAGTTAGGACGCAGTAGGATCTGCGAATCATATGTAATTCTACATTTTCTGAAAAAAGGTATTTATATAAATCCAAGTATTTTCTAGTGCCTGTAAGTAATTACTATGAAACTTTGGTGGTGCAATTGCTACTGTACAGGCTATCAATAACTGTTTTTACCAATATCGTAAATAAAAGAGTATAGCCAACTCAGCAGAAACTATTCAAATGTACGTAAAAACTTGAGTAACCCGGTTCCCCACGGTTTTTTTCGAAGTATGAAATATCGTTTCGTGTACAAAATATATATTCTGTTAGCCGTCATATACGCATTCTTTGCACCATTTGAAAACACATAAGTTATGGCCGACTTGGCAACGCTGCATTATTTATGATAATAATGCTTGCGGACAATTAACATACTGTATACAGGGCTCTTATAAGTGTTTGTGTTATGCAAAGAAGTGGACGGCCGGCTGTGAGCCCAAATAGGATTGCCGACAGCCTGGAGAGAAGTCCAAGAAAATTGATTCCGTGGCGGTCGCAGGAGTTGGGAATCCCTCAGTCAACAACGCGCAAGATAATGCATAAACATTTGAAAGTGAAACCGTACAAGATTAAATGTGTGCATGAACTGCTAGAAGATCAAGACCCGAGACTGGAGTTCTGTGAACTGACGCTGAAACGACTGGATGATGACAAGGAACTTCTGCAGTTTCTCAAGCTCTCAGATGAGGCAACTTTACATGTTTCAGGGAGGGTAAACAGATACAACTGTCTTGTTTGGGGAACTGAAAACCTCATGAATATGAAATGCACGAAAGAGAGAGCTCGAAAGTGAATGTGTGGTGTGCCGTATCAATGGACCACCTCATAGGCCCGATTTTTTCAACGAAAACACTGTGACAGGTGAGACATATCTTCAAATGCTTACAAATTTCCTGATGCTCGAATTGGTTAGGTTGGGAATCACGGATCGCATCCACTACCAGCAAGATGGAGCCCCTTCACATTTTGCACAAGTCGTCAGAAACTACCTTCACCGTGAGCTACCTGCCAGGTGGATTGGGCACAGAGACCCCCCCTTGCCGCCCCCAGGTCCCTCGATTTGACACCCTGTGACTTTTGGTCATGGGGTCACGTTAAGACACAGGTGTATGCGAAAAAACAAAGGACTTGCACTAATCTGAAAGCTAAGATTAGTGAATAATTCATGACATTTCTGATGACCCCAGATGGTATAGCATTCACGGATTTCGCCGGAGGTATGGATGTCAACGGAGCCCAGCTGGAAGTGTGGCAATGATGGCGGCGGTGTATCTATGAATGATGATACAAAATGTAAGTCCCAATGAAGATCTTAACATTTATTTCACTGCAATATCATTATTATTATTATTTTTTAAAAGTTTTAAGCATTTGTTTTTATAGCAAGGACTTTATAACAGCCCCGTACTATGTCACCAAAGTTTCTCATTACTTTCTAATACTCATTTGAAGATATTTAGATAATTATTATTATCTGAATTTGGAATCCGCAAACCTTGTTGCGTTGTAACTTTGCTATTTATAGCTATTTAGGTTACTAACTTCACTTGTCAAGTTTTTAAAATCCATTTTATAATTGGAAGAGAAAATATTTCTTGTAGAGTTTAGGCATTTAAGTTATTGAATCATGTTTAATGGGCGCAAAACGATTCTATTACCAAGGATATGATATAATATGATTTTTGATGTACAGGTTGTGGCCAAAAGTCTGAACTGGGCTAAATATTTGAGAGAAATTGTAAATGCAGTCGATCCGAAGTCAATTGAGATCAATGTTGGTGGGAGGGGGAAACATTATGACGTGGTTAAGGTTCGCCATCTTGGAATCAAGTTGTTTATTTTAAATGACCATATCGTCGTGTGACACACTAAACAATATAGTTGTGTGACATATTAAACAAAAGGGTAATTTCGATTATTTCCTCTCGAGTTAACATTCCGTCCTACTTACAAGAAAAAAAGAAAGAAAGAAGTTTCCGTTCATACAATGCTCCATACATAACAAAATTTAAGTTTAAAAGATAACATAACCTATCCTAAATCCATTCACAACTTCAAAACCGTTGGAGATTTGAAAAAAAATAACTTTCTAGTTGGATTTTTCTTTGAACGACATGACCATGTTGTCATTTAAAATAAATAAGTTGATGCCAATATGGCGGCCACCAAGATGGCGGACAACAACCTTAACCACGTCATAATTCTCTCTTCTTAAAATATGGAAGGGGTGTGTTGGCCTACCTCTTAAATTTACGAATTGTCAAAAAAAAAAAATACAAATTTGGAGCCCAATGTGTAACTGTAAATTTATTCCACCTAATATATATTCTTTGGTGAATTTTTATAACCTCGCGTGGCCAAAATCTCGTCGCCCAAAACTTCGTGAGCCAAAATCTTGCCTGGTCAAAACCTCGCCATTCAAAACCTCGCGGACCAAAAACTTGGGGAATGAAACCTTTTCTTAAAATTTCTCAATTGAGTTTCTTAATATGCAATTTCATATTACAAATAATAATAATAATAATAATAATAATAATAATAAATAATAATAATATACAAAATATCGTGTGCATGGGCTTTCTAGGGGTATTCCCGTTTTCTCCCACTTTCTTCATTCCATCATTTCCTTCATCCTGATCATCTACGCCTCCTTTAACCTACAGGACATAATTGAAGGACGTAAACTCAGATATTATTTCATACTTTCATATAAATATTATTCGATTTTGCTAGAATTTGCTAGGGCCACAGTCAGAAAGAAATAAAATCAATCCCAGGCTCAAACCCCATCTATGTTGAAAGTTTGATCGAGCCCGGTCGGGTAGTTCAAGAGTTATTAAGTCACAAACGCAGCCACTTTCATTTTTATGTGTTTCTATATGTCTCCCCCCTCCCCTCCTCCTTCCTGTCAAAATGAAATTATAAAAAAGCATCCCAGGCGGTAATCTGGTTTGTGTGTCAAATTCGATTGAGATTGGTCTCGTGGTTCAAGAGTTATTAAGTTTTATTTATGTTTTTATATATATATATATATATATATATATATATATATATATATACATATATATCCCTCTCCTCTTCGCTGTGCCGTCAACGAAAGGTGAAATTACAAAACACATCCCAAGCCCAAACCTCATCTATGTTGAAAATTTGATCGAGATCGGTCGGGTGGCTCAAGAGTGAAGTCACATAGACAGTCTCTTTCATTTTTATAGATTTTTCAAAGCATGCGTTAGAATTTTTGTCATTATTTTAATGCAATTATGTGTTATTACAAAATATATACACATATAGCAATATATGGACATTCTACATTGAAGAAATCGTCATGACGAGGTTTGATACTGACGACATTTCTTCCCAGGCGAGATTACGTCCCGTGTAGTTTAGACTAGGCGAGATTCTGTGTCCCGAGATCAGGACCGCGAGGTTTTGGCCAGGCGAGATTTAGGGACACAAGGTTTTGGCCCGCGGGATTTTGGCCAGGCGAGGTTTTGTACCCAAACCGTTGAGTACAGGGGTCCATTCTCTTTCATAGGACATAGGAGGCATTGATACTCGCTCCACAAAATTCGGGAGGGGTGTGATGGTCCACCACCTCTTAAATTTAAGAATTGTCAAAAAATTAAGATTTGATAAACGTTTTCTAGGACTCGAATATACAACTTTGTAAATTTGTAGGGTTCATCTTGTATCCTTCTACGATTTTAAAGAGAGTCAAAATTATACGTTACTAACAGGAGGGAATTTGAATTTGGGCGGGAAATTTGAAATAGTATGAGGGGGGATTTAGAATGTATTGTTGTCCCCAAGTCCACTAAGGTGACACTTTACTGCAAAACATCATATGGATTGGTTTCTTCTCTTGAATACGGCACAGTAATATGATACACTCCTTTGAAATTTTGGGAGGGACCCTGCTCTTAAATTTTCGAAATTGTCAAAACTAAAAATTGGTAAATGGTCTCAACGTAGGTCTAACGTATATAATTTTGTAAATTTAGATGGTCTACATAGTTACCTCCTATGGGTAAAAAACTGCAAGAAAATTCGAATTTGGGAGGTTACTTATATTCTAAGATGTGACTTTTATTGTTAAAATACGATCATATGAATGAATACATGGTCTCATTATGGTTCATTGGACATAAGTAGCTTGAGACACACTTTTCAAATTTTGGGAGACGTACATTTGGCCTAATTACGTCGGAATTTACGAATTGTCAAAAAATAAAAATTCGTAATTGTTCTATGGTCGCTTACTCTGAGGGAAGAACATAGACTGAAAGTATTTGAGAACAGGATCCTGAGAAGAATATTCGGACCCAAGAGGAACGAGAATGGGGAATGGCGGAAGCTTCATAACGAGGAACTACATAGTTTATACGATTTACCCAACATTGTTAGGGTCGTCAAGTCTAGGAGGCTTAGGTGGGCAGGTCATGTAGCTAGAATGGAAGAAAGTAGAAACGCTTTCAAAGTCTTGACTGGTAGACCCATAGGAAAACGACCATTAGGAAGACCTAGGCGCAGATGGGAGGACAATATTAAGATGGATCTTGCAGAGATAGGAATACAAAGTAGAAACTGGATGCAATTAGCTAAGGATAGAAGTCAGTGGAGAGCTTTTGTGAACGCGGCACTGAACCTCCGGGTTCCATAGGCCATAGAGTTAGTTAGTTAGTTAGTTCTCTAGGACTTCGAGATATAGGTTTGTAAATTTGGAAGGTCACGTTGATTCCTTGCAAGGTAAAACATTGCCACAATTTATTTATTTATTTTTACCTTATCTAAGATAAGAGATTTTATATCACATGATCATATGAATGAATACAGAACATAGTGTAATGTCATTGGAGAAAAGTTACCTTTCGTGAAATCTGATTGGTTGATCTAAATCTACTCCACTTCTCTAACTTCAAATTTTGGGCTTTAAACCCAATAGGTAACTATTATGACCTACTGAAATGTATTGACAATGTTAAGTAGACGCTGAACCTTAGGATTATAGTTACCACTTACAGTCTAAGGTCATTGATGGAAAATTTCAGGATTTGAAACCTGACAGGTAATCGTTAAAACCGATTGATACGCAACAAAAATAATTTCAAACTTTGAACTTAGTTACAACTTAGTCTAAGGTGATTTATAGAAAGTTTTCTTGGTGCAATCTGATTGGCTGCTTACCCTCAAATCTTTCTCTAAGTTTTTTGGAAAAAGTTTGGAAATTTTTGTTTAAAATTTAGTTTGAAAATATGTTGACTCTTTATAACTTTTTGATACGTAACAACAATTTCACACTGAACTTTAGGTACAACTCATAACCTAAGGTAATTGATGGAAAGTTATAGTTAATGCAATCTGATTGGCTGATTAGTTTCAGAAGATTTTAAATTTTTTGGTTTAAAATTTCAAAAAAGTTTTGAAATTTTTTGTTTAAACTTTTTTTTTATCACTGTTTTAAAGCTTTCTTGTACTCATTCGAAAGTTTTTGAAAAACTCGTATAATTTTCTTTTGATCCCTGTTTATAAATTTTGTTTCAACATTTTTGTTTAAAATTTTTTCAGGTTTGAAAGTTGTTGTACTCATTGAAAATTTTTTAAAACTTTCTTTATTAAATGTTTGTTTGAAAATTGAGTTTGTTGAAAAGTTTTTTAAAAATTTTTTGTTTAAAAACTTTAATTTGAAAATTTTATTAAAAATTTTTTGTGTAAAATTTTGTTGTAGCTCACTGAAAAAAATAAGAAAATAGCTTCTAAAGATTCGATCCGCTTTCACTATTTCGTCAACACGCGTAATGTTGTCCCGTATCAGCAAGGAACGATGTCGCCCCGATCGCTCATTGTCCTTCTGATTTGTTTCCTAAGTCCCTGGACATCCCTGCACCACCACTGCACACCTCAATGTTCATTTGGCGTGGACGTCTTGGGCTCTCCGGCCATTTTTGGTAACTGAACATATATATATATATATATATATATATATATATATATATATATATATATATATATATATATATATATATATATATAATATAGGGTGTTTCAGATAAAACGTCCAGTGCTTATAAATCAGAAACGGCTGAGAATAAAAATATGAAACAAAAACTGAGATAGAAAATGTCACAGGGCACATCACATGGTGTTGTTGTGGTGACCCCAGAGCCCTCCTTCAAAGGGGCCCAGGGGCCAACTTCAAATTTTCAAATGAGAACATGTATTGAATCATACCTCATTCAATAGTCCTTGAAAAACGACATAACTTTTGTAGGAAATAATTTTCGATTTGAGCCACCGTTTTCAAAATGGCCGCAAAAAGTGGATCCTGTATCAGATAAAACGTCCAGTGCTTATAAATCAAAAACGGCTGAGATTAACAAGATGAAGCAAGAACTGAGATAGGAAAATGTCATAGGGCACATCACATGGTGTTGTTGTGGTAACCCCCAGGGCCCTCCTTCAAGGGGGCCCACGGGCCAACTTGAAATTTTCAAATGGGAACATGTATTGAATCATACCTCATTCAATAGTCCTTGAAAAACGAAACAACTTTTGTAGGAAACAATTTTCGATTTGAGCCACCGTTTTCAAAATGGCCGCAAAAAGTGGATCCTGTATCAGATAAAACGTCCAGTGCTTATAAATCAAAAACGGCTGAGATTAACAAGATGAAGCAAGAACTGAGATAGGAAAATGTCATAGGGCACATCACATGGTGTTGTTCTGGTGACCCCCAGGGCCCTCCTTCAAGGGGGCCCAGGGGCCAACTTCAAATTTTCAAATGAGAACATGTATTGAATCATACCTCATTCAATAGTCCTTGAAAAACGAAACAACTTTTGTAGGAAACAATTTTCGATTTGAGCCACCGTTTTCAAAATGGCCGCAAAAAGTGGATCCTGTATCAGATAAAACGTCCAGTGCTTATAAATCAAAAACGGCTGAGATTAACAAGATGAAGCAAGAACTGAGATAGGAAAATGTCATAGGGCACATTACATGGTGTTGTTCTGGTGACCCCCAGGGCCCTCCTTAAGGGGGCCCAGGGGCCAACTTCAAATTTTCAAATGAGAACATGTATTGAATCATACCTCATTCAATAGTCCTTGAAAAACGAAACAACTTTTGTAGGAAACAATTTTCGATTTGAGCCACCGTTTTCAAAATGGCCGCAAAAAGTGGGTCCTGTATCAGATAAAACGTCCAGTGCTTATAAATCAAAAACGGCTGAGATTAACAAGATGAAGCAAGAACTGAGATAGGAAAATGTCATAGGGCACATCACATGGTGTTGTTCTGGTGACCCCCAGGGCCCTCCTTCAAGGGGGCCCAGGGGACAACTTCAAATTTTCAAATGGGAACATGTATTGAATCATACCTCATTCAATAGTCCTTGAAAAACGAAACAACTTTTGTAGGAAACAATTTTCGATTTGGGCCACCGTTTTCAAAATGGCCGCAAAAAGTGGGTCCTGTATCAGATAAAACGTCCAGTGTGTCGCAGCTCCAGTACGCGAGCGGTCACACGTGAATAAACAACAACATATTAAGTTTCTCTTAATCTTTAGCTGCAGACAGATCCGGGGATGCAAGTACCTTTAAATAATCGAGACGAATTATCTTGCCCAGTTTATTGTTTAATGAAGTTCAAAAAGAAAGAGGAAAGTTACAGTTGAAGTCCGTCGGTTAATTTAGACTTACAATTGCCGAGAAAGAGATTGACCGACGGACTCCCGAGTTATACAGTACGACGTGTGTCTATGAAGTTACATCGGTTTTTGAAGACACATCACATTTATAGTAAATGCTAAAAACGTGACAAGTTTCTGCAACTTACGTCAGATCTTATGACTATTTTGTACTTTGGCCATTAATGTTAACTTTCCATATACACCCTTTTGTGCACCCTATACTATAGCTGCGTGCGCATATAGACTCTAAGTATTTTCCCTTTTCGTACACGTTTTTTGTTATATTAAAAAAAAATTGACACGTTGATATTCAGTGCTTAAGTCCTCATCACGTGTAAGGCCTGGTGACCATTTCCTAACAAACATCTCCAAAAATCTCTTTCATATCCTGTCCTGAATTACCCCTTTCACTTTGTCTCACCCTTGAAGTCTCTCCTACGATATCCAATGTTAACAGGAATTTTCCATTGAGAATGTTCTATCATTGGGATTTAAGAATACAAAAAAACACACATATTAAACAGACGAAATAAACGAAACGTACATATATACAATATGAACAATTGGTAACTTCTCAATTAAGAAGGGGAGATCGGCCGTCCTTTTAACATCCCATAGCATAATTAAATATGATTAACCAACAACAACAATCACATAATATTCAATTAAAGAAAAAAAAGGAAAATACAATAATAAGATGTACGGCTGTGACAAGTGCTTATAGGCCTACATCAAAAACGGCTGAGAATAGAGAGATGAAACAAAAACTGAGATAGGAACGATGATAAAACATATCAACTGGTGTTGTTGTGGTGACCCTCAGGGAACTCCGTGAAGGGGGCCCAGGTGCCAACTTCAAACTGATACAGGACGTTTTGCGGCCATTTTGAAAACGGTGCCGCACATCGAAAATTGTTTCCTACAAAAGTTGTTTCGTTTCTCAAGGACTATTGAATTAGGTATGATTCAATACACGTTCCTATTTGAAAATTTGAAGTTGGCCCCTTGCAGGAGGGCCCTGGGAGTCACCACAACAACACCATGTGATGTGCCCTATGACATTTTCCTATCTCAGTTTTTGTTTCATCTTTTAATTCTCAGCCGTTTCAGATTTATAAGCACTGGACGTTTTATCTGAAACACCCTGTATTTATCGATTTTGCATTAAAACGTATTACATACTCGGAAAAGTAGGTACAAAGACTTCTCGATTTTCCTTCGTATAACTCTATTATTTCACTTGTAATTAGAATTTTTTTTAAAACTCTACATAGATAATACATCAAATTTAGAATCAATAAAACGAAAAATGAATTACCAATGCTGAAATATTTTGAAAAGATGCCCCCGCATATACGAAGTAGGACAAGGGTATTCTTCTACCAGGTTCAGGTATTCCTCTGCAATTTCCCATACAGGAGGATTGGAACTTTCAAAGATGGCAGGATTATAGAGATTTCCTTCCGCAGACATCACACCATCCACTCCTGTTTCTGCTAGACAGCGTTTCACATCATCTAGGCACTGAATATTCCCGTTGGCAATGACTGGAATTTTTACATTCTGCCTGGGAAAACAAAAGAAACAATGTGTTAAATACCTCCCTAAGTAAATCTGGGTAATTCACAAGCAACTCTTGAAATGTTACCTTGCAATTTTGCGTTGTATATTTAAAAAAAATGTGTTTTTTTTCTTTTTTCAGTAATAGGATATTCAGAATAGGAGTTGTTCAACTACAATTAATTTATATTATCAACTTTACTTGAGCTCATCATTTTTTAAACTAGGCGCAAGCAGAAGTGAAAATGACAACGTCTCTTCATTCTTGATTTCAACCCCAAGCAAAAATATGTATTTGGGGAAGCCTTGCCAAATTTCATTAAAATTGGAAAAATTTTTACAAAAGTTTCGTAAAACAGACATACAATAATGCATGTCGTGTCGAGTAGTATAAACTCGCTAAAGTAATGATGAATTTATTCAGCTTTGGTGCTGGAGACCGGAGTTCGATGCCTGGTGAGAGTATAGCCTCAGTGTTCAAAGAGACTGTTAAACTGAATCATCCACCCAATCATCAGAAATATCCACTTTACAGTTGAAACACAGTAACCACGGTACCACTACACTAACAGCATATATGGTTGGCCCTACGTAAAATAATTGAGGAGTTTGATGCAATAAGAGCGTAAGTCTGAAACATGCAGTTGGAGAAAAACGATGTTGAACATTTTTAGTGTATTTATTTTCTTACATAAAACAATGTAATATGCAGGATTTTATTCCGATATTGAATTCAAAAGTTACCAGGAGGCTAACCAAGTGTGGCAAAAGTCACAAATGCGTTTGATGCAAAAAGGGCGTAAACTCGCTTACGCCCTTATTACATCAAACTACACACTTGTCGGCATGATAGCGAATCAGTAAATTGAAAAAATAACAAAAAGTTAAACAATACGTTGGCCCTATGAAGAAAAAAAAAAACTTTGTAAATCCGTGTTACACAAAACTTTTGTTGGCTATTGCTTGGCAACTCTGTCAATTGATTGGCTAGCCTATCTTTTTTCAATGCTGGCTCTACTGTTTGTGCTGCTCCTGCTAGGGTAGCACTATGCCATTTTCCTATTTATATGAAGACAATTAAAACAATTAACACAAATTGTTAGGGATGCGCACGAGACAAGATTTGTGTCTGTCTCGTCTCGAAAATGTGCTGCAAAAGTGATGTCTCGACTCGAAAAATGTATATTTCTCTATTGGAAGAGCCATGTCTCAACTCGAATTTTGTCAGAAAAATCCTGTCTCGACTCGTCTCGTGCGGATCCCTACAAATTATATCCACTACAGCTACAAATTTCTATTATTCATTTTTTTTTTCATACTTACTTGACAGCCCTTATATGCTCCCAACTAGCAATTCCTGTCAAAGGTCCTTTTTGGTCACGTGTCCGTCCATGCACAGTTAACATTTGGCAACCAGCAGCTTCAAGCATTTGTGCGTATTCGACGGTTCGCCCAATATCTTCAAACACACGGATTTTGCAAGTTACTGGAATCTGTAACCGCTGATGGGCTTTGCTAACTAAGAAAGAAATAATAAAAAGAAACCTAATTAGAACATATTCCTATGGGATTGAGTGAAAAAATGCATTAGTCCACTACGTTAACAGATACCACGATTGTTCCGATAATGTAAAGGTAACTAATCAAGTTCTGCCGCTTTTTGTGGAGGTCGGTGTTCAATTGGCCTTCACACCATGAATTGAATGCGAATGTTGATAAGACTAAGACCAGTTGTTGATGTGGGTATATCCAACATACTACCTGGTTATGGCAGTTCAGTTATACTGTGAACTTGCGTAAGGGCAGAATGAACATGGGACCTCCATACAGCGTCAGAAGGGCGTGTATGCTGTATGAGTTTAAAGTGGGGTCAAACGCAGCTGCAGCAGTGATGCTAGGTCCTCAAGGTAAAATTTCCCTCAGCTATGCTAAAAAATTTCCCTGTTAAGACAAAATTTCCCTAATTTTCGTTCACTATATATATGTATCATTGTATAAAGAGAGCATTACTGCGTGATAATGGATTATTATACTGTGTTCCACAACACACATTTGTGTTTTTGATCTTCTATTATTACTTCAATGTTATCTCCCGTAAAAAACCTGGGGGTGCGGATATTCACTCAAGAAGTACGTCCGCTCTCTTGCACCAAGCTAACGACGCCTCTGCTTACGGGAATTTGCATTCGCGACCTCACGCAACAAAGACTTCCGAATCCAAAGCATTCAGTTTTCTTGAATACTTTTCCTTAAAAATATTTAGGAGCTATTATCAATGACAAGTTACTGAAATCAAATTGTTAAAACTAAGAAAGGAGACGCGACGAAACGCCAACGAACCACAAAATTTCTCCCCCAATATATGTTAAATCGCCTATATGCGTGATTTGTTTACATTTAGCTATCTAGAAAACACTAAAACAAAAACAATTTTTTTGTTATGCCTATTTTTATTAGTTCTTAGCACCTTTTGCACCTAGAAGATTAAAATTTTGCACACACATTCAGTGCATCCCCTCAGTATTTTTCATTTTTTTTCAGATTGCTTCGTTAAAACAGGGGGCTTCAGAGGGGCAAAAAGGTAAAAAAAAAAAACATATTTTTTTTTAAAAAAAATACCTTTTCTCATGATTTTCCCGCCTCAGATACATGATGGAGACATGTGAATGGCACTTTTTGAAAGTCTGTTCCATTCTAAAGAGACTGATGTACGAACCATGATCCTAGGATAAATATGAATGTCTCAGGAAATTTTTATATTACATCCGGGTCAACTGGGATATTGTGGGGATGGTCTTAGCTCATTGGTAAATATTTTTCCCGCCTTTACTAATCAAGATAGAAGCTAGAAATTTTGTACACACATTTAATACATCCCTTAGTATTTTTCAATTGATTTTGAGATCTGCGCGTTAATACAGGGAGGTCCAGAGGGGCTCAAAATAATAATAATAATAAAAAAAAAAACAGAAAAATTCCGATTTCCTTCAAAACTTTTCCCGCCTCAGGGACATGGTAGGGAAATGTGAATGGTACCGTTTGAAAGGGCGTTCTATACTGAAGAGAATGTGGTACGAACCATGATCCTAGTATAAATAGGGATGATCCTGTAACTACTTGACCGAAAGTCTGTAATTTACCTTTAAAAAAGCCATAATTTAAAAGGGTTAAATATCCTCCATTATGCTGCTGTAGTAAGCTGAACTACGTAGTCGATAAAACTAATACAACACATCTTAATTATTATATCAACAAATTTTAAAGGCGTGAACTACAAACATTGATCATTTGCACTCCCTATAGGAGCCCCATGGGCTACGAGAGACGGGAGGATTATACGCAAACATTATCTGTGTATCCATCCACAGCATGCAAACACGCGAAGTTTCTCCCATGTACTATACAAGTCCTGTTGAACACTAGTTGCTAGGCATGAGGAAACAACTCTGTTTACATACTGTTAAGCTGGCGATCTCTTTAGCTCGGCAACACGGGCTTTTCTTTATTATTTAACATTTTGATTTTAATTAAGAAATAACAGTATGTTTTATCTTTCTTGTCACACTATAACACGAAACAACATTTAATTACTGTATTCTGAAGAAAAAAACACGAAAAACTAAAAGAAGCAAGGAAAATCCGCCAATTGATAGGAAAGAAAAATAAGAAAATCAATAGATGTAGTGAGTTTTCCAGTTCCAACAACTTGTTTGTAGAGCTCTAAAGAGATTTTTTCAACGACAAAATGAATATCTAGGTAACAGTGGTAGCAAAACTGTTTTTGAAATCATAATAGTTGTATTTCGTGAGAAAATCGTTTACCGTTTACGCAGGGTCAGCCCTAGGCAATTTACCGCCCCGTGCAATGGTATTATTTGCCGCCCCCATTCATCAGAAAGAATAAATCTTGAAGGCCACGATTTCACGTATGTTACCCATCATGACATCGAAAGGAAGGGAAAGAGCAATCGCACTCAGAAAGACCTAAACACTACAAATACAATCTCGTTGTGTCTGTTTTCATCTTAAATAATAATCTGTTATGATAGTGAAAGATAAAGCAAACACACCTGCAGAGGAAAGACGGTAACCTTTTTCATAGAATTCAATATCGAGCTTCAATTTCAATATATCAGTTAGCAATTCCAGTGCAACTGGTTCTTTTATGTTTATTTCTTGATTTTCCTTCTACATCTGTTAATTAAAAAAAAGTTTCCATTTTCTTGATGATAAGGAACTTGTCTGTGACAAAGACAAGACTAGTTTTCACATCAAAACTGTGATAACTAACTAAATGGAACAGGTGTTCATTACTGTTTGACAACTGCGTTCTCGTATTTGGCAACAATCAAGCAATTCATGCTAGAATTTATTTGACCATTTGCATTAGCACTGTCCATGTGACCTTGAACTAATATGACCTAAAATTAATTTATGAATGTACTATTCAAATAGAATGTAAGCTTAGTAAATTTAACTACCATCATCATGAAGCCTGTTTCCAACAAGAAATATTTATTTTAACCCTTTATTTTCAAAGAATGAATTTATGAAGAGAAAGAGTTTTCAACGTCAATTGACTATACAGTTTCAGCGCGAATGAAAATCCTGGAAATAATTTAAACCCCTGTCCTTAGATGGCTTGGAAAGTTCATACTAAAAGATGGTTTTCTTCTAAATCCACTAGGCTGCACGGAGAAGAGAGTTAAAACTGAGGTTTCACACTGAAACCACTGGGCCGGAAAGGGTTAAATAATATAGTCATGAGATTTTATCGCTCCTCGAAAATTACCGCCCCGTGCAAATGCATGTGTTGCATATATGGTAAAGGTGGCCCTGCATTTTTGTATATAATAAAACTTCAGTTGGTAAAGCGTTAGGAGCAAAAGACACATTTCACGTCACGGAGAGGCGGAGAACAAATCTGTCTGTCTTTCTATATTAGAGGTCTGCACGGACCGGAAATTTTAGCCCGGGCCCGATCCGGCCCGTGAATTTATAATGTGAGGCCCGAACCCGGCTCGAGCTCGTGTAGTAATCAAATGAGCCCGAAATAAGCCTGAATTACAGAAACGTAATAATTAACGCAAAATTGTATTTTTATTAACAACAACTTGAAGTTTAAATTTGCAGTTGTGTTTTAAAAGTTATCCAAAAAGAACGCCCAATAAATATCGTTATAAAGTATATTTACAAAGTTAGGCCCGCAAAGGCCCGAGAAATATGGTTGCTTTTTTAAAAATTTACGACCCGAGCCTGGCCCGGGCCCGAAGTGGTATATGCTTTGTGGGCCCGAGTTCGGTCCGCGGGCCGGGTCGGGCTTAAGCCCGAGGGCTCGGTCCGAGCCCGTGCAGACCTCTAATCTATATACATAGCATTTCCTAAGGCTGTTATAATTTGTGAGGGGAGACTGCTCGAAACGCAATACCAAGTTTCCTATTTCAAACATAATAAAACGATGAAAAAACGAAAAAAGTAGTTCTGTGATTAATTAAGTTATTACCGTTAAACCAATGTCATGCAAAAAATAAAATAAAATAAAATAAAATAAAATAAAATAAAATAAAATAAATAAATAAATAAATAAAAAAATGTTGGGATTTGTCAGAATCCTAACCATTTGTATCTTTCCCTACAACAACTGTGGAGCTGGTAGTTCGATCTCTGTGCAACAAGGCTCACAAACACTGGTTTATTACGATTTGTTATCAATACAGTGAAATCTCGTTAATAACCAGTTCGAATTAATTTAAATAACCTTTAAAACGCTAGAAAGAGCATTCAAATTACGTTTATAGCAACAAAGCACGATTATCATGGTGTATCTAAAAGGCAAAGACTTAAGTACATATACTACTATTATACTGTAATATACTACCAACTGTATGATATAATTGTACTGTAGTGTACTGTATTTACCAACAACGGGCAAATGAAACGCACAATTCTTAACCGTTACGGAGTTACCTCATGCCGTAACCGTTCCGGAGCTATTCCGTGGACCACCAATGGGCAACTAGCGACATTTCGCCAAAAATTGACGACCCTGCAGCGAAGATCCGCAGTGGCCCCACTTCTGTTTTGAAAATTATACCACCAGTGGCCCACCAGCTGCAGAAATACGACGCAATGATAATGAACCACAAAATTACTCCTCCAAAATGTTAAATCCCCTATACGCGTGATTTGTTTACATTAAGGTGAGTTTAGAAAACAATTTTAAAAAGTAAAAGAAAAACACGCTGAGGTGGGATCGAACCACCAACCTTACGAATACTAGCCGTATTGTGTTGTTTAATATAAATTTGATAATTATATTTGAGTATAATTAAAGTCTCAGTCTCAGTCTCAGTCTTGTCTTCGCGGGTTTTGATTTGTTGAAGTGTCGGGCTATTGCCCCTGCCTTCCATTTCTTTTGTGTCTTCCTTGGCTTTGTTTTCTGACGTATATGTGGTGGTGGAGTCGCTACTGTCGCGCCCTCCTGTGTTTTTCCCTGTGGCTGGTTTGTTGGTTTACGATTCTCTCACGGGGGTCGTGGCATTCTGTGAAGTCTTCTTCGTGGGTTTGCATTTCCTATTGCTCTTATTGTGGGGTTGGTTGAGAGTTCTTTCTTTCTCCAGAATTTGGTGGATTGATGTCGTCTAACTTCCTCAAGCAAAAACTCATTTAAACATAAAGGCAATAGCAACACTCTTTGAAAACCAGATATTTCATCAGACGTATAAATCTTTGTAAACAACTTGGTGAAAGGGAAAGTGTCTTACCACAATCATATAAAAGGACTCACTTTTAACAACAAGTTATGATTTGGAAGAATTGACGATTCGAGTTGATTCGACAACCAAGGTTCTTCAAAAATGGCAGCACACTCTCCTGGTCAGTAAGTTGTCCTTTCTATCCTAACTGCTAATTTGTTATGATGACATTTGCTATGCCAGATTGTTGGTAGGTCTTCCAACAACAGGCTTCACTTATACTACTGAGCATTTAGATTTTATAATTTGTGTGATTAAATAGTACATTTGCTTTGAGAATGCAAATCTCAAGTTGGCTCCCATTTGTTAATGTGTTTGTGTAAAAGATATCTGCCAATGCTAAATGCACATATATATAAATAATTAAGTAGTCTCTATAACTGTGCCTATAATAGCGAAAAGGCAGAATGTGACTTTGTATTTTATCTGTTTATTATCAATATAATAAATCTGTTAACAGATCCTATCCATTTCATTCACAACATAATCATATATAGAGAAATAATAATATATATATTTTTAAGAGACGAAACAGTATGTTCTTCCGACTTCGCCACGGAAGCGATGAAGAAAACATCGCTTGTAGAGGGATAAATCGTTGTAGTCTTTTCCATTTGGCTAAGTACAGTGTTCCTTTAACCTTGTAAATTTAACGATAACCGTTTGAGATAAGATAAAATGCATTCGCCATGTAATTTTATAACAAAATGACACGCATCTATTTACTTTATTTCATACTTCTATATTCACTTTCTAATGATCGGCGTTAGTTGCCATGCAAATTCACAGAATTATACACACTCATCTCAAGATTTTCACTTCATGATGTAGATGGCGGGGTTACTCTTGACTCCCGGAGCTCACTTTAGGAATAATTTGTCAGCTAAACAACCGTATGCACGTGACAGGCGATAGTTCGTGTCGATCCCTTCGCGATTCTCCGCGACGAATCGAAGGAGCGCGAACCAAAATAAAGTCCTCGCTGCTACGCGGTGGTAACTTCAACACCCCGACTCTAGATATCTCACTAGACGAAACCCTGCCGCCAGTGGCACACTAGCGGCAATCCTTCGACGCGTCGCTGTATCGACGTTCGTCATTTAACGGCAAGTGGGCCACTAGGTGTTGGCGACGTTTACGGCATGGAGTAGGCCTATGTAACGAATGCGATTGTTGTCTTCTAGCCACATTTAAAAACCTTGCGTTATGCTTTTCGTTGTCTGTCCGGATTAAGCGGAGTTCAGCTTATCATAGTCCAGATTAGCAGTGTTTTACTGTACCAAGTTTTGTTAGGGAAAACCTGTAGGCTAACAAACATACGGAATTTACCAAATAGGATTTTCATCTGAACTTTATGTGTATTCCTATTTTATATATAACGTACTCATTTCTCGTAAAAGGTCCCAATCATCCTGCAAAAATGCACCATAATGGCCTCTGCGAGCAATTGCTTGAGGACAGCCAAGATTCAAATCTACAGCATCACAATGTCCCTCAGCCAACAATGCAGCTTCCAAAAGAACATCAGGATCGTTAGCGCAGAACTGAAAGAAAAAGACACAAAAGGATGAAAGTTGTAAATAATAGATTCATTCTTCAGAATAAACATTGATGTAAAGTTTAGAACACTGATTCAAGTCAAATAAGAGCAACAATTTGTAATTAACAGCTTTCAAAAACTATTGATGTACGAACAGTAATATAACACCGATTACGGAAATACTAATGCAATGTACCAAGTCATATTTATTGAATAATTTAATAAAATTAATATATGTAGTATTTAATTACCTTTCTGAAGACCGCGGTGACTCTGTGGCAGAGCACAGACATGGCATGGGTCAATGAAAACTGGACACATGATCCACTGACCATGGGGGAGGGGGAATCAGAAAATACTACAAGCCATTACGCCTATGTAGTAATGAACGGGTCTGCACCCGAAAAGACGATAAGTAATTGTAAAATACTTCCACCTATATTTTCAGAAAAAATGATGAAACTAGATTGTTTCATAAGAGAAATAGTATAGATGAAGTGACATAGTATACATAATATTTTCATGCTACGTCACTTATTTCCCTGTTAAACAAGTATAGTTTTATTGAAAAACTAGTTGAATATAACCATGCTTCGCACGGGGGCTGTATTTGGAAGTCAGCGCCTGTGGGAGTATCACAATTGATCTCAGTGACCGCGAAAACTGGATTTGATACCAATATCGGTCATTTTGGGCTATTTTTTTTTACATGTCTCGGTATCTTCCACCCCCCACCCCCCGCTGACTCCCGGCCCGCATACACTTGTAACTAAATTTGCAAGTCATTGCTAATGGAAGTGTCACCATTGATTTCAGCCACCGCGAAAACTATGGATTTGACACTAATATCGGTCATTTTGGATTACTTTTATGTGTCTCCGTATCTCACCCCCCCCCTGGTGACCCCCGGCCCGGAGCCGAATAGCGTGAATTTGGAAGTTAACGCGATCGGAGGTTTCACCATTGATTTCAGCGACCGCGAAAACTACGAATTCGACACTAATATCGGTCATTTTCTACTAGTTTTACATGTCCCGGTAAAAGCCCCCCTGAGACCCCCCTGATTCGAATTTTGATAAAATCGTTTAACTTTGGTCTGGAGCTTGGACCAAGGTATTTGTGACTAAAATTTGGTAACTCTCGGTCAATTTGTCTGGTTCCCAAGCCGGTTCCGGTAAACGACCCCTGAGACCCTTTGGTTCCAGATTTGAAAAAAGGGCTTCGTCTTGATCTGGGGCCTGGGCCAAGGTACCCCTGACCAAAATTTGGTAACTCTCGGTCCATTCGTCTGATCCCCAGGCCGCACACAGGCAGACAGACAGACAAACACACAAACAAACTCTTTTATATTATTTATATTAGATGTCTATAAATTAATGTTGAGTTATGACCTGGTAGACCCACGTGTGGATGCGCCCCTGACACTGCAAATAATAAGTGTAATATTATGTTTTCGTTTAACACGTGAAGTACAGGACAAAAATAAACGTCCAAACATGCTGTAAAAACTAATGACGATTTTGGTCGTTTATTTTTGTCCCCTACTTTAGCTTTGAAATATGAAGGAATAATCTGGCAATATTGCAGAGTATGTCAAATGATTTCCACCTGTCTGTATTAGCATCATACAAGGTTTCACCTTTATATATATTACACGAAACATTATCAAGATAGGGATTATCGTTTCATTCAGCTCGCCCACCAGTGGAAATATACGAAAAAAAAAGGAGAAAGTCCTGTGCTCACCAGACTAAAAACATTTTGTGATTGACAAAACAAACAAACAAACAAAAAAAAAGTTATTGGTAGACTTGGAAAATAAACAACAGAAGTAACACGAAACCTCTTATGTTTTTTTTCTCTTGGGGTAAAATAATTGGTCTTAAACACATTGTATATGTACACATACATACTGTACATACATATATACACACACAGACACACACACACACACACACACACACATATATATATATATATATATATATATATATATATATATATATATATATATATATATATACACACGCTCTCAAGTTGACCAACGGCAGATAGGCTCACCTCGCTTTGTATTACTCTATTGTAAAATAATACCTTATACACATTAATATATTGTGATTGCTATATACCTGATAAGAAAATTTGGGTTTTTAACATTAAAGTGGAAAGAGATGTTAACAACGTCGTTGCGACTGTAAAATTGTGAGATGGCTATCAGATGAGAAGAAAAAGTTAGAATAAAAATCATAGATCACCGATACTGAGATTATGTTTTTCATGTGCATAACTGCCGACGCGAGGAAAACATTGCTAAAACGTGATAACGTGTGGCGGATGCGTGAAGATGAATCATACCTGCGTGTGGGATGACTTGAGAAATATTTCTTGCTGCACCTAAACATTACACTTTATCACGTAATCACATTTAATATGCTGCTTGTTTTCATACAGGCTTATCAAGAAACAACAGATAAATGATGAATTATTGAAAACACTGAATACAAAACTTTTTTTCTTTGCGTACGACACTTAAATTGCTTGCGTGTGAAGGTTACTAGGCTTGGTACAAATGGTTTTCTCGGTTGTAACCGAGCGTTGGTAAGTTACCATGACTAGTTAACCGACAAGCTCCAGTCCGTCAAAGCCAAACGCCAGAATTATCATTAAAGGCTTTCGTGACAAACGAACCAAGCACGGAAATGATACCTTTGCACGTGTTCAGCTGTAAAAGAAAAATACATGAGATTATAGACAAGAATAAAAACAATATACAAAAGTGTATGAAGTTCCTGTTCAATGATTTCAAATAGTTTCCAATAGAAATGAATATGCAAATATAAAGTATCTTCGGTTCATTTATTAACAAAGTTTCATTTATTTGCACCGATATGAGGTTAGTTGACACTGGAAATATCCTTCATGTGAGGAAAACTAAGAGGAAATAAATAAATAAATAAATAAAAGCAAGCCAGGAACTATTAATTATGCAATATGTCCCCTTTATTTTCAAATTCCATTTTCTTTCCAGATCTATTTCCTTAATGCATTAAGAAGCTACCCAAAAACGATATCACATGAGTCTTTTCATACTAAAAAATTTTGGACCTGAATCTACGATGGCGGTCTTCAAGATGGCTGCAATCATGATACTACAGCAATAGATACGATTCTACCTCCATTACTCCTATTAAAGACATGGTATCACTCCCTCATGCCGTTCCATATTTAAAATATACTCGTACCTTTGTTTCAAATTGTCTAGGCCCTATTATAATACACTTGAGATCGCTTGAGGCACTATTTGATACTATTTAACTAAGCTAATTATTCTCGTGAGTTACTTGGATCTGATATGGAACCATTTTAGCGGGTGAGATTCAAAAAGACTTGAAAGTCGAAAAACAAGGACCATTCTTTTATATATATATATATATATATATATATATATATATATATATATATATATATATATATATATATATATATATATATATATATATATATATATATATAGGGATAGACAAAAAATATAAAAACACTTCATACAGGATACTTAAGTTTGACCCTCCACTGTACAACGCGTGTTGCAGTTGCCGATAGTTTTTTGTTTGTTTGTTTGTTTGTTTTCAATGTGTCATGTGGAGGCCCGTCAGCAGTAACCCGTTCCGTCAGCAGTAACCCGTTCACCTGTGAGTGTCGTGGTGTGAAAGTGGTGCGGTAAAATGGGCGACCTGACATACTTCCAAAGAGGCATGATCGTTGGTGCCCGTCTGGTTGGAGCTTCAGTGACAACAGTGGCGAACATTGTAGGGGTATCGAAAGGCCTGTGTCCAATGTCACGAGGGCATACACAATTCATGGGCAAACGGCGTCTGCAAAGAATAACAGTGGTCGAAAGACAATCCTGTCAGATAGAGACCGGAGGGCATTAAGACGGGTTATAGCAGCTAAAAAGATTACCACTGCAATGAAAATTACGTCTGAACTCAATTCCGCGCTAGAGAACCCGGTTTCATCGAAAACAGTGCAACGGGAACTTCATAAAATTAAAATTCATGGCAGGGCCGCTATCGCAAAACCCCTGGTCACAACAGTAAATGCGAAGAGGAGCATCCAGTGGTGCAAGGACCACAAGGCGTGGACTCATGTGCAGTGAAAACACGTAATGTGGTCCGATGAATCGACCTTGACCTTATTTCCAACAACTGGTCGTGTTCATGTATGGAGAACACCGTCGCAAGCCTATGATACACACTGTCTGCTCCCAACTGTAAAGCAAGTGGGTGGTTCTGTTACAGTATGGGCAGTGATATCGTGGTTTTCCGCAGGTCCAATCATAGCCCTGCATGGAATGATGAATGCTAAGGCGTATGAGGCCATTTTGGGGGACCAGGTTCTACCCATGGCTCAAATATTGTTCCCTGATAGTGATGGCATCTACCAAGATGATTTGGCACCCTGTTACACTGCAAAAACGGTAAAATCATGGTTTGAGGTGCATGACCAGGAGCTATCACACCTCCCTTGGGTCCCACAATCACCAGATCTGAACATCATTGAGACATTGTGGTCTGAGTTAGAAAGGCGTGTTCGGTCTCATTACCCTCTACCAGCATCCCTTAAGGAACTGGGGCATGTTTTGAAGGAACAATGGTACAAAATTCCACACACCAAGATACAGGACCTATATACGTCCATTCAGGGATGTAGCCACGGGGGGCACATCGGGGCCAGGCCTCCCAAATGATTTTCTGCCCCCCCCCCCCCCAAATGACAAGCTTTTAAAACATTATCGTAAGATTACCTCGCTTCAGTCATTTAAAAATATCAAAGTTTACATATAATTAATAATTTATGGTAAATTATTTCCGATCCTTACCGATCGAAAAATAGTATGGTATGGCCGCGCCTCCATTGCTTCCGAATGCGAACTGCGAATTCATGTGCCTCTACTAGATCCGAAGTTTTGCGAATGCGAATCAAGTTGCAATGTCTCTTTCAAAGCTTCAATGTGAAATATTTTTGCTTGAATGTATTAATGTTCGTGTATTAGTTAAATTTTCATATTTTAAAGACAAAACAAAGAAAAATATATACCTTCCGATCCAAGTTCCTTGCTTACATCTGCCCATAATTTGTTCACGACGCGTCGTTTGTTGTAATGTGGATGAGCTTGGTTTCACAATGTAACTTTATCAAAAACTCAATTTATTAAAGCATCAACATCTATTTCCATCTTCATTGGATCAAAAGATCCAATATATTTCAGGGGGAAAAATCTTGTAGGCCTTATATCTCGAGAACTACATATAGTGTAGCAAAACCAAAACTAATAATTTACTCAGTATGGTGTGCTTATTTCTTAAAAAAATACGAAAACTCGAGTTAGGGACCGTTCAAAAATTTGGTGGCCCCTGATTCACAAAATTCAATATATTTCGTATAATCAAACATTTTCTTGTTTGCCCCATATTTCCAGCACTACATACAGCAGCCACGGCGAGCAGATTGTGGAAACTCTCCTCGTGAACGCTCACGAGCATTCTACATGCAAATACCGTTGTTCGTACTTCGTGCATCTTCGGGTTTCGTCCTTAGAGGAGCGGAAGTGTTGTCAACCTTGGCGGTAATCACTAGCTTACCAAATAAAAAAAAGTATGTATGGTAACTGATTGCCATTTAGTGTAAAGTGTTTTCTACAATGTGGTAACCGTTAACTATAGACAACACAAACTTGTAACAGCAATCAAATGATAAACTATGTAAGACCCTTTTCTTCTTTTTTTTCTTCCCTTTTGTTAAAGAAGGATGTGGTGGAACCAAACCATCGCTTACATTTATAAAAATTTGCTAGTTTGTCCAATGGAAAACCAGTTTTCAATATATATATATATAATCAAGTTCTTAATCCGAGTGTGGGTTTGTTATATTATGTTGTTTCGCTTTTTAGGAAAAGAGATAATCTGTTGATACGAAAAAAAAATACTATAGCACTTGTTTGCAATTATTTAAGTATTATCTCCAGAAAATTAGCTTATGCATGAATGTGTGTACAAATAAGCTTAGCAAGGGGCTGGTTGTGGAGATTAGAAGCCACTATTACACTATCAATAGGAAGAATAGTATTTCTTACTCCACTTTTAAAGTTACTTTGATCGCAAAGAATTAAACAAAATATTAAGAGAGACAAAGAGATTTTACATTTTTAAGAGTGACCATTAGTGTTTTTTTTTTTTACACAAGGAGTGTTTTTTTTAATAATGAAAAATATATTGTCTCTGGCTGGTTGCTTGCCGGTGGCTTGCTAAAAGTGAAAAAGAATGTTAAATCATATCAACGACTGAACCTACACGCTTGTCTTTCTTCGATAATTACTGACTGATTTCGAAAGTCACAATGTTGTAGGCCTACTGTAACAGCGTAAACTCGGAAGGAAACGTTCCAACTGCATGATACGAACAATTATTCCCAATGTCTTGAACATGAAACGTGGGTCGCACGGATAACGCTTAAAGTGGGCTGGACTGTACTGGAATTTCCTTCCGGCAAATTAGTGTTTGTTCGGAACTCAGTTCTTCTGTGTAATTGTCTCTTAACAACATTTGAACATTTTTTTTAGATAATAATAACTAACTAACTAACTAACTCTATGGCCTATGAAAGCCGAAGGTTCAATGCCGCGTTTACAAAATATTTCCATTAACTTCTGTTCTTAGCCAACTGGATCCAGTTTCTACTCTGTACTCTTATTTCTGCACGATCCATCTTAATATTGTCTTCCCATCTACGTCTAGGTCTTCCTAGTGGTCTTCCTCCAATTGGGTTTTCAGTTAAAATTATGAAAGCGTTTCTAATTCCTTCCATTCTGGCTACATGGCCTGCTCACCTGAGCTTTCTACATTTAATGACCCTAACAATGTTAGGTGAGCGGTATAAACTATGCAATTCCTCGTTATGAATTTCCTCCAATCCCCATTTTCATCCCTCTTTGGTCTGAATACTACTACTACTACTACTAATAATAATAATAATAATACGCATTATATTATTATTATTATTATTATTATTATTATTATTATTATTATTATTATTATTTTCAACCTCCCGTCGTTCTGCTATCCATCTAGCAACGAAAGGCGTTTACAACTTAGAAAACGTGAAGCGAGTGACAAGTTACAGACCAAGTGCTAATGTAATACAACGTCACGAATTGTGTAAGCAAGCTAAAAGGGTCTGAATCAATTCGTTTCCGACTTTTGCAGTCGTTTTTACGTCTGTAAGCTGACATGTTTAATATTAGTTTCTTTCTTTCTTTCTTTCTTGTTCATTTGTTAGTTACTTCAACGCTAACTGTAACCTCTATAATGCGTCTTCCTCGACCAAAAACCGTACCAATTTTATTTCCTGCAGTGTTTTCGCGTCACTGCTTTCGAAATGGGCAGGGGGAGAGTACACCTGCACATCTCACGCTTGCGTCTGCTCAATGCTTCAACATCGTGCGAATTTCTGACCAGGCTTGGCCGTAGGTATTTTGCCATCATGTGTGGTTGGCAACACTTATCGGATGCAGTGGAAGGGGCGAAGCTACCTGTACTCACCTGTACTTGTCTCCGCTCGTGGTCGCTCACGCTTCGGCTCCGGGAGCCAGTTCATGGACAGGCCTGACATACAGTGTAAGTGTAGTCAAACCAAAACTAACAATTTACTCAGTATAATGCGCTTATTCCGTAAAAGATACGAAAATTCGATTTACGGGCTGTTTAAAACTTTTGTGGACCCTGATCCAAAAATATCAATATATTTCATTCAATACAAAATTTTCTTGTACGCCCCATATCTCGAGAACTACATATAGTGTAGCCAAACCCAAACTATCACTTAACTCAGTTACTGAAAACTCGATTTAGGGGTCGTTCCAAACTTTTGTGACCCCCAATCCAAAATCCTACTTATTGGCCAAGACCGCAATCTTTTGACGATTTTTGAGTCATTCCTAAAATTCTTGGCCACGATCGCAATCTTTTGATCCATTTTTGGATCACTCCTATAATTCTTGTTTTTATTTATTTTTTTTTAAATCTCCGCACCTCGCAACGCCATCTGCTTTCACGCAAAACAAACTTTCTTCTCTCACGTAGCGCTGTATTCCTCTGCAGACTCTACATTCGCACGAATTGGGACGAACAATCCCAGCATGTTGGGATCGTTCGCATTCGCATCTTTTCGTTGGTTTACGCAATTCCAGATCGGAACCAGTCGAGGCACTCCAATTTATTTACACGTGCTGGGAAATTCCCATTCGCATTTGCAATCGCATTTGGAAGCAATGGAGGCGGGGCTCACCCACATCTGCTTTAATCAATTGATCTAGTGCTCCTGTGCGGATTGTCCAATATGAAGCATGAAAATATTTTATATAGGCTATTTTAAAATAAGTGTCTATTTATGCCAACACAAGAATTTGCATCGTGAACGGAAACGTGACCACTGAAGTTTCTTTTAAAACAGGGCATATCAAATTCCTTTGACATGAGAAAAGTTCTGTTTGGCAACAGTGGTTTTTCAGTAGTCCACACCGATAAGTTTATCTTGGGCACAGGAAAAGGCGACTATGTCTTTGTTAAAGTATTTTAAGGAAGAAAGCAAGAAAAGCAGCTCAGAAGGTAATGCTGCAGCTGCAAATGGAGAACAACAAAATGTGCAAGTTTTTACAAGTAAGAAAAATAATTTAGAGATCCAGTGTCCTAGTGACTTAGGGTTAGAGAAACCCGTACAGCCAATGCTGTCCTGTTATCTAAAGTCGGAAATAGGAAACAGATCGCGCTCGTTTCCCAACAAGTGGTATGACGGAATAGAATGGTTGGAATATTCCATTTCTATTGATGCTGCATTTTGTTTCCCTTGTAGGCGCTTTAAGAAGGGCGTGGATAGTGTGTTTACTTTAAGTGATTACAAGGATTGGAAACATGCTTTGAAGCCTAACAGGGATTTTTTCTAAACACGAAGGTTCCAAAACCCATAAAGACGCTGTTGTTGAATTGAAAGAATTGCAGTTATGGGCTAAAAATAATGCAAGTATTTCCGTACTGGTTAACGAAAAGCAACTGGAGAAAAACCGATATTATGTTACAAGTATTTTTGATGTAATTAAATTTTTGGTAGCAAATGAACTTCCACTAAGGGGTAAGCTGGATACTTACCGGGAGTGAAATCTTTTCAGAAGATACCGATGAAAGTAAAGTTTCGGGTATGCTTATGAAACTTTTTGAGTATACGTGTACAAAGGACAAAAATCTTATGGAAATCATGGACACTATTCCACAAAATGCAAAGTACACTTCACCACAAATTCAAAATGAAGTAATTCAAATTACTGCAGATATAGTTCGTGATGACATTGTGCACAAGGTCAACAATTCTGATTGTTCTTTTTATACGCTGAAAGTTGACGGTACAAGAGATAAAAGTGGCATCGAAAATTTATCTGCTGTCTTACGATTAGTTATCTCTGGCAGTGTAGAAGAACATCTTTTGGACATGGTGCAGATAACAGATTTAAGTGCAAGTGGAATTGTGAATGCTGTTTTGGGGCTTTTACGCAGTGTAGGTATCGATGAAAGACAAATTACAAGTCAATGTTATGACGGTGCAAATGTTATGGCTGTGAAAAGGAGTTGTGTACCAAAAGTGCTACAGGATACTATTGGCAAGACAATACCGTATGTGCATTGCTTTAACCATCAACTTCATTTAGTGATCATCCATGCATTATCAAGTGAAAATTCTATTAATCAGTTTTTCAAAGTATGTGATGCTCTGTATAACTTTTTCGTTAACCTAATGTTGCAGGAAGGTACAAGGGAAAATCTCTGAAGCGTCTTCTTGAACAACGGTGGACAGGACAGCTTGCAACCGTCGAGGCAATCATGTCTTGTTACGAAGAGATAATGATGGTCGTAGGAAATGACTCGCAATGTGATGGAGTACTCAGTATTGAAGCTTCAGACTTATTTCAGAAAATGCGTGAACCTAAATTCAAATTTTTGTTATTTTTTGTAAAGGTTTTGCAATTATTACAGCCGGCTAATGCAGTGCTTTAATCACAAGCAATGGATTTGACTGCTGCTACTCAAGTTGTAGAGTCCGTCGCGGAAGAAATTATTGCTTTGAGAAAGGAAGAAGATTTTGAGAACATAGTAAAAGCAGCTGGACTCAAATGCAGTGATGATATATCAGAACCAAAACTTAAACGTAGTCGTAAACTACCTTCATCTTTACATGACAGGGTCATTTGTGATTATGCTGTGGAATCTGCCGTAGATTGTAATGGAGGTACTGAGTACGAAGAATTCAGAAGAATATATTACCATGTCATTGATTCTGTTTACGGTGAGTTAAGTGCACGTTTTTCTGAAAAGAATGCGGAAATTTTCAGAGCTCTCTTTTCTTTGGTGTGTGTGCGCAATACATAGTACTGGTTTCCTTCATCCGGAGAAACTAAAGCCTTTATGTGATTTACCAAACAATGGTTTGTCGATTTGTCTTGAAGAAAGGTGAAATTATCTGATTTGTCGATACATAAGTTAACGAAAATTGCCCATGATTTTAAAGAGGCATTTCCCTGTATTTACAGCTTGTATGCCGCAGGACTGACGTTCGGTGCTTCGACAGCGACGTGTGAAAATTCATTTTCCACATTGACACGCGCACTCACACCACATAGGCGTTCGATGTTACACCGTCGGAAGGCGAACTTAACTTTGCTTGCGTTTGAAAGTGACTTATTGCAAAATCTCTCTCCTGAGAAGTTTTTGAAACGGTTCAGTGAAAAATCAAGGAAGTTGCAGCTGCTTTAACTCAAGTGGTTTAAAAAAAAAAAACTATGAACTTTTTATACCTCAGTTTCAATTACATCCTAATTGGATGGAAAAGGTTTAGGTAATGAAACTATATTATTCCACACCATTTATAATTTTATGCGTGTAATTCTTCTTTACATTTTTGTTAACATAAAGTGCATAATAAACAAATGGACTTTGAAAAATACTTCTTTTTTGTGACAGCAGATTACACAATTTACTGTGATTTATGTTTGACAGTTTGAAGATAAACGTTCTAACAAGGAACTATAAATACCGCCATAAAACAATGGTACTAAACTGATTTGTAAGTACATCATCTTTTTTATATACTGTAATTTTTGTTTTAAAAATATTTATCAGATGAAAACGTTTTTATTGTTTTTCAATTTAGATTTTTTCTTTTTTTGTGAGGACAGGAAGTGAGCTATAGCTATTAATAGAATAATTATGGTGGTTTTTAGTAACAAATAATAAATGAAAATTTTCATCAGGAAAATTCATTCACTCAGAGAAAATAAGTCATATGTAGATAGGTTCTGTCTACAAGGGCTTAATTTGAAAGTCATGAACAAAGGTATAATGTTTGGACCGGCCGTAGTTCTTGGTTAAACATAATAAAAACTACCTGATACATACTATTTATGGCGAAAAAGCAAAATAAAATTTAAAAAAAAAGCTGAAGAAAATAGTATTTTGAGTTTACCGGACGGAAATCAAAATTTTCCGGTTTTTTTTTCAGCCCTCAAACTAACTTGCTGTAACTCATTTTTTTTGGCTTTGTACATTCAGCTGCTCCCCCCCCCCGAAAAACGACGGGCCCCCTTAGATATACCTGCTGGCTACACCCCTGCGTCCATTCCACATTGGATCCAAGCTGTTTTGGACGCAAAAAGAGATCCCACACCATACTAAGTATGATTTTCACACTTTTGCAAACGTTTCAGATGTTTTGTCCAACCCCTGTATATCTTGGGGGTCTAAAACACGCGACTGTGCTCAGTGGGATTTATACTATATGTTCTGTACAAGGATGTGTCATAATTCTCATAATATTTCCCAACAGGAGGCGCGTACGACGTGATCCATCGCAAGTAGAAGGCCAAACTCGCACACGAGATACTGTGGCAAGCGGACTGTTTAACACGGGGGCCGTCACTCCGTCAGTATCTTTAGTAAGTTTTCTGTGGAAGTGATGATGAGTACCCAACAACGTCTGATACGTGAACTGTTGCAAGGTGCAACCAAAAACTTTCATGTGAAAGTGCAATGAACCAAAGCACAGTAACTCGCTGGTTCTAGGAACTTCGTGCAGATTCTAAAAGTGTCGAAGAGAAGTCAAAGTTCGGCATCTAGAGGGTACCCAATTTTGAGGTTATATGACATGCCTTTGAGGAAAATCCATTCACCAGCACACGGCGATTGTCCACCCAACTCGATATGTTCCATTCCATTGTAGTGCATCACCTTTACGAACTCGGTGAAACCATCAGGAAATATCGCATTGCACCACACGAGTTCACCCCAGCTCAGGTCCAGGTAAGGGTGGACGTGTGCAAAATGTAAAATCTGTGCGATATGCGTTTCCGGAAGCGGACTGTCACGTGCGACAAAAATTCGTGTTTTTCTGAAATCCGAATGTGCAAAAACAATGGTTGAACAGGAGGCAACTTCCACAACCAGTCATCAAACTGGACCATTTCGAGCCTAAGGTCATGCTGTACAAGCGATAGAACTACGAGTATTTCACTTCAGCGGTCGTATTATCAATACTGACCTTTATTTCGAACACTTGGAGTAGATGTATGATGCAATATGCCAAAAATGTCCTGCATTGGTGAACCGAAAGCGTGCCCTGCTGCAACAGGATAATGTAAGACCACACTCGGCTCGAAAAACGTACCAAAACTGTAGAAACTTGATGTTATTAAATTGAAGACACAACCGGCATATAGTCCTAACTTCTCTTTCAATCCATGGTGCACTTCCTGAAATGAGATGATTCACCATCCACTACGAGGTGATTTCTTTGCCCCTAAAGATAATACGTAGTATGGACGTGGAATCGAGGAACTAACAAGAAGGTGGCTGCAGACAGTCCAACACGACAGGCTGTACCTCTGATGATAAGCTGCTTTCACTGTACTGTAATAAATACAGGTGTACTGTGTACCAGAATAATACAAGATATATGACCCTCCTTTTGCAAAAAGACGAAGGCATAATATGACCTTTAACCTCTGGCAGTAACGGACACAGAATTTTGGTAATGTGGACGCAGGTTGGGACAGAACAGAGAGAGTAAAATAATAATTCTAACATGTACGTAATACATACGTTTATGCACATATTTAAAGATTTAAGATTCGGGTTAGGAATTGTATTTCTGGACATTGCCAGTACCTATGAGCTTTTAAAAGTCCATCACGTGTGTAGAATGACGTCCCTCGGCGACTTCATTACCCGGCGAAATGAGGAAGAAGGAAGCGGCCTGAACCTTTAGGTTAGGGGACCACATTAGGTTAGGGGACATTTTCTTGATGCGAATGAAGCATGGCCATACATGCCGCAAGCTCAGAAATCTGATTTCTAATTCTAATCCACACCAAATAGTAGTAATTTTTACCTGTTAGGTACTTATCTTGTACTGTGCCATGCGGGGCTGCCACATCGTCATATCTTGATCGGGCCCTACCGCCGAAACAAGGTCACGGAGATTAAAAGCCATGTTTAGTTTTCGTCTTCCTTTTATATCTAAAGCCTGAGACAAACATCTTGGCATTTCAGCTAAACGAATAAAATGCAAGCTCTGGCGCGACGTTGTGAAGTGGCAAAGATGTGTGGCTATGGCTAAGCAGACAAACCATAAAGCGATCAGGTGGCAGGGGATAGACGTGGATGTGTGCAAAATAAACGTGCCAATACCGCTGGCCTCTCATTTGCTAGCAGCATTTAAAGGGAACTTGGAGCGCCGCCTTCAAATGCCAAGATGTTTGTCACGCCGTTTAGCATTAACCTCCGCTGAACATGGGCGTGAGTTTTGGATCACCCAATATATATATATATATATATATATATATATATATATATATATATATATATATATATATATATATATGTGTGTGTGTGTGTGTGTGTGTGTGTGTATGTATGTATGTATGTATATATAACGAAACTAATCTTCCAGTAAGGTAGAGAAACAGAACTCATTTCCGTCTACTGAAACTAGATCTATCAAGACGTAACTCTCCGTTACACAGGTTTTATACGCTACCTTTTTCCGAAGTTAACCGAAAAACAGATCAAATGTAGGAGAAAGCGTAAGTAAGATTGAGAAGAAATGGGAGAAAGTGAGATTGACGAGAAAGAAGAGAAAAAATAAATATAGAAGCTAATCGTGCTCCTTACTATCTTCTCTGAAGCCAAAATCAATAGCTGAGAGAGAGAAAGAGAGTGAGGGCACGCAGCAGCCGCCCACTCTAGAAACTTTCAGTTGTATGTATCTGTATGTGTGCTCAGCCACAAACTATTGAAAATCAAAGGACGGTGCTTCCCAAACCCCAACCCCCCCCCCCAAACTCCTGCAGCTGCCAGCAGCGCTCTCTCTGGGGACTCCAAAAGCCCTTTCACCGCTTCCCATATTTCATTCAAAGATGGATTTTTACAACAAAGAAACGAAAAAAATTAAGGAATTTAAAGGGAAAATATTTATCCCTAAGGAGAATGCTCTTCATTCCACGTTACAAGTTTCGCAACTTCTTAAAACATTTTAAGCAAGCCTTCTTTAAATAAGACCATGAGTTTTTTTCAATTTTTTTTTAGAAAGCTAATTTCTAGAGCTTGTTTCAATCTTTTTTTCTTTCCTTTTTTCTCCTTGTTTTAATATCGGTTCATCTGAATCTAATTTCCATCTATGTGAGGTTTGGGAGTTGTTTCTGGTAAGTTTGTATTCCTAGAAAATTATGTAAGTATAAAATACTGCCATACCAAATAAAAGACCACACAAAGCTCGGGTCGAAAATAAGTTCCCGTTTTAAGTGAGATTTTTGCGCTCTGTCACATACATAAGAGTCTTCATCCCGGCGAAATTAAAATACCGCTAATTTTACATTAATTATGTGATATCTTCAAATAGATAAAAGATAATCGACATGTGGAACAAGAGCGCCCTAGACAATATTATTTTACATGAGAAACCGTTATCACGACTCACTTATCTGCTTTTGATTTCGAGCAATTTTGAAAATCGGCATTTATTTTCGCGTTTCTAAACAGCTGAAAACATAAAGCCACTAGGTGACTTGTGATAACGGTACCTCACGCAAAATAATATTGCCTAGGGCGCTCTTGTTCCATATTTCAATTATCTTTTATCTATTCTATTTGAAGATATCACATAATTACTGTAAAGTTAGCGGCATTTTAATTTTGCCGGGATGAAGACCCTTAAGTATTCTGCCTTTTGGCAGGTCCTGGGACTAATGAGTTTTATTTATTTAAGGTTTTGGCCTGGAAATCTTTCTTCCACGTTTCTCGATCTTCAGCTTCTTCTTTTAACTCCAAATATTTTCTTTTTTTCCTCAAATAATTGATCAGTTGTATTCTTCTTCTTCCTATTCCTCGCTTTCCTTCAATGGCGGTGTGAAGGGGAGAATTTCTTCGCTGGATGTGTGCAATCCAATTGGCCTTTCAATGAAGGATGTGGCTAAAAGCGTCTTCTTCTCTCCTATCCCTTTTAAAACATCTTCGTTTGTTACTCTCTGTTCATTTTATCTTCTCCATCTTCTTCCAAAACCACATTTCGAAGTTCTCTAAATATTTCTTCTCTAACTTCCATGTCGAAGCCTCTGAACCATATAGTACTCTACTCCATATACAACATCTGACCAACTTCTTCTTTAGTCCAATATTAAGGCTGCTAATTAAGAGCGATCTTTTCTTGTTGAATGTTTCTTTGGCCATGCAATTCTTGACCTGATCCCTTTGGGCAGTAAGCGTCTCTCGTCGAAATATTTCCCAGATACTTGAAATGATCGACCTCTTCAAGTTCTTTTTGTTCTACTCTGACCAGTAAGAAAGCGTTCTCACGCGATATTCTCATTACTTCCGATTTTTCGATGTTGATTTCCATTCCATATAGTTTCCCAATGTCAACTACTTTGTCAATGATCTCCTGTACATCTTCTTCGGTTCTAGCTATAATAACTGTATCACCTGTATACCTGACTTCGTTAATAATCTGCTTTCCAAGTTTGAAGTCTTAATTCTCAATAATGCTTTCTTCATTAAAAATTCAGTATAAATGTTGAATAATTGGGTCAACATACTACATCCTTGTTTGACCCCTCTTCCAATCTACACACTATTGGTTTCTCCTTTCAAGCGCAACTTCACTCGTTGCCCTAGGGACGGCTGTGAATGAGCCATTAGTCTCTCTAGTAGACCCGGATTTCTTTTAAGTATTTTCAGAAATGAAGCGCTTGGAGGATAAAGATGTTATGTTACATTTTTTTTTTTTTTAATGTTGCATTCTGGCGGTTCATGCACATGTTATATGTTAATCATGCCACGTAACACCTTATTTAGTGAGTCCTCGTCTGGGTGCAGGATTTAGAAAGGATGAAGGCGGTATGTTAAGAAATAAAGTTGTGAATGTCAATTTTTCCGTCATATTCAATTTGTTACATAACCCCTTTATCCTTCAAGCGCTTCAAATGTGATCCAATGGACCCGATCGAAAGCTTTTTGGAAGTCGATGAAGCACAAACAAAACTCTTCCTAAGTGCACTTAAGGACTCTTAACAACTCTTTCATGTTCAGTGATATCGTTGATCGTGACTAACAAGGAAGATCATCTCAGTGATCCACGGCGATTTCGATGAAATTTGGCAGGCAGATACTAGATACGAAATAAGCAAATACACGTTTATCGTTTTCTGCGGAAAAACGTTTCTTAAGGCAAAAGCTCCCGCCCAAAAAACTGAAAGTTGATGCATATGCTGCACTACAAACAACGTCCTTGTTTTTTTTTTTTTTTTTTTTTATTTCTCTATGAACATTGAATTCATTTTCTTCTTCCCCTTTTCTTGTTATTGGCGTTTCCGCAGCGATAATTTTCCGACGAAGGCTCGTGACCCTAGTAACGCTTTGCCAAGGATAATATGAAACAGGTATTCGTTTATTTTAAATCTACTATTTCTCTGCACTATAGCATCACGCGTTAGTAAAAAACTTTAACATGACATTAATCTCACGCGAAAAGTCTCTGAACACCGCTGAAAGTGTCTTTGTAAAAAGCTTCTGTAAATGTTGCAAATTTGGATTCTTCTGGACGCCTGACCTGAAGCTTAACTTTATCTTTGCTAAAATTGTTTAACTGGTGCCTCGCGGAAGCAGCCCACTAAACGCTGTTGTTCCAAACATTTAATCGCAGATCGGCAATTCCTTCTGCAAATCATGGCACAAACTGCTTGATCTTGATCAAATTCTCACACAACAGCACACTCAAGCAACGATGAGAGCAAAAATTTCAAACTATGTGGATAGTCCCGGAAGTACGCGACCTGACGTACAGATGGCGGTAGTTGTTTGAAAAACTACGATGGTCGCAAGTACCAACCTTATAAACCTTAAGTTTGAAGTTTGAAGACACTATGTTGTTTAATGTTTCTTTGGCAGTCATCCATAAATTAGTAAACATGAAAAAATGGGTCATCGTTATGTGATACAATATTTTCATTTAAAAAGTCTCAGTGAAACTAATATCAAAGCCGAGCTAGAGTCTACTCTGAGGAAGCCTGCTCCTTTGTTTACAACAGTAAACTATTGGGGGAAGTGTTTAAACGAGGCCACACGTAAGGGCGCCGATTTCTGTGTAACTTTGAGGGTCCCATTCAGATGTTGCAGACGAAAGTCTAAGAAAGCATATATATATATATATATATATATATATATATATATATATATATATATATATATATATATATATATATAGATAGATAGATAGATAGATAGATAGATAGATAGATAGATAGATATGAGGATTTTAAGACATGTTGGGCCTTATGCAGAGTCAATCTGACGCGTGATTAGAATCATACTAAATAGTTCGACTAACATATGTTTCGTGCAGTAGTCAGGCCTTTAGCATGACGCTAATCATTCTTCAAAACGACTCTGCATAAGGCGGATTGAATTCAAATTATGCCGAATATTGTATATTCAAAAGAAATACATATAACAGTCAAAAATGCATATTCATAAAAACACATGGAGCCCACATGAGCATTGAAGGGCCCGGGCCTCCTCCCAGGATCGGCGCCCTTGACCACACGCACTACAAAGACGAAGATCGCAGTGGTTGACGAAATGAGATGACTACGCCAAATATGGAGAAGAAAATCCGCAAAATGGTATTGGATGACCATCGACTGCAAATGCGCGAGCTAGCAGACATGGTAAGCATTTCAAAAACTGTTGTACACCGCATATTTGGACATGAGAAACTGTAAACGACATGAGTACCATGTTTGCTCACAATGAAACAAAGACGGCGTCGTGAGGATGTTCAAATCGAGTGTTTGGCGATGTTTCACAGTAATTAGGCCGAATTTTTGCATCGATCCATAATCATGGATGAAAGATGTGTCCATCATTTCACATCTGAGAAGACGGAACAATTAAAACAATGAACTGAAAGGGGAGAAACGGCTCCACAGAAGGCGAAGACAGGTCCATCTGTTAGCAAAGTTGTGCCGTAGTTTCTTGGGATACGCGTGGAACAATTTTCATTGATTACCTTCAAAAAGGAAAAACAATCACCGGCGAACATTATATAAACTTATTTCAGTGTTTGACTGATGAAATCAAGAAAGAAAGAAAAAAAAAACAGCCGCATTTGGCGAAAAAGAAAGTGTTGATTTATGAAGACAGTGCTCCAGTTCACATATCCGTTATCGCGATGGCCAAAATCAATCAAAATTAAAGTTCGAAATGCTTCCTCACGCACCCTATTCGCCAGATTTAGCCCCTAGCATTTCTCTTCCCAAACTTGAAAAAAAAAATAGCCCAGTGGTAAAAGATTTGCTAACAATGAGGAGGTGAAGTCTATTTTGAGTAGCTCGATGTTTCTCACTATAAACAGGATATCAAAGCTATTCAACATCGCTAGGAAAAGAACATCGGGCTAAAAGGAGACTATGTTACGAAATAAGGATATTTTTTGGTGACTTCTTTTGTAGGTTTCTAAATTTAGTGGTTTCTTTGTTAGGTTAGGTACTTTTGGGACTGTTCTCGTAACACTAAAGAGGAAAATGGAAATTGGGACAGATTAAGAGAGAAAATTCTCAAAGGAACCAAAAAATGAAAAATGGTTCTGGAAAATTATCTCTATTTCCAACTGAAAGTAATATTTGTCACGTCGGTTACGTTGGAAGATCTCATTTTTTGTTGTAAAAGAAAAAGTACACACCTAAATTTTTTTTAACCATATGTATTATTAACTGTAGTTATTTTCCACCTTCAACCATCTATATAAATTCATGATCAGCTCTCTTCTAAATACCACTAAGAAAAAAAAAAAGTTCCATACTGCAGTTACAACACACCTAGTACCATCCCCCGCACAGGAACAGCTGTGCTTTTGTTCTGCAAATGATCTGAATTTTCTCCGCATTGCGTTCTAAGCACTGCACAAATGTTTTCAGTTTAGGAATTCAGTTAATATAAAGAATGTACACCATGAAAATCCATTCAAATGGAGACTACTTATACGTGTGAAAAAATCCTCCCAAGCAACATCATCCCGTGTTTATCATATTACCACATGAATCGGTAATTCGGAGAAATATACTTCCATTTTAACACAGAAAGGGAACCACCATGTAAGTTCTCTGGTTTCTCAGCAAGGGATAAGCATTAGGAAAACTTCTATAGCAAGCTTTGAAAATACAGCAGGCAGGGCTATTGTTTCTGTAACGTTCAAAGGAAGAAGCTTCACAGATACCTTTCTTTTTCATCTTCCAAAATGAACATTTTATACACTGATAGGATTAAAAGAAATTCAGAGATTACTTAAGAGCCTGACACACTAAAAATAATACAAAATTTACCATTTCCCTTTAGCTTGCTTATTTACAAGTGAAAGGAGATAATGAAATGCAATTTACCACAACCTATATAATGTTATTTTACAACAAAAAATATGAACCTGGCGAATTTTCAGTGTTGCCATCCACAGAAATTACAGTGTTGCTAGAATAACATTTCCCCCAAAATCTAAGTTAAGACAGCGACTAAAGATAGAATTAAACTGCATTTGATTACGTATCATGTTGTTTTGTTATCCTGTGAACTACTTTTTAAATAACATTATTATTTAATTTTAATAACTGTATGTTAAAACTATTTTGTTTATTACAAACTAAATACAACTATAATTTAAAAAGTAGTTCACAGGATTCCAAGACAACATGACGCGTAATCAAATGTAGTTGAATTCGCTCCATTAGTCGCTGTCTTAACTTAGGTTTTTTGGGAAATATTATTCTGCAACACTGTAATTTCTATGGATAGCAACTGGGCCGGATTAAGGGAGAGGATTAGGGGAGCTACAGCCCCGGGCATCCACTCTGATCCAAATCTCAGTTGGCTATCTAAAAAGAATCATGAAGATACAATCATCATCATAAAATAAAATACCACCAAAAAATGAAACATATTCCCTTAATTTTCCTACTGTACTATCACAGAAATGTATTAGGTGAAGTCAGCAGGGGCCACATATTTTTTCTAGCCCCGGCCCGGAACTCCAGATAGGTTAATCTAGCCATGGATAGCTGAACACTGAAAATTCTTGAGGTTTATATTTTCTGTTGTAGGATAACATTATCAAGATTGTGGTAAGTTGCATTTCATTATATCCTTTCACTTATGAATAAACAAGCAAAAGAGAAAGGGTAAATTTTGTATTATTTTTTTAGTGTGTCAGGCTCTTAAGTATACCTCAGCATTTTTGAAAGTGTGTTTAGCGGAACCTGAAATTTCACGAGTCAGTGAAAGGGGGACGAACAAAAGGGTAGATGGGTAAATTTACACACCACTCCCGAATGTCAGACAGATAATAAGATTAAAACGTCTAATATAGGCGTAACATTTGCTCGCACATGCAATACGTGAACTTTATTTAAGGTTGTACATATACCATGGGTCGAAATTTCCTATCGTCATTGGCAATCGAATATTTTAGTTCGGCACGATGTATTTAACCTTAATTTTGTTTGCCTTGGAATTGCAAAGAAAACATGGCGACATAGTTCTCTGATATGGATACTGGATTGTTATCTGCAATTACGTGCCCTGTCTTGCTTTGTCCCCTATCTAGCTATTTCTTGCATAGATGGGTGCCGAATTAGCGAAACCGACGAATAACTGATAACACTTATTTTTTTTTTTTTTTTGTATTTACATTACACCCAGGCGCGCACTCAGATTGTTTTTTTTTTTGGGGGGGGGGAGGACTCCAATACAACGAGCCACTATGTCTTGTAGTATTAAACGGTCTCACCTTATGGCTTCGCAAATGCACCTTCGGTGCGGAAACCACACTATCGATGAATGTTCGGATTCCACACAGAACTATAGATCCACACAGTGGCGTATTTAGGGGGAGCTTCTAGGCTTAAGCCCCCCCGAAATCTTACTATAGTAAAGTATATGAAATATCTTGCAGAATTTTCATATTTTCAGGCAAAGTCCCCCCCCCCGAAACAAAATCGTAAATACGCCACTGGATCCACATATTATACAGCCTGGCTGTTGGAAGGACAGTTTAAGACCAAATCAACCAACTAACACACTTGTTATTGAAAATAATATTTTAAACATCATGATGTTTCGAATTACGATTTTTAAATACCGGTACTTTGATCTGAACTGTGCTGAAATGCACTGCACATATTCTATATTATTTTCCCGACGAAGTTTACAAATAATATAAGCATTATGTTTTTACCTGTACAATTAGCGGCCGATCCTGAGGACACGACGCGAGAGCTTCCTTTCTGTACCTGGGGTCCCTGATGAACACTGAACTATGCAACATTGGAGTGTAGCAAAGCTGGGCGCCATGGCGTCTACTTAGTACACGCCATGCCAGCTCACTCGCATCGACCATCGGAGCCACCACAAGTTGAGGAGAGCCCAGCACATCTCGCCAGAAATCGTAACCTGTTTTCCTGGGAACCATTGTTCCTGCCTGCAAAAATACAAATAGAAACATCCTTAAGAGTACTGTTTCACTAGAAAGTAATTATTGTAACATTAGACAAAATAATTTAAAGGGGTTTCGCTGTTCTTTTTCATATATGTTACCTAAAAAACTGTAAAAGACTAAAAAAAGAAATAACATACACGTGAAGGTCATGCATGCTAATCGGAATTGTACTGTCTTAGTTTTAACAATATGACAGCTGATTTTCACTAAGACATTAACAGTCAGCTTACATATGAATACCCTATCTAGCAATACAAATCTCCAATTTTAAACTCTCCTGTAAACTCTCATTCGTTAGATACTGCTCACCGTGACACTCCTAACACTTTTGCCAAAGAACGCATTCACTTCGTTTTGGCCTCTTTAAAACTCAATGTATATACAGTGTTTTGGATATATACAAGGTGGCCCTTTACTGACTATAGTATTTATAATTCTGTACAAAAAGTTTCGATATGGCAACATTGTGTAGGCTAAGAGTGGATATAACGGTGAAGATGGAGTATCACCATACTATGCCATTCCAGTGCGAGAGTGGCTGAATGAAACATTCCCGAACTGCTGGATCGGTCGACGGTGGTCTGTGGAGTGGCCAGCTCGATCTCCCGATTTAACACCACCCAAATTTTTCTTACGGAGGGAGGTTTAAAGGAAAAATTGTATCAACATCATACACAATTTGGTCGAAATACAGGAATCTATCACAAAAGGGTTCCACAAGATACCAATACGGGTCTTTCATGCTGCTTGTGACTACGTTGCTCTTCGTCTCTAGGCATATATGGATTTGGATAGTATTGGTGAACCATGCCATGAGAATAGAGATTAAAATCTTGTAAAGAGATGTATAAAAGTAATGCGTTTACGTTCAAGTTATGTTGTTAGTTTCTTTAGTGCAGTCTTTGAAACCTCATACACATAATTGCGGGCCACCCTGTAGATAATTGGTGATTGCAAACTTAAAGTTTTGGACTTAGTGAAATGAAGATATTCCACTAAATTACGATCGATAAAACCTACATAATCTTTATGAAATTTGATATGGAGACAAAGGTTGACGAGTTTTGTATACAATCGAGCATAAGATAAAATGTTACGGTATATACATATTTTGTTTCCAAGTTACTGACTTAGCTTTCTACCTAAATGTTGTACAATGTTGTGCAGATCTTTGGTCCTCGAGTTATTAGAAATCGAATTGGGCGTTGAATTCACTTGAGCCCAAATATCAAGTTTGATATCCAATAACTGAAGAACCAAACGCCTGCACACCACAGTATTTCGCGTTCATATTAAGCTTGTTAAGTTTACCAATATTGTAAAATTCTACTGAAGCAGGTAGAAAGTAGACCAATTATACACGGGAATTGATTTTCTCCCACAACCAGTTTTATTATAAAATTTTCTGTTTAAAAACAGTATAACACAGTTTTACTATACAAGTATAAAATTCACTAATAATTTAGGATAAGGGGTGTACCAAGGAAAAGGCAGCCTAGGAAAGGATCTCCACAGACTTCCACGCAAACTACAGGGGATGGACTTAGGATTCTCAATCCTCCACGCAAGCTAGGTGGTTGCGATTAGGAATCCCGCAGAGCTCCAGGCAAGCTAAGAGAGGACTTTGACCAGCCGAAGACACACAAAATGTGATGGTCCTGTGGATTTTATAGCTGCTCCTCCTGTGTAGCGGTGTCACTTATGTTCCTCCTCCATCACATGACTACTGGTGGCACTGTTCTTGTCGTAGTCTGCCTCTTATACTAATCTGTACTAGAGACGCGCGTGATGCTGTTTATGAATACAAACACGTGTTGATTGTTAGTAAATAGAACTATGTGCGAGATATTGGTCAAATGGAGACCGTGAAAATTGGGAAGCACTAGCTCAGAATCCAATTGGGACCATGAGGAAATGAGTTGAGTCGATTTTAGTTTAGCGTCCCTTTCAGCACCGAGGCTATATGAGACGTGGACCTACTGATTAACGTGGAATCCGAACCACATTAGCTCCCGCCGGGAATCGAACCCGGGTCCCCATGAGGAAATGAAAATGAAATTAAATCTTTGAGTTTTACACCCCACGGTTATGCCGGTTAGGCTAAAGGAGACGGTGATGTTGAGTAATGAGTGAAATGAAGAAAGTGGGAGGAAACGGGAGAACCCCGAAGAAACCCACGCACACGGTGTTTGTTCACCACAAGGTCCACTTGGCGGGAGCTGAGATCGAACCTGGAACCCCAAGCACCAGAGGTGAACGCTCTACCACTGAGCCACCCCCCCATGAGGAAATGAGTCCAACGCTCTAAGCACTAGGCTGGTGCCTCCTATATTTGAAAGACTTAGGAAAAATTTAGCTTACAAAAATTATAAATTCAGATTCTATTTTAAATTTTAGGTCTCGTCTCTCTAGTGGCGCCCTCGAGATGAGACGAGAAATGTTCACGTGTGTCGTCGGCAATACTAGTTCACTCAAGACGTAGATATCAAAACACTGTTTCAGTGTTACATGATACGTAGTATAAACACTATAAATTGATAGTGATTGTGCGAACACGATGAAGAGTATTTATCACCGTTTAAAGATATACAAGTCATTACAAAATATATTACAATAATGAAAATGGTTTAAATGTTGTTATATCACTCTCTTCATGGACCTCTCGTGACGCGGAAGGATTGTGGTAACTTCTAGATGAAATTCTGAAAAATCAAGGTATATTTTTTAAATACAGGGTGTTTCAAAACAACACCGACAACGTTTGGGAAGGATTCCTAACACCAAGATCAGCCAAAAAGTATATACCAACTTGAATGTACAAATGCTTCCTTTCGGAGTTATCGGTTGCCGAAAATATGAAAAATGAGCTTTAAAGGCCCCAATCTCCAAAACTATGGGACCTACCGTAGTCGGGCCAAGACTTCACGTAGGAAATAATATGTGCGCTATCCAAAACTACATGTTTCAGAATCCTAAGGTACTCACGCAACAATTTTTTCTAGAGGGACTTCGGCTACGGCCATTTAATTTAAAGTACTCAGAAACTACCTCCATAAAAATTATTTCGGAAGTACCGCAGGATTCTGAAACTTGGATATTTGGATAGAGCACATACTAGTTACTAAGTGAAGTCTTGACCCGACCACGATAGGACCCATAGTTTTGAAGCTATGAACCTTTAAATTTCAGTTTTTTAAAATATTTTCTGCAGACTATAACTTCGAAAGGAAGCATTTGTGCACCCAGGTTGGTCTATACTTTTTGTCTGATTTTGGTGTCAGGAATCACCTCCCAAATGTTGTCGGTGTTGTTTTGAAACACCCTGTATAAATGTACAAAACGAGATCACACGAAAATTTTTTTTCGAGAATCGAGACGAGACATAATTTTTCAAAAATCGAGACAAAAGTTCTACAAAATTTACAAGACTACAAGAGACAATATTCTTCACTCATTTTTGAAAGCAGACAAGCTTTAAGTTGTAAGCAGACAAGTGAAAGAAATTAATTACCTAACCTGACATTTTAAGACATGCAGGAACATAGATTTAAAAAAAAATCGTGCAAAATAAGGAACCGATGTGGAACACACGAATACTATCACTCAGCCAATAATTAAAACGGAAATGAACGAACGGTGGGACGACGGAGTGCTAATGAGCTGAGTGCTGACGTCTGCGGCCCTAATTAGAGGTGATTGACGCATTGATAGACTCTCATTAAACACTGGGACATCAATTTGTCTTCTATTTCCAATCCTTGGCGGCCTTTGCCCTTCCAGCACAAGTGAGCGGCCAGTTGAAGGAAAAGGACATCGATGCATATGCGAACTTCTCGTTTCATTAAATACACTCAAAGGCTGTTTAATATTGCTCAACTGCACGTAAACAAAACGTAAATGAAGCGAGAACAGCAGGAAACGTTCACCGAAGACTTTCCAGCATGACACGGAAATTTAAAGCGCTTTGGCTGAAGCAAAAACGAGTGACAAAAAGGTTCTATATGGTTTGATACATAAAACTGAACTTAATTATAAAGACAAATTATTTATTATGGCATCTTATTTATTAGCATTTCATAATACAAAATTACCTTATAGTCTAGGAGCTAATGTCTACCAAAAAATTTTTTTTCGCTCAACCGGAGGTACATCTAAGATTTGACACCACAGTTTGGTAGAATCGGTTATATATAAACACCCTAGGCAGTATGTCTCGCCAAATTATGGTATCACTAATTTCTTGGACGCCATTTTGTGTTTTGATCACGTGACTTCGGTCACATTCGGGAGTCGTTGGCTTAAAATGTGCATAACCCCGGCTAGAATTGAGCGATTTAAATAATTTTGGCACTAAATGAAAGAAAATGAAGTGTTCTACTACATTTGAAGCCAACAAGTTTCGAACGTGACCGAAATCACGTGATCACGATCCAAAATGCTCCGATAAAGTTGATGACACCACAAATTGATGTTACATCTAAGGTTTGACACCACAGTTTGGTAGAATGGTATACGTATGAACACTCTAGGTAGTATGTCACGTCAAATTGTTGTATCACTAATTGTATGGACGGCATTTTGTATTGAGATCACGTGGTTTCGGTCACATTCCGGAGTCTTGTGTTAAAATATTCATAACTCTAGTCAGAATGGACCAATTCAAACAATATTCACACCAAATGAAAGATAATAAAATGTACATTCTTGTCTGTGAGGCACGCAGTGCACCGTCAAAGTGTGACCCTCTACCTTGATTTGCTATTGCGGTGTAACCCCTATTCTCTAAGGGAGGGGACGGTGGCTCAGTGGTACAACGTTCACCTCCGGTGCTTGGGGTCCCTGGTTCGATCTCAGCTCGCGCCGTGTGGACCTTGTGGTGGACAAACACAGTGCTCGTGGGTTTTCTCGGGATTTTCCCGTTTCCTCCCAATTTCTTCATTCCACCATTTCATTCATTTCTCATCATCACCGTCTCCTTTAGCCTAACCGTGGGACGTAAAACTGAAAGATTTCATTTCATTTTCTCTAAGGGAGTGGAATACACCCACTGCGCAGCCAGACCGAAGTCCTGAGTGGATACAAATTAACCTATTAGTCGACATAATCCTGGTGGCAAGACAGTAATTCCCATGCTGAACAAATTACAGCAGTTTAATATTGCATGGAGGTAGTGTCTTGCAGTATTGGAACCCTTCTCAACAAAAATTTCTGGGTGCGCGCCTGATCTTGATCAAAATTATGGTTGATCATATCATCAGAATGAAGCAAACCTTCGTAGAACTAGATATTTTTAATTATAAATTCCCCTGCGCTACAGCTCGTGAAAGACTATGGTGCTTACGAAATGAAAGGTAGAACTATACTTTTAATTTCATGAACGAGACCAAAAATTTTTCGAGTCTAGTAGACAACATAAGTTCAGCGAAGTGTTAGATCTCAAACACTGTTTTAGTATTACATGCTTCATAGTATTAAAACTATAAACTGATAAAGTGATTATGTGAACATAATAAAGATCATTTATCAGCGTTTAAAGATACGCAAATCATTACACAATATACTCCAATAATAATCATGGTTTAAATGTTGTTACATCACACCCTGCGTGTACCTCTGGTGACGCGGTAGAATTGTGATAACTTCTAGATTAAATTAAAAATAAAAAAAACGAGGCATAAATTTTATAAATAAATTTGTCTACAAAGCGAGACGAAACGATAAAAGCTTTCCGAGATTTGAGACGAGTCGATAAAACCTTATTTTTGTCTTGTCTTGTCTCGTCTCGTCTTGTCTCATCTTGTGGAAAAAAGCTAGTCAATGCAGAGAATCCCATCGCTGTTTTCCTTGGTTTATTGAACCAAATTTCGCTGCCTCTTTATTGAAACGGGTTCTGAATTGCTTAAGAGTCTTAATCACTGTGAAATTAAAATACCGTTAATTTTATACTAATTACGCGATATCTTTAAATAGATAAAAGATAATCTAAAAGTGGAACAAGAGCTCCCTAGACAATATATATATATATATATATATATATATATATATATATTTTTTTTTACACGAGGTACCGGTACTGTAATCACGAGGCACCTAGTAGCTTTCTCTTTGCAGCCATTTATAAAAGCGAAAATAAATGCCAATTTTCTAAATGACTGGAAATCGAAAGCAGATAAGTGAGTCGTGATAACGGTATCTCATGTAAAATAATAATATTGTGTAGGGCGCTCTTGTTCCACGTTTCGATTATCTTTTATCGATTTAAAGATAGCACATAATTACTGTAACATTAGCGGTATTTTAATTTCGCAGTGATAGGGTTTTTTAAACGCGCTGGACGAACGCTGAAACTAAGAGGTAATAAATCAGATGAAGTCAAAAAGATTCGAAATTCAAATAAGGTAAATCCACCCGTTCTGAAGTACAAACTAAATTTATTTGGAAAATATACAAAAGTTACTTCCATTCATACTACAATTTGATCGCAGCGGTTCCACGGAAAGCATCTATCGGAAGAGTTCATTAAAAAAAAAAAAAAAAAAAAAAACTTTTTTCCTTTTAAATTCAATTCGAAGGACTAATTCGATAGTCAGGAAGTTTGCCGACACCTCCCAACTTCCTCTCTCAGTGGAAGGGACTAGCTTTGAGAGAGAGAGAGAGAGAGAGAAGCAAGACGTAGGAACAGAGTTAATAATGTTTGAGGACGTGATCACGAAGTCTAACAAAGACCACATATCGAATAATATGCAGTCTACTGTACGGTGAAAGCTCTCCTTGGTAACTGTGTGACAACCGAGAATTCTTTTATATATAAAAGCCACATCTAACTTTTGCTTCAAAAGTAAATTCTTTCATTTCTTTTCTTTCATAGAAAAGTTTGTGCTTACATTCTGCGGTCTTCATAGCTTTAACTATAGAGTCAACGTAGGGAAACTTTCCACAGAAGTATAATGCAAAGTCGCAACCAGTCGTTTCCCGATTGCGAAAAAAGTTGGACTTTCATTGATTTTTTGCAAATCTATATTATATGTGCATAAAAGCAACTATAGTGATCGCGCGAAATCGTGAAGCTTCACTTGCAAGGGAAGGTCGGGAGGAAACATTGCCTGCAAAGAAAATAAGCATGCCATTTGAAAGACCAATTCACGCTGATTACAACAAACAAACAAAAAATTCCTGTACGGTTGAGAACTTTTCGAGAGTTCAACGTTAAATGCACGACTGTGCCAGAAGTATATAACAGAAGTATTCTCTCCCATGACAAAGTCTGATGATTTGAACTTGCTACTGCTTGATCACTGGGGTCTATTCACAGACAAATTGTCCATTGCAAGTTGTATGATGGATGGCAAAGACGTAATGGTTGAGAATATACCAAAGAACTGCACACGTATAACCATTTGATGTTTGTATTCCAACCAATCAAAGATTATGGCAAGAGATTTCTACATAGTATGGAACTTCATCCGGACGTTATGATGTACCAACAAAATGATCAAATAAAGTTTGAGTCCATGCTAATGAATCAGTTCCGATCACCGCGATACATATGATTGTTCCATAAGGCAGGTTATCGAACAAATTATATACCCTTTGAATCACCTGTCGAATTTAGTTTTCGCTTTGGTTATGCGAACTGTTCTTTTGATGGATACAACGCAATTGCACATATAAAATGTTCATGGTGTACGGAAGTCTTCTGTCTGCGTCAGTTCCTCATAGAACAGAAGAACACCAGTGATCAATTTTCAACTCTAAGCTGTCATTATTGTGAACACCTATAATGACTAATTTTAACTAACAAACCCGTTAGTTATTGCAAAACAATTTCTTTTTTCTGCCACCTCCGATATATTTCAATTCGTGTGTCAATATTCGTTCCTAACAATGTTGTACTTAACGCGTTTAAATGCGTATATTCTCATTTTTTTTTTTACATAACCTTCCAAGTTGATTCTCTTGAAAAGTTCTCAACCGTACATGAATTTTATTAGCTTGTTGTAATCAGCATGAATTGGTCCTTCAAATGACATGCTTAGTTTCTTTACAGGCGAGTGTTTTCTTCCGAACTTCCCATGCTAGATCTATCTATTTTAGCATCTAGTAGAATGTGATATCATATCTAGTTCTCCACGAAAACAAGTATGTCCGGTCGTCTTATGACAATCACATGCAGTATAAAATCTTATTTCCGAAACCGCCACTGGAAATTCAGAAGTTATGCCCACATAATTTAAATACGAGGCGCGTTCGGAAAGTAACTTCCGATTGGTCACTGTGCGTGAAATAGTGGGGCAGCGCCACCATCTTTGCACAGGCGGGCGCGGTAGATCAGTCTGCATCCAGCTGTGGAAGAGTAGAGATTGTCTGATCACTTTTGTAGCGTCTTAAAAATGTGTGCTGCAATAGAAAACCCCGCCAAGTGCGAGGTGCAACCTGTTATATGTTTTCTTACGGCAAAATCATATTCATCAGTAGCTATTCATCGGAAACTTCGTGTCGTGTTTGGAGTAAGTGTAATGAGTGAAGGAGTTGTTCGTGAATGAGTTCGTTCATTTAAAAGTGGACGAACACACATTCATGACGAAGAGAGGAGTGGCAGGCCATCCGTGGTCACTGATGAACTCATTAAGAAAACTGATAGAAAAGTTCGTGAAAAACAACGTTTCACAATCTCGGAGCTTTCCGAGGAATTTACACAAATTTCCATGACTGTGTTATATGATCTAGTGACACATAAGTTAGGCTACAGGAAATACTGTGGCTCAAGGCACAGGAAGAAAATTGTTATGCTGATGGAATTTCTAAGCTAGTGCAGAGATATGATAATTGTTTGAATGTTTATGAAAACTAGGTTGAAAAATAGAGCAAAGAAGTAGTTTTCAGATGTATATAATAATTTCTTTTTATTTACTTTGGTGTTTCTTTTTTAACCAATCAGAGGATGCTTTCCGAACGACCCTGTACGTGATGGCACGCTGACTCAGTGGTAGAACGCTTACTTCTGCTGCGTCGACTCGCTGGTTCGATTCCCGGGTAAGTTTGTTGAGGACAAATTGCATCCGTAGGTTTTCTCGAGGTACCCCCGTTTCCTCCCACATTCTTATTCTATTGATTATTCCATCATCATTGACTTGTCTTAACCTAAAGAGCATAAACGTGGTACGTTAAACTGAAAGATTTCTTTTAATTTCCAATTAAGTGCGTTTTCCATCGTAATTAAGAAGTTCCACACTCTACTCCCAGTGGTGACCTATTCAACACTACTCACCTCCCGGATCGCCCCTTGCTTAAGGAGGTAGACTACTAAATATTTTTCAAAAGCTAACCATTTTTCTTTTTCCAGTTTTTCGTAAATGAAAAGAGATAATGAAATGTAACTTACCTCAGTAATAGATAATGTTATTCTACACCTGAAAATACGAATGGGAAGAATTTTCAGTGTTGCCATCCATAAAAATCACAGTGTGACCAGAATTTGATTACCCAAAAATCTAGGTTAAGGCAAACACTAGAAAAATGAACTTAACGGCAATTGATGTCTTAACATACTGTCTGTGTTCCTTGTTAACTACTTTTTAAATAATATTTGTATTTATTTTGTAATAACTTATTTATTTTGTAATAACGTATGTTAGTTATTACAAAATAAATACAAATATTATTTAAAAAGTAGTTAACAAGGAACACAGACAGCATGATAAGTCATCAATTACCGCTGAGTTCATTTTTTTAGTCGCTGCTTTAACCCAGATTTTTGGGTAATTCAAATTTTGGTCACACTGTAATTTCTATGGATGGCAACACTGAAAATTCTTCCGATTCGTATTTTCAGGTGTAGAATAACATTATCTATTACTGAGCTAAGTTACATTTCATTATCTGTTTTCATTTACGAAAAACTGGAAAAAGAAAAATTGTTACCTTTTGAAAAATATTTGGTAGTCTGGCCCCTTAATTTGGAATAAATTCGTGCTATAAATAGTATCAGACTGAAGTGCCCGAATCAAATTTCCTAATTGTGCAGTGACCTCACTTTAACAAGACAAGAAAAAAAATTCAAAATTTAATTTATTTTGATTTCTCAAGTATCTCAACGTTCCTTCCCCTTTCTCTTTTACTTAGAGAGGAAATTAGAAGAATTCTGACATCCTGAAGCCAGCCATCTTTTTTTTTTCTATTATTCTTTTTCTCTTGTTCTGTTTGGAGTCACGCGGACAAACGGTGCTCATTCAATCAAGACATGCAAAGAACGAGGGCATCGATTTCGTCGTGGTGCAGCAACACAAGCCAATAACCTTACGGCTCTTCTCTAAATGAACAATGAGACTCTAACGAAATCGAAACTACCTATACAAGTTTCAAAAGACGGTGTACTCTACACACACACACATACACAAGGAGATTCAGCAAAATTAATTGTTATCATGTTTCCTGCAGTGCGAGCGAGCGAAGTTCTCAAATCTCATTACTTTCCTTCTCTTAACGAACGCTTTCTGCTCTGAATCTTTAAATACGAATGTATTCTTTTGTTTCAGCTAAATTTAAATGAGTTGTTTTGGGAGAAAGTCAAGCAAAAGAAAAAGAAATTCTAAAATAAAAAGAAATTCTGAAATACAGAAAAACAAGAAATTCTGAAAAACAGAGAAAACAAGATTTTACCAATAAACTCAAACGAATTTATTTTCAAATGATGACAGCTAGCGTCCGCCGTTAGCCTTTTCACAATTCCCTAAAGTTGTTTCATGGTTGCCACCAGGGGCGGATCCAGGACGGACTTCTGGGGGGAGGGGCGGTGGGTTGTAATACAGCTACTTAGAGCTACTTTTAAGAGCTTCAAACTCTGATATGAGTTTTATTTATATATAAGGTAAGAAAGTTCCCTTTTTTGGGGGGGGGATCGCCCCGATCGCTTCCCCCTGGACCCACCTCTGATTGCAACATTTTGACGTTTGGACCATCTGTAGATCAATCATTTTCATTATTTTTACCACCAATGAAATGAAATGAAATATTTCAGTTTAACGTTCCACGTTTATGCCCTGTTAGGCTAAGGGAGACGGATGATGATGAAAAAAATGATGGAATGAAAATGTGTGAGAAAACAGGAATATCCACAGAAAACCCACGGACACGATGTTGTCTACCACAATTACTTGGCCTAGGATCCAAGCCGGGACCTTACGCACCAGAGGTAGCACCTTACCATTGAGCGAGACAAAAAAAAAAAAAAAAAAGAATTCTCTCGTTTTCGAGACTAGGATCGAGACGAGACAATTACCGTGAACAACAGTTGTTCACCCAAATCTTAGATCTTTAACATTGTTTTAGTATTACATCATTCAGAACAAAAACTATCAACGTTTGAACATGGATAGTATCCATTGGATACGTCATTATACAATATACTCCAATAATGAGTTTGGCTTAAGGGTCTTCATCCCGGCGAAATGAAAATACCGCTAATTTTACAGTAATTATGTGATATCTTCAAATAGATAAAAGATAATCGAAATGTGGAACAAGTGCGCCCTAGACAATATTATTTTACATGAGAAACCGTTCTCACGACTCACTTATCTGCTTTCAATTTCGAGTCATTTTGAAAATCGGCATTTATTTTCGCGTTTCTAAACAGCTGAAAACGGAAAGCCACTAGGTGACTTGTAAATACGGTACCTCACGCAGAATAATATTGTCTAGGGCGCTCTTGTTCCATATTTCAATTATCTTTTATCTATTTAAAGATATCTCATAATTACTGTAAAATTAGCGGTATTTTCATTTCGCCGGGATGAAAACTCTTAAATATTGTTAAATTACATCCTTCGTGTACCTCTCGTAACGCGGAAGAATTCGGGTAACTTCTAGACGAAATTAAGAAAAAAGACAGGTCATACATTTTGTACATGAAACGAGACAAGAAGAAGTACGGTGGCTCAGTGGTACAGTTCTCGCCTCTGGTACGTGGGGTTCTTGGTTCGATCCCCGGCCATGTAAGTTTACGGTGGACAACATCGCATCCGTGGGTTTTCTCAGAGTACTTACGTTTCCCCAACATTTACATTCCACCAATTCTTCCATCATCATTCACTTGCCTTAATCATCCGTCAACTTTACCCTAACGGGCATAATCGCACGACATTAAACTGAAAAGATTTGAAAGAGACCAGAAAATTTCGAGACGAGACGATAATAAATTTTCCCAGAATCGAAAGGAGACTTGTACAAAATGAACGAGAACGAGATGAGATTTGTATAAAAATTTACGAGAACAAGACGAGACTTATAAAACATTTACGAGAACAGGACGAAATTTGTACAAAATTTACGAAAACGAGACGAGACTTGTACAAAATTTACGAGAACGTGACGAGACTTGTACAAAATTGACGAGAACAAGACGAGGCTTGTACAAAATTTACGAGAACGAGGAAAGTTGTACAAAATTTACAAGAACGAGAGGAGACTTGTACAAAATTTATAAGAACGAGAGGATACTTGTACAAAATTTAAGAGAACGTGACGAGACTTGTACAAAATTTAAGAGAACGTGACGAGACTTGTACAAAATTTAAGAGAACGTGACAAGAGGACCTTCTTTTTTGCCTGGTGAGCAACACTTGTTTTAACAAAAATTGCACAATGGTCGGCGCCGGTCTTCTGCCTTCAGACAAGCTTTCTAGACAAAGACAACTGTACAAATACAACTTTAATTCAGAGATTTCAAATCATGAAATATGCACAGGAAGTCTGTAAGATAAAATTTAAATGCAGGAATAAATTTCATAACACAATGACACTTTTATATATGAAAAAAAAAGTTTCTTAAAATACAAAAGGAAGTTTGTTTCGAAATATACGTAATAAAATCACATTTTTGAAACCACAAGATTGTACTACACCAAACAGTCTAAATTAAGCACTCTATATTCCATATGCAAAAATTACTGTTCAGAAATACCTCCTTTTTATCTTCTCACGCACAATGCGACCAAAATATTTCTCCTCCAACCCTTTCCTCTTCTAGTACGCTTTCCAAGTCTTTTTCCATTTTAAGAACATATAATTGCTTCAGGCGTGATAGCTTTATCACGTCATTTATAGTGGGAAATATTGTTTCGTTGTGACGTCATGTCTCTGGTTGCCATGACAACATTAAGAACTCGGGCACATGTATGAGTTTGTTTAACATACAAAAATGTGACTAAGAGGAACGTACGCTATTTCAAAAGAACAAGAGACTTCCTTGAGATTAATTTTTGTTTAATATTATACGTGAGGACGAAACAAAACAATCTAGTACCTATATATTAAAATGCTTGGTTTATATGTATGTGGTCAGGAAAAGTTTACATATTTGTGGTTAAAAAAACTGTTTATATGTTTGTTGCCAATCTTTTCGACACCGATTTCTCGATAACCATAGGCTCTAGGAAGATGCCGTTTTCACTGATCGATTCCAAATTTTGTGTACATTGTTCTGTTCTAGGGTCGCGGTGGCTCAGTGGTAGAGCGTTCACCTCTGGTGCTAGGGGTCTCGGGTTCAAACCCTGTTCCCGCCAAATGAACTTTGTAGTAGACAAACACCGTGTGCTTGGGTTTTCTCGGGGTTCTCCCACTTTCTTCATTTCACCATTTCATTCATATCTAATCATGACCGTCTCCTTTAGCCTAACCGGCATAACCGTGGGACGTAAAACTAAAAAAAAAATGGTTCTGTTCTAACTAGATATTTTTAGGAAATGGCCATTATTTCTTTATTACATTTTTAGGGGTACACTGGAAGTATTGAAATTTTCAAAAGTAAAGCATCATATCCTACGAGTTATATATTCCAATACCACACATTTGTATACGGGGTTAATATACCTCTTCCGCGTTTGTTTCATGGATAATGAAAAACGAAGGATAACAATTTCTCCAGTCTAAGATTAACCTTTATTGTATGGAGTATTTTCCAATGAAAACCATGTATCAGCGACATTATAATTAATTGTGTATGAAATGTATTTCCTTCTTACATACGCCATGCAAGAAGAAAAAAAAACACAGATCATACATGAATCAGAAACTGCAACCGAAAGTAAGCTCAAATCTTGCAAACAGTGAAGATATTAAAAAAAAAATAATAATAATAATCTGAGAAATCTCCCCTTTATGGTACACCTTGCCGATTTTTTTTTTTTTTTTTTTAACAAGATGTCCTTCATTTGTGTCTGTAAATGGATAGGTACAGATGTTATGAGGAACGATAAGGATATTAATGTTTATATGTGAAGGATGCATTATGCAGAGAGCGCAGGTCCTAGTATAATGTTATACAACACACACACACACACACACACACACACACACACACATATATATATATATATATCACAGTAGTTGAGAAATTAAGTAATAGCTTGTATAAATGGATAATAGATTTCAACAAAGATCCGCGCAATGTCCAACAGCGTTGTTCGAGGACTATTTTAGAATAAGGTGAAATATCCAAATGATGGATAATACAGTTGGATAATATAATTCGATTTTTTTTTTTTTTTTTTTACATTTCCTTGAACTCTCTATAACACTCAATGTTACGAGGGCCGTTCGGAAAGTAACCTCCGATTGGTTAAAAATGAAACACGAAAGTAAATAAGAATAATTTATTACAAACATCTGGAAACTACTTCGTTTCTCTATTTTTCAACATAATTTCCATAACACATTCAAGCACTAGCTTAGAAATTCCATCAGCATAAATATCTCCCGCCTGTGCCTTGAGCCAGCCTGTGACCGCATTTTTTAGTTTCTCATCATCACCAAAGCGCTGAGATCCAAGCCACTTCTTCATATGCATGAAGAGATAATCATCACTGGGTGCCAAGTCTGGGATAGGCAACTTTTCCATCAATTTTCTGAACGACTTCATCACTGACCACGGATGGCCTGCCATTTCTCTCTTCGTCTGAATATTTGTTCGTCCACTTTTAAATGAGCGAACTCCTTCACTCATCACACTTGGTCCATACGCGACACAATGTTCCCGATGAACAGCTACTGCCGAATATATTTTTTGCCGTAAGAAAGCGTACAACAGCTTGCACTTCATACCTGGCGGGGTCTTCTACTGCAGCACACATTTTCAGGCGCTACAAAAGTACAACGAGTGATCAGACAATCTTCACCCTACCACGGCTGGATGAAGACTGATTTACCGGGGGCGCGTCTGTGCGAAGATGGTACCGCTGCCCCCACAACGTCACGCATAGTGACCAATCAGAGGTTACTTTTCGAACGCGCCTCGTAAAATAACCTCTGTAAATCGAATGTTTAAAATTTACAACCTCGATAAGTTGAATTTTAAGGGTTATATAATCATAATTAAAAACTTCGGTAACTCGAAACTTTCATATTTGCGAACCTCTACAAGTCGAAATTTACCTCTGTAAGTCGAATTTCTCTTGATGTGACCTTGAGAACTCGATAGTTTTACGTAATTTTCACTGTTGACAATGTGTACTGTAACTGTGTTTTACTCATGTCTAGACAATGAAAGTCCCCTCCACCTGTTTCTAGGTCTATTGTTTCGGAACTTTAAATTTAGAAGGTGTTATGTTCGTAATTTAATATTTAATATTAAAGAATGCATGTTTGTTTCTTATATGATCATGTTAAGATTCAAAAGAAATGTTTCTTAGTTTTGAATACAGTTCCCACCAAGAGTCGAGCCCGGATCTTCGTAACCATACAACCACGAAAATTTCGTAAGTTTTACGTCCCACGATTATGCCGACTAGGCTAATGGAGACGGTGATGATGAGAAATTAATGAAATGGTGGAATGAAGAAACTGGGAGGAAACCGAAGAACCCCGACGAAACTCACGTACATATGTTTGTCCACTACAGGTGTCCACGCACACGTGTTTGTCCACCACTTGGGGATCGATCCAAGGAGCACCAAAAATGAGCGTTCTACCACTGAGCCACCGCGGCCCCCATACAATCACAAGGGGACTCTGAAATCAGTGTCAAAAGTGCTATTAAATTTCTTATTGGAACTCTTGGAACAGGTACAAATAATAATAATAATAATAATAATAATAATAATAATAATAATAATAATAATAATAATAATAATAATAATAATAATAATAATAATAATAATAATTCTGTTGCATTGTGATAGCAAACACACTGTTCTGACGCCCTATGTTCAACCTTAACCTAAAAATTAAAACCTTTCTACGATCAACTTTTCTTGGTCACAGGATTTTTCTTCGATGGACGTTTTAAGTTCATACAACATGCACGAATAAAAAGAAAGAAAGAAAAAAGGCCAAACATTAGCTTTTAGACAAACACGCAATTCCCATTCTCGTACCTGGCTCGATAATGCCCACAAGGAAACACACAATTTATTTATTTTCTGTTATTATATTAGTTGAAACCTTATGACAATACAGGCAAAAATCAATATATGTAGATTCGAATATAGACATAACACTTAGGCTCTCTTTTGTAAATCCTAACCAGTCCGGAATTTTAACAGCCAAAATATTTAACAAAACTGAATGAAATACCACTTCATCTGACTTATTGTCATGCAGGTATCTTTTTATCAAAAGAAATGAACTCGTTTTTCCAAAATACTAGTTTCCGGAAATTCTCTAGACCGTGATTGAATTCAGGTATAGGTGTTAAAGATAACGTTTATGTCTATTTAGTATAAGACAACAAGAACAATGGTCCGGTACCTTATGATAACAAATCTTGTGGCCAGACTTGTTTAACCCTCTTAAGAGGCCTTATCACTGCGAAATTAAAATACCGCTAATTTTACAGTAATTATGTGATATCTTCAAACAGATAAAAGATAATTGAAATGTGGAACAAGAGTGCGCTAGACAATATTATTTTAGATGAGAAACTGTTATCACGAGTCACCTTGTAGCTTTCCGTTTGCAGCCATTTAGAAACGCGAAAATATATGCCGATTTTCCAAATGGCTGGAAATCGAAAGCAATAAGTGAGTCGTGACAACGGTATCTCATCTAAAATGATATTGTTTAGCGAGCTCTTGTTCCACTTTTCGATTATCTTTTTATCTATTTGGAGATATCACATAATTATTGTAAAATTAGCGTTATTTTAATTTCGCCGTGATGGGGCCTCTTAAGGAAATATAAAGTTTAAAAGTAACAAAAATAGTTTAATTCATTGAAATAATTATTGTGATAAGTTAATTGAACTGGGACCGCAATATTTAATTGTGTGTTTGTTACAAGGTTATTTTCGATCTGATGTGATATGATTTTCAATTTAGCGCCACCTTCACCAGTGAAGTTATATGAGACGTGGTCCTACAGCTCAACGTGAAATCCTAACCACATAAGCTCTTATCGGGAATCGAACACGGGTCTCCTACGCCAAAGACACGTAAGCTAACCGCTTCGCCACGAGGAAGCACTAAGTGATTTCTGAAAACTAGTATTTTAGGAGCACAACTTCGTTATTTCTTCTGATACAAAGACTTCTGTGTAAAAAGTCGCTGAAGTGGCACTCTATTTCTTTATGTTAAACCTTTTCATTGGTACCATCGTAACAGCCAATGACGACTCAACTCGTCATGATAATTTTGCTTGTATTTGCAGTCTGACGACTACGTTCGTCATAATAAGATTCGTATTGGGCGTGATGAATTAATACGTATTTCCCGTAGGATGTAAAACTCAAATACGTATTTTTAACAAATGTATTCCCCATTCAGATGCAACTTTCTGATTTGGAAACTCCCCGGTTAACAGGCCTTAAGAGCCAGAAACGTTTAGGAATCACAAGAAAAATTCAGTTTAACGTCCTACGATTATCTGTTAGGTTAGTGGAGACGGATGATTTAGGATTTGAATCATGATGGAAGAACGTGGAATAAGAAAGTGGGAGGAAACAGAAGGACCTCGAGAAAACCTACGGACATGATTTTGTCCACCACAAACTTACTCGGCTGGTGATCGAACCACAGACCCCATGCACAAGAGCTAAGCACTCTACCACTGAGTCACCTGCGCCCTAAGAATCACAATGAGGAAGATAATAATAATAATAATAATAATAATAATAATAATAATAATAATAATAATAATAATAATAATAATAATAATAATAATAATAATAATAAGTATTCTGCCATTATTAGTATTTCACATGCCACACCTGAGACTTCATGTACCATGGTTTTCAGCTAACCTCTTTGTCTTACGTAGAAATTTTCTGTCTTAGCACTGTCTATTAACTGTAGTCTCTTGAGCCCCTTCCTCTTTTTCTTTCCACCATGCCATGTAGCACGTTTCTAACTACAAAGTTCCTTCCCATCCAATATCAGAACAATTTTCTCTTCCTATTTTTAATTACACTTAAAATTATTCTTTCTCCACTGTTTCTAAAACCTTCTCATTCGTTTCCAGTTCGACCCAACTATTTCTCTCCACACCCACGTTTCAAAAACCTCCAGTCTTTTCTCATAATGTCCATGTTCTTGCTCCACAGAATAAATCCTCCATGAAAACACATTATGAGCCCTTTTTTGAACTTTTTACTCAAGGACCACAAAGTAGACTTTTCTTCCTCATAAATGCTTCTTTTGCCATTTCTATTATTGCTTTTACTTTATACTCGCAATTGATGTCAGCACTAGGTGTGCCCCTTCTGGCATTGCTGTCGATATGTGCTTTCCCGTACCTCCCTCGACAGAGGAGGAACAAGTTGCAGCGGACCCTCACTGAGGCCGCGATCTTTCAATTGTTGGATGCGACAATGAATTATTTCACGGACATTTGGTCTTGTTACCCATTTTAAGTAGCCTACGATCTTCACTTGTCAAGACCAAGTGACTGAACGACAAATAGGCAATACAACTGAGGTCATTCACTTAAGGGAGGATTTCCTTCGTCAGAGGGTGGCACGGGTGGGGTCGAAGTATGTTTCGCATATTTTACGACGGCGCACCTGAAATAGACAGGCTCTAGTAATAGCTACTACCCAGGAATAGAAAACTAGTTGCCTGTACAACGTTTTTCCCTTCCTATTTTATATTTGCCATCGACCGCTTCATTTCATTCACCATGGGCTTTGTTGTTTCTAACGTTTATTTTCATGCCATATTCATGCCGGAGTTTTTTTTTTTTTAATTTTCTAATATCTTATTGATTATATATATGTTGTTTCAAAACAACATCGACAACCTTTAGGAGGTGATTCCTGGCAGCAAGATAGGACAAAACGTATAGACCAACATGGGTGAACAAATGCTTTCTTTAGGATTAATAGGCTGTCGAAAAGAATGGAATTTAAAGTTCGGTAGCTCCAAAACTATGGGACCTACCGTAGTCGGTTGAAGACTTCACTTAGGAACTAATATGTGTGCTATCCAAAAATGTTCCAGAATTCTAACTGTAAGGTACTCATTGGACAATTTTTATGGAGGGAATTTGGTTTTGGGCATATAATTGAAGTACTCACCAACTATATGTATAAAAATTGTTGTGTAAGTACCGCATGATGCTGAAACATGGATATTTGGATAGGGTACATACTAGTTCCTAAGTGAAGTCTTGACCCGACTATGGTAGGTCGCATAGTTTTGGAACTATGCACCTTTAAAGTTCAATTTTTTCATATTTCCATGAGTCTGTATAGCTTAGCTCACGAATCTCTGCCGCAATTCTAATTCTTCGTTGCCGTCAATCGCGGCAGAGATTCGTGAACTAAGCTCTAACTCCGAAAGGAAGCATTTGGGCACCCAGGTTGGTCTATACTTTTTGTCTTATCTTGGTGTCAGGAATCATCTCCCAAACGTTGTCGGTGTTGTTTTGAAACACCCTGTATATTGTCATTAATATGTAGCACGAGAAAAATGAGTACAACAAATCGTTTGTTTTATACGACTTTTACCTTGAATTACGTTCGTTGACCGTGCCTGGTGGATTCTTTGGAATACTACTTCGAAGGACTCTAGATGTCACTGGTTATGTGCTTTTTGGACTTGACGTATCTGTAAATTCGAGGTAAAGTACGTATAAAATGCACGATATCCATTTTTCTTACGCTATATCCTAATAGGAATATATATGTTCATTCAACTTCCTATATGAAACGTTTACATGTCTATTAATTTTCTTTTGCATATTTTAGAATATTTCCCTTCGTTCCGATTTACGTAAAAGAAAAAAAAAAACGTCATGACTGCGTTAATCCTCGTATAAAGATTTTACCAATAATCACGTCAAAACTATGAAATGACAATGAAAACTGCAACTGATAATGAAATATATGTACAACTTACCTCTGGTGCGTCGGGTCCCTGGTCGATCCTCGGCGAAGTAAGTCCAGTTTCCTCCTACTTTCTCATTTCATCAAAATTCTTCCATCATCGTCCACTTGCTTTAATTATCGTCTCCATTAGCCTAAAGGGTATAATCGTGGGACGTTAAACTGGAAGATTTAATTATATTTCATTTTTGAGATAACCCTATAGAAAATAATCTGCGGAGGGAGAGATCACAAGATCTGGGCGGCAAGTTCACCTCATTTCTCGATAGAATGCGTTCAGGGAGCTTATCATGCAAAAGTCCAGAATAATATGGTAAATTGCGATAATGCTATGCGTTTTTGAATTGTGAATCTATCCTTGTTACTTGTCACAGACTACGGCACACAGCCTTCTCAGTGTAAGCTCGACATTTCAGTTAGTGTTGTCAGAAGATGATTTTAAAGGTCATGTTTTTGGCAAACCTATATTTCAACTCAAAAAAAGTCCTGACCGTGTAGGATGGAATTCTGCCATTTTGTTTGTTTGTTTGCTCAAAGTTTAAAGTCCTTTCCACTACCAAGTCTAAATTATGTTAGATGTGAACTTACAATTTTGGGGATTCCAGCACCAAAGGCAAAGCTGTCAGAACTCCAACCACCGATACATTTAGCTCATGAAGTTCATTTCTGAAGTTCTCTCTTGATTTGAATTTGAAATAAGAATTCAAGCTTTTCTGATGTCATCATGACTACAGTTATTTTTGGGTAGAAGCCTGTCTATCTCAAGTGTGCCCTCGGAAAACATGCGAAACATACTTCGGCCCCACCCTCTGACGGAGGAAACCTTCCCTTTGCTTAAGAGTCTTCATCCCGGCGAAATTAAAATACCGCTAATTTTACAGTAATTATGTGATATCTTCAAATAGATAAAAGATAATCGAAATGTGGAACAAGAGCGCCCTAGACAATATTGTTTTGCGTGAGGTACCGTTATCACAAGTCACTTATCTGGTTTCGATTTCGAGCCATTTTGAAAATCGGCATTTATTTTCGCGTTTCTAAACAGCTGAAAACGGAAAGCCACTAGGTGACTTGTGATAACGGTACCTCACGCAAAACAATATTGTCTAGGGCGCTCTTGTTCCATATTTCAATTATCTTTTATCTATTTGAAGATATCACATAATTACTGTAAAATTAGCGGTATTTTAATTTCGCCGGGATGAAGACTCTTAAAGAAAAGAAATGAATGACCATAGCTGTGTTGCCAATTTGCCATTCAGTTGTTTGACCTTGACAAGTGAAGATCGTAGGCTACTTAAAATGGGTAACAAGACAGAGCACAGCGAAGTCTGTGAAATAATTCATTGTGGCAGCACTTCCGCATCCTACAATTGAAAGATCGCTGCCGCAGCAACTTGTTTCTCCTCTTCCGAGAGAGGTACGGGAAAGCACACATCGACAGTCGCGCCAGAAGGGACACAGTTGAAACAGAAAGGCTCCAATCAGTCAGGTGAATTCCACATCGTACAACGTTCTTGAGAACCGACAACATGGTAAAGTATGAGAGAACACAAGTCAAGTCATTGTCTGTTTTCCATATAGATAATGGATGGATGTATTAGCTATATGCTACTTTATCCTAGTGAAGTTTTTGTATATGTGTGTGTAACAGTCGTGACAGTTAAAGTGTTATTGTAATAGCTGTGATTTTTTTTAATTACTTTTGTTTTGTATATTATATAGGTGTTGGCAGGAAGGGGGGTGGAGTCTGATTGGTCAATGGCGACGTCCAATCAAGCTCCGTTCCCTTCCTGCCATCACTTCTGTTTATGAACTTTCATACTTTACCTTGAAACAATGTTGTCGGTCACTGATATGGCTGAGTGACGCTGACGGTGGAAATGACAATCCTGAGTGGTAGTTACTTTAGCCAATCAGGTTGTCTGTAGTGGCCCTCATAAGGGATTGGTCCTCTATATAGATACATCATAGTTAATTGAAGAACTCGGTAATCATATCGATGAATATAGACATCTTAGTAAACATGTCTTTTTCTTCCTTAAATCTTGGCATATATTTCTTAAGAATTGGTAGTAATCTGAAAAGATGGAATTCTTTCAATAACTGAAGAAAGTGTTTGAAGGAATTGGTAGTATTATCTTCTGGTACTTGATTGGATGAATCAGATTTTGGAAGAGGAGGCCATAAGGTCCGGTCTTCTATACTTGAAGAAGTCTTGGTAGTATGCGAGGTTAATTGGCTCTTAGTGTATTATCAATGCTCCACGGAATCAGCGACAGTTGCAGATTCGGACCATCAACTCAAATTTCATTTCACTTCATATGAAATTCATGTCAAATACGAGGCAGGGGCTTAGGTAGCCCGGAACTCACACTTGATTAAGTTGTCATATACCGATTGCGATTGCGAACGTTGTCGATTCTTGAACGTTGGACGACGTACAATTTACCTGACTGATTGATTTGAACTTGTATTAGACTAAGCTAGAAAATAAAATATGAAGGTAGACAGCAGTGTGTATTTTTATTCCACCCAAACCAAAATAAATGCATTTCCCACTAAGCTTCTTGATTGGATTGTCAGTTTAACAACTAACTCGAAGAACTTCGTTAATCAGGAATGAGCAAATGAAATTAAGATGGATAAGTTCAACTTGTTCTGTTATTTTTTTGCAAGGGAAGGAAAACGAGAAAATAGGACGATAAATTACTGCACATGGAGAGAACAAACAAAGTGCAAAAGATAAATAGGTTGCCACGTGAATAAACAACAGCAGGGAACGGTCAAAATGAGAAGTAATCAGTCAACCGGGATAAAACAGCCCTAACAGTATGCCTGCTGCCCACACTTTTGCTTCTCAGAGGAAAACATACGCACGTAGTCTGCTCTTCCCTTCGTCCCTAACGATAACCGCACCGCTAACGCCACAACAAATTAGCAACACACAAACACAAATACATTATAATTTACTCTCTCTCTCTCTCACTCATGATCACATTATTTACTGGTTTGTCCTACTTAACAGTTCAACCAACTACTTACGAGTAGGCAAGTTTATTTTAATGAGAAAAAGCAACAGCGTCATGGCGTACCCCACGTAAAAGAGTTCGGTTTAGCTTTTGCCATATCAAACTGAGGAGGCGAAATTTTATGACAGAATTTCTGTTTAATTTCATCTATTAAGTTATCAGAATCCTTCCGCGTCAGGAGAGGTACACAAAGGGTGTGCTATTTATTATTAAATATTCCTTGTTGGAAACAGACTTCATGATGGTGGTAGTAAAATTTACTAATCTGATCTTCTATTTGAATACTAGATTCATAAATTATGTTTAAGTTGCATTAGTTTAAGGTCGCATGGACAGTGCTAATGCAAATGGTCAATTAAATCCCAGCATGAATTGCTTCGTTGTTGTCAAATACAAGAACTCAATTCTCGAACACTAGCGAACAATTGTTCCATTTCGTGAGATATCACAGTTTTGATATGAAAACTAGTCTTGTCTTTTTCACAAACAACTTTCTTATCACTGAAGGTGGAAACAAGTTTCTTTTTTAAAAAAAATAACAGACGTACAAGGAAAATCAAGAAATAAAATTAAAGGAGCTAGTTGCACTGGAATTGTTAACTGATATATTGAGATTGAAGCTCGATACTGAATCGTATAAAAACGGTAACCATCTTTACCCTGCAGACATATTTGCTTTATCGTTCATTAACATAATAGATGATTATTTACAGAACAAAAACAAACACAACGAGATTTGTTTAGGCCTTTCTGAGTGCAAGTGCGCTTCCCTTTCCCTTCGTTGTTCATAGTGGTGTAGCGTACTGCAAATCGTTGGCTTTTAAGATTTGTTCTTTCTGAAGAAATGGGGAAAGCAAATGATGCCATTCCTTGTTTAATAGTTCAACAAGTAAAAATTTCACAATGTCCAAGATCGATTTCTGGATGCAATGTTTGTACAGAAACCACATTAAGCAAAATGCATTTCCATTTCCGTACTGCTTACGAGTAGGCAAGTTTATTTTAAACAGAAAAAGCAGCAATGCCACTGCGTACCTTATGTAAAGCAGTTTGGTTTAGTTTTTGTCAATCAAAGTGAATAAGCTAAATTTTACTAACCCTAGTCTTAACAATAGCATTTTATCTGAAAATTTAGTGTAGTTCAAGATGAATGAATAGACTTGTTTGAAAATATAAAATAGTCTGTCGAGGAAAAAAAAAACATTTAGTTTCATTTTATCGTTCTATTCCACGGACAGATTAGTATTTTGCATCCTGAGAATTACACTAACCCGCTAAGCGTAACAGCACTGCGGGTAGTCTATCAAACAAGGATATAATCCATAATTATTACCATCTGGGGAAGACGTGGGGAACTGATTTTTGATTGTGCTTATTTTGGGATCAACTGAGTGCATCATCTTCATCAATAGACTCGGTACTTAACTTTTGTCCCTATAAATCCTGGTCAAAATTGGTGTTGATCCATCAAAGTAGCTCTTGAGATTTTTGTGTCTCCCGGACGAACGCACGGACATACATCCTAATATATATAGAGGAGTTTTGATAACTCTAATTCCTTAAAAATAATTATAACCTTTCTTATTACTAAAAAAAAGTTCTTGATTGACTTTATCAAATTTTTACTGAAGTGAACACTACAGGGTGATCCGGAAGTGGGCATACCCCCTTTTAGTTTCAACAGTATTGCGTAGTTATGGTAGAATGTCTGCACACAGTTACCTTGAAGTCTTAAGAGTCTTAAGAGTCATAAACATCCGTATGATCACCATCCATGTCGTAACAGAGCTGAATTCTGCGCCAAGTTCTCGCAGATGTTTTGCGGAGATACTCCGGAGTCGTTACGGTGAAGGCGTGTTCCACAGCTGCTCAGCTGTCTTACGATATGGATGGTGATCATACCGATGTTTATGATTCAAGGTAACTGTGTACAGACATTATACCATAACTAACAATATACTGTTGAAACTAAAGGAGGGGTACCCTCTTCCGGACCACCCTGTACACTTACAACCTACCTAATCAACTGTCATTTTACTTTCTTATACAGAGTGGCCTAAAAATCATGAGAAGGATATAACTTTTTTCATTTATCATTAGTTTCCATTGATATTTCACAGACTTAAACACCAAAGATCGGAATTTGTTTACACTTATGTGTGGAATGTAATTTCAGGTATGTGTCCGCCAATATGGACCTCACACATACAGAACCTGTGTAGCACACGATTCATGACAAGGGTCCTAGTGTCAGAATTTCTGCACGAATATTATCCTTAAGCTGCCTTTTTGTGGTTTGTTCACATGTACTTTGTCCTTCGGATAGCCCTCGCAAAGGAAATAATCAAATGAAGTAAGATCAGGCGAACGGGAGGGCCAGTTTACGTCAGTGTTTCTCGAGATGATATGACGGTCGGAAATGGTCCTCAAAAGCCCAACTGAGGCTCCTGCCGCGTGTGATGTGGCTCCATCTTGTTAAAATCACATTCCCCGCATCTTCTCCACCGCACAATAGTCTCAGTCATGTTTCTATACCGATCTCGGCCCAATGATAGTTCTGACGTAATGCCACACCACACAGTACACTTCACAGGATGCAATTCGTGCTCATGCATGGCGTCTGAGTTTTGAAATGTGTTACGCAGGGCTCGTATCTGTGAAGCCCATACTGGTGGAGACCCACCTGAGATTACAATATATTCCACAAATAAGTGTAAATAATTTTCCCATCCTGTGTTTCTAAGTCTGTGAAGTATCAATAGAAACTAATGATAAATAAAAAAAAGTTATTCATAGCTATAACCCCTTCGCGAATTTTGGCCCACTCTGTAGTTCAAATTAATTTCAACTGGTTTCTTCTATGGATTTTGTTTTAATTAGTAAACTTTTATTTGCAATAATAATAATAATAATAATAATAATAATAATAATAATAATAATAATAATAATAATAATAATAATAATAATAATAATAATAATTAAAAAAGCTAATAGAAATGAATGAGCCCAAACTCTTCAGTCGGAAACCAAAGGTCAGCAGAGGAAATTATCTTGATATACATGTCCTACTAGGCAACTGAAGGCATACTTTCTTATATAGGGTGGTCCAGATTTGGTGAAGATCAGATGAGTTTTGCAGAACACGTGAGATTGATGTTTTAACAAAGAGAAATCAAGTGAAGAACGAAAACAACAAAATCAAACTTCTAGTGCAGTGATCCATCCTATCAAAATAATAATAATAATAATAATAATAATAATAATAATAATAATAATAATAATAATAATAATAATAATAATAATAATAATAATAATAATAAAGATAACTAATCATTCTAAGGGATAGAATTGCAAATGAACTCTGCTAAATGACAGGAAAAAGGATCAAACTATTCCACTTATGGGATATGGACAGACACATTTTTTACACATCATCTAATTATAAGCAACCATCATTTCTTGGTTACTGTGCAGGTTGCATAGAAGTTAGGGAATGTTATAGATTTTTAACGGAATACGAATAACCACCGTTAGTCGTGAAGATGTTAACGGATTGACTCTATTAACAAATTTGAGCAAGATAATTGCAGTAAAAAAAAGCTACTTCTTATCCTTGTATTATAGGCAACCAATACTTCTTTGCTACTGCGCAGGTTGCATAGAAGTTAGGGAATGTTATACATTTTAAACGGAATATGAATAACCACCGTTACTCGTGAAGATGTTAACGGATTGACTCTATTAACAAACTCGGCTGCGATCATTGCAGAAAGAAAAGCTACTCCTTATCCTTGTATTATAGGCAACCAATACTTCTTTGCTACTGCGCAGGTTGCATAGAAGTTAGGGAATGTTATACATTTTAAACGGAATATGAATAACCACCGTTACTCGTGAAGATGTTAACGGATTGACTCTATTAACAAACTCGGCTGCGATCATTGCAGAAAGAAAAGCTACTCCTTATCCTTGTATTATAGGCAACCAATACTTCTTTGCTACTGCGCAGGTTGCATAGAAGTTAGGGAATGTTATACATTTTAAACGGAATATGAATAACCACCGTTACTCGTGAAGATGTTAACGGATTGACTCTATTAACAAACTCGGCTGCGATCATTGCAGAAGGAAAAGCTACTTCTTATCCTTGTATTATAGGCAACCAATACTTCTTTGCTACTGCGCAGGTTGCATAGAAGTTAGGGAATGTTATACATTTTAAACGGAATATGAATAACCACCGTTACTCGTGAAGATGTTAACGGATTGACTCTATTAACAAACTCGGCTGCGATCATTGCAGAAAGAAAAGCTACTTCTTATCCTTGTATTATAGGCAACCAATACTTCTTTGCTACTGCGCAGGTTGCATAGAAGTTAGGGAATGTTATACATTTTAAACGGAATATGAATAACCACCGTTACTCGTGAAGATGTTAACGGATTGACTCTATTAACAAACTCGGCTGCGATCATTGCAGAAAGAAAAGCTACTTCTTATCCTTGTATTATAGACAACCAATACTTCTTTGCTACTGAGCAGGTTGCATAGAAGTTAGGGAATGTTATACATTTTAAACGGAATATGAATAACCACCGTTACTCGTGAAGATGTTAACGGATTGACTCTATTAACAAACTCGGCTGCGATCATTGCAGAAGGAAAAGCTACTTCTTATCCTTGTATTATAGGCAACCAATACTTCTTTGCTACTGCGCAGGTTGCATAGAAGTTAGGGAATGTTATACATTTTAAACGGAATATGAATAACCACCGTTACTCGTGAAGATGTTAACGGATTGACTCTATTAACAAACTCGGCTGCGATCATTGCAGAAAGAAAAGCTACTTCTTATCCTTGTATTATAGGCAACCAATACTTCTTTGCTACTGCGCAGGTTGCATAGAAGTTAGGGAATGTTATACATTTTAAACGGAATATGAATAACCACCGTTACTCGTGAAGATGTTAACGGATTGACTCTATTAACAAACTCGGCTGCGATCATTGCAGAAAGAAAAGCTACTTCTTATCCTTGTATTATAGGCAACCAATACTTCTTTGCTACTGCGCAGGTTGCATAGAAGTTAGGGAATGTTATACATTTTAAACGGAATATGAATAACCACCGTTACTCGTGAAGATGTTAACGGATTGACTCTATTAACAAACTCGGCTGCGATCATTGCAGAAAGAAAAGCTACTCCTTATCCTTGTATTATAGGCAACCAATACTTCTTTGCTACTGCGCAGGTTGCATAGAAGTTAGGGAATGTTATACATTTTAAACGGAATATGAATAACCACCGTTACTCGTGAAGATGTTAACGGATTGACTCTATTAACAAACTCGGCTGCGATCATTGCAGAAAGAAAAGCTACTTCTTATCCTTGTATTATAGGCAACCAATACTTCTTTGCTACTGCGCAGGTTGCATAGAAGTTAGGGAATGTTATACATTTTAAACGGAATATGAATAACCACCGTTACTCGTGAAGATGTTAACGGATTGACTCTATTAACAAACTCGGCTGCGATCATTGCAGAAGGAAAAGCTACTTCTTATCCTTGTATTATAGGCAACCAATACTTCTTTGCTACTGCGCAGGTTGCATAGAAGTTAGGGAATGTTATACATTTTAAACGGAATATGAATAACCACCGTTACTCGTGAAGATGTTAACGGATTGACTCTATTAACAAACTCGGCTGCGATCATTGCAGAAAGAAAAGCTACTTCTTATCCTTGTATTATAGGCAACCAATACTTCTTTGCTACTGCGCAGGTTGCATAGAAGTTAGGGAATGTTATACATTTTAAACGGAATATGAATAACCACCGTTACTCGTGAAGATGTTAACGGATTGACTCTATTAACAAACTCGGCTGCGATCATTGCAGAAAGAAAAGCTACTTCTTATCCTTGTATTATAGACAACCAATACTTCTTTGCTACTGAGCAGGTTGCATAGAAGTTAGGGAATGTTATACATTTTAAACGGAATATGAATAACCACCGTTACTCGTGAAGATGTTAACGGATTGACTCTATTAACAAACTCGGCTGCGATCATTGCAGAAGGAAAAGCTACTTCTTATCCTTGTATTATAGGCAACCAATACTTCTTTGCTACTGCGCAGGTTGCATAGAAGTTAGGGAATGTTATACATTTTAAACGGAATATGAATAACCACCGTTACTCGTGAAGATGTTAACGGATTGACTCTATTAACAAACTCGGCTGCGATCATTGCAGAAAGAAAAGCTACTTCTTATCCTTGTATTATAGGCAACCAATACTTCTTTGCTACTGCGCAGGTTGCATAGAAGTTAGGGAATGTTATACATTTTAAACGGAATATGAATAACCACCGTTACTCGTGAAGATGTTAACGGATTGACTCTATTAACAAACTCGGCTGCGATCATTGCAGAAAGAAAAGCTACTTCTTATCCTTGTATTATAGACAACCAATACTTCTTTGCTACTGAGCAGGTTGCATAGAAGTTAGGGAATGTTATACATTTTAAACGGAATATGAATAACCACCGTTACTCGTGAAGATGTTAACGGATTGACTCTATTAACAAACTCGGCTGCGATCATTGCAGAAAGAAAAGCTACTTCTTATCCTTGTATTATAGACAACCAATACTTCTTTGCTACTGAGCAGGTTGCATAGAAGTTAGGGAATGTTATACATTTTAAACGGAATATGAATAACCACCGTTACTCGTGAAGATGTTAACGGATTGACTCTATTAACAAACTCGGCTGCGATCATTGCAGAAGGAAAAGCTACTTCTTATCCTTGTATTATAGGCAACCAATATTTCTTTGCTACTGCGCAGGTTGCAGAGAAGCTAAGGATCACCGTTACCAATGGATATGTTAATAAATGGACTCCATAAACGAACTTGGCCAAGAAAATCGCTCTAGTTTTGTACTAAAAAAACACAATTCAAAGTTTAGCTATCGTGTGGAGTAACGGACGAACCTACACACTCACAGAGTACAATTTCACGAAGTTCCACTTTGTGATCCTAATAACTACTAGACTATCACATTTGGAGTTTCTTCTTAGAATACTCAATTCTTTCTGCCGGCATGTTGCTAAAGGTGATAATCCGATCCCTGGCAATGGATCAATTTCAACATTGAAAATTAGATGTCATCCTTCAGTTTCCGACTTTATTTCATGGATATCGGTTTCGTGGCGGTTGCATAGATCCACAATACACTCACAACAGGGGCGCAACCACAAGGGGCCCACGGGTCTTCCAGACCCACCCAAAACTTCCTAACTCAACATACATTTGTACACTTTTTGATTAAAAAATACATTTGTTTAACAAGGAAATGACTGATGTAGCATGAAAATTTCATCTTACACTTTATCTCTACTAAGACATTCTAGGTCTATCATTTTCTTTCTGAAAATATAGGTGGAAATATTTTACAATTACTTATCGTCTTTTTATGTACAGAATAATACTCGTTCAATATTACATAGACTTGCAGTATTGGATCCCTGTCAACAAAAATTTCTGGGCGCAAACCTGACTCAGATGATTAAAACCGCTCATAAAGACTGGGACATGAGCAAAACTGCATATCTCTTAATGTATTAGGCTTTGCAGGATAATTCGTTAACACCATATTGTTTTTCATATAGAAGGTTAAGTTGATCTTAAGATTTCTTTCTTTTGGTACTGGCCAGAGTGAGTTGAGTTGCTTTTGAGTTTAACATCCTGTTCAGCAACGAGGCTATATGAGACGTGGACCTACTGATTAATAATGTGGAATCCGAACCACATGAGCTCCCGCAAGGCATCGAACCCGGGTTTCCTATGCCAAAGTCGCGTACACTAACCGCTTAGCCATGAAGGAGCTTACTAGTCAGAATGAATTCGAAGCAGCTGTGATCTGGGTTACTTATAATCACAGGGATTTCTGTAAAAATATAGAACAGTTCAACAGTTGTAGGTTTCAAATGTGATCAAATTACAGCTATATTCTTTATTTTAAGGTAAAGAACAATTATTAAGATGCCTTTATACTGGGAAACACTTTTAAACTTCTCTGAAAAATTTTCAGCCCTATCTGGATAATCAATACGAGGACAGCTTTAGACATAATCTCGCAGCGATATTGTTCCCATTGTCCCTGTATAAGCTACCGATTGTGATGCTGTCTACAGATAGGATTATCAAATAACGTTTGAACTGATAAAAGTATACTGAGCGAAAGGAGGGCGCTGAAATAAGTGAGAATTATTGCTCTTTATGCATTGAGTATTCTGTATTGTATGACAAAGGATTACGCTAAAACAAACAAAATATGAATATTACGACTGTTCAAACCGGGAAAGGTATGTCAGCTCAAAAGGATATAAGTTGCAGACCTACAAAGAAGCCATAAAAAAGATTATATTGCCTCCTAAACAAGGAGACTGGCGTAAAGTACATGTCCGCAAAGGAAGCTAGGGAAATGACATAACTGAACACCGAACTACGAATTTTAATGTTTTTTTAAAAGAAAAAAAAAAACAAGTAGCAAGGTCACATGTACACTCCGTGAAAGAGTTTGGTTTTCATGGCATATTTCTTACGCAGCGTGAATACTGAAACCGGAAGTGGCAACAGTTTTGCATTATCTCTGGTTTTAGTAGAGGAATAAGAGTGAAAAAATGAAAACCAAAGGAAATCTTTCAGTTAAACGTCCCACTATTTTGCTCTTTAGGCTAAAAGAGGTGGATGATTAAGGCAAGGGAATGATGAATTAGCGGAATAAGAATGTGGGAGGAGATGGGACTACCCTGAGAAAACTTACGGACATGATGTTGTCCACCACAAACGTACTCGACCGGGGATTGAATTACGAACCCCACGCACCAAAGCTAAGCGCTCTACCACAGAGCCTCCGTGCCCCTTTTTCATTGTTTATTGGGGATGGCACGATGACTCATGTCAGAGCTCTTACCTCTGCAGCGTGAGGCCCTTGTTTCGATCCCCTACTAAGTAAGTTTAAGTTGAACAACTTCGTGTCAGTGGATTATCTCGGAGTACCGCCGTGTCCTCTCACATACTCATTCCACAAATTCTTCCATTATCATTCACTTGCCTTAATCATCCGTCTCCCTTAGCCTAAAGGACACAGTCGTGGGACGTTAAACTGAAAGATTTCATTTCATTTCATTTCTTCCATTGTATTATCAAAATCTAGATTTATTTTTATTTTTACCCTAGTCATTTGATCATTTTTCAACGACAAATATGTGTAATTAGCGACCTACCACGCTGCAATTTTTATTTTGAAGTTTTGTTGGAACCTTACATTACAAACTCCTGAGATCACCCATGTAGTACAGTATTTAAACCAATTAACTGTCACAATGTCACATTTACATTTGCATTCTATACTCCCACCAACGCAATTAAGTTGAAAGCTCGTAACATAACTTCCTCTTTTGTTATATGATACAGGTGGGTGTCCCGCCCCGGGTCACCTTGAACAGTAATCATGACATAACGTGAACGCTCTAGATTTTGAAGGGCGCTTGAATGAACCACTTGCAAAAAGCGTAGACCGCTACTTGAAAAACTGTAACCAAGGACGCGTTTTGCGATACATATCGATGCTGTTCTATGTATCAGGCTACAGATATATACATTTGTATCTACCTACATATTTTCATAAATGTATCACAGTATATTATGTAACTAATATGTGTGTCTTTAAAACGAAAGAAAAACGGAAAGCAATAAAATAAAATTTTAAAAAATAAAACAAATTGCGCTAAACAGTAGAAAATAATTCTGTTTTAAGGATGTATTTATTCCTAACAGGATATATTCTATTCCTGATTTATTTATTCCTGGGGGAATAGCTCTCATATACTGTCCATAGTTTAGAGAACGCGGAGGTTCAATGCCGCATTCACAAAAACTATCCATTGACTTAAGAGTCTTCATCCCGGTGAAATTAAAATACCGCTAATTTTACATTAATTATGTGATATCTTCAAATAGATAAAAGATAATCGAAAGTGGAACAAGAGCGCCCTAGACAATATTATTTTACATGAGAAACCGTTATCATGACTCACTTATCTGCTTTCGATTTCGAGCCATTTTGAAAATCGACATTTATTTTCGCGTTTCTAAACAGCCGAAAACGGAAAGCCACTAGGTGACTTGTGATAACGGTACCTCACGCAAAATAATATTGTCTAGGGCGCTCTTGTTCCATATTTCAATTATCTTTTATCTATTTGAAGGTATCACATAATTACTGTAAAATTAGCGGTATTTTAATTTCGCCGGGATGAAGACTCTTAAGTCCTTACAATGTCAACTGGATCTAGTTTCTACTTTGTGTTCCTATTTCTGCGAGATCCATCTTAATATTGTCCTCCCATCTGCTTCTAGATATTCTTAGTGGATGTTTTCCGATTGGATTCCCAGTTAGAACTTAGAAAATGTTTCTACTTTATTCCATTCTGGCTGAACTGCCCACCTGACCCTCCTATACTTAAATGACACTAACAATGTTAAGGGTCTTCACGAAATTAAACTACAGCTAATTTTAGAGTTTTTCTGTAATATCCTCAAAATAAATAAAAATATTGGAAAAGCAGAAACGTAGTGAACTAAACAATACGATTTTGCATGTGATACCGTAACCGTTATCACAACTCATCTATCTGCTTTCGATTTGCAACTGTAAATAAATTTAGCATTTTTTGCGGATTCTGTAAATAGCGTTTCTACTTTTCGATTATTTTTATTTGTTTTGAAGATATTACAGAAAAACTCTAAAATTAGCGGTAGTTTAATTTCGCTGTAGTGAAGACCCTTAAACAAATGGTATAAATTATCCAGTTCCTTGGTTTCAACACTGCCCATTCCCGTCTCTCTTGGGTTCAATATTCGTCTGAGGATTTTATTCTCAAATAATTTCAGTCTACATTGCTCCCTCAAAGTAAGGGGCCAAGTTTTGTAACCACAAAGCACAACAAGCATGCTTATCGTTTTAGATATTTTAAGCTTCAAATTTCTCGACGACAAAAGATTTTGCCTCTCATATACACAGTTAATTTGTAAATTCGTTAATTCTCATGTAAATCACGTGATTACAAATGAGAGCGCCCCCCCCCTTGCTCTTTTTTGTCATGCATATTTTTTTAAGTAATTTTCTTGAAAACAGATTTTTTAAAAAGATTTTAGTATGTTTGTTAAAAGGCTTTGAAGAAATCAGGTTATAATTTTTTAAATGTGTTTTGAAAAATCATGAAAATCTGAAATCTTGTTCAAACTTGTGAACTAGACAATCCCGCTTTACTCAAGAGTAAGTTGGGCTGCATACGAAAATGATTGATATCGATCTTCAAAATTAAAAAGAGAACAAAATTTAAAAATATATATTGAAATTAATAAAAATAATAATGGAATATTGTGTTGCCATCTGACTTAATACTGCTGTGTAAAAATTTCGTCACTGTATAACGTCGGGAAATGTATTAAATTAGCATTGCAAGATTTGAGAGCACGGTTGAATCGTTTTAAGTTAAAGAAAACCATGTGAAATAATAATCATAATTTAAAAAGCAAGGAGATTGATTTTGTCATGATTTAACTTGATGATAATTTATCTGACAATCTCTGATGTAAACAATACTTCTTACTCAGTGCGACTATACGCAGCTTTAAAAACTAAAAGGATAATGCGTAACTGGAAAGCCGAAAAAATATACGCCATATTGCATCTTTTTTTTTTTTTTCTGAAGTAGTTGTAGAACCTGATCTTATTACATCCAGTGATGGGACGGATCACTGTGACCCAACCTGGATAGATCCGTAGAGCCCAATAGGTCTGGTGACAACACAATATCCCATAACGTCCGAGTCACGAAATATCAGAAAGACCAGTAACATGGACAGATAAAGACGTACTTGACTTCGTGACTCGGATAGATCAGTGAAAGGGACAAACCGTAACTTATTAGATCTTGTGACTGAGACAGACCAGTCACCCGAACAGACCGTGATCCATTAGAGCTGGTAACTCGGAAAGACCAGTGACATAGAGAGAGCATCACTCACTAAACCTGGTGGCTCAGAGAGACCAGTAACCCGGAGAGATCGTGACCTACTAGACGTGGAGACTCGAACAGATCAAAGACCCGAAAACTACGAAACTTGTCATACACACGGAGATCTCGAGTTTTTAAACTTAATTCTATCAAGTATGATACTTAGCCATTGCCTTTCCTCCTGTCTCTCTCTCGTCACTAAATATGACGTGTGTTCAAAAGAAACCGAACTTTTGAAATAACGCGCCAACCGACAGATGAAGCACGCTACGTCTACCTACCGCACCTAGCGGTAGGTTTAGACAACAAACTGCCATTTACTTCGTTTCGCTATGCCTGTTAGCCGTCGAGCTACAGCCGCTAAAGTGAGCGCGTGTACAAGCCGTACGTCGGATTCATGATACAGTGACAGTGAAATTTTGCTACAAACTTGTCAAAACATTTAGAGAGACATTTCCATTGCTTTTCAATTTATTCAGGGTCTCTTCGTCCAAAAAGCAAGCATCACTCGGTCGAACATTCAGGTGATGCTGGTTGTGTTTATGGATTGGAAAGGCTTTGTCCATCATTAATTTGTATCACGTGGTCAGATGATAAACAAACAGTTTTACCAGGACATTTTAGCGCGGTTGAGGAATATTGTGCATGGGAAGAGACCTGAATTGTGAGAAAACCAGACTTGGATGATGCACCGTACCAATGTGGGTACTCATGCTTCGCTCCTCATCCGCAGTTATCTGGCAAAACATCAGGCTCCCCTTGTGCCCCATCTGTTCTATTCTTCAGATCTAGCCCCAGCACTATTTCCTGTTTTTCAAACTTAAAATCACTGTGAAAGGATATCGTTTCCAGAACATAGAGAAGATTCAGGATAATGCGACAAGAGACCTGTGTATCATCCCAGAAAATGATTTCCAGGAGGTTTTCCAAAAATGGAAGAAACGTTGGGAAACGTTGTGTCAGTAGAGGGGAATACTTTGAAGGGGATAGCGCTTAACATGTATAATTAGCAATAAAAGTGTTATAGCAGAAGTTTAGTTTCTTTTTGAACCCACCTCGTATCAGGCCGGTAGCCAGCCCAGAAATGTAAGGGGGGCGGTAGAAGTTAGCGGGAACCCGACCCAACCTTATTATTGTTCATAACCATATTATAGTTTCTTTGCAAGCCTACCGTGTAAATTTTAGAGGGGGCAGTGGAAATTTAGGGGGGTCCGGGCCGCCCTAGCTGCCCGTGGATACGGGCCTGCCTCGTATATCATTTTTCTTCTCTTCTGTGAACATAAACGTGAGCAAATTTGGGATCAGTTTAGAATTAAACTTTTATGAATTGTTGATATACAACGGAATTGAATGAATGAAGAAAGAACATTAGAGAACACCTTACTTTTCGGAAACGAAGAACAAAAGCGCCTGCCAGACAGTATCGTTGATTACACAAACATATTTGTAATTGATGTTCGTAGCGTTTGTTAAGACATTTCATTTTCCAAAATACAAAAAGGGTAATGGGATTGAATACTTTGTTATACAGAAATTGCTAGAATGGATTTTTTTTTAAATATTCTCCTTTCTCCACTCAACGATTCAATAGTGTTCATGCGTTTCGCATAGGAGACCTGGATCTGATTCCTAGTACAGGAGTGTATCCCACTTAAGCTGAAAGTTTGCATCTTAACAAGATCTATTCTCCAGGATGATAAACTCCGAGCACCTAGGTTAAATGCATTCGTAATTAAAAAATAATGTCACATCGGCAAGGTCAATATTCGTGTTCGAATGATGAATATCATTAACTCGGTATAAAAGTTTGCAACAACACTATATATAGTAGACCCATGACTACCCAGCCTCCGTATTATCCGGTTAGTTTTCTTTCATCGTAATTAAATCAGGAAGGCAAGAAGTTGCATTGGCAACACTGCCAAGGCATTGGAAACGGGCGTCTGCGATTAAGCAGTCATCTACTAAGAACTTTTTTCAAAAACTAAAAACTCTCAAGTTTTGACTCTTATTCTAGGGGTACCCTTTCATATCTGTGTCCTGTAAAATCAATTTGAGTCAATTTTCCTAAGAATTAGACCTACGATTTATGTTAATGTTTTGTTTATGTTTCCTGCATTTAAGTTAAGCATTACAGAATTTATGTTAAAATGTGAACAGTTTACAAATACTGTATGTATTCTTTAACTTACTTACTTAACGTACGTATATATGAAACTCCGGCCTATTCGCCTTTATATCTAATATAATTTCGGCTGCTTCCGAGTCTGTCCGGGTCACCCAGTCTGAGAAGAGAGACTCAGACCCGGCTGGTCCCGACAAAAGCTGATCCATATGACCCAGCTATCTCCGTCGTCCGTACTATCACACACATATATAAGAATGAAGGGCACTAAAACTGATTTTTCGGGTTTTAGAAAAACGAAACCTGTTTTCAAAACGTCCACCGGTTTTTAAAACCGGTTTAATTTTCTACTAAAACCATGTTTAGGTTTTCTTACAAACCGGTTTCGATTTTTAAAACTCGTCCGGTTTTGTAACGGAAACTTTTTTTGCTCTTTCGTTAACTTGTTTGGAAAAGAATACTAGACTATAAGAAGATGGAAAAATACCGGTTTTGGTGAAAATCACATTAGTTTCAGTAAAAACGTAAAAACTATTGAAGTGAACATGGTTTCGGTGAAAAATCGAACCAGTTTTTTTTTTAAAAAAAACTGTTTCAATGAAAACCTGAGAAGGTTTTTCGAAAACCGAATAGTTAAAAAAAACTATTTCAATGAAAAGCTAAACCGGTTTTTGGAAAACCAAAACCAGTTTTGGTGAAAGACCAAACCAGTTTTTGAAAAAAAAAATGTAGATTCGATTTTTATAAAAATCGGTATTTCTCATCCTTTAATATATGTGCACAGACCGACAAAGTAGTGAGGAAAAAGTTCAATAAAATAATGTAAGGAAACGCACTCTTCCTCCTGAAATCTCATATCATGAAACATCTCATGATCGCTGATATAAGCAAAAATCTGTACGAAACCGGTACCGCACGTCTTAAGTCAGCATTTAAGATATATATATATATATATATATATATATATATATATATATATATATATATATATATATATATATATATATATATATATATACACGAGTCTTTGTCCTTGCAGCGTTATTACCTACTCCTTACAAAGCACTGGAAGCACTGGATTTAAATTCTACTAGCACTTTGTAGGATAGAACTCCATTCAATTTTACCCATATTCAATTCTATGAGTCGTTGCAGGCAATCTGAGGAATCAATATGTTCATTTCTAAATCACACACGTTATGAATTCCTTACCACAACCACGAACGAATAAGTCCTCTCCATTTCCTAGATTCAAAGACCATTCCTCGTTCCGATGACTCAAACGTTATTTGAATAAGTATCTACATCTGTGGGAAAGGGCTGAACGACGTTTCTGGAATACATTAGAGCTACTTACATTCAATAAAAGACATTATTTTGCAATGAAGACCAAAGCGATTCTCCCAATACAGCGGAGCACATAGAAACTGCTTTTAGACGATGTCTCTAATTAAGAATATTTCCATTACACTCTCTCTCTGTGTGTACATGAATGGTGGGGAATGTATGTGAATTCTAAAGACGAAGAGGATATTTTTTCTATCAATATTTATACACATTTCACCCCTAAAAAATAAATACAACTTAAGCTCTAATCAGATAATTGTGTAACTCTATTTCAGTGAAATTCGGAAAAAATACGTTAAGTTTAAAAACTTCGATATATATTTTAAAAATCAGAATTCCATCACATTTTAATAGATTTTCAAATACAGGGTGATTCTCTCCCTACAGAACCCAATATCACAAAGTTCATGCTTATACCAGGCGCGCACTTAGAATTTTTTGTTGGGAGGGGTTCAAAGTTTTCATGGGGAATCCAATATGTCTGTGTAGCATTAAACCTGTATTATTCTGTACCTGAAAATAACAATAAGTAATTGTTAATAACTGTCACCTACATTCCCAGAAAATCTGACAAAACTAGATTATTTTTATAAGAAAAGAAAGAGTACAGATGAGACGTAAAATCAAATCTTTAGGGAACATTAACTATTTCTCTGTTAAACAAATATACTTATGTTAAGAAAGTGTAAAAATATTATTCGAGTTACGAAGTTTTGGTAAAAGAGGTGCGGACATGGTTGACCCCCTCCCCCTTGTGGGTGCGCTCCTCACCACCTACATCAATACATAGCTTGATACCTAATAAACACCCCCCCATAGGACAGAATCTGTAAGTGTAAAAACAGTTGTGTCCAGGCAAGGTCGAACTCGACGATGTATACATCCACATGTTGCTTGCAAGTTCTCCCTGATCGTAACTTAACGTTGAAAATCCGTTTAACCTCTTAACGTGCAGATTTTCAACCGAAAGTTGTTCCATTTTTTTTTTTTTTTTATTACTTTATTACAATATTCACATAAGAACATTATAAATGGTGGTGATAGTGTTCATTGTTGACCGGCAAGACTCGTAAATATTTCTTCACCAGCACTATCTGGTGGAAACATAAAGAAACATTAGTAAACGTGTATATTCGATCTTTTAAAAGAAGAACGGATAAACGGAAGCTAGGACAAGTATACTCGTTGTTTTAAGTTTTCGATAAAAATAAAAAAGACGACTATACTTGTCCTTTTACGTTAAGTGGTTAGAATTCTTGTACAGTATGAGGACTGTTGCACTCTTCCTTCTAAGGCAACCCGCAGGAAAAACAAATGCTACGTCAGAACAATTGGGTGGCCACAACTACTTCGAAATTAATGGTTAAAAAAAAAAACTCAATTTCAGCAAGACTTTAATAAAAGACATGCCACGTAGCATTATCTTGTTAAAGTAGCCCTTTTACAGTGCGTTCTGAACCAATGGGAATATAAATCAAGCGAGAAAACCAACCAGGGGCTTGTCGGTCTGAGTACACCAGATCCCACTCAGCTACAGAACCTTACTGTGCATCATAAATATCAGCCAGGAGAAACCTGCGCAACAAATTGTTCGTTCGTCAGTAAAAAATAAGCCGCTACTCGATCGGATTGTGGCGCGTGCGAGAAGTGGAAAGTGGTTGGACGTTAAGCGACTACCAACTGAAATATCAAAACCAAAGTTTCAGGACGATGTTCTCCATATTTTAAACTCGTCCTTCGTTTTACAGCTATTCCAAAATGATGAGAAATTCATTTCGAATTATTCTTTAACCATGACATTAGATTCTTCAATGCAGAGATCTATTCGGCGTTGGTTTTCAAAATAAGATCGAAACTGTAATGAAGTAACGCAGAATTCTAGTTATACACGTATATCGTGTCCACTACCAACTCTTTTCAAGTATGTGGGGGGAGGAGCGACTTTTATTGGTCAAAATGCTCTACGTACCGTATTACTATTGTATGTTTATAAAGTTTATGGATGTTTTTTTTGGTGGGGGACATTATGTCTATATCAGTATAACTATATTTCAAAAATATTAAGAAAAATTCCTTAATTTAATATTGGTATGGATAGAGAAAATACATAATAGCTTTTGTTTTTTAACTAACTGAAGGCTACCAGGGGTTCTTTGAAACCAGGACGAACAATTACAGCAGACGTGTATCGTCAAACATTGAATAATCTGCAACGTGCCATCCAAAATCAGCGGCAGAGATTGCTACGCTCTGGAATTCTTCTGCTCCATGACAACACCCGCCCACACGCAGCTACTCGTACAGTTGAAACAATTCAAAGATTTCGATGGGAACTATTAAATCCCCTTACAACCCCAATGCTGTCACCAGCGATTTCTCTTTATTTCTTTCTTGCATCTCAGCGTTTCAACGACAGTGAAGTGCTCAAGACATCACTTTTGGACTGGCTGCACTCTCAGGCGGAACCATAGGGTATACGGTAGCTTGTGCCACGCTACCAGAAATGTATGGAGATTTATGGTGACAATCTCTAAAAATAGCCCAGGTATGTATTTGTATTTCAATCACAATAATTTCTTGTCCTATACATATATTTTTTTAAATATCGGCACCCTCTCTTTGACATGCGTCTCGAATATTCTTCATCACAGAAAAATACATACGACAGTACCACGTTTTCGTGCCTAGAACGGATTAATTGTATTTACACATTAATTTCAATGGGAAAAATAATTTCGGTTTACACATATTTCGATTTATGAACATGTTACGGAACGGAAAAAGTTCGTAACCCGGGAGTTCACAATATGTCTATAATTTACACTTATTCAACGTTCTTAACTACTGCGTGTGACATGTAATAATTTAAGCTTTATTTTTTTCTGTCTTTTCCTGGACTAATATTCAATCTAGCAGAACTATACAGACAGACCATACCACTTGTGGTCGGCGAACCACAGTTTAAGAAACGCTGTTCAAAAGCTAACAATTTTTCTTTTACCAGTTTTTCGTAAGTGAAAAGAGGTAATGAAATATAACTTACCTCAATAATAGATAATGTCATTCTACACCCGAGAAAACGAATCGGAAGAATTTTCACTGTTGCCATCCATAGAAATTACAGTGTGACCAGAATTTGAATTACCCAAAAATCTAGGTTATGGCAGCGACTAGAAAAATGAACTCAACGGCAATTGATGACTTATCATGCTGTCTGTATTCCTTGTTTATTACTTTTTAAATAATTTTTGTATTTTAATTCTACTGTTTATTAAAAATTATTTATTGTGTACTTTTTATTACAAAATAAATACAAATATTATTTAAAAAGTAGTTAACAAGGAACACAGACAGCATGGTAAGTCATCAGTCGCCGTTGAGTTCATTTTTCTAGTCGCTGCCATAACCTAGATTTTTGGGTAATTCAAATTGAGGCCACACTGTAATTTCTATGGATGGCAACACTGAAAATTCTTCCAATTCGTATTTTTGGGTGTAGAATAACATTATCTACTATCTATTATTGAGGTAAGTTACATTTCATTATCTCTTTTCATTTATGAAAATCTGGCAACAGAAAAATTGTTAGCTTTTGAAAAATATTTAGTAGTCTGCCCCCTTAAGTCTTTTCTTACACACACATAACACACTTACAAAAAAAAAAAAAAAAAAAACTCGCCCTCTTTTGTGGCAAAATTAAGATTTCAGGCTGTGCTCTACGATTGGAAATGTCTCGGAGTCTGCATACGAAACACCACAAAACGACCCATGCAAACGGAATTAGAAACAGGGAAATAACGATATAGAAAATGTTCCTCCCTTTTTATGGCTAGATACTTCTCTGTTTCGTTATACACTTTTGTTTCTGCTTAGGCAGAAAAACGCTTTTAGTTCTGTACGTGGTGGGAATACCTTCTTAGTTTATTTAAATGAACACCTTTTTTTCCCCCTGCGCATCGCTCGTTTCCTTTTTTCTCTGCTCGCTGCTGCATCGCTTCAGGGGTGCAAAAACGCACGTGACACGTAACTCGGTCACTAACATTCCAGCACTGCTTACTACTGCCACGTTCAATTTAGTTAACCTTCTTGCTGTAGTAATATATACGATGCAAGATACAGCACGCAAGCACGTTTAAAGGCATTAAAACTGCAGTCTTTTCAAAAAAAAAAAAAAAAAAAAAAGCCATTTCACGCATCTTTTTTTAAAATCTGTTATTACATACTTTATTCAACAAGCCTCTTCTGTTATCAATTTTGGTCAACTTTTCTAATCCATTTACTACGAACTTTGTATGTATGCTTATTCTCGATGACATAAAAATCAACATTATCGTAAACTATCTATTCTAAATTTCCAGCATCCTACTGGATCTATGTGTAAGGCATTTTTCCCCATCTTATCACTGCCAGTAGTTCACATGAAAAAAAAAAGTAGTATAAAAACACTTGTGCCTTCTGTTTGTAAGGGGAGCCCGGGTTCGATTCCGGTGGGGGTATATTCGTCAGACATAAACAAGTGTATTAATTCGAATATTACTCTAAACCAGAGGTTCTCAACCCTTTTTGACTGGCAGCAGGAGGTGGAGAAAGCAGTGACTGACTTCTTTGCCTCTACGGACAAAGTGTGGTATCGACTGGAACCTAGGAACTGGCAGGAAGGTGGCTGCAGACAGTCCAACGCGAGGAGTTACTATATACTCTGAATGCTAACTTGATTCCATTATACTGATACAGATATGTTGTGTACTAGAATATTGCAATACTGATTATCGTATAAAGCGCGCATATTCAAATTTCAATTGTAGAAAACTAGGATGCGACTTATATTTGCGAGTTTTACAAAAGTTATTATTATTATTATTATCATTTAGCCCAATACGTTCCAACTTTTTCCAAGTCCTTACTAAAGTAGTAACCACTTGTAAAAGATTTGCAACTTTTCTAGAATAAGGTACTATTCTGTTTCTTATATATAATAATAATAATAATAATAATAATAATAATAATAATAATAATAATAATAATAATAATAATAATAATAATAATAATAATAATAATAATAATAACAACTTTTGTAAAACTCGCAAATATAAGTTGAAGTAGCTTGTAAATTTCTATGAACACGAGGAATCCATAAATTAGATAAATTCTGAACCCTTAAGCATAAATTATTTTGGAAATCTTGACTTAATTATGGAATGAATTTGGCTTATGGCATTAAACAACAGAATAACTACCTCACTTGTAGATGCACTCGAGGCATCAGCGTGCTGCCCTTAGGTATTCGCAAGAAACTTGTTAGTTATACCCAGGGTGGAAAAAAATCATGATTTTTTTTAAAAAAATCATTTTTGTTGATTTTTTTGATTTAAATCGATTTTTTTGATTTAAATCAAACCTTTCTCCTCGTATAATACAAGTCGCGAACTGAAGAAAAAGCATTAGGAATTAGTATTAAATGCTAATTATGCCATTTAAGTGAAAGTATTAGGGTTGAATTTTGAATTATCCCCAATCGTTAACCTATATCAATCCCAAACAATGTTTCTTAACAATTTTAAATTATGGCTCTTTTTAAAGGTAAATTATAGACTTTCAGTCAAGCAGCTACAGCATCATCCCTATTTATCCTAGGATCATGGTACATACAACACTCTCTTTAGAATAGAACAGCTTTTGAAATGGTAACATTAACATTTCCTTATCATGTTCCTAAAGCGAAAAATATTGAGAGTAATCGGAATTATTTTTTTAAATTTTTTTTGATCGCCTCTGAATTCCCCTGTGTTAACGCACAGATCTCAAAATCAACTGGGAAATACTAAGGGGTGTACTAAATGTGTGTACAAAAGTTCAAGTTTCTATCTTGAGTAGTAAGGGTGAGGAAACTATTTAACAACGAGCTAAGAACATCCTCACAATGCCCCAGATGACCCGGATGTAATATAAAAATTTCCTCCGACATCAATATTTATCCTAGGATCATGATTTGTACATTCTCTTCAGAATAAAACAAATTTTCAAACGGTACACTTCAAATGCCTCCATCATGTATCTGGGGCGGGTAAATCACGAAAAAAAGGAATTTTCTGTTAAAAATATTTTTAAAAAATTTTTACCTCTGTGGACCCCTCCCCCTCTCTTAAGGCAGAGATCTGAAACAAATCTGAAATATGCTGAGGGGTGCACTGAGTAAATGTGCAAAATTTCAATTTTGTAGGTGCAAAAGTAAGCCCGCGAAAAATTATATTCCCCAAATACGCCAGATTCCCGTATAAAACAGAATCTCAGGTAACAGTTTCCTGAGACATCCCTATTTATCCTAGGAGCATAGTACGTACATCGTTTTCTTCAGAATAGAACAGCCTTTCAAATGGTACCATTCATATGTCTCCATCTGAGACGGGAAAATCACGAAAAAAAGCTATTTTTTGTTAAAAATATCCTTTTCTTTAAAACATTTTTGCCCCTCTGGACCCCGCTGTTTCCACGCAGAGATCTGAAAATATTAAGGGGTGCACTGAACGAGTGTGCAAAATTTCAGTCTTCTGAATGCAAAATGTAACCCGCCAAAAAGTAATAATACGCATAACAAAAAATATATTTTTAAATTTATGACGTCATCACGCACTATGCCTCAACGCAGAAAGGAGTGAAAGCATTATGTAACGTGTTCTAAAATGCCTCAAATCTTGAAGAAAACGAAGTAAAGAGCCTTATTGGTACTTTTTTAATCGAATAATGAAGATTTTACCCTATCACCTAAAAACAGGTGATATAATTTAAAAGGTTAAGCATTACGGAAAAAGTACAGCAACGTTTATCAAAATGACACTTTTTATCACAAAAGTTACTGATATTTGGCAGGGGCCTATTTTTAAAAACTCAGAACTACCTTGTGGCATGAAATACATAAATTTCGCCTAAATTTATAAAATTAACAAACAAACAAAAAAATGGAGAGGGGATAGGACCCTTCTAAATATGCCATATTATCTGGGAACAAACAAACAGATACGCACGACTTCGTCTTAAATGTCGATGGTGATTTCCCCGTTGGAATAGTTAACGATTTTAAAACCCAAACCCAATGTTACGAAAAGAAGAAAGCAGGATTAGCCCGCTACCTGTTCAAAACGGGATTTTCCCTAATCATCCTCTGCATGACACTTCTTTTCATGCTATACTGTACATTTGAGTCTCATTGTATTATGATTATTAACTTCCATAATCGAAATAACAGAACAGAAACGGAATTTTACTTATTTTCACTTTAAATTAATTTATTTCGGAATTCGATTTAAATCAACGATTTTTATTTAAAAAATCAAGTGATTTAAATCTTGATTTATATCGTGATTTAAATCACACTGATTTAAATCAATCCACCCTGGTTATACCACATTGACATTTTTTTTTTTTTTAATGGCACGTCTCTCGCTTTGAATTTTCGTTTCTGTAATTCTTCTCATAACGATTGATATGTGTAATGAAGTAACTCTAAAGTGCTAATAGGATTTTTTTTTGTAGGTTTTGCATGTACATTTGTATATATTTCGTACGTCATTAATTTCATTGCGTGTGATTTAGTGACTGAATTGAGTAAGTCAATGCCGTGGCCATACAGAGCGATGTCTCATACCTGCCACTGTTTTCTTCTAATTCAGAAATAAAGAAAACGTGAAACTGTGGGATACAGAAAGGAGGATAGTATCGCTTGTTAAACCAACATATTTAATATATATATATATTTATTTATTTATTTATTTATTTATTTATTACTGACTTTTTATTGTTTTCAGATAATGGAATACAAAATATTCAACATTCTGGTTCAGATGTATATCATCAATACCATTCGAACGAAGGAAAGATATATAGAAATTTTTTGTAAAATGTTAAAGATTGACATTACTATTCATATAAAGTACAATTTTTTGTTATTTGCTTTCATAACACAAATTTTGATGTATTCTCTCATACTGAAATAAATTATCGAATATTTTAAATTGGTTATTCATATTGAGAAAGAACGAAAGAAGAGAAAAAATCTTACTTTTCTGTTTAAAACACCTCATTGTACTAACATATGCAGCACCTCTACGATATTACAAACTGATCGCATCTCATTATAATTATACGAAACATGATACAAGAAAATGACACACAAGAAGAATTACAATTCTCCTCCTATAACAGCATTATATTGAATTCTATGACTCTAACATTCAAACTGTTCCATTAAATAAGTTGGTTTAATGAGCGATACTATCCTCCTTTCTATATCCCACAGTTTCACGTTTTCTTTATTTCTGAATTAGAAGAAAACAGTGGCAGATATGAGGCATCGCTCTGTATGGTCACAGTATTCACTTACTCAATTCAGCCACTGAACCACATGCAATGAAATTAATGACGTACGAAATATATACAAATGTGCATGCAAAACCTACTTTTAAAAAATCCTACCAGACAGCACTTTAGAGTTATTTCATTACACATATCAATCGTTATGAGGAGAATTACAGAAACGAAAATTCAAAACGAGATATGTGCCATAAAAAAAATGTCAATGTGGTATAACTAATCAGTTTCTTGCGAATACTTAAGGGCAGCAAGTTGATGCCTCGAGTGCATCTACAAATGAGGTAGTTATTCTGTTGTTTAATGCCATAAGCTACATTCATTCCATAATTAAGTCAAGATTTCCAAAATAATTTATGCTTAAGAGTCTTCATCCAGGCGAAATTAAAATACCGCTAATTTTACATTAATTATGTGATATCTTCAAATAGATAAAAGATAATCGAAATATGGAACAAGAGCGCCCTAGACAATATTATTTTGCGTGAGGTACCGTTATCACAAGTCACCTAGTGGCTTTAGGTTTTCAGCTGTTTAGAAACGCGAAAATAAATGCCGATTTTCAAAATGGCTCGAAATCGAAAGCAGATAAGTGAGTCGTGATAACGGTTTCTCATGTAAAATGATATTGTCTAGGGCGCTCTCGTTCCACATTTCGATTATCTTTTATCTATTTGAAGATATCACATAATTAATGTAAAATTAGCGGTATTTTAATTTCGCCGGGATGAAGACTCTTAAGGGTTCAGAATTTATCTAATTTATGGATTCCTCATGTTTATAGAAATTTACAAGCTGCTTCAACTTAATAACGCTGTTGAAAGAAAGAAGAGATAGAAACGGAAGCTATTCGATGTTACCATCATTGTTCTAGAAGACTCTGACAGATCTTCGCCTAATTAAACTACATCAGTGGAGAGACGATCAAAGAAGGTTTTGAGATGTGTGACGCCGTACAAAATGTTAACCTAACATTTTTATATCCATCACCTTCAACACATACATAAAATATTAAACACAGTCACTCAAGGTTACTTTGATAATGATTCTTATGATGGTAGCGTTGAAGTCGGCATATTGGTTCTAGAAATTTCGATTTTCTGATCGTCTAAAAATTTACGAAAATTTTGGGTTACCTGAGTTCTAGTAACTTAAGCACTGTTGATTAGCTCCAGGACTCAACCAAATTCCACTCCCGTTTGGATTTGATTTTCGGTCGGATCCCGCCGCTAGTTAACAGATCTTCTTGTTCCGTGATGCCATTTCAACTATGGCTGGCACGAACGTTATTCACTGACGACCGTCCACAAGAGGTTCATATAATTTAGCAAAGAGGATTATTTATCACCAAAACGTAGTATAGGTTATTTCTAAATAAAATTTTTCTACAGGGTTGGCCGAAAGAAGCGATTTAGCTAGATAATTTCTAAATTCCGATCACTCTGCGTCGTCACGGTAGGTTTAAGTAGACGGGTTGCTTTCTTTCCTCTATATGTGCACTTGACATGCTTACCCGCACATCAAGCATAATATATCACGTCCTAATACAGTAGAACCTGGATAATTCGAACTTCTGTAATTCGAAAACTTCTTTATTTCGAATTTTTCTCTTGGTCCCTAGAATTTTATATACAAACAATGCTAAAAAAAATCATGGTTAATTCGAATTATAATCTGGGTAGTTCGAAGTTTTTGCCGTGTAAATCTAAAAGGAGGTCAAGTCATCGGGTCGGATTTCTCTGCAAACAAGCAAAGATCTCAGCATTTTTTGAAAAATGTTGATTTTTTTGAGTCTCATGACAGTTATTTGTCTATTAATACAGTAATATTCTTTTCTGTTTTTATGATTTTTTTCAATGTTCATGCATAATACAGTGTTAGTGTATGTACGTACGTATTACAGTACAGTATTTTAGTTCATATTGTATTAACCTATGTTTTTTTTTCTAGTTTTACAATGAGTGTATGGTACTTAAAACACTTATTATTAGCTCCAATAATGGTCTTTAAGTTAAAACCTGAAGTTTGATTGTTTATTTCAACCATTTACAAAAACTTTTCTAATTCGAATTTTTTATAATTCGAATTTTTCTACTGGTCCCTTGAGGTTCGAATTATCCAGGTTCCACTGTAATAACAAATGTAAACATCGTTACCCGCTCGCATTTAAAAACTTGTATTATTATTATTATTAAATATATATATGAATCCTAAAAATTTAACCTTCTAAGTCGTAGAAAAATTTATTTATTACTCTCATGTAATCTCGTCATGCAACTCAATTCCATCGTCATCTCGAAACAAAAGAGTAGCGTAATACTTGCAATAGTACAAATAAATGAAAAGCGAAAAGGAAACGATAGTTATAATAATAGTTTAGCCTCGGTTCCAGCAAGAATCACATAACAAAGACTGCAGGAATATTACCGGATAGATTTAAGAGTAAGTACTATCAATCGCGAAGCCAAATTAACTATTGACCTGAAATAATGAAATTTTAAAAATAACTACATGTAAGTGTACGTTTCGTGTAGCGGGATAACTCGTATTCATATGCATGAACATGGTGCCATGTTATGAAACTAGTATATCATGCATGCTGAAAAGACCTTTTAACACTTTACTCCTACGCTATTATGACAAGAGTGTCATTTGGGGGGGGGGAGAACTGCTCCCTGAGTAAGAAACATATCCTTGTTTAATAAATTTTAAAACGTAAAACACTTAAGTCAGTGGAGAATCTTACTCCTCCTCCTGAAAAAGAAGCTAAATGACGCAACTGTACTGTGACCCTAAAGAGAATCGAGTTGAGCCTACTGTGTTTCTTCTTCGATTTATTCATAATAGGATTAGGATTAGGAATTAATTTCTAGGATTTCGGCAGCTATAGCCATGTTAGCCCGTCACTACGATTAGGATTAGAAATTAGATTTCTAGGCTTTCGGCAGCAATAGCCGTGTTAGCCCGTCACTAGGATTAGGATTAGAAATTAGATTTCTAGGCTTTCGGCAGCTATAGCCATGTTAGCCCGTCACTAGGATTAGGATTAGAAATTAGATTTCTGGGCTTTCGGCATCTATGGCCATATTAGCCCGTCACTAGAATTAGGATTAGGAATTAGATTTCTAGGCTTTCGGCAGCTACAGCCATGTTAGCCCGTCACTAGGATTAGGATTAGGAATTAGATTTCTAGGCTTTCGGCAGCTATAGCCATGTTAGCCCGTCACTAGGATTAGGATTAGAAATTAGATTTCTAGGCTTTCGGCAGCTATAGCCATGTTAGCCCGTCACTAGAATTAGGATTAAGAATTAGATTTCTGGGCTTTCGGCATCTATGGCCATGTTAGCCCGTCACTAAGATTACGATTAGGAATTAGATTTCTGGGCTTTCGGCATATATGGCCATGTTATCCCGTCACTAGGATTAGGATTAAGAATTAGATTTCTAGGCTTTCGGCATCTACGGCCATGTTAGCCCGTCACTAAGATTAGGATTAGGAATTAGATTTCTAGGATTTCGGCATCTATGGCCATGTTATCCCGTCACTAAGATTAGGATTAGGAATTAGATTTCTAGGATTTCGGCATCTATGGCCATGTTATCTCGTCACTAAGATTAGGATTAGGAATTAGATTTCTGGGCTTTCGGCATATATGGCCATGTTAGCCCGTCACTAAGATTAGGATTACGAATTAGATTTCTGGGCTTTCGGCATCTATGGCCATGTTATCCCGTCACTAGGATTAGGATTAAGAATTAGATTTCTGGGCTTTCGGCATCTATGGTCATGTTATCCCGTCACTAAGATTAGGATTAGGAATTAGATTTCTTGGCTTTTGGCATCTATGGCCATGTTAGCCCGTCACTAGGATTAGGATTAAGAATTAGATTTCTGGGCTTTCGGCATCTACGGCATTGTTATCCCGTCACTAGGATTAGGATTAAGAATTAGATTTCTGGGCTTTCGGCATCGATGGCCATGTTATCCCGTCACTAGGATTAGGATTAAGAATTAGATTTCTGAGCTTTAGGCATCTATGGCAATGTTATCCCGTCACTAGGATTAGGAATTAGATTTCTAGATTTTCGGCACCTATGGCCATGTTATCCCGTCACTGGGATTAGGATTAAGAATTATATTTCTGGGCATCTATGGCCATGTTATCCCGTCACTAGGATTAGGATTAGGAATTAGATTTCTAGGCTTTCGGCATCTATGGCCATGTTAGCCCGTCACGTGTGAGAGAACACGTCCTGCGGGAACACACCGTCCATGGAATCGGGGAGGAAGGAAGCGGCCTGGGGCCATTATATTAGATACCATCCAGACATTTGCCTGGTATGAATAAGGAAAACCCAGGAAAACATCACTCAGAATAGTTTCCCATTAAAAGCTGTTACACTTTTTCGACAAAGTGTTCCCACTGGGAATCGAAACCAGAACCACTCGCACCAAAGGTGAGAACCTTAGTGACTACGCTACGTGGGACCACGCCATTCATAATAGTAACACTAAAAAAACTAATACTATAAAAAAACTGTGTCAGTCTGGATTTTAGTATTTCAGGCGAAGAAGCTGTAACGTGATTATGGATGCATTAAGAAACATCTTCGAGGGAAATTAAATTCTTTGGACCGAGATCTATAATACCATGATCCTGACAAAGCAAAATCTAATAATCTGTAAGGAGTAACTGAAATCTGTTTTCTTCCTGTTACAAAAAAAGCGAAATCAAATGGTACTAAATCCATTAAAGTATTCACCAGCAGTTCTTCTTACTTAAGCTTTGACATTAAGTGACAGTATGAACATTAATGAACTCCAACGCTGAAAGCAGTAAAATTCCTTTCATACCTTTGAGTAAAATACATTGTGAAAACCTTTTCGCAGACAGATACTCCCTAAAAGCTGACTGAAATAGCTCATGGAGTGTAAATAACCAAATGAAGTTTGATTTGAAAACTTCTGTACGGTTTTACGAGAGAGACCCGCGCTGCTACGCATTATACAAACTGCAATAAAAAATGAAAAAATAATAATAAAAAAAAAGTCTTCGTTCGACACTCAAGTCAGCTATCAGCAGTCGTATATTTGGAGCTACATAACAAATGAGGTGATTTAGTGGGGCTTTAAAATATCATTCGCTGACGTCATCTGCAACGAGGTACGATCGTAAACCATCCGCCGAAAGCGATTCTCGTTCGTCTCTCTCGCTCGGTGTGGTTTTATTGTTAACCCGTGATCTGACGCGAAATGGAGCAGTGTGTAAATCACAGCCCCTTACTCTCATTCTTTTACGATTTTTAAAGTGGGAATTGCTACATAATTGGTTAAAACACTAATTAATTATTGTCATTCTATCTATCTATTATATATATATATATATATATATATATATATATATATATATATATATATATATATATATATATATATATATATATATATATATATGTGTGTGTGTGTGTGTGTGTGTGTGTGTTGTTTGTAGATAATATGGATACGCATTTAACGAAAGTTTGCCCCTGTTGTGTAGGTAACCAACATAACTTTAATTTAAGAAGTGTTGCCTAATCAGTTAGGAGTTTGTTAAATTTATGAAAGACATCTCCTCAACCCCTGGGCTATATACTTCTCCAGTATTTTCCCAGGTTGTGAGTCATATGTGTATCAAGTTTAGTTGAAATTGCTCTAGGCGTTCCAGAATCATGTTGAAACATACATTCACACATATATACATGTATATATAAAAATGAAAGTGACTGTTTGTAACTTAATAATCCTTCAACCAGCCAACCGATCTCGATCAAATTTTCAACATAGATGAAATCCGGGCCTGGATTTTTTTGTCATTTCACTTTGAAGGTACAATCTAGAAGAGAGGGAGGAAGAGATATATAAAAATAAATTGACTACATTTGTGACTTCGACCTCTTGAGCCATCCGACCGAACTCGATCACATTTTCAACATAATTGAGGTTCGGGCCCGGATGGGTTTTATTATTTCACTTTGACGACGCAACTTAGAGGAGGAGGAGGAGAGATACATAAAAATGATCAGAGTGACCAATATTAGTGTCGAATCATAATTTTCGAGGTTGGTAAGATGAACAGCGATACTTCCGTGTCCTTTTAAATTCATATTCAGCCCCGCAACTTGGGGAAGAGGGAGGAGGAAATATATAAAAATGATCGAAAATTACCGACATTTGTGTGGAATTCATAGTTTTCGGGGTCGCTGAAACGAACAGTGCACTTTCGATACCGTTTAAATGAAATTCAGCCTTTCATGTCCGAAATGAAACGTATTCTTTCCGTGCAAAGAACGGTTATTCTACTAGTATATAATAAGAAGAAGAATAAAGGAATATTAGAAATGAAAATGAAATGAAATCTCTGAGTTTTACGTCCCATGATTATGCCGGTTAGGCTAAAGGAGACGGTGATGATGAATAGTGAATGAAAGGGTGGAATGAAGAAAGTGGGAGAACCCCGAGAAAACCTACGCACACGGTGTTTGTCCACCACAAAGTTCACTTGGCGGGGGCTGGGATCGAACTCGGGACCCCAAGCACCAGAGGTGAACACTCTACCACTGAGCCACCGCGGTCCCAAAGGAATATTAGAATTTGTCTAATCTTTAACTCATAAAATTATAAAATCAATTATTTCTATAAGCTATGCCTATTTGGGATTCTCAACTACAATGGATGACACGCAATTCATTGGAATTTATTTTTATTTATTTTTATTTATTTATTTATTTTGGACTAATGTTTAATCTAAGATAACCTGGAGGACTACAGTGTGAGAAATGCTTATCTAAGTTATATATTGTGCTTAGACTGGATTTTGAAGAAATCTGATTGAACAATTGTTTTTGAAATTTGCATTAAAACTACTACGTATGTGGCTGACTACATAATAGACATAGTAACACAATATCTTACTCGAACAAAGAAAGTAATTATTTGCGTAGTATTTAGACTTTGTGTTAGTCTAAGTAAGCTAGTACATGGACTAAAAATAATATGATTAGCTAATATATGCAAATTAGCAGCTTACAGTAACATGTTGGGCACTTGTGACTAGTACTTATTCTAAAGTTCTTGTTAAAAAACAATCCAAGCTCATGGAGTTATCCTTTTCAGGAAATTCAATCAATACGCGATACGTAATAACAGCATATCTCGATTATAATATACTAATACGAAGTTTAATCTATATGCACAAATGCCAACGATCTTAGCTTGTCAGCATAGCTGAAGGTCATAGAAGCAGAGGACCACGCAACCACGCCTTTCTTCTCCATCTAGGAAGTCAAACACACGTGAAGGTCAGGGATTGTTCTTCAGTCAGCTCGCTACACTATATAAAGTCACCGATCCACGTTCGAACTATGTACTTCATCGAAGTCTCACACAACAATCACTAAACATGAAGGTTTTGGTGAGTAGAACTTTGTGTCAGTCTTATGTTATATCCAGACCAAAGGATTCTCTAATTTCAGTTTAGAAAGCTCTCTCGTGGGTATATGATATAATTAGCGGGTTTCAAAATTTATACCACAAATAGAGCATCTCATGAGCTACTTGGTATATGAACTGTTTATTAAAAATAACCGGACACGTCCGCTTGTGTTCTCGAAAATTCCGGTTTTAAGGAAGCGAACGCGGTCAATCTACATTTTAATTTAGCACATTGTATTCATAAAATGGTGGAAGTACGGAAACGATTGGACCGTTTGAAATGAATGTCTGAACAAAATTAGCACTAAGGTTGACTGGGTTTTCATTATTACACTTCTACTGAAATGAGGTTCCAATATACCATTCAAATCTAGGATACTTAGATATAAAATAATGTGTAAATGTATCCGCATAGAAATGAAATATTTCAGTTTAACATCCTATGTTGACGCCCATTAGGCTAAGAAAGACGATGATTAAAGCAAGCAAATGAAGATGGAAGAATTAGTGGAATGAAAAAGTGGAAGAAAACGGGACTACTCTGAGAAAACCCACAGACACGATATTGTCTACCACCAACTTACTCTGCTGGGATCGAACCAGGGACTCCACGCACCAGAGGTAGGCGCTCTACCACTGAGCCACAGTGACCCCGTCTTCGCAAAGAAAAGAGGTACCTTAAGCACCAAATTTGGTAACAGACAGACCTTCACCACAGCTAATCATACAAGTATTTTCCCCTTCGATTTTCGGATCGCGGGGCGAGGATCGGAAGGACAAAAGTTACACACAATTCTTCTTTGATTACTTTTAAAAACGCCTCGCCTATATGTAACCCGCATTGTCTCGTACTTTCGCGGGCTTGTATAACAACAGGATAAATACCCTGGAGAATAGAATAGTTGTGTAAACTTCTTCCTTCCTCTGTTGTTATCCAGAGTTTTGGATTAAGACTGGACAAAGACAGGTGCTCAGAGCTAGTATTTGCCATAAAACTATTCTTCCTGTGCTGAGGATGGGCAAGCTAGGGCAAAATCGATACATAGCTACTTATGAAAAAAAGAACTGTGGAAGAAAACGCATAAGCATCAAAATTTTTAAGGAGGAAATTATGTATGTCATGTTTTAAGTTAAGATTGTTAATATTTCTTTTTGTGAAATACGAAAAATAATCCTTATACAACTTCCGAGAAAATCGTCCGAACTAAACTCATCCCTGCCAGTAAACTACCCCTTTAGAACTATTTTCTTCAAGAGCAATAGATTACGCAATGTAGTTATTGACGCTGGTGATTATACCTGAGCCATTCTTTTCAGCTCAATGATTTATATGGGGAAATATCTATCTGTTTTCTTTGAAATAAACTGGACTTTCAGTCGTCTGACTTCTTCTTTAAAACTACTTAAACATCCCTTACTACCTGAAAATTAAATTTTGTTACACATAATTTGGATATTTAGTAATCAAACTTGCGTAATATTAAATTTATGTAGGAAAAGAAATGTCTTATAAGGATCGCAACTTTAGAAATGCCTTGCCATTAGTTAAATCCAGGGCTGTAGACTTTTCTTGCTCTCAATCTGTAGTTGATTTGATTCTCTGAATTTAGTGTCCCATTCAGCAGCGGTGAATCTACAGCTTAAACGTGGAATCCGAAGCACATGAGCTCCCACCGTGAATCGAACCCGACCCTCTCACGCCAAAAGCGCGTGAGGGATCTCTTAATCTGCAGTTCAATGTTGCATTTACACCGCTGTAACACTCCTCACACTCGTCCTTTCTGTACCAAAGCTGCGCATATCTCTAGAGAATCTGGGAAGTTCATAACCCAATTTACAGAAAAGATGCGACTCAAGCCTTTTCTGTAATCGCCGATTCAATTGAACCGATGACTACAGAAAGAATCTAAGTCACATTTGAAATTTAGTTTATGAAGTGTTTCATTTCTCTAGGAGTATACACAACTTTGTGTACAGGAAGGGTAACTTTAGAATGTGTTACAATGGTGTAAACGCAACATTGAACTATAGGCTGAGCGCAAGAAAAGTCTGCAGTCAGTGCCGCATTCCCCACTAGCCGTGTGCCTAGAGCGCAGAATTTTTTAAGGACATAAGATTTAAAACTTAAATAATACTTTAAAAATTTGTTCGTGTGAAAAAGTTAAAAAAAAAACAATCAAGAGTAAATAGAGGAGAGGTAGCTGTACCATCTAGTGAGTGGTATTTAATTGTAATAAATTGTTAATTCACTAATTAAGCATTATTGAATTAGGTTTTAAGTTAGGGATGAAAAGGTGGGGAAACATGTAATTATTAGGGACGCCGAGCTCCTAAATGCGGCACTGTCTGCAGTTCTGGATTTTAACAATTTTTCTTTAATATCTCAAGGCTACAGAAGCTCAAGGACTTAGGCCCTTTCTGCAATCACCGATTCGATTACAATATTACACATATATATTTAAAAAAAAAAAAAAAAATTGGGCCTTATTCAGAGTCGTTCAGACGCGTGATTAGTACCATACTAAAGAGTTCGACTAACGTGTTTCCTGCAGTAGTCAGGCTTTACTATGACGCTAATCATACACCAAAACGACTCTGCATATGGACCGTTATGTTTTTCCTACCATGATCTATTTAACTGTGTTGAACTGTTCTTAATCTATTGTCTATTTGTCTCTTAGGCTGTTCTTCTCTTGGCTCTCTTCGCCGTGTTGGCTGTCTCAGCTCAAGAAGCCCCCAAGGAGAACCTGAAACCCGCCGAACAGCTCTACCTCGGCTATGGCTACGGTTATGCTGCCTACCCAGCTCTTGGCTACTACGGTGGATACTTGCTCCGCTAAAGACAGATTCCATCAGGCTTCTTAAAACTCTTAGGAGACCACGAACTCTTTCCACTCCAACACAATTCTCAACTTGCTTTCTACATGGTTATTACGATTAGGCACTACCGTCATCCATCGAACAAAAGTGTACCGGTACATCAAATGAACATCTTAAAATATATAAAATAAATAAACTTTAAAATATATAAAAATTTATTTTATTTTTTTAAGTTTAGCACTATATATTGTCACCTTTCCTTATTTTTTCCCCATTATTTTTCATATACTACTATACACTTCTATATGATGCAAAATCAGGACTAGAGTGTGCCTCACAGTAGCTTATCTTTATACTGAACAATAAGTACTGTCATGTCCAAAATTATTGTCGCATGTCTATAAATATGTGTTGTAGGAATATAATTTGATAACGAATTCGTCCAGTATTTCTTATAATGTTGGTGTGTGTGTGATGGGCAAAGACATGTAAGTGGCAAATTTCATGTCAAAAGAGCAGTAAATAAGAACAATAAAACGAAACATTTTATTTTACTCATTATAATTTTCGTATTTATAATTCTTTTTTTATGAAATTTACTACAAATATACATTTTCCAATTATACACATAGTATCACTACTAAAAGTACCCTGCCAAATCATTATCGAATTATATTCTTACAAGAAGACAGTTATATATATGCGACAATCATTTTGGACATGAGTGTACATCCCAGGAGTTGTACTACACTTGCAAGGAAACATTCTGTCGAGATAGCAAAGTTGCAACTCCTATTTCTCCAGAAAGAACTAACCTTAAAAGCCATGAATTTAAGTATGGCACCCCACAACGAAGGCGAGGGAAAGAACACTCGCACTCACAAAGGCATAAATACTACAATCTTGTTGTGTCTGCTTTTTCTTCCTTAAATAATAATCTATTATGTTAATGAAAGATAAAGCAAACACACGTGCAGAGAAAAGATGGTAATCCCTTTTATAGAATTGAATATTGAGCTTCAACCTCAATATATCAGTTTGCAATTCCAGTGCAACTAGCTTTTTTATCTTTATTTCTTTATTTTCTTTCTACATCTGTTTTTTTAAACTTGTTTCCACCTTCAATGATAAGGAATTTGTTTGTGACAAAGACAAGACTAGTTTTCATATCGAAACTGATAACTAACTAAATGTATTTGACAACAATCAAGCAATTCATGCTGGAATTTGTTTGACTATTTGCTTTAGCACTGCCCGTGTAAGCTTAAACTAATGCTTACCCAAACATGATTTATGAATGTAGTAATCGAATAGGTCACCTTAATAAATGTAACTACAATCATCATAAAGTCTGTTTCCAAAAAGAAATATTTATTTTAAATAATATAGTTTTGACAGATTTTGCTGCCCCGTGCAAATGCAAGTGTTGCCAATATGGAAGTGCCGGTCAAAACAACAGTACTAATGCAACTTTTTGCAACATGACCGCGCCCCGGTTTGGCAAAAAAAAAAAAAAAAAAAAAAAAAAAAAAAAAAAAAACTCCCGCTCTTTATTAGAACTTCCTAAATAACTAATACTTTCTGACCAGAGTAATACACTTATTTACTAAACCTAAAATATCTTGTTTTAGTTTAATAGTGGTAACTTCAATTAGATTTTTCTATTTTGGCAAAATTATAGACTCATATAATTCAAGGGCCTGCGGTGGCTCAGTGGTAGAATGTTCATTTCTGGTGAATGGGGTCCTTGGTTCAATAGCAGCTCGCGCTATGTGAACTTTGTGGTGGACAAACAGCGTGTGTGTGGATTATTTCGGGGTACTCCCGTTTGATCCCACTTTTTTCATTCCACCATTTCATTCATTTCTTATCATCGCCGTCTCCTTTAGTCTAGCCGGCATAACCCTGGAATGTAAAACTTTCATTTCACTTCATTTTCATTTTTCACATAGTTCCTAATTAAAATAGGATGACAATATATGCAACAGCGGTTAAAGTGGTTCAGGATTTAGATTTCTGGGCTCTCGGCATCTTACGGCCCGTTACGTTTGAGGGATGACATCCCTCGGCGAGCACACTATCCGGGGAAAGGGAAGGATGAAAGGATTGGGAAAGGAAGGAAGAGGCCTAGGACCTATAAGTTAGGTAACACCCCGGCATTTGTCTGGTGTGAATGAGGAAAATCCAGGAAAACCTCATTCAGGGTGGCCGGCCTGAAAAAGCTGTTAAACTTTTTCAACCGAGTTCCCCCACCGGGAATCGAACTCGGAACCGCTCGCACAGCAGTTAAAGTGAGTTTCGAACAACTATTTGAGTTTTGTCAATATTTCTAACACGGTTTGAATGTGCGAACGTGCTTATAATATTAAATCCTTTGAAATATAAAGGAGATCCTTTGAAATATAAAATGTGTTTGGATTAGGCCTACAAAGCAATTTTCTATAAATAATTTCGATACGTTATTTAAAGTAAAATTAGGGGAAATATATTTTTCACTTTGCAGTTTTCGCTTTACCTTCTGTTGCTAAGGAGTGTATTCTTTTTTTTTTTTTTTTTTATCTTGGTTTCACTTAGTGTATGCCTATACGAGGGCACGTTTTCGATGCGTTATCCCCCGTAGAGAATGCAACCTAGATGGTTACTCGGTAATTTTACTTTCGCCACAGTTATAAACCATACTGTGAGTCAGCCAGTGTTTCAAGGCCTTACTGCCATACCCTTATTCTCATTTATGCGAATCACGAGAAATAACCCTATTGTGTTATACAGACTTTTCTGTGATTAGCTAATTTTTCGGAATTTCCTTTTTTTTTTTTTTTTTTTGTTATACACACAGTTTATAATAGCAGAGTTCCAATACTCTGCACTAGGGATGGCCACATTTTTTCGAAAAATACTTTCTCGAAAAATGGATTTTTCGAAAACGAAAAACGAAAAATTTTTCGAAAAACGAAAAACGAAAAATTTTTCGAAAAACGAAAAACGAAAAATTTTTCGGAAAACGAAAAACGAAAAATTTTTCGAAAAACGAAAAACGAAAAAATTTTCGGAAAACGAAAAACGAAAAATTTTTCGGAAAACGAAAAACGAAAAAGATCGAAACAGAAGGAGATGGAACACGAAGGGACGAAACGAAACTGATGAGAAATTTGAAGTTGCGAAAAAGCAACATTTCCTTCCCTGCCTGGTTTGATTGAAGTTATAAACAAAAGAAAAGAAACGCATCATTACATACAGATAAGCTTTACTCCCTGACTGAAATTGAATAGTATCTTATTTCGCTGATGCGGCGTGTTCTAATCGTAATAGCTATTTGAGACTGCTTTTAGCTAGCTATCTCGTACTCGCCTTTGTTGATACGGTACGTGGTTTCGTATTCGCTGTGACTGAATATTTTGGTAACAATAAAAGATTGTTGTTTAGAGAAAGGACACGTGTCCTACGATATCAACACTTCTGATATGTTTATTGGCCTAGTGGGAGAAGCATTAGTTCGTTATGAGGAATACCCAACTGAGTTCATTATATCAGTTACCAACGCAGAGCTTGTTTCGAACTATATAAGATAACTGCAAGAAGAGATATTTTCGGGAAGTATTTACAATGGGAAAGTCGAATATATGGGAACATTTCACTCGTAAAAATGATGGTGTTTCTTCAAAATGCAATTACTGTCGAAGTATTATCCACAATCGAAATTCAACGACTGGCTTGTGGTACCATTTAAGATCACGACACGTTGGTGTTATACAGGAAACATCAAGATAGCAGTCACTGGAAGAGATTATTGAGGCCGAGGGTGATCCAGAGATGGAGCCACAAAAGAAACAGAGGTAAGTGATTGTACATTGGTGTCATCTGAATCTTCTAGCCCCCTCCCCGAGTGGGGTAGATAAGATTTATTTAGAGGATACTCGTGTTTGACACTCTTAGAGTAAAAATAAAAAAATAACGTGACACGAACACACTTAGTGGACTATTTATCTTTACACTATTGTAACTTTTAGAATAATATAAAAAAAAGGCTGAAATTTTGTTACAAACTAAGGATGCTACAGTATCACAAACATCCACAAAGATCCAGGCCCGTGCTGGCTTACTAATGAGGGCGGTGGACAAGTCTACCAAGAGGGCGCTCATACAAACGTGATTACGTTATATATATATATATATATATATATATATATATATATATATATATATATATATATATGTGTGTGTGTGTGTGTGTGTGTGTGTGTGTCTGTGTCTTTTGGAAGATTTAATTCCTGTCTCCAAGATAAAAAGAAAAGTATAGACCAACCTGGGTGTAGAAATGCCTCGGAGCGATGACCATCCGAAAATTTTCGGAAAAATGCAAAAACAGACATACTACAGAACAAAATGTCGGATTGAAATTGGGCAAAAGTGAATGTCCATTATTTTTAGTCATAGATTCCATTAGTGTACAATCGGATAAAGTGCAGTGGCGGTGCAAGGGTGGCTCCCAAAGAAACTGGGGGAGCACAGTTATCTTCAATATTGGGAGACGGGCAGATTTAAGGCTTTTTTTGGTGGCGAAGGGGCAGATGAGACTCAGATGAATCTGCTTTCTGAGGTGAACATGTATATTATATATCAGGCGATGTAGATGAAATAGTGGTAAATATCAGTATTACAAATCAGTGCCATGAACTTATTCTGAAATCTGAATACATGCATATTTGTAATTGGTATGCTTCTACTTAGACCGCATTAAATTTTAGGACACTTATTTTATAATAACTTAAATAATGACTTCCCAAAACTATGAAGAAAGAAAATAAATTATGTATGACGCAAGAATACTATTATTTGAGAAAAATGATGATGATCTCAATAGCATTATAGGAATCGTTACAGGAATTAAATAAATAGACTAACAATAATTAAAGACGAATTTAATGTATTGAAATTGGGGGGCAGGCTCCCCATTTCCTCGGGATTTATGCCCTATCTACAGCTGATACAATTTTCCAGCATGAGGAGAGGCACATATCCTTTTCTGACACTTATTGCAATTTGTGTCCAAGTAACGGGAGCTGAATTAATACAGATTGGTGTGACGTAAATACGCCAGGATACGAAGTTCAGTTTGAAATATGAAAGAATACGATTCTTTTTTTAAAATGAAACAAGCCAAGAGACATCAATTTCATCTCACTTTCCTTTGTGGCAGTCGGACACAAATCATCACATTTCTCCCCCAAAAACACATTTCAAATCGAATTATTAAGGGGACAGTCCCCCGTAGTTCCAAGGTTGGGGACATGTCCCCCTCATCCTCTCGGGATTTGCGCTAATGACTATATGAATTTACTATATAGAACTGATATACAGAAGGACAATTAAAACCACTTCCCTCTAACGTGGTGTTTCGCAGGGTGCTGTATGCGCGGGACGCACTGCACCCTTCACGGGTTCTTCACCCACAGTAACAGCATGTATTCATTTTATAGAACTAAGCCATACAGAAAAATAAATAAAACCGTTTATCTTTGATGTTGTTTTGCAAGGGTGCCTTGACGGGTTCTTTTCCAACGATAACAGTATGTATATTGTATAGAACTGTGCCATACAGAAGCACTAGCGGATCCAGAGGTATCGTTTGGAGGTGCGGTTCGCTTTCTGGAAGATGAGATAGCCTAAAAGTGACCAGAATTTTAATTTGCAAAAATGGGACACATATGAATCCGGGGCTGGAGAGAAGGGGGGCGTAAACCTGATTCTCAGATTATATTTTGTGACCCGATTTTTTATTATTATTATTATTATTATTATTATTATTATTATTATTATTATTATTATTATTATTATTATTATTTTTATGAAAGTATATTCTTTCTCTAGAGTTAAATTAAATACGAACTTCCGTTTCGGAGGCGTGGCGGTATCATAATTCACTTCACACTTAGTCACCACAATATATCAGATGCACTGTCTTGCACAGTACTTACACAAAGTACTATATTGTCGATTGCATTTATATGTCACCTGTTATCTGCCACGAGCCTCTCCCATATCTCCTCTGTGTATATAAATATAGCTTCCCTTTGTTTCACTAAAGTGATCGCAAGAAAACATGAAGTTTGATATAACTATCAATTTCATTATCCAATAGAATGCCTTGACGTTCGTCGACCCCTATCCATGACATTTTTTTTTCACTGTCTCTCTGATCTGATCTTTGATCTATGGCGCTATGGAAAGAACATTTCCTGAGGGCAAGATGTTGGATTTCCGTTACGTTTCGTTTTGCTAAACTCAATATTTAACCATGATTTCAGTTTATCAACATTATTGACATTTTCTTAAGTGCGCGTTAAGATTGCGGCTACATAAGTCGTACCAAAATCTTCTGATGTATCAAAGATGAAGAAAACATTTCTATGATTGGTATAGAACCCAGGATTCACGAGGAGTTGGGGAGTCATTGATAAGCCTTGACGTTATGTGTGCATGGAATAGTTCATTTCTCAAGAAAAGCTCCCAACTATACTCAATTGATGCATTTAAAGATGAATGTGTAAGGAATTCAATTTCTGGTACATTCAGGAATTTTTAACTTAAGCAGGAGAGAGCAAGAAGACAAATATAGGATACTATTACAAAAGTGTAGACCTCTATACATAGGGTATTTTGATTTGTTGCTTGAGCTTAACGTTCCATGGTAGTGACATGACGGCTAAAGGAGACGTGAACTTATTGATTGTAATGGAATCCGAACCACATTTTTCGTTGAAATGTACCCTCAACGGGAATCAAACTGGGGACTTTAAACACCGTATAGGGTATTTTGTCCGAATACTCTGCTTTTGCAGTGGTATAATTGAGTATGTAAAAAAAAAAAAAAAAAAAAAAAGACCAGACGAGGAAGAGGGTGTTGGAAATTGGCTCTGTTAATTAATTTCTTAAAAGCAGCATTTAGAAACATGTATGCCTACAACAACAATAAAATTATATTATAGTAGCCTTTACCTAGGTGGGATTTCGCTCCCAGACCCCCAATTTGTTCGGAATACGGCCCTGTACAATGTAGAAAATGCTTCTACGTGTATTGTGGCACAATATTTTGCGTTCTCCCTTCTGTGTCTTTCATATACATATAATTGAATCGAGCTAAAACGCTGTCACGAAATTCAAACACCTCGCAAGGCATTTTAGTCAACCCTCACCTATTTTTTTTGCCTTTCTACTGTACGTTAAGTGGCAAAAAATGCTCAAATACATGTTTCATTATTTTAAATGAATAATCAAATTAGCAACTTTCATGTCTCTAGCCGTAAGGAATCCCGAAATATAGGCATCTTATAATAACAATAATAATAATAATAATAATAATAATAATAATAATAATAATAATAATAATAATAATAATAATAATAATAATAATACAAAACGCTGAAATATATATTGAATTGTTTTAAGTGAGAAGTCCATATATCTAATCCCATGTTTCTAACCTTCAAAGATTCTTAGATATTGATATCTTATTATGATAATTGCAATCCCCGCCCCCTTTTCTTTACACCTCTTTTCCCCATTTTACTGAAGTATCAAAAAATGTTGAAAAGCATTATTTTAAATGAGAAATCAAAATCAAAATTTCAGTTTTCTAACCTTAAGGGATTCGGAGAGATGATCATCTTATTAAAATAATTCCCACCCCATTCCCCCTTCCTTTCTTTGAATTTCCCAAAAATCCTTCCTTAGTGATACCTTAGATCGAAAATCTTATCTACTGTCCGAATTTCAAGTTTCTAGCTTAAGCGGTTTGGCCTGTGCGAAGATCAGGACGACTTCTTTATATATGATTACAATAACAGCTTGTAGCTTGTATTATTTCCTAAGAAAAGATGAAATGCCATTAAAAGTCACAATGAATGTTTCCGTGTTGAACCCCAAAAGTCACAGTTCTTTGTTGATGTAGTAGCTAGCGGACATACCTTTGATAATTGATGCATGAGGTTCTGTGGTTTGATACAAGGTAAGTGAACATAGAACGCACTGCAGTGGTTCAGATCCAACTTTAAACTCTAGTTCTCGTTCTGTAAAGCATCGCTTTTGACAAACGACATAAATACATATCAATCAATCAACCAACCGAAAAGTCTCCTTTTAGATTCAGAGAGCTTTTCGGTAAGGAGCGCTGAATATTCTATATTTCTCTTTATTCAAAGTAAATGTAATTGAAGATTCGGGTTTTGAATCACACATCATTTTTTTCTAGGATATAATTTTAAAATATACATTTTTAGTTCAAAGAGTGATCCATCTTTCCTTCTTCCTACAGCTGTTCGTTCAACGAATAAATCATTCTCGCTCGTTTGCGGCTTATGGTGACAGTCTCAAGGAACTAGGGACAGAAGTATTCACAATTTAAATATGTCTGTATTAAGTACCATACATTTTGATTAGACTCTGCTAGGCTTGTCACACAGATTGGATCGGCCAGATTGAAAAGACAATATTTTTATTTCCGAAAGTAAACTGGAAGTAAAATACCTTTGGGGGAGCGGTCGCCCCCTCCGCCCCCACGTGGTCGTGGATCCACCAATATACAGAAGAATAAATTAAACTTTTATCTTTGATGTTGTTTTGCAAGGGTGCCTTACGTAAAAGGCGCACTGTACTCTTCACGGTTTCTTTACCCACAGTAACAGTAAGTATTTATTGTATAGAACTGTGTCATACCGCAGAATAAATTAAACCGTTTATCTTTGATTTGGTTTCACAAGGGCGCCTTATATAAAGGGCGCATTGTACCTTTCACGGGTTCTTTACCAACAGTAATAGTATGCATTCATTGTACAGAACTATGCCATACAGAAGAATAAATAAAACCGTTTATCTTTGGTGAGGTTCCGCAAGGGCGCCTTATATAGAGGGCGCACTGTAACCTTCATGGGTTTTTTACCAACAGTAACAGTATGTATTCATTGTACAAAATTGTGCCATACAGAAGAATAAATAAAACTGTTTATTTTTGATGTAGTTCGCGAGGGCGTCTTATGTAAAGAACGCGCTGTATTCACCACCAGTTCTTTAGCAATAATAAATGTAAGAATTTATTAGATCTATATATATATATAAAAGTTGTACCTTTATTTATAATGAGATGTTTGGGAGGGCGCACCGGAACATGTCCCGGTGGGCCAGCACGGGCCTTCAAAGATCCAAATGTTTTAGGCTTCTATAATAGTAATAAATAATAACTTGGACGGGGCATGCACATCCACAGCACATTAGCACATTACATACTATGATCATGATATGATTTATTTCAAATAAATAGGTACAAAGTTGTCATCATAGGTATTCTGCCATTATTGGCAAGTCACTTGCCGCAACTGAGAAGCTTCCATGCTCCTTAGTCTTCACGTAAGGGATTGAAAATTTGACTTTTTTTCCAGAAAGATTTTATTTCGATAACTGCTTGGATGAGTATCATATCCAACAACATAGAAGGTTTTCAACGGACGTAAAGATCATAATGCAGTTTACAGCAATTTGATATCTCAAACTGATCTGGAGATGTGATACACATTGGTAAAGTTTGCAACACTGGTTAAAATTATGTAATTGCAAGAATTTATTGTAATTACAAGTACCAAAATCTGTTTCTGTAATGTTATAAAAGCAAAGAGAATCAAGATACATTACGAACAATCCCCAAATACGTCATTTTTAGGAGTATCACTATCAGTATTCACGTTTTTCATATCTCCTGAACGATTTGAGATATCAAATTGCTGTAACGGCTCCGAGAAGTTTACGTCTTTTGAGAATCACCTACGTGATTAGACGTTCTGTTTATGTAAGAAATTTTTCGAAAAAAGTCTAATTTTTAATTTCTTGTATTCATTCGAAATAAGCCATGGTCATAGTATTCGACACTAAGGTATTTCGGGTTTGCATTTCACTGTCCGTGTCACTTCTTTTCATAGACAGATCCAGGGGGGGAAAGGTTATTCACCTCCCTGAGTTTCACAATCACCAGTGCTGCAAAAGTCGGTGAGAGAGAAAACAGAATCTTTCACTACCTTCTTTCCTCACCGTTGAATTCGTCCTGAATCCGCCTCTGCTTTTATTAATACTATTATCAGGTTTCTAAAGTTTAGATGCTTGTCATATTGCAGCGTCCTTAATTTGCAACACTGAATAACAAATTTGTGTTGTAAGGTTTCGTTTAATATTTAGATTTGAGATATGTAATAACATGGCATAGTGGCGTTAAAAATATAACTTTATATTATGTTGGCAACACTATTAATTTGTTGGTACTGCAGAGTTTATTAGACAGAGTTCCCTTGTCGTTATTTGCATCTTACAAAATTCCAGCCATTTTTGTCAATTAGTTTCAAAATTACATGGGCGTATCAAGATAAATGGCCCATCTCAAATTTTTATACTATAAAGTGGAGAAGTTTCATATAATATAAGCCTAATTAATCATTTTTTTCTTTCTTTAAATGTAAAATCTCAAATGATTGTTGTGTTTTCTTCTTTTAAAGAGACTCAAAATATTTTTCAAGTGAAAAGAAAACATATAAATAGAAGATTCGCAATCTAGTTTTTATTTTAAGCTCAACACCTTGCAAATGTGTTCCGATGATGATGAGGATATTGGTTTTAGTTTAGCGTCCTACTCAGCTATAGAGACGTGAACTCAGCATAACATGAGATACAAACCACTTAAGCTCCAGGCTGGAATCGAACCCGGTCTCCCGAACCGAAAACGCATACGCTAAACATATAGTCACGAGGGACCTCGAATGGGGCTGCGTAACTAAGGGAGATGCTGATGAGCAAAATAATGGATGAAATGGTGCAACGCTATGAAATGAGGAAACGGGAGAACCCCGAGAAAACCCACGAGCACGGTGTTTGTCCACCACAAGGTCCACACGGTGCGAGCTGGGATCGAACCAGGGACCCCAAGCACCGGAGGTGAACTACCACTGAGCCACCGCGCCCCCATAGGAAATTGTTCAAGGTTATGTACATACAAAGCTCAAGCGACTGAGACATTTTCTCAGGTCAACATGTTCTCTCAAATTATGAAGTATTGACTGTATCCTATCGTCAACTTTCATATACATGGCTTTTCCGTTCTTTTGAGTAATGCTCAGCATTTCCATTCTTCTGAAAACATGATTACATATAGAATCTTCCCTCAATAGTCTTCACAAGATTGGAAATGTGCAGGGGTTCTGGATAATATTTTGTTTAAGCATTTGTGTCAGTCTTCTACTGCTTTATTTGTTCGATTCCTGTGACTGCTACAATTCCAACTTTCCGGAGAAAAATTTCGATTTTCCAGCCATTGCTCCGTAATCATTGAAGACATCGACTCTTCGTCCAATCGGACAGCCTCCATGTTGATCAACAAACCATCAGAAATATACTCTACGGGTACTAGTGCCAGTGTTGGACACATCCGGACGTGACTGCGAATCTCTTTAATCTTGAGATTAGGGATGGCCACATTTTTTCGAAAAATACTTTTTCGAAAACTGAAAACGAAAAACGAAATTTTATTCGAAAAACGAAAAATTTTTCGAAAAACGAAAAACGAAAAATTTTTCGAAAAACGAAAAATTTTTCGAAAAACGAAAAACAAAAAATTTTTCGAAAAACGAAAAACGAAAAATTTTTCGAAAAACGAAAAATTTTTCGAAAAACGAAAAACGAAAAATTTTTCGGAAAACGAAAAACGAAAAATTTTTCGAAAAACGAGAAACGAAAAATTTTTCGAAAAAACGAAAAACGAAAAATTTTTCGAAAAAGCGAAAAACGAAAAAACGAAAAATGAAATTTCCGAAAATCGAAAAACAGATTTTTCGAAAAAGGCCATCCCTACTCTGCACAAAGCATATTCCAAGCACCTGTTTCTTGCTAAAATCCCCTTGCCTAGCAACATCTATCCTTTTTTTTCCCTTCTTTAGACATATTTTAAGGCAAGTTGCCACGCTACATGATCTTGTAGCTGTCATTAAAAAAAAATCTTGAAAACCTACCATATTTCTCCATGTAAACATAGTCTTGAAAGGGTCATACAACATTTTTTTTTTTTTTTTCATCTTGCAAGGAGCTGAACCATGTGCAACTTTTTGGGTCGTCTTGCATGCTACCTGCTATCTCCCTCCCGCTGACATAAAGGAATAAACCAGTTTCATTGTTTCCGAAACAACGGATTCTTTTGGACAGGGAGGGGAAGTGCGCGAAAATACACGTTTTTAATGAGGAGGTTCACTATTTCTCCACTAGAGTGCAGTGCTGCATGGTTGGAGATATATTTCTTGCTTGTAGGAAGTTGTAACATGTAAACAGTAAATAGAAAGATCGGGTTGCAAGGTTTCTTTTATGACAGCTACAAGATTCATTTAAAATGGAAAAGTGGTCTTACTGATTCTGAAACAGCAGGTAGTTTATTGTTACGAAACGCACCCAATACGCTCGAACCGACGTATTCTGCGCGTTGTGATTAGCCATCCACATTTAAATACATGGTCAGCATAACGCGTTACGAACGCATGCTATAGCCGTGCACTTACACTCTACTTCACAATGATAATGGATCTTGTTTAGAGAACTGCTAGAGTTCCTCTGGTTATTTGTGTCGTATAAAAGCTCCCGTTGAGAAACCACAAAATATTATAGATACACGATTCTCCAAATGTGAAATTTCATGCCTCCCACAATATCTATAAAACCGGAACGCTATTCCCAATAAATTGCCTGGATATTCTTTGAACAGTCGTCTGACAACAGATGTAATCTTAAAATCGACATAGTTATTCTCTAGAGGGTTTTTTTCTTTCTCCCTTTTTAAATGGATGAACTGATGTCTGCCGATGAAATATACGTGGCCTGTTTCAATAAGTTGCAAAACGAACAGAAACAGCAAAGCGAAACAGCTCTTGGCTCAGGGCCAAAATCTTTTCCTCTTTCCTCCCCTTCCCCCTTTGCCCAGCCTCCAGCAACGATCTTTGGATGGAAGATACGCAGGGAGCCACAGAGCTTCATCTGGGCAGCATCTTCTCTATTCTCTTTCTCCTCAGATGACAATGTCTCGTTAGAACAAGAGAAACAGCTCCAATGCTCACTACAGCATAAAGACTTCATTATTTCCGGCTCTATTTACACAAATAAGCCATTATTCCTCATGGCATACTCACATAAACACATCTTACTCAGACGGAACTTCTGCATTTCATATCGTTGCTTTCGAAATGGAATTTCGATCGACCATTGAGATTAAATCCCCCCAAAAAATACACGCATCACTAACCAAATAGGTCATATATAAGTAATAATGCCATATTCATCCTAATGTTGCAGTAACTAACTCCCGACAGAAAATACAGTTTCTTTTAAAACAAGAAAAAATAATGACCGTAGATAATCTGTAGTTAGCAACAGGCAGTTTGAAATTACAGTAGCCCGATGTTTCATATTATTTGAGAGAACAATGAAAAAAGGAAGAAAGAAAGAAAGAAAAGAAAAGAAAACCAGAGCAAAACGTAAACTGTTCTTATGCAAAAGTACGGGACAAGAATAAACGTCCAAAAACGCCATTAGTTTTAATCACATTTTAGGTCCTTTATTATTGTCCCGTACTTTACTAAGACAAACACACTATCTGGGGGAGGGGAAGACGGAAGAAAGCGTCCTGAGGCCTGTATCTTAGAGAACACCATTCCAGCATTTGTCTGATGTAAATGAGGGAACACTTCCCTCCTGATGATGGCTGGCCATGTAATGTGTTACATCTTTTCGACTGCGTGACCTCTTCCGCCACTGGAAATTGAACCCGGGACCACGGTTAGAATGAAGAAATGAGACTAAAACAAAAACAAAGCACTGGGTGCTCTTCCTAAGGTTAAGGGCTGAAGGTTTTTTTTTATGGGTATTAGAGAAGTGGTTCTCTGGCTTCCAATTCTTTTATATACTTTCATTTTTTCCACTTTACTCCACCTGATGGAAGGCAATAATCTTCGAACCAGGGATCCTACGCACCAGATGTAAGCGCTCTACCACTGAGCCACCATGCCCCCCCCTCCAAACTATAATATAAATTTACATTACACTACAGTAGTTGCGTCTAAATCTTCGGTCTCTTGTAATTATAGATTAATAACGTTCTTAATTACAGGTTCTTTCTTTCTTTCTTTCTTTCTTCTTTTTTTTTTTTTACATTTAACGAATTTATTTGCTTATTTGATTTTTAATTTAGGGCCCCTTTCTGCAGTGAGGCTATATCAGACGTGGGTCTACAGCTTAATGTGGAATCCAAACCACATGAGCTCCTGCCGGGAATCGAACCCGGGTCTCTCACGCCAAAGGCACGTACGCTAACCCCTTAGCCACGAGGAAACTCCTTATTTATTTATTTACCGAGTTTGTCCACCAACTATCCTAAGCTCCATACCATATATTTTAAGTAATTATCCGAGGACTTCGTAATGTACAATGGTCTCGCAGATAGCGACACATCTATTAGCTTCAAGCAGGCAAGTAATAGTGCACGTAGTTACATCTATGAGCGTAAAGGTTTACTATTAGAGAGTAACGTGATGCACTAAGATGTTTGCCGTTTATTATGACGAATTTCCATTATGCCACTTGTCTTGCTAGAGCCAACATTATATATACTAGGGTGGGCCGAAAAGAAAATCTTTTTTGAATTTCGATTGGCCGAGTTGCGGAAAAGTTGCCTCGAAAAAATGAAATGAAATCTTTAAGTTTTACGTCCCACGATTATGCCGGTTAGGCTAAAGGAGACGGTGATGATGAGAGATGAGTGAAATGATGGAATGAAGAAAGTGGGAGGAAACGGGAGAACCCCGAGAAAACCCACGAGCATGGTGTTTGTCCATCACAAAGTCCACACGGCGCGAGCTGGGATCGAACCAAGGGCCCCAAGCACCGGAGGTGAACACTCTACCACTGAGCCACCGCGCCCCCAAGTTGCCTCGTGTTAGTGGTAGTCAACATAGAAAATTTGGATTTTTTGGGTCAACCCTTCCTTTGCCTTATGAGCGTTGAATTTTTTTTATAGCTGCGGCTATGCAACTCGCATGACACTACGAAGAAAATTGAGCTGCACAGCTATAACCTTTAGTTCTTTTTTACACTGAAGCTCTCTGGGGCTCAAAATAAAACGTAAGAGAAAAGCGAGATGCGATATTGTTTCAATCAATTCGACTTAAAACTGTATTCTTGTTTCAATTCATGTATATATACAGCGTTAAAAATATGTTGTCAATCTTACTTTGCACCTTTTTTCACGTACAGTATATCGTGAACAATTTCTTTTAGACCCTTTTATATTATAAGGAAAATTTTAATCAAGTAATCTGATATAAAGTAATTTTGAAATCGGCTGTGCTATAATAGAAAATATATATTTACCTACAACATTATAAACGACTTTAATAATACGTAAAGCATTGTTTTATAAGAAGTCGGAAACATTGTAATTTTGTACACAGTCCAATAACGATCAGCAATACCTTTTGGATATTTACCAAGCCATTTCAGAAGGTTTGTGTTCGTCAGTCCTCCTGAAGAAAAAGCCTGGAACAATTTGTCATATCCCGATAGTTGACGACAGCTTCTCGTATTCTCAGATTATATATTAGCACCGAAAATTCTGAAGCAGCATTTCGTTGGCTTGCACAGTATGTCAGCAAAGTATCTGCACGGGTTTGGTTTGAAATAAAGCGAAATTCTTCTCTCACCAACGGGACGCGACACTTGTAGCTACTCGCTCGATCTGCATTCTTTCTTCCAGAATAATTAAGAAGAATTATGTATACTCTGATTAGTTAAAACGCTTACTTGTTCATCCGGAAAACTTGTTGTTTGGCATCGATCATCGACAGGAGCCAGGACATTCGAGTTTTAGGATGGAGAAGAATCAAAAAGTGTTGGTATAGAAAGAGATTGAATTCGTTGTTCCGAAAGTAAATTTAGACACAAGTAAATATCATGAGATGATCGACTTGTTCTCAACCGACGTCATTGAGCCACCAATAACAAGAGAAGTTTCTTCGGGCCACATAGAAGAAAATATTAAAATGGCGGCTACAGTTTTTGAGGAAATTCGATGTTTTCCGTGCCATACGCAAGCGCTAGAGAGGATGACAAAAGTAGTTGCCGAAATGTCAGCATCAGTGTGTGGAGCGGCTTTATCAGGGTAGAATTAGAATTTCGAAAAATTGAAAAAGTTTGACTCCAAGCAGAACTATCAAATGTAAATGAGCAAAAAAAAAAAAAAAAAAAAAAAACCGGAAGCAAGTGGGTCTCGGCAGGTATAACTCGATTTGCAGCTATCTCATCGTGATGGGTTCTGAGGAGTTCTTCAGTGTATGTGCCGAAACGAGCTAAAAGCTGCAAGGGAAGGTTTACCAATAATTTTTCATGACTTACTGTATATTCGTATGTGCTTTGAAAACATCAATACAATTTATTCGTCTAATTGATTATAATTTTTAACCATATTGAAATAATATTGCATCTCACTTTTCTCTTGCGTTTTATTTCTAGCCTCAGAATGCTTCAGTGTGAAAAACAAGCAGAGTTATGTCTGCAGAACAATTGAATGAGTGAGTTGAAAAAGGTACACATTCCAGAAAATAGGCAAGCTAAACTGGGATGGTTATATTCATTTTATATGGACCTACACCGCTCGAAAGAAAGAAGGAACGCATTCATTAATTTTAGGTCCTCTTTACTGAAGTCTCCGGGAATGTATGAGAGAAAATCGAACATATTTCTGGAATGTGTTTCTTTTTCAATTCACCCATTCAATTTTCTTTGTACTGTCGTGAGGGTTGCATAGCTGCAGCTATAAAAATAATCAAGTACCATGAGGCAAAGGAAGAGTTTAACCAAAAAAAAAAAAAATCAAATTTTCTATGTTGACTACCACTAACACGAGACTACTTTTCCGCAACCCACCCAATCGAAATTCAGAAAAAAAATTCGGCCCACCCTAATATATACGTGGTCTGTACAACAACGCGAACTGAGCTAGTAGGGTGACCTTGGACTGAAGTTAGACACGGCGAAGGAGTTCGCAGTGAGTTAGACCATGACCATTTGCTGCTCTGTTGCCAAGGGACCCACTGGAGCGGCAGTAACAGCCAGATCGTCGGGGCGATAGTACATCCAGAAGTGGCATTGGTTTTGTACTATCCTGTGTTTGTTCGTGTCGACGATGGATATTAACGAACATAGAACAAGAATGAACATCACATTTTTGCTAACACTTGGAAAAGGCTCTCAGGAAATTAATGAAATATGGAAATAACGCACCGAAGAAAACAGCAAGTATAGGCAAGGCCAGGACGACCGTCGACCTAATGTGTTGAAGGCAACATTAAACGTGTTCAATCTCTTTGTGTTTTCCGATCGTCGATTAACTGTCCGCAAGGGCGCCGATTTCTCTGTAAATTTGGAGAGACCCATTCAGATGCAGAAGGCATATATATATATGAGGATTTTAAGACAAATTGCATTCAAATTATGCCAAATATTGTATATTCATAAATACAATATTGGGGCCCCCATGAGCTTTGGGGGGCCCGGGTCCCCCAGGATCGATGCCCTTGACTGTCCGGATGATTTCCGATCAACTGATCATCTGTGCACACGATTTTAAGAGAATATTTCAAGTTGAGAAAATAGTGTTCAAAAACTGTCCGAAAGTTGCTAACACCTAACCAAAAGCTACGATCGAACATAACGCTATATCACCCTCCCTACTCACCAAACTTTGCCTCCTGCAATGTCTTTCTCTTTCCTAAATGTAAAATGGAAACGAGGGAAGCGGCACCGAGACGACTTGGAGGCCACGTGAAACGAGAAGGCACCTGTAGAGCCTGACTTCTCAAGACTTCCACGAATGTTTCTAGGAACAGACACGAAGGTGGGACAAGTGTATTGCTACAAATGAGCAGGACTTTGAACAGGATAAAATTGACGTATTCTAATATTGTAAAATACAGTTTTTATGACATCAGTTCGCGTATTTATTGGACATATCACATATATAAAAAGTGGATCTGAAAAGGTAGGGGGACGCATGACGTCACACTGTCCTCCATGTCTATCTTTGCCCATTGTAATTTTTAGTAAATGGGATGACGCCATAGATATTTTTTGGAAGTGGGGTCTCCTCACTTTAACCCATATATATATATATTCACGGACTCTGTTCAACTCAATTTATTAAACTTTTGTCTGTGATTGCATTTTTGGTTCATTACTCTTCAAATGACTTTCAAAGAACAATGAAAACAATTGGAATTTCAAAACTCAATTGTGATTAATTAATGAATCTGTAAAAACTGCTATAATTCTATCTTTGAATTTGTTTCCAAATATTGAAATCATGTACACCTTGTCTCAAAAAGGTTGAGCGCATTCTTTATTGGTGTTTTGAGGCAAAAATTTTCTAAGTCCAGCTTCGGGTATCTTCGGGAAAAAGTAAGCCAGGTTCGAACCTCCAAGCCAGCCTTTGCAATCGGGAAAAAGTTTGCAGATGTGTTTTTCTTCTTTTAAATATAATAAGACTTATTACCAAGTGTTTAAAAAAGCAACATTGATTGAAATACTTAATGATACAATATTTCGAAACCTTTTATTAATATGAGCACATGCTTGTTTGTCATTTAGCTTTCTATACGTAATGGAACATTTAAATACGTTAATGAATCTTTCCATATGTAAAAGAATGCTCAAAGTTAAGAAATAGAACATAATTATCGCCTGAGTACTAAAATAAAAGTCAAAGTAGAACAGAAACAGCGTTTGTAATGGATATGAATGTCATAATTATCTTGAGATCCGTTATACATCGCTAGAAGCTTAGTTCTAGAAGTCCTTGTGTTAGCTCATTGGTAAGCTGTCGGATTTCAAATCATAAGGTTGTGAGTTCGAATCCCATCTGGGTCAATACATTTTTTAAAATTATATTTTCCGCAATGCATGAAAAATTATATAAAATAATTACATTAAAACACATAAGTTGTTTATATATAACATAATAATTGCAGAACATAGTAATTATTATGTTTAAAATATAACATCTGAGATAATTTTCACAGTAGGTCGGTATTATATATGAGGATGTAAATACAAGTTAAGAAACTCGTTGAATAGCAATAAATAAATCATGTAGTGTATTTATTTGCAGCTATTTGTCATATAGAGAGTAATTCTCAACATTCATAATATAGAATGTCATTTATGTTCTTGAAAAGTTATTCGATGCATAAACAGAGGGTATAAACAGAGAATCCAAAGTCGGAACGCTCGCAAAAAAATTCATGAACCCCAAAGGTCACGTGAGCAGACTGGAATTGTCCTTATGAAGCATGCCACAGCAGAAAGTCTTTACATAGATTTTCAATTCAATTCCTGATATATGCTTTTGCAATGTGGAAGTGGTGATGCCTTGAGTCGCCCTCTCTCGCTCGCTCACTCTCTCTTTATTTATACAGAATATAAAAGTGGATTTATGTGTGTGTTTCAACATAATTCTGATATATCTAGAGCAATTTTAACTATATTTCTTACAGTCTGGAAAAAGAGTACTGTCGGGATACATATCAAAAATGCTAGAAACGGGTCGATATTATTATTGAATCCATAGTTTCGTGGTCGCTTAGGTGAATAGCTCTACTTTCAATTCAAGTCCAATTAAGCTCCCATTAGCACCCAGGGTGGTTACGTAGCGACATAAAGATATCGAAATCAACCGATATTAGAATCGAATCATAAGTTTTCAGCGCCGCTAACAGTGCAGCCTTTCCCATTAGTCCACATTAGTCCCATTGCCAAGAGGGCAACATATTTGCAGAGTGCAAATTTTAAAACTTGAATAATATTTTAATTTTTTCCGTATGAAAAAGTTAAAAATCATGAGCAAATATACTATTTCACGAACAATCCTCTTTTACTATTCTAATATGTTTAATAATAGCGTAAGAAATGTAATAGTAATTCAGAACATGTTTCACAGTTGTTATTTTTTCTTACATAGTTGTAGCTGTAGCATGTAGTGAGTGGAATTTAACTGTAATAAATTCACTAATTAACCATATTCGAATTAAGTTTTATTTTTAAGTTCGGAATGAAGGGGCGGAGAAATATGGAGTTATTGGGGGCACCGAGCTTTTCTACATTTTACTTTCAAGATCTCCATTTTTCTTTTGTCATTTGTTCCTAATAAAAAAAGTTCAGTCACTTTTGGATTGTCATAGGATAGTAGGAGTTGGATTTTGGGATGCAGCCTGTGAAATTCTAGAGGAGCTAACTGCTTGAAAAAATATTTTTGAATCATCTGTAACATATGAAATAAGGATATGTATCATAAAAAATTGGAAGTAACTATGTCTGCGTAATCATCACGGTCAAATTGCAAAGTCAAATGAATTGACGTTTGGTATATAATCAGGCTCCAATCCCAACTGGGAAGTTATCATACGCGTGTCACTTTCATTATAATACATATCCTTAGGGGGAGTAGAAGTCCGAATTTTTGCGAAAAATTTAGTATCTCACAAGCCGTTCAACTGAGAGCTGAAGTTCAGCATATAACTCTTTATTAAAAATAAAGAGAATATGCCCTGGTATTTTTTAAAATTGTCTTTTATGAGCGGGGGGACGGGGGTGCATTTTCTATATATTGGAAATTGGTAGTAGGTTGATTTGTAAAAATAATCGAAAACGATTGATATTAGTTGAGAAAAAAATTGAGTAATGCAAACTAAAGTTCTTTTTGAATTTTATACCCACTGCTTTCTATTTATAATTGCTGAAGCTGGTGTTTAATATATGGAGCGTTCCGAGCATAAGGCAATCAAGCCATAAAGTTAGAGAAAAATGGCCATAAAATTTGTATTCTAAACTTAATTACATGGGCATTTCCAATTAGTACGGCATGCTTAATTATATAGAAAATTAGTTTCTCTCTCTCTCTCTCTCTCTCTTTTTTTTTTTTTTTTTTTTTTAACGTTGGTCTACTTTTCCTTGATTCGAAACTTTTAAATTTGACCCTATTTTCTACTGAAATGTGTCTGTAAGGCAACAAAGAAATAATTACATATGATAAATTTAAATTCATTTTAATTCGGAAGATGAGAAACACTTTGCCATTATATATCGTAAAGGTCAGACCCACCAGTATTGTAACAAAGAGGTGCTTGAGCCAATGACGGTAGAAATTCAAACTCCGATAAGTGATAATTTCACAGTCTTGTTTTATTACAACTGTAATCTCTTTAGTCAATGGAGAGGAGGACGTGGGTCATCGGTCAGAGTTGATGTCGATGGGTTTTGGTGGGTCGGAGTTGGTCGCAATGGTTCAGAGTGGTTCATAGTTGGTGGTGGGTCAGAGTGGATCACGATGGTTGATGGGTCAGAGTGGGCCAATGGGTCATTTGGGTGGTGGGTCATAGTGGGTCATGGTGGGTCGTGGATCAAATTTTCATTGACCCACACCATCTCTGGTTAAAATTGTACTAAAGATAAGAGGCACCGAAGATGCATGTCGGCTATTATGCTCAAATTTTGCGCATGGATAGTACTCCACCAGAAAGCAATAAATCTGAAACGGTTCACGGTATGACCTCCTAGAACTCGAGATGTAGGGGTTTGTCTGATTGGCTAAATTAAGACGTCAATGATTTATCCTTCAACAAGCAAGCTTTTTATGATCGTTTCCGTGGGGAAGTCAGAAGAACACGTGCCTAGTAATCGTAATATTGATAGTTCGCGTCCACCCCGGGGTATTTGTTTAGTGTTTTTTTGACTCACCTAAATATAAACAAATCACAGATATAGGCAATTTAACATATTTTGGGAGAGTAATTTTGTGGTTCGTTGGCGTTTCATCGCGTCTCTGCCAATGGTAGTAAAGTTTTCAAAATGGAACTGGTGCCACAGCTGATCGTCACTGCGGGGCCACCAATTTCTGGCGAGAGGTTAATAGTTGACCATCTGTAGTCCACCGACGCGTACAGCTTAGGGTAATGAACGATGTCCTTGCCTTGTAGACTTCATGACTACCGACGTCGGCAGTCAACTAGCTTTTAGTATTCCTTTACTAACCATCTATCGTTCATGTTTGTACACGGTGTTGTAATAATAATAATAATAATAATAATAATAATAATAATAATAATAATAATAATAATAATAATAATAATAATAATAATAATAATAATAATAATAATAATTATTATTATTATTATTATTATTATTATTATTATTATTATTATTTGTAGTAACAGTAGTATAATTGATGATAGAATAATTATTGTCTATGTATTGTCTAGGTAGGACTACACACAGGATTTGGCTCGTTTTGGTTCGACTTGACTCTAATCCGAGTCGAGTTGGAAGATATTTTTCGCGCCGAGTCCAAGAGTAGACCTCAAAGATGTCTGTTTCGAGTCGAGTCGAGTTTCAAAGAAAAGTCGTTCGTGCCCATCCCTACTAATGAGAGCTTAATCGGAGTTAAGCGAAATTGAAAGTCTCACTATTTATCTAAGCGACCCCGAAAACTATGAATCTAATATCGATCATTTTCTAGCAATCTTTTATATGTATCCCCCTCCCATTCACCATAGGTAACCCGACAGCACTCTTTTTGAAACTATAAGAAATGTGGTTAAAATTACTCTAGGCCAGTGGTTCTCAATCTAATTCCTATCACGATCCCCTTTTATCACACGCTCTTGCCAGCGACCCTTTTATAATTTGTTTTATAATAAGCTTGTGTGGGATTTTCAACATACCTATTTCTATAATAGTAGAATCCTTTTTTTTTTGTTTGTTTGTTTGTTTGTTTATAGTGAACAGTGCCATGGAAAATCATTGCCCGGGGCGAGAGTATAGTACGATGTCACCGTATATATGAGTGACGTCGACAGACTAGCTACGAAGCGCCACCATGGTTGGCACGAAGCTCAATAACATTTTCAAAATAAACCCTACCTTTCCTTAATTTTGAGCACATTTTATTACGTTTTTCCTTCTATTTTACACATGTGCACATGCACTTTCCTAACTTGAGTAACACACTTCCTCCGAAATGTGTGACCCCTCTTTTCGGCGCCCGGCACTGACAGTGGATACAGTAACTGTAATATCTATATTCCCAACGACGAAGGTGCTGGTTCAAGATGGATGTTAAACTCCTTCATTGAAGAGGCCATTAACGTATCCGATCTAAGCCCACAACTTCTTGACCAAATAATAGAATGATCATGCGACAAGTCTTTGCAACTGGTTTTCTGTAACGAAGACTTGGACAAGTTCTGCCTGATGAGGAGAGAAGAATATCCTGGTCTGGTGATTGCTGCTTTAAAAGTAATAATTCCATTTGCTATATCGTACTTGTGCGAAAGTGTTTTTTTTTTTTTTTTATGGTAAACATTAAAACAAAGATAAGAAATCGTTTATCAGTTGAAAACGGCTTGATAATATTCGTCATGAAGATTGAACCGGGCATTGCTGCACTAGTGAAATTACACCATGCTTAGGTATCTCATTAGGTTTTAATTTTAATTGTATTTCAATGTGCAGGTTTTGTTTCATGTCTATTTTTCTAGTATTTCTATATACAGTTCTCATTAGTTTTATATCATACCTCTTTGATTTAAATTCATTTTTAAACAACTTTACTAACTAACTAACTCTATGGCCTATGGAACCCGAAGGTTCAATGCCGCGTTTACAAAAGCTCTACACTGACTTCTATCCTTAGCCAATTGGATCCAGTTTCTACTTTGTATTCTTATCTCAGCGAGATCCATCTTAATATTGTCCTCCCATCTGCCCCTAGGTCTTCCTAATGGTCGTTTTCCGTTTGGTCTTCCAGTCAAGACTTTCAAAGCGTTTCTACTTTCTTCCATTCTAGCTACCTGACCTGCCCACCTAAGCCTCCTAGACTTGACGACCCTAACAATGTTGGGTAACCGTATAAATTATGTAGTTCCTCGTTATGAAGTTTCCGCCATTCCCCATTCCCGTTCCTCTTGGGTCCGAATATTCGTCTAAGGATCTTGTTCTCAAATATTTTATACTTTCACTCTATTTCTTCCCTCAGAGTAGGCGACCATGTTTCGCAACCATACAGAACAACAGGCATGATTATCGTTTTGTATATTTTAAGCTTCAAATTTCTCGACAAAATTCGCGACGACAAGAGACTTTGAACCGAATAGTAACACGAATTCTACACCCTTTGAAAATGTTCAGTAGACTTATTTTTTATTGTTCTTTACAGTGTGTATAAAAAATAAAAGTATGCCTATCAGAACAAAATTAAAAATAATATTTAAAAATAATTTCTGGTATTAGAGTCTAACTATATTTATCTCTTCCGCCTATCTTCGCGATCCCCTAGGGGCCGCGACTCCCAGGTTGAGAAACCCTGCTCTAGGCATACATGAGTTATGATGGAACATACATACATACACTTTTATATGTATAAATGCAGATAAGAGAGAGTTGAGAGAAAGCGATTAAGGAATTACCGCTCTCAATCTCTTCCCTTTACTTTTGCGATTCGTGAATTTCTTACGTGACAGTTTGGGGCTAGCTAGTTTTTTGTCTTGAACCACGATCCGATTTTCGATATGCTCTACCTAAATGCTGTAATGCGAATATTGAGAAGTTATCTGCGATGAAAGTAGCTGCAAATAAATAGATTACATAACTTATTTATTGCTATTACACGATTTTTTAAATTTGTATTCAATATTCACACATAACACACCGACGTTCTGTGAATACCTCAGATGTTATATTTTAAAGATAAGAATTACTTATGTCGTGAAATGATATGAATATATATATTCAACTCATATATACAACTGATGATATGAAAATATATATACAACTGATGAATTGTAAAGTAACTATTTTACATAATTTTCATGCATTGAGGAAAGTAGAATATCATAAAGGAATCTCACCTGAACGGGTATCGAACTCACGATTTAACGCTCGGTGGTGTACCACTGAGCTAACATGACCGCTTTTCGGAAGCTGCTTCTGAAATATAACTGAGCTCATACGTAAATGCTCTTTTCCGTATGAAAATCACAATGACGAAATTAGAGTGTGAATACATAGTCTCGAAATATTGTTTCATTAAGTATTTCAATCAATGTTACTTTTTTCTACACTTAATACCATTTCAACATGTCTTATTATATTTAACAGAAGGAAAAACATATCTGTACATCTTTTCCCGATTACTAAGGTTGGCTTTGGAGGTTCGAACCAGCAGCTTTAGTTTACTGTTTTCCGAAGACACCCGAAGTTGGACTTCGAAAGTGTTCGTCTCAAAACAGCTATAATCATATCGCTCAATCTGTTTGGTATATGGTATATGTTTTCATACGTGTAAAGTCAGTATAACAATTCATTCTTTAAACAGCTTTTCGCATGTATTAATATTCCTTTATAAAAACTGTTTTTATTATTATTATTATTACGGCGCACCATTTTCAGATTTCTTTCGCGAGTCGTTGACCAAGTCGTTCGCCACCAGCGTTGCCAGACTCACAGCTCGGAATTATTCCAAAACCTGATCGAACTTATGCTAGATTCGGTCAAATTATGCTAGATCCTCATAATTACTAATTCAGGAGTTAAAAAAAAAAAAAAAAACAAAGTTGAGATACGATAACGTAACTTAAAATACACAGAGAGCAAGAATGCATGGATAGAACTCAATACTTCACGCACCAAAATTTTAACTCAACTAAATTACTGCAGTCGTTGCCAAACTCAATGGCGTATATATCGTATAAATGAATGCAAGGTTTTTGTTTACATATTTTGAAAGAAAATTACTTCGCAGCATAAGCGGAGTTGGGAATCGTCTGCTGGGGGAGGGGCAGATTTTTGGTCGGTCTCGGAGCTGTCATTTCAGGAATAAATATGATCATGAAGTCAGAAGTAAAGATGGTTAAGTTGTCAAAAAGTTGGGGGGAGAATGGCCCCCATAGCTCCGCCCATGCCTCGGAGTTAAAGGATTAGAAAACCCTGGGTGGAGCCGCAAAAAAAAAAAAAAAAAAAAAAAAAAGCCCAAAGCCGTTCCGAACTTACTTAGGAAAATAAGACTGCCTGTATGGTTTACCGAGTGTATGAATCAATGGAAGAGAATACATTTCTGCCGTTCTTTTTCTTCCCACGACCAACTTCTCCAGGTTTTACGGCTTTTTGATAACTTGCTGAAATTATGCTAGATTTGGGCAGGATGCTAAAAGCAAGATGCTAGGTGCTAGAGACATGCAAATTATGCTAGATCTAGCATCATTATGCTAGATCTGGCAACGCTGTTCCCCACAATAGGCGTGTCGTGCAAGTAACCAATCACACGTCAGGTACTAGCTTTTACCTATTGCTTTCTTCTCACAGCTCAGAACATTGGTAACTATGGATAGACGTACAGCAGTAATTACTTTATGGGAGTTGGAAGGTTATTCTGCAACTGCAGCTAGCAGGCGAGTAGGTGTCCCGGCCTCTACAGGAAGGCAATGGATTCGGAAATATGGTGCTACAGGTCAGACTGGTAATTTACGTTCTCTTGGTCGTCCGCATGTGTCAACCGAAGCCCAAGATGCGAGATTAGTAAACGAAGCCCGGTTAGACCCACTAAGGACGTCTAGACAGATAAGGGAAGCTTCTCTCTTTCCTGGTAGTAAGCATACAGCTCTGCGAAGGCTTCGTCATGCTGGGTTACGTGACCGTGTTGCTGCCGTGAAGGAAAAACTCTCAGACGACCACAAAATTTACCGTCTCGCGTTTGCACAGGCGAATGTGGGTCTCAATTGGGAAAACGTAGTTTTCTCAGATGAATCCATATTCACAACATCAAAGGAGGGACGCCGTTTTGTGTATCGTCCGAGAGGCACCCGATATGACCATGGATATGTGGCTGCTTGCAATCGCAGTGGCCATGTATCTATTTTATGTTGGGGTTGGATTTCCAGTCGCGGAGCAGGACAGCTTCATAGAATTGCAGGACATCTGGACAATGCTCAGTACTTAGACATTATCAGTAATATCATGGTGCCATCTGTTTCAGCCTGATGGTGTAATTCAGTTCCAGCAATACCAGTCGCCAATACATAATTCCCGTGTGGTTCAGGAATGGTTCGCAGGGCACCCTGAGATTGATTTAATCGACTGGCCGCCTCGTGGAGCAGACCTCAATCTCATGGAAAATATGTGAGCAGAAGTGAAGCGTACTCTAAGGGAAAGTTGGCCTGAGGCAGATCCACCAAGAACTCAGGATGACCTGTGGCATCTTGTTTCCGAAGCATGGCTGGAGGTAGGGGAAGAAGATAGATTTGTCACCCATGTAATAGATTCCATGCCCAGAAGAATGGAGCGTGTAATAAATTCAGAAGGGTCTTGGACACAATATTAATGACTCCGCCTTAACTCCCGAAAACAGACCTTTTCAGGGCTACCTAAACGCTTCTGAAAATATTTCTAGAAGTAAACCACTCCTTGTATCCGATTTCTGTGCAATCCTACTAACAAAAGAATGATAATTAGCTGTAGGCTTTGAACTCAAGACCTCTTCAGTGGCAAGTCCGTACTCTACCAGTGAGCTAACATGAACACGCAAACCTAACCTGAAGAAACACGACTTTCAATGCTCATATACTTTGCAAATGTTGTATTCAACTTGGGATATTCTGCAACACACACACACACATAAACAAAGCGAAAGAGAGAGAGAGAGAGAGAGAGAGAGAGAGAGAGAGATGAATACACAAAAGCATATTCAACGTATTCGAATGAGACTCTAAGTAACGACATTCCGTTCTAAAGAGAATTTGTGTTTCTTCCCGTGACGTTAAGGGGATCGGGAAAAGCTATGTGTCTTGAAGCAGGATACGACTTTGGATACTCTGTTTATACACTTTCTATATCCGTAGGAATATACTGTATTTCACGAATATAAATAACATACTGTAATGAGAATATTGAGAAGTTAAATCTGTATGACAAATAGCTGCAAATAAATACACTACATAACTTATTTATTGCTATTAAACGATTTTCCTAACTTGTATTTAACATTCTCATATATAATAACGACCTACTGTGAAAATTATCTCAGATGTTATATTTTAAACATAATAATTACTATGTTCTGCAATTATTATGTTATATATAAACAACTTATGTATTTTAATGTAATTATTTTATATAATTTTTCATGCATTGCGGAAAATATAATTTAAAAAAAAGTATTGACCCAGATAGGATTCGAACTCACAACCTTATGATTTGAAATCCGACAGCTTACCAATGAGCTAACACAGGGACTTCTAGAACTAAGCTTCTAGCGATGTATAACGGATCTCAAGATAATTATGACATTCATATCCATTACAAACGCTGTTTCTGTTCTACTTTGACTTTTATTTTAGTACTCAGGCGATAATTATGTTCTATTTCTTAACTTTGAGCATTCTTTTACATATGGAAAGATTCATTAACGTATTTAAATGCTCCATTACGTATAGAGAGCTAAATGACAAACAAGCATGTGCAAGGTTTCGAAATATTGTATCATTAAGTATTTCAATCAATGTTGCTTTTTTAAACACTTGGTAACAAGTCTTATTATATTTAAAAGAAGAAAAACACATCTGCAAACTTTTTCCCGATTGCAAAGGCTGGCTTGGAGGTTCGAACCTGGCTTACTTTTTCCCGAAGATACCCGAAGCTGGACTTAGAAAATTTTTGCCTCAAAACACCAATAAAGAATGCGCTCAACCTTTTTGAGACAAGGTGTACCTTACTCAAGTCATTTTGTAAGTTTATGCGTTGACCAATATGATGAAAAAAGTATATTCATAAGTACAGTACAGCTCACAGATGACGAGAAGAACCCTAGCAGATGTAGGTATGGGCTCTCCCGCTTTTCGCACGGGGGTTTCAAATGACACCACGGAATAGCACACAGACAACTACCCAGAGTAACAGATGACATCTAAGTATAGACCACACCTCAAAAACCGAAAATGGACTTGACCGTGTCGTTGACCTTTACCCGTTACCCTAATTTTATGATTCTTCTCGTCATCTGTGAGCTGTACATGTAGCTCCTATTTCACCACGAGCACAGAAGTCCATGACCTCAGCACTAGTCGAAAGTCAAAACTACTTCGCTTTTCTAAGTTGGAAGTAGCTGCGACGAAACTTTCAAAAACATCGTTATCAACATTTTCGAGCCAATCTCACCATTATAAAACACAGGTAATTATACAATCTCACTATTGTATAATCTGCTAAATTTTCCTGCATTAAAATCATTCCTCCGAAACCCTATTCTTTCATTGCACCATAAACAGAATGTTCATGAATAGTGATGTAAGAATTATCGGTGTCTACATTTCTGAGAAAAAGTTAGTTATTGCTATAACTACGACACCTCTCGCGTACGGCCCGTTCTACGTTAATCATACATAACACATAGCATACCCGCATGGTGGAGGCGCCGGGTAAGGATCCCGGAACATCTCGGATATCCATTTAATGTTATGTTTCTATCGAATTGCAATATGGAAGGAATAACGTCATTGCCTTCCCGAGAAAAGTTGTAGTGACGTTTATGTGGAGTTGCCAGCCTGATTACTCGTGGCTCGCTGAGCGCAGTAGACGGTTGAGGTTGAGTGATCTTGCTATGTGTAAGTTAGGCAAATCTGAAGGGTGGTGATTGGCTATCCTCTCACCACACTCCCAGTGACGAGCAGGTACAAGCGCGGGAAGCCAACGATGTTATACCTTCTGGACTATAGCCACTATCTATGGAAGTACGAAGTTAATTATTTGTGAATAAATTATTTGTATTTAAGAATTATTCCAAAAAGCATTAAAATAAAATATTAGGTTATTTTACACTTTACATTAATTTTACTATTTCATAATAGAAAACATACATATTCATTTTAGCAGGTACTCACGTAGTGCAGATATATATAATTCGACAATGATCCTAGACGTAGAAAAGTACTTACCTGAAAAGAGAGAAATATAATTATAAGGTTAGACAAGAATAATCAATGGAGTTTATTATAACATACTAGATAAAATATTTATTACTCTTAGTGTACAATAATCAATGCAATCATATACTGTACTAGTGCACGAATATGAGAATATTAAATACTGAATGTAAGTATGAATGGAATTTTAATATACTAAATATAATTCAGTGAATAAATAATATAACAATAATATAATAATAATATACGGTTGCTTAAGATAATGATTCAATATAGTAATAAATATAGACACGAAGCAAGAATTAAGACTACTCAAAGAGAGTCGTAAATATGCGTTTGTTACTTTAAAAAAAAAAACTTATTGAGTAAAAGAAAACAATTCTAAGAATTAAAAGGTATTCCCAAATTGCTGCACAGTTGATTAAAAGAAGACATGAATTTATTACAGTGTAGCGCAAAGCGCCAACTCGGGATGATATATCGCAGTTGGATTTTAATATAAAGATAACCAAGAAAGTTCTGTCGCTTTTTCACCCATCACCTTCAAACTCATATGTCACCTACGTCATACCTGGAAGATCAAAAATAGTCCCCATCAGCATCGATGACCTTCTGCCAACGTTCTGGAAGGCCATGGATTCCACCGCGGTAGAACTTGGTGGGCCGTGAAGCGAAGAAGGTATCAAGTGTATTTTGCACCTCTACTTGAGATTTGAACTGGCATTCTCTAAGGTGACTGTCCAAGGAATGGAGCACATGATAATAGAACGGTGCAATGTCCGGAGAGTATGGCAGTTCCAATAGTGTTTCCTATCCAAGGCGTAGAATGGTGTCCCGGTCATCCTAGCCACGTGGGATTTAGTGTTATCCTGTAACAGGAGGACCCCTTTGCAATTTAGAAGTGCTGGCTCCTGAGTTTTGACTTTTTCTTGAACACGGCTCAACTGCTGACAGTGCACACCTGCAGTGATGCTCTGACCAGCTGGTAGCAGTTTCCAATGCACGATGCCGCGAGCAGTCCACCAAACACAGAGGAGGACCATCTTCTGGTTCAGTGCCGGTTTCGACTGTTTTGGAACCGGTTCATGGGATGCTAACCACTGATGACGGCGCCGTGGTGCTTCGTACAGGACCCACTTCTCATCACATGTCAACACCCTCTCCAGAAATGCTCCTTCCTCAGACGAGGCAGTAAGGAAACACAGGTGTCCGCTCGCGTTGCCTTCTGGCCCGGAGTCAAATCATGTGGGACTCATCGACCCAACTTGTAGTGCTTCGCAAGTTGATAGAGGTGCTACCGAATGGTTTCTCCACTCACACTGAATTACAGTCCCAGTGTCTCAGTGTCTCACATGTCTGGCCAGTGTTCGCCTCAACTGCTGCTTGAAGATCTTCATTTTGTACATGTGTTGGTCTTCCGGTACGTGGTGTGTCTTCGAATGTTTTGTCACCGTCCGTAAACTTGTTAAACCACCGCTGCACTGCCCGTGTCCTCACGACACCCTCACCAAAGACCTTGCATATCTTCAGCCCCGCTGCAGCGCCGTTTGACCCCAGTTTGAACTCGTACAGCACACACACCCTTATGACGCTCTGTGGAGGTCCCACGTTTACTCTGTCTTCACGCAAGTTCACGGTGTACCTGAACTACCGCAACCAGGTAGTAGTTGAATATACCCACACCAACAACTGACCTTTGCTTTATCTCCATTCGCACTCACGATGTGAGGGCCAATTGGACACAGATCTCCACAAAAAGCGACAGAACTTTATTGGTTAACTTTACAGTATTAATGTAATAGATCAGACTTGATTTTGCAGTTAATAAGTCACTACTTTTTATGATCTTGACAGATATATTTTCACGATTATAGATAATATTTTACTCCTGAATAGACTTACAGCGCTCAAATATAACAAAGATATGCCATACTATGACAAATAATCTCCTAGAATAGAGATTATTAATTATTTAATAAATATGACAATTTTAACGGTATCAAAGCTATGACAAGTTCATAATTACTATGATAGATACATTAGTAGATTATGATTGAAATACTAGAACATGACTACTTAATCTATTCTTGATATTTAAGCCAAATAATGAATTAAGATAGTGACTACTATTTAGACAAAATAGAATAAGTACGGAATTGGATGATATTCCACTTAAATTTGACAAACTCCATTTATCTATTGGATAAGTCAGCGGATGGTTTGTTAAATCTTCAAATAAACTCGACTGTAAGAGCATTAGAACCTCAAATTCGAATATTACGCTTACTATAATTGTCACACTAGCATTACTAGTAGTTCTTATACTGGGTTCTATTCTGACGTATGCCAAGGTAGTGAAATTGTTAAATAAATATAAGGTCAAACACGAAAACTAAGCATTAATCACTATCGGGTAGACTTATTATATTATTCAGTAGAGAATGAAAAGAAGATATTTATCTTTCTAGTTTGTTTTAATCCGAACGAATGAAAATGTACTTTTTTAAAAAAATCATTCTGGTGTTATGGTTTGGACTGCAAGTCAGTCCGCAGTTTTCTATGCACCAAAGGCTTCAAGAGAAAGAGGAAATGCCTTTGTTTTTAGGTGTCCTGAAAACCGTAACGCCCGAATGAACGCGATTTATATAGTAATCTTGGATTGTTAAGGAGAAAAAAAAGATACAACTATACAACGCTATTCTCCACACTAATACCATGTGTTTCTCATAAAATAACCAATTTAATAAATTATTAAATCGTCCTTATTGTCTTTCTGTTTGAAACTCAACATTAAAAATAAATAAATATACATATATAATATTGTGCGAGAAATTATCCCGGCATGTTTTGTGAAAAAATATTCTGCTTTGTCATTTGTAATCTTTGCTGAATTTCTAATGATAGTTCGATTTCTCGATTTACAGTGCAATATTAACTTTCATAATTATAATAATAACAGAAGAAGTGTCGAATACTTTTGTAATTTCGTAGTTGTAAATCGTTTCCCGATTTATTATCCTACTCTTTATTTTGATAATATTTAATGTTTCATATGGTACGCATCGCGTTTCACACCACTCATCCTATCTCCCACGCATTACGAACCGGAGAATGTGTAAAATCTTGATTTCGAGACAAATGACGCTTAAAGTCGTAACTTTTGTATTATTACTGAAAAAATATTAGATATAAACTTAATGGAAGCTTCATACGTTATCAAAACAAAGTACAAGCTAGTCCAACATAAACAGCAACACAAAAGTGGCAAAATTTTGCCCATTCGCCGGTACCTGACGCATAGGAGTTGGGGTATTCGCCAGTTTGTAAGAACATTGACGCAAATGCAAAGATGCAAAATTAAGAAGCCGGAGGAAAGAATTAACGAAAACATCTACAACAGACATTTAACTGAGCCACAGGCAACAAAAATGGACCACCACACCTATACTGTGCTGTTTTAGTGTCCCAGCTAAGTTGGTCATAAGGTGAGGATACAACAACTAGGTCGCACGAAACTCAAAAAACATTTTAATCAGCAATAGTTACCCCATTCCTATTTTAATTACTAAAAATTAAAATATTCCCTAATGAGTCTCTACTTAATACGATCATGAAATTTCATACATAAATGAGCGGATACTTAATTACTGATAACAATTACTGAACTCTTATTAGCCATTAATTAGTGACAGAACAAGCCAAAAGGACACCACAGCTTTTTTTTTGTTACGCTCTCTACTTCTTTATCTGAATCTTCTTAATATCATAGTAACAGTGAACATGATAGTTTCAGAGTGTACGCTCTATAATATTTATAAAAAGCTATTGCCTTAACTCATAGTCCTTTGCAGAGTGCAAAAAAGTTTGTGTCCTCATAATTTTAAAGTCACATTTGCACTCTCAGATTTCTGGGGAAAATGGAAGACCTACAAGTATTTACTTGTTTATTTAACAGTTAATAGCTCACTTTATAAAGTTGTTCATTGTTCTTGCATTATTCAATTTTTAAATACACTACAATGATATTAATAAATTTATATTCCCGAGGAAACAGCTGCTTGACATAAGGTAAAACTGACCACCCACTAGAAGAAGAAAAATTAGATTCAAACTAGTGCTGTTACAATTATTCCAATATTCGCTCTTCCAATAACTATTTGAATAACTTTTCAGCTGATGTTCTAATATCCAACTATTTGTTTTCAATAGTCACATAATTAATCGTTACTCGAATAATGCATATTATTCGAATACGGAATAATCAAAGAAACCATTATTCTGATATTTCAAGAATAAATTATTTGAATTTTAGCAGCACAAGTTCAAATTATGCCGTTGCCGGGACAATTCCTGGACATGAGTCCTATAGAAATGTACTTCTACAACCAATATCGCACACATGGTCACATAAACCCGCAAACAAAACAACAGTTATTTCAGGCACTCTGTAACGAATGGTACCAAACCGACATAAGTTGTTATCAATACCTTAGTGCAGTGGCGTATTTAGGGGGGCTTCCGGGCTTAAGCCCCCGAAATCTTACTTACTATAGTAAAGTATATGAAATATGTTGCAGAATTTTCACATTTTCAGGCAAAGCGCCCCACCCCGAAAATTAGCAAAGCCCTCCCCGAAACAAAATTGTAAATACGCCACTGCCTTAGTGGATACTATGTCACGAAGGGTTGAAGCTTTATGTCCTGTTATACGTAGTAGCTTCACTCAAAATAACTTTGTTTCCTTTCAAACGAATGCTGCCCTACAAGAGTGGGTTCTTTGAAATTCCTTCCCAACTAGTGTTTCCCATGAGACGAGGAATGTGTCGTTATCATCTCGAGTCTCGTCTCGAAAACAAAGAGACTCATCTCCCTTCACCTAAAAGGCACATAAGCGCGGGACGTTTAAAACTGAAAGATTACATTTTCATTTCATTTCGAAAACAAAGACGACACTCGAGACGAGAAGTACATTTTTCAATTCCAAAAGAGAGGAGAAAGCTAATAATTCTTGTGTCGCTTTCGAAATGAGACGTGAAATTTTTCAAGTCAAGTGGGTAACACTAGTTCAGCCAAGTCTTAGATGATGGTGATTATTATTATTATTATTATTATTATTATTATTATTATTATTATTATTATTATTATTAAGTATCGTCGCTACGCCTCGAAGAACGCTATGTGACACTTTTGTCGAAAATGAGTTATGCCATGCAAATAAACCAGAAAGTTGTCAGGAAGCGTCTCTTATAATGACATAAGTTAATATTCCATTGTTTCTCCACAACAATGGAAAATTATAGATTGAAATTAAAGGCTTCTGGATCTCATCACGTACGTATTGATTAATGTATACAAATCCTCTATGTGCTTATAAAGGCGCAAAAGGCCCTACGTAAACACAAAAATAGTAACATACTACTGTTGAAGAAGCTGCAGTAATGTGCAGTGCATAATATACGCAGAATCAATTTTGTTACATTTTTCCAGGTGTATTTGGCAAAATTTTTAAGAGTTCAGAATGTTTTGTGCTTCTCCTGAAAAGTTGTGGTTTTAACACATAGCGGTTCTTAGAGGCGCAGCGACGGTATTCTGCCTTTCGGCAGGTCCTGGAACTAATGAGCTCTCTTTAAATTTCAGATTTGGGCCTGGAAATGTCTCTTCCACGTTTCTTGATCATCAGCTTCCTCTTTAAACTTCTAATATTTTCTTCTATTTTTCAAATCATGAATCAGTTGTGTTTTTCTTCTTTCTATTCTTCGCTTTCCTTCCATCTTTCTTTCTATGGCTTATGAAAAAGACAATTTCTTCGCAAGATGTATTCAATCCATTTGGCCTTACTACGAAGGATGTTGTCTAGAAGTGCCCTCTTCTCTCTTATCCGTTTTAAAACATTTTCGTTTGTTACTCTCTCTGTCTATTTTATCTTAGATCTCAAACACTATTTTAGTATAACATGATTGACAGTATAAGAACTATAAACTGACGGAATGGTTGTAAGAACATATTAAAGACCATTTATTAACTTTAAAAATTATGGTTTAAATGTTGTTATATCACACCTTTTGTGGACCTCCCGTACCGCAGAAGAATTTTAACAACTTTTAGATTAAATTAAGAAAAAGATCAGAGCATAAAAATCAGAACATAAATTTACAAAACGGGACAAGAAAAAAAATTCGAAAGGGGACGAGAATATACTTTCCGAGAATCAAGAGGAGACGAGAATTCGATAAAAAAGAAAAATGAAAAGAAATCTTTGAGTTTTACGTCCCACGCTTATGCCAGTTCCGCTAAAGGAGACGGTGATGATGAGAAATGAATGAAAGGGTGGAATGAAGAAAGTGGGAGGAAAAGGGAGAACCCCGAGAAAATCCACGTTCACGGTGTTTGTCTAGCACAAAGTCCACACGGGGCGAGTTGGGATCGAACCAGTGACCCCAAGCACCGGAAGTTAACGCTCTACCACTGAGCCACCGCGCTCCCTCGATAAAAAAGATTTACCTGACGAGATTTCTCGTCTCGTCTCGTGGCCAAACACTAGTCCAAACTATTTTTTCTCACTCTCAAAATTTACATTTTACTTCATGATACTAGTTAAGCAATAAAACCAACCTTAGATATTGGAGTGACCTTAAATCTAATCACTATTTCCAGAGCATACCAAAGCAAAATCAAGAGGCAAAGTCACAGTACGGTTACTATACTCACGTATGAAGCGCAGCTTCGATTTGCATCATAAATTCGGCAGATTCAAACTATTCTACAAACCAAGTAAATGAATTCAAAGTTTATAAATGTCTTTCCTCATTCGTTCCGCGCCTTTAACTTTGATTTTCTTCTGGGGGGGGGGCAAGCATTAATACGTGTATTTGGGCTTCCTACAAAAGTTGTTTTTCTAATTTTTGGGACCCTTCTTTCCATTTTCTCTTACTCTTTATGGGCCCCCCTGCACGGCAAGGTCTACGGAGCCGTTAGTTTCGTTCCTGGGCCCGTTCCATGCACAGAAGATTATTTAAGGAGAAAATATTGACAAATTTCAAAGCCATCCGAATAAATATTATTTCTAGGGCCCCTAATAGTACACGTTTATTACTGAAATGGGCCCACGAGTCATTTTTGTTTTATTGTCCGTTTGTGTGATGTTTTGTTGATGTAATGTAGTGTACTTGTTTGATTCTTCATTTATAATTTCACGTTCTTATTGTATATGGAGTAAGAAAATTTTGTCTTAAAATGGGTTCCCCTAGAACGGCCGTGAGCTTCCCTGCGGGAACAGTTGCCCCCTGCTCTCCACAAATTACGGCCCTGCATTCGTTCATTGATACAAATACCCAATGCTATTTTAAAAACTGATCGTCTTTGATACGTTTCATTATATTTAAACATACACATCCCCCTTTTAATGATGACCGATTCAACTGTTTTGTAATATGTAAAACTTTGTCAGACAATCAATGTGGCGTGACACAATGTTACACGTGGTGTTTTACAAACGTCAATATTATTTAAGTTTATTACAGAAACGGTAATAGCCCTCCTCAGGTCATAAAACAGTAAATGCAAAAGTACAAGTTATCGATTTGATCACTATTTGTATTGTATAGATTTTGCATACAAAAATAAAATGAAATTACATATTTAATTTAAGATCTCATCATTATGACCTTTAGCCTAAAAGAGACAAATGATTTATACAAGTGAATGGTTATAAAAGACCAGATGGAATCCTGTATGAAATGCAAGAACCCCGAGAAACCCCACGGACACAATTTTGTCCTGGTTTTGGATATGTAATAAATGTTGTGCACTTAACAAATTCTGTAAATATACCAAGTCTTCTATGGCCGTTTTAGCTGATACTTATTAATAACGAAGTATGATTGGAAATCCGTGTAGTCGTTTTCAAGAAAATAGTAGCAGCTTATTTTTACCCTAAGTACGCGAAAGCTATCTTTACTTGCGAATGTAGAGGAAACTTTTGAAAACTTTTCTGGTGAATCCCGTATAAAAACGTTATCCTGATCACAACATGTTGAATGGTATGGCCTCCAGATCTCTGCATACGTACAGAAACAGTAACAGAAACAGAAAATTTATAATTAAGGACGCCCCTCAGGAAAGCCCGCGTCCTGGACAGTGAGTAAGGCATCAACCAACATTCTACATGCCTCTCCTCCATGCTGTTAGTAGCCTATAGCATTTGTCGTTGGGGGTGTGTGTACCGCGGCCTCTATCTTAAACGGAAGACATTTACACGCGAATCTGTTATTATGTGTAGATAGAAAGAAAGAAGGGTAAAATAGATGATAGGAAAGCGCGAGAGAAGGTTTATTATGTTTTGAGAGAGGGACAAAAAACCTGGAAACCAGGAAAAAACCCCCTATATCGGTCATGCTGCATGCATAAGTATTTACATGGCAAAACCACATAAGAAGGGTGGTGAAAATCCATGTAAAAATGTCTGTATTAATAAATTAATAAATTATGATTTTAATTTAAATTACAAAAACCTATCTGTATATGTTAAGCTATCTGTGTTGTCTGTATTTGGGAGGTGTTTTGTTAGTGGGGGATATCTGTTATTTTTTTTAACATGCAATTTTCCGTATCATGGGCCATAGTCTGTGCTTGAGTCATCATCGGTTTGCAGGTTGCAGCTACGCCCTCCTCTGTGTTTCTTCTTCGCTGCTTCTACTGCGTGTAGTTTGAGGATGTGCTTCCGGACTGCTTTGGATTTCATTGTTGAGTGCGGCTACTTTCTCCTTGATTTTTTGTGCATATGTTGGCTTCGTGATGTGAAGGTGTCCTGTTGTTGTAGTAAGAGCGTTAATTGTTTTTCCAAAAACTTTTTTGGTGGCTATCTGTATTGCGCTTAACATCCTATGGTGTTCCTTCTGTGGGCTTGAGATGGTCAATACTGTTGTAAGCCAGGTTATTATTTGGTTGGTTGCTACTTCAATTGCTTCTTTTAGGTTTTCTGTTGTTGCGTCTGATTGTTCTGGTTCTATAGCTGGTGGGATCTGATGTTGGCTGCGCTGGTCCTGAGAAGGGCCAGTGGGCCTGTCTGGTCGTGCTTCTGTTTCAAAGATATGCAAATAGATGGTTTATATACGAGGGCCATCCCGAAAGTTGTACCCGTTTGCGCCGCATGAAGTGCTGACGACTCGGGGAGCCGCTGGGCAAGGTCAGACCGCGTCAGTGGCTTGTCTGCCTGCTCTGTGCGAGGTTGCGTGACGCTAACAGTGTCTGTGTTGTGTCTGTGCTCGTTTATAATGATTAAATGAATTGAGAACCCCGCCAGTTGTGAAGTGAGGGCCGTGATTAAATTTCTTAATGCACGAAACGTTCGACCTTGTGAAATTCATCGCCAATTAAAGGAGGTGTATGGAGACAATGTGATGAACGAGTCGTCTGTTCGGCACTGGTGTCGCAACTTCAACCTGGGGAGGGGGAGTACACACGACGAGGAGCGTTCAGGGAGACCATCTGTCATTACAGACGAACTGCTGAGGTCAGTAGACGAATGCGTGAGGAACGATCGGCGCGTTACAGTTGAACTCTGTGAACATTTTCCCATTTTCATCTCTTTACGAAGCTTAAAGACTTTCTGGCGGGAAAAAGATTTGACAGCGATGAAGAACTTAAACGAGTCGTGACTACGTATCTCAATACGCTGGCGGCGGAGGACTATGACGCTGGATTACAAAAACTCGTCACACGGTATGACAAATGCCTCAATTTGCTTGGTGATTATGTGGAGAAGTAGTGTAAAGCATGCTCTTTCCAATAAAAATGTGTATATTTGTTAATATGTACTACTGTGTCTTTATTGCACAAACGGGTACCGCTTTCCGGATGGCCCTCGTATATAATGGCGCTCACGGACTAGAGAGCAAGTCAAAATAAAGCGAAAGAGTCGTGAATTGCACTATGTGGCAACGTTGCAAATGAATCTAGAGTGGATCTAAGAATCCATCAAACAGGTATATCGATTCTTTCCAGATGGCAATTAAGATTGATAGTCGTTGACACTAGCACCACCTATTAGTGTAATAATCGATATAACTATTTGATGAATTCGTAGAATAATCCTAATGGTTTCAAGTTAATCTACGACATTGCTACATAGTGAAAGTTTTCATTCCTTATAACGGCTGAAGGAGACTCCGTTATACAGCATTTTCGTTTTATTTTTACCTGTAGAATAGTGCTCTGTTGCCCTTAGGCGCCATTTTTAAAACACCCATCACTTCTTTGACATGTGAAGGCCAGAGAAACTATATAAATCCTTTGAAATTTTGATTGATTACAGGCTTTCCTTCACCCTATACTCACTCGAAGGTGATAAATAATGATAAATTACGAATAACCGCTGAATATACTAGATATATAATTTAGGTCTAAAAGGACATACAAAATGTGCGCTTGAAAACTTACACAATACATTTACTACAACATACGTCAATGCAACATAATCAGATAAAGTTGCATACAAAGCATATTCAAAAGCATAACTTATCTGATTAAAAACTTACGCAAACATGCAGTTTAAAACGTATTCCTTATTAGTATGGAAATCTGCAGCTTCTATGTTAAACACACTATTGTGCGCGATAAAGCAAAGCTCCATTCGCACTTTTAAAAGCAATTCATTATGAACCGGGTTCTTGCTTAGCTATAATTCGCGTGAGGACATAGTTTATGGAAAGACCAAATAAACACGATACACAGAATAAGGTGACATTCAGGCAATATCATTGCATGAGGCGAGAGCTTCGAAATCCTTTACAAGGCAAGAAATCTTTTACTTGGTTACTTGATTGATGGTTCAATGCCATCCATTACATATTTGACGCAATTTCCGGAGCTGTGAAACCACAAAGTGATTCATCATGCAGTAAAGCGTGTTGGTTAACGTTTTGAAATACCGGGTGTATCAAATGTCCGGGGTCATAGGTCAACCGGGGAAATCAGGGAAAATAACTTCAATGTTGGGATAAACATTTTTGCTTTGTTGATCATAAAGAAGAAATTCATTTTACATGCCATACTTTTTTTTAACAAAAGATAGACTGACCAAAGCTTAAAACCCACTTTATTTTAAATTATAATTTTAAATAAATAAATAAAGTGGGTTTTAAGCTTTGGTCAGTCTATCTTTTGTTAAAACAATCAATCCAAAGCCATGAATAGTCTTACTATGCCATACTTATAACACATATCATATCATTACTTAATCACATACATACACTTTTTCTAATTAAAAAAAAAGTTTTTAAAAATGTACAAAAAGTGCAATTACACATGTATCGAAACGTGGTCCTTTTACTATTAACATAAGCGGTACTTCAAGGACTCCAGCTTTGAGGTTAAGTTTGAAAATAGTTCAGCACTCTCAAATTGATATAAAAAGCGCAATCACAGAAACTTATATGGAAGCGTGGGCATTTTTTACTGTAGTGGCCGCCACGACTCGTGAAGCTTGGACTTTACACCAATCATAGAACTGCTTTTCCTCACGTGTGATGCATCGGAAGAATTTTGGAAGATTCTTGGAGCTGCCTTCCGAACGCACACTCGAAAGAACGTCGAACAACAAAAGTGCACCACTAAGGTTGCCAAACTTTAAAAAAGCATGACAAACAAGCGACAAAAAAAAAAAAGCACTTAAAGAACTACAACGGGAACACTAAAAAATTATTCGAATTAAACGACAACAATAATAGCAAAAATATAAAACAATGGCAACAAGAATGACAATAAAACGGAATTTAGCGGCAATCCAACAACACTGCATTCTCAGAAGATGTTCTCCGTATAGCGTGAGAAACGACACTGGCAAAAATTTCATGGATAGGGTTTGACGACCGGGACACACCCTAGCGTTCTTCTCGACGCTGAAATTGGGAAATCTAGGTCAAGCTTCACGACTCCTTGCGATCTCGGATGTCCTTTATTTTTTTTTTTTTAAATTGATGTGACTTCCCTCCCGAGACGCAACTGCTGACGGAACATACTGTTTGAGGGATTTCAATAACTATTAGAGGCTCTGTACTCCCATTGCATCTAGCATTTAGATTAAGTCAGTTGGCGTTAGTTTGAATTAAAATTCAGGGTGTTCGTCTTCCTTTTAACAGAACAAAATAAGTTAACAGCAGCAACGGAAAGAGTTCTAAAAGATTCCCATTAAAAGATTTAGAATCGTTTTCTTCCTTTCTAGACAACTGTTGTTAATAAATCTATATAATCCCCACCATCTCTTACAGGCGATTTGTAGTTCTTTTCGAAAAAAAGAGAAAAAAATATATTCTAAATCAAGAAGCATTCTACGAAAAGCCAGCTAACAGCGGAAGCGTTGTTTTAACCCGGAATTATTGTAATCATGCAAATTTCTTCCTTGGAATCACAACTCGAGATTGCTTCCTGACGTGCAGTGAGAGAATTAACTACGGAAGAAGAAAGCTCCTTCCGACAGATCTGACAAGCCATTCGACTTGGGGCGAGAGTTCGAATGGTTGTGACTTGTTAATATTGTGCTAAAGAATCTTTGCGCATGTAAGATTATCCCACATTTTCTTCTTCTCAAAATAACAATAAAACAAAGGACATTAGAATACAGTGTTCTAATTTTGGTTCCGGTGAGTGTAAAGAACAATAATTGATATTAGACAGCAATATGTTTCAATTAAATTTCTCATCTATTTCGATGGGAATGCTAATATTCCCAACAATTTAGCCAAAATCATTTCGCTACTTGGCCAAGAAGAGGTGAAATTTACTGTAACATGGAATCATCGTAAACCAATAGCACTGCTTGGCTCCGGATTAGACAAACGTGTTGGGAACACTGTGGCTCAGTGGTAGAGCGCTTGCCTCGGGTGCGTGGGGTCCCTGATTCGATGCCCGGTCAAGTACGTTTGTGGTGGACAACACCGTGTCCGTGAGTTTTCTCGGGGTGCTCCTGCTTTCTCCCACTTTTTCATTCCACCAATACTTTCATCATCATTCAATTGCTTTAATCATCGTCTCTCTCAGCCTAAAAGGGCATAATTATGAGACGTTACAGTCAAAGATTTCATTTCATTTTAGATATACATGTTCCATCATGAACAGGGGTGTCCACAGGCGGGTTTCAGGGCAAAGGCTACTCCATGAAATTTTTCGAGAACACGAAATTTTTCATTGAAAAAGGTGCAATTAAACTTTAATTATATCATAATTATGCCTTTAAGAATGCTAACCATAAAGGAAAAATGAAATGAAATCTCTGAGTTTTACGTCCCACGAATAAGCTGGCTATGGTAAAGGAGACATTGGTGATGGGAAATAAATGAAATTGTGGAATAAAGTGGGAGGAAACGGGAGAACCCGAGAAAACCAACGCCCACAGTGTTCGTCTACCACAAAACTCACTTGGCGTGAGGCGCGGGTCGAACCAAGGACCCCACGCATTAGAACTGAACGCTCTACCACTGAGCTACCGCGGCCTTAGTAACAATAAAGGAGACCTTCGAATGAATAGAATTTTAAAATAAGCAATTGCCATAAGAAAGATTGCATTTCCTCAAAATTTGAAAGGACACACAGCGAAAGGTGTAAAGCGAATATAGACGGATTCTATTGAAAAAGAAAAGGGCCATCGGTCAACAAAGAAAGCAACCTCCTATGAAAAATCAGTGTAGGATCTCATTATCTTTTTTTTATGAAGAGAGGGCGGTCTCTACTACCTTTTGCGAGGAGCAATGGCAAATTTAGGGAGGATTGCGTCCAACCATTTGGAGGATGGGTACGACTAGTCAAAAGTGCCGAATAGTGTATGACTACTTACCAATTCTGATACCCAGCATACAGACAATCCTCCCGAATCCGAAAATTTCATTTCTTAAAGGCATGGGTCCGGGTGTGCGTATGTTTGAACTTTTATTCATGTAAAGTCCCATAAAATACGCAACTTTTGAAATGCCCGCCATTTCTGTTCTAGTAAGTTGGCAGCACTGAACATTACACGATTTTCATCTGTTGCGCTTGTGGTTAGTAGTCACTCAGCACTGAACAGCGCACGATCGTCACCTGTTTTTGGTCCAGGTATGGATTGGAACGCTTCACGACGGAACAGATTGTTGTCACACAAATATGGTGAACGCTCCGTTCTTACCCGTACAGAAAACAGATGATCATACACTATTCGGTGCTCTGTCACTACTAACCACAAACACAATAGATGAAAATCGTGTAACGTTCAGTGCTGCCAACTTACTAGAACAGAAATGGCGGGCATTTTGAAAGTTGTGTTATTTATGGGACACCCTTAAGTTGAAGGGCCTATTAATCCGTCTTTCCTCAACCCCATTAAATATGGATTTTGACGAGCCATATTTTGTACAGTAGTGAACGTCTTTAGAAAAAAAAATAATAATGATGCACCTTTGGTAAATATCAAAAGATGCATTTAAAGCAAATCACAAGGATATCTTACGGTATGTGGCTGGCCGTTACCAAAAATACGAGATCAGCTGAATATCCTTCGAAATGAAGTTCGTTTACGCGTAAATAGGTGGATGGCTCGTTGAAGTTCAGCGTATACTCTTTGAATGGTCATTATTGTCATTGTTAGATACCTATTACTGTCAATATGTTTATATCCACTCTCATGTATAATAATATAAATAGGTAAAATAAACTATCTATATTATATAGTACTTATGTACCCAGGGTCGGATCCAGGATTTTCTGAGGGGTGATTCACCAAATAACAGCCAGTACATTTCAATTAAATTTGAGTTTTTTAAATGCCTTTAGACATCTGTGATGTGAATGAGGAATTGCCCTGGAAATGCTCAGTGTCTGATTCGAATCCATTTCCTTCAACCTTCAGAAAATTAATTAAACTATTATTTCGTAACACTCGCTACGCGGGGAGGGTGCGCGTGCATCTTTGCACCCCCTAAATCCGGCCCTGTATGTACCTTCTCTAGTTGGATATTGGATTATCCCCTCATATTTGTAAACAACATGTGCTTATCCACGAAGATCGTCAAGCAGCCGACAGAAGTCATTTACGACGAAACAATTAAAAAAAAAAGCCACGAAGGACCCCTACAACCTTTATACAGGTTCCACCTCCAAAATACAGCTATAAAAGAGCACGTCAGGACCAAGGAGACCACAAACTACAATATATTCTAGTCTGTGAAAAAGGCATTAGTTTCAGTTCATCATTCCTAAAGTGCTGCCAAAATGTCTTGAGCCGTGGCAAAAATGCGAACTAGAGCTCACACCCTCCCACGCGTTGAACCAATAAGGGTCCAGCTGTTGCTAAGCGAGAGAGCCTTAGCGAAAGGGAGTGGAATTCCTTCTGCCGATAGCAGCGCTAGGAACGGAAGATAAGGTGCCAAGTCAATGTGGTTTATCTATACCTTTCTCTTCGCGCTGCTCTAAACAGTAGAGGCTCCCTAACCTTACCACTTTGCTGCACTGGACAGGATGTTCATTTTGTCTCCACGCTGCACTAGGCAGGAGACACCAACCCACCTCCACGCTAGTTCGGGCAGGAGGTTCCCTTCGTCTCCGCACTGCACTGGGTAGGAAAATGAAATGAAATCTTTAAGTTTTACGTCCCACGCTTATGCCGGTTAGGCTAAAGGAGACGGTGATGAATGAAATGGTGGAATGAAGAAAGTGGGAGGAAACGGGAGAACCCCGAGAAAACCCACGCACACGGTGTTTGTCCACCACTCCACTGGGTAGAAAACACCTACCCACCTCCGCGCTGCTATGGACAAGAAATTCCTAACCGTTAATCTCCAAGACTTTCGCGCTGCTACAGACAAGAGGTCGAACTTTATAAAGAAAACTATTGTTTAAAAAACTACTTATTTGTAACGTAGTATATAAAAAACTTGTATAAAACTTTTTAAATAAAAAAAGTAAAGGGAAAAAGCAAACCGTGTACTGTCTCTTCTTTTTATTACAATATTCTCTATTCTGCTGATAAATAAACGTTTTCCAACCCGGAATTGAACCCAGGCCGACGTGTATCGTTGTTAGAATAGTGTTAGTTCTTACGTGCTAACAAAATAATAACAATAAACATGCACTTACTTATGAATTTGTTTTTCACCATTATTCTTAACTTCAAAACTTAAAAACCAAAATAAGGACATTTCCCTAGCTTTCTTTAAAGAAAAAATCCACTTCGACATTTTTCTCTGTTTTAATGAGAATGCCATTAGAGGTAATTACGACTGGACGTTACGCAAAGCAACGGAGCGAAAAAAAAAATCTGCAATGTGTTTCAACTGTGTTGCAGATGGCTCATTTGCATGGAAAGCATCCTATTTAAGCCTGATACAAAACTAACGCCAACAGCTACTCGACTCGGAAGCTTGTTGTATACTTCTTATAGAAAGAACACCGGGGGAATAATACCATGTTCGCTGGATAATGTGAAAACTCCAGGAGTGTTTTCCCATTAGCGTATCGACCTACCGAGGTTTCTCAAATCAATGCTCACTATACGATAATTTTCCCTTTCTTTTTTTCTTTTTTTTTTTTCAAATAATGTGTGTTCAAAATTGTTCCACTTTCTTTTTTCGTTTTAAATATATCAGTTGAAAAAAAAATGTTGTAAACTGGACTATTTTCATAGCGTTATAACAAGTTTGTAAGTGGAATGAATACCAACAAATACTAACCTCTTAATGAACTTCTTTTAGTTTAGACATGGAATATACGTATCTACTTTTTCATCACGATGATTTGTTTCCATGATTTCATCACAATTTAGCTCTTTTGTTCACATAATGAACGTTCATAAGGGGAGTCATATATGTAAAAATTAAATTTTTATCCCTTCAAAGTAACGAAAGAAAACTTAGCTAATTCTTATATACAAGAATTAGAATATTAAGTACTTTTTTCCTCTTAGGTTAGTGATGGACTGTATAACACAAACGCTGGTTCGTTCTGTAATAGTTCGGTTTAATAATATTATTAATATTTCTTACAAATCCCGAGTTAAAATAAAATGCACATTGAACACTACGATGATGCAACTATAGATTACGCGCTCTCTCTCACACACACTGCTGCTATACACAGTTTCAACAAGCACTTATACCTTGCTTCTTCTTCTCCTACAGCTAACGAGTTACATTGAGCAAACATCTTTAAAGAAAACTATACATTGTTCGGCGTAAGCTCTAAACTGCGATAAACAAAGCCACGTGAAACTAAATCTCGCTGATTTGCTGTTGTCCTACCGACGCTTGTACTCCTCCGCAAAATAGTTCATGTGATTGCATTATTACTTTTACTATGAAGCTTCATATAAAACTGCTATATTATTATGAATGACAAAAATATAATACTGATTATCTAATAATACTGCAATCGAGTGTGGCTAATGAAACAATATAAATAAACACTAAGCATGCGCAATAATTATGGCGCCAACTCAACTGTGGACGGGTGTTCTGCTTTTAGTCTGAAAGATGACTGGCATGAATCCCGGTTCCGCGAGTGTTGTGGTGAAACACCAACAAGGCAAACCTTTACTCACTAAGTAACAATTGTTTACCAGCGAAATTCAAATATATATTTTTAAAAATCTTTCGAGTTTTTTCTTTCTTTTCTGCTGCTGCTGTAAGTATCTGGCTGGACAACACGAGACAGTATTGTCAAAATGCACGTGCATAATTTGCTCCTCCCCGTGGGGAGTGGGACTGATACATCACTAGCCAATCGTATTTGTGACAAGCGGAAGGATACAAATATTTTGTTTATCGGAGTTTAGAGCTTACGCTGAACAATGTATAAACAATTTAAATAAACAAGTTAGGACTAAACAGTTAGTCTGAAGCGAAAATGAAGTCTTTCAGTTTAATGTTCCACGATTATGCCCTTTCGGACTAAGGGAAACGGATAATTAAAGCAACTAAATGTGATGGAAGAATTGGTGGAATGGGGAAGTGGGAGGAGACGGGAGTACCCTAAGAAAACCTACGAACACGATGCTGTCCACCACAATTTGACCAAGGATCGAATCAGGGACTCCACCAACCAGAGGTACGCGCTCTACTACTGAGTCAACGCTCCCCCAAGATTTTTGAGTTGGGACAAATTCTAGTGGGTGGCTCAGTGGTAGAGTGCTTACCTCTAATACGTGGAATTTCTGGTTCGATCCCCAGACAAGTAAGTTTGTGATGGACAACATCGTGTTGATGGGTTTTCTCGAGATGCTCTCGTTGCTCCCCACATTGTCATTCTACCAATTCATCAATCATCATTCACTTGCTTTAATCATCGTCTACCTTACCCTAAAAAACCATAAAATGGGACGTTAAACTAAAATATTTTATTTCATTTTATTACCATTTATAATTATCAATAAATATGGCTTGGTTTCATTTACTAACATCAACCTGCAGCCTAAATTTTCAGGTAACACTAAACTGTAATCCTTTAGCAGTAATTTCACGAGTGACTATTAATTTTTCTTTAAGTATTTTGTTTTGTTCTCGTGAGCTGAAATTCAGAACAACATTTTGTTTAAAGTAAAATGCTTCCTTAGCAATTAATTTGTCAATAAACCCTGCACTATTGTATTGCTTTCTTCTTGTCTGAGAGGAAATTATTATTATTATTATTATTATTATTATTATTATTATTATTATTATTATTATTATTATTATTATTATTATTATTATTATTATTATTATTATTATTTCACTGTTCCTTATCTGATATAGCAGGCATTATAGAATTTATAAACGAGGGTAAGCCAAAAATTATCCGCAATTTTGACATATCTTCTTACCTTGTTCATACTGACTTGTGTTCTCGTTTATTTTATTGTTATGCTGTTGAGGTCGTGCTATGAAAGTGTGATCCTAATTTCTCCATTTATCTTCCTTTTATTGCAGATAGATCATAACCGCTCCATTAGAAGTTTGCACCAAAAAGGAACAACGAGCAACGATCCGGTTTTTGTGGTCGTAAGGTGTATCAGAGGCCGTAATCCATTAAAGACTTTTGGCACCATACGGGAACCGTGTCTTGTCGCAACGGAGTATCTACAAGTGGAGTGAAAAATTCTAAAATGGTTGCAGAAGTATTACGCACGAGAAAGGAGCCGGACGACCATCTACGGCCACAAATGATGACAGCATTGACATGACATGGACGCGATATGATTCTGTTAGACAGACGAGTGACTATTGATGAAGTGGGACATCGTCTGGAAAGTAGTCATGGTTCCTGATACATCTTCCAACTACAAAAACCGGATCACTGCTCGTTGTTCTTCATTGGTGTAAATTTCTAATGGAGCGGCTATGATCTATCTGCAACAAAAAGAAAACAAATGAAAGAATTAGGATCAAACTCACAGAATATGGCCACAACAGCATAACAATAAAACAAAAGAAGACAAATGTCAGTATTAACAGCGTAAGAAGAGTTACGTCAAAATGGCGGATAATTTTTGACTTACCCTCGTATATGAAATGAAAATGAAATATTTGCGTTTTACGTCCCATGATTATGTCGGCTAGGCTAAAGGAGACGGTGGTGATGAGAAATGAATGAAACGGTGAAATGAAGAAAGTGGGAGGAAACGGGAAAACACCGAAACCCCCCCCACACGGTGTTTCTCCGCCACAAAGCCCACTTGGCGCGACGTGGATGGTGAGGGGCGTGCCAAGTTTTACCTCAGTGTATTGAAAGTTTCTCAAGGGAATCGTGATTGATACCGGATAAGGTTTCGAGAAGAAGTTGGGAGGTACGTAAGATGGACAAAAACATAAAGATGAATGCTACCTATTTTCAGCAATCTATCATAAAAGCAACCATCGTGTATCAACAAGAACTATTGTCCGTTTCAAAACATAAGAGCCTTGTCTCACACCACTACCAAAAGGGCAACCCAACCGTTGTTACGGCGGTGGTTTGTGTATGTTGCCAAATGTCCGATGTCATTAGCTAGAAGGAGAAACAAAAAAGAAAGAAAGAAAGAAAAAATTAAATCTTTGAGTTTTACGTCCCATAGTTATGTCGGCTAGGCTAAAGGAGACGGTGACGATGTGAAATGAATGAAATGGTGGAATGAAGAAAATGGGAGGAAACGGGAGAACCCCGAGAAAACCCACGCACACGGTGTTTGTTGACCACAAAGTTCACTTGGTGGGAGCAGGGTTTGAACCCGGGACCCCATGCACTCTCGTACCTATATAAATATTTTCTCTATGTGCTTTCTGCAGGTTTGTTGTCTTTCGTATTGTGAATCTATTAGGTTCATCTCTTCTTTCTGTTTGCTTATCACTGTGATGTCCAGACTGTTATATTATTATCATTATTACATCACTGATAGGTCGCCTGTTACTTTTCATTTTGATACAAGAATTTTCGTCTTTAATATGGTTCATAAACTACAAACTTACACTTCCTTCGCAGCTGTCTTGCTACCACACTTTCTATTATGTCTTTGGTATTACAATTATTTGTTAAATAGTATTAATTAATTAGTCTCCTTCCTCCTTTGTTAATATCTCAAATTTTGTTCTTTTCTTCTCTACTGCTGTTTGATACTTCCTCATAGACATTCCGTATCACCCAATTAATCTTCTCTATTCTTATGCATACCCACACTTCGAATACCTATAATCATATTTCTTTGCTTAACAGGATTTAAAATCCCAGTTCACATCCACATTCATGAGTCTAAACACGTTTGGGTTCAACCACAAGAAAATCAGTGGGACAATCTTCAAATTTGGCTACTTTCCAAAAGTTTACCAAATCCAACAAAAGGAGGCGCTAGTGTATGATAGTGTTACACTTCTGCCATATGTTGTTTTATTCATTGGACTATTTGTAAGAACGTTAAATATATTTCAACGTGTAAATAGATATGAATCTTCGCCACAGCAAAATTAAACTACCGCAAATTTTAGAGTTTTTCTGCAATATCTTAAGAACAAATAAAAATAATCGAAAAGAAAACACGTAGTGCACCAGACAATATGATTTTGCATGTGATACCTTTACCATAACTCACCTATTTGCTTTAGGTGTGCCGCTATTTACAGAACCCGCAAAAAGCACTACATTATCGACAACTGCAAATCGAAAGCTGACAGTTGAGTTGTGATAACGGTATCGCATGCAAAATAACATTGTTTAGAACACCACGTCTTTGCTTTTTGAATATTTTTATTTGTTTTTAAGGTATTACAGAAAAACTCTAAAATTAACGGTAGTTTAATTTCGCTGAGGTGAAGACCCTTAAGATGGTGGTACAAACTCGTCACTTGCAATAAGCTCGACTCAGCGGATAATTCGAACAAAGCAAACTAAGGAAAGTCAGAAGCTGGATACAGTAAGTTTTCAAAAAGAACCCTGAAATATAAGCTTACACGAGGAGCAATTAAAAAAAAATACATTCTTTATAAGTACTGCACAGTACACTCTTAATTACCCCCGCGATCATTATATGGTTTCGCGGAACAACTTCGCTGGTTTCTGATAATGCAAAGTTTGATAGATCACTTGCTATGATTCAGCAGGAAAGTTTAGTTAAAAGTTACACAGTGGAGAGGAGGAGGTATTGGAAGAAACGCTAATGATGGGGAAGGAGAAAAGACGCTTTTCGGGAAGATCCTTGCTTATGTGAGCTCTTAAGCTCTAGTATCCTCTTTGAAAGATTTTAAAAGCATTTTCGCTACATTGGATATTCTTGTTAAAATTTAATAAAAATACCGCGTGAAACAAAAAATCCGTATCTTTAACAGCAGAAAATTTCATGCGTAACGAGGGCGAACTAAACAAACGCTCGTTTCCTAAAAATGCACTCTAAAGGGTCAAAATAATCGCCTATTTATTCCCAAACTATATTTTCTAAGGGACAGAGAAACAAATTCCACAAACTATACATACAAGCATGAGAACTGCCTGTCATAGAGCTATTTGGCATTATTACTTCACGAACAAATCAAATGTAATATCCGAGCGTTCAGATTGCACGTAACTTTTACTGAGTTCGCCTTTATTATCCGAAACACCTGATTATGTGTTCCTAACGTATTGTGAATTACCGAACCTTGTCCGTTATTTGCACTCCTCTTGCCAGGCGTTAGCAAGGATAATGTAAAGTTCTTCTTAGGTAGAGCAAATTATATTTCAAAATCGTTTTCTTCTAAGTTATACAAAATCCTCTTTTCTATAAACAGTATGAAACAAAATTACTCTAATATAAATAATCCTTTAATAACTGGGTAGAAAAGGTATTCCTAGGCTCGAGCAACCTAGGAAAGAATCACCACAGAGCTCCAAGCAAGCTACATGGAATGGATTTAGGATTCCTAATGCTCCACGCAAGCAGAAGGGAGTTTGAAAGCCCCAAAGCTCCAGGCAAGCTGGGTGGCTGAAGTTTGGAAGCCCACAGAGTTCCGAGCAAACTAAGTGGGTAGGATAGGAGGCCCAGAGCTCGAAGCAAGCTACGTGAAGTGGATTTAGGATTTCCAATGCTCCACGCAAGCAGAAGGGAGTTTGAAAGCCCCAAAGCTCCAGGCAAGCTGGGTGGCTGAGGTTAAGAAGCCTACAGAGTTCCGAGCAAACTAAGTGGGTAGGATAGGAGGCCCAGAGCTCCGAGCAAACTAGCTGGAGTGGATTTAGGATTCCCAATGCTCCACGCAAGCAGAAGAGGGTTTGAAAGCCCCAAAGCTCCAGGCAAGCTGGGTGACTGAGGTTAGAAATCCCACAGAGTTCCGAGCAAACTAAGTGGGTAGGATAGGAGGCCCAGAGCTCCAAGAAAGCTACGTGGAGTGGATTTAGGATTCCCAATGCTCCACGCAAGCAGAAAGGAGTTCGAAAGCATCAAAGCTCCAGGCAAGCTGGGTGGCTGAGGTTAGGAATCCCACAGAGTTCCGAGCAAACTAAGTGGGTTGGATAGGAGGCCCAGAGCTCCGAGCAAGCTAAAGGAGTGGAGGTGAGCAGCCAAAGACTGATACCAAATGTGTAAGTCTTCTTGGTTTTATAGCTGCTCCAATGTGGCGGTGGCGCTGGTGGTCCTTCGTCACATGACCAGTGGTGTCGCTAGTGTGCCTGTCGTCTGCCACTGTAGTAGTTCGTAGTGGGGCGCACATGATGTTCATAAATACAAACACATGTTGGTTGGTAAATACAAACACATAAATACAAACAGAACCATGTGCGGGTTATTACAATATTCCCCTCTCTCTCTCTCTGAACTTAGCAATCAGTTCGTCTTAGCTCCAATGAACTTTGAGCATGGCCAAGCACGGCATTACCCACATCATTATTTGTGACGCTTACAAAAGATTTTCATAATATACTTATTAACAAACTGCAGTTCTCTACATACTACTGTGCGATAAAATGAACTTTAATTTACGGAATCAAATATAACTACAAGTACCTAACGGACAACACTCGTACCCAACAATACATAATTTCATTTGCCCAGGAAAAAAAAAGTTCCGAACTAACGCAGAGTTACCAAATGTCGCCAATTATCTCCCCTGTAACTGAGAATATACATGTAAATACTACTTACTCTACTACCGGAGAAAATTGAACACATCACTTACCACGCGGTATTTTCTTTAAGACTTCCTCATTACACAAATGTCTTGATAGTGAAATTAGCTGAGGCAGAGTGGCAAAGGCAGCGTCAAGAAAATATTCAAGGGTAACTTTCGAAACAAACAAAAAAAATCATAGAAAATGGCGTGCCTTTTCTACGAAGTTTAATAATTACTCCTATTGTCTGGGACTAGGGAATCAAAGTTACGGATATCGCTCACTTCTTCACTGCATGATATCATTAGTTATATTATAAGTATGTTGCTATTACTATGTGGAACATTGGAAACAAAAACATTTTAATATGGATTTTCCTGCATTATTCAGCATTTTATTTGACTTAAATTCAAACTTATTTACATCCTCGATAGTACCGATTAATTACAAAAGCGTTGGTTCCACAAGCACAGCTTTTAATTATCATCATTTACAGTGATTGATCTTATAGGCACTGTCTCTTATCTCTTTGCAACAGCATCAGGAAAATATTTCCATTTCTTGCACTGCCAGTATATTTCTTCCTGTAATGTGATATAATGTTTGCATTTCCTGGTATTGCTAATAGATCTCTTCCTGTAATGTGATATAATGTTTGCATTTCCTGGTATTGCCAGTAGATCTCTTATATGTTGCTAGTAGATCTCTTTCGACAATGTACCATACGATGTAATATTTCTATTTTCTTGCATTGCCAATAGGTCTCTTTCGATAATGCAAGACAAAATATTAACAATTTCTTAAGCTGACAAGAGATTTCTTCTTACAATGTACCACTGCATGTTTTTGAGGCTTTTATGTTATACTAATACAGCGTAACAACAACCAAAACCTGGCTCTTTCGTCGCTAAGCAGTTAGCGTACGTGTCTTTGACGTGAGAGACCCAGCTTCGATTCCCGGCGAGAGCTGATATGGCTCGGATTCCACGTTAAGCTGTGAGGTCGTCTCATACAGCCTCGCTGATAAAAGGGACGTTAAACAGAAAATCAATTCAAATAAATAAAACCCAGTTTCTTCAATTAACGAAATACGTGTTCGATAAGAAGCAATCAAATAAGGAATTAAACTTAGATCAATTAATCCTCATTTCAGAAGAAAATGCAAAATCTGCTGAAGTTATTAAAAACAACAAAGTTTCAACATCTGCATTAATTACCGCTGGATATGAGCATATTTAAAAAGAGAGCAGTAAGAGAAAAGAACTAATTTTCCTTCTAATTAACTGCTTAATTACTTTTTCTCCAGATTACCAAGTTCTATTTAGCGGCTCAATGACTCTAATTACTCGTTAAGGAAACTTCTTAATAAAAAGCTCCGTTTCTAGACTCACAAAATCTCGTTTATGTTAGTTTTAAAGTAAGCGTTACGATCTATGCAGGTTGCATCTTCTACTGAATCGAGTGCTAATCTTGCAGATCATGCAGGGATATTATCAATTCCAACGTGAGAAATGTGAGAGTAATTTCCTCTTTCTCTAATTTCCTTTAATTCTTAGCAAACTCCACGATCATAGATTAATTAAACAATCGCTGTTTCTTTCCAAGTAAACAGACGCATGTCTAAATCGCACAGACGACTTTAAAATACATGCAATAATAAAGGAAGAAAAAAATGCATGTTTTCAAGGAGTTTGGTTTATCAAAACTCATATTTACCCTATCTGTCCGTTCCTCCTTCCGTCCGTGAAACAAAAAGGAAAACAAAACTCCTTAATATATTTACCATGTCTGTCCTTCCGTCCGAGAGACAAAATGAAAACAAAACTCCTTAATATATTTACCATTCTGTTCGTTTGTCCTTCCGTCCGAGACAAAAAGGAAAACAAAATTCCTCAATATATGTCTCTCCGTTTGTCCTTCCGACCGAGACAGAAAGAAAAACAAAACTCCTTAATATATTTACCCTGTCTGTTCGTTCGTCCTTCTGCCCGAGAGACAAGAAAAGCACACAAAACTCCGTAATATATTTTACCCTGTCTGCCCGTTCGTCCTTCCGTCCGAGAGACAAAAAGGAAACAAAACTCCATAGTATATTTTCCTTGTCTGGCCGTTCGTCCATCCGTCCGAGACAAAATGGAAAACAAAACTTCCTAATATATTTACCCTGTTTGTCCGTTTGTCTCTCCGTCCAAGAGACAAAAAGAAAAAACAAAATTCCTTAATATATTTACCATGTCTGCCCGTTCGTCCCTCCGTCCGAAAGACAAAAAGGAAAACAAAACTCCATAATATATTTACCATGTCTGTTTCTTCGTCCTTCCGTCCAAGACAAAAAGGAAAACAAAATTTCTCAATATATGTCTGTCCGTTTGTCCTTCCCACCGAGACAGAAAGTAAAACAAATCTCCTTAATATATTTACCCTGTCTGTCCGTTCGTCCTTCTATCCGAGAAACAATAAAAGCACACGAAACTCCTTAATATATTTTACCCTGTCTGTCCGTTCGTCCTTCCATCCGAGAGACAAAAAGGAAAACAAAACTCCATAATATATTTCCTGATCCTTATCACCCTTTCCGCTCATTTCCGTAACATATTGTGATAACGTTGTACACGTGATTGGTCCATTTCCGGATGTTCTGCTCTCTTCTCATGGGTGCGTTCTACCTCATTGAATTGCGTGGACTATGGGTAGTATTTCGTACATTTAAACTTTTCCGATATCTCTTCTCGTTATCGTTATCGCTATATTCCACATAATCTCATTTTGACCCCATTTTTATGCCCCTATTTGACCCTTTCAATGTGCTTGTTGGCCGATATATATATATATATATATATATATATATATATATATATATATATATATATATATATATATATATATATATATATATATATATAAAAGTGTCTCTTCTTTTTCGATGTTCTTTATGTCTATGCAACCTTATCACAATCGGCGTGTTATACCTGGGTACCCTGCCTTGTTAGACGAATATTTAGTGTTTTGGGACTTAATGTTGTCTCTTCGTCAGAAGTTTCGGTGTATTCTACAGAGCTATTTAGTTCTGCAGACACAGATAAGTCATTCTTTCGTATTATTTTAGTATTTTATATTTGTTTAACTCTGGAAGACACCGGGCTTCTTACCTTGTATTGTTTATGTAGCCAGAACGTCCAGATAATAAATACTTCATTACGCAGTACTCTTCTTCATACATTAAATCATTAAAGATTAACAATTACATCATTATCGTGTTTTCTCTACACTAACAATGTTGAAATCGCAAATGACTTGTTTTTACCACTTCCGTTCTGCATATAATGTTAACAGAAAAGATAGAACCTATTTTTAGGACGCTGGATCCATTTCAAAAGACTGTTTCTCGTTGTCTATGATCGTTTCTGCTCTAAAATGGACGAATAGACGAATATGTACCTTGCTATTAGACTTCCAATAGTTATGAATCGCTTAGCATACGGATTACTCGTAGAACCAACAATAAGAAAAATTCTCAAAATGTTCACAAACAGCTTTTCTCGAAAATGCTTTCTGATTTGTTTCAATCAGTAATGTCAACCCTTGCAAAAAAAAAAATCCCATTTTGTGGAATTTTCTGACTAAATTCTCGGGAAGGGGTAAAGGGAATTTTCGTTGCAATTGGCAGCAAATATGAGATATTTCATCGACACCAACAAAATTTCTCTATGTGCGGAAAGTAGACCAATGGCCCTTCAAAAATCTGGAAATCTGTGTACTCATCAAATTCTGTTACCGGAAAAAGCATGCTAGTAACGCGAGATTCTCAAAAAGCAAGCTCCAAGAAATGTAAATCGTGCTTCAGTATTAAAAAAAAAAAAAAATACAAATAATGTAACTAACGAAGAAAAATAAAATGTAATATGAGAAACAACAAACTTCGAAAACGTATTATACATTAGACTGAAGAATAAAGTTCTTCTAGATCAACTTTACGTTTATTTGAATATGATGACAGAAAAGAATTATATAAATGCTGAATCCTAAGGGCAAATATATTCGTTTTCACCATTTTCAACTCTTTCTCTCTCTCTCTTTCCTTTTTATTTATTTATTTATTTATTTTTGCATAGTAGCTCAGTGCTAGAGCACTTATCTCTGATGCGTTGGAGTCCCTACTTCGATCCCTGCCCAAATAAGTCTATGGTAGACAATGTCGTGTCCATGGGTTTTCTCGAGGTACGCACATTTCCTCCCACATACCCATTCTACCAATTCTTGAAATGAAATGAAATCTTTGAGTTTTACGTCCCACAGTTATGCCGGTTAGGCTAAAGGAGACGGTGATAATGAGAAATGAATGAAATGGTGGAATGAAGAAAGTGGGAGGAAACGGGAGAACCGCGAGGAAACCCACGCACACGGTGTTTGTCCACCACAAAGTCCACCAATTCTTCCATCATCATTCACTTTCTTTAACCATCGTTCCCCTTAGCCCAAAGGACATAAACGTGGGATTTTAAACTCAAAAATTTCATCTCATTTGATTTTCAACTCTCTCTTTCACTTAAGCAAAATAGTTATTCATCAACTACTTCGTAAACGTATACGATCGAAATTTACAGGTAGCATTGAAGAAAATGTGTGACATACATTAGTCTTATTTTCCATGTTTTTTTTTTCTTAAATTTTGTAATTAGTATAATGTGGAAAATTTAAGACTAATATGGAAATTTCTGAATCTCTCGAGATGATAGTTTATAATGTTTGAGGTTGTATCATTGGTTTCAATTTATAAACATAACAGTAACAATGATAACGAAAACGAACCCAACTTTTTAAAGCATTACTAAAACGACAAAGAACCTACTATTAACGTTCTAAGAGCAATGTTCAATTTATCTCATGGTCGACACTGTTGCAAAATTACATCCAAGTGTCGACAGGGCGTTTCTCTCTTTTTGGTTTTCAATTATTCTGATTAGGGTGGGTTCTCCGCTGCGAAATAAAACAGCTTTTTTTTCTTTTTTTTTTGACAAGCTGGGTGTGGTTCCACTGCAGAAAAATTAAAAAAAAAAAAATACATTGGGTGGAAAACGAAACAGAAAGATTTCTAGATATCACAGTCTGCTCTCCCATTACAGTTTCAGAATTACATTTTCTGGTGCTTCTCAAACATTTTACTAACAAGCAAAGGGTACGATATCAGGACTCGAGTTGCACACTAAGAGTTATATATCCTTAAAGAGCATCAAGTAGTTAGTTAATTTACCAAGTTATTAGCTGCAGTCCGCCATAGCTACGGTTCGCCAATAGGGGAAAAAAATGGGACTTCAAAGGTAACATGGGAATCTATGACAAACACAAGAAAGAAAACGTTTTCCCCCCGTCTTTGCTCCGTATTCAATATTTCGGAAAGTGAAATAGCGATTCAAGTGACATGTTCAAATCACATAGGTCATGTGGAAAGTAGAAAACATCGAATGATCCAAACAGAAGCAGTTTGTATCGTCATCCGCAAAAAAAAGTTCGCATATACTGTAACTTCCACATTTTCATTAATAACTCGCTCTTCTGACTATATTATCGCTTCTTTGTGCTTTCCTTAACAAAGCAGTGTAATAATGCATAATTATTTATTATTTTAGAGAAAAAATAAAGCAAAATAAGAAAATTATAAGCAAAAAACCTTTAATCTTATGAAACCTTAGTGTGTCAAATAATTACACGAAGAATATCCCGTGGGAAAAAAGAGGGAAAATGACACAGGTATTAGGAAACACTCACTAACATGTGAAGCTATTGAACAGAAACATGAACTGAAGAGTCAACTACGTATTTCTGCGTTTAATATGCAATTCACACTTCATGCACAGTTCCAATATGCAAAATCAGTCAATATCTTCAGTTGAAATTACTGATATAGGGAGAAAATGACTATTTAAAACTTCAGGTGTGAACGTGCGCTTGGAGCGATATATGAGCATTATTACAACATATTTTTTCATGAGTTGTCTCGGTGGTCAAGCGCGTTTAGTAGTGCTCTTGAAAGTCTAGCATTGGAGGGCGGCAGTTCGAATCTGCCTGCCGGTAGTTTTGATTTTTTTCAACATATGGAAACATTCCTTTAAATATAAAGTTCTGCTTTGAAGTGCTCGAAAAAAAAATCAGATGAACTATCACGTTCACCCTGTCATCATTTATATACGAAGACGCTAAAATGAGGAACGTTAACATTGTTATAATGGGAACAACTTTCTGATTTGAATACCAACCTTAAATCACACGTCCAAAATGAAAATTATTCACGTTCTGATACCTATTGTAATATACAGGTGTGTATATATAGAGAAAGAAAGAGAGAGAGAGAAAGTATAAGAGAGAGATAGAAAACAATATATGCTGTTATTTTAATTACAACGTAAAAAGTTATTGCAATTCATAATCTGGATTTTTACAAAGCGATTTCAACGCTTGAAGCGACTTAATATTCATAAAGCATCTTTTTTTTGAAGTGTCGCAAATAGTCCGATGCTTTGTAATATGTGCCAAAGAAATAAATGCATGTTTTTAACAGGATAGTATCGTCTACCTTTTGCTTCAGTTGATGGTATAAAATAATGTTGAGTTGATTTTAACATCCTTTTCAGCATCGAGGCTATATGAGACGTTTACCTACTGATTAGCGTGAAATCCGAACCACATGAGCTCACACCGGGAATCGAACCGGGTCTCTTACGTCAAAGGTGCGTATGCTAACCGCTTAGCTACGAAGGAACTCGGTATGAAACTAGAATAGCACACATTACCCCATATTATTTCACCGAAAGATTTCTGTTTTATGATCAGTTAAAATAGTATTTCTGGACACCGTAGCGAAAAATGTATTTGCTTTTTCAAGTAGTGTACGAAAAATACAAAGAATAAACACGGTAGAAACGAAACCAAGAAATGAATTCAAAGTAAAGTGCTTTGCCTCTCTCGAATAAATCACTCAATGTATTACAAGTGCATATCTCGTGCATTTCCAGTAGAATTATTAAAACGCGCTGGCTTTATAACTTGGCTGTGTGTCTAGTGGCTGGCATGTGTGTCTGTGGTGTACAGGGTACCGGGTTTGATTCCCGGTGGGAGAACTTTTGGAATTTTAAATGTTCTCGACGTGTCTGTGTTTGTGTTCCTATCATTCAACGTTACTGTAAAACGTGTATAACCGAGTAGGAAATATATAGAAATTACTGATAAGGGGAAAGTAGACTTTGGTAAGTGAACTTCGGGGCCGCCTTTCGCGACGTAAATTAAGAAGAAAATAAGTGGGTTTAGCGAGGCGCTTGAAATTACAGTAATGATTGACGGTTCGGTTCCCAGTCCGGTTTTCTTTCAATATAAGGATATTTTATTTTTTCTAAATACAACGTTACATTTTTAACATTTGAATTGTTTATAAAAACAAAATCAGATAAACTGTCAGCTTTCAAACCTCTGTCACTTTTATTCACCATCTGTTTGTATACGAAGATGACGCTATGGAAATGCTAGCACTACCAAAGTTCAAATAGATTTCTAAGTTAATATCAAATTGAAAACACACGCTCAAAATGAGAATATATGTTTCTGCTTTATATGTATAGTTCAATTATACCAAACAAAATCCGCTTCCCTTTCCCTTTGGCGGTAGGGGTAACTTTAAAATTTTAAAGTGGGACCCCCATTTCTTATTGGACATTTCGATTCTCCAGAGAAAACTGACTGATTTCACCCAGAATTGAAAACAATTCCTTCACGGATAGCACTTTAATCGATACGGGAAAAGGAGGGGTAGCAAAACGTTATGAAAATTTTTGTGTCAGATCCGTGCTCTGTGGTCATACAGTTAGCATACTGGACTGCACAGTCAGAGATCCTGATTTCAATTCCTAGTAACCCTAGGGGAACACCAAATGAGTACATAACAAGTAGTGACTATTTTCATGAATATATGCATCATATAAAAATCGCTTAAAGTTTGATACTAACAAGGGACATCACCCAATTGTCCGGCTTCGATTTCAATGGATTTTTTCTAGCTGATAGAGGACATATATGTATTATTTGTGATGACAGAAATTTTTGCCATCATGCATGTTTTCTATTTTTAATAATTTTTAGGAGTTGTGATGTGGTTATTAGAGATTACTGCAGAAGTCCCTTACTAACCTTTGTAAACGGAGCGTTAATGCAAGAACAACCATGTAGATACATATAAGGGCTAGGGAGAAGTTGTACGGTAGGTATGACCTTGACGGCAGCCATCTTGAAATCCGCCATTTTGAATTAAGGTCAAGTTTTTTAAATGGGAACAGGATAATATGATACATAATTTCGGGCTAAAATTTAACCAGGAAGACAATGGTGAAGCTACTTCTGAGATACACCCATTTGGGGAAAAGTTACAGGCATTTAGTTGTTCACTTACTACGTGTGAAAGTCCCTTACCTCCGCTTCTAACCCGCGTATTAACGATAATAAGTGGATAAAAGCTTCGGTAATACATATTATGCCTAGAGGGAAGTGATACGGTAAGGGTATCCTTGACGGCAGCCATCTTGAAATCCGCCATTTTGAATTAAAGTGAAGTTTGAAAAATGAAAACCATAACATGAGACACCTCATTTTAATAGCAAATTTTCCCAAAAAGCCAATGGTATGCTTATTTTTGTTCTATAGTTAACTAGTATCAATTTAGAACTGCTTCTAATGTGTACCAAACGTCCATTATTCGATCTTTCAAATTGGCAACACTCCTAATTTTCACCCCATGTTTTAATATTCCAACTGGCACTTTGCAATTGTTGCCATGGCTCATCTTTTCTAAATTCATTACATTTTTTTAAGAGTTGCGATTGTCAGTTCATGAATAGTGTTGGGATAAGCATCCAGCAATCTTTCTGAATTTTGAAGACTTGCAATGTAACTATTTAATTTAAACGAGAATGCATGAAGGGCCTATGTGACGTAAAGAAATACAAATGGAATTATAACAACATGGTGTTATACGAACACAAAATTATCAGGAAATGTAGCCTACATGTTGCGCAAACGACAAACAATAAAATATTTTTAATAAATACAACTTTAAAGGAACAGCAGCAGTGATAGAAATTATCAAAGAGGCCTAATATGACTGTTCCCAAAACATTGTTTGCGCCACGAACATAATATGAAAACAGGTAACTTGTTTATAAAGAGGTGTAAGTTAATTGAGTTCCCGATCAATAGAGATTAAAAATCTTACAAACATGAATCATCGACAACAATAGCTACAAAACGAATGCCGTTTTTGTCTGACTAGCTAAAAAATTGCCATAGAAAATAAATAAATACATATACAATAAAGAAATAAATATAGAACAAAACAAAAGACCCTTGATTTACACAAAAATCATATTTCGCTTTCCTTTTTGAAGTGAATTTTCATTTGATTTTTCGTCTCATCTACTATACAAGATACGTCTTCGGTATTACCTGAATGCAAAGTTAGAGTTGTTTCGTTGTGCATTGATTCATGTCAGTAAACGAGTTTTCGAAGGGCAGGTATAGGAAATAAATAATTACATGGCAAGTCTTCAAAATTCAGAAAGATTTCTGGATGCCTATCCCAACACTATTCATGAACTGACAATCGCAACTCTTAAAAAATGTAATGAATTTATCAGTGGTGCCCACCCCCCTCATGTCCATGACGCACCCCCCTCAATTGTCTATCCGTAGGTGTACTTCCATGAAAAAAAATATTTTCTATTAATTTTTACACCTCCTCAAACATATTTATATAGATTTTTAACCCCCCCAAATATTTCAATGACGCAGTTTGCGTCATAGCCCCCCCTTGTGGGCACCCCTGAATTTATAAAAGATGAGCCATGGCAACAATTGCAAAGTGCCAGTTGGAATATTAAAACATGCTGTGAAAATTAGGAGTGTTGTCAATTTGAAAGATCGAATAATGGACATTTGGTGCACATTAGAAGCAGTCCTAAATTGATACTGGTTAACTATAGAACAAAAATAAGCGTACCATTGGATTTTTGGGAAAATTTGCTATTAAAATGAGGTGTCTCATGCTATGGTTTTCATTTTTCAAACTCCACTTTAATTCAAAATGGCGGATTTCAAGATGGCTGCCGTCAATGTCATACCTACCGTACAACTTCTCCCTAGCCCTTATATATATCTACATGGTTGTTCTTGCATTAACGCTCCGTTTACAAAGGTTAGTAAGGGACTTCTGCAGTAATCTTTAATAACCACATCACAACTCTTAAAAATTATTAAAAAAATAGAAAACATGCATGATGGCAAAAATTTCTATCATCATAAATAATACATATATGTCCTCTATCAGCTAGAAAAATTTCATTGAAATCGGAGCCGGACAATTGGGTGATGTCCCTTGTAAGATATTATTATTATTATTATTATTATTATTATTATTATTATTATTATTATTATTATTATTATTATTATTATTATTATGTTACATATTACTTGAGCTTATAATTAGGAAGACCTAGGCGCAGATGGGAGGACAATATTAAGATGGATCTAGCAGAAATAGGAATACAAAGTAGAAACTGGATCCAGTTAGCTAAGGATAGAAGTCAGTGGAGAGCTTTTGTGAATGCGGCATTGAACCCCCGGGTTCCATAGGCCATAGAATTAGTTAGTTAGTTAGGAGGGTAAGTGTGCCTAAAGTCAGCCGTCTCCAGTAGTCAGCCATTTTTCAGTAAAAAGCATATTAAATAAACATACAGTAGCTTGTTATCAAACAAATAATCAATTACAACTTAAATCAGAGCTCCAGTATTCAACCTCATTTGTTCTGGCCTGGTGTGACTCCTCGTGGTAGAAAAGAAAAATTATCATTTGAGGTCTGCTGATGCAAGTGAGCAAAGTGCGCATTTTGTTAATAAAAAAATAAGGAAGAAGCTTTATTTCAAAGTTAAGTTAAAATTATATTATTGTAAAATAGTACGAGTTATTGCTTTCTTCTATGCATGAATGTATCGTAGCTTATTAAAAATTCGTGGTTTATGATACAAAAGAAGATATTGCGTAGAAATAAGAGGGCTGACTACTGGAAATGACTCTTCACTTCAATTTCCAATGGACAGCCCCCCATTACTTTCAACGGACGGCTACTGGATACATATACTCCAGTAGTCATCCACTTATCATTCATTCAATTTAAATGACACATGACATACAACTAAGACACTTAACTAATACGTAGAAGACTTTTCTAACGATTTAATGAAAAAGTAACTGTTATGATGTCACTAATTGCATCATACAAGTATAATACAGTTATAAAGTACGGGACAAAATTAAACGATCGAAAATGCCATTAAAACTTATGACGATGTTGGTCGTTTATTTTTGTCCCGTAATATCAGTCTGGTATTGTAACCATTTCAATTCTTGTATTTTTCTAGAACTGAGGGAAAAAGGTTAAGGATTTATGGCTGGTCTGAATTATTTCTCTAAAATTTAAAAAGCACAGGTAATGAGTATTTATTTTACCCTAATCAAGGGCGCCGATTTCCCTGTAAATTTGGGGGTCATTCGGATGCGGAAGGTTAGGATTTTAAGACAAATTGCATTCAAATTATGCCAAATATTGTATATTCATAAATACAATAGGGGGCCCACATAAGCTTTGGGGGCCCGGACCCCCCGGCCCTAGCAGGATCGACGCCCTTGACCCTGATCATAGCTTAGTCTTTTAATCTAAGGTAGCTATGAGGAAGTAAGGGTTATCAATATCTAATTGATTTATTTTTTTAAATTACTCCGCACAATGTCGCGTTTCTGCACGTTTTTAATTCCAAGGCTGCAATTGCTCTTCAACTATTATTATTATTATTATTATTATTATTATTATTATTATTATTATTATTATTATTATTATTATTATTATTATTATTATTATTATTATCTGTTCTTATCTGCTCTGTTCCTAGAGTTGCCTGATTGCCGAAACAATACAGAATAATCATAAATATTTACATTCTAACTCACTGTGAGCGTGAGGAAAATATGTCTAACAGTTTAAGAACGCGTGATTTAGCGTTTCTTTCAACCAGTCCAAAGACATCTACTGGAATAGACTCAGTGTCAGATGTTTTTGCAATCAGGTGCGTTGAGGATACTCTATCCAAAGAGTCTTCTTATTCTACACTAATGAACACATATAAGGCTATTGTTCTGTCCGAAGAGGATCGATCTGCTATCAGTAGATACTTGCTAGTGAAATGTTCGATATCTTAGTCCTGGAACATACCACATTTTAGCAATTGGCCGTCTAGAGCCTACAAATATATCTTCGATATCAGAAATAGACGTTACGTCTGACTCAAACCAGGAAAACAACATATCCGTTATGGCATCTTGTACTGAAGCGAGGCAAGGTGAAAGGTCTGCTTCTGTTTCTACAGTCAGTAGAGCCAGAAATAACTCCATATGATCTCAGAAGAAAATCAAAGAAAACCTTCGTAAAATACTTCCATATCATCTGGCTTTGATTAGCATCTTTTCTGGCTAGCTCCAATCAAAAACAAAACTACCAAACATGTGCCCAGAGAAAAAGTTCAAAGTGCAGTATCCTCCCAAGCATGGAGAAATTATCAGATGGTAAAGAATGAAAAGAAAAGAAAACTAGAAGAGGAACGTCTAAAATGAAAAAGGGAGAGAATACAAAAGAAAGGAAAAATTTTAAGTCAAACAAAAAGAAAAGGACTGTCAAGCCAAGTAGCACTAGTAGTTAAAAAGACGAGACGCAAAAAGTTGTTGAAATGCCGTCTAAGGCCTGAAGAAGAATTCATAAGTGATATTGAGAACGATACACTTAAATATATTGGGCGTCACTTTTGTGATCACTGGTACCACTTAAAATGCACATGCCTCAGTGAATTATCGTACGAGGAACCTGCTAAACAAGTGCTTATGTGTCCTGAATGTGCTTAATGAACTTCATATTAAAGGGTTAATGTCATAGCTAAATATAAATATCAATGTAAATATAAATAAGCCTATATATTAGTTTTAAATAGGCTAGTCTAGGCCGAGGCACATTTTTCTTAGTTTATGGTAAATGTCATACAAGAAGTCTTTTTTCCTGTATCGCAATATATTTTCCACCAGGCCTGCTTCTAGCCACAGAGGTTTGGGGGGGCATAGATATGTTAGGGGGGGCAAGTCATTAAAAATCTCTTACACATATCTAAATTGTGTTTTTTGTGTTGAGGTCTGGAGGGGCCACGAATAGTTTAGGAGGGCCAGGCCTCCTAGCTCCCTCTAGTTGCGGGCCTGTTTTCCACGTAGTTTTTCTTTGTAGGAACTCTGAGTGCAATATATATGTCCCTTAATTTGCTACTGAGGAATTGATCTCTAAAATTCCATTAAAAAAGTCAATTCTATAGTGTGGCTGAGTACTGGTTAAAGTAATGGCTGACCTTTGGTTATCATAGGCCAACTACTGTTTTTTTCAGGGTTTCTGGTATTTTCTTTTTCCTGTGTAATTATTTATAAAAGATTTCCTATGCGAGCTACACAAACGTAAAATTTAAACACTGTTCTTTCTAATGACATATGCAGTAAAAGTTATTAGTAAAAAATGATTTTTTTATACTTTAACAAAGTTGAAAATCTCCTTAAATGGTCGACTACTGGCACATTTACCCAATTACTTGAGATGCAAACTATAGTTGCAATTTTTTGAAGTAATGTTGCCTAACTGGAAAGTAGAACTTTACATATTGTTTTGTCTGTGAAACATATGCTTGTTTAGCTTTATTTGAAAGTGTTAATTTTGCCAAAAATATTGAACGTTGGAAAACCGCAATAGCATTTCCTTATACGGGCCAAAAAAAAAGAGAGCTGATATTTCTAAAGGAGGCAATCGTAATAAAAACGGATAGGAGATAAACATAAATCAAAAATGTTATGTTGAAAACATTTTCATTGATTTTGTCTTCTGCCTCAGGCACTGACAAGGTCAGACAAATATTGTCTATTACGTTTAAAATTGCCTAAAGGAAAGTTGAACAGAATACCACAGATCTTATCACTCAGTAATCAGTTGTGAAGTGCTCCCTTGTAGTCAAACAAGCATGTCCAGAAGGCTCCAGGCAGTCATCGATGTAGAAGGTCATTGGACCTCCTATTAGACACTTATATATAAACAGCCCTTTTCAGGGCTACGTATTCCCTTCCTTTTTTTTTTTTTTTTTTTTTGAATGCCAATGAAAATGTATCTACGTCACTTTTACCGTCACTTTCAATGAAAATGAAAAAAAAAAAAACAACAACAACAACATAATAGCAGTGGACAAGATTCGATCGTGCGAACTTGTGTATTGTAATCTCTCACTTATCCCCTGAGCTACGAAGTAACACATAGATTTTTTTTTTTGAAAAATATATTAGTAGTTCATAACAACACACTCTCTTTTTATGTAATTCATGTGCCCCTTGCTGGTATCGATGGCGTGAAAACAAATTTCTAAACACGGTCGGACACGTGCACACACGTTTTAAATAAGGAATTTATGTATCATATTTCACCTCACAAACGTGAGAGATTCTATTTTTGACATACATTTTAACCCCCTCTCTTCTGTTTGGATACGCATTTCAATAAAAATGGCGTGACAACAACCCAGTCCGAGGTAGGTGTTAACTATGTTAATAAAATTCATTTCAAACGGTTCAGCCATTTTTCGTTATGATAATACGTTAAATCATTTCGTTATGATAATACACAATTCATATAACGTGTTTTTAATTTATATACTATGCAAATATAGGTTAATAGTATTGTTCTGTCTTGTTATTTATTTATTGATATAAAATTGAGGTGTTACGTTTAATGTTTAACAATACCTAGCATTTACCATGTTATCAACCGTGAAGTAGCGAATTTTGTGTCTAATATTTATATTATATTCAATTTAATGTGTCACGCTAGTAGCAAATTAAGCATAAATGCGAAAACATTGTTTACTTTCAGTTCTCAAGAGAATTTCTTTCCTGTCTTTCTATTATTTTGTCAATAGCTTACAAAACACTGGCATCAGACTTTTGCAATTATATTTTTTAACGTTTTTCCCATAAACTCCCCTGAAAATTTAACCTGAATCGACCCTTACGGGGAATCGAACCCGAGACTACAAGAACCAAAAACACTCGCGCTAGCCACTAGACTTTTTTATTTTTATTCCACGTTAATTAGTAAGCCCACGTTTCATATAGCCTCGCTGTTGAAAGTGTTACGTGAATATAGACTAGACAAAAATTAATTATTGGTGTCTATTTCAGGATCACTCAGTATTATGTTTTTAAGTGTTAGAGTGTTACAAAATCCAACACTTTTCAGTGCCTTATTAAACAACTTATTTAAAAAAAAAAAAAGTCTTGAATGTGTATTCACGGATAAAATAAGAATAAAAATCACTATTAGAAACAAACATTTGCAGTAAAAGGAAAAGCAGAAACTATTTGTGTAATAAAAATGTATATCTTTGTCAAAATATTTGTGACTTGGTGTAATCTATATTCACGTAACATTCCACCACTAAAAACATGCTACTGAGTGATCCTGAAATGGACACCAGTAAAAAATTTTGGTCTAGTCTATATTCACATAACAAAAGGAACAAGAAACTAAAAATCAACTCAACACTACTTTTATACCACCAATAGCAGCAAGGGGCAGAAGATACTATCCCGAAAAAATGCATTTATTCCTTTGACCCGCATTGCAAAGCATCGGACAATTTGCAACATCAATTACAAAAGCTTGAAGAGAAAGAATCTTTATGGACAATAAGTTTCTTACATACAATATTCAATTATAAAATGCCTACTACTTATCTTTCTTATTTAATTTATGGGGCGCGATGGTTCACTGGTAGAGCGCTTACCTTTGGTGCATGCGGTCTCTGGTTTTATTCCGTCCAAGTAAGCTTGTGGTGGACAACATTATGTCCGTGACTTTTCTCACAGCATTTCCTTTTCCTTCCACTTTCTCATTCCACCAATTCTTATATCATTTTTCTTACTTTAATTATCTTCTCCCTTAGCCTAAAATAGCAGGATTCTAGAACACTGGTCCGTATACCAATTGAGTGGTGATGAAGAAAGCAATCAACCTGGTTAACCTGCCTTCACTCGCTATCGCTTGCTCGACATTACTATATGAATTGTGTATTGAGATTTGATAAAGGAAAGAACCAAACTGGTTACTAATCCAAATTCTCCTCTATGTGAGGACCAGCAATCTAGAACCTTCCCGCCTAAAGGGCGTAATAGTGGGATGTTAAATATTTCATTTCATTTTATAATTTAATTTAGCTCTTCCACATAATATTTTATCTAATATAATAACAAAATATTATCAAGTGCTCGCAAAGCTGGGAGCGATCTCGGACTCTACCGTAATGTGCGGTAATCTTATTAAATATGTTTCACTACTAGATCAGTTGTTGAATGTTTCATAATGCTATACTAAATTCCATAAACATTCAAGCGAAATAAGTAAAATTGATGAGATTGACAATTTAAACCGCACAGTATTGCAAAGCTGGCGGTGTAAATATTTACTCCATTACGCAAACTCTGTTTCAAATACAACCATTATTATACAGTTCATTTTCATAAACTTGTTCTTATAGCAACTATATCATTTCCTATTTAAATTCAATTTATAGATAATTTTGTGTTACATATCAGCTGATACTCATGCTATAAACTATACAATAAGTTAACATTCGATGTAAATAAATAAGAAATGTATAATGTTACAGATTCTGGAATTGCAATTTAATTCAATTTTAAACTGTATACATTTTCTATATGATTGTTTAATTTACTTCATAAAAATCCAGATTATGATTTACACTAACTGTTTTAATTAAAAATACAAGCTTATACAGGGTGCGGGGAAAGTCCCGGAACGGTCCAATATCTCGCGAAATATACAGATCAGCAAAACAAAAATAACACATGTTAAACAGTTTTGAAAAATCTATCCAATGATACCAAACGCAACCCTCCATTCCCACACGTGGGGTAACTTTAAAATTTTAAATGGAAATCCCCATATTTTGTTGCACATTTGGATTCTTCAGAATAAGTAACAGTGATTTGACCCAAAATTGAAAACAGTGCCTTCACGGATAGCACTTGAATCGACACATAAAAAATGGAGGCGGTAAATCTTTATGCAAATGTGGCCTCTTAGTGTCGAGCTCTGGGCCATGCGGTTAGCGTACGGGACTGCGGCATGAAAGGTCGTGAGTTCGATTCCCACGCAGAGTAAAATTTTTATGTGATTTTTTTACCCACACAACGAATTCATACATTTTAACTTCCATAAAATAATGCATTTGTCCATATTTATTAATTTGCAAGAAAATACAAATTGTGACAAAAATGGCTTATTTTTGTTGTAAATAACCCTACTACTAAGAACTACTTCATAAAGCTACTTTGCAAAACAATTATCGATATTGTATTCCATGTAACTTCATCTTCGCACACACTGTTTTCAATTTTTGATCAAATCACTATCACTTTTTCTGGAGAATCCACATATGAAATAAGAAATAGGGGTTCCCATTTAAAATTTTAAAGTTATCCCCCGTAGTCCCCAAGGAGGTAGGGATAGGTGATTGTGTTTTCTGTCATTGGATAGCTTCTTTAAAACCATTTAACATGTGTTATTTTTGTTTTGGTGATATTTATACTTCGCGAGATATTGGACCGTTCCGGGAATTTTTCCGCACCCTGTATACTGTATTTTATCTCTCTCTTTCGCACTCTCACTCTCTATATTACAACTGAGTGTTGCAATAGGTATGAAGAACATGAATAATTTTCATTTTGGACGTATGGTTTAAGGTTGGTATTCAGATCACAAATCTGTTCTCATTATAACGGATGTGGTATTAACGTTAATAAGGATCGTTAACGTTCCACATTTTAGTGTCTTCGTATATAGCCTAATTGATGAACATAGTGAATAAATGTGACTGAGCTTTGAAAAGTGATTGTTAATCTAGTCTTGTGTTTTTAAGCACTTCAAACTAGACATTTATATTTTAAAAAATATTTAACTATATTGAAAAAAAAAAGCGTTTCGCACTCAGGCTCGAACTGCCACCCTTCGGTTCTAGAATTTCAACAGTATTGCTAAACCCGCTTGGCCACGCAGGCATGTTACGAAATAACGCGTTCTGATATTAGAAATAGACTCGCTCCAAGCGCAGGTTTACACTTGGAGTTTTAAATAGCCATTTTCTGTTTTTTTCAGTAATTTCAACTGAAGATATTGATTGATTTCCCATATTGGAACTTCACGTGAAGTGTGAATTGTATGTTCATCTCAAAAATACATTATTTTCTGTTCCTTCAATTTTACGTATTTGTGAGTGCTCCTAATACCTGTGTACTGTATGCAGTGAATTTCCCTCGGGATATTCTTTGCGTAATTATCTGACAGACTAAAGTTTCATAACAATCACAGTTTTTTGCTTATAATTTTCTTATTTTGCTTTATTTTTTCACAAAAATCATAAATAATTATTCATTACTACACTGCTTTGTTAAGGAAAGCACAAAGAAGCGATAATATATTAAGAAAACTGAGTTATTAATGAAAATGTGGAAGTTACAGTATATGCGAACTTTTTTTTGCGGATGACGATACAATGTGCACATCTTACAAGAACTAACAAAGGCAACGAGCTTTCTGACAAATTTGTTCCTGCGAATGTCACATTCAGGAAGAAACTGATCCCGGCTGGATGCACAAGATTAGTGCAGCCTTGGACATGTACTTTTTCCATCCTTCCAAGAGCTTTGTGAAATTCGTCACTGACACAATTCCAGGATACGAACATCTGGCAGCGTGACAAGTTCTTGAATCTCTAATCGCTTACGCTGTATCAGTTCTGTGCTCCCTTGTTACGCAACATGGTTCGATTTGCTTTCTAAAGAGCAGGATACTGGATATCGAACCTAAAGCATTCCAAACACCCATTCAGTACTGCTTCGACTCACTTACCACTGAATGTGTTATCACTGCGAGTCGATGACCATTGTAGAATGTGCTCATTGTAAAAACTGCTTTTGTTTGGATCTTTCGATCCTTTACACTCTCCACATCAACTACATGGCTTGAACATGTCATTCGAATCGCTATCTCAACTTCCCAAATACATAGGAGAAACGGGAGAAACGATTTTTTTTCTTGTGTTTGCCATAGGCCCCAATGTTAGTTTTGAAGTTCACTTTCTCCCTATTGGCGGACTGTAGCTAATAACTTGGCAATTAACTAACAATTTGATGCTCTTTAAGGATATATAACTCTTATTGTGCAGCTCAAGTCCTGATATCGTACTCTTTGCTTGTAAGATATGAATGTAATCTATATTCGTACTTCGCACTTCATTTTCCTTAAGCTTATCTGTGGCTATGTGGATAGCGTACGCGCCTTTGGCGTGGGAGATCCGCATTCGATTCCCAGCGCGAGCTGATATCGATCGGATCCCATGTTAAGCGATAGATCCATGCCTCATATATTCTCGCTGCTAAAAGCAACGGTAAACTCCAAACTTAATCAAATCAAACATACTCTTCATATTTATAATGATGTTTTGTCGTCTCCAAGTCGCATCGGGTCTGACTGATTCCAAGTCGCATCGGTCTAATAGGTCACGGGTCTGATTGATTCCAAATCACATCGGGTCTGGAAGGTAAAGGCTCTGACTGATTCCAAGTCACGGGTCTGATATTCCAAGTCACATTGGGTCTGGAAGGTCACCGGTCTGACTGATTCCAGATCTTCCGGATCACGAATCACTGTTAGCAATACTGTTTGGACAACGGGCTGTCTGCTCTGTATACTGCTTGTTGTATTTATTGAAGGTGAGAAAAGCATTGTGACGTCCCATCACAAGGAGTTGTCTGTCATAAAGTTTTAGCTTTCAGCACTATACGGCACAAAATAAATAAATAAATATTGACATTTCTAATACAACGGTACTAGTTAAACGAATTCTAGAATACATGCATTACAACAAATTCGATCGTTTACAGCATGCCCGTATCAATTTCACCTCAAATAAATGGCATGGTACTTGTAGAGCACCAATTTTTAGATTTACAGAGACATTCGTTTTTCAAAATTTTCTCAAAAATTACACATGAGGTTTTACACTCATTAATACCATTTTTTTAGCTTAATAACATCTATTAATTAGAATATATCATTTCTTAGGATTTGTTTCTTTGTTAAACCTATTATAATACAAGGTAGGCCATATTTACATTTAGAATACTGGAAATACTGATACATGTTCCTTTCACTGCAAGGGAATCGTCGCGATGTTGATCACCGTTGAAATTTCGTATATCGTGGAGGCATTCTTCAGTAGTGGAAACTCCATCATCACAGCACAACGGCGTTTGAAACAATTTAAGAAACGGTAGCACCATCCCGAAAGGTCATACTGTGTACTGTTCACAACTTTCGTCAGTCTATAAATGCGAAGAAAACAACGGTTCCCTGGGAAACCTCGTTCGTTGCGTAGTGCAATAAACATTGACCGTGTGACCAATCTCCAAATGTCCAATGAGGTTAACTCAGCATGTCGTCAAGTGCATATTCTACGTACCAGAGTGCGGCGAATCCGTAAAAAGAACTTACAATCGTATTCATACAAGCTACAGATGATGCATAAATTGTTCAAGCAAGATAAGGTTCAACGAGTCACATACTGTGATTGGCTAAACAACAAAGATGATGGCTTTCTGGAACACCTATCACTCCGATGAAGCTTCTATCCACCTCAGTGGTTATGTCAATGAACAAAACTATCGATTCTGAGCTAGACAAATCTCCACTGTCGCATAAAACGCCACAGCACAGTGCAAAGGTTACTGTGTGATTTATATACGTGTGTGATAGGTCGCTAAATTTTTGAGAATGAACACAATGACACCGTCAGTCACTGTTGAGCGGTACAACACAATGTTATGAACATTTTTCATTTCCGAAATCAGACGGTTTGGCCTAAAGGAGATATAGATGCAGCAGGATAATGCCACCAGTCATACTGCAGTAGTGTCAATGACAACCCTTTGACGACACTTCCCGGGGCGCCTCGTCTCCAGATTCGGTTATACTCATTGGTCACTTAGATTCCCCGATCTGACTCCACCGGACTATTTCTTGTGGGGTTATCTAAAGAAGAAAATGTACACCGTAAAGACTACTACCATCAATGATCTGAAGGACAGCATCCGAAGTGAAACAAAAGTTATCCCTGCTAAAACCTAGCGTCAAACTATGATGAATACGATTGTTGGGACCAAAGAATGTTCTCGTCAAAGTCGTGCCCATCTAAGGGTTTTAATGTTCAAACACTGAACACAGTCCAAAACTCCCGTCCTTTGACAATGTGTTCCACATAGTAACAAAGGTTGTGTTCAACATGCCCTAGAAATGCATTTTAAATATGTCCCATCCCGTATTGTCAAATTTATTTGTTGGATTGTGGCTAGAAATATTTATACCCAGGTTTTCACGGAAGACATTTCAAATTTCGAGTCAAAAGAAACAAATAAAAAAAAAAAAACTATAAAATAAGGGAACAAAATCGTCCGTCACTGCTATTATGATATTCTGAAAAGATATGACGACGTGTAAACAATAACAAAGAAAAAGGAAAAGCAGAAACAAAGATAAAAGGAAAGAAAGAAACAATTTTTGTAAGCCATAGTTATTAAAAACTCATAAATCTACTGAGTAATTGATACAGACATCTTGGTCTCGTGACGCATTACTAGCTCTAAACGAAATATTCTCCAGCCATTTGTAAAGCTGTTTCATTCAGCAACGGTTTAAATATTCATTGCCGCGCTTCTCTCAGTAAAATATTCAATCCATGTCATATCTGAAGCGCTCTATCCGTGTTTCTTGTTTGTCTCTGTTAGTGAAACATGAAATTCTTGCTCTAACATCGCTTAGTCCACATGTTCCCTAATCGTTTAATGATTTTAATTCACAGACAACGCTCTCCCTATATAATGTCCGAACTCTTATGGGGTAATGTTCTATGAATAATTTATAAACTTCCTATTCGATTTTTTTCCCTCTCCACAATAAATACGAGGAAAAATTGATTTTGTGTCAACACAAACTTTGCGAATAATCTGTAACAGAAAAATGTTTGCCGTTCTTAAGAAGGAGCAAGGGTGATTCACTTAGTACTAAGAAGTCTGGTTACCAGAACTCATTTATCTATTTACTCAGTCTATCCGTTTGTGGCCACTCATACATTTGGGGAACATAAAATCTGTCCATGTGTGGCCACCCGTCCGTCCGGGGGATGTATCTCAGACGAAGGGCCACCCGTCAATTCGGAGGACATTTTTGTCCGTGTGTGGCCACTCGTTCGTCCAGAGGACATAAAATTTCTGTCCGTGTCGCCACCCGTCAGAACGGGTACTCAAAATCTGTCCATATGGCCACCCGTCAGTCCGGGGACACAAAAGCTCTCTCCATGTGTGGCCACTCGTCCATCTTGAGGACACAAAAGCTCTGTCCATGTGTGGCTACCCGTCCGTCTGGAGGATATATCTCAGACGGAGGGCCACCCGTCCGTTCGGAGGACATCTTTCTCCGTGTGTGACCACTCGTTCATCCGGAGACATAAAAATCTCTACCCGTGTGGTCACCCGTCCCTCCGGGGACACAAAATCTGTCCATGTGGCCACCCGTCAGTCCGGGAACACAAAAGCTCTCTCCATGTGTGACCACTCGTCCATACTGGAGACACAAAAGCTCTGTCCGTGTGTGGCCACCCGTCCGTCTGGAGGACAGAAAATCTCTGTCCGTGTGTGGCCACCACTCGTCCGTCCAGGAACACAAAGTCTGTCCGTGTGACCACCCGTCAGCCCGGGGACACGAAATCTCTGTCCGTGTGTGGCTATTCCTCCGTCCGGGAACACAAAATTTCTCTGTATGTGACCACTTGTCCGTCCGGAGAACATAAAATCTCAAGAACAACTTGATGGAACACCATGAATTTTGGTCACGATGTAAAGGCTCAAAAGTTAGAAATCGACTTCGTTGATGGAGATGATATTCAAACAAGAAGTGCTAGAAATAAACCGTTAATCTCTATTGAGCTTAAACGGTAATAGATAGCGAGAAGCGGTTTCCTGCAATCGATTAGTCTAAGCGTCCCAAGAATACATGTCATCTCCATCCTAAACTCTCTATTTTGATATAAAGGGTGTCTCATAAAGAACGAAACTTTTGAAATACCCGCCATTTCTGTTCTAGTAAGTTGGCAGCACTGAACGTCCAACAGCGTATGATCATCATTGTCAAATATTCACAGTCTCTGCGCAACATTCACCATATCTGTAGTAAGTTTTCGCTATGATAACACGCTGTTCTGTCATGAAGCGTTCCATTTCTATCGGTATAGAAAACAAATGACGACCATGCGCTATTCGGCGGTCCGTGACTACTAACTTACAATGATAAAATGTGAAAATCGTGTAACGTTCAGTGCTGCCAACTTACTAGAACAGAAATGGCGGGCACTTCAAAACTTGCGTTCTTTATGAGACATTCTTTAGATAGAACAGAAACAATAAGATACACCAAGAAGAATTTTTAACATCGATGTAGCGTTCTAAAAATAGGTAGGCCTATCATCCTCTTTCTTAACCAACTATTCAAATTGGATGTAGCAAAAATTAATCACTTTTAGTTTTAACTTGATCATTATAGAGTAAAAACGGAAGTAGATGGTGTGAAACGGTTTAAAGAATGAATATAGTGTCACAAGAATATATTCCGTCTCCATTCTGATGTCTCTACTGAAACCAAAAGTGGTAAACCTACGATGTTACACAAGATTTTTGTGTGTTTATTCACTTCTTAAATACATCAATAAGTATTACTACGCTACACGCATTTTTTTCTCGTGGTCTGTGCTATTGTACACTGATGACTATTTAGCTTGGTTGAGATACTGAGTTTGACATACCTGATCTAAAGGGTCCACAAAGGCGAGAGAGGTAACGACTACACTAGCGCAGGGCCATCTATGAATGCTTGAGTTTGTGCCAAGTGGTATACCAGTAATTTCATTGATTGATCGCCTCTAGGATGACTTGTGGCTCGCGGACAACGGTTTGAGACGCTGAATTAAGCTATTTAAAGAATCGTCAGAATTATGTTAGTAACTTCCGAATTCAAGCAATACGCGCATTATCATGAGTGTTCTACCATTACTGCTAATGTCAGGAAGTCTAGTTGTTAGCGCAAAACATTTCTGGTACATGAAATTCTGGGTTCGGTTCTCAGCAGCCGAACCTTGAAACTTGAACGAAGTACGGTGGTTCACCTTAAAATAAAGGCCCACGTCTGATATAGTCGAGGCGCTGAAGAGGGACGCTTATATTTAATCAATGAAATTACTGGTATACCACTTGCCACAAACTCAAGCATTCATAGATGGCCCCGCGCTAGTGTAGTCGTTACCTCTCTCGCCTTCGGTGCAAGCGGTCCCAGGTTCGATAAAATAAACTTTCTCGACCAGCCATCCTGAATGAGATTTTCCTGGGTTTTCCTCATTCACACCAGGCAAATGCCGGGGTGGTACCTAACATCTAAGTCCCAGGCCGCTTCCTTCCTTCCCTTTCCCCGGATAGTGTGCTCGCCGAGGGATGTCATACGTAACAGGTCTAAAATGCTATAGATGCCGAAAGCCCCGAAATCTAAATCCTAAATCAGAAGCATCCGAAGTCCTCACCCAATCCATTCGTCTTGGCATAGCACTTTTTTTCTTTGCTTTAATGCCGTTCTTTAATTATAACCTCTTTCGCCCTCTTTCTCATGCTCCTTTTACTGTACCTTCTATCACGCCTTCGGGTTACAGTTTCTTCTCAGTTCATGTTCGAATAAGTTTCTCATTCCTTTAATTATTCTAAACTTAATCATTTACATCTATTATCCGTTCTTTAAGCCTAAAAAAGGGCACAATCATGAGAAGTAGAACTTAGGATTCAACTTCATTTCGTTTCGAAACGGGCTTAGAATTCACACAGCTACTAAATACCTATTTTATCGGAGAAATGATCTCGTAAAAGCGAACGCCAAGACGAACATTTGACGAAGAAAGAAAAGAAGATAAAGTAATCGCAAAAAACTCAGTGCCTTCTGGAAATATTCCCACGAAACCAATCGAACTACTCTAGCACTTTTTTTCTTTTTCTCTAGAGGATGGACAAGGAGTCGCCATGGTCAAATACAAATGGAACAGAGAAATGTATTTGAGAGCTAAGAAGCTTTTGCCACCTAAGAACCGTATTTTTCTCAGATTCTTAAATGTCTCTATTTACTTATCTGAAAGCATAACTTTTACAGCAATATAAAAATAAAGACAAAACATGAAGTGTAACAATACATTAAAAAATCATAATGTCCAACTAGATGTAATGTACGACGCAGAGAGAGGTTTTTATGATTGGAGAAGAGACAGGAAAACATGGGAAGAATCATCATCATCACAAGCATTCTGCCATTCTTGGCAGGTCACCAAGGTGCGAATTGGCGGGGGGGATGACAGGGATTTCCCCCCCTGACAAAAATCTTTCCCACCCTGGAGAAAGAAAATTTTATCCCTGGCAGGGATAACTTTTTCCCCCTCTGGAGTATTTTTAAGTGGACATAAAGATAAGTAGGTCTACTTTGCGTAGCTAACCTAAATATTACTTGAGTGAAAATTTATGAAAGATCTCACATCTCAACTGTTTTGTACTTGTTAGTATATATATATATATATATATATATATACATATATATATATGGGGGGACTGGGTGCGCATATGGGTGAAATTCATCCCCCCCTGGGAAAATTTTTCAATTCGCACACTGCAGGTCACTTCCTGCAAAAGACAATGAGAAGCTTCCATGCTCTACGGTCTTTTGCTAACCTCTTCGTCTTCACGTACGATTTTATTGTTTTGATATTGCCCATTAATTGTAGTCTCCTTCGCCCCTTCCTTCCCTTTCCTTCCACCATACTCTCTAGCACTTCCCTCATGATACAGTTCCTTCTTAGCCAATGTCCCAACCAGTTTCTCTTCCTTATCTTGATAAATATCTAAAATTGTTCTTTTCTCCCCTACCATTTCTAACACCCTTGAATTCGTTTTCAGCTCGAACCATCTAATTCTCTCCATTCTTCTCCACACCCACATTTCAAAAGCTTCCCGACGTTTCTCATCGTTTCTGCGTAATGTCCATATTTCTGACCCATACAACACAACACTCCACACGAAGCATTTTATGAGTCTTTTTCTCAACTCTTGATTCAAGGTCGCACAAAATAGTCTTTTCTTCCTCCTAAAGGCTTCTTTCGCCATTCCTATTCTTGCTTTTATTTCACGTTCACACTTCATACCATTATTAATAATGCTAACCAGGTATCCAAAACTAGTCACTTGTTCTATTGTCTCCCCTCCTACTTCTACATTTGTGACCGACCGCTTCGTTCCGATCACCATGGCTTTTGTCTTTCTAATACTTATTTTCATCCCATATTCCTCACAGCCGTTCTTTCAGATTCCGTAACAAGCATCATATCATCTGCAATCCTTATATACTAATCATTCTATCTCCTACTGAAATACCGTCCTCATTTTGTAGGCTTTTTCTTACTATTTCTTCTAGATAGATATTAAATAACGTTGGTGAGAGTATATTATGGTAATATGGTAGTATAAAGGGAAGATAATAAGGTACGAGAAGGGAATAAACAAATGTTGGAAAGTGTACGCGTTGACATGGTTGACCACCGTACCTACGAAACTATCGACTAGGCTATTGACATTTTTGGTTGCGTATCATCATTGCTTTCATAAACATTAGGTTCACTGTGTGGTCTTTTCTCTATTCGTGTGGTTTATTGAGTACAGAGCAACTTTGCAAAAAGACAAGTTGTAGAAGAAAATATGAAATGGGATTCAGGGCACAGTGAAGAAGTCACAGGTTACTGACGCAATGTCGAAGAAAACAGAGGAAGGAAGATGTGAAACCAGGATAGTACAAAAGAAGAAAAAGGTTACAAGGAAGCTCAATAATGAATTACGATGGAAAAACTGCGAAAATAGGGAAATACATTAAAGAAAGTATAAGACTTGAAAAGAAAGATAGAGCAGACAGATATGCATAAAAGTATCTAGAACTTACATTAGTGATGATACATCCGAAGATAGGAAGGAGAAATGAGGCATTATAAAATAAGAATGGAAAGATAATCAGTGAGGAAAAAGAAGTGTGTGATAGACGGAAGTAATATATCGAGTAACTGTATGACAGTAGGAATTCATCGTGTAGACTAATGCTGAGGTTCAAAATCTTTAAATGAAAACGACAATACTGAGATGAATTCGAAAAGTATTTCTGGACATGACGAATGGAAAAGTAACTTGAAAGGAAAAAGTACCAACACGTGACTAATTTTAGATACTTACGTAACATCATTAGTGAAGTTCTGATATTTAAATGGAAAATAAAAGCAAGGATAGGAATGGTGAAAGAAGGCTTTACGAAGAAGAAAATCATAATCAGTACCGAATATCTGAAATGTGAATGGGAAATAAAAAGAACGATAAGAATAGTGAAAGAAGGCTTTACGAAGAAAATCATCATTGCCTTACCTAAAATGTGAATTGGAATGTAAAAGGGAAGAATAGGAATGGCGAAAGGCTTTACGAAGAAGAAAACTCGTCATTACGGAAGATTTGAAATGTAAATGGGAAATAAAAGCAAGGATAGGAGTGGTGAAAGAAGCTTTTATGAAGAAAAAACATTATTATTACCGGTACCGAAAATCAGAAGCATGAATGGGAAATAAGAGCAAGGATAGGAATGGTGAAAGAAGCTTTTACGACGAAGAAAATAATCATCATTACCGAAGATTTGAAATGTGAAAGGAAAATAAAAGCAAGGATAGAAACGAAGAAAGAACTCTTTAAGAAGAAGAAAAGCATTAGTAATAAAGATTTGAAATATGAATGGAAAATAAGCAAAAGTACTGCTGGCGAAAAAAAAAAGTCTTTAAATAGAAGAAAAGCATATTTTGTAGGTTGTTAAATAAATAATTAGAGACAAACGTTACATTAGTGGGATGAAAAGCAACAGGAAGTTTAAGAAATGTGAGATTGAAGATGAAATAGAGAAAATTTGCTGTACGATACGAAAATCTAATGAGGATGAATTAGAAAAAAAGTTGGGGAAAGAATAGTAATACCGGAAGTAAATTGAAAAAATAAAAATAAGTTGTTTTTAGTAAATCTTCTCGGGCTATCAACCAAGTGAAGGTATTGACATACAATGTTTCGAATGGAGACATCGCATTCAACTTCAGTGATTGTAATGACGAGACCAGAGACTTGAGCATATATATATATATATATATAGGGACTATTTAGGGACAGAACTATGAATGGGTGCTTGTGATTGGCTGAGGAAAATGCTGGCTCCTGATTGGTTGTTGTTGTGGTTACGAGAAATGGCTTTGTTGAATATATGTTTTTGTTCTTGAAAAGGGCCAACCAGATAGGGCTGAGTTGAAATCCACTGTCTTTATTCAGACTGTTCCTTTTCCATGAGATAGCTGTGGCTTTGTTTATTGTTCTGTCGTAAAAACTGCTGCACTTAGCTACTACGAGTATGGTGGAGTCTCTATATACACATGCTCACGTCTCCGGTCTCTTCATTATAATCCTTGCAGATGAATGCGATGTCTGCATTCGAAACGTCGGATGTCAATACCTTCACCTGGCTCATAGCCCACGACGACTTAAAAAATCACATCGCCAGGAAAAATTCTTTCTTCAATAATTATTGGGGTAAAAAAAAAAAAAAAAAAAGAGAGAGAGACTGACTAAGGATGTGAGAGACGGTATGGAAGGATGCACAAAGTATTACAATTAATGGACGATATCACAGAGAAAAAAAATCATTCACCAAAACTAAGGCATTAGCGACGAACTGTAACGCATACAACTTGCTAATTTACTGCAAAGTGGCCTCCTAGTGAGGTGATAATGATGATAATGTTGTTGACAAATTTCTCTGAAATTTTATAACATCCTCTTAACTTTTATTTCAGATCCCACGATAAAAAAAAAAAAAAGAAAGAAATTTTAAAACAGATATCCATTTTACTTGTGCCTGTATCAATTAAAGTATTATATTGCATAAATATAATGTAAAATCATGATAATAAAATATTTGACACTCTTTATGTATACAATCAACTCTCTCTAACCACCATAGACGCGCGAAAAAAAAAAAACAATTATCCTTTAACCATTCACGATAAAAAAAAATACATATCGTGCATTATATAACATATTTTCAAATACCTTTGTTTACCCTTAAACTTTAATCTTCTGGGAATACAAATATGTTAACATTATCACATCATGCGATCTCTCGAAAAGTTCGCCATAATTCATTTCAATCCCGCCTCGCATGCTGCAGCTCTGCAGTAACAGGATTACTCAATTTTACAAAAGGGGAGAAGGGAAGCTGCACATGAATCACATTTAAGCTTATTACAAAACAATCACAACAAGCATGGAAAAAGCTAGTTCATTACATTATTACTTTAAATTAGATTGTATAAATGGTATTATTTGGGTTATGCTTGGTTAATAATATAAAATAGTTACCTAAATTAATTTCGATAAATACTTGTAGTTCTCAACCGGAGATACGCAAACCCTAAGATTACATTGTAACATGCTAAAAGTATGCTCCAGTATACTCAAGTGGTTCCAGGTCTAGTTTCTCAGTGGGAGAATAGAATTTTCTGTGCTGGGACAGAATTATAAAGCAATCAGGAAGAAACTTAAAGAGACTAAAAACACCGATCTAACAAGCCTGAAATAATGCCGTTTGAAGTGATGCATTACTACTTTGGAATAGATTATGGGATAGTGTTAAGGGCCGCAGTAGCTCAGTGGTAGTGTGTTCACCTCTAGCCTGTGGGGTCTCTGATTCGATCCCAGGTCGTGCCAAGTGGGCTTTGTGGTGGAGACACACACATTGTGCATGGGTTTTCTCTGGGTTCTCCAGTTTCCTCTCACTTTCTTCATTCCATCATTTCTCATCATCACTGTCTCCTTTGGCCCACACGGCATAACCGTGGGTCGTAAAATTAGATTTCATTTCATATTGTGTAGCATTGCCATAATTCATTTTATGGCAAGAAATTTCTCATTTTGGCTCAAAAAGGAGGCGAGAATCGATAGGATTTCTTAAAATTCGAGACAGGATGAAGCATTTTTCGAGTTTTTGTGAATAACAATACTTCACCCAAGTCTTAGATCTCTAAAGACGGTCTTAGTTGTTACATAATTCCTAGTTAGAAAATTATACTAAATTGAAAAAGTGATTGTACAAGCACAATGAAGAGCACCTATCAACGTTAAAAAAAAAGTCATTACACAATACACTACAATAATAAGTATGGTTGGAATATTTATATCATACTTTTTTTTTTACAATGTGGGAGGATTCTGATAACTTCTATTGACGAAGTTAATAAAGAAATTAGGGCATAAATGTTGTACATAAATTACTAAAAGAAGATGAAAAATTTTCGAGACGAGACAAAAGTATTTCTTGTCTGAGAATCGAGACGGGACGAAAAAAACTATTTCTTGTCTCGTCTCGTGAGTAATACCACCACTGTCTATTCACTGGATTGACCCCATACTTTATTACCTTACTTATTTATAATTGGTTTCAGATACAGCACTAGGCCATTTTACCACTGTAACATTTTAACATTTTGATACCATAACAATTGAATAACAATTTGAGTTGAAGATGGTACAGCACAACAGCAACATTACAAAACTAGCTTATTTATAGAGGATCTGAAAGTATACTCATTTGAATAAACGTGTACAGTTTCTGGTAACTGATTATAAGTACTGACAATTCGGTTTAGGAGGGACCTTTGGACAATATTAACTCTCGCCGCTGGAGTGCAAAAGAGGTTACTAGACCGTGTTGGTAAGCGGGTATGCGAAAATTGATTTGACTTAGTAACTGTTCACACGATATATGGATATTTACAATTTTTTGCACAAATATTAGGTCAGAAAGTTTGTTTCTCACTAGGGGAGGTTTGATACTGAGGGATTTTAAAACGTCGTTTTTTTGGAAATGTTCGCAGGTGAGGTACTCGGTAGGATACAATCGCTAGAAAGAAATTAATTACGGAATTCAATTTTTTTTTTAAACTGAGTAGGGCAGGCCATAGATCAGACAGCAGAATAGTACTCAATGACTAAATCTCCACTTATCATAGAATAATGCCATGACTTATGCATGCTTGAGTTCTACACTTAGAAACACAATGCTCTGAGCAGAGTCCACTGATAGAAAGGATAATTAGATTACGTCTGATACATGGAGAAAAATCCTGCTACCCAAATTGATCGTACCCACATATTTCCGCAACACCAATCCTTTTAGCTCTGCTTACTTGAATTTCTCCACATTGATCTTGAAACACCAGGCAGTAATCCACAGGCAGTACCCGTACATACCTGAACTCCTTTACTCAAGTTCCTATTAATCTATCATGATATTCGAGCACTGAATACAAACGCACTTTCGCCTTTACTCGCACTATTTGAATTTCTTCACGTTTTGAGATCCAAGCAAGAACATCATTATCTCTGTAGTTTATTTTATGAAATTTAGAAATTTAATAATTATTTTAATAACTGTAATAACAGAGCTGAAAATGCTCAGTGATAAAAGAGACCGTGACCTCTTACTGGTGCATTAGGTGCCTTAATTACAACTTCCGGACTCACTAAATGATTCCACCTACATGATCCTTCGCTATTCTTCCTAGCAATGCTAATTACGCTAATAACTATAATCCAATAATGACGGGACGTAACTCGTACAGTAACCTAACGAGGCCTCCATATTATTCAAGTAACAATAGGTTTTGTTGTTGATGTTGCTGTTATTTGTCTTTTCCTAATTATTGACATACATACTTCTAATAGTCACATAGATAATTCTACCAGTCACATATGCAGGGAAAATCAAAATGATGGACCCAATTTCAGAAATGTATTATGTGGAATCTAACAGACATATGTTATTGTGAGACATGTCTATAACATACCATAACATCCCTATAATGGACTGGCCTGAACAGAGTCCTGACTTGAATCCTATAGAACACCTTTGGGATGTTTTGGAACGCCGACTTCGTGCCAGGCCTCACCGACCTACATCGATACCTCTCCTCAGTTCAGCACTCCGCGAAGAATGGACTGCCATTCCCCAAGAAACCTTCCAGCACCTGATTGAAAGTATGCCTGCGAAAGTGGACGCTGTCATCAAGGCTAAGAGTGAGCCAACACCATATTGAATTCCAGCAGTACCGATGAAGGGCGCCACAAACCTGTAAGTCATTTTCAGCCAGGTGTCCGGATACTTTTGATCACATAGTGTATATTGGATCTCTTGATCCAAAAATAGAAGAAAATATTGAGAGTTAAAAGACGAAGCTGAAGATCGAGAAACGTGGGAAAAACATTTCCAGGGCACAACCTAAAAAACTTCCCACAGACAGGATACTATAATAATAATAATAATAATAATAATAATAATAATAATAATAATAATAATAATAATAATAATAATAATAATAATAATAATAATAATACGAAACACGGAGACGAATTTACGTGAAAACAAAGATATAATATACGTCGACTAAGGATAATAGTAGAGGATATTAGTTAAGGATAAACTGTGTGATGTAAAGTTGAGAAACACAGCAGCAAGAGTAAATATATACAAAACCAACTGATGCACGTGTGAACTAGAATGTGTTATACGTATAATGACACATGATTTACCTATAATAAGGTAATGCACTACCATATACTAAATTACAACTCCTACACATTCGCCCACGCGTGTAATGTACACAGATACACTCATTAAATTGTAATTAAAATGAAGAGCAACTTTAGAAAAGTAGGCGTGTGCTTATATGAGGAATCTACACGACACCCACATTATTAACTGCTATCATTGCAATTCGAATACATAACAACGATTAATGATACTCATATAAAATATTCGCTTCAGAAGTCTCAGTGTTATAATGTAAGTCTTTTCTTGTCAAAGATGTAACTCTGCTCGAAAGATAACCATTTTAATGGAAATCATAACTTAAGTCATTTTTCTTGTAGAGATTTTATAGCTGCATGTTGATAAAAAAAAGGGGGGGGTAAGCCACAACTTTTAGAAAGTGCTCCATCACAAATGGAATTTTTTAAAAAAAGAAAAATGTTGAAAAGATGACTTACTTTGAATACCAAATGTTGTACATAACACTGATTATATTGAAATTCACAGGCATTAAATCTATCATTTACAGGAAACATAAAAAAATACTTTGTTTTTATTTTCGCAACAAGGAAATAAATTCCATTACAAGTCCATAATTCTTCATAACTAAATATGTTAATGAAACATGATGGCAACCACTTAGTCACAGGAAAGAAAAGTAAATATATTTGCATAGTACTTTTGCACCTGTCTTAGTTACGATTTGTTGTTTAATTTCAATTATTAAGCAAGTCATTTTGCAATTATTCAACTCTGTAACACTTTCTAAGAGAACTTTTGTTCTTGTTGTTGCTATTACTATATCGCTTCCTAAAGTTTAAAAATACTTTTGTGAGCATGAAATTTTTGAACGAAAAATATGATTTTTATTATAACAAAGACTACCAAAGGAAGGATATAAGGGGAGTAAGAACCAGAGATGGGCATTTTTGCTAACCCTCACTCACCCTCAACTGACTCACTCACCCTCAGCCACCATCACCCATAGTTGACTCCCTCACAGTCACTCTCAGCCACCCTCACCCTCAGCCACAATCACCCTCAGTCGACATTCACCCTCATCCTCAGCCACCCTCAGTCGACTCACCCTCACTCTCACTCACCCTCAATCGACACCCTCATCCTCAGCCACCCTCAATCGACTCCCTTACCCTCAGCCACCCTCAATCGACTCCCTCACCCTCAGACACCCTCACCCTCATCTACCAAAATAAGGGTGAGTGAGGGTGAGGGCGGCCCTCTTGAGGGCAAAAATGAGTGAGGGTGCCCATCTCTGGTAAGAACCGTCTCACCCGAATTCTCAAAGGGAGCGCGGTAGCTCAGTGGTAGAGCGCTTATCTCTGGTGCGTTGGTCCCTTGCGCGTGGGGTCCCTGGTTTGATCCCGGGCCATTTAAGTTTGTGGTAGACAACATGGCGTCGGTAGGTTTTCTCGGGGGTTCTCCCGTCTCTTCCAACTTTCTTCATTCCACCGTTTCATTCATTTCTCATAACCACCGTCTCCTTTAGTCTAACCGGCAGATCCGTGGGACGTAGAACTTAAAGATTTCATTTCTTTTTTTTCATAAATTTACGAAACTAGACAAAAAAAGAATTTGAGACTAGTCTAGAAAATGGATTCGGATAATCACGACGAGACGATAAAGAATTCTTCCAGAATCGTGACGAGACAAGAATTTGATTTTTTTTAAAAAAAAGTACCAAACGATAAAATCTTATTTCTCATCTCATGGACAACTCGACCAGCAATCCCTCATAAGTACTTTTCGGTTTGTAATAAGTTTCTAGATTATTATTCCTTATCGCCTACAGTTCTGTACAACGGGGATTAGATACGTTTCCGGCCTAACACAGTAAATGACCTCATATTTCAAAATACTTATAGTATGTTTTGTAATTATATTTTAGAGGATATTTGAAAAAAAAATCCCAAATGTATTTCAAATACTTCTCTTTTGATGCAGATTTGATGTGACCATGACGGAGCACATTGTGACTTTTACCAAATATCAGAAAAGAAAATGAAATGAAATCTTTAAGTTTTACGTCCCACGCTTATGCGGGTTAGACTAAAGGAAAAGGAAAAAAATGAAAATGAAATCTTTGAGTTTTACGTCCCACGGTTATGCCGGTTAGGCTAAAGGAGACGGTGATGATGAGAAATGAATGAAATGGTGGCATGATGAAAGTGCGAGGAAACGGGAGAACCCCGAGAAAACCCACGAGTACGGTGTTTGTCCACCAGAAAGTCCACACGGCGCGTGTTGGAATCAAACCAGGGACCCCAAGCACAGGAGGTGAACGCTCTACCACTGAGCCACTGCGCCCCCAAATATGAGAAGAGAGTAGTCATCAAATACCCCTTCCCAAAGAATACGAGAGCGAAGGAAATTTTTGATGAATTGACACACACAATGCCCAATGACTGTCCTTCATATAGCACAGTGAAGTCGTGGCTGCCGGAGTAAAGGATGGGCAGTAGGAGCACCAAAGATGAGGAGAGATGTGGAAGATCTGACCGTGGAAACTGTGGATCGTGTACACGATATGATATGATCCTCGCAGACAGACGAACTGGTCTTTCACGTATTGCAGACACCCTAGGGATCAGTACGAAGCATGTGCATTACATTGTGCATAAAGAACTTGATATAAAAAAAAATGTCGGTAAAGTGAATGCTCAAACTCCTCACAGCTGATCAAAAGCGGACAAGACGGAACTGTGCACAGAGTGTGTTGTGCCGTGTTTCAGTGAATGCTTCCAAATTTATTTTAAAAAATTGTTATTGTTGATGAAACCCAATTATATGTGTATGATCCCGAGACCAAAACTCAGTCTATGCAGGTGTCATAGTGGGTCACCACTGCCGAAAAATGTCACAGATAAAAATCCGCTGAAAAAGTAATGAGTGTAATTTTTGGGGGGTTGTGAGGGGGGGTATACTGAGCGAACATATGTAAAAAGACACTACATTGAATGCTGAAAGATATGTAAATCTGCAGGAAAAAATGCACACGACATAGAAGGGAAAGAGGCGAAGAAAACTGTCCAAACGCTTTGTCTTCTTGCAAGACAATGCTCCTTGTCACAAACCAGCCATCGCAATGCACAAATGGTGTGAATTGAATTTCGATATCATTGACCATGCCCCTATTCTCCAGATGTGGCCCCCTCATCCTATCATCTTTTCCCAAAACTTACGATGTACCTGAAAGGAACTGAATTTAGAGACACTAATGACGTCATAGCAGTTGTAGAGCCATGGTTTGCTACACAAGACAAACTATTTTATTGTCGTGGGATAGAATTGCTGCAGGATCGTTGTATTAAGTGTGTCAACCTACAAGGCAACTACGTTGAATAAAATGTTACCACTGTGTACCTGGCGTCATGTTTTCACTCCAAGATCAGAAACTTACCTAACTCACTCATATGTAGGTAAGTCTTATCTAGGAATAGGAATAATATATAGTATAAGAATAAAAATATGTGTATTATAATAAGAAATTCAAAATAATCTTTAAAAATATATTTACTAGTGCGTTGTATTAAGTGTGTCAGCCAACAAGGCAACTACATTGAATAAAATGTTACCACTGTGTACCTGGTGTCATGTTGTCACTCAAGATCAGAAACTTACCTAACTCACTCATATGTATGAAAGTCTTATCTAGGAATAGGAATAATAGTATAAGAATAAAAATATGTGCATTATAATAAGAAATTCAAAATAATCTTTAAAAATATATTTACTAGATTATAATTACATTTATATTTATCACCTCCTTTACTGACCTTTATGTATTGCTGTTACGATCCCCTACGGTTAAGAGATCCCGTTATATACAATAGAATTTTGGAAATACTGTGGCTCGGCAGTAAGCGTTCACCTTTAGTGCGAGAGGTCCATGGATCGATCCCAGGTAATGTGAGTGAACCCTCATTGGCACGATTTTTCCATTACAGTTTGTATTATCTAGAATTGGGCCACGGACCTTTCTGCACGACAACTTCACAGTCTACCCCTAAGATGTCGTATCTTTAGTTTAACGTCCCACAATTACTCCCTTGAAGCTAAAGAGGAGGAAGAGTGGATGATTATGAAAGAATTGGTGAAAAATGAGAATGTTGGAGTAAACTTGTGGTCTTTATGTTATCCATCGCAAACTAATATACTCTGGAGTCGAACTAGGGACCTCACATAACAGAGGTGAGTGTTCTACCAAGTGTCTCCGTTGAGATTGTAGGGAGAAGTATAAAATCAAAGAAAACAATTACGGATAAATAAAATATCTCAAATTAACGTCTTATGATCATGCCCTTTTAGGCTATGGGAGACGATGATTAAGGCAAGTGAATAATGATGGAAGAATTGATGAAATGAGAAAGTGGAAGGAAACGGGAGTAGCCCGAGAAACACTAAACACGATGTTTTCCATCACGAACTTACCTGATCAGGGATCGAACCAAGGTCCCCAGGCACCATAGAAAAAATGAAATCTTGAAGTGAGTTGATTTTGAGTTTACCGTTCCGTTTAGCAGCGAGGCTATATGAAACGTGGACCTACTGATTAACGTGGAATCCGAACCACATGAGTTCCTACCGGGAATCGAACCCGGGTCTCCTACGCCAAAGGTGCGTACGCTAACCGCTTAGCCACAAAGGAGCTCCATGAAATCTTTTAAGTTTTACGTCCCACGCTTATGCTGGGTAGGCTAAAGGAAACGGTAATGATGAGAAAAGGAGGAAATAGTGGAATGAAGAAAGTGGGAGGAAACGGAAGAACCCCGAGAAAACACACCCACACGGTGTTTGTCCACCAGAAAGTTCGCTTGGCGCGAGCTGAGGTCGAATCAAGGACCCCATACACCAGAGGTGAACGCTCTACCACTGAGCCACCGTGCCCCCCCCCCAAAAAAAAACTTGGAAAATACTTGTTGCTGCTGCTGCTGCTGTTTAAACGTAATCAAAAGCTATTGTTCACTGAAAATCATACACTACCTTCCGTTCGCACCTGACGCAACCATCACAAGGGATAAAGTACATAAGGGACTGTGAAGCTTCCTTGTGAAAGAAGATAAATAAAATATGTTTGTAATGAACACAGCTGCTAATCCCTGCCCTAACGATTTAATGGGAGGCGATGCCTCTTGACAGCACAATTCAGTGAGAAAAAGAGAGAGCAAAAACCCAAGATAATGAGCCAAAGAGAAAATATGTCGAGTGGAATGAAAACTGGCTCAGCGCCAACATGATTTACATACATAGTAGGTGATTATACGTCAGTAGATCATGATTTAGGTTGCAGCGTATTTAGTTGTGGTTTTAATTTTCTCTCCCCCAGAACAACAAACAAGGTCCGCTGGCGTCAAATACACGACCACCAGGAAACACGTTTTCACAGCATTTTTTTCCTTTCATTCTTTCATCGGTCCTTCCTCTTTTTGATTTGTCTGTGTGTGAAAGGGAAACAGAAAAGAGAAAGAGACGGGAATGAAAAACATCAGAAGCAGGCCTGTAGCTGGCTGTAAACCAACCACAAAAGCGTTTTCCAATATCAATTTAAACCCCCTAAACAAGGTTTTATTTTTGCACCTTCATTTTTCCCGTAGGAGATGTTATGATACACAATAGTCACAGTTCACTATAATGCCTTCTTAAAGCGTTTGTCATTACTTGTTGACAAGACTAATTGACAAGACACATACCATAATAAAACATATAAAGCAATAATAATAATAATAATAATAATAATAATAATAATAATAATAATAATAAAGCACTTTCCTGGATATTGCAAATAAGCTATAGAAATCTGTAATAAAATACTCACAAGACATCTTAAAATGAAATTACGCTATTTTCTTTATTATGTTACGAAAAAAAAAAAAAAACAACGTTAAACTAACATATTCAATTTGGAGAATGCGATGACAATGTTGAGGAAAATGAAAATTAGTAGAACACCATTATAATGGCATATATAGGGTTATTACAAATGATTGACCGATTTCATAAATTCACTGTAGCGTTATTATTGGGCATAATTATCACAAAACTTTACAGATGTATTGAAAAACTAAAAAAGATTTATTTTGTGTGTGTGTGTGATATTACAAGTGCTCCATATGTGCCCCCTATCAGTTCTGCAAATGTCAAGTCGATAATCAAGTTCCTTCTAAAGCTGTTGCAACTATGTTCAAAGTTCAAAGCGTCTGACTTTGTCATCAGGCGCCAGGGCTTGCAGCAATTGCAAGCGGAAAGGCTTCTTTCTGCTTTAATCGTCTCCGTAAGATCTTCCAAACGGTAGGCTGTGCATGTGTAATGAGCAGCTCTGCTTGCTCTGTTCGTCGACTTCTGTCGCTTTCGTGGAAAACTCACTTGCACGTGCTCAACCTTTTCTTCTGTCAGTGTAGACCGACCACTTGATTTCCTCTTACAGAGGCACCCTGAAGCTGTAAACTATGCATACCAGCGCCGAATGCACTTAAGAGTCTTCATCCCGGCGAAATTAAAATACCGCTAATTTTACAGTAATTATGTAATATCTTCAAATAGATAAAAGATAATTGAAATATGGAACTAGAGCGCCCTAGACAATATTATTTTGCGTGAGGTACCGTTATCACAAGTCACCTAGTGGCTTTCCGTTTTTAGCTGTTTAGAAATGCGAAAATAAATGCCGATTTTCAAAATGGCTCGAAATCAAAAGCAGACAAGAGAATCGTGATAACGGTTTCTCATGTAAAATAATATTGTCTAGGGCGCTCTTGTTCCACATTTCGATTATCTTTTATCTATTTGAAGATACCACATAATTACTGTAAAATTAGCGGTATTTTAATTTCGCCAGAATAAAGACTCTTAAGTTGGGTTGCCAAGTTAGAAAATGTAGCTGTCATAAAAAAAAAATCTTGAAACCCTATCATATTTCACCATGTACACATGGTCTTGAAAGGGTCATAAAACATTTTTTTTTCCATCTTGCAAGGAGTTGAACAGTGTGCAACATTCTCGGACGTCTTGCTTGCTACCTGCTATCGTCCTCCAGCTGACATAAAGGAAAAACCAATTTCGCCGCTTCCGAAACAACGGGTTCTTTTGGACAGGGAGGGGGAGTGCACCAAAATACACGTTTTTAATGAGAAGGTTCACTGTTTGTCTACTAGTGTAGTGCTGCACAGGTGGAAATACCTTTCTCGCTTTCAAGAAGTTGTAAAATCTAAACAGTAGATAGAAAGATCGGGTAGCAAGGTCCTTTTTATGACAGCTACAAGATTCATGTAAAATGGAAACGTGGCCTTAGACAGTTGGTGGATCGTTGTTCAACTTCGTTCGGAAATGTCGCTTCGCTGTTATAACAGATTAATCTGAATGAAACTCGAACAGCGTCTCTGCGCCTGTCGCCATCTTAATAAATGCTCACTGCTCCACCCTCGTGGCTGAAATTAGAAACGAACCTGCAACTCAAACAAACTTTTTAACTTTTTCAATACGTCTACACAGTTTAGTAACATTTTATCCAAAAAATACTGTGAATTTATGAAATCGGGTCAATCATTTGTAATAACCCCATATAAAAATTATCATATCTCCCTATATAAAAGAAGTCCTGATTAACTGGTTGATCACCGCCTAGGCGCAATGCTTAAGCTAGAAACTTGAAATTTGGATATGACATACGATTCATGACGTAAGGTACCACCAAGGAAGGATATTTGAAAATGAAATGAAATTCCACGATTATGGCCTTTTGAATAAGGGAAAACTATGATTAAAGCAAGAAAATGATGAAGAAAGAATTGGTGGAATGAGAAAATGGTAGAAAACTGGAGTACCCCAAGAAAACCCAAGAAGGACATTTGAAAATTCGACATGGAAGAAGGTAATAAGATATACTAATGGCGGTTGTAATACTATAATAAGAACTCTTTAAAGTGAGAGAAATGAAATTGGGTATTTAGACTTTTCATTTAAAATAATTAAACATGTTTTTCAGCGTTTTCTTGATACAGTATTCGACCTAGAAGGAAAGAAAAAGTTGTGGGACTCGAAATTTCCCTCATTCATATCAGGCAAATGCCGGGATGGTACCTAAGATAGAAGTACCCTCCTTCCTCCTCCAATCTTTTATTCCTTCCCTTTCATCGGTTAGTGCGATCGCCAAGGAACGTCAACGCTCATAACGTGAAGGATTAATATGGTTATAGTTGGCGAAAGCCCAAAAATCTAAATCCTAATTCTACACCAATTACTCGATTTTATATTCGAGGCACGCAAGCATTCTCCATCAGCAATTGAGCTCAGAACCACATCCACACACATTTGCTACTCGGTCACGAAGGGAGTCTGGTAGGTTTACAACTTTCGGAGCTTTATGCGTAGAAGCGTTTAACTAACATTTACTTGAGAATTTTAGTGCCTTTCCGTAAATAACAATAACAATAATAATAATAATAATAATAATAATAATAATAATAATAATAATAATAATAATAATAATAATAATAATAATAATAATAATAATCACGGAGACGCAAGTTTCTCGGACTCCTTGCATTATAAAGGATTATCAATAAGTTTTCAAATGAAATGAAAATTAAGTTTTACGTCCCACGATTATGCCGGCTAACCTAAAGGAAACGGTGATGATGAGAAAATGAATTGAAATGGTGAAATGAAGAAAGTGGATGGAAACGGGAGAACCCCGAGAAAACCCAAGGATATGATGTTTGTCCACCACAAAGCTTACTTAGCGCGAGCTGGGAGCGAACCAAGGACCTCATGCACCAGAAGTGAACGCTCTACCACTAAGCTACCGTGGCTCCATCAATAAGTTTTATATACCGAGCCGTTGAAATAAGAAGAAAGAATGAATAAAAGAATTTGGATGCAAAATATGTATATCTGAACTTAGAGATTCACAAGACGAATGCTTTAATCTCAAAATGCAAATGAAATGAAAATTAAGTTCATATTACACCAAGACATTTACTACGTGCGAACACCAACTCGGATTTAACTGAAAACTAAACCATAAAGCACAGTTGGTGCTCGCTGTGTCTTTTGATGCAAAAGACTAGCTGCGGAGGCAACAGCTGTCAGAGTAAAGCTCAACGACGCCCAGAAGGAAAAGAAAGAAAGAAAGAAAACAAAAACATCAATGGTAGTTGTAGAGATGGGGGAAGAAAAGCGTTTGTTAAGTGTTCCTGACAGATGACATGGTTTCTCCTTGATTCTCCTATTCTCCAGACTCCTGGCTTTACATCACAAGCAACAGTTACATGTTGAACAGTAACCATCAATCAAAGGACGTAACGAACAAATGGTTTCTCTGTAAATTCCTAAGACTACCATTATGTTGTTTCTGTTAATAATAATAATATGAACAAAGACGAAAATAATTTTGCTAAACACAACACAAACATAAAAGTTGTGTGAAGCGGATCCCATTATATTTTGTTACGCCGAATTGTGAAACTTCAGAATGACTGACCGTCTCAATTATGTTTTATGGACGAAAAAACGTGTGTTCTCCCTAGTCAAAATCGCTCGTTTTTCGCCCATAAAAAAATTTGACAGTCAATCGTACTGGGGTCTGAAAATTTGGATTAGGCATAACAAATACATCTAATCCATACCCTGGGGTAGAGACCTGCACGGGCCGAATTTTTCGGCCCAATCCCAATCCAGCCCTAATGTACCCAGGCCCGGCCCCAAAAAGTTTTGGAGATTTTCAACCCGAGCCCGGCCCGGCCCGATAAGTTTTTTTTAAATTCTTGGCCCAAGCCCGGCCCGGCCCGGGCCCGATAAATTTTAAAAGTTTTATTTTGTAACATTTTTTACGGGCACACTTCTTCAACGTTTGCCTTTATTCTAATTATCATTTAACGAAATCAATAATTATTAAAGAATTGCAATTAATCGGCCCCAGCCCGGCCCGACCTGAAGAGAAATCAGTGTCGGCCCGCCCAAACCCAGCCCGGCCGAAAGAAATAGCAGAGTCGGCCCGCCCAAGCCTGGCCCGTATAGGTCTCTAACCTGGGGTCCGCTACTCATAACATATGAATCAGTCATTGCGAAAAGGCCGTATGTCCATCCCCATTACATTTTCATTTTAGTGCAAAGTCGAGACGTATGCAAAGAAATGTGCATCCTCTGCGAAAAGACCAATTGTCTGGTAACATTATGTTACATATCCTAAACTATTGTCTGAAGAACATCGATGTCATTGTACACGTCGAGTTTGCAATTCATTTTTTTCTTTCTTCTCAACAATTTATTTGGTGGTTTTATGGGCTTTTCGAAATGACTGATTCATTTATTTTCTGTGTGTGACTGTGTAATTTCAAGGCGACAGACTAGCATCGCTGGTCTACTAGTTTCAATAGCATCGAAATTAAGCACCGCTGGGTATGGTCATTAGACCTACTTGAATGTCGAGCGTCGTGAGGACGAATTGGAGACACTGAACTTCGATCATAAAAACTAGCAATAGTAGCGATGGTAGTCAAAGTGTGCTGACGATACATTGTTCAAACTTAAAAATTGTCATCGGTTGTTCGCTTTAAACCATTCGAGTAGTGTTGCTCACAAGACAGGAAATGAAGGGCACGGTGGCTCAGTGGTAGAATGCTTACCTCTGGTGCATGGGGTCCCTGGTTCGATCCGCGACCAAGTAAGTTTGTGGTGGACAACATCGTGTCCGTAGGTTTCTCAGGGACTCCCGTTTCCTCCCACATTCTCATTCCACTGATTCTTTCATCATCATTCAGTTGCCTTAATCATCCGCCTCCCTTATCCTTAATTAAGGACATGTTAGCGGAACTCTGAATTGAAAGATTTCGTAATACTAAGCATTAAGTTAAATAAAATTTAGTTTGATTTGAGGATCCCTTGCTAAATGTTCAAGTGCCTCCAGGGGTCCGCGGACCACATTTTAAGAATCACTGGTTTAAAGAATGGGAAAAAAGAGTTTTTCGCGAACGATTTTTTTTTTTTAAAAAAAAAAGCAGAACGTGATATTCTATTGTATTTTGCTTAGAAATACCTAGGAAAGCTGAAACTCCCTTAAAGAATATGTATATAGGTATCTTACACCATAAACAAAATATAATCTTTTTTTAACTTAGCTACACCGTAACCATAACCTTCTTATAAATAAGCTATTTTTCATAAATAAAATTACTGGAGTAAGCAAAGAAAGCGAAAAGCATTCTTTCGTAACAGAAGCGACCACACCCTGGCGTACCTGCAACCCACAAAAGTTCGTTGCTTTGAAGGTGGCGGCGAAGTCAGGCGTTCTGGGAGAGAAAGAAACAAGGATCACAGGCTCCGAAGAGAGGTGAATGAACAGATACAATCCGAAATATATTTGTTTCCCGTCTACCCACAAAGCTAAGAAAAGCTATATGTATATTACACGAGAAAACATGTCAAATATCTTACTCTGATGGAGTAGACGACGACAAGAATCGGGATATAGATAAGATTTTACTAACATTCTATTCTGGGGAAGTCAATTTAACGTAAGAACATACAGTAGTTCCAAAGAGGAAAAATAATTTTGTAGTTACGAATGAAAAAAAAAAAATCTTTGTATATGTTGTATTTTCATATAGCAGCACAACCTTTATCTTAAACTACAATAACAATAGTCAGTGGCGTATTTACGATTTTGTTTCGGGAGGGGCTTTGCTAACTTTCGGGGGGGCTTTGCCTGAAAATGTGAAAGTTCTGCAAGATATTTCATATACTTTACTATAGTAAGTAAGATTTCGGGGGGGCTTAAGCCCGGAAGCCCTCCCCCTAAATACGCCACTGACAATAGTATACCTTACGTAATTTATTCTTAATCTCTTATATCCTAAGACAATATATTCATGTTTTCATGAGGTGGACTCCAAGAGAGAACTTCCAAAGCTATAAAAGGTATCTTGTAAGGGACAGTTTCTTCAGAGTAATGCATAATGAACACATACTTTAAATAATAATCTTAACTGGAAAATTGATAAATCACATCGCTCAACACGTGTCAGTATAAGTTACACGTTAGGTAGTATTTTTGCTGGAACATTGTTGCCAGAATGCGCTATTTTATTTTTAAAAAAATGTGTTATTACCGAATACGTAAAAAAAAGGAGACTTTACAACTGTCAACGCTGCAAAACAACATGTAGTTTTTGTCCAATCCGATAAATATAGATGCTTACTAAACATTTACAATAAGAATTACTAAGATAAATTCTTTTTTTCTGTTCTTCGCAAATGATTATAAGCAATTTGTAAACTTTGTGAATTACACTTCTGGTCATTCAAACCATTACTAAAATTCAACGTCACGATATATCTCATTAATTTTATTCTCAAAATATCTCCATAGACAATGATAACTTTTGTCACAAAAATCATGTCTCTATCATTCTCAAGCTGCCTTCACATTAGGATCTTCTAAGCCGCTCATGTGAACCTATAGTGTGAAGGCATTGAATACTTCTGAGCCGCACAAAAGATCGTGATACCAAAATGGCAGTTATGCTAGAGCCAAAGAAGCTACAGGTTGAATCTTGGCGACAAACTGGAAGAAAAAAAAAGTACAGAATAATGTAGATTCATCCTATAAATCGATCAAGATTGGAAGAACGTTCTTTTTACAGGCCGTCGACTAAAAGAAAATGAATGAAAAGTTCTCAGCTACTTCAGGGTGTCTATATTTTCGTTCGACGAACTGTGTAACAGTATAAAATGTGCATTTAATCAGAATGGCACAAAAATGAGAAAATACAATACTCATGCAATAGAGAGACCAGCTGTGACATTAAGGTAAGAATCTAAATTGGTTATTTATAATAATTATTAGGAACACTTGCCTTTTGAAATCAGTATTTTTTTTTATTACAGATAACTCAAACATTGTCATTTTCAAGAAGGAAGGTTTATGTCAAGTCTAGTGTACTGCTTATGTAGGTTAACACTGATGATGGACTCAACTCATATTCAGAGAAATGATGTTGCATTAACTGAGGGGATACGATTGTGAGAGGAACGTAATTATCAAGGTGCGTCACTTTGTGTTTAACTTCTCTTTATAGCACCGATGCTATATGAGACGGAACCTGCTATTTAAAGTAGGATCCGAACCTTTACACGGGATTGTATTTGAGTGAAATACCCCCACAAGGAATAGAATTAGGGACAATTCGTTAACAACTGTTCCACGGGGAAGCGTTCTACTAGAAAGCTTATCTTATCCTTCAAAATACTATTCAGTCTCTTAGATACTGTCCTAACCATTTTTCTTAAGTACTTTCAAAGTTGTTAATTTCAATGTTCTCTTCTCCTTTTTCAACACACTGCACATTATTTTTTAAGTTCAACCCACGTAATTGTTCCCATTCTTCTCTATACTCGCATGTGAAAGGTTTACATGCAAGGTCTGTAACTGTGCGAAATCCGATATTAACATGTAAGCAGAGGGAACCACTAGTGTCAGTGTCAGTGACAGAGTAGTTTCCTAGCAAGTGGAAAAGAGGAATTCGATGCCCCTACATTTTCGGAATTACGAGGGAGGATCAGAAACTAAGGTTTCAAGGTCGCTATTTCTGGAGTTTTGTCTGTTATAGAGGAATGAGGAGTGTGCGGAAATTTTAATACATGTAGTCAGCAACTGTGCAGTTTTAGCCACTTGCCACCTATAGTGCTATGTGTACGTAAACACAAATGGCGACTCGTTTGGAAAACTAGTTCCTATCCCACGAAGAAGTTCGTTCAGTTATTCGATTTCTGTGAGCGAAACATGTAACCTCGGCTGAAATTCACCGGTAGCTGGTACAGGTTTACGGAGACGGTATGTCTCGTTAGCATGTCGCAAGATGGTGTCGAAAGTCTGCGGCTGGTAGAGAAAACTTCACCGACGAGGAGCACAGTCGCGGACTCAGCACGGCATCAACAGATTTGAAAACCGCTCGCGTGGAAGAGCTGATTCAGGGCAATGGAAGAATCACGTTACAACTTTTAGCTGTTCCCGCACTTGAATGAGTGCGTAGGAAGTAGTTGTTTCGCTTCCGACGAGGAGGAGAAGCACTTCGTGACAACGTGGCTAAATACACAAGGACAGGATTTTTACGAGGAGCGAATCTTCAAACTCATCCCACGATGCGACAAGTGCTTCAACTGATATGAAGACTATGTTGAAAAATAACCTAATGTATGTACTATCTGTTGGCTGTATTGGTTGTATGAAATAATATATACACGTTTCACTGCAGGCTTTGTAACCTTACTTTCTGATCACCCCTTGTATTAAAACAACGTAACGAATAATACTGAATGTCAACCAAATACATTAAGTGGCTTTCCCAAAGTGAGCAATCATAAAGCTAATAGCAGCGGTATTCCACTATTCCGGGTGGGACCATTTAGAAAAGATCGCAATCCAATTACATTCAACAAGCTAATTCAATTCTCATTTGGGAGAAATGATGAAACGGCTACACCTATCGATTAGAACTCATGCAAATGGGAAGAACCAGTGTGCTTCAAAAGAAGAGAACATGACCTCCAACCGTCAATCAGAGTCTGACACTTCTCGAGTTGAACACCTCTTCAAACGATTATCTATCTCGAATGAAAAGGGAGGGGAAAAAAAAGAACGGAAACTGCTTAGAAAAGGGGAAAAACTGGAAAAAAAAATCTAACAGAATCACTACGTATTTTTATCTGAATATAACAGACAATCTATTATCAGCACTGACACTTCCGTTGTAAACTCTCATTTTTCTCCTCAACGTAGTTGTTCTGGATGAGAAGAAGTGCATACATTACCACTGATGCTCATCCGGTCGGATAAAATCTATTTCCTAGTAGAGTACGTTTCATTCCTCACGCACCAAATCATATCCAATTACGAAAAAGCGTTATGTACGATATACTTGTCAAGAACATATACCCAATTTTTATTTGTTAAAAATAAAACAAAATGGTCTTCCTTATCACTACTACATCATATGTATATTTTTCGATTTTTTATGTGTTTGATAGGAACATCAAAGACATGGCTTAAGAGGCTATATCACTGCGAAATTAAAATACCGCTAATTTTACAGTGATTGCATGATATCTTCAAATAGATAAAAGATAATCAAACTGTGGAACAAGATCGCTTTAGAGAATATTATTTTGCATGAAGTACCGTTATCACTAGTCACCTAGTAGCTTTTCGTTGGCAGCCATTTAGAAACGCGAAAATAAATGCCGATTTTATAAATGGCTGGAAATCAAAAGGAGATAAGTGAGTCGAGATAACGGTATTTCGTTTAAAATAATATTTTCTAGGGAGCTCTTGTTTCACTTTTTGATTATCTCTTATCTAGTTGAAGATATCACATAATTACTGTAAAATTAGCGGTATTTTAATTTCGCAGTGATAAGGCCTCTTAATAAGCCACAAACCCACACCATTGCAACCATACTGAAGATCCCACCTCTGTCTTAGTACCTAATGACCTCTTCTGTCTTACTTCGAGAGACGCCACGCAACGACATTCAAAATGGTACGTCCTTCTTTTCGTTCACATAATATATATATATATATATACACAGAAAAGAAATATTTGATTAGACGTCCCATGATTATGCTTTTTAGGCTAAAGGGGTGTCTTCCCGTTCTGACTAATCTTTCGAGACGGGGAGTTCTGTGCAGGAAGTTTTCTTTTCTAAAGATGTTTTCTTTAGAAGTTCTAACAGATTATGTAAGAAGAATAACTATGTTTTCAAGTCTCATCATAAATTTCTGACGTTGTTCTACTTGGTCTTCTCGAAAAAAAAAAAAAAAACATATCTAATACTAAATAAAGAACTAAAAATACTGAATGAGTACAAAACGAAGTGCTAAGCACTGCTAACGTAGATTTCGTTTGTTTTGTGTTCGTTTCGGTTACAATGTCACAGGCACGTAGCCAGGATTTCGTGAAGGGAGGGGGGGGTCCGTGACACGAAATACTGTGGTCATCATAACAGAGGAACGATCATTCTAAACTATTTTACTGGAACATATATTGGTTAGTTCAGCCAGGATTTCGTAACGGGGAGGGGCGGGGGGCGTGACATGAAATTCTGAATGTCCAGGAGCTCGATCAATCTAAACTACTTTATTATCAACATATATTGGTTTGTTAGGACAATAAAATGAGGATATGTTGGTAAGTATTTTAAAAACAAACTATGAGAAATCTCGAGTAAAAACTGTCAATAATAATAATAATAATAATAATAATAATAATAATAATAATAATAATAATAATAATAATAATAATAATAATAATAATAATAATAATAATAATAAACGTACTGACAAATATTTTACAATATTTACATCCTTCCTCTGTTCATTCCAATTAACAATTTTCCTTTCATTATGACCCCAACTATTACAAAAGTACATATTATTCACTATTATAAAAAGAACATATTCAATTATGTCTTGTAAAATATTTTACAACATCTGCGTTCCTCTCTCTGTTGAATCAAATGTTAACAGAACTTTCCATATAAATTTTTGTTTTTATTACTCCGACAACTATTGTCTGTTCCAATGATAGGTTAAAGAAGCAGTAGAAAATTGTTTTTGAAATAACATGTTTGATACTGCAAGGATGCGATGACGAAAATTTATGATTAAAAATGTCCACGTTGATACACAACGGTACTATACTTTCGGAAGCTTGAAATCTCCGTTGAAATCCCCCTGACTAGTAGCAGAAATTCTGAAAATTCCGTAACTTCTAGAAATTCTGAGAATTTCGTAACTTTTCTAGAAATTTCAAATTCCCTGACTCTTCCAGGTTATCTCGCCACCATGTATTTCAAGTAATACAAATCTCCTTATAAGACGCGATCCTTCTTTTTCTCATTTAATTTTTTATCCTTCCTTATTTTTTTTCATTTCTGGTCTCGAAGGGGGGGGGGTCGGACCTCCCCTTGGCTACGTGCCTGAATGTCAAACGCTTTCTTACAACTGAGTCAATCAATTTTTCACTTCCCTGCAGTTATTATTATTTTTTTAAAAGATCTCATTCATCTTTACTAAAGTAGAAGCGAATAACAATGCTAATAACAGTATTGTATCATAGAAATTTTTCCGAGAACAACAACTAGAATAACATCTAAAATGTATAATGAAACTTGCAGGTATAGTTATTCTTCTTACAGAATCTGTCAGAATTACAAACATATTATTACGAATGCACGACAAACTCCAAGAAAAATCCTGACTAAACGAACAAAATTCAAGAGATAGAATTATAGGCGCAGCATTAAAAAAAAACTAATCATTTTTAGCCAATCTGTCCTTTTATTATAACATTATTACGTTTTATTGGGTTTTAAGTATTTTAAAAAAAAAAACACCTTTTTTTCAGTAAATTGAAAAATTACAGATAAATTGAAAATTGTTCAGAATATACGTCGTGTAACAATTGAAGGAAAATACTGATCATATAGGGTGTGCACTGGCAGACCCAATATATACTCCTATTATTCTGTCACTTGGATTTTGTCGGTCTCGTCAGAATTTTGAGTTTTGTCTCTACCTTCGTTATTACATCCATTATATACGCGAGTTTCGAAATGCATAAAAGCACGCTAGGAGTCAAGCATTTCGATGCTGCATTTCTTTTTTAAAAAATCCCTCTTTGCATCAAATTTCCTGTCTCCAAAGATAAGATCATTGAAAATATTGTCTATAAAGTGATGGAGGGTCTTTAGGCAGAATGGGAATGAATCAGGCTAAAGGATACGAGGGAGTACTGGGAAGTCTTTAGCCTTGCCCCGTTTCAGTCCGACTTCAACAAATTTTGTTTTGTTTGAAAGCTACATGTTAGTATATGTTTGTGACCCAAGATCAAAGCACTGGGACTAATGGACCTCTTTTTGTTGCAAGAGAGGAGTGAAGCTCAGCAAGTGGAGTTCAATATTGTTAAAATTAGAGCAGTCATCAAGCTCCTCTTCTTCCAGGGGAAGTCTGCGAAGACTATTCATGATTAGATACAACAAACAATGGGGGTCAACTCCTCGTGCTACGCCACTGTTAATGAGATGGGTTGTCCAACTTAGGACAGAACATTTTGGCATTGAAGACCAAATCCCGCTCTGGGAGGCCTTCCACAGTGATTGTGCCCGAAACAATTGAAAAGATGCATGAAATAATTTTCTCAGACCGACGCATTATTGCTAGAAAGATAGCAGAGAATCCAGGCATCTCATTTGAACACAGTAATGCCATTATTCATTATCATTTTGACACAAGAAAAACTTTCCGTCAAGTTTTCGCAAACATGTCCAAAAGTTTGCATGCAGACCAAAAGCATGCAAGAGTGCTTACTTCCATAAATGTCTTCAGCCATTTTGAGGAAGATGCCAAGGTTGCTCTCATCTCTGCGGATGTCCTTGTTCTTCCGCGTGATGACCAAGAGAGAGGGTACTCACCTTGTTCCTTGCTTAAATACCCTCCGGTATTCCCTGTTGCCATCTACCGGAATGCCTGAGAGGAACTTTCAAAGATATTGTAAAAGGGGTGGTTGATGTGATAGCGCTGCCCACCAGACATGTCAGGGCGACTTCATATCTCAACACTTAGCTTATAAAAATGCAGTTGTTCGAGTGTCTCAGACATCAAATCAATGCCGACAAGCTATAACAGTTTTAAAAAAAATGTGCACGTATTTGTTTAATGATTTATTGAAGCTTAGCGTTCTTTTATAGCGCCGAGGCTATATAAGACATGGATATACAAGGTATGATCATGGGGACAGCGTAGGCCAGTGGTTAGAGCGTTGGATTCATATCCGCGTGGTCCCGGGTTCGATTCCCCAACTTTCGGCATCCACCCTGGGGAGTCACGTGAATAAAAGACGTGACGGCCATTATATAAGTCTAGAAAGTTCCCGATACGTTGGTTAGCGATAGGGCGACGCGTTCGTTGCTAGGTTGGAAGTAGTTCCCCCAGTCGCTAACAGATGGTGTGGAGCAGCTTAGGCCCACAAATCTTACCGTTACGCCAAGTGCTTCGGTTATATACAAGGTAAGATTAAAAAAGTACGGTGAATGTAGTTGCACAGTGCCATCTAGCGATGTTGTATCCATTTCAAGAAGTAAGTCCGGTAGCCTAAACCTTTGGTACAGTTAATATCGAGTTTGAACGAGTTGTGACATGTTCCAGAGGCAGAAGACTGAGGACGTGTTAAGAGTGTCTGACGCGCGCCATCATTAAGTTTTGTTCTAAGCTGCAAAAAGTGCCAAAGAATCCACGAAACGTCAAAAACAGTGTATGGCGATGAAGCGGTGACCCTGAAAACTATTTATAACTGGTATGAGCGATTCTAAAGCGGCAAAATGTCGGCTTAAAATGAGCAACGATCGACACGTCCTTCGACGTTAAGAACATGAAAACGTACAAAAAGTGACACAAATGATTTGTTCAAATAGGCGAATGACTTTTTGAGAACTTTCTGAAGAATATCTCGTATGTATCTGTAAAAAGCATTTTAACCGCCAAATAAATGGGCAAATGGCTTTCTTCTTCACCATGAAAACGCGCCTTTTTTTGCCGAAAAAATATTCCTGTCTGTCCACATTCGCTGTACTCTCCAGATATAGCACCATGCAATTTCTGTCTCTTTCCCCAAATGAAAACCGTGCTTTAAAGGAAAATGTTTTGACACCATTTCTGACACAGAGAGAGTCAAACAGAGAGGCTAAACATCCTTCCGAAAGAAGAACTTCTAGAAATACTTCCAGTGATGGATTCAACGTTGGGATAAGTGCATTGGTAGCCAAGGACAGTAGTTTGAAAGAGATTGTAAGTCAAATTCCATGTAAGCTTATTACTTTGTTTCTAATAAAATTAGTCACCGTACTTTTTGATCACACCTCTACAGTTAAAGAGTCTTTATCGCGGCGAAATTAAAATACCGCTAATTTTACAGTAATTATGTTATATCTTCAAACAGATAAAAGATAATTGAAATATAGAACAAGAGCGCCCTAGACAATATTATTTTGCGTGAGGTACTGTTATCACAAGTCACCTAGTGGCTTTCCGTTTTCAGCTGTTTAGAAACGCGAAAATAAATGCCGATTTTCAAAATGGCTCGAAATCGAAAACAGATAAGTGAGTCGTGATAACGGTTTCTTATGTAAAATAATGTTGTCTAGGGCGCTCTTGTTCCACATTTCGATTATCTTTTATCTATTTGAAGATATCACATAATTATTGTAAAATTAGCGGTATTTTAATTTCGCCGGGATGAAGACTCTTAAGATTGAATTTGAACCACCGTAATGGCATCAAATTTTATGCTGTCTCACCGGGAATTGAACCCTGAACCACGTGCACCAAACGCGTGCTAGCCACTAAACTAGCGGGCAGGATAATGTATATATATTTTACTGGTTTACTGGCACGTGTATATCCCGGAAAATTCTTGTAAAATCCGGTTTCTCCTCGTCCTCCTTTCAAGTTGTCATTTTTCAATGCTTTCATCAGGAATAAATTTTGACTCTTTGGCTTTCCTGCGACTTATAAGTATTTGTCAAGAGTAGGGATGGCCACAAAGATCCGGTTCCAGACCTGGATCCGAAAGCCCCCCAAAGACCCATAAAGGAGGCACAAATTTCACCTTGAAAACACTGCAAAGAGGACCATGCACTTGTGCCCTCCCCGCCCAGACTCGCTTGTGCCCCCAGAAAAAAAATTTGGACCACCAGTGTCTTTTTTTTTGTTTGTTTTTATTTTGGTCCACCAGTGGGTGTTTAACCAAATGAGTTGGCCAGTTTGCCTGTTTAACCATTGAGTTTGCCAGTTACCCAGTTTATTTAGCGAAATGAGACTGCGGCCGCCGCCTGGGCGCCTGCCTGTCGCTTCCACCATTTTATCTAGCACACTGTTCGCAGCCTTCCAACAGCTCGGGTTTAGCGTAGGGATCGTCACAAAGTTTCAGTTCCAGACTTGGATTCGAAAACCCGGTTCCAGAACCGGATCTTGAGAACCGGTTCTAGACCTGGATCCGAAGAACCGGTTCTAGACCTGGATCCCAAGAACCGGTTCTAGACCTGGATCCCAAAAACCGGTTCTAGACCTGGATCCGAAGAACCGGTTCCAGACCTAGATCCGAAAAATCGGTTCCGGAACCGGATATTCTAGAACCGGATCCGTTCAGACCCGAAAACCGGTTCCAACAAGAACCTGTTCTGGCCATCCCTAGGAAGAGAGACTCTACAGCTTCTAAGAGAGTCAATGATATATGTAACAAATGTGACGATTATTCAGTAAATTCCTAAAGGATTCATGTTACTCCTATATACACACATCGAACTGTCACTTACAGCGAGTTTTCCACATAAAAAGCGCAACGTATCAAAAGGAAAACAGAAAAGAAACGGCCAAAGTTCCCCATTTGATGGTATTTATCTTACTGTAGTGGCAGATAGCAAATGTATGCAAATGTTAAAACAAGACTCAAAGCGAGTAGTCCTTTTTTTTTTTCCTTCTTCGTTTTGCAACGTCTCTCTCGGTCTCTGAGTATCAATACTGCTTGCCAACCTACGACGCATTTAAGATTCCGATGTCGTCATCTATCGATTGACAAGAAAAAGGCAGCCACCGGGATTCCATTCTGCATGCTCAAACTGCCACCAAAGTAGCTTGTAGCTCTTTAGCAAATGCTTGTAGAACACCATCAACGCTTGTTTCTAATGAGGAATGGACAGGAAAAACACAAGCATTGAAGCGAGGGTTAAAAGTAGGCGGAACACTTCAAATGATTATAGTCATTAGCTTAGATAATGAACATCTTAGTCCTTTTCAAATACTGATTCCTACAATTTATACGGAGCATTTCTCAAGTGACTTAACGAATTTAAGGTCATTTGTCAGTTTCTTTCCCGACATCTCCTTTCGATTAATCTTTGTGTAATTCAAAACATCTAAATTGTTTTAATGTACTCTGTGTACCTCTTGAATAAATGTAAAATCTGATCATACCAAACATTTATTACGAGGGCTGTCTAGAAAGTCCCAGACGTTTTGGCCTATTGCGGCAATGGGCGGGGCTAGAGTCGCCATCGTGGTGTCAGAACGTTGTCACATTCAGTGCGCATTCAGCTGTGGTAGCACCAGGAATGTGACGCTCTTACTGTTCTTTCTGTGACGTGTTACAATGTGCACTGCAATAGAAAATCCCGCTTCTTGTGAGGCGCGTTCCGTGTTTCGGTTTTTGTTGGCAAGAAAAACACAAGACAAATTGAAATTCATCGCCAACTGTGTGAAGTGCACGGACATGGGATAATAAGTGAAAGTGTTTTTTTTTTTTCGACAACGCACGTCCACACACGGCCAAGCGTACGGGAGAGCTCTTGGATGGGAGGTGTTCGATCATCCACTATACAGCCTAATGACTACCACCTCTTCCCAGTGATGAAGACATGGCTCGCTACACAACGCTTTGATACTGATACTGACATCGAACTGCATGTCGGTGTAAGCCAGTGGTTGAAATTGCAGGCGGCAGTTTTCTACTGCGACGGTATTGGAAATATTGTGCTACGGAATGAAAGTGCCTTAATTTGCATGGCGATTATATGGAAAAATAGCCTAAGAGTGTACCTTCAAATGTATATAATATAATTAGGGGCACGAGTTTTTCGCAAAAAGAATTTGAAAATTTCGCGTTTCGTTTTTCATATTTCGCGTTTTGTCGCATTTTCCAAATAAAGTTTCGCATTTTGTAGCTCTTGTGGAAAAGAATTCTCTGATCAATGGTTTCTTTTATTCATAGATCACTATAAAAATAAACCATTAATTACCTAAAAACAAAATGCACTAAATATTTCACTTGACACTGTCTATTTATAGAAAATTATATTTTTTTCATATCAAACTGAAAGAAAATCAGTAAGTAAACTTACTATGAGTAGGAAAGTTTTTTTCTCTGAAAACACATAGGCACAAGTTACATTTAAGCATTCAATATAAGCATGTTACATGTTTCCATATTTTCCCCTTCATTGTTGTACGTTTGTCACTTATCATCACCCCATACTTGAAAAAAAAAAAAACTATCACAATTGGCATTGCTTGTTGAAAGCCACACATATGTAAGTGTATTTACAACAAACTTCAAACAATCATCACTTCGGAACTCCCTATGCAGTTGCGATGGTGATAACTAACGGGTAACATGTTCCCCATAAGCCGTGTCCGAATCACCAAAATGCACAGTTCATGCCACGTTCTACAGTTCCGTCAGTGGAAAACTAGCGTTTTTAAAATAATGAAAACATATTTCTAAAATTTCGCGTTATATCGCATATTGTTAGAAATTTCGCGCAAAACTGCCAATTTCGCGTTTTATCGCGCAACGGAAACCAATGAAAATACACACAGAATATCATAAAATGTCAAGAAACTGAAAATTACTTAATTCTGATGCATTTCGTTTTATCGCACATTGCGAAAAACTCGTGCCTCTAAATATAATTTGGTTTGTTCATTCTGTTACTTTTTTTAAAATTTCAAAACGTCTGGGACTTTCTGGACAGCCCTCGTATTACTAATATTTGTAACGGTTTCGCAAATAGGTCATTACCTTCATCAGAGAGATAATAATACGAGGAATGATCGAAAAAAGGTTACAAAGCATAGACACTTTATGTTATTCACTGTAACTTAACGAAAATTGTATTTGTAGATTAATAACATGTCTTAGTGAGGTTTGAAGAGTACGGATTCTGATCACGTATATCCGAGAAACGGACATTAAAAATGATGACAATCCGTCAAACACAAATAAAGGTATCACCTTGGAGTCATTGCTTTCTAAATCCATCTCGCAGTTTTCTGAACATAGACAAAAATGATTATTAAATGCAATATTAGGAATCTTTTTGTATTTTTTAATTATATTTATTTTGTACTGTTTTTTTTCTAATACAAAATTAAAACAGTGGGCACGGTAGCTCAGTGGTAGAGCGCTTACCTCCGGTGCGTGGGATCTCTGGTTCGATTCCCAACCGTTGATAGTGAACCAGGCCCGTATCCAAGGTGTCTAGAACCCACCTAAATTTTTGCTGGCCCCCTAAAATTTTCACGGCAGGCTTGCAAATGAACTATATAATACGATGATGAACTATAATATGGTTGGGTCGGAAATCCCCCTAACTTCAGCCGCCCCCCTACATTTTTGGACTGGCTACCGGCTGTAGTGAACACACATCGTGTCTGTGAGTCTTCTCTGGGTACTCCCAACTTCTTCTACATTCTCATTCCAATAATTCTTACATCATCATTCACTTGCCTTAATTATGGTCTTCTTTAGCCTAACAGGCATATGCGTGGGACGTTAAACTGAAATATTTCATTTCATTTTTACAAAATTATATATATATATATATATATATATATATATATATATATATATATATATATATATATATATATATATATATATATATATATATATATATATAATTTGCATTAGAGTAACATAGTGGCTAATACTGAAATGTATAAAACGATTTGCCACGTTGAGCATATGCTAACATAGTTTTCTACTATCTGGATAATTGCAGTGTTTATTTGGTTAAAATACCCATAGCATAAACGAAGATGGGAAGCCACAGATTGAGAAATTCCTCTGAAGTACCACATTTTCAAGCAGATCATTCCACTTCATGACTGATTTTTACTGGAACGGATTTAGTATTACAAGCTTTAAGCCGACCATCTTTTCCTCCCTACCGACAATCACCGATTTTTTTGTCACTTTCTTCTTTTTATTTTCCTTTTACCGTCATTATGACGACCACTTTCGTATTTCGCCATCGTCGTCATGTGAAATGCTTATAATGTCGTTCAACAGTACGCAAGTAGCTTACGTTAAATGACACGAACTGATGAAGCACACGGGCAAATCCGTTTTTTCTTTTTCTTTTTTTTTTCTTTTTTAAGTTCGTCGAAAGATTCTTGGAAAAGGCAGTTAAGCATGACGCTTCCGACCGATGCGATGTCCCTAAGCAATAATCTTATGACAACCAGCAATCCTGCTTTCACCAGGAAAATTCCTCTGTGGCGAAACGAAGAGCATCAACTAGAGAGTAAAGAATTTTCAAAAAGTGGCAGCTCTCTAAAATACGACCAAATGCGGTGACCATCTTTTTCTCAAGGGATGATTTTTCTTTCTTTCTTTTAGTACGGATGAGTCAAGTTATTTCGTTACTTTCGATGACAACAAAAGTGAAAGATTCCAAAAGTAGCATTTGCGGTTCTAAACAGTATCGTTGATACGTAATGAAAGGATAGTTCGGTATACAAATTACATTTGTATTTATACAATACGGTTTCTTGTTTTTTTTTTTTTTAAACGTTTAGTTTAGTTATTCATGAAGTTTTTTTTGTTCAGAAAATGAAAAAAAGATCACAATTTTGTATTTAATTATAATGTAGGCCAACACAAAGCGTAACGATTGCAAGTTCCATATGATGCACATTTCTTAGAGTCCACCGGAAATAAAGCTGGAAATATTGGCTGGAGAACGTCATGCTTGAATCGTTCATTGCATTGTTCCAGTTATGGTAGCGTTTGTAGAGTATCCTGCGAGTCTGTAAATTTGACAATTATCCCGATGTCTTCGAACATGTTTTTCTTTGTTTTCTATGAACCAGTAATTATACAGTCGAGTCTTAAGCACTTACATTAATAAAGTAATTGCTTGTGGTATTTGTAAACTGATTTAGAGGATCCTTTATAAAGGCAAGGTTAGGAATGGGGGAAAGAAGATTTTTAGGAGGAAGAAAAAGACTATTTTCTGCAACCCTGAACAAAGAGTTGAGAAAATGACTCATAAAATGCTTCGTGTGAAGTATTTTACTGTATGGGCCAGAAATATGGACATTACGCAAAAATGATGAAAAACGACTGGAAATTTCGAAATGTGGGTGTGGAGAAGAATGGAAAGAATTAGCTGGGTCTAAAGGAAAACGAATGAGAGGGTGTTAGAAATGCTGGAGGAAAAAATAATCATTTTAGGTATTACTAAGAGGAGGAAGAGAAACTGGTTGAGATATTGGCTAACAGGGTTGGCAAAAACCATGGTTTTTATTGAAAAAAAAAACAGATTTTTTGGTTTAAACCCGGTTTTTTGGTTTAAACCAGTTTTTTTTTTTTTTTGGTTTAAATAATTTGCTCTATGTATTTATATCACATATGGACAGAAATAAGCTTGTTTCGCTTTGGTGTTAGTATGCAACAACCGGGTTACGCTAGAAGGGGTCACATAAGCTTAATCCAAACCGCTTCTCGGCTTACATCCAAGAGAAATTGTCCTCCATTTGAACTCGAAACCGGGACTAATTGGCCACAAATGCGATACGTCTGCCGACTCACTCACGAAGGATTCCTGATAAAAAAAAAAAATACGTTGGACTGATCTTTATATATTTGTTAATATAATCGTCAACAGTCATTTCAGAAGGACAAAAAGATAAACAATTGCACAAGTGGAACCATTATACAGAATTACATATGGACAATTTCAAAGTACTACAGAGCACAGAAGAACTAATTTAGTCCAAGTCAGTTCACTACGACTTTTATTAGTCCAAGTTAAAGAAATATAACGACTTACTTTGCATGCGAGTAAGAAAAATGAATAAAGATACGAATTATTTGAGTCCACTTTGGGTCTGACCCATTTATACATAAATAGTTACCAAAGATTCTTGTGATTTCAATAATTGCCTCTCGTGGGGTTTGTATGACCCCCCTCCTTAAAAACGTACGGCATTTCGATGAATTTTATCAATAGTAAACATTATTAAAACGAAACAATGTTTAGAATTTTCCTTTGGTTGAATAACAATAATGACAAACTATAAAAAATCACAAAAGATACATCCATAAAGTTACATAAAAAGTTGCTTTTGTAATATAATCTCTTTGAGTAATGAATGGGGAATTTAGGTCTGAATATAGTACGAATAATATATGGGAGTGAAACGTGATAACCTACAAATGTGTGTTCATCAAGATTTTACGAATAGTTACATTTTTACGAATATTTTTCGTTTTTTGGTTTACATCATTTATTTATTTATTTATTTATTTTTATTTTTATTTTTATTTTTATTTTATTTTTTTATTTTTTTAAACCAGCTGGTTTAAACCAGTCAACCCTGTTAGCTAAGTAGGAATTGTATCACTAGGGGACGTGCTAGGCAGTATGATAGAAGGAAAAAGAGAGAGGAGGTTAGGGAAACTACTATTAATGGACGATATCAAAACAGAAAAACCGTACGTGAAGACGAAGAGGTTAGCGGAAGACCGTGAAACATTGAAGCTTCTCAGTTGAAGCAAGTGACCTGTGACGAAGATGATAATATCAGTGATACCATCTTATACTCGTTAACACTTCCGTCTCTAATACAAAGTAACTTTGGTGCACAGGGTCCCAGAAGTTCGATTCCCATTAAAAGAGCACTGAATGCATTGCGGTGGTTCGGAACCCACTTTAAATCGTAAATCCACGTTTCATTCGAGCCTCGGTGCTGAAAAGACGTTAAACTTTAACAAAGAAACAAACAGCACTTAAAATAAAAATTATTCTGGCAACAAAAAACAACAGTAACAAGGAGAGACTCTATAATTACATTACATCCTCCTTTGCTTGAGTTTTGCTCCTGATCTCAAAATCTTTAGTACGTAAATCACTAAACCCATTTCAACAGAACCACTCTTCTAGACATTATATTTTAGTTGAGAAGTTTGGGTAGTCACCTCAAAGAGATCTCACTGTACTTGCGAGGGGGTATCAAAACTTTGTGCAATCACCTAAAAGAAATCCACTAGGTAGAACTCTGATACTATAATGATAATAGTCCTTGTCTACGTAGTCATCATGCCTAGCGACACATTTTTGTCAGCAGTTCTTCACTCTCCGAGAGCCCGTTATATAAAAGTTTACAGTTTGGCTTTGAAGCCACAGTTCAACCTCAGAAATTGCGTCATTCCTACTGTCAAAATTGCGTTCCCTGAGAGGACGCTTCACTTGTAAGAAGTCACTTGGTGCTAGGTTCAGTGAGTATGAAAGTGGGAGAATATTTAATATCCTAATTCCACTGCCTTCATCATGGATGCACGGGCGAAATGAGCAGGTGCGTCGTCTGTCAACAGCAGCACCTCTTTTGTGATCAATCCACGACATTTCTCCTTCAGTTCCTCTCGTAACTCAGTCAGGAGATGGGAATAATAGGTACTAGTAATAGTGGTTGGTAATCTGTCATGATGACCCTCTCGCAGTCCCAGAAAACGGAAAGCATCACCTTGACGGCACGCTTCTGCATTCGTGCCTTTCTAGGGAGGGAGAGGAAGGGTGTTTTCACGGTGATTGCACGAACATTTTGACACTCCTCGTATTTCGAAATCCCTGCAAAAATTCCCAAATGAAAACAACTGAAAGTGAATGTTACTATTTCTCTAATTAGAGTATACAATTGTGATAAAAGTCTGTGTTTAAGTTATTTCCAGATACACAGCGTACCAGCTTTCTATACAAGTAGAATCGAGTTCGATTCCCAATAAGAAGTATAAAGCCTCAAAACCCTAAATAACAATTCGAGTCTACTTTTAGCAAGTAGCTTTGGTTTTCGTACAGTCTCGCTGCTGAGAAGAGACAAACTCTCAATCAATCAGAAAGAAAATGGCTATAATGTGATTAATTGCGGGAGCGACCTCAAGCTGTGAGATGTCCTTGGTTCTTTCGTTTCTTCCCCCTAATATCATGAACTGTTTCTTATCAGTCATACCTGTAGCCACAATTACTCATTTCGTGGTTGCTCGGAGTTTAGCGTCCTTTTTCGGCAATGAGGCTATATGAGACGTGGACCTATATTGTAAGATGGAATCCGAAACATCGTAATGCATCGAATTTCAAGGCTCTCCCACTGGTAATCGAACTCTGAACCCCGTGTATTAAAGGCCCGCGTGCTAGCCACTAGACCAGCAGGTAGGACTTTATTCAGTTTCTTGTACAATTGGTAGATCTAATCCTAATTCTTAACCATTTCTTCAATCCAGCTTCCAAACACACTGAAGTCACCAATCAGAAGAATCGAGCTATTTTGAAAACAGTTACGGTACTTTCAATTTGGATAAACAATACATCATAACACTCAATGTTAGATTAAGGTAGCAAGTGCACTACACAAATAAATATTGTTTACTCCCCTGTGCTTATTTTCACTAATAAGAAATGCGCACCTAATAAGCAATACATTTTGTACTTGGCCAAAGCAGAGATAAGTACTCCACCCCGACACTTTTATTTGCCAGTTGTGACTGTGTTACGATCTTGCCTTAAACCAATGGGAAAGAAACTACGGCTGGTCTACTCAGGATAAAGCTCTCAAATAATTCAAGATCGGCTAATATTTTCTAAATATGTACTTACGAAGCTTGGGTAAATCCGCTCTCAGAAGAATCGATCCGCTGTAAAAATAAAAAGGAAGAAATATTTTATAATATTAACAAAATTCTCACCACTCATCTTTCTTCTAAAAGTTATGAAAGTATTGTATAGAAATAATTGTAGCTTGAAGTAAAAAAAAAAAAATCAAACATTTCAAACAAAATTTACCCCTACTATATTCCACTTAAGAGGTCCTATCTTGGCGAAATTAAAATACCGCTAATTTTACAATAATTATGTAATATCTTCAAATAGATAAAGATAATCGAAATGTGAAACAAGAGCGCGCTAGACAATATTACTGTACATGAGGTACCATTATCCCGAGTCACCTAGTAACTTTCCGTTTGCAGCCGTTTATAAACGCGAAAATAAATACTGATTCTCTAAGTTGCTGGAAATCGAAAGCAGATAAGCGAGCCGTGATAACGTATCTCATACAAAATAATATTGTCTACCGAGCTCTTGTTCCACTTTTCAATTATATTTTTTCTATTTAAAGATATCAAATAATTACTGTAAAATCAGCGGGATTTTAATTTCGCCGTGATGGGGCCTTTTAACGGGTACAAGTACAGTGCTTTTCAACGAGAGACAAGTGGCTTTATTTTTTATTTTAACAAGACAATTTTCTTCTCAGATATCCTTTCGTATATCGGCATTCAATTTCAATTAACTCGCAGGACAAACTTAAGTCAAACGAGAAACAAAATTAAATAAAAATGTCTTGTTAATATTACAAATAAGCGTTCGAAACTATCACACACTACAAGAAGATAGTGTGTATTTACTAGTAGTTCTTCAATTATAGTAAATAAATGAAACAAGAGTTTTACGAATGATCAAAAAAATGCACCAAATGATTGCGATCTTGGCCAATAATTAGTTTTTTGGATCAGGGGTCACAAAATTTTTGAACGGCCCCTAAATCGAGTTTTCATATTTTCTATGGAATAAGCACACCATACTTAGTTAAGTGATAGTTTGGGTTTGGCTTCACTATATGTAATTCTCCAGATATAAGGCCTAGAAGAAAATTTTTGACTGAAAATATATTGGATCGTTTGACCCCTCTTCCCCCCCAAAAATATTAAACAGTACATGATGACAAAGTTACAATTTATTACATATTTTCTACAGTACATAAATCCTCATTAAAACATGAGGTACCAACCACTTTTTACATAAAAAAAGAAAAAAAGAAAGTACACTAACATAGTGTACAGTGTTTACAAAACCATTTTCAACTATAAACTCTGCCATTTCACAGGATTTCTGCTTTACTTTTGTGGTAAAACACAGCCGCATTATTAATATATGTCAACGATAATATATCATCTATGAACAATAGAAAACACAACAAAACCACACACTGACACAACAAAATATACAATTTATTGACAAGTCTAACTTTGTAACACTACGTTTTTTTTTTTTTTTTTTAACTAGAAGAGAAAAAAGTATGATCACAGTTTAATAATACATCAAATTGATGTTTTTTTTTTCTTTCTTAATTATGAACATTCACAAAAGCTAACTCTCACAATACTCTCTAGATTTCTTGACTAGAAAACATCTATAAAATAGTTTTCACATTTACAACCAACAATGTATATTTACATATGTTCAGTATTCCTCCCTGAACTCAAACTAACTTTGAGAGACCAGTTCCATGTAGGTACTACGGTTTTCAATAGTCAGTATTTTTCGACAAAGTCACGGTTCAGAAATATGCACGCCACTTACATTTGTAATATTTCTAAAACATTTATTGGCATAAGTTCATTTCCAAAACATAACGTATTCAAATAACACTCTTGTCTGAAGGACACCATCTCTAATATGATTTAATAATCCTATACAGGATTGTTAAATTCCCCTAACAACGGATTACTTACGTGAAGTAGTAAGAGCATGAAATAGATGGTTCTGAATCTTCCCTGACAAAGGATGCCATGTTTGGAATGAAATATACAAGATAATGTTTACAAGTACTTTGGGAAAGGAGATGTAGTAACAGAAATCTTTCTACCTTTTGAGATTAAGAAGCGTAATCATTGCAAAACTAAAATACCGCTAATTTTACAGTAATTATGTAATATCTTCAAATAGATAAAAGATAATCGAAATTTAGAACAAGAGTGCGCTAGACAATATTATCTTGCATGAGGAACCGTTATCACGAGTCACCTAGTAGTTTTCTGTTTGTGTAGCCATTTAGAAACGAGAAAATAAATGCCGATTTTCTAAATGGTTGGAAATCGAAAGCAGATAAGTGAGTCATGATAACGGTATTTCATGTAAAATAATATTGTTTAGCGAGTTCATGTTTCACTTTTCGATTATCTTTTATCTATTTGAAGATATCACATAATTCCTATAAAATCAGCGGGATTTTAATTTCGCCATGACGGGGTCTCTTAAATTTTTTTCAGAAATTTCCTACGTAATTTCGTAACAAACGTCCATTACGTAATTTCAGATCTGATCTTCTGTTCTAAAACCATTCATCAAACAGAAACCATATTACACCAGCAAGTATACATTTCAATTTTACAATATAATACAAATTAATATTTTTTTAAAAAAATCACTGTCATTGCTATAGATATATTTCAAAATGAAATCATTAATTGTCGAAATACGTTTTCAAAATGAAATTAACAGTTTGGTTTCAAATGTGTTCTTAGAACTTATCAATGAATATTGCTAATAACACGAATTTCATATATTGAAAAATTGATTTAAACATTTTATGTTTTCTAATATATAGGGCTATTCAAAAAGCGCGACGGTTTAGTTGCATCAAACTATGAACTTTATTTTTCAAAAAACACTAACAAAATTCATAAACATGTTCATCACACATTCCGATTTTTGGTATGGTGAATGACGTCGGGCATATGATCTCTACTGTGCTGGAATGCAATAACTGTTCGTGAAATTCGCTGTGACAGGCTGACAAGTTTCCACTTGGATTTCGCCGACTACTATGACGACGCCCAGGACTTTTAATGTTCACTGTTGAACCTGTTTCAATGAACTCTTTCTTAAGTCTGCGAGTTGCTGATTCATTCGGTTCCTCATATCATTCTAGAACCGCGCGAAGTCGCTTAATAGTTGCTGCATAACTTTCTCCGTTTTGATAGAAAGTTTTCACAATTAGCACACGTTGCGCTATAGTAAATTTCTCCATTGGTAGACAGAGACTGAAGATATGCGAGAAATTCAAATTAAGGCAACAATCGGAATGTTTGTGGGTAGAGCAACAATACAAAACAATGTCGGCAACAAAAAAACAAAAATTTGCCAGACGATCTAAAAACCGGCATGCTTTTTGAATAATCCTATATATAATACAGTGAACGTTTATTGCACAGTACGATGAAGAGTAGCCATCTATTGTTTCATACCAAACTACTTCTTAACTTATACACAAATTAGCAGGTGAAAAACTTCAATGCCTTTTCTTTTTTCTTCTGTTTCGTATGGCCACGGAAAGTTGTATTAAAAATTATCTTAATTAAGTGTCATACTATGCAGGTGTGAATTTTCACGAGCAGTAAACAATTAATAACAATAATATTTATATCTTTATGGTTCCATGGAATGAGGACAAAATCACGTACGTGACCAACTTAAATCATTTTATTGTACTTATATCTATATTCACATACACTATTATTTTCTTTTTATAACATATTTATCAACCTTAAACTTCATTAACGTCTTGTAGCTCTTAATACCTGTAGACTAATTTTAAATATTATTTTCCAATGATATGATGCGCAATAAACCATTAAAAAAAAAAGAGTTTGAAATCAACTGAACTCAAGCAAAGGCTACCAAGGAAGCTAGTACCGCTGAGCCGTAGGACCTACACGGAAGATCATTCAACAAGTCAGACTGAAAGTTAAGTTCTTCAAATAACCTAGAAGCTGCACTAGATCTGAACTTGAAGTACGTAAGGCTTATTTATAATAATAATAATTATTATTAATGTTCCCTTTTGTATATCTAATTGGAGGACGTTGTACAACTTATGTAAACAAAGTTCTTTCGTCCGTTTAAGCCACGTAATGCAATATTCTGTTTAACAACGGAGAACTGCTGTAACACAAGTGATCCGATTATTGTGACAGCAGATCGTTGTCGATCGTAATGTTGTTAAGTGGCGATACCATTATCAATTTACTAATTAACGAGAGGGCATTGTATACGCTCATCAATACATAACGTAACAACAACGCTGGCTGACAACTTTTTTTTCATAGCGTACTTTGATGTGTACATCAATGAAACATCCTAGTTAGAGAGAAATAATTATTAATTAACAAACTGATATTAATCTCAAGTAAAATGACCGTTATCATTCTCCAAACAATTTTTGTTATACTTTGTAAATATTAATGAAACATCCCATTAGCACCATTACGTAACAAAGCTATGATACACACATGTTAACTTTGATTGACATTTGAATACCTTCCATTATCAGGAGCAGAATTAGGAATTTTAATATTTTGAATTGTGTTCACAAAACATATTATAGTCCGAAATCAATATTTAGTTTAAAATATTTCTACTTTCCTATGTGTACTAAAGAATGTGTTATACAAATACGTGTTTTATTTAGATCTATTTGCTAAAATCTTTGAATAATCAAATTCAAACCCATACTCGCTTTGATAAAATAATTTTTCAATGAATTGGACAATAAATATATAATTACCTAAGTTACCTTCTGTCTAAATCACAGAAGACTATCCAAATATCTCAAATGACAGTATCAATTTTCGTAAACGACACAACCTATGTAACAATGATATGACTATTTTGTAATAAACTCCGATACTTAATATTTACTGAGTCACTTCATCATTTATAACAACTTACGAAAGATAAACAAAGAATTTCTGCAAATCGACTCCAAACGGGAAGAGAAAAATAAGGCAACCAAAAACAAGTTCGCAAAATGATGTTTGCTTGGAAGGTGGAGAAATATTAGATGGAAGTCTCAGAAAAGCAAACACTTATTATTAGTAATCTCTATTACAGTTTCGGCATTATTTCATTGCCTTAATCAGAAACGCAGTCTGATATTTCGACAATATCTCATTGTTTAAATCAGAAACGTTACTTGATATATGATGTTATTTCGGCATTATCTCATTGTCTTAATCAGAAACAGTATTTGATATATGATGCAATTTCGGCAATATCTCATTGCCTTATTCAGAAACATTACCTGATATATGATGCAATTTCGGCATTATCTCATTGTCTTATTCAGAAACGTTACCTGATACATGATGCAATTTCGGCATTATCCCATTGCCTTAATCAGAAACATTACCTAATATTGTATGATGCAATTTCGGCATTATCTTATTGCCTTAATGAGAAACAATACCTGATATATAATGCAATTTCGGCATTATCTCATTGTCTTATTCAGAAACGTTACCTGATACATGATGCAATTTCGGCATTATCCCATTGCCTTATTCAGAAACATTACGTAATATTGTATGATGCAAATTCGGCATTATCTTATTGCCTTAATGAAAAACATTATTTGATATATGATGCAATTTCGGCATTATCTTATTGCCTTAATGAGAAACATTATTTGATATATAATGGAATTTCGGCAACATATCATTGCCTTCATCAGGTGAGATTTCCGAAACTGTAACACAGATTACTATTAATAACTGAATGTTTTGATCAGGTTTTATGTTTAAGCTATGCGTAATTCCTAAACTAAAATAGCAGTATTATGAGTAACATATATGAAAACGATTCTGGAATACTTTCAAGGATTTAAATATGGCCGAATTTTGAGGAAAACTGAAAGAATGATAACCGAATAGATTAACAATTAACTTATTCAACTAGTAATCAGGAAATCCTGTTAGTTATACCGGCTATCCAAACTTGAGCTATTCAGAAGTTTCTAATTGCTTTGCTGCACTATAATAGGTAACATATATTAACTTTTACTTAAGTACAATGTGAGTTACTTTTCTTTCCCTTATCAAGAATCTATGAATATATTTATTGATGGCAATCTGAATATATATGATCCACCCACACACGAATTTTAATTTGACATTCATCGATTCTACTTTGTATAGAATTATTATGTGATAAGACTTTTAAAAAAGGAGACATTTTTTAGATTTCATAAAAAGATTTACCACTCGACAACTCTTAATGGTATAGCAAGAAATTATAATTTGTACAACGAAACTTTTACAATAACCATTACGTTTCTTTCCTTCACGCTTACAGTTGGATGTGTTTTGTTTGTTTGGAAATTGAACATTGTAACAATATTAACACTATCAACTATTTACAAAAATACATATATGCACGGGGTCCTGGGTTCGATTTCCTGAAGCAAGCACTGAGAACACATGACAATGCGTTGTACTCCACCTTAAAGTGTAGCCTTGAGAACGTGTGATAAATTTGTAATAATAATAATAATAATAATAATAATAATAATAATAATAATAATAATAATAATAATAATAATAATAAGAAGAAGAAGAAGAAGAAGAAGAAGCTGAAGCACTTATCTGTACCCCTCCCAATCCCAAAATGAGGACATTTTCCTAAAAGTCCGCCCGGACCGTTTTTAGGGCCCGAAAAAATATTTTTTTCAGTTTAACGTCCCATGATTATCCTCTTTAGGCTAAGGGAGAGGATAATTAATGAAAGTGAATTATAATGGAAGAATTGGTGGAATGATATGGGAAGAAACGGGAGTATCCCAGAAAACCCATAGTCACGATGTTGGCTACCACCAATTTACTTGAGAGGGGATCGAACCAGGAACCCCATGCACTACAGATACGCGCTCTACCACTAAGCCACCGTGCCCTCCCTAAGGTTCCAAAAAAAGATGACATGTTTAGGTAAAAGAAGAGCTCTGCTAACCCTAGCTTTGTACGAAAATGGGAGCAATGAACAGCGAAAACGAAAGTAGTTAGAAACAAACAAAATCTTGTCTCGCAATCCAAACTGTATTTGAATTTGATCTGCGGATATGCCACGGATAAAAAAAAAAAAAAAAAAATACCCACTTATTTCACTCCTTAAAACAGAACTGAAAAGAAAACTTCAAAACGAAAGGTTATTTTAATCATTTTTTTAAAAAGAAGTGAGTATTAGCCAAGTGTGAATTTTATAAACAAAAACATCTTCAACTTATCCATGCACAAAACACGCCCCTCCGCGAGTTTCTCTTGACTCTCGCAAAAAGACTCGTTGAATAATTCATAAAGCTCTATATAAAAGTTTATTAGAGACGCACGCTACCGCCAGTGACACGCCATTCGAGAGAAATAGCCTTGAAGAAAACGAATATAACCTCTTTGCAATCATTTACGTCAATCCGATATTCTTATTACATACTCAATAAGGAGCTTTACATACATTAACATTTTCACTCAATTGGGTCAAAGACCAAGCCTCTTCTGCTTTCAACTGTCAAAAGTTCGTGTTTCGCAAATATTTAATCACAATACGCATAGCAACTAAAAATTTAGCAGATATCAGACATGAAGATTAACAAGAGCAAATCTAAAATTATTATATGCGTTAGAAAACGAACCGAACCAGTTGCGAATGCTCCAAGAGCATTGCCAGAACGAATTTAAAAAAGAACGGAGAGATGGAGCGGGAAGGATAACTGTGATTATTCCTACATGTAAAAGTAAAGATTTTTGTCCGCATCTTCTCTTTCTCGCAAACATTCGCAAAATCGTCTCTTTGTGACTTACGGTTCCCGAGATATGGCTCCTTAAAGCTCCCGAAATCGGAACTATTTTGGCCAATATCTGAAGAACGGTGGCCAGTTAGCCAGTGGCCACCGGTTACTATTGTTACCAACATGTTCCCCATTCTCTTAGGTGTTGATCAACACTAAGATGATCTCTCTTTGATTTACAGTTCCACAAATTTGGTTATTTAAATCTCCCGAAATCGGAACTATTTTTTGACCAATATCACAGAAACGGTAAGCCATAGAGAGATAATATTGGTATTAATCAATTCCTAAGAGGATGATATTTTGGTATCAATATTAATTGGTGGCCACTGGCCAAACCAGTGGCTAGTTGGACAGTGGCCATCGGTTACTATTTGGTACCAAAATGTTCACCATCCTCTTAGGTATTGATCAACACCAATATGATCTCTCTATGACTTACGATTCCCGAGATATGGATCCTTAAATCTCTCGAAATCGGAACTATCTTTTTGGCCAATATCTCGCGAACGGTAAGTCATAAAGAGATGATATTGGTGTTAATCAATGCCTGAGAGGAAGGTAGACATTTTGGTATCGATATTAACTGGTGGCCACTGGCCAAACCAGTGGCCAGTCGGACAAGGACCACCGGTTCTATTTGGTACCAAAATGTTTACCATTCTCTTAGGTATTGATCAATACTAATATCATTTCTCTGTAACTTATGGTTCTTGAGATATGGCTTCTTAAATCTCCGAGATTCGGTCATTTTTTTTTAACCAATATCTCGGAAACAGTAAAAGTGATGCGAAAAACTCCTTCACTTTCTCAGGTAGTTTTTGATGTTCTATCGAATGGAGGACTCAAAATTGAAAAAAAAAATCGCAAATAACAAACAGGCACACACACACACACACACACACAGAGAGAGAGAGAGAGAGATAGAGAGAGAGAGAGAGAGACATAGGTAATTCAGTAACGAACTTCTTAAGTTCGTTGAAAATTAAGGTCAAAATGGGAGATCACCTGGGAGAAGAAGTGGGAGGAATTCTATTACTTACGCAGTAAAATAACAAGTAGTAACGGCTACAAACAAAATGTAAAAACCAGAATAGCTCAGACGAAGAAGACATTTGAAGAAAAACAGAAGCTTCTAACCAGAAGCATCGGCATAGAACAGAAGAAAAGGTGACGAAAGCATATGTGTGGTTATGTGGCATTGTATGGATGTGAGATATGGACATTAGAAGAAGAGAAAAAAAGGAAAATAGAACCTTTCACATGTGGTGCTATAGAAGAATGATGAAAATTAGATGGACGGACAAGGTGTTAAAATAAGAGAGTATTGGAAATAGTAGGCGAAGAAAGAAGTATATTGAAGAATATTTCGAAAAGAAATGATAGGTAGGATGATTGGACACATTATGAGACATGAAGGAATCGTGTTTATAGCTATGGATAAAATTGCGGAAGGGAAAAATATCTAGAGGAAGGCCGTGATTCAAATATTCAAACCAAATAATACAAGGGATAGCGAGGAAAAGATATAAAGAAATAAAAAGTCTGGCCCAGGATAGGGAAGAGTGGTAAGCTGCCAAACAATAATGCAAAATATAGGGAAGAAAAAGTGATGGAAGTCTAGGTCAGGAGAGGAAACAGATGAAAGCTATATCAAACAATAATACAAGATGTAGGGAAGAAAAGTACATAGAAATGAAAAGTCTGGCTTAGAATAGGGAAGAGTGGAAAGCTGTGTCAAACAGTAATGCAAAATATAGGGAAGAAAAAGTACATGGAAATGAAAAGTCTGGCTCAGAAAAGGAAGAGTGGAAAGCTATGTCAAACAGTAATGCAAAATATAGGGAAGAAAAGTACATGGAAATGAAAAGTCTGGCTCAGAAAAGGAAGAGTGGAAAGCTATGTCAAACAGTAATGCAAAATATAGGGAAGAAAAGTACATGGAAATGAAAAGTCTGGCTCAGAATAGGGAAGAGTGGAAAGCTGTGTCAAACAGTAATACAAAATGTAGGGAAGAAAAGTACATGGAAATGAAAAGTCTGGCTCAGAATAGGGAAGAGTGGAAAGCTGTGTCAAACAGTAATGCAAAATATAGGGAAGAAAAAGTACATGGAAATGAAAAGTCTGGCACAGAAAAGGAAGAGTGGAAATCTCTGTCTGACAATAATACAAGAAGTAGGGAAGAAAAAGTACATGGAAATGGAAAGCCTGGCTCAGAATAGGGAAGAGTGGAAATCTCTGTCTGACAATAATACAAGAAGTAGGGAAGAAAAAGTATATGGAAATGAAAAGTCTGGCTCAGAATAAGGAAGGTGGAAAGCTGTGTCAAACCAGTCAAGAGACTGCTGACCCGAGAAGATGATATCAGATCAATGTAACATAGTTTCCTTAGCTTTAACGTAACGGAACTATTCTTTGCAAGTGAAGACCAAGAAGATGTCAGGTATTATCATTTACAAAAATTGACAACCTTACACCTGGTTACCGTATGTACCTTTAGTATGCAGAAGATCTGGCTTCAATTCCAAGTGGGGGTTCATGTGATTCGGATCACACATTAAGCTTGTAGGTCCCTGTCTCATATAGCCTCGATGCCCAAAGGAACACTAAATTCCAAATCAACCTATCATAATCACCTGACAAGGCAGAATGAACCTCTAAGCCCTATATGGACGAGAATACGTGGAAGAATAAACTCAGCCTCCACTGACCCCGCTGAGTATCGAACCGAAACTCTCCAAATCATAGTTACATCACCATCAACTATATCATAGCAGCTCTGAGTATATGCGTACCATCATCAATTTAATATTCTAGTTGCAATTAATTCTACATATTTAACAGAACGTCAACTTCAACGGAATGGAAAGGATTTTACTTTAACGCCCCACGATTATGCCCTTGCAAGGGGCGTCATTTGGGGAGGGCAGGAGAGATAACTGACCTCTCTGAGTTTAAGAAATACGTATGTTTCAATCAATTCTGTACTAATATATTCATTAAAAACATGAAACTCTTTATGTGGGTAGATAATCATGCCCCTCCTCTCCCCAAAGCAAAATATGAAATGACACTGCGGCTCTTTAGGTTGGAGAAAACGAACGATTAATAGGGTTGCCAACAGTTTGGTTTTGACCTCCTCGTCCAGTGTCCGGTACGACCTCAAAATGTTAAAAAAAAATGTGTTAATTCTCCCTCTTACTAGTCCTATTCTTTGTTCTATTCAAATTATATTTTAATTCCGTGGAAAGTAGATTTAGTTAAATCTGGATTCTAAAATGAACCACATTTGCCAACCGGCCGGTCATGATCATATCGCAATTCAGTTCCGCAACGAATATGTTGTTCCGTTCGAGTGTTGTTGCAAGATCGCAGTGATGCCAATTTGGCTTATTTTTAGCTAAATCTAGCATATTTGGAGAGACATTTAGCCATACAAATATACGAAATGCTTACAGCCTTAAATATAGCTTATTTATGAAACTCTTGCTGTTTTTGGCCTTTCTTATTAGCCAATCTAAAAATATTCTTTTCTTTCAAAATAAACGCATGGACGTTTTTAGTTTAGAGTCCCTTTCAGCAGCTAGGCTATATGAGACGTGAACCTAACTGATTAACGTGGAATCTGAAGCGCATGAGCTCCCGCCGGGTCTCCCACGCCAAAGACGCGTACGCTAACCGCTTAGCCACGAGGGACTCGCTCTTCAAAATAAAGTATAAACTTGAAAAATAAGCCTATCTGTCATGTGCCGACTCAACCAGAACTGGAATAAATAAACTTAGTAAATGGTTCAAAAGTAACTTAAGTTATCAAATTCCAACTCCAAATCGCTCAACTTTATGTGATGTAACCACTTTCTGGTTGTTTACACTTTGGTAAGCGATGATGACACAATCTTAAAGAGTACACGTACTCCAGGAGGTGTCGGGTATTTCCATGTTCAAAAGTTGGCAGCCCTTAAGATTAATGATACTGAATATTTCCAAAATAACTGGTGGAATGAAAATGGGGGAGAAAACCAGAGAATCTTCAGAAAAACACACGGGCACGATGTTGTCCAGCACAAACTTACATGATCTGGATTCAAAACCAGAGATGAACGCTCTACCACTAGTCCACTATATCCTCAAAATCAATTTTAATATCAAAACTATAACAATAAATAGGACTGAATGGCTAGAGGTTGTCATATATAGGCGCCATGTAGTTTATGTAGTTAGAAGATGAACACTAAAATGTTATGTGCAATATAAATAGTTTAATAGTTGTTGAAATTGGATAATACGTAAAAATAAGTGTAACATCTAAATTATTGATCTAATTAACATGTGTTTAGAGGTGGAACATTAAATAAAGGAATTTATTAAGTCTCAAATTGTGTAGTCACGTGTAGTATTATAAAATAGTGGACTTGGAAGTTGAATACATAACGAAATATCGTTATAAAACAGAGTTATATCCGGTATAATATAAAACTAAAGCCTAGCAGTTGAGCTTAGTAAGAAATGAGCAGAACAGAAAATTCGAGGAAAAAAGTGAGAATTCATTGTCTATGAAACATTAGATTACAGCAATAACATAATTCACCACAGAAAATAACATGCAAACAAATTTCGCTGTAGAAACAATAACGAATCTAAAAGTAAATACTACTTTTTTTAATTCTACGTAGGGATAAAATGAAGTCAACTTTTATCATATGGTGCAAAATGCATGCGAAAGGGAAAACGACATGAGAAATCTGACCTTTTTTTTTTTTTTTTTTTCAACTAAGATATTTGCATGACGTTCACGCTAACCACTTGTAATTTACGTATATTCCACACACGAAAAATATGTAATATAAATCTACTAAAAAGAATAACGCCACCACATGAATTCTGTAGCTGCTATTTCGTCGACCTATATGAAACCAACATCAGAATGAAAATACCGGGTAACATGATCCAAGTAGCAAAACTACAATATTTGTAATGTTCAGTTACGCCATTCTTTGTTGCGTAATTCCTGAGATAATGAAGAAATTTACTCCATTCTGTGTTTATGGCAACTAAATGAAATTACATTTTTCCGGTAATGTTTAAATAACATATACGGGGAAATATCTGTTTAAATAGCACGTATTTAGTTTTACGTTTTATAATAATGGTCATACACGTGAATGGTACACAGAATAGTCCTTCATCGGGAATCGAACCCCGTAACCCCGAGAATAGTCATGGGATCGAATGTTAAGTCAATCAAATATTGAAATAAGCTTGTTGACTTGTTACGACGAAAGGGGCTTGAGTTGAGATCTTGTGTTTTGAGTTCTTCTGTAGCACTGGTTATGAAGGTCGAGAATCAGGTGAGCACCGACTGGGGCTCGACCGGGCCCGGACTCCAAAGAGCTTACTAACATACATTTGTACATTTTCTGAATAAAACTATACTTGTTTTAACAGGGAAATGATTGATGCAGCATGAAAAATTTATCTTACACTTCATCCGTACTCTTTCTCTTATAAAAAACCATCTTGTTCCAGATTTTTTTCTGAAAATATAGGTGGAAGTTTTCTACAATTACTTATCGTCTTTTCAGGTGTAGAATAATACCCGTTCAATACTACACAGACGTAGTGGCTTGAAGTACCCTTCTAAAGCTTGGACAGCTCCTAAGAAAAAATTCTGGATGCTCCATGAATCGTACTGAATTCTTCCGATATATCACACGTAAGACAAATCAGTTATATGATTGGTATACACCCAGGCTTCACGATTTCGTTACGGTCACTATAATCCTAACGAAACTCACGCTCACTCAGACTGGAACTCTCCTGAGCTAGGGTTCGACATCCTCGAACTGGAGTTTAACGTCCCTTTCAGCATCGAAGCTATATGAGACGTGAACCCACAGCTTAAAGTGGGATCCTTAACCACATGAACTCTAACCGGAATCAAACCAAGGTTTCCCATGTCATAGGGGAACACACTAACTATATAGATACGAGGGAGCTCTTTACGAATAATAGGGTGGAGAAAGTAATATTGAAGTTACAAATGACAAACAAAGTTTTCTAAACTGGGCAACCCTTAAGTCAAGATAGAGACATTAATTGAAGACCAAACAACAACAGGAATGCAATTTCAGGAAGAAAAAAAAAAAACTGACCTATGACGGCAGAACATATTATGACAATGTTGAGTTTTTAAATTTAGTCAAATATTGTTCATTTTTTTTTTTCAAAAATGATGGAAAGCAGAAGACTTTTAAGAATTTTAATGAATATAAAGTAATGCCTGAAATGCCTTTCTCTACTAATAAAATACTACATTATTTCACAACTTTTGCGTCTTACAAACTAGCCATTTCTTACATACGTTGAGTTGATTTTTAGTTTAGCGTCCCTTTCAGCAGCGAGGCTATATGAGACGTGGACCTACTGATTAACGTGGAATCCGAACCACATGAGCTCCCGCCGGGAATCAAACCCGGGTCTCCAACGCCAAAGGCGAGTACGCTAACCGCTTAGCCACGAGGGAGCTCATTTTCTTACATACGTATAAGAAAGCACTGAATACAGTAGAAGAGCAATAACCCTACTTATGTTCATAGTCTGTTATTTTTCAAAACGCAACACTGCAGCCCTCATCACTGATCTAATGGCTGGCGCATAAGCGCCTTAGGTGTACGAGGTCCCGGGTTCGATTCCCGGTAGAAAAGCATTGAATATATTACGGTGGTTCGAATTTAATCTTAAACTGTAGGCCCACTTCTTAGATAGTCTTGGCACTACAACAAAAACACACGCAAATCGTTAAATAAATCTCTCTTCACATATACTTGCCATATGTCTAATAACATTTCTTATTTAATTGAAAGAAGAAAGTGAAATTAACCTCGGATAAAAGAGTAACTGAAATACTTCAGAGAAAGCTGGAGCAAAAATAAATAAAATAATGACGGAGCTAAACCATTTTTCTTGATAGAAAAATAATGATTCCTACTACAAAATGCTAGAATAGAGGCCTTCCACATCAATTAATCAATAGACAAACACTGTTTACTTCAAAATTTGGAAGTATTTACGTAAATTCTTACCAGATTTACTGGTATTGAGTATTATGACATTTTTTCTTTAAAGTACATTGATTTATATTGAGATTTCTTTTTAATTAATGGAATTTAAGGATGTGATTTTACTATTCCAGTCCCTTTCACAGAAAACAGAAAAACGACATCGCATATAAATCAATACAGTAGAAACAAATATGGGCGCATATATTTAACGCCGTTAAACAAAATTTGTTGAGAAGTTCGAAGAAAACAATTTGTTTTATCACCGATAGATAAGCTGAATATATTACATGTCTGCCTCTACTGGAATGAGAATGGCCATGTTTATAAAAACCGTAAAAGCGGTTTGTAGAAACCAGTTCGGTTTTTCACGGAAACCGGTTTTTGATAGGAAACCGAAATCATCATCATCGTAAGTTTTTTGTCATTATGGACAGATCACTTACGGCGACAACTGAGAAGCTTCCATGCTTCCACGGTCTTTGTCTTCAAGTACGATTTTCCGTTTTCGTACCGTTCATTAACTGTAACCTCCTTCGCAACTCCATCTGTTTCTTGCCATTGATACCTTCTATCACGTACCTCATGATACAGTTCCTTCTTAGCCAATGTCCCAACTACTTTTTCCCCGTTTCCAATTACATCTACAACTGTTCTTATCTCTCTTACTACTTTTAACATCCTCGCATTCGTTTTCCGCTCGACCCAGCAAATTCTCTCCATTCCTCTCCACACCCACATTTCGAAAGTTTCCAGTAGCTATCGCTTTAACGTAATGTCCATACTTCTGCCCCATACAGTGCAATACTCCACACGAAGTACTTTATAAGTCTTCTTTTCAATTCTATATTCAAAGATCCACAAAATATATTTTTCTTCCTCCTAAATATTTCGTTCGTTATTCCTATTCTTGCTTTTATTTCAGGTTCCCACATTCAAACCTGTTTCGATAGAAAACCAAACTGGTTTTTGATAAGAAGAAAAACAAACCGAAATTTAAGCCGAAACTGGTAGTAAAAACAAAATACCGAACGGTGTTCTGAGTTTTCAAAAACCGGTTTCGGTTTTTCTAAAAACAGAAAACCATATTTCTTGTGCCCACGAACTTTTTACCGTTCTTATTGTTAAAACTGATATTTTTCTGTTTTAATTCTCTACAAGATAATATCAACGTGTATAAAGATCAACAACAGATCAATGTAAATAACGAAAAACAACTCCCTTGTCTTTCATACTAGCCTATATGTAAATATACATTTTAGAATTATACATAAATCATGGTTTTCCTACTCCTGAATTTTATTTGTTTTTAAGCTGCTTATCTTACTTCGTAGAATCCTTTTTGCAATCCCAGTCAAAAATTATGTTAATTTGTTAACCCACAGTCAACGGAAAATAGACGCACAACTAGCTCGAGTTTTAACGCTGCTGAATATCTGAGCAATATTGGTCCTTTTACTCCAATGATTTATGATCAGGAATTATATTTCTATTTCGTTCAAAATGGACTGGAATTTTTAATTATGTGATTTCACTAATTCCTTCTTAAATCTATTTAAACGCCCCTTTCAAAATGAAATCTTTCTGTATATCGTCCTACGATAAGGGGGACAATGCTTAAGGTAAGGAAAGTGAATAATGAACGAAGAATTGGTGGAATGAGCATGCGCATGTGGGAGGGAACGGAAGCACCCCAAGAAAACTCACACGGACAAGATTATGTACACCCACAAACTTTCTCAACCGGGGATCGAACCGTGGGCCCCATGCACCAGAGGTAAGCGCTCTACCGCTAAGCCATCGAGCCCCCAAAACGTCTTTTATTTCATGAAAATTACGTTTTCTTACACGGGATTAATATTAAATTTACATATCAGGCAAATTCATTTTGAGAAAGAAAGGGGCGTTCCAACAAATCTAGGAGAAGAAATAATAAAAAAAAAAGAAATCACATCAACTAAATTCCAGTCCATTTAAAAGAAAACAAAAATAACTTCCCATTATAAATCAATGGTTTAAAATCAAAGATGGCGAAGGTACTCCACAGTGTTAACATTAACTTAACAGAAGCAGTAACTACTTAGTATATGAAACAACTTACTGTATCTAATAGTATAACCACAAAAATATGATTAAAAAAAAAGACAAAATGTTTGGATTTTAAATGTATGATGACTTCAATAAAATTACTTCAAATAAAATCGTTATTTTCTTCCGTTCTCATTAATTTAGTATGGTTAACGCAAACACAAGCATAACGCATCATTACTATGATAAATTCTAACCAACGGAATTGGAAAATAACTTATCTTTAATATTTCACACTACAGAGAAACATATCCTACTTAGCATTTTTAAAATACACTCTCTCTGAGATTTTTTTTTTAAATCGAACATGTGGTATCACAAATACCATATTAAATGTCTGAAACTGTTTTTTTTTAATGGATTTTTCTTAAAACTCAAAGAAAGTAATTATTTCAACTGTACTCAAAGTATGACTCTCTGATCGTGAAACATCATAAATAAGTTACGTATCAATATTCTAATTTGCCTTAATTATTTATAATTAAGACAAATTTTATATATTGATCCACCTTAAGACTTTACTCAAGATTCACTTTTTTTTTACTGAATTTTCTAAATGATAACGGGATAACAAAATGTATGTAACACTAATTCGAAATACGACTAAAATTCTTAACACACAACTTCTACAGTGGTTCTTAAGCATTTTTATATAGTGAACAAAAAAGAAAAAAAAACCTGCTAATGAGGTTTGAGTCGAAGAAATCTGGAAATATCTATTTAATTTAATTGCATTAGTGGATGCACTAAAGACATTTTTATCGTTCGCTATTTACAATTCTTGTATAAAATAGAAGACAAATTCTGACCAAAGCATATATTATTTAATAAATAACATGTTACAGCTTCGGCAAAGTATTTTATAGTCGTCTTAGATTTGATTTGATTTAAGCTTAACGTCCCGTTCACCATAACGAGGCTATATGAGACGTGGATCTACTGATTAATATGAAATCCGAACCGCATGAGCTCCCGTCGGGAATCGAAGCCGGATCTCCCACGCCAAAAGTGCGTACGCTAAATGCTTAGCCACGAAAAAGCTAGTAGTCTTAGAGAACGTATTTTATAATGTTTCTGATGAAGGCAAAGATACCTTGCCGAAACTAAAGATATTATTTATTAAATACTATGGTCAGAATTTTTTTTTTATTTTATACTAGAAGTTTCAAAGCTGGAATGAGTGATATTCATTATAATTCTTATCGTTTATCCTTCTGTTTTTCATTGAGTAAAAAAAAAAAAAAAAAAAAAAAAAAAAAAAAAAAAAAAACAGTGGTGGAGAAAGCCTTAAGATGTTTGTTTAACACTTGATCAGGTATCAGTGTGTGGGTTAAGCTTAGGCTTACTGAACTCTTACTTATGTATACTTATTTCGAACAATATTATAACTTGTTTTGGTACTTGCCAACATATTTTTCTTGTTTAAATACAGAGGCACAGGACTATAAGAGGCGTGAATTGAGAATCATCACAAATGTTGGTCCACTGTTGATGGCCAGAAGCCTCTCCTGTCACCTCGTATGACAGTCACTGGAGGTAATGAGTGGTTTCCCCCTGCTTTTGGCATCCTGAGCACTGTATGTTGAAGAGGATGAGGTTGAGGATCAGGAATACTAGCTGGAGGCTCAACCTCTATCGTTTCGTCCTCCACTGACACACTGTCATTTGGAATTGCGCATTCTGAGGGCCTTGGAACGTCGCACAGAGGTGTTGTTGGTTGAGACGAACTGAAACCACCATTCGGAGACGAGGTTCGATGATCAACATAGAAAAGGGTGGGATCCTCTGTCGGAGATTCAATTGGGGTAGTGGTTTTGCAGCCACCAGGGTAAGTACTCACTGTGTACACTTCACACCGACGAGGGGATGTGGGGTTTGATAGACCAGTCTCTCGAATGGGAGACAGGTAGGGAGATACACTTGATTTTCTGTTCTTCTTGTGCGAGCGTTTACCATTCTCTCCATTGGTCTGGAGGGCTGGGAGCTGAGAGAGCGATCGACCTAACTCTTTCAACTCAGAAAGACTTCTTCGTCTGACAGCAGGCAACTCTGGAAGAATTGGCACTTTGGAAGGTGCTTCTTTCACTTCTACATGAATGGTCCCCTCTGTGGAGTCTTGTTCATGATTACTTTCATGTTTTGGTGAGGATTCTTCCTCTGGTTCCACCGATGACACAGGAGCGTCGCCAACGCCTTTATCTAAGTTATCAGTGCTTCTGGACTCCAATTTGCTCATCGGAAGTAGCAACGTCTCTTGAGACACTAACGGCTTAATCTGATTAACATGAGAGTCCCTGTCCCGACAAACACCAAAGATTCGTCGAAGAAAATAAGGTTTCCGTGCACACAGACGTCGGCTTCTTCGCTCGGTTTCGGTCTTTGGAGGTAACCAATTGGTCAGGTCTGTCTGCGGAGGAAGAGACTGAGGAGGTGGGGGTGGTGGAGGTACAGGGGTAGAGGGTCCTGTGTCTGTTTGGGGTGTTGGTGCAGGGTTCTGCTGCTGGAGAGCTATTCCAGATCGAGGACCACCACCGGAAAGTCGGTAACTTCGAATATATTCGTATGTAGTAATACCTAAGACAGAAATGTATACATGGAATACACATAAATGAAGTAGAAGAGCAGCAGTTAGGGCTGCAAGAACACCACAAACACCAACAATCACTAGAAACACTATATCACTGACGTTGAGCAAAAATAAAGTGAAGGTAGGAACTTCATCCTCGAGCGCTTCTTCCGTAGCGTTCGTTTTCGCAAGAGAAAATTCTTCCCATGGCGCCAACCATGATCTGTCCGCATGATACAACACCAATTCCGCAAGAGATAAGCCCAAAATTGAAAGACAGGCGCCGATGGCTGACACCACGCACACCAAAAAAGCATGATAATTTCTAGCACCAACACAATGGTTTAACCATTTGCAATGATGATCAAATCGGTCCACACATTTATTGCACACACTACAGTGCTTCGTTCGAGGACTGGCAATACATATATTACACAAATGACACCTCCCGTTTTCAATTACGTGTGCATGTTTCGAGCGGTCAAATTCCGGAATAGGTCTTTGGACTTTCAAGGCTCTGAGTTCGGGATCTGCAGGATCCAAAAGAAGCGCTGTCAAATGTGATGAATAATGAATACAAAATAACGGTGCCAATACACTCAACAGCGGCATCCGCAACGCACTCCCAAGAGCTGGAACCAAAATAAGGAATGTGGCAATAGTAAAGCCGAAAAGTACCACCCACCCTACTACCTGTTGTGGGTGCAACGGAAGTTGAAGGCCATGGACCCGTCGCCACTTTCGATATTCGGGGGCAGCCAAGTTATTCTGAAAGGAGCAACACTTGACGTGGATGGCATCGTCACTCATCACGGCAAGAAGCCATAACTGCAGCTAAATCGTCGCCAACAGTCCACGCCGGTCCCTCCCACAACTCTACGCACCAGCAGCATCAATGCCTCGACGCTTTTGTATCTGTCAAGTAGAGCGAATCGCACGATTTCAGACAAGGCCGTCGCTCGAGATTTCTCCCAATGACCACACATAGGAAGAGTTACGTCCACATGCATGACGACGATCGAATCAGGTCACTGGGACGATCCCCTCATAGCGGCTCTTTTACAACAAGCCATGCTTCGTCAGGGTTTACCAACACTGGAATGCCAGCGTATCGATTGGAATGCGACCAATAGCTCAGCGAGAGAGAAGCTTCGGAGCTAGTCGTCCGTCTTCGGCAACAATCGGAAGCAAGAATTGTATTTCTCACACACTCACGCACGTACGTACACGAATTGGGATTAGTGAGGAGAAAGAATTCTCTTTCTCTCTTTTATGAATCACAAAATGTTTTCTCATTTGATTCATTTACTTTAATCAATTCTTTGACTTACTCATTCTTGTCCCTTTCCCTACCTTCCTCACACACGCACACAATAAAGTACAATAAAACGCAGGACTGTAGTCTTTCGAAATTGAAACCAAAACTTTGAGTTCGATCCCCAGAGGTCATTCATTTTCGCATAACATACAATAATTAAACAACAACAATAATAAAAATAATTTTAAAAAACTTCAAGATAATATTTTTTTTATGAATGTACTCCCGGGTTTCCACGATCAATACACGTCAAAGTCTTGTTTTATTTTATTTGTATCGAAATCTCCAGATTAACAATTTAAGAATCACATAGTGACACATCTAATAACAAAATATCATCATCATCATAGGTATTCTGCCCTTATTGGCAGGTCACTTGCCGCAGCTGAGAAGCTTCCATGCTCCACGTTTTTCCGCTAACCTCTTCGTTTTCATGTAGAATGTTGCGGTTTTGATATCGTCCATCAATTATAGTCTTCTTAGCCCCCTCCCTCTCTTTTCTACCACCATAACCTCTAACGCGTCCCTCATAATACAGTTCCTTTTTAGCCAATGTCCCAACCAGTTTCTCTTCTTTTTCTCAATAATACCTAAATTGTTCTTTTTTTCCTCTACCATCTCTAACACCCTCTGATTCGTTTTACGCTCGCCGCGGTGGTTCAGTGGTAAAGCGACCACCTTAAAGGCATGGGGTCCTTAGTTCGATCCTAGCTCGCGCTAAGCGAATTTTGTGGACAAAAACCGTGTGTATGGATTTTTCCCGGGGTCCTACCACTTTCTTCATTCCACCATTTTCTTAATTTCTCATCATCACCGTCTCCTTTAGCCTAGCCGGCAAAAACGTGGGACGTAAAACTCAAAGATTTCATTTCATTTTCGTTTTTACGATTCACCCAGCTAATTCTTTAATAAATATAATAATAATAATAATAATAATAATAATAATAATAATAATAATAATAATAATAATAATAATAATAATAATAATAATAGCGAAACATACTGAAATAAAATCGGATAAGCCATATATTTTAAAGTTTGTTTTTTTTTTAATTCTTAATAGTTTCAAAAACCGCAAACTTTTTTAAAAATGAATTCAAACTTCATATTTTCAAAAAAGTACTCGAACCTTTAAATACTAGTTTTTTTTAAAAAAAAAAAAAAATAAGTCCTGTTAGTCGAAAAAGTAGATTGTCTCTGTCCCAGAGTTAAGCCGTTTTGGCTAAAGAAGGCAAATGTTTAATGAAGGTGAATTGTTATGGAAGGATTGGTGGAATGAAACTGTGGAAGGAAATGGACCAATGTGGTGTGATTGGAGTTCAGTGCGCCAGATCTAAGGCGCTCTACCACTGAAACGCCGTGCCTTCCTATTTATTCATACTTACAAGTTCATAAACCAATACATCAATAAGTAAAAAACTGAAATTGTGCACTCGTCTTTAAGAAATCGTTATTATTGAACGCAATTTCATTTTGTATCTTTGCGTTTAAAAAAATAACAGTGTTGTTTGTATTGATATAGATGTAAAAGAAAATGTTTATGGAGAAAATTGTAAGTAACAATTTCTGATATTGATTGCACACGTGTCGTGTAGGCATGATTCACAGAAGTTGATGGACCGTGTGGGTTGGACAAAAAAAAGAGAGGAAGTGTGCTGTAGTGCAATTACTCGTAATTGCGCAGATACAGTATTTCGAATGGTGTAGGAGTGGGAGGCATTCTTGTGCGTCATTCGTATTAGTAACCATTTATGGTTATAAGTGGGAGAACTTGGTAATGAACTAAAGAAAAATGTTTTTGCATAATTTTTGTTTCTCGTGTGCGTGCTTGCTGTGTTTGTTTGGGTATGAAACGCACAGTCATCGTTTGTATCATTTTCCAATATGTTTTCTTAAAAAAAAAAAGAAAAAGAAAAGAAAAAAGACTCCCTCATGTCAGTATTTGCTCTTGTACAGACCACGCCAAAGAAACTGATACAAGATTTTGCCATTGAAATTGCTACAACACGTTGGTTTGTAGCTGGATAGGCAACCCAACTTACGTCCTCGAGTAATTAGTTATGTGTGATTTTCAATTCTTCCCGCTCTCCTTACCTTGTCTAAAACAGTCTTCGCCAATTCATTACTGCAGTGAAGTAACATAGTCCTTGAATTAGGAGAGAAATTCGCCTCGAGCGATTTTTTAATCGTTTTTTTAATCGAGCGTTAACTAAAAATGAAATCTTTAAGTTTTACGTCCCACGATTATGTTGTCTAGGCTAAAGGAGACGGTGGTGATGAGAAATAAATAAAATGGTGGAATGAAGAAAGTAGTATGGAACAGGAGAATTCCGAAGAAATCTATGCATACGGTGTTTCTCCATCACAAAGCTCACTTGGCACGAGCAGGAATTGAACCACGGGCCCCACGCACTAGAAGTGAGGGCTCTACCATTGAGACACCGCGACACCCTAGAGCGTTAACTAAATGTAAAATGGTTCTGTCGCGTTTGAGAAGCTATTTCTGAACAAAGAAGGTTTGTTCTCAGAAAGACAGTGTTACGTGAAATATGAACTCAAGAAGAAATGTAAGTTACTGCTTACAGTTACTAAACTTATCTGTCCATTCTGACCAGCGTATGCATTGATTCTTCTACTTCACGAAATTACAATCCTCCTCGGAATATGGGTGCTGTCTAATCACTTGTTTCTCCAACTGTATCCCTCCCTGTCCCCATATTTCCCTCCTCTTTTCATCTTCCTCAATGTTGAGTTGATTTTAGTTTAGCGTCCCGTTCAGCAGCGAGGCTATATGAGACGTGGACCTACTGATTAACGTGGAATCCGAACCACATGAGCTCCCGCTGGGAATCGAACCCGGGTCTCCCACGCCAAAGGCGCGTATGCTAACCGCTTAGCCACAAGGGAGCTCCTTCCTCAATGTCGTCCAACACGAAATCACATAACCTGGTATCAAATCTCAGCCATCGTAACTCCCTATAGGTTTGTTGCTAGTAGGCTATGGACATTTGAGCAGGAAAAACAGGAAAAATAGGCCTAGATACAAAAATCAGTAAAAGAGGAACTAAAAATTGACATATAAAATAGCCAGCACTCCGTAACTAAATGAACATTTCCATGTATCTAATTACTGAAAAAGGAATTTAATCATTAGAGAACACTCGCTTCTTTCAGTACTTTTTTTTCTCTTTTTTAAAGTGAATACGTTCAACGCCGGACCAGAGGCGTAGCTTGGAATCACACGCTATCTAGAAAGAAGATTCTGATTTTTTGGCTGATGCTTCGCACTTTTAATTAATGGGTGGCATGACCATGCGAACGTTATTTTGCAAGTTTAGGGCTCTGTGCCCGCATTACAGACCTTGAACCCCGCAAAACCTAGTGCCGTCATTGACAAATTCCATAGATTTCAAAAGGGGCATCCTTCTTGTTTGATGTGATGTGCAGTCTTTGAAGAAGGGAAAGAATAGAAATGAATGCGTTTTTGAAATTATGTGAATATTTTGTGACAAAAATTTTATTTAGGTTCAAAAATGGAATTTAAGAACAAATGAACAAAAGAGATATAAACTGGTAAATATAGTTTGCTTTTTTAATGTTTTCCGTCCCTTTTCAGCAGCGAGGCTATATGAGACGGAACTATCTAAATGTGAGATCTTAACCACATTCCCTCCTACCAGGAACCGCACCAAAGCAAAGCAATTCGTTCGTTTTAGAAATTTCGTGCAGGTTGTACAAATATCGAAGATCAGAGAAGGTCCAGCCGTCTCATTGTTACGGATTTTGAGATCTTACGGCACGCCACTGAGGAAAGTCAACCCGCGTGTCACACCAATTCGGTATGCCCTAGTCCAATGTAAAGTATTGCCTTCACGAACCCGGGAAGACCATAAGGAGCTGCCGCACTCTGCTACATGAGTTGACCCCAGCTCAGGCTCAGAGGAGAGTAGATGTTTACCGACAACTGCTGGCAGATCCCCGTGATGTACGTTTTCTAAAACGGATTGTCACATGCGACGAAAAGCGCATGTTTTTTTTTTTTTTTTTCAAAAATCCGAATGTACAAAAACAAGGGCTGAGCAAGGACAAACTTCCACCACCACCGGTCATCAAACAGGGCTGTTTTTGACCATAAAGTCGTGCTCTGTGTGTGGTGGAACTATGAAGGGGTAATCCACTTCAAGCTCGTACCCAACAGTCGTACCATCAATGCCCACCTCTGTTCCGAACAATTGGAGCGAACATATACTGCACTACACCAAAAATATTCTGCAACAGGATAATGCGAAACCACAGTTGGCATATAGTCCTGACCTTGCGCTTTCCGATTAATACCTGTTTCGGGCCTCCTCATTACCCGAACATCACGATGGTTCACATCCATCAGGAGGTGGTAACGACTTTGCCTCAGGACAAGACGGTGGCTATCAAGGAACTGGCAGGAAAGTAGATGCAGACAGTGCAACACGGGACACTATACTTAAAATGTTAACCTGCTGTCATTATACTGTAACAAATACAGGGTGTCTACTAAAATTCCAAACTAAAATTTCGTGACTTTTTCGTGACCTTTTCTTTACCAAATCGTAACATTTCCTAATATTTTCAAGAGCGAATTTGGGTGCTAATTAGGCCGAATTTTCATGGATGCGATAGAAACGTACTTTGATTGAGATTTGGTAGCGTCTAAAACCGACCATACGACATTTTTTATGGTGAATTTTGACGTTTTATAGAACAAAATTTTCCAATCTGTACTTACACTTGCACAGTTAAAAAAAAAAAAAATCGTGACCCAAAAGCTAAATTTCGTGACTTTCATGACCGTTTTCTGATTTCGTGACTTTTTCGTGACTTTCGTGACCGATAGACACCCTGAAATACAGATAATGTGCACCACAATATTGAAAGACTTCTGACTCAACTTCATAATGATTTAATTAATTTCACAGTATGTGTTGTCATTTTATTTGTGTATCTGTACAAAATTTCACTGATCTTGAAACCTACGTTCTGGTAACATAATAAATGATAAAAGTGGCCAGCAACATTTACCTGGTAATATTTATGAACTCAAGTACAACAGACAGATCTTGAAGAAAACTGCATTTTTATCACTTGTGTATTGTTTGTTCTTCATCCCTACCTAAAATGAGGGAATTAGGAATTGGATTTCTGGGCTTTCGGCATCTATGTCCATTTGAACCTATCACGTATGAGGGATGTCGTCCCTTGGCGATTATACTTCCCTTGGAATTGGGGAAGGAAGGAAGCGACCTGGGACCAGGATATTAGGTTCCATCCCGGCATTTGATTGATGCGAAGAGGTAAACCCCAGAAAAATCCTTATTGAGGATGACTGATCTGAAAAAGCTCTTTCACTTTTTCGTCCGAGTGCACGCACCAAAAAATCGACCCCGTGACCGTTCGCTCCAAAGGCATGACCATTAGCGACTACGTTAAGCGGAGCCACATCCCTAGCTTATGAATACTGCAAAGTTCGGTGATGCAATAAAAAAAAAACTAGGAAACTTGTGAAGTACAAACTCACTAATATGTTTTATTCACTGCACCCCAGTTTATTGCACTCAATTTTTACTGTTAGTACATGATAATACTGATTTGCACTTTCGAGCTGAGTACTTGGAATATGGCACGACTTTTCGTGCCGGGTGCTGCTGTTTTAATTATATTTACATTGTTTTTCATAATTACCTTGAAATTTGAACGCAAATGTAACGGAACTCTAATAGCTGAAGAAGTAATAACTTTTACTCTAAGTAGAGCAAACAAATGCAGAACGCGAGAAAGATGTTGATAGTAAAAGTGGATCAATCACGCTCTGGTGAATGTTATTAAAACATCATAAATGAACGAGAAATTGCTTTTACGTCTGTTTATAGCATCAAACTAACCAATGAGTAACGTTCTCTTGAGATAAAGTATAAATATCTCAAAAGTACGAGATCGCAGTAGATGATAACCTCTTCTTATTAAAAATAAAAATAAAAACTGTTTTACAAAATAATTTCTACAACTAATAGAGCACCATTACGACCCACGACTATTTTGATTTTAAAATAACTGACACAGAAACAAAATGAAACTGATAATGAGATTTTTGATAGCGGGAGAGAAAACTGGCCCTTCATCGCTGGTTTTAGAGATGTTTTTATACGGACACACTGGATTTGCATAAGGTTCTTTGTTAAACACATGGATTTACATAAAGCTCTTTGTTAAACTCATGGATTTATATAAGGCTTTTTCTTAAGTTCATGGATTTACGCAAGGTCTTTGTTAAGCTCATGGATTTGCAATAAGGTTCTTTGCTAAGCTCACTGAGTTACATATGGCTCTTTGTGAAGCTCATGAATTTACATTAGGTTGTTTGTTAAGCTCTTGGATTTACATAATGCTCTTTGTTAAGATCATGGTTTTACGTAAGGCTCATGGATTTACATACGGCTCTTTAAGCCCATGGATTTATATAAGGTTCTTTGTTAAGCTTTGTTAAGCTCAATCAATCAAGGTCTACAGCTATGCCAAGTTTCGCCAAGATGAAATGAATTGGAGCAATTTGTGAAGTTATTTATTTATTTATTTATTTATTTTTGCCAAAATTTGACATAAGTTCAAACCTCTCTTTGATAGCCTGTAACCTGGGAATAAAAGGTGTGCAGAGGAAAATATTTTACACGTCCAGCTACGTAAAAAAAAAAAAAAAAAAAAAAAAAAAAAAAAATCCACACCACGCCACATTTGGTCAAGGTCGGGTAAGTTCTATACAGTTGTTTCTCTTCGTCTTTTCTCACTTATGTGAGGTGGACGTTTCTGATCAGCCTTCTCCATAAAGCTCTGTCGCGGAATTCTTTCCCCGTTAAACCTTTCTCCCGGAAGTCATTCATAACCATATCCACCCATTTCTTTCTTGGTCTCCTTCTATCTTTCTTCCCATTCCCTTCCACTGCCACCACTCTTCTGACCACGTAGTCGTTTGTTCTTTATTATTAGATGGCCATATCACTGCTGCCTTCTCCCTTGGATCTTCTTAGATATCACTAACATCTTCGTTGTTCCCTTTACTCTCTAATTGCACACAAAATATACTAGCCTTCAAATTGATTATTTTATAGTAAATGAAGGACGACGACACGGTACGTTAGGGTTGAATTTTATATAATTACAAAAAAGTCATTCCATAATTGAGAAATATATGCAACACCAAGAGAAATTAAGAAACGGAACTTGAAGAATTTGTCTACTCGTTATTATTTTTTTTTTTTTTTTAAATTACAAGCATAATGCATTTCCTGCAATTAATCTACTTCCTAATTCTTCGTTCTAAGTATTTAAATAGATACACTTTCTCTTCATTACCATTATTTATTAAAATACTTCCGTTGTTTCAACGTTGTTAACCATGTCCCAGATATTATATTATTATTAACGAATAATTCCATTATGTTTAAAAGTCCCAGGATTAAAACTGAAAGAGGTATTTAGAGTTCTCCGTATTTAAAGGTAGTACTGTAAAATGAGAACGAAAAATATAAACAAAAATTGAATTACCGAAAGTATTCTTTAAGACAGTTATTTCCGAATGGATGCTGGGTTAAGACAGTTATTTCCCATTGAATGCTGGATTAAGACACTTATTTCCGATTGAATGCTGGGTCATTTCCGATTGAATGCTAGATTAAGACAGTTATTTCAAATTGGTTGCTGTGTTAAGACAGTAATTTCCGATTGGATGCTGGGTGAAGACAGTTATTTTCGATTGGTTGCTGGGTGAAGACAGTTATTTTCGATTGGTTGCTGGGTTAAGACAGTTATTTCCAATTGGATGCTCGGTTAAGAAAGTTATTTTCGATGAGATGCTGGGTTAAGACATTTTCGATTGAAATGAAATGAAATGAAATGAAAAAACGTCATTTTCCTTTCCCCTTATGGGGGGGGGGGGAGATGGACCTCTAGCCAATGGCTACTTTGTCCGGTGTGTGTTTTACTTTTTGATATGTCTTTCCCGCTTGCATGAGCGAAAATTGTATCATTAGTCAGCACATTTTGGTGAGACAAGGGTATGGCCAAGTCCAGCGTAACAACAACCAGATTTTTTTTTTTTAAGTAATTTTGTTTAGTCGTTAGTTTTTAGTATTTATTGTGGGTGCGTATGTTTTGGTAGGTGTTGTTTGGTTAAGGGGGGGGGGGGGTATTGGAGGCTAAGTAAGGGTTAAGTTTGTCTTTTAAGGTTTTGTTTGTATAATTATTATTAAGGCAGTTTGTTCTTTAGTAAGTGTTGTTTTTAGTAGTAGTTTTCTGGGTTAGGTGATTGTTTGTGTGTGGGTGTATTTTTTTGTGTTGTTGTTGTTGTTTTATGTGTGTGTTAAGAGTATTTATATGTACTCGTGTTGATGTCTTGTGTTGTTTGTCAGCCTTTAGCGCATGTTTATTAGTTGTTGGAGTCTGGTTCGTGGTACTGCAGTCGCTCTTCTGTCATCTTCTGTGAAGTTGCGTATGAAGAACTGCTTGTCTTGTATGTTACTTGAGTAGTCCTTTTTTAGTCTTGTAATTACGTCCTGTATGTGTTCCAGTTTTGTTAAATTGTAGAGTTGCTGTGCTGAGCTTCTGAAGTCATTGAGTATTAGCTTGAGGAAGTAGCATTCTGTTTTCCTTAGTAGTTTTATATTATCTTCGCTGTATAGACAGTGGCCGTACAGGATAGGACGGATTAGCGCTTTGTAGAGATGGAGTTTGCGTTGTAGGTTCAGGGGCGTTTTTGTGATTATTGGTCGGAGCATGTGAATTGCTTTTACTGCTTTCTTCTTAGTTTCTTTTATGTATGGTTGTAGTGTGAGATAATGGTCCAGAGTGATGCCTAAATATTTTGCTTTTTGTATTGGTGATATTTGTTGGTCCCCTATTTTTATCTTGCGGTGTTTGTCTTTCCTGGTGCCCACTCCGTTTGGATGGAAGATGATTATTTGAGTTTTAGAGGCGTTTAGGGTCAACATCCATTTTTGACACCATTTTCTAAATATGTCAATTTGTTTCCGTAGTCTTTGTAGTGTGAGGTGGGATGAGTTGCTGTGTGTCCAATATGCTGTATCGTCAGCGAAGAGACCTATCTTCATGTTTTGGTTTTGTAGGACCGGTGTATCGTTTACATAGAGGATGTAAAGCAGAGGAGCAATCGTTGATCAATGCGGCACACCTCTGGAGATCTCTATTGGCGCAGACGTTTTGTTGTCAATGCGGATGCATGTCGTCCTTTGATGCAGGAAGTGGTAAACCCATCTGATTATTGTTGTGGGCAGGTTCATGTTTGTCAATTTATAGATCAGGCCGTCGTGCCAAACGTTGTCAAAGGCAGACGATAGGTCCATGAACGCCGCTCCTCCCCGGAGTCCTCTTGACATGTTTTTTTCTATGTCGTTTATGATCCTAAGTACCTCGTCAATCGTACTGTGTTGGGGTCGGAACCCGGCCTGGTGAGGTTCGATAAGGTTGGTTTCTGTTATATATGTGTGCATCCTGTTTACAATGATTTTTTCGAGTACTTTGGAGATTGTTGTGGTGAGGGATATTGGGCGGTAGTTATCAGTTAGGGTTCTGTCTTTGTTGGGTTTGGCCATGACGATGGTTGTAGCCTTTTTCCATTGGGTAGGGATGTAGCCGGTTTAGAGACTGGCAGAGTATAGGGAGGCTAGAGCTTCGTATAGGGAGTAAGGTGCTTTTTTAAGGGCTTGGTTGGAAATATTATCCAGGCCGGGGGCCGAGTCCCTCCTTTTCTTGATTGCGAGTTGTACCTCTTGTGCAGTAATGGCAGCCAGTAGCGCCGCAGTGTTGCCAGGGTGTGCGTCTGCAAGGTCGGCTTCTGTGATGTCCTGGTGGTGTTGCAGGAATTGTTTAATTCTTTGGGCTCTGTTATGGATTTGTTTTTGCTGTCTTGTTTGGGGGGTATGTGCCCCCCATTTCTTCTGTAGGGCTTTCTGAAATATTTGCAATTTATCTTCTGTGGATGGTGTTTGGTTACCGTCTAGTGTGTCTGCTATTGATCTGGATTGTTTGTATTTTTTAGATAAGCGGGCTATTGTTTTCCAGTATGCTTTTGTATTTTCTTTGTACAGGGAGTTTAGTTTACCACAGGTTTCTGCCAGTCTCTCTTCTCTGAATTGTTTTATGTCTGATTTGATTTCGTGTTGCAAGACGTTTATATGAGTTTTTGTTTCCGGTCTGTGGAATTTATTGTAGAGCCTTTGGAGTTCTCTTTTGTGTCTTATTTTCTCTAGTATTATATTTTGCGTGGTAGGCGCTCTTCGTTGACGTCAATTGTAGTTATTGGGATATGGATTTCCATTCCAGTTTGAATTGTGTGAACGATGTGATTATTCAGGTCTTCTATGGACTTTGGGTTGTTATTTATATTGAAATTATTAACATTGGATTGTATGTAGTTTCTGTATCCATCCCAGTCTGCTGCTCTATAATTCCTAATTTGCCGGAGATTCCTGGTGATTTCGAGATTGTTGAATTCCATGACAATTCCTGAGTGGTCTGATGGTAAGTCGTTTACGATTGTGACTTCGTGTCGTGTTTTGTATAATGATGGGGTTACTAGTATCTTATCCGGGTTGGAATCCTCTTCCCCCGGGTGCCTCGCTGGTCTAGTAGGTCCTGGTAGTTTGATGCTCATGTAGTTGTTATTGGTTAGGTATTGTAGGAGATGTTTTCCATTGTTGTTAGTGAGGACGTCACCCAGGAAGCGATGTTGACTGTTTAGGTCCGCCATAATTAGGAGGTTTGGGAGGGTTAGCAGGTGGTTGAGGAGGGGGAAGCAGCGCTGTATGGGGTCTCTTGGTTTGTTGTATAATGTTGCTATGGTGATGGGTTGGGGGATGGAAATTTCTATTATGATGGGGGTGATGACGTTATTGGCTGGGTTGCTGGGTATGGGTAGTTTCTTGTGGGGAAGGCTGTTGTGAATGAGTATGGCCGTGCCTCCGCATGAAATGCCTCCTGTTGCTGTAGCTTTGTCGTTCCTAACGCATTTGTATCCTTGAATGTAGAAAGGAGTTTTGTTATTTAGTTTTGTTTCGTTTATTATTGCTATGTCTATATTGTTGTCCTGGAGATAGCTGCTGAGGTCGGTATTTTTGTCTTTTATTCCCTGGATATTAATAAATAGAATTTTAAGTTGTTTTCTGCGTTTGTTGGCCCTCGATGTTACTTGTCTATTGTTGTTCATGTTGTCCGGTTACCATTTGTTGTGTGGTTATATCAGTTGTCTTTTTTGGGATGTTTTTATTTTGAACTATGTCAGAATATTTGATGCAGATATGGCCTTCTTGGGAGGTTAGGGCGTTTATGCGCTGTTGGAGAATTTCTTTGCTTGCCTTGTTAATGGCTGTTTCCAGCTGTGTTTGGGTTTCTCTGGGTAGAGCCATTTTGAGTACTATTGTGACCCAGGGGAGTATTTTATTTGTGGCTTCTTTTATGGCTAGTTCTATTGTGTTCGGCGAGCTGTGTTCTTGTGCTTCATTATTTCGTGTGGTATCGCTGATTTCTTCTGGGGAGGTGTTTTGTATCTCTTCTTCTTGTGGCTGCGGTGAGTCGTTATGGATGTAAATTTTTGTGATGGTTTTCGCCTCGTTTTTCTTTGGACGTTGTGGGCATGTGCTACCTCCGGTCCTATGTCCTTCTGTTTGGCAGGTTGCGCAGTAATTTTTGGTGGTTTTGATGGTGCATGAGTGTGAATCTGTCTTGTTTTGGCCGCATTTGTAGCATTTTCTTTCTTCTTTGCATTCTGTCCAGACGTGTCCGTAAGCGTAGCATTTACTGCATGGGAGGGGGCGAGCTTCGTTTTTTGAGGCTTCTACTCTGTATCGAGCGCAGTGGATTGTGACCCCATTTGTTATGAGATCGTTTATTTGTTTCGGGTCGGTGGAAAACAGCCTGAGCAGTGGGAGATATTGATTGTCGTTTCTCATTCTTGTGATGTTGGTGAATGAGATGTTTTGGTTTTTGAGGTCTTGTTTTATACCTTCTATGTCAATAGAGGTGTGCACACCTTTTATGACACATGTGAAGGTGGCCTTTGCTTGCTTTTTTTGTGTTTCAGGGGTTTTCCTCTCATCGGTGTTCATCCTGGCGTCGGCACCGAAGTGACTTGCCGTGAATTTGTTTATGAACTGTTGTTTGTCTGGTAAGCTGTTGAATGCTAATCTGAAGGCTTGAATGCTCTTTGCGTAGTAAATGATGAATTTGAGGTTGGGTATTTTCGCTGTTATGGTTTGCTGTATAATCGATGGGTCGTGGTACTTCTTGTCAATTTTCGAGATGGTGATGGAGTGAGTTGTCGGTTGTTTGGGCGGTGTGGTAGGGGTTGGTCTTCTTTCCTGTTCTTGTTTGGCAGTTTCTTCCTGGCTTGGTGAGTTGTGGACTTTGTTTCCCGTTGTTTGGGTCCTTTCTTCTCTTTTTTTCTTTTGTTTCTTTTTTCTGTTCATCACCTCGTGGAAGTCGTTCTCGGAGCTGCTTCCGGTGATGGTTTCTTCCTTGTCGGTGTCCTCTTCTTCGGTTTGGGATGGGGAGGAGTCTTGGGCGTAGGAGGAATTTTGGTTGGGGGGGGGACGCATGTGGTTTTTTCATCTTTTTCGGTTTGTTTTGGTGGGTGAGAGGATTGTGTTGGTTTTGGTTTGGTTTGGGTGGGTTGTGGTGTGGTGTTTGGTGGGTTTTCAGTGCATTGGGTTTTATTGGTGGGTTCGTGGGTTGAAGTTTTCCCCTGTGGGGTGGTTTCACATTGTAGGATGGTCATCTCTTCTCTGGCTTCTCGATCCTTGAGAGTCGTCTTCTTTTGTTTCTGATAGACTCTCTAGGTTGGTGTAACGACTCTTGCCTGTGTCGTTACATGGTGTTTGTGCTGGGTATCTTACTTTCATTCTTAGTTCGTTTCTTTGCATGGCTATTGGCTTGGTGTTGTGTGTGAATTTTTTTTTATTTATTTAGTTATGAGATGTGAGTGTTTAGTTGTGGGGGATGGGGTGAAGCCCCAGGGGTGTTATGATGTGTGCTTGTGTGTGTCAGCGGTTGGATGGTGTGGCTCTCCTTCGTATAGCACCGCCGGGTATCCAGAGGCCTTTTGTGAGTTTTCTTGGGGGGGTCCCTGAGCCAACCGCTGTCTTCGTCCCTCCTGTAACTCTGTTGGTTTCTTTAGCCCCAGACTGTCGGCAAAGCCTGTACATGCACCAGGGCCAGAGCGGATCTTGGTACCTGGGAGGGTCGGGGCAGTAGAAATCAGCAGAAGGATACAGGCGGTTGTTAGCTGTCTATCGTCAAAGTCAGCTGGGTTAAGACAGTTATTTCCAACTGGATGCTGAGTTAAAACAGTCATTTCCGATTGGATGCTGGATTAAGACAGTTATTTCAAATTGGTTGCTGGGTGAAGACAGTTATTTCCGATTGGATGCTGGGTTAAGACAGTTATTTCCAATTTGATACTTAGACACGAAACTGACGTTAGTGTTACCCACGAGACAAGACGACATGAGAAATATGGTTTTCTCGCCTCGTAAATTTTAGGGATGTCTCGAATAATTTTTCTCGTCTTCTTTTGTAAATTTATGCCCTATTTTTCAATTTAATCTAGTAGCTATCAGAGTCCGTCACGAGAGGTCTACGAAGCATGTGACACGACGTGTATTTTAAAAAACAAACTAAATTTTGTTGTTCTTGCTTTATTGCTCATTACACAAATTTTCAATCATTGCCTCCTACAAAGTACTCCATTCTATTGTTAATATATCGTTGTCAAAGTTTCTTCTTATTTCGGAGCGCTTGCTGAAAATAACTTTTTGCGATGGCATGCAGTACTATCGTCGCATTTTCCGGAATTTTCTCTGTGGACTGAGTACAATGTTCTTTCAAAATAGTTTTAAGTTTAGAAAATATAAGAAGGCCTGCAGGAACCAAGTCCGGAGAATGGAGTGCGTGGAGCACAACGGAAGTGCGATGTTTTGCCAGATAATTTGCAAGCTTTTCACTCAGGATTTGATGGTAAGGTTCTACATTTGTTCTAACGTCTTTTCAGCAATTTCAACAAGTTAGTCGTGTGTTGACGTGGAACGTCAACCAGTCCTTGGACCTTCGGGCGTCGAATTTCTCCCTTCCGTTAAATCCTTAAATCAATCAATCATAGAGGTACATTCGGCTTTTATGGTTGGTTGAGCATTTGAAGTGATTCCGTGGAAGTTTTACGCACAATATCACACAAACACGCTGTTCCTCCAACTTATTCATTGTTGCTTTCTTCACAAATCCGACGAGCAGCTTATGCACGACGTCACTTAATCAGTTGTTACTCGATAACTAACGCATAGATCAGAACCCAACAAAAAGAAACTTTTTACTAAGATAGACCGCTATGTGCGCCAGTAGCCAGAGCACGTCACCTGCAGCCGTTGTCCTTCTACTTAAGAAGTTCGGTCTTTTCTCAAACACACCTCGTGTAACATATTTATTATCGGAGCATATTATGTAGTGACTTGTGCATCTTTAGACGTAAATAAATTATTATCATTACGTTCCTACACTCACTTTATCAATTATAAATACTATCAATAGTTTTATACTCTCAATTATATAGCACTAAAAAACCTGTTTGAAATCTAATTGGGCGAACTAGTGTTGCCTAAAAGACTAGTGAAATTTCTCGTCTCGTCTCGAGTAGTGTTTCCTCTTCTAAGCAACAGTAGCTGGCGTTGATAAACTCAGTGGTAACAGGCAAACAAGAAGATTGATTGCGGAGTCGATTATGTTGTTGACAGACTACTCCTGAATCCATGATTACCCATATATTGTGAACACTTGTATTTTATTCCCCAATCTTTACTCTACCTATTTTTCAAAGACATTTCTGTTTTAAAAGCATACAGTGTGGCTCGTTGAATATGAAGCTGCGAATATAAGAATAATTAATGTATTGTATTATACGGAGCAGGAACACAGACTCTGAAATGACGATGAAAAGTGATTAAAGGCATTCGAAATGTAACTGTAAGTTCTGGAGAAGAATGAAGAAAGCCAATCACAAAAGTTATGACCAGTAAAGAAGAAAATAACAATGCAGGTCAAAAACGTAGCAGTGTCATAGCGTATACCACGTAAGAAAGTTTGGTTTTGAATTTTTAGGGCGTCAGCAATTTACTTCCCCTCACATTTCAATCCCCATTCTAAAAGCTGTGTGTTTGTGGAGTATTTCTTGTTAGACGTGTTACCTTAATAATGTGTGTACCCCTTGCTTATATACAACCCACACAACACTATCGTTAGAAAGGTTGCCTAATAGCTAGTGCTTTAAACCCCACTGCCAAAGCAACACAAGGGAAACGATTTTTGATTTCCATATCTTCGGATCAGCTACATGGATCACTCCACCAACGAACTTCACTCGTATCTTTTGACCTCCACATTCTGGCCAAAACTAATGGTGATTAAGTAGTTCTTGAGAGTTTGTGTCTCACGGACGGGCAGAGAAACTATAAAGGAGTTTTTATATATAAATATTTGCATATATGTATCCAAACAGTATGACTACTAGGCAGGTCGGTATCTAAGTATTTAACAAACCTAGGAGAAAAAAACTACGGGCACTAATTTGTTTGTTTACAGTATAGTGTTCAAGATACGGCCACGTCGATTTCCACTGACATGAGCCACCATCAATGGGGCGGGTCGTACAGAACTAAACGCACTTATTATGCTGGGAGCCAATAGGATTCAAATGAAGTGAATTGAAATTTCTTGTTTTATGTCCTTTATGCCCCACAGTTATGCCTTTTAGGCTGGTAATAGATACGGATGATTAATCAAACTGTGTAATCAAATATACGGTAGGATGAGAATGTGACAGGAAACGGAAGACACCCAAAAAAAAACACTCGGACATGATTATGTCTACACAAACTCGCGTGGCCGTGGATTATCAGGAATCCCTTGCACCAGACCAGAGGTGAGCGCTGCACTACTGAGCCATCGTTATACCCTCCAAACTTTCAATTCAATGAAAGAACCAAAAATACGATAAATTTTCACCAATTAAAGAAATTTTGACTTCCATAGGAGAGACAAACGGAGGTGGAAGGTTTTTCAGTTCCAACAACAGATCCCTCGTGACTATATGGTTAGCGCTTCCGCTACCCTTGGTGCGTGTGGTCCCTGATTTGATTCCCATCCAAATAAATTTGTGGTGGACAACATCGTCTCCGTGGGTTTTCTCGGAATACTCCCGTTTCCTCTAACTTTCTCATTCCACCAATTCTTCCATCATCATTCCCTTACCTTATCATCACCTACCCTAAAGGGCAAAATCGTCGGACTTTAAACTGAAATATTTCATTTCATTTAATATATGGTTAGCATATAAGGCTTCTATGGTACGGAAAGCTCAAGTGGTTCGGGTCTCACGTTAGTTTTTTTTTTTTTATTTATTTAGGTTTATTTCCCGCGATCGATTATCTCCTTTAGCCTAAAGGAGACGGAGAAAGTGAGAGGCAACAGGAGAAACCCACGAGTCCATCACAAACGCACTTGGCCTCGGATTAAATCAGAGTCCATCGTACCCAAACCAAACTCTATAAAGTCTAGGTCGACGCTGAAAAGGGGCGTAAAACTCGAAATTAAGCCTCATGATTCAATAAATGATTTGCACTTTTGTGGTTCTAGAACTACGAAAATCAAAATGAAACCTATCCGTTTACTGTCTCACCAGTATGCCCTTTATGGTACGGGAGACGAACGATTAAGGTCAATGTTGATGGAAGAGCTGGTGGAATGAAAATGTGGAAGGAAGCGGGAGTACCCCGAGAAAAATCACAAACACGGTGTTGTCAACCACAAACTTACTTGGCCGGGGACTGAACCAGGGACCTCTGGACCGAAGATAAGCGCTCTACCACAGAGAAATTGTGCCGCATCTCGAACTACGAGAACAATACTGAATGACAAAAATACTTTAGTCAAAAGATTAATACTGACAATAACAACTGTACTCGTGATAGTGGCAGAACAGTGAGAAAATAAAATAGAGAAAGGTTTAAAAAGAGTGCAACAGGCGTTTAGCAGTCAACTTGAACATGAAGATCAACATGAGCAAAACAAAGTTTATGAGCTAAGTCTGAAATCGAACAACGAGAAAAACGAAATCACCTGGTGGTAGAACTGCAGTACTTCCACTACTTCTTAAAATATTGAGCGATAATAGGTGCAAACAAGATGTAAAATGAAGGATAGGTTAAGTGAAGACATATGAAGAAAAACAGAAGCGTCTAACCTGAAGCATCCATACAGAACTGAAAAGGCTGATTCGAGTAGCCCTATATGTGTGGAGAATGGCATTGTATCGATGTAAGGCATGGACACTACAAGAGGAAAAACGGAGAATTGAAGCCTTCGAAATGCGTGCTATAAAATGATGCTGAAAATTAGATAGGTGGATACATGAAAGGGTATTGGAAATGGTAGGAGAAAGGAGTACACTGAAAAAAAAAAAACTTTGAAAAAAGGAGATAGGATGCTTGAACCAATTATAAGACATGAAAGGATCACGTTAGTAGCTATGGAGGGAATTGTAGAACGCAAAATACATAGATCAATGCCGCAATTGAAATATACGGATCAAATAATACAAGATATAGGGAAGAAAAACTACATGAAAAGTCTAGCTCAGGATAGGGAAGAGTAGAAAGCTACGTCAAACAATTATACAAAATGTACGGAAGAAAAGTACATCGAAATGAAAAGTTTGGTTCAGGATAGGGAAGAGCAGAAAGCTATGTCAAACAACCATACAAAATGTCGGGAAGAAAAAGTACATCGAAATGAAAAGTTTGGTTCAGGATAGGGAAGAGTTGAAAGCTATGTCAAACAATAATACAAGATATAAGGAAGAAAAAGTACATGGAAATGACAAGTTTGACTCAGGATACGGAAGAGTGGAAAGCTATGTCAAACAATAATAAAAGATGTAGGAAAGAAACAGTACATGGAAATGAAAAGTCTAGCTCAGGATAGGGAAAAGAGAAAGCTACGTCAAAGATGTAGGGAAGAAAAAGAACATCGAAATGAAAAGTTTGGCTCAGAATAGGGAAGATTGGAAAGCTATGTCAAACAATCATACAAGATGTAGGGAAGGAAAAGTACATGGACAATGAAAAGTCTAGCTCAGGATATGACGAATGGAAAGCTGTGTAAAATAATAACAATACAAGATGTAGGGAAGAAAAAGTACATGGAAAGGAAAACTCTGGCTCAGAATAGGGAAGAGTGGAAAGCTATGTCAAACAATCATACAAGATGTAGGGAAGAAAAAGTACATGGACAATGAAAAGTCTAGCTCAGGATATGACGAATGGAAAGCTGGGTAAAATAATAACAATACAAGATGTAGGGAAGAAAAAGCACATGAAAAGGAAAACTGTGGCTAAGAGTAGGGAAGAGTGGAAATCTGCGCGAAACCAATCCAAATATTACTGGAAAACAAGGAGAGAGGAACAAATGTATCGAAAATGCAACGGTCAGATTTTGTTCATGAACTAGAACTTTAGTTATTTACGTGCTGAAAAAAGATAAACTTACATTTTATGTGGGAGCATAGACCTACGCCATACATGATTTATATTTCAAGTAGAAAGAAGTTATTTTTACACTTTTTCTAAGGTTTCTTTTTCACACTTATTGACACGGTACAGAAATAAGAGGTTCTATGAATAACTTTCATTCATAGTTTATCGTGTTAAACTTGCAACATATTGGCTCCAACAAAGGGGAAAAAAAGCCAATTCTAATTTAGTAAAACAGAATTCACACTTGGCTCTTGAAGCAGAATGTTTGAAGCTAGGATAAAAGTCATGTAACCGTACTTTTATATCAAGATAAAAATGTGTTTTTTTTTTTTTTTTGTATCTGTTCCTTTGTTCAAAATAGTATTATTGTCGTACCCTGTTAGTCTGAGTTTTCGAAACCCATCAAATTCACCTGATAAGTTGAGTAGCTTTCAGACACAAATATGATGGTAGACAATTTAAACAAAAACAAGGTGAGCTTTACAACTTTGCATCCAGAATCGAACCCCGCTGCAAACTGCTAGCACCATGTCATATACATTGAAAACTCATTTTGAAATAAAATCTTCAGTTTCAACTATACTCTTTAGAATAAAGGTGACAAACGGTGAATAAAATAACTAATTATGCACCTATTCGTGAAATGAAGGTAGTTTAGGAAAAGGAAGAACCATTAGAAAACATAGGGGCATAATGGTATACCCTCACAAACAGATCTAGTCTTGGCTCTATGTAAATCGAATCACGGACCCCGGCAACGCTTCATCATTAAGGGGCTAGACTACTAAAAATGATACAAATGCTAACCATTTTTCTTTTGCTCGTTTTTCGTAAGTAAAAAGAGATAATGAAATGCAACTTACCACAATAATAGACAATGTTATTCTACACCCGAAAATACGAATTAGAAGAATTTTCAGTGTTGCTATCCATAGAAATTACAGTATAGCCAGAATATGAATTACTCAAAAATCTAGGTTAAGACAGCGAGTAGGAAAATGAACTCAACGGTAATTGATAACTTATCATGCAGTCTTGCTTTCTTGTTTACTACTTTTAAAATAGTATTTGTATTTACTTTGTAATAAACAAAAAAGTTATTAAAATTAAATATTAATATTCTTAGGAGATTTCGTAATGTTTAGAAGGTAAATATGATAAAGTGCCAAGATAGAAGTCAAGAATACACTTTAACAATAACACACATGAGTCCATTTATATTGTTACTGTGAATTTGTGCCTGTAATTAGAGTAATTCGAAGCTAATTGCAGGCTTTTTATGTAACGGCATACGATACTGCCATCTGTTGGCGAAATCGGGAAAGACATATTTCTCGCGGAAGGATATATCATCTCGCGCAGGTCTTCTGCTTTGACTTTATGCGGGTGGTGTAAAGTGGCGGTCGGCGCCAAACTCGATTTGAGAGTGGAGAGCTGAGAGCGGGAATTGGGAAGAGTAAAGCGTAAACCATGCCACCAGAAAGGAAGAAAGCGAGATTGTTTTTGTCTGCCAAAAAAAAAGAGAAAAAAACGAAGAGAAAATTTAATAAACTGGCATAAAGAACAGAAGCAAAAAAGGCAAATATATTCTATAATACCTTTTTGTTTTCTTATTATAGACTAAATATTTTTTCAACTTTGTAGACAATTTTTACCGCTAACAAACAAATGTTAGATATTTGTTTTATTCAATTTTATGTGTACGTTTGTTGGGTGAGAGCGGAATCTGGGACCTAATAGTTACCATTTACTATACTTTGTTATGTCCCTCATGTTCTCCTTCCCCTGGCTAAAGGTTTCGTTTTACCAGTGTAAATTTGCCCGTATTCTCTATCTCTTGTTTTCATTTTCGCTGCTTTACCAGTTTGTTATTCTCTATCAGTATAGTCCTGCCCTTCGTGTTTCTTTACTTTCTTTGCACCTGTTATTCGATTCCATCTTGTTATTATTATTATTATTATTATTATTATTATTATTGTTATTGTTATTATTATTATTAGATTGAATACTGTGTGAAGTAGCGTCAATATAATGTCGTAAGTATGTGCTATGAAACTAGAGATGACAGGTTCCAGGAACACAAACCCTGACAAGAACATAATCTTTTCACGTAATTATCCGCACCCCATTGTAGGTAGAGTTCTTTAGAAATCTGTCTGTTGCAGAGACCCTCATGTGTGAAATTCCGGAAAATTTTTATGTAATTTCTTCGATCATCACTTTCTAACCCTCATTTCAAATGGTTCGCATATTATATATATATATATATATATATATATATATATAAATGTATATTGTATATGCGTCTATGTGTGTATGCTTCTTCGACAGGCAATTATTATCCTCCATCATTATGTTCTGCCGCTGATTCTCGGTTTGAAAAAATGAGAGGTAGAGAGAGAATCGTTAGCTTCAAAAATGCATTACTGATTTTACTACTAGCCTTCAATAGTTATCCACATTGAAAGGGCTTATAGCTTCAACGTTCGGCAGAATTTGCAAAATGAAATGGACGACTTCTTGCCAAAGTATAATAAAATTCCTTTTATACTCTATACCAGAACCGCTGCAATGATGTATGGTATTGAGAAGGAGCCGTTTGCTGTAGAGCAGTTCGAGGCAGAATATGGAATGAAGGTAAATCCCATGGTAGTAATATCTTATTTCTACCATGGTAAATCCTTGCGGATTATTCATTGATGCCGAGAAGTGCTATTTAGGCGCAAGTCCAGATGGTATTATTGGAGTTGATTCTGTATTAGAAGTAAAATGTCCGTCTTCAGCAAGCTCCATGACACCAGAAGAGGCAGTAAGAACCAAGGTTACATTTTGCATGATAAATCCTGATGGTAGCATGTGTATTAAAGACAATGACAACTTCATGTACTAGGTTCAAGCACAGTTACATATTACTCGCCGAGATTATTGTTACTTTGTCTTTTGGACACCAAAAGGAATGCTGGTGCAAAAAATTCTTCGTAGTGACAAGTTCTGGGAAGAAAAATTGGAACAGCAACTTCAGAAATTTTATATGGAATGCTTGCTTCCTGAAATTATCGATCCTCGCCATACAAGGAACTTAAAAATTCGAGATCCCCAGTACATTATTGATGTTAAGCAGGGCCGTGCCGTGGAAAATCAGCGCCCGGGGCGAGAATATACGACGGCGCCCCCATACATATATTCCAAGCAATTTTTCCTATCTTTTTCCTTTTTTCTCCCGAATTTTTCACCCCCTTACTTCGGCATCCGGGGCCGTCCTCCCGCTCGCCCCGCCCCCACGGCACAGCCCTGATGCTAAGAATAAGAAATAAAAAAAACAAAAAGAGTAGAAGTATATATATATATATATATATATATATATATATATATATATATATATATATATATATATATATATATATATATACAGTGGCGGATCCAGGATATGATCAAGGGAGGGGCTAAACCATAATTTGCCGTTTTATCCAGTGTAAAGCTGAATTGAAGCCCATTTTATCCAGTGTAAAGTTGAATTGAAGCCCATTTTATCCAGTGTAAACCTGAGCGTCAAGGGGGGGGCTATAGAACCGTAGCCCCCCCTTAGATCCGCCCTTGTATATATATATATATATATATATATATATATATATATATATATATATATATATATAATATTGCATTCTGTAGAAAGTACGTCATTTGTATTTAGAATTAAGTTTTCTGCAGTAAATTGTGTAGAAATGATACTATTAAAGGCGTAAGTACCATTTGAAACGCTACAATATTTTAGTCGAAATACGTTGTTATAGTGTTACTGAAATTCTGTGTTTTTTATTTATTGCATGTACAGGTTTTGGTGTGTAACCTTTTTGTATTGTCTTCACATATTTATATGAAGACTTTATAAAATATTTATTTTAAAATTGTAGTCTAAGCGAGAGCTTCTGTAAATTCGCATTGAACATTCGGGTTCCATAGGCCATAGAGTTAATATATTGAATGCTTGGATTATTTTTAATTTTATAGTGCAATAATTATTATATTTCATGTATGCTTTATGCTAAATTATTTGTTGAAGTTACTAAAGTTTTTGGTGTCAAACAGAAAATATTAGTAAAGTAAGAAATAGTGGTCAGGTTTTAATGTTATTTTATGTACTATTATTGTTCGTCCTTCATTTATTTTTTTAGATCAGTCAAAAGTATAGTATACATCGTACGCGATCGATCAAACTCATCTAATGAAATATCAAGTTCAACTTCCCACGATTATGCACCGAGGCTAAGGGAGACGGTGATGATGAAAAATGAATGAAACGGTGGAATGAAGAATGAAGAAAGTGGATGGAAACGAGGGAACCCCGAGAAATCCCATACAAACGGGCACGCACCACAAAGCTTCCTTGGCGAGCGCTGGATCTCACCAAGTATCACAAGTGTGATGTGAACGCTCTACCACTGAGTCCCGCGGCCCCAAACCCATCTAATACTGACTAAACTTGACATGGTAGTTGAGCTTGACGAGAATAGTGTGTATGTAATAATATGGTGTGCAATGCGTTGGCTTTCAAGTTATGGGTCACCGAAGTTGAAATTTCGACTTAGTTAAATTAATTATGTTGTTGTTTCAGTACCTACTTATAATGAAGCTGTTAAAATCGATGAGGGACGATATTTCTTCTGAATAGCAAATTGACTTTTTTTTTTTTTTTTTTTTGCTTTGTGTAAAAGTTGCATTCGTGAAAAATGTGTTTACGTCGTAATTACGTAGAAATGTTAGATATTTGCAACTTTCTAAAGACTAAAATATTTTAGTAGGAATTTTGAACTTCTGGTACTCATTTCTTATCTTTTATTTCATTAACTTTTATGTATATTTTGTTTTATGAGTTGGGGTTGTATCGTCTCGAAAAGATGTGAAAGTGAAAGTTTTTTTGGAAAGTTATCTTTTTCTATTGAAAGAATTCTGTCCGTCTAGAATATGATAATGAAAATTTTGTCTCGTCTCGTCTCGTAGGGAACATCGTGCTATATAGTGTTAGTAGAAATTTTTGGTACGCTAATATGCCAATTGTTGATAGCTCCTGATTTACATGCAGTATTTTATATAATGTTTGACAATAAATATTTAGGTATAAGAACGGTTGACGTGTAGAAACAAACTGGATATCAATTGGTAATGAACTCGAGTACAATACTTTTTGTGATGTGTGATTTCCATTATCGCTATTTTGGATAAGAAGGTTATAATAATAGTTTTGAACTTCTACAAGAAAGGAGGTATATAAAACAGGGAAAGAAAATCAATCCTAATTGAAAAAATGGAAAAGTACTGTAATTACATCTAGGGTGCTTATAACGGAACATACTTTTTTTCTTTTGAAAATTGTATCGTTCATTTCTTAGAGCGGGTTGAAAATTGCTACTGAAGAATAGACAAATAGGTTCAATAAACAAACTTTATATAAAAAGGATGTTCTATATGTAAATAACAAAACATCTGTAGAAACTGGAAATGTCTTCGTGTAACTCCTTTCAAAAATATGTCCTTTTCTTAGAATTATAAATATGCTAGGAGAATGCCTTTCTTTGCATCTACCAGGTCAGACAACACTGCTCCCGCCAGCAAACCCACAGTTCTAGCATGATACGCCAGGTGACATCACCGAATCAAAAATGTCGGATGTAAGGCGAACAATCTTTTGTATATCCATTTGTGTGCGCTTAAGTGTGTATTATACAAATTTCGTGGCTGTATGCTGAATGATTATAAATACGTTGGTAATAACAATGGAAAAACATTGAATCAACCTACGTATCCCTTCAAGTGGGATTACTCAAAACTCCATCTTAGTCTGCATAGAGAACATTGTACAAAACTTAATCTTTCTAAGGCAAGCCTGCAATTAGGGGCCCAGCCTCCTAAATTTTTTGGCTCCCCCAAACTACAATGCATCCGTCCGATGTTGATGCAAAGAGATCTAGAATTATTACCATTGCCCCCCCTAGCATATTTATGTCCCCCAAACTTTAGTGGCTGGTTACTGGTCTGTTCTAAAGTATTGAAATTCAGAAAAATCGGTGTTACCCAAAGTCTAGTCTAGAATCTGAGGACAACATCTATATCAATTATCTGTACTAAACCGAACTGTTTCGGGGATCTGACGCCGAAAGAAGTGCTATGGCGTTTTCCCCCCACAGAGAATTTCTATAACTTTGTCTTCTTCTAAACCTTGGGAGGTTCACTCACAACATGTACAAAATTTTAAGTTCCATGCCTGACATAATATGGGAGAACAAAAAAATGTTATTTTCCCCTTAGAGGTTGAATTTCGCGAAATCCCGTCTTTTAAAAGCCAGGGGTGTTTTTGAGTAAGGGTGACATTTACTAACACTGGGAATCTAATTCGAGTTATCGCACCAAATCCAATATTCAAGCATACCTCATCTAATTAGAATTTCAGTCTCCTTGAGAAAATGGGATTTTTATATATTGCATATGGAATCTCACACAGTTAATAATGGCGTTAAACACCTCGCCAGCTTCTAATATTCTCACATACTGTCGCCAAGGAACTTTGATCATTCATTCTCAATCTTACCACTTATTAGAGTTGATGAACTTGATTGACTTTCTTACATCTCGGTTGTTTTTGAGCGAATAATAGTACCGTAATACAGACACACAAAAGAAGTAGTCTGTTCCGAAGATAAGATCTATGTATCCCTAATGCTTATTGACGCGATCTGACGAGGTGTATCGACACGATTATATTATATCTATCACTCCTGTAATTTTTCTGATCCATGTATTCCTTTTCCTGTATCTGCGAGTTATTGAATAAAGTAGAGAGATAATTATTGATGTACAGAAAGAAATTAGCTATTAAAATTTATTAGCAGTATATTATATTCTTAGTCGACTTCAAGCTTGAACCCTGAACCAGTGTCGGGTTGCCAAGTTAAGAGCCCTTGGCGCGGGTCCTTAAAAGTCCCATATATATATATATATATATATATATATATATATATATATATATATATATATATATATATATATATATACAGTGGCGGATCCAGGATATGATCAAGGGAGGGGCTAAACCATAATTTTCCGTTTTATCCAGTGTAAAGCAGAATTGAAGCTCATTTTATCCAGTGTAAACCTGAGCGTCAAGGGGGGGGCTCCTTGGGCCCTTGGGTCGTGATCCCTGTGGGGCTCCTTGGGCCCTTGGTAATCGCTAAGTAGTCAACGTGGCCAGTCCAGCACTGTCCTGAACCCAAAGCACTAATCTACATCCAAATAATTACGCAAAATACACATATACGCACACACAAAAAGAAACATAGCTACAAGACAATACACTTCAAATTCAATGGATATCCATGGGAAACAGAAGAGAGGTTTTCTGATGTGTCTTTCTAAAAACGTAAAAAGAAAAACAACCCCCCAAGGCGAGGCAATAAGTCCCTTTCCACCGCTGTGCCTTATGTGTTCTCCTTCCCTTTTCCTTCTCCTCCCCTTCCCTTTCTTTGCTTCCCGATGTGCTTTCAATAATGAACTGAAGGCCACTGACATGGGAGCTTGGGAGGAACCGCGGTAGGAGGAACTATTTTTTTCTTGCGCATCCTTGCCATTTCATCAGTAGCGGTGCGTCCCATGTGCAGTTTAACTTTTCCTTTTGTCGATAGATGTCTCACAAGAGAGTGTGCTGAAATCCTATCTGTGATCCATCGCCTTAAGTCATCGCGAATCACCAACAACGTGTTTTGTTTCTAGTATTAAATACCTTTATTCAAAATTGGTGCAATTTAATTGATATTTTGTTCTGGGGTCCCAAAAACATGAAATAGAAGCATCTTCCCATTTTCTTCTCGTGTATACGTCGATGATATTGATGCATGAAGCATGAGGTCTCGAGTTCGATTCTAGGTGGGAGATAAAATTGAATGCATTACAGTGATTTGGATTCCCTCTTAAATTGTAGTCGAAGGAAGGTCCGGCTCCGGGTGATTTGCCGTCCGTGCAATGGCGTCATTCTCCGGTCCCTTTCTCCAGAAGGAACAAATCTTAAAAGCATGATTTTAAGTATGAACCATCACGAACAACGAAGGGGAAAGAAAATGCGCTTGCACTCAGAAAGGCATAAACACTACAAATAGAATCTCGTTGAGTTAGTTTTTTTTTTCTTAAAACAGAAATCTATTATGTTACTGAAAGATAACGCAAACACACCTGGTAATCCCTTTTATAGAATTCAATATCAAGCTTCAATCTCAATATATCAGTTTGCAATTTCACTGCAACTAGCTCTTTTATCTTTATTTCTTGATTTTTCTTCTACATCTGTTAAAAAATTGAAGAAAAAAACTTGTTTCTACCTTTAATGATGGACTAGTTTTCATATCAAAACTGTGATACCTAACTAAATGGAACAGGTGATCGCTACTGTTCGAGAATTGAGTTCTTGTATTTGATAACCATCAAGCAATTCATGCTGGGATTTGTTTGACTATCTGCATTAGCACTGTCCATATGACAAACTATAATGTCACCTAAAAAAAATGATTTGTGAATGTAGTATTCAAATAGAAGGCCAGCTTAGTAAATTTAACTATCATCATTATGAAGTCTGTTTCCAACAAGAAATATTTATTTTAAATGATATACCTAGGTAGTCATGACAGATTTTGCCGCCCCATGCTAATAGACGTAGTTAGTTGCACATATGATTTAACCGGCCCTGGGCCCAAATTTTATACACCCTAAGTGCTGAAAGGGACACTAAACTCCAATCCACCCAACGACAACCAAGCTAGCAGTATACATACATCTTACGTATGTTCATTTGTCAATAACTTTGTTAAGAAATAATCAATTTTACAACAGTTTGCTTTACTTAGAGCGAGCGCAATTCTATGTACGTGGGTTGTTCAACATATGTTTCCCTAAGCTGTAAAAAAAGAGATAGAAATAAGAAACGTTTATAAACTATCCATACATATGTAGATGGGTCCTTTTTCACCTATCCACATAACTCCCATTGAGATTCAGGCATTTGTCTCCCTGTTGCACCAGTTTGTTCGAACCCTTTGCAGAAAATCAGGACTCTGGCTATTTGGCACTCTCTTTATATTCCGCTTCACTTCTTCATCACCAATTGACTAGCACTTTCCTTACATTCCGTTTCACTTCTTCATCACCAATTGACTAGCACTTTCCTTACATTCCGCTTCACTTCTTCATCACCAATTGACTAGCACTTTCCTTACATTCCGTTTCACTTCTTCATCACCAATTGACTAGCACTCTCTTTATATTCCGCTTCACTTCTTCATCACCAATTGACTAGCACTTTCCTTACATTCCGTTTCACTTCTTCATCACCAATTGACTAGCACTTTCCTTACATTCCGCTTCACTTCTTCATCACCAATTGACTAGCACTTTCCTTACATTCCGTTTCACTTCTTCATCACCAATTGACTAGCACTTTCCTTACATTCCGCTTCACTTCTTCATCACCAATTGACTAGCACTTTCCTTACATTCCGTTTCACTTCTTCATCACCAATTGACTAGCACTTTCCTTACATTCCGTTTCACTTCTTCATCACCAATTGACTAGCACTTTCCTTACATTCCGCTTCACTTTTTCATCACCAATTGACTAACACTTTCCTTACATTCCGCTTCACTTTTTCATCACCAATTGACTAACACTTTCCTTACATTCCGCTTCACTTCTTCATCACCAATTGACTAGCACTTTCCTTACATTCCGCTTCACTTCTTCATCACCAATTGACTAACACTTTCCTTACATTCCGCTTCACTTCTTCATCACCAATTGACTAGCACTTTCCTTACATTCCGTTTCACTTCTTCATCACCAATTGACTAGCACTTTCCTTACATTCCGTTTCACTTCTTCATCACTAATTGACTAGCACTTTCCTTACATTCCGCTTCACTTCTTCATCACCAATTGACTAGCACTTTCCTTACATTCCGTTTCACTTCTTCATCACCAATTGACTAGCACTTTCCTTACATTCCGCTTCACTTCTTCATCACCAATTGACTAGCACTTTCCTTACATTCCGCTTCACTTCTTCATCACCAATTGACTAGCACTTTCCTTACATTCCGCTTCACTTCTTCATCACCAATTGACTAGCACTTTCCGTACATTCCGCTTCACTTCTTCATCACCAATTGACTAGCACTTTCCTTACATTCCGCTTCACTTCTTCATCACCAATTGACTAGCACTTTCCTTACATTCCGCTTCACTTCTTCATCACCAATTGACTAGCACTTTCCTTACATTCCGCTTCACTTCTTCATCACCAATTGACTAGCACTTTCCTCACATTCCGCTTCACTTCTCCGTCGGACAAATTGGTGCAAGGTGGGAGACAAATGCCTGAATCTCAATGGGGATTACGTGGAGAGATGAAGAAGGACCCATCTACATATGTATGGATAGTTTACACATGTATCTTAAAAATTAAATATTTTACAGCTTAGGAAAACATATATTGAACGATCCACGTAAATTGATCTAATACCTCGGTTAGTATTTTACGCTCGCTCTTACAAGTCCTACTGCAAAGAACAGACTTCACAAAATTGCAAAGGCAAACTGAATTTCGTCAATTTTTTCGAAAGTTAATCTTGAAAAAAGTCGTCCACCGCTGCTCAGCGACAGAAGCAGTAAAGCAAACTTGGCTGTCTTTACAAAATCCGTACAGAAAAACTAATGCAGTCAGGAACTGTAATCCAATCAAAAGTATGCACTGCGCGAGAAAACTTCTCGAGTGATTTCTTTAACGAAAAAACGGGAGAAAAAACACATATGTAACTAAAAAAAACCGCCGTAACGAAGTTTGCATTTATCGAAGAGGCAGAAGAAGCATTACAATTTTCGGTTTCCTGATTCTCGCCTACATTTCTACTGATAACATTGCAGCACTCACGTTGAAAACAAGAAGTGCTAGCGAGAATCTGTTAAAATAAGTGTTCTTTGAGATATGTAAAATTAAAATTAAGTATTCCAAACAATAAAGATGTTTCTCTAACACAAGCTGTTTTGTTTACGAAGTGCTCGGTAAGTACTCTCGAAAAAAAAGGGGGGAGCATCATTTGTGTGTGAATTGAGAATTATCAGATTCGATGCCTCAATACAAATTATAAACACATGGATAGACACAAGTAAATAAAAATAAGATATTTCATTAGTTTGTGTATGATAATTCTATATGGGCGTATAACCTACCCCATCTCCAATATTAAAGCATTTGATAACCAGTGATGGGACGAACTTCGTGATCCGGGAACTGAGAACAGTCCACCGGCGCACTCACGGGAGATGCACTGGGTCCGGACCCCCTCTTAGGGATGCGCACGAGACAAGATTTGAGGCTGTCTCGTCTCGAAAATGTGCTGTAAAAGTGATGTCTTGACTCGAAAAGTGCATATTTTTCTATTGGAAGAGCTGTGTCTCGACACGAATTTTCTCAGGAAAATTCTGTCTCGACTCGTCTCGTGCGCATCCCTACCCCCTTTCCAAAACTTCCTAATTCAACATACATTTGTACACTTTCTCTATAAGCTATACTTGTTTAACAGGGAACTGATTGATGTAGCATAAAACTTCATCTTACATTATGTACTCTTTCTCTTATATATATATAAAAACAATCTAGTTCCATCATTTTTTTTTTCTGAAAATACAGGTGGAAGTATTTTACAATTACTTATCGGGTGCAGAATAATATCCGTTAAATATTACTTATACGTACTGACCTATAGTATTGGACCCTCAAAAGCTCAAACCCCTTTCAACAAAAATTTCTAGCTGCGCGTCTGGAGCAGTCAGACCCAGACCCCACCAGGCTAGGTTACCCAGACGGTTACCCAGACGGACCCGTGGTAACGCAACATCGTCATATGTGCCGCAGTAGCACAACGGTAGTGCGCTCACCTCTGGTGCGTGAGGTCCATGATCTGATCCCAGCTCCTATCAAGCGGGCTTTGTGGTAGACAAACATCGTTCTGTCTGTCTGTGTCTGTGTGTGTGTGCTCGAGGTTTTTCTGTTTCTTTCCATTTTCATCATTACACCATTACCATTACTGTATTTCTTAGACTCTGTACATAATCATGTGAAGTTAAGCTAAAACGAAGAAACTTTGTTACACACACATAAAGGATTAGGAATTAGAATTCTATGACCATGTTAGCCCGTCACGTATGAGGGAAGACGTCCCTCCGTGATCATACTATCCGAGGAAAAGAAAAGAAGTGGCCTGGGACTTGGGTTAGGTACCATTTGCCTGATGTGAATGAGGAAAACCCAGGAAAACCTCACGCAGCATGGCTGGCCTGAAAAAGCTCTCACACTCTTTCAACCGTATGTCCCCACTAGGAATCGAACCAGGGATCGCTCGCACGTCACACACATAAAGGTATGTATGAGACTATGTTCAAATAAGGGGCTGTGAACTTGTAAAGTCTGTCCTTTATGATTTTCTCGCAAAGAATTGACAACAAAGAGAGAAGAGAAATGGGTCTATAGAAACATACATCAGTTTTAGTGGCATATTTATAGATTGGAATAATATTAGCCTGTTTCCAAAGTTGAAAGAAATGCCTTCTGTAAAACCTCTATTAAATAAAAAATCCAAAGGGTAAAGTAACTGACGAGGCTATATTCCGAAGGAAGATTGAATGTATAAATATAATCAGGTCCAAGAGCACAATGGTCAGATAGAGCTGACAAGAAGGACTTGACTTCAGCGGGCGTAATAGAAATCGAGGATAGAGAGTGCGAGCATACAGCTTCAAGAGTAGAAAGAGGATTTGGTACCGTCTGAGTGGAGAAATTTCTGTAAAAATAGTCATTGAATAATTTAGTTCTGTGTTCTCCAGCATAATTGACGTTCTTGGCTATACAAATTCTCCTTGAATTAATGAGAGACCAGAAGCTGTTAGGTCTCAAACAAAATAAGTTTGTGATGTTGGAGATATAATTATCGTACTGTTCTCTAAGTAGGAACTTGGCGTATCGACGACTTTGCGAGAAACTATTGTATGTAAACTGGTTTGGATGTTGTTTTCCAAGTGACGTGCGAGCTTCTTGTTCTTAAGAACAGACCGAATCTCAGGTAGAGATTAGAGTAGAAAGCGAAAATGAAAATAAAATCTTTGAATTTTTCGTCCCGCGGTTATGCCGGTTAGGCTAAAGGAGACGGTGATGATGAATAATGAATGAAATGTTGGAATGAAGAAAGTGGGAGGAAACGGGATAACCCTGAGAAACCCACGCACACGGTGTTTGTCCACCACAAAGTTTACTTGGCGGGGGCTGGAATCGAACCCGGGACCCCAAGCGCCAGAAATGAACGCTCTACCACTGAGCCACCGCGGCCCCTTTAGAGTAGAAATCGAATATACTCTTGCGACGCTTAATTGATTGAAAACCCCTTATCTCTATTTATTACGGTTTTTACTTTATAACAATCACCGCTAAAATAGGAAGTGGTTGATTTCCGCCGCTTCCGTGTTTTAATAGAGAGAATAGAAAATGAAAAAATGAAATGAAATCTTTAAGTTTAACGTCCCACGGTTATGCCGCTTAGGCTAAAGGAGACGGTGATAATGAGACATGAATGAAATGGTGGAATGAAAAAAGTGGGAGGAAACGGGAGAACCCCGAGGGAACCTACGAGCACGGTGTCCACCACAAAGTCAACACGGCGCGAGCTGGGATCGAACCAGGGACCCCAAGCACCGGAGGTGAACGCTCTACCACTGAGCCACCGCGCCCCCCTAATAGAGAGATTAGAATAGAAATTAAATCTTTTAGTTTAACGCCCCACGATTATGCTCTTTAGGTTAAGGGGACGGACGATTAAAGCAAGTTTATGATAATCGGAGAATTGGTGGGATGAGATTGTGGAAGGAAACGGGAGTACCCTGAGAAAACCCATGGACATGGTGTTGTCCACAACATATTTACTTAGCCGGAGATTGATTGCAGAAAATACCATTTTCATTCTATAACGATTAAGAAGTGCAATGGACTTACGATATTTCACACTGTTTATTGTTTTTGTATTTGTAAAGTACGTAGGTGATAACCAGTGACTAGTGAACGGGAATAAAATACATAGGCAATCATTTAAACATTTTATTGACATATACAATCCAAACTAATTAAGTTTAAATTAACGCGAACATATACACTGTTCGCAGTAACCAATCTATCGTTCTATTTTTAAAGAACAATACGAACACACACAGCGGCGGCAACGCAAAACCATCCTGCCATCTTATGTTGGAAAAAGTGTCTTGCTCATCCGCCGTACAGTCCCCATCTCGCGCCTAGTGACTTTAATCTCATTCTGGGTTTGACGAAGGGTATCGTGGAAGGTACTTTGGAACTAATGGCGAAAGGAAAACAGCCATAAAAGATTTTGTTTTCTATGGAAGTCACATATTTGTCCAAGTTTTATTTATTTATTTATTTATTTATTTATTTATTTTATGGTATTTCATATTTCAGTAAGTAAATTGACAAGAGCAACGCAAGTTGGTACTAGCCCTTTGTACTAAACAATGAAAGTATAAGAAGAGATTTGATTCTTTGTTAATGACTATCTTAAAATTTTGTCTGTAAAATTGTGTGATCAGACTATTTAATAACAAATTTGCCAAACAAATAAATAGCAAGAATAATATTAATCATAGCAATGAATAATGAGGCTTATTTTGTAGGAGCTATATTGAAACTGGGGATTAATGAACAAATGCCATTAAATGTATGTTATTACTCTGAGAAAATGAAAAAAACAGCAAATACTACAAGCATATGCTACGACATTTAAAGAAATACGCAACTGCAATATTAACTGTTTTGAATTGTAATTAAAACGCAATCCCTGTAGCTTTGTTAATTCCACGGGTAGACAAATAACCAACACGTACTCACGCAACGGCAAACATTATATGGTATCATTTTTTTTTCTATGAACCAATAATGCATAGCCAAGGCAAGAGGGGAAACTTATTTCCCAACTTCTCCCATAACATTATTCGCTTTATTATTTCTGGCGCCATGGCCTGCGCGATATGCTGAAAATGTTGCTATTAATACTAACTTGATTTCTAAACGCGTTTAATTTTAATAATCTGAATTGCAAAGTATTGTCTGACATGAAAAAAAAAAAAATGGAGCCACCTTGACTTAGACGTATATAACTAAGAATATTGGAAACTATGAAACACAATTTCGTTCATATACAATATACCTAATGGAACTCATTACACCGTTCAATTTCTCATTAACATATACACAGTGAACAGCCAAATGTGGTCACGCAGGCAAAACTCCATATCACGCAACGACAGACACGCTGATTGCTTCGTTACTTGAGAAATTAACAGCAGGGATTTAATTTGCAAGCTTCTTTCAGCCTATTATAACACTCTCATTTCCTGCCAACCAAAATAGGCAATAAAAAAACAAACTTACTTTTTCCTTCTTAATCTTTCTGTTCGTTATTAGTTTCCAGATTCACTGACTGACTTCGTTCTTTTTTCTTTCTTTTTTTTAAATATAATAATAAAACTGTCTGCAGGCTATACTCGTAGCATGCCACGCTGGATGTCCAATTTCCAGCCAATGTGCAAATTACATGGCACAACTTCATAACGAGAAGCACAACAGAAATCTTTCTAAATTGGAAAAAGGAATCGCTAGAGGTTGGGGGAGGGGGACTTAACCGTGGAAATACAAACTTAGTGTGCGAAAATTTCTTCTCAATATAAAGATTATTCAATATTACATTTAGAAAATACTTTAACGAGATGATTTTCCAGCAGCGCTGCCCATCAATTATTTGTAATTGGTTCAAAATTAGCAAAAAGTCACTTGGTAGACTTGCTTTTTTTTTTTCTCCTTTCAACGGATTTTTTAAAACACTTAATTGGTATACTAAAGTGCTGCCAAAATGTCGTGAGCCATGGCAAAAATGTGAACTAAAGCTCACCCTCGACACACCCACGCGTTGAGCCAATAAAGGTTCAGCTGTTGCTAAGTGAGAGAGCCTTAGCGAAAGAGAGTGGAATTCCTTCAGCCGATAGCAGCGCTCGGAGGTGTCAAGTCAATGTGGTACATTTATAAGAGCATAAACCTTTCATCAGAAACTCATCAGATCTTCACTAAATCCCGAATGCAAGTAGAATGCAGGGAGGTATGGTAACTCAGTGGTAGAGCGCCTACCTCTGGTGTAGGGATCCTAGTTCGATCTCCGGCCAAGTAAGTTTGTAGCGGGCAACATCGTGATCGTGGGTTTTCTCGAGATACTCCCGTTTCCTCCCACATTCTCACGCCACCAATTCATCATTCACTTCCCTTAACCATCGTCTACCTTAGCCTAACGGGCATAAACGTGGGACGTTAAACCTCATTTCATTTTATTGGATCAAAAAATCCATATATTTCAATCAAAAACTATCTTGTAGGCCTTATATCTGGAGAACTACATATGGTGTAGCCAAACCGAAACTATCACTTAACTCAGTATGTTGTCCTTATTCCGTAAAAAATACGAAAACTCGATTTAGGGACTGTTCAAAAATGTTGTGGCCCCTAATCCAAAAACTCATTATTGGCCAAGATCACGGGCGCCCAAAGGGGCAGCGTGCCCCCCCCCCCCGTGGCCCATGAAAATGTACACGTAATATAGCAAACCACGTATATTAAATACCAGAAATACCAGACATAATATAGCAACTATGGAGATGGCCCCTAGAAATCTCTCTTCGGGGGGCCGCGGTGTCTCAGTGGTAGAACGTTAAACTCTGGTGCTTGGGGTCCCTGATTAGATCCCAGCCCCAGCCAAGTGAACTTTGTGCTGGACAAACACCGTGTGCTTGGGTTTTCTCGGGGTTCTCCCGTTTCCTCCCACTTTCTTCATTCCACCATTTCATTCATTTCTCATAATCACCGTCTCATTTAGCCTAACCGGCATAAACGTGGGACGTAAAATTCAAAACCTCTCTTCGGGCACCCTTGGCCAAGATTGCAATCTTTTGATGCTTTTTGGATCGTTCCTGAAATTCTTGGCCAAGATGGCAATCTTTTGATCCGTATTTTTTTGGGGGGGTGAGGGGGGATCATTTCTGAAATTCCTGTTTGCAAGCAGAACTCCGCTTTCTGAACACAAATATAAAATATTATGCACTTAGAGTGCTCATCAACTCAGATTCTACTTTCACTTTTGAGGGACGAGATCGTTAAAAAAAAAAAAAAAATGTTTCATGCCTCTACATGCCGAAAAACTTACTTTTAAATGTTTGCTTGTTCATAATGATATACAGGGTGGCCCATAGTTATGCACATGATGTTTCACAGACTATGGTAAAGAAACTAGCAACATAACTTGAACGTAAACACACTACTCTCATACCTTTCCTTACAAGAATTTTAATCTATGTTCTCCATGGCAATCCACCAATGCACCATTAGAATCGATACATGCCTGGAGACGAAGAACAACGTTATTACAAGAAGCTTGATAGGCCCGTACTGGTAACCTGTGGAACTCTTCTGTGACAGTCACGTAGTTCGGCCAAATTGCGTACGTGATGTTCATAAACTTTGTCCGTTAAAAGACACCATAACAACCAAATCAGATGGTGTTAAATCCGGAGACCGAGCTGGCCACTCCACAGACTCAGATCCACCGATCCAGCGGTTCGGGAATGAATCGTTCAGCCACTCCCGCACTGGTATGCCATAGTGTGGCGATGATTCATCTTCTAGGTCCAGTGGCCGTTATCCCCATTCTTAGGCTACACAGTGTTGCAATATCATTTTTATTTCAGAATTACAAACACTACTGTCAGTGAAACATGATATACACAATTATGAACCACTTTGTATGTACACTTGCTTAGGGGCCATACCATTCAATGTATCTGCAACAAATTTTAAATTTAAGCTTAGCCTGAAGAATCATGTATATACATGTGCTATTACAAATTTTCTTCCTACCCCAAAATAAGGGTAGTTAACTGAAAGGTGAATATAAAAAAAAATGTGATTTTCTCCAAATGGCTTTAATGACCATTATATTTTAATTATACAGGGTGGCCCAAAAGTAGGTGTACATTAGGGTGGAGCGAATTTTTTTTTCGGAATTCGAATTTGGATAGGGGACAAAAGTTGCATCATATCGTAGTACTTTACCATAGAAAATTTCAATTCTCTAAAATATTTTTTAGCCGGGGCGCAAGGGGCTTTAAATTTGAGATTTTGCAAATCAATTTCCGTTTACTATGTAACTATTTAACAAATCTTCGCTGAAAATAGACTGTAAAGCAGTGTAAACCTTCTGAAATTCGTTCCTTCGAAGTGCCAGTATTAAACTTCGAGCCTAATAATTACACCGAAATGATAAACTGGAATGAGTGTAACATTATAGAACTGCCAATACTGACTCATGAGACAGATGAAAAATTGCAAGAAATCTGCTCTTCAGAAAATACAAGTGTTGATATTCCTGAGTTCAAATGTCATAAGCAAGTAGTGGTAAGATTAGTGAAACTTCTTTCAGTATGTGGGGCACGAGAGAGCGATTTCTTTATTCGTTCAATGCCTACTTTTGAGACAAAGCCGCTGTATTTTGCAGAAAGACGTGAACGAAACTTATGAAACATTCAATCTAATGTTGGCGGGTGGGTGGGATTGAACTCGACAGCAGCCACCTCTTAATGGTGAATTCTGGGTTGATGTAGTCTGTAACATAGAATATCAACTTCGGTAGCTTTAGAAATGCATCTCGTCGCAACAGCGAATCTTAACACCCTCAAATTACAGTCTACTTCAAGCGAAGAACTGTCGAATAATTACACAAATACACAACAAACATTTATTTGTTTACAAAATCTATGAAACTTAAGCCCCGGCTAAGAATATTTTAGAGAATTGAAATTTTCTATGGTAAAGTACTATAATATGATGCAACTTTTACCCCCTATCCAAAATCGAATTTCGAAAAAAAAAATTGTCCTCTTCACTCCACCCTAGTGTACACCCCTGCAATGAACAAACCTAACATTCTAGTTTATAGGTTTATTTGCTTCGGCTGTTCCGAGCTGAAGATATAAGTAAATATATATATATATATATATATATATATATATATATATATATATATATATGAACAAATAGTAAAGAAACTAAGCCTATCTGATGATTAAAAATCAGAAATTGTATAAAAAGCAGTAAGTTGATCAGTACGGAACTGTATACCTACCTTTGGGCCACCCTGTACAGTATTTAAGACCTCAATATTTCATTAACAACTCTACTTTGTGGGTATAAGTCCTTTCTCTGGGAAAATTCAGAAGGGTAGTTTACTCTTGGGGGTGAGGTCTTTTCGGACAATTTCCTCAAACACGACTCAAGCAAATCTCATTACATGAGTGTTTCATTAATAACCTAACAATATGGCATACCTCATTACTAATGAAAAATGCACATGGGGTAGTATACTCCTCAGAGTGAATCTTTCCCAACTAATTTCTCAAAAACGTCTCACATTTCATAAGCATTTATAATAATCCTACAGTACGGCATATAAGTAAGTGCGGTAGTATTGGTTTCTTGCGGTATTGGTTTAAAAAAAAAAAAAAAAACGATTCGAGTGATTTTATTCATATTTGATAAATACTTCATTATTAACCCTATAATTCTACTGTGTATATCCATTTTCGTGAAAATATTTAAAAGCGGTAGTTTACTCTTGGGTGTAAGCTTTTTTTTTTTTCGATTTTCTCAAACACGATTGAGGAGGTTGTGAGAAATGAAATCTTTACGCTGAAAGAAGTCCCAGGTTTATGCCAGCTAGATTAAAGGAGACGATGATGATGAGAATTGAATGAAATGATGGAATGAAGAAAGTGGGAGGAAACGCGAAAACCCCGGGGGAAACCACGCACACGGTGTTTATCCACAAAGCTGACTTGGCGCGAGTTGGGATCGAACCAAGGACCGCATGCACCAGAAGTGAACGCTCTACCACAGCCAGAGCGGCACCCAAGGAGGTTCATAAATAAATGTCTTACTGATAAACTTAAATGGCGTAAGTAATTACTTATTTACAGGGTGTCTATTAAAATTCCAAAATGAAATTTCGTGACTTTTTCGTGACCTTTTCTTTACCAAGCCATAAAATTATGTAACATTCTCAAGCGCGAATTTGGGTGCGAATTAGGCTGAATTTTCATGCATGCAATAGAAGTGTGCTTTGCTTGCGATTTGATAGCATCTAAAGCCGACCATACACAACACGTTTTGGCGGTGAATTTTGACGTTTTATAGAACAAAGTTTTTCAGTCTGTACTTATATTCGTACCGGTAAAACAAAAATCGTGCCCTAAGAGCTAAATTTCGGGACTTTTTCTTAACTTTCATGACCGTTTTCTGATTTCGTGATTTTCGTGAGCGATAGACACCCTGAATTTAGATATCAACACGGGGTGAACTTTCTTCGGACGAAGTATCTCGTAAATGCCTATTACAATAATTTTGCTTCATATTTCACAAATAAATACGTCAGTAATAACTGCAGCATAATATAATTTAGTTTAAGAAATTGGACCGAGAATGTTTGGTGCTGTTGGCCGTACATTTTATTACTTTCGAGGGATAATGGGAGAGAAGAAAGAACAGTAATCATTAATAATAATAATAATAATAATAATAAAATTGTTGGCCCTTACATGTGCAAAAGATCATTTCTGAATATCTGTCCATCTGTTTGTCCGTCCTGATGTGGTTATGTTCACTCGTCTACAAGCCACACCGTTCATCGTACTCGGATCAAAGTTAACGGTCGGTGATTGCTTAAGTTCCTTTGCAGCGAAGGCTCAAAGGGGGCCTTCTCGTATTGAGAGGCAAAATATTAATACAGGGTTATTACAAATGATTGGCCCGATTTCATAAATTCACTGTAGCTTTACTATTTGACATATTGTCATAAAACTTTACAGACATATTGCAAAACTCAAAAAGTTTTTCTCTGTTGCAGGTTCGCTTTTGATTTCTGCAACGAGAGCGCAGTAGTGGGCATTTTTTCCAAGATGGCGACAGACGCAGAGAAATCCGTCTGTCCTAAGAGTGCAAGGACACTTCCGAACCAAGTTCAACGAAGATTCACCAACTGTCAAGTCCATTGGACAACAGTTTACAGCTTCAGGATACCTCTGTTAGTGGAAATCAACTGATCGGCCTACAGTGAGAGACGGTTGAGAGCGTGCGAGCGAGTTTTGCACGAAGCCCACAGAAGGCTCAACATCTCACAACCTACCGTTTGGACGATCTTACGGAAACGATTGAAACAGAAGCCTTACCACTTGCAATTGCTACAAGTCCTGATGCCTGATGACAAAGTCAGAGCTTTGAATTTTCATCACAGTTGCAACAGCTTACGGAAGAAGATGGGTTTTGTGAGAAACTCATGTTCAGTGATGAAGCAACATTTTTTGTGAATGTCAGTAAAACAAAAACAAAAAACCTTTGAGCTTTTCAGTATGTCTGCAAAGTTTTGCGACAATATGTTTAAAAATAAAGCTACGATGAACTTATGAAATCGGGTCAATCATTTGCAATAACCATATAAATAAGACAAAATAGTAAGGATGTTAATTTTTTTCTATCGAAATTTGAATACATGTAATTCCGTCCAATATTTAATACTGGATTATTAAGGTAAAAATAATTTAGTTTGGTGCAACAAGCTTTTCGTTTACATAATGTTTCGGACAATGAATGCTCGTTATATTTGCTCTTCGACTTACTGCGACGCTGCAAAGACATTCACATGATTCAGATTTACGCTAGCCAGTTAGAGGTGTGAGAGTTAGAACAACACAGAACAAAATAAAATGAAATGAAATCTTCCAATTTAACATCCGTCCCACGCTATGCCTGTAACCCTAGGGGAGACAAATAATTAAAGCAAGCGAATGATGACATAATGGTGGAATGAATATGTGGAAAGAAACGGGAGTAGCCCCCAAAAAACATACGATGTTGTTCACTACAAACATACTTCGGCGGGATCAACCCAGGAACCCTAAACCAGAGGAAAGCGCTCTACCATTGACATTAATTAATTCATTTTATAAAATATCGCCTACTAAAAAGCTGGGTAAGGGGACGCGGTGGCTCAGTGGTAGAGCGTTCAACCCCGGTGCTTGGGGTCCTCTAGTTCGATCACAGTTCGCGTCGTGTGGACTTTGTGGTGGACAAACACCGTGCTCGTGGGTTTTTCCGGGGTTCTTCCATTTCCTCCCATTTTCTTCATTCCACCATTTCATTCATTTCTCATCATCACCGTCTCCTTTAGCCTACCCAGCATAACTGTGAGACGTAAAACTCAAAGATTTCATTTCATTTTTCATTTCAAAAAGCTGGGTAAGTCAAAAAGAGAAATGCGTTCTAAGAAGTAGAAACTTAAAAATACTTAAAATTCCTTGACTTATCCAGGTTTTTTCAGCTTTCCATGAAATTCCGTGAGTTTTCCACAACTTTTTTTTTATGAATAAGAAGAATTCCCTAACTTTACCAGGTTTTCCTCGATTTTCCAGGTCGGTGGGAACCCTGTCCAAAATATGCACAAACCACTACACAGAAGTGCAAGAAATTTGGTACACCAACCACTGCAATAAAATCAGTGCAAGAAAACTGAAAGAGGGAGGGAATTATAAGATCAAGAGGAAAAGCTGTAAGCGTAATTAAAATAGAGCGTTGTAATGCTGTGGACAGAAAGGTACTATAATAGACTAGGAATGCAATGGATATACCCGATTGCAGTGAAATGAGCTGAGCGAGCTTAAACTACGTAATCAGGAAGCGTTTTTCGGTGATTATTCCTCGATGGTACATCGGATTTTTGACTTCGACCTATGTTGTCACTCAGCACGACATACTCTATCAGCGTGCTAAGTTTGGTTGAGATCGGCCAAACGGTCTAGGAGTAAGCGTTTTTCGGTGATTATTCCTCGATGGTACATCGGATTTTTGATTTCGACCTATGTTGTCACTCAGCACGACATACTCTATCAGCGTGCTAAGTTTGGTTGAGATCGGCCAAACGGTCTAGGAGGAGTTCGCGGACAACCAAACGGCTAACCCGAGTATAAGAGCTTCGCTTCGCTCAGCTCAATAAAAAAAAAAAAAAAAAAAAAAAAAAAACGGTTTACGACGAGTAAAGAATAAAAAAGTTGTTGCTTTTGTAGACAGAACTCATCAGTAATTGTAACACTTCATTCAACCTGGAAATTCAGAAATATATCGGTTATATTATGTCAAGATTCGGAAAGGTTTTAAAGTCTATATATTAAAATGCTACGTTTATATGTCTGTGGCCAGTCCTTTCAACAGTGAGTTCTCGGGAACCATAAGCTCTAAAAAGATGCCGTTTTTCATTGATCACTTGCAAATTTTGTGTAGATTGTTCAGTTCTAATTGAATATTTAAAATAATGACCGTTATTTCTTTATTACATTTTGTAGGGGTACATTGGAAGCAGGGTTGGCAAAAACCATGGTTTTTATTGAAAAAAAAAAAAACAAGTTTTTTTTTTTGTTTAAACCCGGGTTTTTTGGTTTAAATAATTTCCTCTATGTGTTTATATCACATATGGACAGAAATAAGCTTGTTTCGCCTTGGTGTTATTATACAACAACTGGGTTATGCTGGAAGGGGTTACATAAGCTTAAAGCGAAGTCCAAACCGCTTCTCGGCTTACATCCGGGAGAAATTGTCCTCAATCTGAACTCGAAACAGGGATTAACTGGCGATACATCTGCCGACTCACTTACGAAGGACTCTTGATAAAAATACGTTGTACTGATCTTTACATACTTGTTAATATAATCGTCAAGAGTCATTTCAGAAGGACAAAAAGATAAACAGTTACCCAAGTGAAACCATTATACAGAATTACATATGGACAATTTCAAAGTACTACGGAGTACAGAATAACTAATTTAGTCCAAGTTAGTTTACTACGACTCTTATTAGTCCAAGTTAGAGAAATACAACGACTTAATTTGCATATCAGTAAGAAAAGTGAATAAAGATACAAATTATTTGAGGCCACTTTGGTTCTGACCCATTTATACATAAATAGATGCCGAAGATACCTCTTATTAAATGCCTGTTGTGGTGCGCCCCCCCCCCCCAAAAAAAAAAGAGTACAGCACTTTGATGTATTTTAACAACAGTAAACATTATCAAAACGAAACAATATTTAGAATTTTTCTTTGATTGCAATTGCATAACAATAATAACTATATATACGGTGTATATAAGAAAAAAACACAAAAGAAACATTCATAAAATTATAAAAAGAACAAAAGTTGCTTTTGTAGCATAATCTCTTTGAGTACTGAATGGGGAATTTAGGTCTGAATATAATACGAATAATATACGGGAGTGAAACGTGATAACCCACAAATGTGTGTTCATCAAGATTTTACGAACCCTTACACTTTTACGAACATTTTTCGTGTTTGGTTTAAACCAGTTGTCTTTTATGAAACCATGGTTTAAACCAACCAACCCTGATTGGAAGTGTTGAAATTTAAAAAAAAAATAAAACATCACATCCTACGAGTTATACATTCCAACACCACACATTGGTATACGGAGTTAGTATGTCTCTCCGGCGTTTGTTTCATAGCCAAATGATAATGGAAAACGAAGGATAACCATTTCTCTAGTCTAAGATAAATCTTTATTGTTTGGAGTGTTTAGCTCAATGAACACCATATATCACTGACATAATTAATTGTGTGTGTAATGTATTTGCTTATTACATACTGCATGCAAGAAGAAAGAAATCACTGATCATACATGAATTAGAAACTCCAACTGGAAGTAGGCTCAAATCTTGCAAACGGTGCGAAACATTGAAAAAAATCTCTCCTTTATGGTACCCCTTACCGATTTTTATCAAGACGTCTTTCACTTACGTCTGTAAAGGGTCATGTACAGATGTTGTGAAGAATGACAAGGAGATTCATGTTCATATGTGAATGATGCGCTGTGTAGAGAGCGCAGGTTCAGCTAGTAGGTAAGAAAAAGGAAGAAGAAAAAGAAAGTTTGTCTTTTAGTAAACATATTCTCAGGTCACAATCTGGTGATGCCAGAAGCTAATATTCAGTTAGAAAAAAGTATCCAGTAGGAAAGTAGGATACACACAGAGTAAGGGGTTAAAAAAAATTGAAAGAATAATGTGACAACTATTCAAAATATCTTAAAATAAGTTACAGAAAAAACTTTAGGGTGTAGGGATTAGAGCAGAACCAAGAAAACGTCTGTTACGGAAACAATGTTGAAAATATTCAAATCCACAACATAAGATGGATATTTTTATTTATTTATGAAAAGGTATGCCGGACGTAATCCGCATTACATATTAAATTCTATGTAAAATTCTGTAGTTGAAAATTTTATTAATAGATTAACAGTAAATCTGTTTGAAATTCGAATTTTATTGTAAAGGCACACGAGAAAGATGTAGATACTTTCGTCTCGTGCACATTCATGTCCTTTTAATAAGGTGTGCAATATACAAGAGTATAACATACACTTAAGTTTCTAATTTACAAGATTTCTTTTACAATGAGTAAAATACATAATACAGCATGTGAAATATTAGGCAAAGATGGATATCTCTGCAAGAGCTGCATTCATCTTTTCTATCTAATCTAATGCTCCTACCAAATTTCCTAATCCTATATGCCACTGGGATTTTTTTTTTCTTTAACTTGTCCCCGACTCCTACAAAGGTTGGCGTCCTACTGCATCTCCTAATTCTCCTACTATATCTTCTAATTCTCCTACCATATCTCGTAATTCTCCTACTATACCTCGTAATTCTCCTACTATATCTAGTAATTCTCATACTATATCTCGTAATTCTCCTACTATATCTCGTAATTCTCCAACTACATCTGCTAATTCTCCTACTATATCTCTTAATTTTCCTACTACAATTTACTGTGTTCAAATGCACATTACCGCACTACACTGTTTCAAAATCTCTGTCGCCTTCGTCAGTAGCATTGGAAAACTTATATAGAAGTTTTATTTCTCAATTCTAGGAATTCTATTTTGCACCTGTTTTCGTGTATGCAATTGACCTAGGTCTGAAATTTTTTTAACGTAAATTCCATATACTCGAACAACTTTTCTTTTGAACGATCTACTACTCCAAATACTTACGTATAAGATTATATATATATATATATATATATATATATATATATATATATATATATATATATATATATATATATATATATATATATATATATATATATATATATATATATTTCAGCTTATAACTCACTCGAAATTTCTATTAACCAAATGTTAAACGGTCATAGGTATATTCTTTGTGCTTTTAATTTCAAGTCATGAATCTTTCAATAACTTTTTGACCTACACTAGCATTAATCGATGTAGAAAAATTTAGATTGTTAATTTTTTTACTAATAATACTAGCTAAACTTGCGCTGTCTACCGAGCGTATCATTTACATATGAGCATGAATCTCCTTGTCATTCCTCACATCTGTACATGTCCCTTTACAGATACAAATGAAAGACGTTTTGATAAAAATCGGCAAGGTGTATCATAAAGGGGAGATTTTTTTCGATTATTTCTTCAATATCTCACACCTTTTGGAAGATTTGAGTCTACTTCTGGTTAGAGTTTATAATTCATGTATGATCAGTGTTTTCTTTCTTCTTGCATACAGTATGTAATAAGCAAATACATTACATACACAATTAATTATAATGTTGGTGATATATGGTGTTCATTGGGCAAAACACTCCAAACAATAAAGATTCATCTTAGACTGGAGAAATGGTTATCCCTCGTTTTTCATTATCATTTAGCTATGAAACAAACGCCGGAGAGATATAGTAACCCCGTATATAAATGTGTGGTGTTGAAATGTATAACTTGTAGGATCCTAATGCTCTACTTTTTTTAAAAAAAAAAATTCAGTATTTTCAGTGTACCCCTAAAAAATGTAATAAACAAATAATGGCCAATTTCTTTAAATATTCAATTAGAACTGAACAGTCTACGAAAAATGTGCAATCGATCAATGAAAACGGCATCTTTCTAGAGCCTATGTTTCCCGAGAACTGATTGTGATAGGAATGGCCACAAACATATATAGTTTTCTTGACCATAAACATACAGTATAAACCTAGCATTTTAATATATATATGATAGATAAATATGCGTCAAATCATATTCCTAAATAAATAACTTCCTGTTAGTTATTTGGTTAACGTACTAGGGTTTGATTCCCGGTGGAAGCTCATGAGATTTGAATCCACGTTAAGCTGTAGGTCCAAGTCTCATATAGCCTCATTGATGAAAGGGGCGGTAAACCCCAATCCCACCAATCATATCCTTAAATAGGTGTGTTGTAGTTAAAAGAAATTCGAAATGTTGCTAAAAGTTCGATTTTATGATGCAAAGGCGCAGACAGAGAGAAGCTCTACATCGAAAATATTAATTAATATTAAAAGTGAATTGTGTTTTATTGGTCATAAACTACGAATTTTAAGCCAGGACGTTCCCGAACGGAGAAGTTTCGCCATTTTCGCACAACCCTAGTACGTAAAACTCATTTTCTTCCAATATTGTACCCATACCTAATAAATTAGCTGGTATTCCTGTCAGAAAACACTACAGAAACCGTTCAAGTAAACCAAGTAAAAAGGAGCTGTTCCAAAAGTGTCCAATTTTCCCGTGTGTCGCGCGCATACAATTTGATATGGAAAAGGTCGTGGCCTAAGACCTGCAAATATATACAGTGGTGGCCATAGCTCAGCAGGAACATGGCTAAAAATGGGTCAACAATACAATGGAAATGCCCATAAGGCGAGCATGTTTTTGACATATTTTGTTTATAGTGCCCAAAAGAGGGGGCGTGCTCCGTTGAAGTTATATGAAAGTGAAACTACACATTGAACTCTACAAGCAATATGAGTTTCATTGCATTCGAGCCTGCGGAACAGGGTAACAAATCGGGTCAAGTGGTTAAAAACGAACAGTTGTGAGCAACGCCGCATGTTTCCTGGGGAGAAAGGGTTGCAAGCGTGAATATTTGGGCCCCTTTCCTTTGCGCGCCCTAGTCTTGGACCGATGAATACAATAATATCGATTATACTGTAATGTATATTTATGACAAGTAAACCGGCAATGAAGTTTGTGGGGATAAAACAGGCATTTATTACCTCTAGTGAAATGAAATGAAATCTCTGAGTTTTACGTCCCACGGTTATGCCGGTTAGGCTAAAGGAGACGGTGATGATGAGTAATGAATGAAATGGTGGAATGAAGAAAGTGGGAAGAAACGGGACCATATTTAACACGAGTAAATCGGCAATGTTCCCGCTGAGCTATGGTCACCAGTGTTTATATGTACAGGTCTTAGGCCACGACCTCTTTCCACACCAAATTGTATGCGCGCAACGCAAACGGGAAAATTGGGCACTTTTGGAATAGCTTATTAATCAAACACTTGACACCCATAATAGTGAGATGTTATTATGTGTCAATTTATTTCGTTTAGTATTTAGATAAAAATTTGTTACACTGTTCCCACATAACCAGCTATTCTCGTCTGGAAACCATTTTGGACGATTGTTTACGATACGGATTTTTAATGCAACTCTGATAACCAATTTACAAACATACAAATGCTAACAAAAAATACAGATAATATTTTATTTACTCTAAATACATCACACTAAATACAAAAAAAGAAAAAAAAAGAAAAAAGAAAAGAAAAAAGAAAAGAAAAGAACTTACCTTATCTTTGTGCGAAAGGAAGTTTTCTCCGTGATATTGAATACAAAGTTTATTGAGCGTTACTCAAAATCTTCAAGCTGACATCTGTAATAAGAAGGAGAAAGAACCTTAGTGTCAGATTACAACTTACGAATTATACACCGGACATATTATATATTAACATATATTTGAGTAATCTAATTGTATAAGTATGTAACTGTTCTTGAGTCGCCAAATTATTCAACATTTACAATGAATGTTTTATGAAGAAAGCATTAATGGGAATTGGGATTTCAAGACTGGAGGGCACGTCATTAACAAGATTAGGTATGCAGATAATACGGTTGTTATAGCTAGAAACGAAGAAAGACTACAGGAGATGATTGACAAAATAGTTGACACTGGGAAACTACAGGGAATGGAAATCAACCTCGAAAAGTGAAAAGTCATGAGAATATCCCGTGGAAACGAGCCCTTACAGGTCAGAATACAACCAAGAGAATTTGAAGAGGTCGAGAATTTCAAGTATCTGGGAAGTATTTTGACGAGACGCTTACTACACCAAAGAGATCAGGTCAAGAATTGTGTAGCCAAAGAAGCATTCAACAAGAAAAAATCACTCTTAACTAGCAACCTTAATACTGGACTTAGGAAGAAACTGGTCAAGTGCTATGTATGGGGAATTGGGGCCTTGTACATTACAGAAGTTAGAGAAGAAAAAGCTAGAGCTTCGAAATCTGATGTTGGAGGAAAGTGGAGAAGATAAAATGAACAGAGAGAGCAACAAATGAAGATGTTTTAAAACAGATAGGAGAGAAGAGGACACTTCTAGCCAGCACCCTTCGTTGGAAGGCCAATTGGATTGGACACATCTTGCGAAGAAATTGTCTTCTTCATACTGCCATAGAAGGAAAGATGGAAGGAAAGCGATGAATAGGAAGAAGAAGAACACAACTGATTGATGATTTGACAAATAGAAGAAAATATTGGGAGTTAAAAGAGGAAGCTGAAGATCGAAAAACGTGCAAGAAATATTTCCAGGCCTAAATCTAAAATTTAAAAAAAAAGAAAGAAAAAACTCATTAGTCGCAGGACCTGCCAAAAAGAAGAATACTTAATAATAACAACTGTTCTTAGAAGTCCGAAGCTATTTTAGGTCTATGCACACTGAATCCTGTTATCTTAGCACCATTCTCTTGGGACTTGCAATTTCATATAAGCCATGTTTACTTTGCAAGTTGACTTTTTATGGAAATTGTCACTTACCTTATTTATTTATTTATTTATTTTTTTAATTAAAGGAAATTTTTTTCGTAATATTAAACAGACAAAAAATACTAATATGCGAATTCAAGGCGCACTATAATATCTTGATTCGTATGTTTTCAATGTTAATTCACTTCTGCTGCATGACCATCTAAATGGAACATATGATTGCAGAATTCTGCAGAAGACAGACAAAAAGTTTTTGAGGAAGATTCAACTCAAAAACTTTCTTAACTAATAACAACTAAAACACTAACTAACTCTATGGCCTATGGAATAGGGTGGATCGAAAAAAACTTTTTTTTAGTTTCCGAGTTGCTATACCGCGGAAAAGTTGTGGTTAGTGATGACTTGAAAAATAAAAAAGAAAGTGTCGAAATCGGTTAATATCTTCCGATCGCGCAAAGCGTCTGAAAATTTTTAAAAAGCACGAAAAATTTAATGTTTTCGTACTTTTTATGAAAACAAAATACTCTCTTATTTTTAATGCTATAGTGAGAAAACATTACAACTAGTAATATTTAATAAGAACAACCCATGTTTTATGTTTTTAGGGAGTATCTTCCGATCGCGCACGTGTGAGAAACCTAACAAGATTCCTGTCATTGAGCGAAAATTCTTATATCTTCAGAGGGAGCATGGATTAGGAAAAATTAGTGCTTTGGATCGGAAGGAGACATCAAAGTTGAAATGTAGACTTGAAAGAAGAAGCTATACTTTAAATAGAGATAGCCCTGATTGTTTACTTGTGGAAGAGCCAAGTTGTTCAGCCGAAGTGTTTTCTGAAATTGAACCTGAATACAAACCAAATGACTCTGAGAAAAAGGAATCTCCATCTCCATGGCAGATGAGAATTAAACTAGGAGCTACAGCATTAACCTACGATCGATATGGAGTCAGTGACCATGCAGGTTCTGCTAGAGCACCTAGTGTGCTAGAAGATTTTGGTATAATAACCAAAGCAGATACGTCTATGGTTATTGAAGGTGTAAAATTAGAAGGGAAAGGAGCAAAATTAGAAGTGACTTGCAAAACAACAGTGAAAATGATTTAGATAAACTGCGTGGTCTTTATTTTGATGGAAGAAGGGATGACACCTTGGTTATAGATAAGATTGAATCCAAACAATTTCGTCGTGTCGTGCTATTAAGGATTACCATTAATCGCTCATCAAAGAACCTGGTTCTGCATGCATTGGCCATGTGTCGCCGAGCTTTGGATCTGCTGAAGACATTGTATCTTGCCTTAATGAAGAAGGAATTTTAGTGGAAGACTTGGATATTATCGGTTGTGATGGTATTAATACAAATACTGGCTGGAAAAATGGTGTTATTCGTCATCTTGAGATCCATGTTGGGCGACCTCTGCAATGGCCTATTTGCCTACTCGATTTCAATGAATTACCTTGTCATCTTTGAATGTCATCTTTGTCAACATTTGGATAGAGGAACAGTTGGCCCCACAACATTTTCTGGACCAATTGGAAATAATCTAAGCGGGTGTGAGAAACTGCCAGCGATAGATTTTCAACCAATAGATTGTGTAATTCCAGAAGTTGACAGAAATTCTTTGAGTAAAGACCAGAGATATCTTTTAGATATATGTCAGGCGGTCAAAAGTGGCATATGTCCAAGTGATTTATCAATTCGTGATCCCGGACCACTTTCACATTCCAGATGGCTCACTTGTGCAAATAGAGTTCTCAGACTATACATAAGTGAAGCAAATCATTCAAATTGAGTTAAAAACCATAGTGACTTTCATTTTGAAATCTTAGATGCCAGTGTGGTTTGAAATTAAAAACAGCAATACCTTCATAAGTGGACCCATTCATGTATATAGAACAATTGAAACATCTCGATACTTGCCTGACAATTTGAAGCAAGTTGTTTTCCCCGTCATTGAAAAGAACTCGTTCTTTACCCACCCCGAAAATCTTTTAATAGCCATGATTTTTGATGAGAGGAAGCACATTAGAGAACTAGGGCTTATAAGAGTGTTGAAAGCCAGGCAGTCTGATTCGAAAGGAAAAAGCATCAGAATCTTCCTTACTCCAACTGTGAATTTTGAAGCCTCAGATTACATTGACATGATTGACTGGAGTGAAGCCAAGTATTCTTCTTCACCTCTTCTTCGAAAAGCTTCAAACGACAACATCAACTCTTTCACTCAACGAGGTGAAATACCAGATGGGGATATCAAGAAGTTCCCCTGCCATACGCAAGCCGTGGAGCGATGCGTGAAGCTAGTTACAGAAGTTTCGCTCAAAGTATGCGGATCCAAATCAAGAGATGGCTACATCAGAGCAACGTTGAAATTCAGATCTTTGATGCCTGAGTTCAGAACAAAATCTGACTATAAAATCGCTTCAATTTTGTAAGTCTTTCAAAAAAGAAAAACAAATTTAAATATGTAAATATTGTAAATAGTACACACCTTTTATGGCTGGGTGGATGGGAAGAGTGTGGGTGGAACTCGAATTGCAGCCTCCTCCTCTGGGTTGTTTTTATCTATAAAAAGAAGCGAATAGCTGCACATTTGTGTTAGCTTTGGAAATTATATGTAATAACCTTGGAATTCTCTCATTAAAACATTAAACATTATAAAACATATTAGAACGCATGTTATCAAATCAGCACTATAAGGCATTAAAAATATCGCAGTTTATAATTTTTGATTTAAAAAAAATACGAATAACAGATATTTTTCTTAAACTTCATGGGCTTTGCGCGATCGGAAGATATTCTCTAAAATCATAAAACAACTGTTTTTATTATTAAATAAGGCATGTTGTAACGTTTTATCACTATAGCGTAAAAAATACGAGAGTATTTTATTTTAATAAAGAGTACGAGAAAATTAAGTTTTTCATGTTTTTTAAAATTTTTCAGACGCTTTGCGCGATCGGAAGATATTAACCGATTTCGACACTTCTTTTTTTATTTTTCAAGTCATCACTAACCACAACTTTTCCGCGGTATAGCAACTCGGAAACTAAAAAAAAGTTTTTTTCGATCCACCCTACTATGGAACCCGGAGGTTCAATGCCGCGTTCACAAAAGCTCTCCACTGACTTCTACCCTTAGCTAATTGGATCCAGTTTCTACTTTGTATTCCTATTTCTGCGAGATTCACCTTAATATTGTCCTCCCATCTGCGCCTAGGTCTTCCTAATGGTCGTTTTCCGATTAGTCTTCCAGTTAAGATTTTGAAAGCATTCCTACTTTCTTCTATTCTGGTTACATGACCTGCCCACCTGAGCCTCCTAGACTTGATGACCCTAACAATGCTGGGTAAACCGTATAAATTATGTAGTTCCTTGTTATGAAGTTTCCGCCATTCCCTATTGGGGCCTTCCAAATGAAATCGACCAATGATGGTTGTGATAAAATTTAGTTTTTTATATTAATTTTTTACCTAAGTTTGTACCACATATAGGGAGTTGAAAACGGGCATTCATTTATTTTTTAGCCGCGCAAGTTTTGTTGTAGCGGCCACTTTGTATAGGCGCCTGAGCACATTTTGAATTTTTTAGTGCATTCCGTTAAAAGCTTTAACTTTTTAGGTTTTAAAGATAATGAGTTCAAACCAAAACCATACGAAAGATTGTGGAATGGACAATATTCTGTATTTTATGCACATTGAGACGTACTTCAGAACGTCGAGAAAAGAAGCTCTGAACATTGAGGTTGGAAACCTAGAAATTGCAATTTTGGAATGTACATTTTGAAACGAAATAAATAAGACTCACATTCAATTCTTTGTCTACATAGATACTAGATAATAGACAACGTCCTAAACAAGTTTCAGATCTGAGAACTATATACTTGATTTTTTGGAAATTTTTAAACATTGCGAATTTTCGAAAATTGTGTACTTTCACCATCAAATATCTCAGGGAGGACAGGAGTGAACTTGCGATTATTCATCAAAAAATTGTAGTTTGTTTAGTAATGAATTTAGCCTATTTGCAAAGCATCAAAGATTGAAAATTAGGTGTTTGTTTGTAAGAGATTTTTATTATCGTACTCTGGTCCAGTGTAGTGCAACTAGTCTGTAAGTGCCCGGGTGTGTATTGTAGTAAATTAACGTGACTGTAAATGTTGTAAATTCCAAAATGAAGCACAAGAAGATCTATCCACAGGCTAGAGATCCTGTATTTCAATATTTCAAGAAAGTCCTCTTAAAGAATGCATACGTAAGGGGGGGGGGGGAGCAGGGCCTCAAAGAGGCACGTGAAGAACTTATTGCATTTCCATTATATCTCAACCAATCAATCAATGATTTAAATAGCATTCGACCTTGAGAATGGGTACATAATTAAAATAATCCGAAATATTGGGAACTATAACAGAATACATAGGAATATAAAAAGGGTCAGTACAATTTTCAATTTTGTATAATGTATTCCATACGTTCTATTAGTAAATTAGTAATTGTTATCTAATTAGCAAATAATACTAATCAGGGTTGGCAAAAAACATGGTTTTTATTTTAAAAAAAACAAAAAAAAAAACGGTTTTTTGGGTTTAAACCAGGTTTTTATGGTTTAAATAACTTGCTCTATATATTCATATCATATATGGACAGAAATAAGTTTGTTTCGCCTTGATGTTATTATGCAACAACCGGGTTATGCTGGAAGGGGTCACATAAGCTTAAAGCGGAATAAAAACCGCTTCTCGAGTTACATCCGAGAGAAATTGTCCTCCATTTGAACTCGGAACCAGGACTAATTGGCCACAAATGCGATACGTCTGCCGACACACTCACGAAGTAATCCTGATATATATATATATATATATATATATATATATATATATATATATATATAAAGTTGTACTGATCTTTATATGCTTCTTAATATAACTGTCAAGAGTCATTTCAGAAGGACAAAAAGATAAACAGTTGCACAAGTGAAACCATTACACAGAATTACATATGAACAATTTCAAAGTACTACGGAGTACAGAAGAACTAATTTAGTTCAAGTTAGTTAACAACGATTTTTATTGGTCCAAATTAAAGAAATACACCGACTTAATCTGCATATCAATAAGAAAAGTGAATAAAGATACGAATTATTTGAGTCCACTTTGGCTCAGACTCATTTATACATAAATAGATACCAAAGATACTTATTTCACTAAATGCCTCTCGTGGGGTCTGTATGACCCCCCCCCCCCCCACACACACACACAAAAAGTACGGCATTTTCGATGTATTTTATCAATAGTAAACATTGAAACGAAACAATATTTAGAATTTTTCTTCGATTGCAATTACATAACAATAATAACAACTACAAAAAATCACAAAATAAACATTTATAAACTTATAAAAAAAAAAGTTGCTTTTGTAGTATAATCTTTTTGAGTAATGAATGGGGAATTTAGGTCTGAATATAATACGAATAATATACGGGAGTTAAACGTGATAACCCACAAATGTGTGTTCATCAAGATTTTACAAACACTTCCACTTTTACGAACGTTTTTTTTTGTCTTTTGGTTTAAACCAGTTTTTTTTTTTTTTTTTTTTTAAGTAAAAAACAGCTGGTTTAAACCAGCCAACCCTGATACTAATAGCTGAAATTTAGAAATTAGCAGAGCAAGCTGAAAGCTTTTTTCAAAAAATTGTATATTTGGAAGTTCATTCTACTTTGTTTTAATATTACTGAGTAACTACCCACTAAAGTAAAGATTTACTTAATTAAAGCACTACTAACGCATTTTTCAATTCTTAAAATTTCCAAAGAACCAGAATATAATAAAAGACAAATTTTGACCAAAGCATATTTTATCTAATAATTAAATAATAGCATTATAGTTTCGGCAAAGTATCTTTACCGAAACTGCAACGATGTTATTCATTAGATAATATAGGGTCGGTGAGGGTAATTATGTGGCACTGCCTGTGGAGGATAATTATGAGACACCCCTCACTGATCTTCATCCACTGTAGGTAAATACAAATTAAGAGCACAGGCATTTAGCAACATCCTTCACAATGCTCTGTTTACATTTTTAATTTTCAGTTTACAAAAATTTGGATGTACCAATTCCTTTAACAAACTCATTAGAAAAAAAAAATGTATTGAAATTTGAAATCCTATCATTAACTTTTACATTTGCTCGTGCAGTAATATCACTTCACTGTTGTGAAACCAATGGGTGTTGGTGGAAGCCTGGTAGGTCAACAGTTAAAGGTTAAATTGTATTTGTCCTTTGGGCTTTCGTTTCAGAATTACATTTAGAAAAAAAAAAATATCATTTTGCTTATATGGAAGATAATGCTAGATTAATGTATTTGAGAAATAACTGGAATTTGTCTCTGTATCCTAGTATGTTAAGTTTCAAAAACGATGTACTTTGTAGTTTAGGCAGTTCTATAGTCTTGTTTATTAGTAACTTCCAAAATTGTAGACCTACATTTCCACGCCTTGAAAAATCCACTCGCCTGCTCGTCTGTGGCGAGTAGTTTTTTTTTTTTAATATTTGGCGAGTAAAGACATTGTGACTGCAAAATGCTCTGACTAGTTTTTTTGCAGTATATTGATATACAAGCAAGATTTTTCAAGCCTTGTGTATTATTTTGTTCAAAATAGCCTAGGCAGCATATCAATATGCTAAAACATAAAGAAATAGAAGTAGCCTAAGTTATTTTTAGTGAACAGCCTAGAACTTGGTCTAAATTTGTTTCATAAGCCTGTTTTGTAACCTGAAACTATCTAATATAGGCTATTAGCTTATAGGCCTATTATAGTCACCTCACAAAAATGTTAGAATAACATTAGCAGCTATTTCCACTTTCTTTCTTAGTTATTTTCTTGTAACTTGGCCAAATATTTGTATATTTGTAATAAACACAAAATAACGAAGACTTCTTTGTCTCACAATTGAATTCCTTCATACTTCAATATCACATACAGAAAGCCGGGGAGAACAGGTGTTTCATAATTACCCTTTTAGAGGGAAATTATAAAACAGCATTAATTTAACATTTACTCATCAACTTATGACATGACAGGATATTTATTGGCAGCAAATTGTTACTCTATTGGCATCATAAACTGACGCCTAGGTTAACTGCTTTCAAAACTAATGTAAGCTGAGTAACGTGGAAAAGTTGTGAAATCTATATCATTATTACCCTCTTTGACCCTATGTTTTACTCAGAATGTGTTTTTTATTATATATAAGAAGTTCCAATGCTAGAATGAGTGGTACTCAAACCAGAATATGTTATTAGGTTTGCTGCCAACTTATGCTTGTTTTAATGTATGTTATATTTTCATTTGTTCAAACTATTTTTGTACCGATACATTCAGCAAACAAAGTTATCACCGGAATAAATAATATTTTATTTATCTACATAATTTGCATAAACTAAATGAACACTTTAAAGTAGCATAATTTAGTTATTGCATCGTTGTTTTGCAGCTCCCGTTCAAATGCTTAAGGTGAGTTTTATGACCTCTATGCCTATTGTCTATTCCTTATGCTTTCTTACAGGATGGCTGATTAGCCATGTGGAATACAATTTACAGTGAATGTAGCTTTCTCTGCCTTGGGTAATTGGTAAAAAATTTGAATGCTGTTATTAATTTGTTTTACATCCTGTCGTTTACTGTGACTAATGAATATACCTCTAAGTTTTCCAAATTGTAGCCCCACCAAAGTAAAACTGCACAAAAAATAACTGTAAATGTTGTTTTAATTTAAATTACTATTAGTACTGTTTTCTTAACGTGCCGCTCTTTTAACAAGTAGAAATTCCTTCGGTTCATCATTTAGTATATAGTGGGACAAAAGTTTATGTGAATGAATTACCCCGCTGGCAGAACTTTCTTCGTCTTTCTGCGATGAGCTTTAGTAAGTCAAAAATTTTCTGCAGGAATTCCAAAATAAAAAAAAATAAAAAAAATCAAGATGATACTACCATGTTTTTATTACGGCGTTACATGAAGCATGGTAAACAGTTTTCAGCGTATCCGTAGTTCGAGTTACAACCTGTGATGTCACATTTTTTGAAAGAGTTTTAAGAAGCAGATTTAAAATATTTATGATACGATACACCGTATTTTGTAATGAGAGCACCTTTAAGTATTTTTCTTATATATATATATATATATATATATATATATATATATATATATATATATATATATATCATGATGAGGGTCCATTTAGGATAATGTATGTAAGCTGATCTGTTGTTTCAATATCATCACTAAATCCATCCTTTCTGCTGGCCTTTCCTTATTCATATTAGTAAACACTGAAACCCAGCTTTCACATATGGCTTCAGACAATGGTATACCCAAACAAAACATCATTAGCTTTACTGCAATAGAGTACTTCTCTCGGAAATCTGTTACTGCAACTTTAAAGAGAGTCTAATTCAAAAAAAAAAACTTTCCTTCATTTTTTGAGCTGGTTTCTAAATCCTGCATAGATTTAATGAAAAGCTTGTATTCAAAAATAATCTATCCTAATCTATATCTATCAAAACTTGAAATGGGAATGTACTCAGAAACTCAAAGAAGTTTGAAGGAGACGGAAAGTCCTTCTCTGCTTGCTCAACAGAAACATTACTTCTTACAAAAGTTAAAATATCCAAATTAAACAAGAATTCTGACCTAGATATTATCTGTTTCAAGAAGCTTGCGTCAGCATCAGACTCATGTGTACAAACTTTAAATTGTTCCAGAAAAGAATTTAAAACTGTTTGTATTCTTCAAAAACGTGTGGTGTTTAGTCATGTTATATCAGACGTGTTATCATTAAAAAAAAAAAAAAAAAAAAAAAAAAAAAAAAAAAAAAAGATTTTAGAATTTTTGAACTGATGGGTTGGTCCATTAGTAAACTTTTCTCTTGACTATTTTCTTTTCTTTTTTCTCTGATACGGTAATTCTTCTGCAAGGGCGTGCTAAATTTTCTGAGATCACATCGCAGATCGCGGCATGTTCTGCTATGGGGACTGTGACATATCGTGTTTCAGTTTTATCGATTTATACTAAAATAAGGAGCGTCAGTTGTTGAAATTGTGTGAACGTCATTGTCTACTAAACATCCGAACAGTTTATGGAAATATGGAAATAAATTCAAACTACAGAAAAGAAGAGGAACATCTAACCAAACCTAATATAGTACATTTTAATATTTTTTTGGATAGCATTTAGCATCTCCCCAAAGCTATGCAACACATAAGCCACGCATTTTATGACATATAAAACGTTTTCCCACTGTCGTCGTTCATCCACCGCCACTGACCCGCCTCCTCCCTATGGACGCACCCGTCGCTACCCCTCGGACCCCTCTGGTGCGCTCCTGCCCTGACACGGTTAGAGAGCATTCGTACTTCTAGTATCCACCTAGCACAAGTTGGTTCGTGTTTTAGGCCACTAGTTTTTATGCCATACATTCGCACTGTACTCCTAAGAATAATTACTACCAAATGAGTGAGAGTCAGTATTCACAACCTAGTACTTTGGGGCAGAAACTAAACAATATATCCTATTTTTCAATTTCGTGTGGTTTGGCGATACACCAGTAATGACAAGTGCAGTGTTAATAGTGTGAAACCGTGCCAAGTACTATTGAAATTCGTATAACTGCTAAAATCGACTCGTTTTCACTACCGTCGCTTAGGTGTATACTCACCGACACGTCTGCTCCCTTCGCACGCTTCCCCTCGCTATCGTGTGAGCCCACCAGCTACGTCGTGCACTGACTCGGTTAGATAGCATTTGTGCTTTTTAGTGGTCAACCACGAAGGATTGGTTTGTTATTTGCACTATAGTAATTATACCATACATCTAGCCACCGTATGTATACACAAATCGTAAAAGAATTGCAACATTTCAAATAATACTTCTTGTGGCCCCCTTGAATTTTTCTATACTAAACGGGTTAATGTCATGTTGCCCAGGTCAAATTGTTTTGAGAATAGGAAGGAAATTAGTGAAATACTTATAATTTTTGGGTTAACTTCACAACGCCCGTTCCAGCTGGCATACCCACTCAGAAACGACAAGTTACACAATGGATCAACACTTCCCTAACCTTAAGCTAACCCGTTCGTACCCCTACCCTATTTATCCTTATCTTACTCTACTCTATCCTACACTACTTTACAATATCCTTTTACAGCAGCCCTACTTATGGATGTGCAGATGGAGCGTGTATTGTAAAGCTTACCCCCTTATATGTAGAACAGGAATTAGGTACCCTTATTTTAAATCAGGGTGGAAAAAAATCATGATTTTTTAAAAAAAAATCATTTTTGTTGATTTTTTTGATTTAAATCGATTTTTTTGATTTAAATCAAATCTTTCTCCTCGTAAATTACAAGTCGCGAACTCAAGAAAAAGCATTAGGAATTAGTATTAAATGCTAATTATGCCATTTAAGTGAAAGTATTAGCATTGAATTTTGAAAAAAAAATGAAATGAAATCTTTGAGTTTTACGTCCCACGGTTATGCCGGTTAGGCTAAAGGAGACGGTGATTATGAGAGATGAGTGAAATGGTGGAATGAAGAAAGTGGGAGGAAACGGGAGAACCCCGAGAAAACCCACGAGCACGGTGTTTGTCCACCACAAAGTTCACTTGGCGGGGGCTGGGATCGAACCCGGGACCCCAAGCACCAGAGGTGAACGCTCTACCACTGAGCCACCGCGCCCCCCGATTGAATTTTGAATTAATCCCCAATTGTTAACCTCTGTTAATCCCAATCATTGTTTCTTAACCCTTTTAAATTATGGCTTTTTTTAAAAGGAAAATTATAGACTTTCAGTCAAGATGCTACATCATCCCTATTTATCCTAGGATCATGGTTCATACCTCATTCTCTTCAGAATAGAACAGCTTTTGAAACGGTAACATTCAGATTTCCCTATCATGCCCCTGAAGCGGGAAATTTTGAGAGAAAATGTTTTTTTTCCTGACTTTTTTTTTTTCAAATTTTGATCCCCTCTGAACTCCCTTGTGTTAACGCACATTCCTCAAAATGAACTGGGAAACACTAAGGGGTGTACTAAATGTGTGTATAAAATTTCAAGCTATCTTGAATACTAAGGACGGGGAAAATATTTAACAATGAGCTAAGAACATCCCCACAATGCCCCAGATAACACGCATGTAATATAGAAATTTTCTCAGACATCTCTATTTATCCTAGGGTCGTGATTTGTATATTATTCTCTTCAGAATAAAGATGATTTTCAATCGTATCATTCAAATGTCTCCATCATGCATTTGGGACGGAAAAATCAAGAAAAAAGAGATTTTCTGTTAAAAAAAATATCCTTTTTTCCTATTACCCCTCTGGACCAACCCCCTGTTTTAAGGTACAGATCTGAAACACTAAAAAATACTAAAAGGTGCATTGAATAAATGTGCAAAATTTCAATCTGCTAGATGCAAAAGTAAGCCCGCGAAAAATATCCCCCACATCACCAGATTCCCTTATAAAACAGGATCTCAGGCAACAGTTCCGTGAAACATCCTTATTTATCCTAGGATCATGGTTTGTACGTCATTCTCTTCAGAATAGAACAGCGTTTCAAATGGTACCATTCATATGTTTCCATCTGAATCACGTTTTTTTTTTTTTTTTTTTTTCATTTTTCCTTTGGACCTCCCTGTTTTCACGCAGAAATCTAAAAACATCTGAAAAATACTAAGGGGTGCACTGAACGAGTGTGCAAAATTTTAGTCTTTTGAATGCAAAATGTAAGCCTACCGAAAAATAATAATAGGCATTAAAAAAAATATTTTTTTAAAAAAATTTATGATGTCATCACACACTATGTCTCGACGCAGAAAGGCGTGAAAGCATATGTAACATATTCTACAGTGCCTTCAGTCTTGGAAAAGAAAACGAAGTAAAAATGTTCATTGGTACTTTTTTAATCGAATAATGAAGATTCGATTTTTAATAGGATAAAAATATGTAATATAATTTAAAAGGTTAAGCATTAAGGAAAAAGTATAGCAACATTTATCAAAATGTCACTTTTTTTTCACAAAAGTTACTGATATTTGGTAGGGGCATATTTTTAAAAAAATTAGAACTAGCTTGAGGCACGAAATACATTAATTTCACCTAAAGTTATAAATCTTTAAAAAAAAATCGGAGACGGGATAGGACCCCTCTATATATGCCCTATTATCTGGGAATAAACAAGCAGACGCGTACGCGAAAGAATTTTCGTCTCAAATGTCGATGGTGATTGTCCCGTTGGAATAGTTAACGATTTAAAAACCCAAACTCATTGTTACGGAGAAAAGAAAGCAGTATTGCTCCGTTACACGTTCAAGACGGGATTTTCCCTAATCATCCTGTGCATGACACTTGTTTTTATACTATGCTGTACATACTGTACATTTGAGTCTCATTGTATTATAATTATTAACTTCCGTAACCGAAATAATACACCAGAAACGGGATTTTACTTATTTTCACTTTAAATTATTTTATTTCGGAATTTGATTTAAATCAGCGATTTTTATTTAAAAAATCAAGTGATTTAAATCTTGATTTAAATCGTGATTTAAATCAGACTGATTTAAATCAATCCACCCTGTTTTGAGTATTAAGTACAAGGATACAAATGCTAGTATTTCATGTTTGTCAAATACAGGTTAAAGCACGAAAAAAATGGGATAACTAAGCTTCTGCTCTATTCTATTAAATTAGTAAATTCACTGTAGCTTTACGTTTTCTACTTATATATATATATACAAAAAAGGAACAAATTTAACGAATGTTACGAAATAAAGTTAAAATTTGGGAAACCAATCATACGAACTAAATAGCCTGAATTATTCCATACCTATTTAATATCTGTTGGATCACAATACTATTACACAAAACTGTTCAAATTGTCAACACTTTAAACGGACAACCTAGCTATTTGATTTTTCCTTGTATTTGTTTACATAAAAATAAGTTACACCTTCACATATCACTACACGTCACGATAAGTTACGGATATCGCCATAATAAAACAAATGCAACCGTATTCCGCGGCGGAAAAACAAAACAATACATAGAAGCTCCTTTCGATCAGAATAGTGATGAAGAAAGAAAGAAAGAAAGAAATTTTTGTATATAGTTTTTAATAATTTTGTAATAACTTTTATACATTATTATTTGTATTATGTTTTTAGAAGGTATTTCATAATGGGAACAGTAAGTATAATTTAATTTTCTTCTCTACAATGAAATATACTATCCCAGTACGTAATACTTCAATTTTAGGATGGGTGCAAGGCGTAAATAGTATTGATTCTTTTGAACATTTAGCAACTATTATTATTAATTCACCTACCGTACTACCCTATTTCATGAGAACTTACATATATTCATGACATATGAACTTCTTTTAGCAGGAAATTCAGTCTTACTGCCTTAGAAAGTGTTTCTTAAAGGAGGAGTTGCATTAATAGGCGCAGTTTGAATTTACGAAAGCTGAGTATAAATACAGTGAGTGGATATATGACATAAAACACAAACTAATTTAAAAATCAGACACGAATGCTATCCTACTGAATCCGTGCAGGAGCGCAGCAATGACTCACGCGAGAACACTTCCGTAGGGAGCTGGCGCGTCAACGATGGTGCATAAGTGAGAAAGGGGGAGGCACATTGATACATTGTAGATATCTTCGGATGGCATTTAGTATCTCCCCCAACTCGTTTCATGGTTCCAGAACGGAGTACCTTGTTTTTGTCTAAATTGTGATAACGGTAGAAGTACAAGGGCCCTTGGGGCTTCTAACTCCCTTCGCTAGCTGTCCCTAGCTCAGCTATATTTTGTAAAGTAAGTAACACACTATAAATTTTATATGTGCAAGTTTGGGGGAAATACTAAATATCAGCCAAAATATGAAACCGTATTCCCTTATTTTTCGTATGTGTACGTAATTGCGTTCGCTTCAGATTATTTGTTTATGCGCCATTGGCATCGATTTTGAAAACTTTGGGCGGGCTCTTTTACCCCGAAGAACTTGTTGCCCACAGAAAATAAAAAAGCTCGTATTCATTAATTTTATATGTAACTATCTACCTGCCAAATTTTGTTGAAATTGGCTTGGATCATTATGTTGATGTTCCTTATCACTCCGCCCTCTGATCAGCCATAAATTTTATTACTCTCGAAATCGGTGTTCTGCCACTTATACCATATGGACTGTACTACAACTTCTGAGTTCCTTCGTGGCTAAGCGGTTAGGCTACGTGCCCTCGGTGTGGGAGACCTGGGTTCGATTCCCGGCGGGAGCTCCACCATGTGGTTATGCTTAAAGTTTATCCTTATTTGGTGTGCATTGCGAGACGTTTTGTATCTTAAACATAACCAACTCTCTACTTGTGATAGAAGAGTTATACAGCATTAATTAAACTTGATAATTCTAGTCATGATTAAAAAGATACAAGCCTCAAATGTATGACTGATTTAATGTTTCTGATTAGATGTTATGTGGTATTTGTAAATTGGTGTGTGTGTAGAGACATTCTTGGCAGTTGACACAGTTCTTAAGCACATACTTGCGTTTCTTATTGAAGTTATCGTCCCACAACAGTCACTTCAGTTCCAATCTCAGCGCAAGTACTCAATATCGTGGAGATCCAGAGAAAAGCCTGTTATTTGATAAAACAGTCACTGTTTCCGAACTAACTATGATGTTCGTAGTCTGAAGATAAAATGTGTTTCCGATTTTCAAGTTACATCGAGACAGCTAACTATAATATATCATCTTCTAACACACCAGGCTAACCCGGAAATATCGTGAGATTATATACTATTACTTTTGCTGAGGTTCTTACCCAAAATGCCCGTCTTTAGGACGTAGAACTACGCTATCGAAAAAGTGACCCAGAAAATCGGGTTCATGTGCAAGACGGAATTTGATTCAAAGAAATCTGTCGACGCGAATTCGCAAACAAAATTACATAATAATTTTTAACATTTTATAATAGGTGTTTGACTTGGAATTATGTGAAGGAATCTTTTCCTTGTTTTGTTTATCTTCTTTCACAATTAAAGTTAATTTGAAACCAAAGTATAACAGAAATAAAAAGTTTATAACTGCCTGGTTACAATGTATTTCGGATTCCACGTTAATCAGTAGGTTCACGTCTTATATAGCGTCGGTGCTGAACGAAACATTAAACTCAAAATCAACTCAACTCTACTACAACTTCTGTTGCGCTGTAGCAACCCAGGGTACTGTGATAGTTACAGTGGCTCAAAAAAAATGATTGTTCACCTGGCGCTGTGAGACAAATGAATAGAAATAACCTATTTTACATAGCTTATATTACAAGAAACTGAAATATATATTATGTCAGGGGATCTTATAAACAAAATATATTGATTTCATTCCTTTACACAGAATCAGACCTTGAACGTAGAAAGGAAACACTTTCATACATAAACTTAAGAGTCACGAAATTATTCGTACATTTTGTCCATTTACAAATTTGGAAAGTTCATTAGCGAGTTGCGAACCCGTTTCTTCTTGTCACCTCGGCTAGTCTGTTTGGTTAGGTTGGCATTGATTGTACCAACTTCTTTGTTACATTGGGTATAATCTTAAGTCACTCTACTTTCAGGAACGTCTTTAGTTTTGTCAGCTTATTCGGTTGGCGCTGCTGCTCATTCTTGTCTAATTCCCACCATAGATTTTCTATGGGATTGAGATCTGGTGATTGAGAAGAGGTTGCAAGAGTTTTTGGTGTGTTATACAATAACCATGAGCGCACAATGTAAGTGGTATGCTTGGGGTCGTTGTCCTGCTGAAACCTGTAGAACTGTCCAAGTCCTAAATTTTCTGCACTAGACTTCAAGTTTGTCTTCAGTATGTTGAGATATGCAAATTTGTCCATTGTTCCCTCAATAAAGTGTAAATTTGCTACGCCAGAAGCTGCCATGCAGCAGCAAACCATGACTGATCCTCCTCCATGTTTTACTGTTGGTCTAGTGTGTTCCTTCTTAAATTGTGTATTAGGTTTTCGCCAAATAATTTTGTGGCAATTGGATCCATACAGATTAAATTTGCTCTCATCACTAAATATTACGCTATTCTAAAAGTCTTCGGAGTATTGCTTGTGCTCTAGAGCAAATTAAAGCCTTTTGGATTGATACGTCTTGTAAATATAGGGCTTCTTCGGCAACTCGGTCATTGAATCCAGCTTTTCTTAAAGTTCATCTCACTGTTTCTGTGAAAAGGGGTCTCCCGATGGATGATGCCACTTCTGTTGTTAGTTTAAGTACACTCTGACGAAGATCCTTTTTCATTTTTAAAATGATTCTTCGTTCGTCTCTTTCATTCAATATACGTTTCCTCCCTCGACGAACTTTATTTCTTATCCTGCCCTCGTACATGAATCTGTTGACAACTGCTTGGACGATTGAATGTGTTCTCCGCTTTACTTTTGCTATAGTTCTTAAAGATTTGCCCTCCATAGCTAGTTTACTAATTAATCTACGTTCAGAGTGTGTAGTTTCACTTATTGGTGCCATTGTACTGTACTTTATTCGTGTTGCACTCAACTCAAATACGTAGAAGGACGTGGATAACCTACTATTGTGCTGCCAAAATGTCTTGAGCCGTGGCAAAAATGCGAACTAAAGCTCACACCCTCGTGTTGAGCCAATAAGGGTTCAGCTGTTGCTAAGCGAGAGAAAGTGAGTGGAATTCCTTCAGCCGATAGCAGCGCTTGCAACGGAAGACTAGGGATCAAGTCAATGTGGTATATGTGTAGTACAGTGACTTACTCCTTTTAGATTTGATTGTTTTCATCCTCTTCCTTCAAAACGAGTTAAATGTAAAGTGTACGATCAATTCTGTGACTGTCTTTTGTACATGGATCTGGAGAACTCACCAACAACTGTAGACATGGAGGACAATAATGTGTTATACTCACACAAATGGGTCTCAAAAACATCAGTTCCACCTCAATAACTGCAAACGCGTAGACGTAATGACGAGTAATGACTTACGCGTTCATATTTAGAAATTAGTAGGGTGTACGATCAATTTTGTGAGCCACTGTATATTACAGAAGAGCTCTGATGGCTAAATTATTACGGTACGTACAATATAGAGAAAATAACTTACTCTGTACCACACCAACTCCTCTATAGGTGCAAGTTCTGTTATGTACAAAGAGTGAAGAATTGCACGACTGGATGGTGAGTTAAACCCAGATCAGGCTTACCGTGCTGATACGTTAACCACTGTACTACTACGCATTCCTTCTGGAACATGAACTCTTGTCTTACTCATACCTGTTTAATGTGTAGCGCTAACCATCCGTATTGTGTAGATTGTAATCCCATTGAGTATTCGGCACATTCTAGTAGCATATTCGGGCTATGTTTAGTTGAAGAGGTGCAGAATTGCGTAAAAACTAGAAGATTTATAGAAGAAATGAGTTGAAGTAACGGAATTATTATTGATTTCTGTATCATTTAAGAATGGAGTCGTACTACACGTTGTAGAAATGAAAAATGCAAAATGCTGTAGAAACTATATGTACTTACCAAAAGCGCACTAAGGGAATACGAATACAAATATGCAAGTAGTTAGCTCTATAATGACCACAAGCTTCAGCAACTATTATAACAGAAAGCAGTAGATACAAAATGCGAAATGCTGCACTTTTTTTTTTTTTTTTTTTTTTTTTTTTTTTTCAATTAACACTCTTTCAAATGTGGCTGGAGGAGATGAAATGTATTTTTGGGACGCTTAATCGATTGGAGAAAACCGCTTCTCGCTATCTACGAGGGTCATTCGGAAAGTAAAGAACGTTTTGCGCTAGCGCGTGCGCGTGTTCCCCCACCCCCGCTGCCGCTGGATTATTGACCAGGGCATGCTTTAGCCTCAGTTTGGCACCAGCTGCGATCCGCTACGGTCCGTTATTGTTTCTCTGTGCGACTGTAAAATGTGCGATACAATTACTGATCCCGCCAAGTGTGAGGTTCGTAGTGTGATAAGATGTTTGAATGCAAGAAAAGTGCGTCCGATAGAAATTTATAGACAAATCACTGAGGTGTATGGAAATGTAATGAATGAAGCATCAGTTCGTAAGTGGTGCATTATGTTTAATGACGGACGGACGAATGTGCACGATGAGGAACGCTCGGGCCGGCCTTCTGTTGTGACTGACGAACTCAAAGGAAGAATTGAGCGGAAAATTCAAGAGGATAGGCGATTCACTATTGATGGGCTGCACGAATTCTTTCCTGAAATTTCAGTAGTGATGATGAACTTAAGGAAGCTGTTAGTGATTGGTTCAACAGTTTGGCGGCAACTGTGAACTGTGTATGCCGAAGGCATAGAAAAACTTGTACCACGATATGACAAGTGTTTAAATTTACACGGCGACTATGTCGAAAAGTAACTTAAGTATCACATAATTAGTATGTAACACAAATTTCGCCTTTGTATATCAGTTATTAAAGTGTTTATACAAAAACGTTCTTTACTTTCCGAATGACCCTCGTATTATAGTTTCGGCTCTACAATGGTAACGTTAAAACCGTGAATGATTGATTTCTACCATTTCTAATGGGTGGATCACTTCCATAACAAACATCCCCAAGATAATTACTCCAGCTGTCGATTGCAAGAAACAAAATTTAAAAAATCACTTTCGTTAAGAGTTGTCGTGCGGAGTAACGGATGGACGGACGAACATATTAACATTAAAGTATTAGTGTAAGTTCCACTGTGTGATCCTAATAAAGATATAGATATATTTTAACATATTGTAGTAATTTGCGTAGTACTGTATGATTTAATCTATATACGTGTCATTTATTATTAAAATTTTACTGGCAAGTAATACTAGAAGTTCTGACCTAAAACACGTTAATCACACTTATTTTCTGTAAGTGTATATAATTCCTTTAATAGCCAACCCCTGAAACAAAATACTAAAATTATTGGATTTGCGTGAAATTTGCCTACTTTTCTTTGTTATTGAAATTTCCCATTCACTTTTCTTTGTTAAAACAATTGATGAAAAGTCGCGTCTCTCTATGCTGATAGGGACTGAGCTTGATCAAATTCGAGATTGTCATTATTTCATCTCAGAGTCCTCTTAAAACTATGGATTCGACGTTAATCTTGGTCAGTTTGAATATTTTTACTTTTCACTTCCGCCCTTCCTCTCCTTCCATGTCGATGGCTAAACTTAAACTTGAATGGTTTCAAGATTGTCAAGCAGCAACTCCAAATGCTATGAATTTGACATTAATCTCGGTCAATTTTGACATTAAAATTTTCTTTCCCCTTCCCCTCTTGCCGATGGGTATAAATTTCCACTTGAACTATTTCGGGAAATGGATCTCAGCGAACCCGAAAACTATGGGTTTGACACTAATACCGATCGTTTTTGATTATTTTTAAATATCAACCCACTATCAGTTTCCCATACAAGGGGCCGCGGTGGCTCAGTGGTAGAGCGTTCACCTCTGGTGCTTGGGGTCCCGGGTTCGATCCCAGCCCCCGCCAAGTGAACTTTGTGGTGGACAAACACCGTGTGCGTGGGTTTTCTCGGGGTTCTCCCGTTTCCTCCCACTTTCTTCATTCCACCATTTCATTCATTACTCATCATCACCGTCTCCTTTAGCCTCACCAGCATAACCGTGGGACGTAAAACTCAAATATTTCATTTTTTTTCAGTTTCCCATACACAGAAAATGACCCATACATGACACGTTCGTTTATTTTTGGTAAAGAGTGAATATACTAAATTTCAACTCTCTAAATTGAACGACTCGTGAGATACTCAATTTTTGGCAAAAATTGGGATCCCCACTCCCTCCTTAAGATATGTATTGTAATGAAAACGATATGATAACATCCCAGTTGGGATTGGGGCCTAACGCTATACTGTCATTTCATTAGGCTTTGCCATTTGGCCGTGATGATCACGTATACATAGTTATATTCATTTTTTATATAATAATTCATATATTAGAGGTGATTCAAAAATATATTTTTTCCAGTGGTCAACTCCTCTAGAAACGCGTAGGATGTGCATCGAAAGCCAAGTAGTAAGTCCTGTTGCTGTTATTTCAATTACAAATATCAGTATCCAAAAGTGTGTAAAGTTCTTTTTTCACCTAATTCTTTTTTACTTATCTCAGGTAAGTAGATAGAAATAAATTAAAAAGGAAGAAAAATGGAGGCGTTGAAAGTAGAACGTAGACAAATTCACCAGTGTTCAAAAGATGCTGTATACAATGGTCTATAATGCACTGAACAGAGTGGGTCATGGTGGGTCAGTGAGTGTCACTCACTCTAGTTAGTGAGTTTCTAAACTATGACTTCCAAAGAAAGAAAGAAAAAAGAAAATAAATGAAAAACAGATACAGTAAACTAAGAAGAGCTGAAAATTTAGAAAATAAATAAAAGCAACCAGTAGGGTTCGAATCAGGTTCATAAGTTGATTTCCAATAAAAAGAACGAATTAAATATGCACGACTTTTTTGTACGATTTTGTTTGAGTTAAAAAAAAAGTGTTTTCTTTAAGTAAACAGTTTTCTGCATTTGTTAAGGCACTATTTTGCTTTTAAACTAACATTGCATGACGTAAGGAATAGGGTCTGAATATTTCAAACAGCAAACAACAAGAATTGTTGGAATGCTTCACAATTCTTCTTTTCTTATGACTTCCCCTATTACGTTGAATGTATTGTTGCCAAGCTCACAATTTTACGGAACTTAGAAAAATCCAGGCGCGCATTTATATTTTGGAGAAGTGTACAAGATTGTAACAGATTAAACCAAACGCAAGTGAACTACCTATAAGCGGTTTTCATACTTTTTCCATATTGGCGTTTTTGTACATTTTCCATGAAGCGAAAACCATTTATTTCATGCAGTTTTCTATCAGTTACACCAAATTATAACAAAAATAAGCAAGTTTTGCGCCTTCTTTACGTTATGTATTTCTATTGTAAAAAATATTTTTAATGTAAGTAATTGATTATTTGTTTGAAGTAATTATAGTAGCAGTTCCACCCAACAGTATTAATAAAAGCGTACACATCTTAAAATCCAGATGCTTAAAGATGTATTTCGCATGTCTTTTTTTTTTTTTTTTTTTTTTTTTTTTTTTTTTTTTTTTTTTTTTTTTTACTACCTGGTATACGGCTTTTAAAAATGCAGTAAACTACCAGGAAGCTAGAATTTGCATAACCATATAAGCACGGAAGCGAAAGTGTTAAATTTATATACAGTGGTATGGACTGAACAAGAATTTTTGAAATAACCCCCACCCCCACCCTTCCAAAAAAAAAGTGCATCAAAAGATTGCGATCTTAGCCAATAATTAGTTTTTGGATCAGGGGCCACAAAATTTTTAACGGCCCCTAAATCGAGTGTTCGTATATTTTACGGAATAAGCACATCATACTGAGTTAAGTAATAGTTTGGGTTTGACTACACTATATATAATTCTCCAGATATAAGGCGTACACGAAAGTTTTTGATTGAAATATATTGGATCTTTTATTGCATTTTTGAATCAGGGGCCACAAAATTTTTGAAAGACCCCGATATTGAGTTTTCATATTTTTTACGGAATAAACACATCATACTGAGCTAAGTAATAGTTTGGGTTTTGCTACATTATATGTACTTTTCCAGATGTAAGGCCTACAAGGGAATTTTTGACTAAAATATGTTGGATATTTTGATCCAAACACTAAACGATCAACGATAGAACATTATCAAAACTCTCATATCATTGTTATTGTCTACAGTTTATTATAAACTACAATTAAAAAGCTACTATCTATCGGTATTTCCACTATTTGTCCAAAAGCGCATTATGTGATTATAAATACCCCTCAATAATTTTAACTCTTAATTTGGAATAAATGGGCGGTTATAGTCCAGTAAATATGATATTACGTTTACATCAATACAAATAAGTATAGAATAATGATGGAATATCTGAAAATGTGGTCGCTGGAACTCAATTGGAATGGCGTTTATCCAGTGCGTGGTTTATCGGGATTCGCCATTAGTTCAGAGGCCAAATTCTTCTCTTGTTCCGTTAAATAAGGGGCCGCGGTGACTCAATGGTAGAGCGTTCACCTCTGGTGTTTGGGGTCCTTGGTTCGATACCAGCTCGCTCCAAGTGAGCTTTATGGTGGACAGACACCGTGTTCGTGGGTTTTCTTGGGGTTCTATCGTTTCCTCCTACTTTGCTTCATTCCACTATTTCATTCATTTCTCGTCATCACCGTCTTCTGCCTAGCCAGCATAATCGTGGGATGTAGAACTTAAAGATTTCATTTTTTCGTTAAATTATATATATTTTACTTGAACACATTTTCAACAGATCAATTGCTTTTGTAATTTAAAATATATTCGAAATAGATTTTAATATCCATCTAATTGAATATCAGTTATAATCATTAAAGTGTTTTAATTGTTTTTTTACTTTTTCTTTTCAGAACCTTGTGCAAGTTCTCGATCTAGATGATACATTATTTTCAGTACAGAAATGTTACACAGGATCAGGGACTAGCCTAACATGTTATTTTGGAAAATATGTTCTAGTTCCAGTAACATCTGGAGTGAAGTACTTGTGTAAACTTTATCCTAAGAATTGTTTATCCAGTGACTTTTGTGAAATTGACGGAAGTGTTGCTGTGTTTGGTAACAACGAGAAAACATCAGAGCATTTCCCATCACAACAAATCTTTAAAACTAAAGGATATGCAGACATAAATAACATTAAAGAAGTTCTCTCTGTAAAGACGTTAGGCAGTGTGGATGTTACTTTAGTTTTCCTAGACAAAAAGGAGACACGAAACTGGAAAAGTAAACAGAATATTCTGCCGGAATGTGTAAAAGATATTTTAAAAATGTATATAGTAACAAAAGATTGTGTAGTGTTTTTAAAGAATGTAATAAAATATTGTGTACTAGGATTGTACTCGATAATTGTTCACGATGTGGATTGTCCAAGTAATTCTGCTGGCAGAATTGTTTCACACTCTGTTGTTAACATTAGAAATATTTTATCCAAAGATGATTTCTTTAAGGTTTTGTATACCCCTAAAATATTTGACCTTAGTGGACTGGAAGAAACGTATCATATCTTAAGTGAAATCGTTAAGTATGCTACATGTTTTCAAATGACAGTAGCGAACTTAGGTACAAAACCGTGCAAGCATGTTGTTCTCATCGGGCCACCAGGATGTGGGAAAACTGCACTAGTTCATAAATTGGCAGCGGATTTTAGAACTCATTTGTTAACTATTCATGGATATGAAGTATGCCGTCCTTACCCAGGGCAAACAGAACGCGAACTATCCACATTTTTCGCCGAAGCACAAGAATTGTCCAAAGATAATGTGTGCATTCTGCTACTTGATGAAGTGGACAGTCTGTGTTCTAAACGAGAGAGCAGCCAATCGCATACTAAAAGGATTACTACACAGCTTCTGATGCTTTTAGATGAATCCAATAAATACAAAAATCTTGTCGTAATTGGAACAACCAACCAGCCACAAGCGTTGGATGCCTCTATCAGAAGACCTGGTCGTCTTGAAAAGGAAGTAAGTAATGTCCGTTTTAGGATTTTTATATTATATGTAAAGACCGAAAGTTATGGCAAAATAAAACACCAAAAATGGCAGGCAAAATGACAAAATAAATTCCCAAAATTCCTCTAAAAACGTCAAAATAAATCCCAAAAATAGCACTTTATGATGTGGCAGAAATGAACATATTCGTTTTACTTTTAGCTAGGGGCGAACTAGCTAGGAGCCTTAAATTCCTTATCTCACTGAGTGACAATGCATTCTGCGCTATCAGTGTTAGCAACATGACATGCATTTCCCGTTGTAAGGAGAAATTAAAAGAAGAAGCAGTCATGAAATGGCATTTTGCCATAACTTCCGCTCTTTAATTATATGTTGTGGATGGCGCATAATTAACGCTATGATCTCAATAATGAAGATCATTTTTTTGTTTTGAGAGATCGTTAATGTTTGTTATTGTTACTGTTTGCAACATAATGTAGAAAAATATTTACTTTATGTTTTAAAGGTAACATCCGACAAATACTAGCCTTTCTTAGCTTCGACCTGACGTGTTCTGTCTAGAGCATTTTCCATGATTGTCATTAAAATTTCGGGTCCTAACGCCTGAATTTCCCGTCGAATATTTTTACCTTAAGCTTTTGTGTGTCTCTAGGCCTATACCCTAGCTGTCAGTCCCCCCCCCCCAAAAAAAAAAGTATCCGGTCGTTATGTCTGACGAGCGTGAGGCTCGCTAAAATGAAAAAAAAAAAAAAAAAAAAATCTTGAAATTGTTCTTTCTCCAAAACTTTTCCTCAAGTGTACCATAGTTTGTCGAGCGATGTAAGCGTTGGCTCCATCCCCTTGGAACCACGTACCTCGATTTTGTTCTACTGTTTGTGTTAAATATTTCTGAAACATTGATGGCCTTCCCCAGTAACCATATTTCCTTCGTTGTTTTCAAAGAAGTATGGCCTAACGATCCTTTGCAAGTAACCCCACACCATTCTGTACACCTTATTGGATTCAGTTGACGTTCAATGTTGGCTCTTGGATTGTTCCAACGTCATATCCTGCAGTGTTGTGTATTCATGTGACCGAATCGAAAATGGTTGGATATTCAGCGAACAACCTTTGGTATTATTATTAATATTATTATTATTATTAATAATAATAATAATAATAATAATAATAATAATAATAATAATAATAATACATTTTATTGCAGAAACATCTGAGAACATCAAATGTATTGCAATCGTCAGAAATAAATAGTTAGAAGTTGAAAATTTTAGGGTTACATATATAACATACCATAATATAAACAAAGATCACTGTATAACAGACAAAAATATTTTAACTATCAATGTTGAGTTCAAAAAATTCTTCAACACTGTGTAACAATTATTAATAAATAATTTCTGTATTTGTTTTTTAAAAGCCAAGTTCTCTTAAAAATATAGGAAGAAAATTATAAAATTTAACTGACATATAGTAAAAGGTTTTTTATGTCTTACTATATTCACATCTAAATAATGCTAAACGGTTTCTAGTTTCTGTTTCTAGTTTGATATGTATAAGAGTGCCCTAATTCAATGTAAATATCATTGTTTCTCTTGATGTAAAGCAAACATTGATATATATATATATATATATATATATATATATATATATATATATATATATATATATATATATATATATATATGAAAATTGCAGGTACTGTGCACGATTAGGGAGATCGAGGATCAATTTTACACATATCTTTTGTATTTTCAATAGGCTTTTGATGGAGGACTGAGGAGGAGGAGGCTTTTGATGACCCGAAAGTATCGTGCCACAGCTTAAATGACTATGAATTTGCGCATAATAAACCGTTTTAAGTACCTTTAAACTTACGCACAATCTTAATCTACGTATTAGATAAACTCCTTTGCTAGCTCTAGATTCCACTTTAAGGATATGGGCATCCCAGTTCAAATTATTATTATTATTTTGTTACTCAGATAGAAAATATTCGCTACCCGTGTTTAATTTTTACCAAAAAACTGTGTATTTGTATAAACAATTAAAAGTGACTTCTGATTTCGTTTGCATCATTCTCTTTTGTTTTAGATCCGTATCTCTGTTCCAACAGAGAGAGAACGAAACATGATATTCAAATCTGTTTTGAAGAACCAAATAGAAAATGTCAATGAAGAATCCGAAGCTAATCTTACTCTTCTGTGCGAGAAACTGGCTGAAATGACACCGGGATATGTTGGAGCAGATGTGGAACTTGTTTGCCAAGAAGTTGCTCTGAAACAGTGGAAACAATGTGGGAAACTGGTAAGACTTTAGAATAATAAAATAGTTATTTTTACCTGGAATGCGTATTTATTTATTGTCTGCTGCGATTTCATCCTCTTGATTTTTCTGAGAATTCTTCAGACAGGTTTTCTCGTAATGTCACCGAACTACTACTTTTTACATCCCTGTGATTTACAGAAAATCAAATTTTACTTCGGAACACAAGGAACATAATTCGGAATAAAGTTGTGAATATCAAATCATGTAGCAAGCGGTACTGAAAACATAAGCAAACACCGAGATCATATATATAATTTTCATAAAAATGCTCATAATGAAATCAAATAAAGTGCAAACGGTAGCGGAAGGATTAATTTTTTAGTTGGCAACACTGTTAGTTAAGCGGCAACTCTGAACACGTTCAGAGAGGGAGAGGGAGGGCAAGGGTCAGTTTCTTACCAAATTCCATCCATTGTTGTTTTCATTGTTGTTTCAATGTTGACTGTTAAAAGTAAGTTGTAAGCTGAAAGTGGCATGCTAAGTTCTTGGAGACAGGAAGCGTCCTGGACCGTCCTCGAAGTGGGAGGCCGTCAATATCGCCTGCAACAGTGAGCAGGATAAGGGAAAGCATCATCAACAGCCCACGCCTACGCGAATGTGTGGACGTAAATGGCGCCCAGTTGGAGATGTGGCGGTGAATGAACTGAGCTGGTGCAGATTACAGGTAAAAATTTAATCCTTCCGCTACCGTTTGCACTTTATTTGATTTCAATATGAGCATTTTTATGAAAATTATAAGCGAATTAAATCCGTCCATACTTTATGAAAACCCTGTATATATATATATATATTGCTTTAGTCAGTCACTTTTTACTATTACTGAAACGCTCTCTGATAGACGGTGTCTTACATTGTCTTGCATTCTTCAACCAGAACATGTAAATTTTCGGGATTTCCAAATCAAGACATTGCCACGTAAAGTTGGGCCATGTGAGAAGCAAGGTATTCTATCCCCCTCCCCGTAGTTGTGGGGCAGAATTTGGTTTATGACGGCATCGGAAGTATCACTGTTTACCTCAGCGACTCCGAAAACTGTGAATTCGACACTAATATCGGTCATTTCCGATCATTTACACACACACACACACACACACACACACACAAACATATATATATATACAGATGGTGATCAGTAAAATGGAAACACCTGTAGTTGGCAACACGTCAGATGTATGGGTTGGCAGTGGTGTCGTGGCGCCCGCAGCGCCGGACCGCTGGTGGTGGTGTGTTAGGTCGGTCTCCATACTACGTCAGGCGCAGTGGAACAGCAGTGTCCAGTGGCTGCAGCAGACGGAAGTAGTGTAAAATGGGAGACCTCTCAGATTTTCAAAGAGGGCAAATTGTTGGTGCGCCGTTATGTGGAGGGAGTGTGTGTGGAGTGGCTACTGTGTTTGGTGTGTCGCGTGGAACAGTGTCAAAGGTTATGACGGCCTACACAACACACGGGAAAACCACATCGGGGAAGCGGAACAGTGGGCGGAAGAAAATCATGAGTGACAGGTCACGCCGGGTATTAAAGCGCATTGTCACGCAGAACCGTTGTGCCACTGCGGTGCAAGTGACGGAGTAACTCAATCAGCATCTCCCCCACCCTGTTTCGACAATCACAGTCCGCCGCGAATTACACGACATGAACTTACGGGGTCGTGTTGTACGGGCCAAACCGCTCATCAGGGACCATAACGCTTTCGCACGCCGCAAATGGTGCCACGACCATACAACTTGGACCGTTGAGGACTGCAAACGTGTGATATGGTCGGATGAGTCATCCTTCACCCTATTCCCAACCACGGGCCGTGTTTATGTGTGGAGAACGCCCAAAGAAGCTTATGATCTGCAGTGTCTCCGCCCAACTGTGAAACATGTCGGCGGCTCGGTGATGCTATGGGCCGCCATATCATAGTTTTCATTGGATCCTGTGGTCACACTTAGCGGACGAATCACTGCCAACGATTATGTCGCAATTTTAGGAGACCACTTGCATCCTATGGTCCGTATGTTGTTCCCGGACAATGACGCCATCTTCCAGGATGACAATGCACCCATTCACACAGCTGGCGTTGTTGCAGCGTGGTTTGAGGAACATCGGGATGAAGTTCAACACCTCCCCTGGCCCGCCCAATCCCCAGATCTCAACATAATTGAACATCTGTGGTCCGTCTTGGAAACACGACTCCGGCGACGATTTCCACCTCCATCCTCTCTCACAGAACTGGCCGATGCCCTGCACGAGGAATGGTGTAAAATTCCACTTGCTACCATTCACGACCTCTATGCCTCCATCCCACGTCGCATCAAGGCTGTTTTGAAGGCGAAAGGTGGCCCGACACCATATTAATCTGGTAAGTTGCAATTTCGTTCAGGTGTTTCCATTTTTCTGATCAACATCTGTATATATATATATTCTCCCTCCCCCAAGTTGCATCGTCAAAGTGAAATGATAAAAACCATCCCAGGCCAAAACCTCTTCTATGTTGAAAATTTGAACGAGATCGGTCGGGTGGTTCAAGAGTTATTAAATCACAGATATAGTCACGTTCATTTATATATATGTATGTATTGCCGTACGTGGAATTCGTAATAGTTTTCGGAGCGCGGTGGCTCAGTGATAGAACGCTTACTTCTGGTGTGTGGGGTCCCTAGTTCGATCCTAGCTCTCACCAAATGGGCTTTGTGGTGGACAAACACTGCGTACGTGTTCTCTCTCGGGGTTTTCCCTTTTCCTCTCACTTTCTTCATTCCACTACTTCATTCAGTATCATCATCACCGTCTTCTTTGGACTCGAAGCACAATTGTGAGACGATAAACAAAAAACTATAATAGTTTTGTCTTTGGTCCCTTACTAAATGTTATTTCAGTGGATATCGCGGTGCAAAAAGTATATTGCCGAAATCCTATCATTTTTTTTATTTTGGTTACTTATAATATGATTCCATTGTCTGTTAAGACCGCCTCTGTCTATTTATTTTTTCTTTCTTTAAAGTTTAACATCCCACGATTATGCACCAAGTTAAGGGAGGCGATGGTAATGAGATGGGTGACAATGGTGGAAGGACGAAAGTAGGAGGAAACGGTAGAACCGCGAGAAAACCCCCACACACAGTGTTTGTCCACCACAAAGCCCACTTTGCGGGGGTAGGAATTGAACCAAAGACCCATGCACCAGAGGTTTATCTAAATTCAATTTATGGTCCTTTGTGTTAATAAAATGAGATCATATGAATTATATTATGTAATTGGTAATAAATTATGTTTTCTGTGATAGTTCTTCGTACATTGCCAGCTGTTTTAAATGATGTCTTGTTTAGGGAAGGCCAATGTTCGAAGTGTTAAAAGAGCAGAGGCGGTATGTTATATTACGATTTTCACTCGACATACCGGCTATCTAAATGTTGAAATACAGTGACGGTATGTTGTCTAAAAGATTGCATTTCTGTTTACATAATGACTGAAAATCATTGGAGAGTTTCTCTGTCGTTATGGGGGAAGGAAAGGAGACATAGAGAGACTTTTATCCCTCGCCAACAACTTTCTGAAAAAATAAAATAAAATAAAAATATCCCCTTATGTTGTATTAGAGAGAATTATGCACGAAAGTGTTTTTATCTTAACAATTTCGTGCGGGGAAAACTCGCGGACCCCTCAGTCGATTGAAGGACATTTCAAACCCTTGAAAGATTCGCCCCCCACAGCAGACAATCTCTAAATCCACCCATACTCAAAACACGATATTTATATGCATTAAAACAAGAACATAAACACATACATAAGAAAGAAACAATTCAGTATGGGACATCAAAATATAAACTAGATGAATTTCTTTGAAGACACCTCATTTTAAAAACAAAAGATCGGAAAAAGATAACAAAAATGTCTTTGTTTCCAACTTAAAAATTATTTCTACTTTTTTTATTTTTTTTAATTAATTTATTTATTTATTTATTTATTTTTTTACGTGCAAAGCTATTCGTTAATTACTGTGTATAAAAATGGATTTATTAAACGTATTTAGCATCTACCGTCTAGTGACTGTATGTCTTGATCACTGAAAAACCGGAGGCGGTATGCCTTCATCACTGAAAAAACAGACGGTATGGCATACCACCGCATACCGTCTCACTTCGACCACTGGGGAAGACAGATCTTACTATAATATTACGTGTACGTTACTGGAAATCCTAATCATATTTTTTAAAAAGTGAGCAATTTCCTCTCCTCTTCTCCTCCTCTTAGTAAGCCTTGAAGTAACATAACCTGGTAGTCTTAAGTAAGGTTAATATAGAGTTTGTTCATAATTTCTTCCGGATTTTAGAACTACCTTTTATTTCTGTATACTTTATTACATTTAGGATATCAACTCATCTGAATCTCTTGAAGAATGGACACAGAACTTCAAAGCAGCAGTAAGTCAATATCGTCCTGCAGGGCTTCGAGAAGGATTTGGAACTGTGAAAGCTCGATCCATGAGTTTATCAGATATTGGCGGATTAGATAGTATAAAGCAACAATTAAGAATGGCAATTGAATGGCCGTTACTTCACCAAGATGCTTTTAAAAGATTAGGCCTACCTCGGCCAAAAGGTATACCCTTTTTATCTGAATATTTCCTAATCATTATTATATTGCTGGTGTACAATACATTACATATTCAGTAAAATAGTCATTTGTATCTACACAGTGTGTTTCATTTTTTTTATTTTTCTTGCTTTTAATTGATAATTCGTATTAAAAATTGCATCATAAAGTTCTTCCCAAGTTATTACATTCTAAAAGTAAAAAATTTTTTTTCTAGGTCACTTTGCCAAATTATTTTATATACACAGTATGTCGGAAAAATAACGGAACTTTTTAAATTAAACAAAGTGAATTAGGTATTTTACCAACTGTAGTTTTTCATTCAAAATACATCCCTTCCGCATTAATACACCGCTGAGCACGTTCAACCAATGCTAGCATAGAGTTTTTAATGTTCTTTTTCGGAATCACCTCAGTGGCCCTCATCACGGCAGACTAGGCGTGTGTAACATTGTCATAAAGTGTTCCTTTCATGGCCAATTTTAATTTTGGGAATATAAAATAGTCACACGGCGATTAGTCAGGCGAATTCTGAGGATATGGAAGCACATAGATTAGTTTTTTTTTAGCCAAAAAGTCACTAACTGCGACTGTTCTGTGACATGGTGTATTGTCCAACTGCCTGGCTCTCGATACTCGGGCTTTACGTGAACAATTCGCTTCCACAAGCTCTCCACCATTCACCATTAACAGTTTGACCCTGTGGAATGAGTTCCCGAAGTACCTTTGAAATAGTAAAAATAAAGCAATATTGTCTTTTCACGTGACTTTTGAAAACGATTGTTTTTTGCTTTTGGAGAACCTGGAGACTTCCACGTAGCACTTTGGAGTTTTGTTTGCGGGTCGTACTTGAAGCACCAAGTCTCATCACCAGTTATAATCGATTCCAGGAATATTCTGTTCCGTCTGGCTGTTTTAATCAAGTACTTGAAATATTCAATGCGAGCAAGTTTTTGGTCGTCAGTTAAAACGTGCGGAACAAATCGAGCACAGACTTTCCGTTTCTTTCAGTTCTTTGTCAAAATTTCGTGAATCATGTCTTTCGTCGTATTTAATTCCTCCGTCATCCATCTTACAGTCGAATTAATGTCGTGGGCGATCATTTTATGCACTTGTTCCACCAACTCATCGCGAGTTTTGTTTTTCGGTCTGCCTGGCTTTGGGTCGTCTTCCAAGGACTCAGGACCGTCCTTAAATCGCGTATACCACTCGAACATACGTGTACGAGATAAGCACTCATCACCATACACTTGTTTCGTCATTTTCAATGTTTGCGTAAATGTTTTACCCAGCTTGAAACAAAATTTAATAATGGCTCTTTGCTCCATCGTGTTTGTGACGAAGTGACACCAGATACACTCACTTTTCTTGCTATAACTTGACACTCCGTTAATTGGTTCTCATGATTGTGGTCTTGTTTTGTTGATGTGGTCTTGTGTTGTTGTGGTCTTGTGCTTCAATATGTTGAGCTAATGGTTATCTGTAAAGAAAAAAAAAAGTTCTATTTCTTTTCCGACATGCTGTGTAGATCTCCATGAATCTAATATTTCTCTTTACGAGTATCACTAGAACATATACTGCTATTTCAGATACCTTTGAAAAGTTATACACTCTAGGCTTTATATCTCTTTTGAGTTCATAGCAATGACTTTGTCGAAATATTATTGATCAACTACTAAGTTAAATTCAGGAATACATCTAAAGTTTAGTCTTTTTTAGTAGTTAATACCGATTTCAGTTTCCTAAAATCCAATTTCTGCGTCCTATCTAATGTGCGTAATTTCTTTCCGAAGCTGCAGTCGTTATTACTCTTGTAATTGGAAAAGAAGTTCGGCAGAGATGTCTTTTACAACTGTATCTAGTACCTATCTAGGAAAAGACGGTTTTTGATTTGATTTTCAGTTTAGCGTCCCTTTTCAGCAGCGAAGCTATATGAGACGTGGGCTTACAGCTTAACGTGGGATCCCGTCAGGAATCGAACCCGGGTCTCCCACGCCAAAGGCCCCCCTACGCTAACCGCTTAGCCACGAATGAGCTATAGGAGAAAGCGACGAACAGTCTATGTAGGAAAGACACTATTTCGACAGGAAGTAAAAGGATTAAATGTATACGACAAAGTTGACAATGTTCCCCTATTATATAAGATTTCTTCAAATCTGAAAAATCGGGAAACGACATTTGGTCAGAGGAAGTCAGGGAAATTTACCAAATATATATGTTACGAATAAAGAAGCTGAAAATAAGTTACAGCAGGCTGCTAGTGGGTAGAAAATGCATATTTTGAAAATAATAATATTTTTTAAAAAATTTTATGAGTTATTCGTTTTGTAAGTAATTTGCATAAGTCGATCGTTAATATGTAACTGAACATTCAATTGTAATTCCGTGTAATCAATATACGTGGACTACGTATATTATTATAGTCCATAAAAAGCAGATGGAATTAAAACAATGGAAATTGAAACACAAATATTAAAATATGATATAAACATTTGTAGGAAGATTTATATACACATTTCTTCGTAACTAAACATTAAATTGAATATTATAAATTACCTGAAAAGATAGAACATAAAGGCGAGGTATGGCAAGCTATGAAGGTGGAGGAGGAGGTCGGTAAGAATAGTTAGGGAAATTTTTTTTATGAAGTCAGAGAAATTAAGCTAGGATATCTGTAGAAACCGTGTTATACTAGAGTTTCCGTCTTCGGTTTAATCTCTTGTCTCCAGACTTGATTTAACTTGAGAGCAGATAACCCTCATATTTTAAAAACAATGCCAGCAAAATGTTATTTTTCATCTTATATTTTTCGCAATTTTACCTCAAATTTGGTTATGGTGGTAGGAACGAAGTGGTCTGTGTGAAGTAGAGCTATGAGATAATAATAATAATAATAATAATAATAATAATAATAATAATAATAATAATAATAATAATAATAATAATAATAATAATAATAATAATAATAATAATAATAAACTTACCACTGTTTTCTCTAACTTCTAAAGAGTAATAAACGAATATTTGTATTATTCTACTAGTAGAGAGATTTGATTGATTCCAAAGCAAACAAACTCGTTCTCAATATACGTTCAAAATAACGAAATATACATTTTATTATTTTTTTAAAGTTCTCTTATAGCTAAAGCGAACTTTAGGCAGCAGGAAATCAACGTGTTTTAGACAGTATGCAGACACACTTAGGAATCGTGTCAATCGTTTTTACGTCCTTCAAATTTTGCTTCCCGAATAGTCAAACCACTCTCAACCTTTTGTTTCGTCATTGAAATCTTGGTCACAGAGACTAAAAATAATAGTAAAAGAAGTGAATCCATTAGGATAGTAAAAAAGAATAGATTCGTTGGGTAAGAGAAAGTGGAGACACCTTGTTCTGTGTCTTGCTGCGATTGTGATCAGATCATTTTTCACATCGAACTACATCGTCACGTGATGAGTGAATTGCCGTAATGCATAGTGCAGGGTGGCATCGAACCGACTGACACATTTCAAACTTGAATATTGCGCAGGCGTAATAACTTATATTGGTTGACGGAATGGGAACCGAAATAGGAAAGAACACCACGTTATATAGTCAGTCGCAGTGGAGCATTGAAGCGCAGAACATTATGTTACTTCAGTTCGTACAGGGTGACGCGAAGCCGACTGACACATTTCAAAGTTGAATATTGCGCAAGCGCAGTAGCTTGGAATGGGTTACGGGTGAGAGATTGGAAGAGAAAAGGATCGCTGAACAATGTGTTTTCAGGGTTTGTACTTATTATAAAACGAAATCAGTCATTAAAATGCAGAAAATGCAGACATTTGATTGTTACCTGACATTACACTAAAGGTCCATTGTAACTGTTGCAGAGTTCTTATAAAATGACATCCTATCCACTTTCCATTCCCCAGCCGCAACCCACTCCAAGCGCCTGCGCAATATTCGACTTTCAAATGTGTCAGTCGGCTCCACGCCACCCTGTATAAAGGTGTCTGTACACTGGTCTTTCCCAATGAGTTCATTTCTTTTTGTTTGCTTGATATTTGTGTTCTTTTGTTCCTATAGTAGTCTTACGTGAAAAGTCCCTACGGAATAGCCAAAAGCGTGAAAGTATGAAGATTACTCAGGAATCAAAATTTGAGATACGTGAAACAATGTACTTTAGTTGCACACAACTTCGTTTATGGTAACTAAACCGTACCCGTAGAACTAAACCGTAACAGAAAATAAAGCAAGTAAGTCATTGCGTGTTACAGTTTTGTTTGTTATACGTTCATAACTTGTAGGTAAATTATTTGGGTGAATATTAAAAAGTTTTTTATTTGTTTGTCTGTTTTTTTCAAGGTGTGCTGTTGCATGGCCCCCCTGGATGTGCTAAAACATCATTGATATGTGCCTTAGCAAATGCGACAAATACAACGTTCCTCTCATTATCTGCTGCAGAGCTTTACTCGCCGTTTGTTGGGGATTCAGAGAAGGTAGTTGCAGAGCTCTTTCAAAAAGCTCGTTCCAATGCACCTACAATTCTCTTCATTGATGAGATCGGTAAGTTAAGTACTAAATGATATCTGATTTGTTTAATTAGAAATCATGGTTTGTTATTCAATACCTATTTAACCACTTGCCTTATTAACCGAGTATACTCGGAATCCTGTTATGTATAATATATTATTAACCCGAGTTTACTCGTAGGATCTGTAACAAAAGTTTGCATTTTTCTGCGAACCTGAGTATACTTGCTACAGAGTTAACTCGAGATAATAATGTTAAGATTTTTGTTAAAGGATTTATTACGTCATAGCACCATCAATTATATATTTTGTTTCAACCGTTGCTAGTGGCATCAAGTGTATATTCCAAAAAGCAAATAAAAAAATGTATAAAATAGGTAAAATCTTTGTGACTAAAATATGTAAGGCAAGTGGTTAATGTATTCCATTTAATATTTAATAATTTTGACTTTTCCTGTTATCAGATAAAGAGCGCGTTGTTCGATTCCTGGTGATGCACTGTGTATTTGTGTTGAACCAACATTGTGGTGTAGTTGTGGATCTACTTGAATTAAGAGGTAGGAAACTCTGTTCTAGAAAACCAGAAATAGTGGTGCTGGAAGTCGATGCATTGATTCCACCTCATCCTTGAACATGCTCCATCTGTTAGGATAGACAATGAAAAAACAAAAAATAATTTAGTCAACTTTTCACTGGAAAACATAAATATATTCATAAAAAACCAATATATATATATCAATGTGGTAGAATTCGTTCGACTGGGCGCTAAATCATCGGACGCACGGCTGTAAAGACTTGTCTGTCACTGCGAAAGCATTGGCCGGCAAAGCGTTCCTTTAATGAGTTCAAAAGGTAAAAGTGTTGTGGTGCCAAATCTGAACTGTATGCTGAATGTATAAGAATTTCCTAATTCCAAGACGAGTTCTTCGGCACAGAGTAGCTCGTAGATGATCCAGACTGGTGTAATATGCAGCACTGTAGACGGTTTATCTCGTTACTGAAAAATCATTGAGAATCACACTCTGACTGTTCCAGAAGACCGTGAACAAAACCTTTCCTCTGGACAGCATTGTCTTGAATTTGTTAGCTGTGAGCGAATTTCTGTGATGCCGGGTTGTAGCATCATTTTTTTTCTTTTTTCGAGAAAATTTGTAGATATAGAAATGGACACTGTTCAATAACCACGCTGCATATTAAAATGAAGCTGATTCTGAAGAATATACAATCAAGCGTTTCAATACGGCATTACCAAACGACACAATATAGTATAGTTTAACGAAATATAGGTCCAAGATTATGATTAACTCTTTAAAATGTACTTTTTTAACTGTAATGTTATTCAAAGATAGGACATATATCAATCAATCAAGCTGAACAAGATGAAATGAAATCTTTCAGTTCAATGTCCTATGCTTACACCCTTTAGGCTAAGGGAAACGTTGATTAAAGCAAGTGAATGATGATGGTAGGCTAAGGGAAACGTTGATTAAAACAAGTGAATGATGATGGTAGGCTAAGGGAAACGTTGATTAAAGCAAGTGAATGATGATGGTAGGCTAAGGGAAACGTTGATTAAAGCAAGTGAATGATAATGGTAGGTTAAGGGAAACTTTGATTAAAGCAAGTGAATGATGATGGTAGGCTAAGGGAAACGTTAAAGCAAGTGAATGATGATGGTAGGCTAAGGGAAACGTTGATTAAAGCAAGTGAATGATGATGGAAAAATCAGTGGAATGTGGGAAGAAACGGGAGTACCCCGAGAAAAGTCACGGACACGTTGTTGTCCACCACAAACTTACTTGGCCAGACATCGAACCAGGAACCCCATGCACCAGAGGTATGCGCTCTACCACTGAGCCCTCCTAAACAAAATGACATACTTGAAGGTAAATTGTTATGTGTACTTTTTGAGAAAATTGATAAAAACGAATTTTTATCGTTAAAAAGTTTGCCGTTCGTTGTAAATTAGATGCAGTTAATAGTTTTTATTCTATTGGCGTAGATTTTTTATTTATTTATTTAGTGTATATGAAAATATACGCTGCTAAGTAGCAGATTGTACGAGGGAGAGTCAAAAACTAAGGTTACAAGGCCGATGTTTCTGGAGTTTCCGTCTGTTATAGACGAATGAAGAGTGTGCGGTAATTTTAATACATGGAGTTGGTAACTATGCAGTTTCAGCCACCTACGGCGATAGTTGTAGGTAAACACAAATGGCGACTCGTTTGGAAAACTAGTCTCGCAAAGAAGTCCGCTCAGTTATTGAAATTCTATGGGCGAAACATGTAACCGCGGCTGAAATTCATCGGTACTTAGTTGAGGTTTACGAAGAGACTGTAATGTCTCGTCATCATGTCGCAAAATGGTGTCGAAAGTTTGCTGCTAATAGAGAAAATGTCACCGACAAGGAGCGCAGGAGCCGACCTAGCATGGTATCAGCAGATTTAAAAACAGCTGGGACATCATCGACCATCCTCCCTACAATCCGGACCTCGCTCCAAGCGACTTTCACCTATTCCCGCACTTGAAGGAGCACCTAGAAGACCGTCGTTTCTCTTCAGATGAGGAGGTGAAACAGTTCGTGACAACGTGGCTGAGCACGCAACGACATGATTTTTTTTACCAGAAGGGAATCTTCAAATTCATCCCACGATGCGACAGCTGACTCAACTGATATGAAGACTATGTTGAAAAATAACCTAATGTATGTCCTGTCTATTGGCTGTATTGGTTGTATAAAATAATATATACACGTTTCATTGCAGGCTTTGTAACCTTACTTTTTGATTACAGGCTTTGTAACCTTACTTTTTGATTACAGGCTTTGTAACCTTACTTTTTGATTACAGGCTTTGTAACCTTACTTTTTGATTACAGGCTTTGTAACCTTACTTTTTGATTACAGGCTTTGTAACCTTACTTTTTGATTACAGGCTTTGTAACCTTACTTTTTGATTACAGGCTTTGTAACCTTACTTTTTGATTACAGGCTTTGTAACCTTACTTTTTGATTACAGGCTTTGTAACCTTACTTTTTGATTACAGGCTTTGTAACCTTACTTTTTGATTACAGGCTTTGTAACCTTACTTTTTGATTACAGGCTTTGTAACCTTACTTTTTGATTACAGGCTTTGTAACCTTACTTTTTGATTACAGGCTTTGTAACCTTACTTTTTGATTACAGGCTTTGTAACCTTACTTTTTGATTACTTATGGTATATATTGTTATTTGGTGTATGTACTAGTAGAATTAGTGGTCATACTACTTCCAAGTTACTCATATCTTTGTACAAAGATTAAAAAAAATATTTGCTGATGGATGCTATAGGATACATGTAACTCTATCCATCACGACTCTGGAACTCACTAAAGAAATAATTAAACTTCTGACCAGAGTATATACACTTGTTTATTAAAAACTAAATTACAGTGTAACGGTTTCGACAACTTAACGTTGTCTTCATCTGACACTAACTCTGATGTTAGTTACTTAGAATCAGGGGCGGATCCAGGATCGACTTCTAGGGGGGGGGGTTGTCATAATGCTACTTTTAAGGGTTCCAAACTCTGGGATGGATTTTATTCATATATATAAAACAAGAAAGTTTCCTCTTCTGGGGGGGAGGGGGCGATTGTCCCCCTGGATCCGCCCCTGCTCAGAATTAGTGTCTGATGAAGACAACGTTAAGTTGTCGAAACAGTTACACTGTAATTTAGTTTTTGATAAACAAGTGTATGTATATACTCTGGTCAGAAGTGTTCAGGATTCATGTCAATGAATTATATTTAGCTCAGTACTTTTGTATCTGGCTCAATGGAGATTCCGTACCTTTGCTTGCGTGGGGTTTCTGGTTCAATCCCCAGTCAAGTAAGTTTGTGATGGACAGCATCGTGTTCGAGGGCTTTCTCGGAGTACTCCCGTTTTCTCCGACATTCTAATTCCACCAGTTCTTCCATCATTCACTTGCTTTAATCATCCTTAGCGTAACGGCCATAGTCGTGGGACGTTAAACTGACATTTCGTTTCACCTACATTTTTATCCCTGTTTCTCTTAAATAATTTTGTTAATTCTTCTGAATAATTTCGAAGCTCGCTGAATTCATTTTCAACGTCTGCTACGAACTTCAAATTGTTTCATTTTCAAAGGTTCTTACCCTTTAAAAATTACAAAAGCGCAGAATCATTTGAGAAACAATATCTTGAGTATTCGTTTCTGCACTTTAAGATATATATATATATATTTACAGGCTCACAACGTTAAAAATTAAATAAATTCAAGTTTGTACCCGTAACATTTGTTGAGAAAGGTCCCAGCAAGCTTCGAAATTATTAATAAATATTAGTAGATATTATTTACGAGATGCAAAGGTAAGCTAAGTATAATTGACGACAGAATATGTTTAGAAAGAAATTAGAAAACCAGAATACTGGAACGAAACAAGGAAACTCAATAAATATTAGTGATTGTAATGAACTGCTTGTTTTTTATAGATTCACTGGTGGGTCAACGTGAAGATAGGCAGAAGGGGGTCCAAGAACAAGTTCTGTCCACTCTGTTGACTGAAATGGATGGAGTTGGAGTTCGAATAGATTCTCTTACTTCAAAGCAAATGGTCTTAGAAGGACAAGCAGTCGATGCTCAAATCAAGGTAGGTTTCTTTCATTTGTACCTAAAGGTGCCTTACTATGGAAAAATAATCGTGTTTGTTGACTTTGAGAAAAAAATCAAACCAACTTCGGAAATGACAGCAATGTTTAGTAGGATATTAATTTACCGAATCCACAAGCATAAGTTATACCGTCCTGAGTTCAGTGCACCAATCAGGTCTACGGAATCATTGGTTAGTAATGACCATAAATCAGAATTGTGAAATCATGAACAATTTACAAAAAGAAATGTAAAAGGGGAGGAATAGACTACTACAAGCTGTTACTGGGTTTGATTCCCTTTTATGTCTCTGTACAATCTCGGGAAAATCACAAAACGAGAATTACATTGTAATGCTACTCTTTCTGGAGTGTTTATATTTGTTGGCTGATGATATGTCAGATCATAAATTGATTACTTTCATCAGCTGCAAGCATCGGATTGTAGACTGCAGATACGTTGCACCATACAGGAAAGTCACACCAGGAGAAGAAAACAGAAAGCATTATAACATATCAGGAATACTTATGATTGCAAATCTACCAAAGATGAAAATAAAATACTTCGAGGAATTTTTGACACAACGGATCATTTTTATTTAGCTCCAATAGGTTAAGGGGCGTATGCAGTTTCTAATACGAATTATGATTAAATAATAAGAAGTGAGGCGCTTAAGATACACTTAAGAAAATGCGTGACATACAATTCATGTTTACATTCGTCATTAGCCATCAAGTGCCTAAGGAGAATCCTCATTTTACGTATTCAATACACATAATTATCACAACTATTATTTCATATCTTTATTCATTGATCCAGTTAATCAAATATTTATATCTATTTTAATTAATGCTCTTCGTCGCAGGACATATCATATATGATCTCGTTTAACAACATGAAGCCCATCAGACATGAAATTACATTAACGGATAAAGTCAACGCATTATACAGCAAAGGTGGCCATTTTCCACTGGGCTCGCTCGGGCTCGCGCTCACCTGTCTCAGCTGGGCTCGCGCTCACTCGCGCTCGCGCTCACTTCTCTCAACTGAGTTCGCACTGACTCGGGCTCGCGCTCATCTCTCTGGACTGGGCTCGCACTCACTCGCGCTCGCGCTCACCAGTCTCAACTAGACTCGCGATCACTAGCGCTCGCGATCACTTCTCCCAACTGGACTCGCGCTCACTCGCGCTCGCACTCACTAATCTTATCTGGGTTCGCACTCACTCGGGCTCGCGCTCATCTCTCTCGACTGAGCTCGCACTCACTCGGACTCGCGCTCATGTCTCTCGACTGGGCTCGCACTCACGATCACTTCTCCCAACTGGGCTCGCACTCACTCGCGCTCGCGATCACTTCTCCCAACTGGGCTCGCACTCACTCGGGCTCGCGCTCACTTCTGTCCACTGGGCTTGCACTCACCCGGACTTGCGCTCATTTGTCTCAACTGGACTTGCGATCACTAGAACTCGCGATCACTTCTCCCAACTGGGCTCGCACTCACTCGCGCTCGCGATCACTTCTCCCAACTAGGCTTGCGCTCACCCGGGCTCACGCTCACTTGCCTCAATTGGGCTCGCGGGTATATGATGGGTATAAAGAGGTATTAAAATCTAGACTTTGACTAGCAGTAGGCCTAATTCAGTAGAAAATAGAGCTATTAATGCTATATATCATTTGTCAGATATAAAAATAAAATAATAAAGATGTTGCAGGGTTTAATGTATTAAACGTGGGCGGACTTTGAGGAACTTGAAATAAAATGCTCCTGATATTTAAATCTGGGCTTTGACTACTAGTAGGCCTAGTTTCTCAATAGAAAATAGGCTATATGACTAACGTCATATAGGAGTTATCAGACATCAGAATAAAATATTAAGAGTGTTGCAGACTTCAAGTCTTAAGGCTGTCATCACACTTGCAGACCAATACTCATTAAATGAATCTCTTTCTTATTTACTAAGATCAAAACAACTTATGAACAAAAAAAAAATAAATAAATAAATAAAAAGTTTAGTGTTAGTAAATACGAAAGAAACTTGTTTGAGTGTTTGTCTGCAAGCACGACGGCAGCATTAAGAAGCAAAGCCTATCTGAGTATGATGATTTCGTAAAATTAAAAAAAAAAAAAAAAAATCACCAGTCCTGTTAGCAAGAAAATTCTATTATGTAAGTACTCATGCCTTATCATGAAATTATTTTAATGCAGTTGATGAATTGTCAGGCTTATAAGAAAAATTTGGTTCGAAAATTTCCAGGGCCAAAATTAGGCTTACTGTCACCCATGCTTCACACATTAAACTTGCAACATCCCTATTTTATTCTATCTGATAACTGCTATACGACATTAGTAGCTCTACTTTGTACCGAGTTATTTGGCCTATTTGTAATTGTAGTCAAAAGCTAGATTTTAATATCCAGGGCATTTTATTACAAGTTCCTCAAGGTCTGCCCACGTTTAATACAACGCAACTCCGCAACGTCCTTATTATTTTTTTTTATACCTGATAGATAAGTCATGTAAGATAGTAGCTACATTTTCTGCTTAGGAAGTAACTAACACCTGAATTTCAATATTCGGTGAATTTTATTACAAGTCCTTCAAGGACGCTTATGTTTGCTATCGGTGAGCTTTTGTCCATCACTGTAGTATGAGACTGTCGGTGAACTTTTTGCCGGTGAGCTTATGTCCAACACCCACATTACGCATAGATATCTCTTGTTTTTAACTAACACAAAGATTCTTAGGTTTTAATTTTTTATTTATTTATATTTTTGTGAGAAGACAGCTTTAGAAGTAAAATTAGAAGTAGAAATTTAGGGAGACATTACAGGTATTCAACATTTGTGAAATTACAGAACTTATAATAACAAGAGCTAAACGTTTCCCGAAAATCTGCTAAACGTTTGGTAAAGGAAGTAACAGGATCTGATATCAGTGACTCTAAGTGTTTGTTAAAACCATTTTATAATAAAACAGCTACCTCTGCGGAAGCTAAAAGCAAACCAAAAGGTAAAAGGGAACTTTATCTGATCCCTTTATATCGGTTTGAATGTAACACAACGAAATGATAGTACTTCAGAGGGTATTGAAATGTCAATGGTCTCATAGGCTCCAGTAATACTTGCAGGAGTTCCGGCCTATCCTACAGGGATGTGCTAATCAAAGCACTAAAAATTAGAGATTTTTGAGAAATGTTGGTAGTGTATACCTCCAGAGCAATAACTTATATAGAGAGAAAAGGGAAAGTAGAAAAAATTTTCTAATTTTTTTAAAATGTACTTTTAATCGGAGGGGGGTTGTAAGAGAAGTAACACAGATAAAAATTTAAATACTTTTTGTTGCTTCAAACTAAAAGAAGAAAACTTCCCTACTATATTAATTGTTGTATACAACAATCAGGACCGGACTTCAGCGGATTGGACCGATTGTTCCCAGTTGGGTCCCGCGCTAGAGTGTAATCTACTATTCAGTGCCGTCTTAGCAGCATAATGTTCCCCTGTGGAAACCAGTGTGGCTCCTATGACTAAATTCTGCAAATAATACATGCAATTAATACATTCTGCTCGCGGGTCCCTCTGCCAAGTGATCATCATACTGTTAGATGGCTCTGTTACTCTTGGCTTGTGAAATACAATAACATATTGTAATACATGTAGATCCATGAACATAAACAAGGGAGCGTATAGCCTGGCTGTTGGCCTCTATCTAGAATTTCAGGGAGTGAATAGTTTGTATTAACAAACAAGTAATATTTTCTAAAGTTAATTCTGGAGTAGTTTCTTTATTTCTTTACGTTTCCAACTTCCGATGAAAAATAGGCCTATTAAGAGATATGACACCTCAATGAATACCAGGATGATATAGTCTTAATTAGATTTCTTTACTTGTTTTTCTAGAACCGGGAGTCCCACAATAGTGTTCCCATTCGTGCCTGCATCTTCTAAGTCCATTAGATTACTTTTTCCCCTTACCTTGAAGCAAGAAAACTTTAATTTTTTAACTTTGTGACTTCCCTCAGGAGCAACCAATACTTTTAATTATGTATTTGAAAGGATATTGTCCTGCTAAAATACATTAAATATGAATATTTCTTAATTTAGGCCAAGTTTAAGAGTATTAAAACTGAAAATTTGAAAGTATGCGTTGATTATAGCCTGTATTTTGTTAAAACAACACCAAAGAAAATTAGAAGTTAATGAAAGCTCAATAAAGATGTTTATGAATGAAATTTACGTCATAACATCAGTTTGAGTCCAGCAAGGGTACCTTTTTTGCGTTGGCCTTTTCATGGGAATGCACTTCTCAAATATGTCATAAATTACTTTATAGAATTCTTCTACTGCTTTATTTGGATCCGTATATTCGTTTAGATATTGCCAATCTATTCTCGCTAACTCATTATAGAGATTATCATAATTTTCTTTTTTAAAATTGAAACCAAATATGTTTCTTTTGTTTTTTATTCTAGATGATTTAACATGCGGAAAGCTTATACAAATAGATGGGTCTTAATTATCTTCTTTAATTAATGGGTGTGGTTCTCTTATTACTGTTACATTGGAAAGATTACTTATTACTAAATCTAATGTTCTCCCTAAGCTATTTGTAACATTATTGAGTGATTCCATGTCATGATATAACATAAAATGATAGAGACCTCAGAGGGATTTACTCGTTGACTGCAGAAAATCAAAGTTTGTTCCAGTTATTTCAGGCAAATTCATATCACCTACAAGGAGAATAGTGCTACCTATCGTACAATTACTTTCGATAAAATGATAGATGTGAGTTTGGTTCAAAATACACAACACAGATATAAAGCGGTTTGTAATTAACCATAGTTTTCACTAGAATGCCTTCTGGGTTCTGGTCAGTAACAGTCACTTGACTCACTTCCAGGTTCTGTATTGCCAGCAACACCCCACCCCCCTTGCTTTACCACTTGTATTATAGTCCCTATCTTTACGATACACTAGGTATCTGTTATCGAAATACTCTGAATCAAAATAATCACAAGACAACCAGGTCTCTGTTATTGCTACGATATCATAATTGTTCAATGAAATGTTGCTGGAAAACTCACATGCTTTGTTCCTAAATTATCTCGCATTCATATAATACATTAGAAAATTATCATTTTTTGCGTTATCTACAACTCACTTGCTGTCATTATTACATAACACATCATTGCACTCACTTTGAGAAGTCTTACCTTGTAGAAGGTCATTCTCCCTTGTTTGTCAAGGGATGCTTCTTCCTCCAGGGCGTGGTTGACTTCTGCCCCTTCGAGCTGCATTCATTGTTTGTCTCAAAGCTGGAAACTCTTCATCACTCACCCCCACAGGCTCTGCAGGTGATCACACACTACAAGAAGCACCTGCAACTGCTGAATTTTTTGAAGCGTCTCCATTGTTCACACTCACTGAACACACACCAACTGTATCACTTAGATTTTTGTCATCTGTGTTTCGTAGGTCCTCGATAGTATAAGATTTCCCATCAATATACAACTTATCGAATTGCATTCTCACCCTTTGTCCGCGTGCCTTGGCTTGAACCCGGTATTCATTGAATTCTCTTCTAATGGCTCTAATACTATAGGAAAAATCCTGACTTATACGCACAGGTGTCCCCTTGGCACGATATGCATTTTTCAGTATGGCCTCTTTCCTTTTGTAGTATGCAAATTTAACAATGATCGGTCTATTTTTGCCCTTACTCATTCTGTGAGCTCGGTCTATATCAAGCGGGTTCAGTTCAATTTGGAGTCTGTTTTTAATAAAAGTCAAACAACATCAAAATCGAGTTGTAACCAGGGGTAAAAATTGATCTGAAAAGGTTGAGGAACGCATGACGTCATGTCATCCCTTGTGCCTATCTTTGTCCACTATATTTTTTAGGAAGTGGAGGGACGCCACAGATATTTTTAGAAGTGGGAGATGACGTCCCCCGTGTTTTCCTTCACTTTTAACTCTGGTTGTAACAAACGACAAGCCATCGTTTCAAGGTACGGTAGCTTTCGAAAAAGGACTTTAATGAAAGGAGTTTTTTTTTTTTTTTTTTTTTTTTTTTTTTAATGTTGAGTTGTTATCTTTCTTTTTTTAATAGCCCATTGACTTATATGAGGAAGTATTTTTCTTTTAAATAGACGAGATTTTACTCATTCAATTTTAATAATTTCTTCTTCTGGCCTATTTAAGGGTTCCTTGCTTTAAAAATATTCAATGTTATATTGTTTTAGTTTTTATTTATATATATTAAAATTACATAATACAGTTGTTAAATTTCGCATAGAATACATTTAAAGGTCTCAAGAAGAAGTAGTCAGTAAAATTAACTGGCTTAAATTCTTTGTTTCCTCATATAAATTAATGGGCTGAATAACCATTATGATGCAAGTTATCAACATTCTTAAGAGCTACTCTTGTTTATTGGGATTTAAAGAAGCTATAATTAAATAATACATAATTATTTCGCTCGACTTTTCTATGAACGCACAGCTTCATTAGTTGTTAGTAAATAAATTTCCTACTTCGCAAGGTCAAGTAGTTTCCTTATTCTATGATCTCGCACACACACACACACACATACAAAAAGCTTGGGTCATGTAAGTTGTTACTAAAACAACAAAAACAAATACCTGCCTCAAATATCATCCTCTCATAATAGCCATGAAAAAGTCGGTTCTCTATCGAAAGGTGTTTGAAGTCCTCTGGACAATAAAATGACAGCTCAGACCTCAAGAATGTGATTTTTCATTTTGTAAAGTTGTTTAATTCTTCCTTTACAATTCTGCACATGGAATGAATTTCCTATTTTTTGACTCTAAAGCAAATTAGTCCAAGTGAGTGTGAAGTGAGCGCGGGCTCGCACTCAACTGAGCTCGCACTCCCTCGGGCTCGCGCTCATCTCTCTGGACTGGGCTCGCACTCACTCGCGCTCGCGCTCACCAGTCTCAACTGGACTCGCGATCACTAGCGCTCGCGATCACTTCTCCCAACTGGGCTCGCGCTCACTCGTGCTCGCACTCACTAATCTTATCTGGGCTCGCACTCACTCGGGCTCGCGCTCATCTCTCTCGACTGAGCTCGCACTCACTCGGGCTCGCGATCACTTCTCCCAACTGGGCTCGCACTCACTCGCGCTCGCGATCACTTCTCCCAACTGGGCTCGCGCTTACTCGGGCTCGCGATCACTTCTGTTAACTGAGCTCGCGCTCACTCGGGTTCGCACTCACTTCTCTCGATTGGGTTCGCGCTCACTGGGGCTCGCGCTCACTTATTTCATTGGGGCTCGGGCTCACTCGGGCTCGCGCTCAATTATAAAACGATCAAATTTCAACTGTCATGCAAAGAAAAAGAATAAAAATAGGCATTAATTTCAGTATCAATTTTGCCAACATTACAATGGTGCAAATAAATTTAATGTCATCTTTTACTTTAGAGATTAGATTGATCAGATAAAATCACATAAAATGCTGTAATGGATCAAACAGGTCCATTACAACATTATAGACCTGGAATAAAAATGTATACTAGCGTAATGTGAAAACACCAATGATTATTGCATCAACATTTAAAAACAAAGAAGAAAAAACTTTATAATAATATTTTTGGCGCTTAGTTGCAATACGATTTACACTTCACTCACTTTTGCAAACACTTTTAAAACTAGAAAAAGGTTCACTAATCATTGTGTGGGTACGCGGTTTTCATTTTGACGCGACGATATTTAGAAGCACGAAGCGAGACACAGGATAGATAGCGATGACAGCATTGGGAGAGAATTCTCTACTGAACATAGATTTGTATTTGAAACAGACGAGCTTCCAAGAAAATAGAGGCTCCCCTTGGGTTGAAGTTCTCCATAAACGTCTTGCAATAAAAAGAAAATAAAATTTTTCGAGTAATTTGTCCTATAACAAATCTGTGTTCTTATATATTAACTGTGGCGCTTAATTTCATTTAAAAAACACTGTTTTTTGTGTTTCTCGCTATGTACCTCTTCTTTAATACCTTAATAACAACAAACAATATGGTTTTGCCAGTAGACCATTTGATAGTCAAAAGATTATTAAACGAATTAATATTTGCTTTCGCAGGTACTGTAGCTTTACTGGAATACCGCTTTTTGTGAAATTCCTAAAGTAAAGTAGTGCTGGGTTTGGTCCAAGGAAAGATTAGCAACCGTTTGAAGCCACGAATATTCCAATTATATTTGTTATAATTTATGGCTCTCAGTAGGTTTTCCATGTTAGCATATATCTCCTTCCAGTGCACTGCATAACCGATTGGTTTGATGGCATTGTTCACTAACACAGTTTTCAGACTTAGTTTTGATGCGTCTATGTATGAACAGCCGCCATTGATCAGGACTATGTTTTATGTTAAGTTTACTCATACTGTGTCACCTTCCACTGACAAATACTCTTTCAGGGGCTTCTGACTTATCCGATACATAAACACTTTAACATCTTCAGAAAGAGCTCTCCACTGCTTGAGTTTGAATGCCAGTAGTTCTGCGCCACTTTTTAACAACTGCAGGTCCCTTACAAGGTCATTTAATTCATGTTGAGTGATCAAATGGCGAGTAGATGATGATATGGTGGTTGTGGAGTCAGAATCAGTGGATGGCGAGAAATCTGCAACAGGATTTGACATACCTGGGTCGACTTTGTCCGCTTCTTGCTCTTCGTCGGATAAAACACTGGAGTAAGATACGGGAGGTTGTGGAACCTTTAGTTCTTCAGAATGTGTCACAGGACGAATAGCTGAAGGGATATTGGGATAAGTAATGGTCCTCTTTTTCTTTTTAGATAGATCTTTAATTGGAGGAACCATATAAAAATAACAGTTTGAAGTATGATCTGTCGGCTCTTTCTATATCATTGGAACTGCAAACGGCATGCCTTTTTATCATATAGCCAGTCCCGCAAGTTTGTAGAACAAGTATTACAACATATATGTGGTGCCCACTTCTTGTCCATTTCTCCCACTTTACACCCAGAGTACAAGTGATAACTTTAACCCAGTATCTCACCACGACCACATTCGGGAATTCTACTACGAACATACAATTTGTGGTAAACGTTTTTCATAGTTGGCGTGAAATTTCTCTTTTGATTAGCAAATGTCACTTCGTTAAAAACATAACAATTTGTTCTGCGCCGTTAACACATTTACGAGAGCGACATGTTTCTGCTCAGTAGAGTCATACGACGATAAAAATAATAATAATAACATCACACACACACAATATTTCACCACGACTATGTCTGAGATCGCAAATTGTAACTACAAAACAACCTTACACAACACGTTTTCTCTGTCAAACTCTTCAATACAAACTAAACCGTGGTGTAGTTGATGTTTCTTTATCAACGATGAAGTGCAAACAATAAAGATAGCAATAAAGCTAACCGTCAAACAATGGAAGTTTATTGAAATAAACAGACAGACCATGTTGCCACGAACTCTTAATTTGCGCGCAGGAGCACATCTAGTGATAACGTATTTCTTTGAAACCCGAACCTATCTTCAAAAACTAATTTCATATTCGTTTTCAGCACCCTAAAATTACTAAGTATTGGTTACTTTTATCTCCGAAACATTTTCACTGTTTGTGCACTGTTTGTGGGCCAATGTCATGCTAACTGTTGAGCACATGCTACTTGTAAACAAAATAGAAACGAAAGAACTAATAGCAAAATGTTTCCTACTTGCCTTAGTATTAGCCCAAAGAAATTTTGTGAATGCAATGTTTGATATTCTCTTCAATCATACAATTTTATGTTCAAAATACATGAAATACTTCACTTTATGGCCTTCAGAAACTTAAAAAAAAAAAAAAGACTGTAATGTATTTATGAATTTCTTTATTGTCTTAAGTATACATAGATGTAATTTGAAGATAACAAAATAACTTGATTTATTGTAACCTTTTATTTTTATATAAAGCTTTGTTACGTTAAAATTCAGGATTTTAGATATCCAATCTCAAGGTATCCAATAGGAAATCTGAATTGTTAATGTTCACAATGAGAGCGTATCATACATTAAAATAAATAAATACCTACTATATTCTCATTTAATCCAAATTGTCCAGTTTTCTTGAATATTCAATACTTTTAACTACATATTTTCAGCTTAGTATTTTAGAGTATAAAGGCAGACAGAAAAGTGTAATATAATTTACTTATGTCCATAGCAGGGATATATCTTTGAAATTTATTCAGGGAAAAAAAAAAAAAAACTTAATTGATGAGATGCGTAGACACTCACTTCTCGGATTTCTTGTAGTTATCGCAAGCTTGTGATCCTTCATTGACTGCGTATTCAGCTAGTTGCCCTGATAGTACTAGCTTCGTTGCGGTTTCAATATCTCTGTGTGTGATTGTCTTCCGCCCCTCTTTCTTCATGAGTTCAGACGCTTCTTTAGCGATGAGTTCAAATAGGTCACACACAAAGCTGTCCATGACGCCTACAGCATTCTTGGAAATTTCCATCTGAGGATGCAGTAATCTGAGAAGTCTGTGTATATAGGCGCCAAAGTTGTACATTTTAGATCCTTTCCCTGTACTTCCAGGTTTCCTGTTCATATTTGGCATGATTCTTTCTTTGTACGGGAGTCACAGGTCTTTAAGGTTAATGGACAAAATAAACCTAAAATATAAAATAATAATTTTTACTATAGTGTTTCCAAATTTAAAAGTATATTTTGATAGCATGTCATAGACGCATGTAATGCATTAAAATAAAGATATTCAAAAATGAACTTAAAAGTTTAGCTTCAGATACCTTCAGTTCAAATTCAGTTCAGTGGCCATATTTGAATACATTTATTAAGAGCATGATAATCATAGTTATTTAGAGGCATTACTTCGTACCGTAAACTATAATATTGACTGCTTTGACCCAGAGCATGCGACACTCAAGAAGTTGTCGAAGTCACGAGTCTTTTACTTCCTAATACAGCCCTTGTGCCTTCGTTACCTATATCGAGAGAAGGGGGGGGGGAACTTTACCTTATTTTTACTAGGTAATATTTTGATAAAATCCATTTTACTTAATTTATCTGGGTTAGACGTGGCTTGTGTTCTTTTAAAGTTTGTTCTTTTTTTTTTCTTTCTTCACTTTGTATGTGTAGGATGGCCACGAAATCCATTACCCCTATTATCTGAAACAAATTGAACAAATATTCTTTGGAGTAGTTGTTACTGGTAATGTAATGTGCAATGATTGTCAATGGCAATGATATTTTCATGTGATACTTGCTAAACCTGCGCTCTCTACATAGCGCATTATTCACATACAAACATGAATCTCCTTGTCATTCCTCACATCATCTGTACATGACCCAAGTGAAAAACATCTTGATAAAAAACGGTAAGGGGTACCATAAAGAGGAGATTTTTTTCGATTATTTATTCAATATCTCGCACTGTTTGCAAGATTTGAGCCTACTTCCAGTTGGAGTTTCTAATTCATGTATCAGTCTTTCTTTCTTCTTACATATATTATGTAATAAGCAAATACATTACATACAAAATTAATTATAATGTCAATGGTGTTCATTAGGCAAAACACTCCAAACAATAAAGATTCATCTTAGACTGTAAAAATGGTTATCCTTCGCTTTTCATTTATCGTTTGGCCATGAAACAAACGCCGGAGAGATATACTAATCCCGTATACAAATGTGTAGTGTTGGAATGTATAACTCGTAGGATATAATGTTTTACTTCTTTTTAGAATTTCAACACTCCCTGTGTACTAGTAAAAATAAAGAAATAACGGCCGTTTTAAAAATATTCAATTAGAACTGAACTATGTACATAAAATTTGCAATCGATCAGTGAAAACGGCATCTTTCTAGAGCCTATGGTTTCCGAGAACTCACTGTCGAAAGGATTGGCCACAAACATAAAAACCTAGCATTTTAATATAGCGATCCAAGGAATCAGGTTTCTGCAAGATAGGGCACCTGCCTATTATGCCATTAGAGTACACGAATATCTCCATGAGGTGTTTCCTGGACGCTGGATTGGTCGTCAGTCATTTATGCTGCCAGCACCACTTGCCTGGCAACCATGAAACTCAAATCTCACCACATATGGCAGTGTACTGTGGAGATTCATTAAAAAAAAAGTAATTTGGCAAAACAACGTTATGGTACGAGTGACGAACTGAAAGATGCTGTGAGACACTTTCACTCATGTTGCGCCAGCATTGCTTCTAAAAATGTCTTACAGAATCTTGCTGCGTATTAACCCTTATCATGAGAGTGACGGTTCACAAACTGGTCGCTTGGATCAGTAATGGTTTATATCACATGAGAATATTACAAACTCTATTGTAGGGCCTACATTCAGGCGCGCACCCAAATTTTTTGTTGGGAGGGGACCAAACTCTGAGGGTGGGGCCCAATACTACGAGCCATTACGTCTATGTAGTATTAGACAACAAGTAATTGCAAAGTACTTTTCGAGAAAAAAAAAGCCCCGCCAAGTGAACTTTGTGGTGGACAAACGCCGTGTGCATGAGTTTTCTCGGGGTTCTCCCGTTTCCTCCCACTTTCTTCATTCCACCATTTCATTCATTACTCATCATCACCGTCTCCTTTAGCCTAACCGGCATAACCGTGGGATATAAAACTCAAAGATTTCATTTCATTTTTTTTTTCAGGAAAAAAAGATAGAAATGATTTTTTTTTTTATGAGAAAAAGAGTATAGATGAAGTGTAAGATCAAATTTTCATGCTATATCAATTATTTTCCTGTTAAACAAGGATTTTCTCATAGAAATGATTTTTTTTTTATGAGAAAAAGAGTATAGATGAAGTGTAAGATCAAATTTTCATGCTATATCAATTATTTTCCTGTTAAACAAGGATAGCTTTGCTAAAGTCTCGTTGTAAACAAACATATATATCTTACTCACGGCTGTCTCACGGTTAAACTCTTTAAGCTAAAACAAACGGGTGATTAATGGAAGTAAATGATTGTGAAAATATTTTTTGTACTCTCTCATCGGGAATCGAAGCCGGGATCACTTGCAACTAAAGCACATAACGCTACCCGCTAGACCAGAAGGGAGAACTGTGATTGTTGTGATTTGAAGCGGAAAAGGAAACGAGAGAAAAAATACCATACAAAATAATTCGCCTCAATACTGGAAAAGGTATGTACAAAGAATTGATAACCTGTAGAGAAGAAAAAACTACATTGGAAACGAATTAATGTTAATGTGTTTTAAAATATTTTTTAATGTTTAAAGATTTTTTTCTATTTAAGACAATTAGCCTATGGTAACAGCCATCTGATGTGCACTTCGAGAGGTGATGCGTCATATCAAAAGAAGACAAGAAGTTTTCTTGCATGGTCTGTTCATGTGCACGTCTTTCTGTTCCGTTTCAGTTGTCATGATCGGAGTTTTGATCCCAAATTAACACCTGTGTCACTCGTACGCGACGCGGAATTCGACAACGTGCAAGAGGACTTTTTTCTTCTTTTGTTGTCACCAATCACCTCCCGAAGTATGTGCACATCTTTCTGTTCCGTTCCAATTGTCAGGATTCGATTTTCGATTCCAAGTTGGCACCCCTGTCGCTCTTACACGACGCGAAATTTGACAATATGCAAGAGGACTTTTTTCCTTCTTTTGATGTGACGAATCACCTCCCGGAGTTTGTGCACATATTTCAGGTTCACCCTGTATATTTCGATTTTTTTTTTTTTTTTTTTTTCATATGCGACATAAAGAGAGAGTATGTACACAACTGCTCCGACACAAATTTCATTGGATTCAATTTATCCTTTTTCTCTTGTTGAAAAAAATTATGAACACGCAAGAAATTTCTCGTAAAAACAGTATCTCTGCAAACACTGCCATATGTCTGACGTTACTAATAACAACGGAATTAATTCACAGTCTTGCTTCTGCACAAATCTATCAGATGCATAATACAATTATTCTGTCCTGTAGTACCGTCTGCGACAAATGAAAATTGCATTCTTTTTTTTATAATCGTATATATAAAAAATGAATGTTTGTGTGTTTCTTTGTCCAATGTACAAATCCGTATCATTGATTTGGCATACTTCAAAGTAATTTTATCGAAGAGACCGCAGGCTATATAGAACTTTTTTTGGTTCTAAGTGGTGGTTTGAAATTTATGTAGAAAAAAAACTTTTAAAAATAAAAAAGTATTAGGAAGATGAAATTCGGTATGTAAACCCATTTTTTAAAACAAGTTGACATACACACATGACTTATAATCTGTTAAAAAAAAAATGGGAGTAAGATACCAATAGGGAAGGGAGTAACCTGTTAAAATAATGTAAATCGGACCGATATTATTTTCGAATCGCAGTTTTCGAAGTCATTGAAATGAACAGTGACACACCCGATATCGTCTAAGCGCAAGTTCAACCTTCACCGACATAAGGGGGGGGGGGGGGGGGAGAGAGAAAATATCCAAAATAATCGAGATTAGTGTCGAACTCTAGATTAGTTTTCGGAGTTGCTATGATGATCGGTGACTTCCCAATAACATGTAAGTCCAAGTTTAGTCAATAATGTGCATGTTAGCTGACTCAGGAATGACAGTGGCGCCGAATGCGTTGCTTGTTATTTATTCTAGTCAGGTCCTTATTTTCTGACGTGAAAGCGGACATTTTATTTGCACCAAGTTAATACTAGTTGATATAATATTTTTTCAGCTATTTTCATACATTTTCACGGGCGTCACTGTTGGTTATCTATTCTATCCAGTTCTTTATTCTCAAATGTTGTGCATGAATATTTTTCTCCTCGCGTGAAGCCAGAACTTTGTAATCTATATATATAAAATATACTTCTTTTGTCAATTGCAATGCATGCAGTACCCTAATGAAATTCTTGGGTTAAGTTCCAACGACCAACTTCGGAACTTAACCCAAGAATTTCATTAAGTAACAATACGGAAGTTGGTCGTCCGTTTCTAGCAAAATTTTAAAAATTTACCGGCAAGAAATGGATAATTTGCCCATTTCCGTGCTTGATAATATGTAAGGAGAGCAGAAATTGTGTTTATTTTTATATATATATATATATAAAGCGGTTATAAACATGGAACTATTTGGCAAGCGGAAGGAACTACTTCGCGTATGGTTACCCCATGGTTGGATTGCGGAAAAGTAACGAAGATTTGTATTCTGAACATGGCTGCAATTACAGAGACGCTCCATTTGGTATCCTTACGCCGAGACGAGAAGTTACTCTCTATTAATTTTAACAAAATGGGTCAAAACTTCCCAGTAGATGTTCAGCTGAAGGGATCCAGAAGTACATAAAAAAATACAAAATTTACAGAAGAAATGAAAGATGTTAGTACTTAGACCTAACATAACCTAACCAAATCTAACCTAAACTAAACTAACTTAAACTAATCTGAACTAACCTAATATTAATAAAATTAAGCGAAATTCTATCATTTTTTTCGAAAATGTAATCTAACAAACTAACCTAACCTAATCGAAACTAACCTGAACTTACTTAAACTAACCTAATGTGAACAGAAACTACCGAAATTGTAACATTTTTTTAGAAAAAAAAATAGCTGGACCCCTTCTGCTAAACGTTGTCTAACTTCCCTAACCCTAAGCTTAGCCCAACCCGACCCGACCTTACCTTACTCTACTTATCCTTACCTTATTCTATCCAATCTGTTCTACTCTATTATACCCTTTTAAAGAGGTCTTAAAAATTCATGATTTTTAAATTTTCATAGTTTTTATTACGTTTTCTTGTAAAAACCAGGCCAACAACAAACTTCGGAGTAAATGCCAAATTCTTAACCTAACTCTTAACAGTTTTTCAACTGACATTTTAAATCACATAGAAAAGGAACAAAAAAAAAAAAAAAAAAAAGGCCTTCGGACAGAATTCACAGACATTTTTAAATTAGTCATTGATAATACAATATTTCCAGTAGAAAATGGAATATGTGTCTTCTGGAATGTTGTTAATATACAAAGAAACTCTGAAAGAAGTTGCGAAAATGAGAAGGAAATTTAAGTATTGATAAAATCAAATTAGAAATATATTTATACTTACTGATGAATATAACCTGAATACGATAATGATTATTCTGCAGGCAATCAGCAAAAAAATTGACTTAAATTGAGTTTTGATATTTGCACTCCTAACGTTGAGAATACAACTTATTTGATGTTGCTAGGCACATGACGCTAACAATGAAGGAAAAATTGCAACGGTATCACATCAGTAACAATACAAAGTATTGTTGTGAAGAAGAAAAGCTGTTATTTAAAATTTTACAGAATTGTTGGCGTTTAACGGAAGCTTGTTTTTAAATTTTTGACCAATCGATTAATCTTATGAAGTCTAACAAGTCATTTTCACCTACTGCTATCTATGATCTATGATACTATCTATGATCTAGTATCTATGATCACTTACTAGTATCTATGATCTATGATACTATCTATTATCTATGATCTTGTATCTATGATCTATGATCACTTACTAGTATCTATGATCTATGATACTATGATCTATGATCTATGATACTAGTAAATAAAAATCGTCATCAGTAATTTTTCGACAAAAACTATTGTGTGTAAACTTAAAAACTGATGCTGCGCGGTAACCCTACCGCGTATTAAAATGAAACTTATTGTGAAGTATACTTTTATCGATCAGTTGTGTTCTTCTTCTTCCTATTCCTCACTTTCCTTCCATCTTTCCTTCTATGCCAGTATAAAGAAGACAATTTCTAGGCAAGATGTATCTAATCCAATCGTCCTTGCTACAAAGGATGCAGGCTAAAACAATCGTCTTCTCTCCTATCCGTTTTAAAACATCTTCGCTTGTTACTCTCCCCGTCCATTTTATCTTTGACATCTTCCTCCAACACCACATTTTGAAGTTCTCTAAATATTTCCTCTCTAACTTCTGTAATGTCCAAGTTTGTGAACCATAAAGTTCAATACTCCATATACCTAGGTATAGCACTTGACCAACATCTTTTGTAATCTAGTATTAAGCCTGCTAATTAAGAATGATCTTTTCTTGTTGGATGCCTCTTTGGCTATGGGAATTCTTGACCTGATTTCTTTGGTGCAGTAAGCGTCTTTCGTCAAAATACTTTCCAAATACTTGAAATTATCAACCTCTTCAAGTTCTCTTTGTTGTAGTTTGAGTTGTAAGGGTGCGTTTCCCTCGGGATATTCTCATCATCGATGATAAAAAAAAGAAGAAGAAGAAGAAAATATTGGAAGGTAAAAGAGGAAACTGAAGATCGAGAAACAGAAAAGGATCATTTCCAGGTCCAAGCCGTTAAAAAAAAAAAAAAAAAAAATACTTATAAATTGGCAACCAAATTAACCCTGAAATTGATTGGCAACCATGATAATTGGGTTGCAGGACTGATAATGCTCACAGGCGTGTTTCTAGACTACCGAAGAGTACTATACAAATTTTGGGGGAGAGGTGTGTTAAATCGTATGGAAGTTATTGGGAAAAAGTTTATTTCGCAAACAGTTGGCAACACTGACTAGGATAATTTAACTTATCTTCTCAGTGCTTGGATGGCCCATCACAATTTGTGTATATATGAAAATAGATGTAGATAAGCTTTCTAACAAAAAAGATTCATTGAAATATATGATGCGGATTTTGAGAAAGGTTTGATTTGAAGTTTACAAAATGGCGGTCTAGATTTTTTCTCAAAAAATGTTAGTTTCAAATGACTTTATAAATTTTCTAACAAATGATTTTATAAATTTGGTTGAACCGGAGTGGAATGACCTTTACTGGTAATAATAATGCTTTCATCAAACTTTTCGTTGTGGCATTAAATGAAATGAAATTTTTAAATTGTACGTCCCACAGTTGTGCGGGTAGGCTGAAGTAAACAATGATGATGAGAAATGAATGAGATGGTGGAATAAAGAATATGGGAGGAAACGGAGAACCCCGAGAAAACCCACGCACACGTTTTTTGTGCACCACAAAGCTTACTTGGCGCGAGCTAGGATCGAACCAAGGACCCCATACACCAGAGGTGAGCCCCCGCGGCCCCAAGACGACAGTATGATTGTGCATAGTAAGTATCGTATGGTGAACGAGATAAGAGTCCATTTATGCTGAACTCTTTAAACTTTAATTTTAGTACAATGATAATGTTGTCCAAAGATGATACATATATTAATCAGAACATCCCACGAGCTGAACAAAGTGAGATATTTGAGGACAAATACTCATGCGCAGTTTTCATGCGCACTAATGTTTATGGCGCCAAACAATTTGTCTTTCGTTTGCCAATAATAATTGACAATTTTATTCTGCTTGAAGGGAGGCATGGTGGCTCAGTGGTTGAGAGCGTACCTCTGGTGCGTGGGGTCACTCGTTCAATCCCCGCTCAAATTAGTTTGTGGTAGAGTCCGTGGGTTTTCTCGGAGTACTCCCACTTCCTCCCACATTCTCATTCCCTTCCATCATCACTCACTTGCTTTAATTATCGTCTCCCTTAGCCTAACGGGCATAATCATGGGATGCCTACTATCCATTATATCTACTGTTATGTATCTTCTTCTAACGATGACACAAATACTACTAACAGTAACGCACACAATCCTAAGAGTTTCAACCATATTTATAGGGGCTTGTTCACCAAGTTTTAAGTCATTCCACGTACAGGTTTATACAAATCCTGAATACTACTTGCTCTTCCGAGCTTTCGACTCTCTATTGGAGTCTTGGTCACGGAGAATATAAAAACAGGAGAAAGAAAAATAAAAAAAGATCAGGGCAAAATAAATAAATGGACTTACCAGGGTAAAGCAGTTCTGAAAACACTTTGTCAAAAGCCAAGGTCACATATCAGAAGATGGAGACGCGATTTACAATATGGCGGAGTTATCAGAGTATGAGAATGCGCAAATTAATTTCGCCGTATTGCAACCCGCGTCCCCATCATTTGACGTGGGATCTTAGGTTTCGACAAAGTGTTTCCAACGGTTCTCTCCTCTGGTAAGTCCGTTCTTTTTTTTTTAATTTTTTTTCCTAATATTCAACAAACTTAAAAAGTTCGTTACTGAATTCTCTATGTCTGTGTGTGTATGTGTCTATTATTTGCAAATTTTTCAATTTTAAGCCTTCTATTTAATAGAGCATCAAAAACTATCTACGGAATTTTTCGCGTCACTCTTCTCGATCCTGAGATATTGGGCAAAAAAGATCCCATTTCGACAGATTTAAGCAGTCGTATCTCGGGAACCGTAATTCATAGAGAGATCATATTAGTGTTGATCAATACCTAAGAGGATGGTGAACATTTCGATACCAAATAGTAACCGGTGGCCACTGGCCAACTGGCGACCGTTCCCCAGATATTGGCCCAAGAAGTTTGGATTTCGAAAGATTTAAGGAGCCATATCTCGGGAACCGTAAACAATAGAGACATGATTTTGCGATTTCTTTTTTTCAATTTTGAGCATGTATCTTCGCAAAACAACATATCGTAGAACGTTTTAACAGAACTCTTAAACAAAACATGTGGAAAAAATTTAGTACTGAAGGAAATTATAAATAGATATATGTATTACAAGAATTCTTTAATGAGTATAATAATAAAGTACATAGAACAATTGGTATAAAGCCCATAGAGATTAATAAAAAAAATAATTAAGTTCGTTCTGGCAATCCTCTTGGAGCATTCTCAGTTGGTTTTATTCTCCATTGCCAGGACTCTAGGGAAAAGTTGAAAATTCGAAAGTGCAAGTAGTATTCAGAAATTGTATAAGCAGAATTGTAATTAGAATTCCTAAGCGTATCATTAGAATGTCTCAACTTTTAAGTCACTCACATGAAATCGAATCACTTGATAAATGCATTTTGCAATTTTTACGCTAAAGATCTAAACTCGAAATAAGACGTCTTGATAAAATGGTTATTGATCTGGAAATGCGGCGATTTCTTCCTGAAAGAACTGAAGATGGAACGATTCTTCTGTACACACTAATAATGTGAGAGTCCTATAATTTGAGAGGCTCGTAGGCCAAGTTTCTTCATTTCTTGATGTAACTTATTCACTTAATTTGGAAACTGTGAAAAATTGATGTGTATATCTGTAAAGGGAATTACCTGGTAAACAAGATCACACTATAATTGGTTAAAACTGTAAAGTCGCACAGGCGCAATCAACAAAGTAAGTATTTCTCTTATCACCTTAAAAATTAGGTTAAACAAGAGGACAAATTTTCGTGGTGACAATGAAAATGAATGTACTGGCTTTTGTGTTTTAGGTTTTGATGCTAACGTTTCTGAAGCTGTAACTCTTTCATTCTCAAAGTTAATTACGCTGACGTTTACGAAGTCCCATCTTCTCCCATTCTAAAGATCGGTCTGCTTCATCCTCAATGCTGATGATACTAACATTTCCGAAGTATTATCTGCTTCAAGTCTCAATGTTAATTATGTTTCCATTCTCCATAGATAATCTATGGGTCTATGAAAAAAATCTATGGATAACGGATAGAGCATTTTCAAAGCTCTGTCTGCTTCCATTTACAAAGCTAATAGTGATAACGTTTCCGAATCTGTGTCTGCTTCCATTCTCAAAGCTAATGATGCTAACGGTCCCGAAGATCTGTCTGTTTCATTCTCAATATTAATGATGCTAGTATTTTCGAAGCTTTAACTGCTTTCACTCTCAAAGCTAATGGTCCTAATGATTCCGAAGCTCTGTTTTCATTTATAAAGTAGATTATGCTAACATTTCCGAAGCTTTGTCTGGTTCCATTCACAAAGTTAATAATGCTAAAGATCCCGAAGATCTGTCTGTTTCGTTCCCAATGCTAATGATTCTAGAGCCTGTCTATTTCAGGTGTCCCCTCGAAAAATATGCGAAACATACTTCGGCCCCACCCCCGCAACCCTCTGACGGAGGAAACTCCCCCTTTGCTTAGGGAAAAGAAGTGAATGACCTCAGCTGTGTTGCCAATTTGTCATTCAGTCGTTTGGTCTTGACAAGTGAAGATCGTAGGCTACTTAGAATGGGTAACAAGACAGAGCAGAGCGAAGTCGGTGAAATAATTCATTGTGGCAACGCTTCCGCATCCAACAATTGAAAGATGTCGGCCGCAGCAACTTGTCCTTCCTGTTTCGAGGGAGATACGGGGAAAACACACATCGACAGCAGCGCCAGAAGGGGCACACTTGAAATAGAAAAGCTCTAGTAAAGGGTTACTCAAAAAGCGCGCCGTATTTAGATCATCTGGCAAATGTTTGTTTTTCGGTTACCAACATTGTTTTGCATTGTTACTCTACCCACAAACATTCCGATTGTTGCCTTCGTCTGAATTTCTCGCATTTCGTCAGTCTGTGTCTAGCCATGGAGCAGTTTACTATAGCAAAACGTGTGCTAATTGTGATTTTAAAAAAATCAACGGAGAGAGTTATGCAGCAACTGTCAAGCGGCTTCTCACGGTTCAAGAGCGAAATGAGGCACCGAATGAATCAACAGTTTCTCAGGCTTATAAAAAAGTTCATTGAAACGGGTTCAACAGTGAACATTAAAAGTCCTGGACTTCGTTGTTGTGGTCGTTCTGAGCAAAACATTGCGGTGGTCCGTTACAGTGTGGCTGTTAGTCCAATGAAATCGACGCCCTCTCCCAAGTTCTTCAGTACAGAGAATTCTCCAGTATGATCTTCATTACCTGAAATCGGAATGTGTGATGAACAGTTTATGAATTTTGTTAGTGTGTTTTCAGAAAATAAAGTTCATAATTTGATGTAACAAAACCGGCGCGCTTTTTGAATAACCCTATATTTCCGAAGCTTTATCTGGTTTCACTCTCAAAGTTAATGGTGTTAATGATTCGGAAGCTGTGTCTGCTTCCATTGTCACAAACTAACGGTGCTAACGTTTCCGAAGCTTTGTAACTGCTTCTGTTTTTCAAAATTGATTGAAAATGGCAGCAAATAGAGCTTCAGAAAAATTAGAAACTGAAATACAGACAAAAAGTTAAGAACGAAGTAGCTATCTTACACAGTTTGTGTTCGTTCCATGGATCAAGTAACTGTGACATGGCTTATTTACAAAATAATAACTTGACGTATTGCTACTATCATAAAGATATCTGCGTTACATGTTATCATTTATGAAACATATGCTAAATTGGCCTTTAATGTCTTTTTTTTAGGTTTCCGACAGTGTTTCCAATGCTGGAGTGATTGTCGTGGGAGCCACCAACAGATTAGACTTGTTAGATAGTGCTCTGCTGCGACCAGGACGGTTTGACAAGTTAGTGTATGTCCCTCCGCCAGATGCTGCTGCAAGACATGATATCTTGAAAGTACTTACAGCCAAAATGCCTGTGGAGGGAGTAAACTTCATGCAGCTTGCCGAACGTACTGAATTTTTTACTGGTGCAGATCTCCAGAATCTTTGCAGGGAAGTAAGTATAGTCAATCAGTTCTCTTTAGATCACTTAAAAAAAAAAAAAAAAAAAAAAAAAAAGTTATGTATTTGATTCTTCTATATTCAAAGCGAGAAATAGTCATTTTATTTTACAGATCATATAACTTAATAGTTTTTCAACTTACAAAAATTATTAAATGAAATCTATGACAGGTAATAAGTATAACAAACTAACCAACTGCCTTAGCCTAAAGGATATAAACGTGAAATATTAAACTGAAAATTTCATTGTCATGTTGAACTTTTATTTCGTAATACCTTCAGGATATGAACTTTTGAAACTTAACGGAACATAATTTTGCTCTCTGTTTTTCATTCTGCAGCATCATATTTAATATTCCGAATTTCGATTTAACAATTATTTTTTATTGAGATAAATTATATATAAGGATGTTATAAAATATTCTTACGCTGAATATAGCATTATACAGGGTGTTTCAAAAATGTAGCATTTATTACAAATAACTTACAATTATAAATAATGCATCAAATGAAAGAGCAACTCAAACAAGTTTTGTATGCGCACGCATGCGCATGCACTGTTTCCTCTGTCTGCCGTTAGAAAGCGCTAGTGCCAAAGATGGCGATTACTGAGCAGAAAGTTTTTGTTTTTTTTGTGTGTGTGTGTGTTTTACATTTTGCAAAGACTGAATCTGTAGTTCAAGTACAACGTGCTTTCCGTATTAAGCACAGTCGCAATCCATCAAGTCATAATAACATGGTATCCGTAGATGATATCATCAGTTTGAAAACTCTGTGCAAAGCAAAGAGTACGGGACGACCAAGAGTGACTGAAGAACGTGTTGAACGAGTGAGAGAGTCTTTCACGCATAACCCCATAAAATCAGCAATTCAGAAGGCTACTCGTAAATTAGAAATTCCAGTGACATCTGTGTGGGAAATTTTAAGGAGATTGAGGAATTTAAGGAAGAGGATTGAAGCAGTTGTTGCAACAATTACTCCAAACACGCTGATCAAGATTTGGGAAGAACTCGCTCATTGACTATATGTGTACCGTGTGATGAATTTGTATTTGTATTTTTGTATTTTAGAAAGATGCATGATGTACACCTCTGATACTTGACAATATTGTATGTTTTTTTTTCTGACAACTGTAATGCTTACATGAGAATTTCTCATGCTTTGTAAGCTAATGAAGCAGGCAAATAAATGAAATGAAATGAAATGGTGCTCACATTGAACACTTGTAGCAACAACTGTTTGAGTTGCTCTTTCATTTGAGGTATTATTTATAATTGTACGTTAAATGTAATATGTACTACTAAGCGTTAAAACCCCCATGCTCATTTTGAAACACCCTGTATAGGAATCTGTTACGGTAAAACAATAATTCGATCTTTATCTTCTGATTGAGCTTATAATCGGTACAACTATTCAGTTAAATCCAACTAGCAAGAGGTTTGTTTTATTCAATTCAGTATGTCACGTCATAATTAGCTTGGCTGTACACTATTTTCCAAGATATACAGGGTACTTTAACTAATATACTATTGGCTTAATATAATCACATATCTAAAATTGATTAATTGATTGTATACTATGTGTGCCGTTACATCCACAAAGAAACATAATCAGATCAATCAGCACCAAGCTTCAAATATCCTTTTGGAAAAACAAAATAGTTTCAACAAACGTATACCTCCAATATAGTATATACGTATTTGCACAAAAGTTCAACCACACGAGCAAAACAAAAGACTAAATAATAATAATAATATTCGACATACCAATCTAGTAAGGGATGTTCATAATTTACAATGTGTTTTACCATCTTATCACAAAGAATGGTTTTAACTTCAAAGTCGTTGGACAGTTGAATAGGTGTGCAAACATTCAAACACGTGTTCCTGTATTGTTCATGATTCATATATTATTTTGACTTGCAATAAAATGAAAATACGTACATTTATGATTTGAAATTCGCATTTGTTGACACTAAAGTCAAGCAGCGTAATTCCATGTATTTAATATTGTGCCTCAATTGGCTCTGGTCATTGGTAAAGGTGTTTATTTCAGTAAATCCAAAAAGTTGCCCAACATACATTTGTTTTTCTTTTTCAATGTCTAAGTTGTGTGAATATTGTAGCTACGTTGTCAGGTAAAATATCTGTTTGAATCTTTAATAAAATAAACTCAATTTGTACACTCAATCTCATTATGAGAAGAATCGATTTGTCAATGAGCCATTCCATGTGAAATCAACCAACTTTTTAGGAAAAAAAAAAAAAAAAAAACTCGTCGTCTCAGAATTGGATGAAACTTTGTGTTCATGTAGGCCCCTATGAGAGATGATCATGCACCAAATTGTAGCCCTGTATCCCCTGCAGTTTCAGAGTACAGGGTGATTAAAAGTGGACAAATTTTATGTTTTTTGTAGAACCTTGTTAGTTTCAACTGGTCATATCTCCCGTAAATATTGAGCTAGAGAGAAAAATAATATACTATTTTGAAGAGGAAAGAATAGGCTACAAGGTATGTCAGAAGCATGTATTTGAAAATCAAATATTTTCCGGGAAATCCCGGGAAAATTTTGGATCAGTCATATCTCAGAAAGTGCCCATTTGATTTCCTTGAAATTGGGTACCAAGGTTGCCCCATATGTCCGCCATAAATGTGTCAAATGTCAACTTGAGCCAAGAATGGGCCAATGAATTTCGTGTGATCATGTCGGGAGAGAGACCTGGGGCACTAATGTGGCAACTTGCCAATTTGTCAGTACAGGTGAAATAAGGTGTAACTAACCTAGCAGTAATGTTTTTCTGGTGCAATCTGTAATTCAGTAATCCTGCGGGGATCTTTGGAACATAGAACATTCCATTATCAATCGTAGTACATTGCTTTGATCTAAATATGTGAACATTCTAGAAGGTTCTAGAACCGTCTGGAACATTCTAAAAGGTTCTAGAACCGTCTGGAACATTCTAGAAGGTTCTAGAACCGTCTGGAACATTCTAGAAGGTTCTAGAACCGTCTGAAACATTCTAGAAGGTTCTAGAACCGTCTGAAACATTCTAGAAGGTTCTAGAACTGTCTGGAACATTCTAAAAGGTTCTAGAACCGTCTAGAACACTCTGAAAAGTTCGTTACCTGTATAAAAAACAGAGGACATTGACACTGCATGCCAGTAAACTCTTAGCTCTAGACTGGACAACAAGACTCTGCAAGTGTCTATATAGTGTTCAAGCATAGCTATTGAGATCACAGTGACTATACAGCAGATTTCCGAGTGTCAGTAGTGGATAGTCCCGTGTTCCAGGTGCAGCATTAGCTGTATCTGTGTGCATTCAAAAGCTGCATTGCTGCTTAGGTGATTCCACTATGTCAGCATTGCCACACCTCTACTGTGCCAATCCATTTGGCAGTCATAGCAGTAAGGTGAGGGTTGGACTTCGTCCGTGCAAGCGTGGATGGTAGAACGGGCTCCACAACTCAAAGCCCAGAGTCTGAGCAAGGTGTGCAACAAGAGCATGAAAAAACTAAGTAATCGCCGTTCCAGAGCAGCTGACGTACGTAACGGAATGTTCCAAAAATCCCCACAGGATTACTGAATTACAGATTGCTCCAGAAAAACAATACTGCTAGGTCAGTTACACCTTACTTCACCAGTACAGACAAATTGGCAAGTTGCCACATTGGCAACCCAGGTATCTCTTCTGACATAGTCACACGAAGATAATTGGCCTATTCTTGGCCCAAGTTGACATTTGACAAACTTATGGCGGACATATGGGGTTATCTTTTTATCCAATTTCAAGGAAATCAAATGGACACTTTCTGAGATATCACTGATACAGAATTTTCCCGGAAAATATTTGATTTTGAAATAAATGATCCTGGCATATCTTTAGCCTATTCTTTCCTTTTCAAAATGGTATATTATTTTTCTCTCTAGCTCAATATTTACAGGAGATATGACCAATTGAAGCTAACAAGGTTCTATAAAAAAACATCACATTTGTCCATTTTTTCATCACTCTGTACACTGAAACTACAGGGGGTACAGAGCTACAATTTGGTGCATGATCATCTCTCATAGGGGCCTACATGTACACCAAGTTTCATTGAAATCTGCCACCATGAGGTTTTGGGCTTGGTTGGTTTCACATGGGATGACCCCAAGTGGAGTCTTTTAGGGGAGTATTTTGTCGGAAAGAAAGAAAGGGCTTTTGTATCTTGGGCTATTTTCAAACCAAATAATATTCTCAATTACTTATGTTTCGATTCAAGTTTCTTTATGTATTCGCTTACCTGGTCTTAAAACATGTTTTCTTCATTCGCAGGCTGCTCTTCATGCTTTGACAACTAAAGGAATGGATGCTAGTATTATACAAGAAGAGGATTTTAACATTGTTCTTCAACATGTTCAGCCGTCCCTATCCGAAACGCAGATCCAGTGGTATTCCAAGTTTCTGAGATGATATAATTTCAATTTTGTACGAATGTGAAACAGTCAAAATGAAGTGTCAGAATGACTTTGTATCATTAAAAGAATTGTTTATTGACGAACTTGTTACAAATTATGGTAGTCACATTCCGACATTTTATCAGTTTATATTCAGTACGATGCTGAAAAAATATACTGTGTCCTTGGCACAAAATGGAGGCAACCCCAAATATTATTTCCTATGCTCTACAATAAGTGGAGAGCCACTCATTTTTGTACCAATCTTATAACGATTTTTTCTTCATCACGCATGACTTATAGTGATAAAGTAACAGAATGAAACTACTTTTGAAAACAAGTTCTTCAGTTCCTGTTTACTAATCATTAAATATAAACCCACTATATATTCGGGATTTAAAGTTATTAAACCTTCCCTACTTTTTGTTTTGTTCTATTAAGATGTGCTCATAACTTAAGATATTTTCTAGATCCGTTGAAAACAGTTACGGCGCTCAGATAATATTGGTACTTTAATGTCTCCTGGCATCATTGAAATATGTGGCTTAAACTCCATCCAAGTCGGACATACGATGTAATTTATTCTGGCTGTGGAAGTCAGAATGGCAAGAGGCGTTTGATAAAGCGTTTCTGACTGTGTGTTTCGTGCGAATATCTCACAGTACCTAGTAGTAGGCGTAGATTACGAAGAGATCAGATCTAAATTAGATTAAACATGACCGGATGATTGACACCCAGAAGGACAGCTAATGTTAGAGGTAGGTTTTGTTGTTGAATATGGCCAGTATTATCATTTTAAGGCTGTGAGATGATCTTAGGGAGGTAAACATTTGATGATAGTGTAGATGTGTTGTAAGTGGTCGAAGACATCACAACATCTGCACTAGCTAAATGAGTATCTTGCGACACACCCTTTTGTATCACAAGCTACACGAAGCTGCTGTAGCAACCTGCGACGCTGGAAATTGATTTCCGTCACGTAACATTATTACTATATTCGCCTAACACGATGTACTATACATAATATTTGGACCCAAGTATAAATGAGTTTCGTTTCTAAAAGCAGTTCTCGATGTTTGTTCATCTGGTGCGCCCAACGGACAGGTTACTGTCCATCCAATATTGTTGCACTCATTTTTGAGGGTCACTAGAAATTATGAATATGCAAGAGTTCGTGTCTTGGGAGCAATCATATTGAGAGACTGTGGAGATGTCAAGATGCAACAGTATATATGGATCTGCATTCCGTTTAATGGACGACATTTCTCCTGATTCGCTTGTTTCAGGAATATCTGAAGCACGAAAATATCACGTCTGAAGCGGCTGTCTTTCTTGCCGAACTTCAATCCTACTCTGCATGTCCAGGTATCCCCTTGGCTACAGGACGACAGTCTTAATTCCCACTACAAGTCATTACAGGTATCCGCAAATAGTACTTGTGTACGAATGGGATGCGTTGCCACAAAATACACAATATGGAGGAACTCGTTGTGTAATTTATATATCGATAAGTGTAGCTTCACTGCATATTAAATGAATTTGTTCCCACAAATCATATAATGTGAATCAGTGGAGAGAGACTATACAGGTTAAGTGTACCACAATCTTCATGTCCAGTGTTACTGTACCATTTTAACTTCTCAGTTGGTCTTAGATCTTTCCCACACATCCGGACATCATAAACACAAATGTTTGATCATTTTCAGAGTATCTTTCTAACATATACATATGTGTGTAATTTGATTTATTTTTACTTTAAAAAAATGTGTTTATTCATTTATTTTATGAATATTTGCAGTCAACATCCAAGACAATTAAACTCTTCGTCTTTTTAATTGAATTTATAAAAGCTATCTACATTAGTATGTTTACATAGAGCAAATTACAGCCCAGAATCGTTTTCTCGCCTTCCAGATTTTATTACAAAATTCAACTATAATACAAATAAGTAGAAATTCTTTAAATGTTTGGATAAAATAGGTTTCTCCCTTGACCTGACGGTCTCGGGAAGGATTCCTCACGAAGCAAGCTACGTGAGGAGAGGTAGGATACTCAATGCTCCACTGCAAACAGAGAGAGAGAGAGAGGTAAAAGTCCCCACAAGGCTCCACTACAAGCCAGAAAGGAAAAAAGGCCTAGGGCTCCACTGCAAGCTAAAGACTTGGGTTGGGTAAAGTTTTTGCAAAGTTCACTGCAAACTGAGGAAGGAGATTTGAACAGCCGAACTTGTCGCTGAAATTCTCTCGGTTATATATTTGTAGATGCTCCAGATGAGGCAATGGCACTATTATTCCAACGTCGTCACATGATCAGTGGTATCGCTGGTGACTCTGCCATCTGCAGCGATAGTAATCCGTAGTAAGACGCACATGGTTGATGTTTGTCAATATAAGCACATGTTGGTTGTTTGTAAAAGGATAATATAACAATACTATCATTGTGTAGCCAGCAGGTTTGTGTAGGAGGGGCCCGTCTTTTTTGAGGGGGGGGGCCAACTACAATGTACAAAGCGAAAAAAATGTGTTGCTGTTAGTGTTTTTAAGGCCTGAAAGGAAGGAAAATTTTGGTTTCCTTCTGAAAAACTAAAAACACTATTTTAGCTTCTTCTTCTTCTTCTTCTTCTTCTTATTATTATTATTATTATTATTATTATTATTATTATTATTATTATTATTATTATTATTATTATCCATAAATTATATTCAAGATAGTTTTTATTATGCTTAATCAAGAACTACTACCCCGGATCAAACGCTATACTTTTGTGCATAACTATAAAGGTAACCAAGAAAGTTCTGTCCATTTTCGTGGAGGTCTGTGTTTAATTGGACCTCACACCGTGAGTTGAATGCGAGTGGAGATACGGCGAACGTCAGTTGTTGGTGTGGGTATATCCAACATACTACCTGGTTGTGGCAATTCAGATACACCGTGAACTTGCGTAAGGACAGAGGGAACATGGGACATCCACACAGAGACATAAGAGCATGTATGCTGAACGAGTTCAAATGGAGGTCAAACTCCGCTGTAGCGGGACAGAAGATATGCCAGGCCTTTGGTGAGGGGGTCGTGACGACGCGGACAGTGCAGCGATGGTTTAACGAGTTTAAGGACGATGACGGAACACCCGAAAACACCACGTGCCAGAAGACCAACACATGTACAAAGAGGAACTGGGACTACAATTCAGTGTGTAGAGAAACCATTCGGCAGCCCATCCATCAACTTGTGAAGCACTACAAGTTGGGTCGATGGATCCCACATGTTTTGACTCCGGGCCAGAAGGCAACGCGGCAGTCGCCTGTGTTTATTTACTGTTTCGGAGCCATTTCTGGACAGGGCATTGACATGTGATAAAAAGTGGGTCATATACGAAGCTTCACGGCACCGTCGTCATTAACATCCCATGAACCGATTTCAAAACAGCCGAAACAAGCACTGTTCCAGAAGAAGGTCCTTCTGTGTGTTCAGTGCATCGTGCATCGGGAACTGCTACCAGCTGGTCAGAGTATCAATGCAACTGTGTAGTGTCAGCAGTTGAGCTGTGCTCAAGAAAAAACTCAAAACTCTGGAGCCATCACTTCTGAATTGCAAATGGGTCCTCGTTTACGGGACAAAGCTAAGTCCCACGTGGCTAGGATGACTCAGGACACCATTCTCCGCCTTGAATGGGAAACAATATTGCAACCACTATATTTCCCGGGTGTTACACCGTCCGATTATCACCTGTTCCATTCTTTGGATAATCACCTTAGAAGACGCAAGTTCAAATCCCTAGTAAAAGTCCAAAATACACCTGATACCTTCTTCGTTTCATGACCCACCAAGTTCTACCGCGATTGATTCCATGGCCTTCCAGATCGTTTTCAGAAGGTCGTCGATGCTGATGGGGACTATTTTTGATCTACCAGGTTAGGTGACATATCGATGTTCGAAGGTCGTGGGTGAAAAAGCAACAAAACTTTTCTTGGGTACCTTTATATTTAAATTTAAGACCTTGTATACAGGACCTATCTACACAACATTGATTTTCTTTGAAATTTCACTTAATTTGTTTACGATTTCCTGACAAAAATATTTATTCGTGACTGGAAAAAAAAAACAATTATTTTATTACACTGAGTAGAAATAAGAGAGAGCGAATGAAATCCAAATTGAATAAAAACATTATTTCTCACCAAATTTTCCATCCTCTATGTCTTTTAAAACACTTGTTAAAGCATATAAAAATATACTGTACTTACAAATCAGTTTAATACCTTTGTTTTATGGCTGTATTTGTAGTACCTTGCTAAAACGTTTGTCTTCAAACTGTCACATATAAATCGCAATAAATTGTGTAAACTGCTGTCACAAAAAGTATTCTATTTTTCGATCGGTATAAGGAAGAAATACTATACTATTTTTCGATCGGTATGGAAAAACATTTCTCCATACTAATGTACCGTAACTTGCTAATTGTCAATAAACTTTGTTACTTTTAAATGAATGAAGCAAGATAATTTTACTATAATGTTTTGAAAGCTAGTAATTTGGGGGGCCAGGAAACCATTTGGGGGGCCTGGCCCAGTGTTGGGTAAGTTACTTGTAACAATGTAACGCGTTACAAGTTACTTTACTTTCCCTTAAAATGTAACGCGTTACTTGCGTCAAAAAAGTCACTTACTTTACTTCGAAAGTAACGCGTTACTAACGCGTTACTTTTAGGTCCGAAACTTTGAATATGTGAAAAAATCTTTTTACTTCAGTTTTATATACTACTATTACTACCGCTATTATTATTATTATTATTATTATTATTATTATTATTATTATTATTATTATTATTATTATTATTATTATTATTATTATTGCTGCATTTGAATGGAAATGATAAGAAACGCAGGTGGTTTCAACAAAATTATTATAACAACACTGTGTATAGACATGAAAGATAGGCGGTTTATATATGAATACTAAAAAGTAGTTGATTACCAACCTCGGTAGTCGTGAAGTCTAGGAGTCAAGGACATTGTTCACGAGCTTCTGAATTTGGGTTGGGGGTCTAGGTTGAGTATTGGGACTCGAGCCAAACATTGTTAAAAGTTATAGGGCACTGGCCAAATATCTTCAAAACTGCTCGGCCCGAGTTTTGAATTATCAACGACTCGAGCATATCGGCTCACAGCTCATTCACTATCGACCCAAACCAAGAAGTGAGCTGAGCCAACAGCTCACCCAACCGAGTCGGCTAGAGCCCTTCGCTCAGTTGAGTCGAACCGAGCAGATGGCTCATCCCAACCAAGCCAGCTCGAGCCGATGGTTCATCCCAAGCGAGCCGGCTCGAGCCATCGGCTCAGTTAAGCCGAGCCAAGCTAAGCTTGTTATAAAAAAAAACTCTTGTAGTCTCGCTATCGAGACGAGACGAGATGCGAGCAGTGTCCCCTCTCGTGAGCAACACTAAAAGTATTCCATATTACTGCTTAGCTTACATTTCTTTTAGCTTTCGCTTTCCAGTGTGATCACGCCATGATTTCAAAACGAGTTAAAACGAGCGAGTCATTTATCGGTCTCGAAACTCGATGCCAAAAACAGTGAATCGTCTCGGAACTCGATTCGAGAATATTACTTTTGACTCGACTCGAAACTCGACTTGGATTCGAGTCGAGTTTTAGCTTGACTCGTGGCCATCCCTATGCGTTAGAAAAAATGGTTGCTTATTATTATTCTGCTAAACTAATTATATAATAATAACAATGTTGTTATGTAAAATCAAAAATACAGAATATAGAGAAAAATTACACTACAACTGACAAAATGAGAACACATGAACTGGGAGTGAATCAAAATTTGCCAATAACTCTAAAATCGATACATGCTTTTTAATGCTAGTTGTTCCAAACTCTATAATCAACTGGATTTTAGGATATGCAAACTGATCTAAAAGAACTAATATTACATACTATCAACATTACATCAATAAAGTAGGCCTGCTCATCAGAACACAGTTTATTCATATTAACTCCTTACTGAATGTCGTTAATTATGGCACCCTAGTTGTTGATAAATATTTCCCACCGGGGCACCACTTTACTTTTAAATTCTGTTCACCATCATCTTAAGCTTTTAAGAAAAAGTATTCTTTCAAATGTTCAAACGATAAAATATTTTCGTTCTCCATCTCTATAAAAACAACACCAATCAAAGTAAAATAGACTACCAGTGCCATTGCACTCGTAGTTCACTCACTGAATGTATTGATTTGGAGCTGTCAAAATTTAAGACAAAATATTCCAGGTGCTTGCAATCAGTACACATGATTTCCCTGAGGCTGTCCTCATCTTCCAAAAACAAGTGGCACTATATTTTGTTATGTTAATAAACAAATCAAAATGTATCTATGAATTATTTGCAAGCCTACCAACATGAAGTTCGTAAGGCCAAACGGGAAAATGCACATCGAGATTTCCCATTCCGCCTTCCATTAAGATGAAAAGTGATAACAGGTTTTACATGCAAATTTCATTGCTAGAGGTCATAAGGCAAAACGGGAAAAGGCGAACAGTGCAGGAATTGTTGGTCACTGACATCCTTCATGCTCCATTGTTCCATTCTGAGAAATTCACTTACAGGAAAGAAACATTTGTTTCCGAAAAAATATATATACATATATTGTAGTTACTCATCCGAAGTGTAACGCGAAAAAAGTAACGCAAACTAGGTACGTTACTTAAAAATTTGTAACGCGTTACCGTTACAGTTACTTTGGAAAAAATGTAACGCGTTACTAAGAAACGTTACTTAAAAAGTAACGCGTTACTTGCGTTACGTTATTTCCCAAGACTGGCCTGGCCCCGATTGCCCCCCCCCCTTGGCTACACCCCTGAATACTATATACTACTATATAACATAGCACTGAACACTGAATCGGGCTGTTTTAAATTAAGAGAAAATGATTAAATGTATTTGAGTATAATAAGTTGGAATACAAATGAGACATGAAAGCATTTACTTGTTTGTGAATTTAAGTCACCAAATAGAAAACACTGTTGCACAGAATAAATAAAACAGTGTTACACCAAGAAAGAAAATTATCACAATGTTTAATTTATAAAGATAGAACTTCCTTGCGTTTGCATATGTCAATTTCAGAACTGAAACGTCGCATTGAGGAAGAAGTTGCAATAATTCCCATAAATATACTGCAAAGAGTAATGGATGACCTTAGCAAGAGACTTACTGAGTGAGAGACTTCCAGCGAAATAACGGCTGTCATTTTTGGTTAGTAATATGTTTGGTGCAACACCTTTCTTTATTTTGTGCAACACTGTTTTCTGTTTGATGATATAAATTCACAAGTAAGTAAATGCTTTAATTTTTAGTATGTGTTTCAAATTGTTACACCCAAATAGATTTCATTATTTCCTCGTAATAACGTCTTAAAATACCCCGATTCACTGCCGCACCCTGTATATGAATTTCAATGACTCAACATTTTTTCAAAGTCGTCATAACACTTGGTGCACAGGAGTTAAGTTTAGTACTGTACAGAAGAATTTTCTAGGAGGATATAGTAATCGAAATACTGGTAATCGAATATTATTTCTATATATGTGGAACATACAATTACTATTCTTTGTATTGTAAGTGTTTTCCTCCACTTGAAATGTGTTTTTGTTGCTTGCTTCTTTCTCAGTCACTATGTACTGGCCTTCGCTGACTTCTTTCTCCTATATATGCTATGTCAGTTTTCCGTTCTAATTATTGACTGCCCCCTTTCTATACAAAGGTACTGAAGGTTAGCCGCAGGCGTACATTGAATTCTTCCAGTCACATACATAAAAAATTTATCAAAATAGCTGACAATGGCACATATGCAATGATGAACTGGACTGCTGTGTTTACTTTTAATTTTTAGTTTTTCTATACAGTGAAATCTCCCTTAAACACCTTCATAATACGAATAGATATTTTTATATTGGCAATAAAACTATATATTATTATTATGGGATAGAACGATCGCTTTTATGGACATGGGCAGCTCTCTTTTTTGCCAGCATTGTAGTATTCTCTTTAGAACGGATAGGAATTATCATTTCACACATATTAAGCACAGAAAGTACTTTCTGTATTCTGAAAATTAATCATTACAGAAGATTAAAAATTCCTTCCCTACAAAATGTCTTTGTCATAAGACCTGGTGACCTTGTGTACCACCACACCCAATTGTTACAAGCCAAATATGAATCTATTCTTTTCTCTGTCCACAAAAAAAACTGCTTTCTGATGGGAATCCAGAAAACTTTCAATGAATGAAAAGAATAGCCAGTTTTATGGCAAGAGTTCTATGCGGAATTTTCCTTTCCTGATAAATTCACTTCTTTTTGCCATGGGATTTGTATCTTCCGCTCCAAATTTAAAAATATTGAAAAAAAAAAAAACAATTTGTTTTATGACACTATATTTACATTATACTGTATACTGCATACAATTACCTGCTCCATCTTGGTATATAGTTGATATCCTCGCCTACGGCGCGGAAAGCCAAAGTTCCATTCCCGGCGGAATAGAATAGAATAGAATAGAATATTTTATTGTCATTGAGCTTTACAAGCAATAGACAACGTCCGAATGAAATATACATATAGATACAGATATATAAAATACAGATACAGATATATATAAAATAATCATTACATACAGACAATCAGTATTGGTTAATATTAAATATATATATAAAATAATCATTACATACAGACAATCAGTTATTGGTTAATATTATTATGAACAACCTAATAATATTTGAAATAAAGTGATACTGCAAACTAGGACACAATGTCTTGACATTCACTAAACTCTTGAATTGAGTAAAATGGATTCGTTATTAACCAGTCATATAACTTTTTCTTAAAAACCTTAAATGGCAGCTGTTGTATGGAGGATGTTAGTTTATTAAATAGCTTTGGTCCTATAACTAAATAACTATTTTTGATCTTCGATAATCTAGTGAAGGGTATATCAATTTTCTTACACAATCTAGTATTATATGTATGTACTTCATCTCTGAGTGTCATGTTTGCCAGGTTTTTCTTAGTGTAAAGTAGCACTTGATAAATATATACATTAACTACTGTCATTATCTTAAGCCTGATAAATAGTGGTTTGCAGTGTTCTTTATCATGTGTTCCAACAATAATCCTGATGGCTTTCTTTTGCAAAACTAGAACATCATGTGCTTGGCTACTGTTACCCCAAAGCAAAATCCCATATCCAATTATGCTGTGAAAAAATGCAAAATATGAATTCCTCAGATACTCATAAGGAACTGTATCTTTCAATTTTCTTAACAGAAAGAGCACTCGGGAGAGCTTTGTACATACATATTTGACATGTTGTTCCCAGGTTAGTTGGCTGTCTATATGTATACCAAGAAATTTAACCTCAGATACATCATAGTTTCCTCTATCATTGCAGTGATTGAGACTAAAGGTTACTTTTTTTGTTTTATCTTGATTTAGCACAAAACCATTTCTTTCAAACCAGGTCGCTGCCTCTCTTAATGTGCCTTGAGCTTCTATATACATTTCTTCAAAGCTTGTATTTATGTTAAGTAGCGTAGTGTCATCCGCGTATAGAATTGATGTGGTATTAGTATTTAGAGGCAAATCATTTATCATTATTAAAAATAGTACCGGACCCAGAACAGAACCCTGCGGTACCCCATATTTCACTTCTAAGATGTTTGAATACATGTTGTTAACACTGACTATCTGTTTACGTTCCTTTAAATAGGATTTTACAAAGTTTAAACTGCTACTGTGGAATCCGTAATACGCTAACTTATCACATAGAATTTTATGATCAACACAGTCAAATGCTTTACTTAAATCGCAAAATGTAGCTAGAGCAAAACCCTTATTTTCAAAAACTTCATATATTTTTTTCGTTAGTGATTCTACTGCATCAATTGTGGATTTCCCAGATCTGAATCCAAATTGAGCTTCTAGAATTATGTTTTGTTCAGTCATATATTTATATAGCTGATCTTTAACAATAGTTTCCATAATTTTAGAAAAAACTGGAATAAGGGATATTGGACGGTAATTAGATGAACACGATCGATCTCCCGTTTTGTGTATAGGAATAACTTTTGCTATTTTAAGTGCTTTGGGAAAAATACCTTGAGAGAAACATTTGTTGAAGCATATTGCAAGGGGTTGTGCAATTTGATTAATTATAGCTTTTATAAGGTTGCTCGATATGTCAAATATATCCTTACTGTCCGAAGTTTTCATTTTTTTAACTACTTTTATGACATCTTCAGGGCTAACATGGTTAATAACAAAAGAACTATTAAATGGAGTATGTTGACTTAAATTCTGATACATAGTTACATTAGTATCTGCATTGTTTTTCTTGATTTCCTCTACGGAAGTAACAAAATACGTGTTAAGAGTATCAGGCGACAGCGTAACATTATTATTGTTATTATTATTACTATTGCTTACCTTGTTGATTATCTTCCATGCAGTTTTGCATTTATTTGATGATAATTCAATGCAATTTTCATTGTATGTTGCTTTCGCTACCTTTATTGCAGATTTATATTTACTCCTTTGAGACTTATAAATATCACTGGATTCACTAGTCATTTTATTCTTATATATATTATAATACTGCATTACTTTATCTTTCATGGCAGAGAGTTCTGGGGTATACCACGTTCTTTTACCTAACTTTGTTTTCTTTGATGAATTATATCGGACCACCCTTTTAGGCACACACATATCAAAAATATTTAGAAACTTTGTTAAAAAAAGATCAAATGTATCGCTGGCATTTAAATTATCATACCTAATGTTTACTTCCCAGTTTATACACGATAATTGTTGAATGAAACTTTGCAAATTAGTTTCTGTGATGGGCCTAGTTGCTATAAGTTCGGTGGCGGGAAAACTAAAGTTGCAGGATTCTACTTTTGTTGTACTTAGATTGACTAGCAGGGCATCATGATCTGAGAAAGGAAATTGACATACATTACTGGTTAAATATTCCGTTTTTACATTGGTAAATGCATTATCTAAGCACGCTGTGCCTCTAGTCGGTTTACGATTAATCACTTGAAGATTATGTTGTCTGAGTAGATTAAGTAACTCATGGACAGTTCGTTTGTCAGTAGTCACATCAAAATGTGCATTTACATCGCCCCCTATTACTATCTCATAATTATGCCAGTTGCTGAGAAATGCCAATAACTTCTCCAATTTTTCTAAAAAAATATTTGGATTACTATCAGGAGTTCTATAAACAGATACAATTATTAACTTGTACTGATCCAGAAAAATTGCAGTTGATTCAAATTCACGTTCAGTATTAAGAAAAGTTATATCTAATTGACGATATTCTATTTGACGATATTCTATTTGAAGTTTGTGTGGTTCGAATCTCACAAGCCGTAGGTCTATGTCTCACATAGCCTTTGTGCTGGAAGGGGCGCTAAACTCCAAATCAACCAATTACCGCATGAGCTGTGAGTAATGGAAATTGTATAATTCTTCTGTAATGAACAGCTCTCATTTACAGGCAAATAGTCATATCCTATCGGATGTCTGTTATTCACAAATTTCGCTGTATTTATTGTGGCATTGAACTGAAGCTTCCAGATGTTCCGGTTTAGCCGAAACAGTCCCAAATTTGTCATTTGTCTCGATGAAATTGCTCGGAACTCAACCACTGTTATGTACACTCGTGTCCAAAATGATTGTTGCATATCTATAACTGTCTTCTTGTAAGAATATAATTTGATAATGATTTTTCAGGATACTTTTAATACTGATACTATGTGTATAATCGGGAAATGTATATTTGTGGCAAATTTCATGGGAAAAGAATTATAAATACGAAAATTAGAATGAATGAAACAAAATGTTGATAAATGGACAACAAAGTTATATTTTCGTTTTATTGTTCTCATTTACTGCTCTTTTGACATGAAATTTGCCACATACATGTCTTTGCCGATTATACATATACTAACATTATAAGAAATACCGGGCAAATTCGTTATCAAATTATATTTCTACAACAATATATGTAAACATGCGACAATAATTTTGGACATGAGTGTACATTACTGGTTAAAACTGGGACCTGTACATGTTAACAGTATTAGTTGAGCATGATCTGTGGAACAATAAAGGTAAAAGTAACAGTTTTCTGAGAGGAGATCATTTGTCGACTTTCCGCCCCCATTATAGCCAGTCAGCAACAGTGCAGAGAAGAGGGTTTAATTATCCGATGATATGCCCAATAGCCCCCTGCGGTATGTATTCAGCAGGAAGTTGTGATAACTCGGCTCCAGACCGCTTGAATTCCCAGTACAGTGTGTGCTATTAGTAGCAGAATGACAGGACAATCCTTCAAGGGCGAGAAAGAAGTATGATCATACGAGATGGTACCTTAAAAGACATCATTTCGAACATTATTCGGAATCTACTGCGGGTATTGCCTCACAGAGCTTCACATCCAGGAGAGGTTCACAAATGGCAAAAAAAAAAAAAAAAAAAAAAAAAAAAACTATGTGAAACATACATCGCAGGGGACAAGTGGAAATGAGTATGTATCTTGAACAGTGGCGAAGGATGATACTTTCAAGAGGGTAGGCCCACTGTTATAATATTAATAATAATACCTGCGTTACTTATATCATCTTGAAACTAATTCCAGGTGTCAGTTTTTCTTCTCATCAAATATGTTTATTGCTTTCTTCTTGAAAGCTGTATCCTTCAGTGTTCGTTTTGTAGCGATTGAAGCTAACACACTAACAAGGAGAAGGCACACTTTGGTAAGTGAACTTCGGGGCCATTTTTTGTGAGGTGGTAGTGCACATTTAAAGAGTTAATATTACAAACTGGGAGAGCGCAAGGGCAAAAATGACGGAGAAAAACCGTCTTAAAGATTTCTACTCGACGCATATATCGTACGACGCGCAAACTTATCAAGTGACGGCGTGACAGAGTGAGAAGAATCAGCGACTCAAGTGCAAAGGGTCCCGGGTTCGATTCTCGTTCGAGTCAAACTTTTTTCTTGTTTTTTGCTTCAAGCAATATAGTTGGCATTTGTAACTATAAGTGAAATATTAATTCACCGTATGTTTATAATGAATAAAACAATATAAATTTTCAATCACTTGTAAATTCTTTTGATGTTCCATGTTAACTAGGAACAAAATTTAATCTCTTCAGTAAATATTATTGTTACTGCAGTCGTTGTGGTAAAAAAAAAAAAAAAAAATGTTCTTGAAGCTTCGTGTTTACATCTGTTGACAGTGTGAGAATTACAAGGGGAATGAGGGGAAATCTGCTTTGGTTATAGCAACATCCAGTATTAGCAAAGGGGATTTCCCTCCTTAACTCCTTTGTAAATCGCACACTGTCAGATGTAGACACGAAGCGTCAAGAACATTTATTACACAACGACTGTCGTCAAGGGCGCCGATCATGGGGGTCCAAGCTCATGTGCGCCCCATGTATTTTTATGAATATGTATTTTTATTGTTACATGTATTGTTGTATGTATTTTTTATGAATGCCCCCCCCCCCATTTACAGAGAAATCGGCGCCGTTGACTATCGTAACCATAATACAACTCGTGATATCAGTATATTGAAAAACTTTGTCTCATATAGGATTCTGTAAATGAGAGCGATTTATAGAAAAAAAATGTTGCTTACACTATCTCAGAAACACATTCTCTACTCGATCCTAATAAACACAACGAGTCTGATTTCGTATTGGTTTGCGCCAACGTAACGAAATAAAGGGGAACTAATTTCCGATAATAGGCGTAACACCTTTACAATTGCTTGTTCCAGCTTTTGCGTTGCGTTAGAGTCCGCAAAATTAAGAAAAGTTTGTACGGAATGGTGCCCACATTCTCTTGCTCTATTTGTTTGACATATCGAATCGAAATTGAAGGTCTCGAGAGAAACGCTTTATGTAGAAAAGAAAGTCGATAAGCAAGCACTGAGGCCGGTCTCTTCGCAGGTTATTACCAACACCTTCTCTCGTGGGAGTTTCTGGGTAGCTTGGAGGTAGTTCTACTGCCGCCTGAGACACTGCTCGATGAGCCTCCCAGCAGTGGTGCTAACCATGATTTATTTATCGAACGATAAAATATTTTTTCGACTTAGAAAATTATCATACATTCTGTGTAAGGAAAATTAATTAATTATAAATTATAATTTCTGAAAGTAAATGGGTAGGCCGGGCCTCAGGGCCTACCACCCTTCGCCACTGATCTTGAATGAGGGGTGGCTCTACCTAGATGAGACTAACAGAGTTCAATCCGTTTTCTACCGCAAAACAGATTATAAGATACGTTCTGACTTGTTGCACTGCAAAGAATAGTTTTCCAAGGTATTTCTGGTGATGGCGGGGTTATTGCAACAGGGAACGCTGTAACTCATCGAAGTGCCTCCAAAACCAAAGTCAACGCCGCTTGTATCTTGGAGACCGTCATGGATCATCTGTAGGACACATACCCCATCTGTGCGATGACGAGACCATAAATGTATGGATTCACATAGATAAACCATGTCACTCGATCTTCCCAGTTGTTCTACGCAAGGAAGGCAGAAGAGAGAGGAGTTCGAGTAACCTCATTTTTGTTCACCCATGTGAAATCCCTGGTCGCCTGACCAATGAACTACTGTGAGCTCGGGCTCCTCAAACAGACACCTGCTCAATGCTGTCCCATGCCTTGCATGGTCTTCGGAAAGTTGTATTGCGAGACATTGCCCTTCCTTCGCATTATACACAGGAGTTTGCTACAGTGGAAACTACACTAATGATACTAGACGTTGTGATAAAAGGATCAGTGTCAAGGTGAAAGAAAGAGCTTACACGACCGTAGTGAGATCCGCAATGCTATAGACCAGAAACTTGGAGAGTCAAGAAGGCGCGAAAAAGAAACTGGACATGATGAAATGACAATAGTCTGATGGATGTGTAATGTTACCAGATTAGATAAGATTAGAAGCGAAAGAATGAAAGGTAGCGTTATAGAGATTGAGGTGTCGAGAGAAAATTACAGTGATATGGTCATGTTATGAGAAGAAATAATGATTAATTATGTTGGAAAGAGATTGGCCAAGTGGAAATAGGAAGCAAAAGAGAAATAATAGGATAGATGTGTGACTACACATTTAGAAGAAAAAGTCAATAAGCAAGATGAACGAGAATCATCAAAAATATCTATACTACGTAAGCAGGAAAAGGGAAAGTAAAATTTGCGCATTTGAGTAAATACAATACTGTACCAAGAATTTGACAAATGACTAGCAAATCGTGGTTATATCCCAAGTATGTTATAAAATAAAGGATCTGTCTACAGAACAAAATCGCGAAGCCATACGTCACAGTTTCGCCACCCCCACTCCGCTCACTAAGATCGCAATATTTTTAACCAACATTCATGGCGGAAACGAGAGTAGCCAATCAGACTTGCTGGTTTTTTTTTTCTTTTTCTTTATTAAGTTCATAGAATGAAGATATATATATGGGCAGTAGGGTGATGACATTTATGCAACCTCGTTTCCCTGTAACGTAATTTGATGAGCTTTCATTCAAGATTAGAGGAAATCTCACTTTCAAGACGGTATGATGAAAAAACCTCACGCACAAAATGATTTTAAAATTGTTATTTATCAGCTTTTTTGCCAATTTTTTGGTCAATTTAGACAGATACAAAATTGATCATAATCTTTAGAATCACATATATACAATATTACATAGAGTTATCAAACATACAAGAAAGTCAATTATTCACTATAATGTCAGTAGACAGGATGAATCTCAGTGGGAGGTTGCCCTCTTTGCGGCAGGAGTCATACAAATCTTACAAAACTTTGATCTCATGCTCTCAGCACTGGTTGCTTCGGGGAATGTTAATTGGAGATTCATCTTTCAGGTGAGTTTTCAAGCATTTGAGACTTGTTGGGTAGTCACTCAGAGCTGCAGATAGTTCATCAACATCTTCAGCATGAAACAATCGAATGCTGAACCAATGGTCAGTCCATAAATAGGAATGAATGAACAGATTTTACGCAGTCAGTTCCGGGTTTCAGGTATCAGAATAAACGCAAGAAGGACTAGAATGTCACAAGAGTTCCAGCGTGCATTGCTATGTTTGGAATCTGTTGAAACTTCACGAAATGGATGTCACTCCTCTCAGTGAAGTGACGGAAGACACGAGCAAGGTAGTAGAAAAACTTCGTCGTCTCTCCAGCTGCATTTTCCTTAGTCTCAGTTTTACCATTGCTGAAGGCTGCTTTCAATTTATCATATTTGCTCATCGAATCGTATACACAGAAGTACTCGATGTTTGGTGATTTGGTCGACCCATGTAGCTCATCGTCCATGACCACGCGAATAACGCAATCCAGCACAAGGTGTTGGCAACTGAAGAACTTGGGTTTCGAGTGACTTTTCTGTTCAAACATTTGCTTTTCTTCCCGATACTCATACTTGTTGTATCGGCAGCAATCATAGCAATTAAACTCCACAAGTTGGACTCCTCTAACACATCCTTGAGTCCTTATGCGATTCTTTGAGCTTTTCCATCGTTCAATTTGAGCGCAATCAACTTTTTTTTTTTTTTTTGCTTCATTCTTGAGGACCACGGCCAGATATTCAGAGCCATCAATGCGTTTGCCGTCAAAGTGTGTGCTCACCAAGTGTTTCTTCACCTGAGCAGCTCTCGTGTAGATAGCCTTGTGGATTGCTGACTGACATGGGGTTGGGATTTCAATGCCCTCACAAGAAAGCCGGCGACATACTTTTACTGATCCTTGAGACGACAGCTTTGAGCTTGTAACAAGGCGTCTTGCAAATGCCTGCTGAGTTACTTCTTTCTGCTCGTTGATGCTGCATTCTCATTCTCCCAAGGGCTCTTTTCGCTGTTGTCGGATGAGTTCGTGCTACTTGCGGAACAATAAGGTGTTGCTGACTGGTAAGTGTCGACATAGTCGCTTCCATTGCCTTCCTTCGCTTGGATGAATGGATGGTTTTTGCAATAGCAGGTTTGCCAGTGGAATAACCAACCTGATCCTTACTTTCAATTTGCAATTTGTAGAGGTTCTTGTCCTCGTCGCACATCCATTCGGCTTTCACTTTGGTCACGTCAAACAGTTCATTCAATAAATAGAAGTTTTTTTTTTTTTTCTGCAGCGCATATAGTCTTTCAGAAGGTTTGCTAATTTTGCAAAAATACCTTGATCAGATACATGCAGGAAGTTCAATGTTTTGCTTCATAGGGCTTTAAGTTCCACAGCAATTATATCGATGCTCTCTCACCGTTCTTCGGCTCAAGAAATTTGAAGCGTTCAATGACGTGGTTTTTCAGGGGTATGTGACTCCGTTTACTCAAGAGAGCTTCATAAATTGCCGCGTTGCCTCTTCTTGATGGCGCTTGAAACTGGAGTGAGTTTTGTCCAGGTTTCCTTGTTCTTCTCCGTGTTAAAAAAGAAAAAGCTCTTCTTGAGCTACATGTTTTTCTACTCAGGAACTCAAATAGAAAAGGCATTAACGCATATATTAAATACGTAACAAATTAAAGAAATTGTTATTGAGTTTTCATATTGTTATTGAGTTTTGTTGTTTAAAAACAAGCAATTCAAATTTTGTGGGCAGTAATGCAGATTTAGAAATCTTTTGCTGAGCAAAGAACAACACAAAGAAATTGAAGTCCTTACACCGAATAAATACGGATTTTGATAAGTTATAATCCATTTCCATGGACCGTAAGGAGCTATATGCCTCCTCTCTTGTATATTTTTTGCTCTCTTGTATATTTTTTTTTTTTTTTTTTTTTTTGGCCAAAGGATTCCAAAGGCTTCTTTCTTGGCTTCTTTCGAGTCTCGGGCCTGCTTAAAATTCTGAAAATTGGGCCTAAGTTACTTTCCAGTTTTCATCATCTGTGTGTCTCCGTATTTGTTCGGTATAAGGACCTCAAGCTTGTTCTGTTGAACTTTGCTGATCAAAAGATTTCTAAAACTGCCTTACTGCCCCCAAAATCTGAAATTCAGGGTGGGGATGGGGACAGTTGCCCTCCTGTCCCACTGATGCCCCTATCTAGCGACTGTGATATGAAACTATCTCACGCCCTTTCACATGGTTTTAGTTACATTTATTTTGGACTCTTAAATGCAAAGATATTACGTTTTGAAATAGAATTCATTTGCTGAGCAAAACTGAACTTTATTGAAAATCGGTTTGGACCCATTGTGCTCTGAACGCCCCAAATATCACTTTTCTTCAATAAATTATTGACTCGTTACATTGGCTTACAGAAAATATTCTAAAGTTAGCACAATATGAAGTGTGCTTCAAACATTACTTTTCGAAAATTTATTATTTTAAAATAATTTTATTAGCAGCAGTATTCTGAAATAGTAATCAAATTTTGCAACAAAAATCTCATCCGCCTCCACGAAATGCGAACTTAGCCCCTAATGGCATAACTTTCAGAAGCGGTAACTCCGAAATGACTTGCTTTAGTGCTAAAAATAACCGCACAAGCGTATTTCTGGTAAAATTCTAGCCTTAAAACATGTAACATGACTCTCTTTGCATTTGAAATTTCGAATACTAAGCAAAGATGTCCGCAATGATGCTTGATAACACCATTTGATGTGTCAGACCACTTCCAACTTTCATCATTCTCCCTCAATCCGTTCTCAACACACAATGATGGTGAGGACTTTTGTTTTGCTATGTATATTCATAGATTGTGCGAAATCTCCATAGTAGGTAGATTTAAAATCTATCTAAAAAGCTTATTACAACGAAGAAAGTACTTATGAGAGTCACTGGGAAGAGGGTGTAATAATAGGAGGTCGTGATATGAAATAAGTTGAGAATTACTAATCTATACTGAAATATTCTGTACCCAACACAATGTAGTCTTAACCAGGATAAAATAAATGAAAGGATCGGTTGCAAGAGCATAAAAGTCTGGATAAATACGTTATTACATGATTTTGAAATATGTTTAAAATCATGTTTTAAACTGTTCAAAATGATTAAAACGTTTTTTTTTTTCGTGTGTGTTTTAAAACATTTTGAACACCTTTTTCATGTTTTAAACACGTTTTGTTCTTTTTTTTTTTTTTAATGTATTTTTTCCAACCCTGGTGCACAGTGACTTACATGTCTAAGAAGGAAACTGAATGGCATGACTTGACGTCTGTCTTTTTATTCCACTTTCTTCCGAGTAAATAGTAGCTCTGTCTGAAGAGGAAGTATGAATATAAAGGGCTTACTAAAAGGACAAATGAAGACACAAGAAATCATAAAGGAGTCACCAATGGTCGTCATGGTAACGCATTTAGCGTCAATATCCACTATTGTGCAAGTGAGTAAAGATGTTGAAATTTAATCGAACGTAATGTTCAGTCTCTTTGAGTGGGTTTTGAAATGAATTTAGTTCGTCTGTACCAGTGGTTCCCAATCTGGTGAACGTGAGGAACGAGCAAAGGGGAACGCAAATTATATCAGAAATGCTCTATATTCGTAATAATTACAAACATTATGAATGCTATTATATAACAAAGTATTAAATGAAATAGTGTACAGATAAAGTAACTATTGAGTAAGAACTATGGTTTCATTAAGATCGTAGGCGTAAGAACTATGGTTTCATTTGAGCCTACTTCCGGTTGGAGTTTCTAATTCATGTATAACCAGTGTTTTCTTTCTTCTTGCATGCAGTATGTAATAAGCAAATACATTACATATACAATTAATTATAATGTCAGTTATATATGGTGTTCATTGGGCAAAACACTCAAAAAATAAAGATTTATCTTAGACTCGAGAAATGGTTATCCTTCCTTTCTCATTATTATTTGGCCATGAAACAAACGCCTGAGACATATACAACCCCAATATACAACAATGTGGTGGGGGAATGTATGACGCATAGGATATGATGCTTTAGTTTTTTTTTTTTTTTTTTTTTAATTTCAAAGCTTCCAGTATACCCTTAAATATGTAATAAAGAAATAATGGCCATTCTTTTTAAATATTCAATTAGAACTGGAAAATCTACGCAAAATTTGCAATCGATCAGTGAAAACGACATCTTTCTAGAGCCTCTAGTTTCCGAGATCTCATTGTCGAAACGATTGGCCACAAACATATAAACTTCCAGAAACATATAGTTTAAAAGGACTCCAAATATGGCAGCATAGTTCATTTGCATTGATTTTGGAGAAGGTTTATAAAAATACAAAGGTTTTGAACAATAATTTTATATCATAAACTTTGTGAAAAAGATATAGTTAACTAATTTAGACTATTTAAAGTACAAATACTTATAATGTTTGTCTCTGTTAAACGTGAAATTACACATAACCGTAAATGAAAGATTTGAAAGCTAAAGTTATGGGTTGGAGCTCAGGCGCCTTTAATTGCTATTGTAGCATTTTAATAGATAGATACGTTTGAGGACGTTTATATGTTTGTGGCAAATCCTTTCGACAGTGAGATCTCGGAAACTACAGGCTCTAGAAAGATGACGTTTTCACTGATCGATTGCAAATTTTGCGTAGATTGTCCAGTTCTAACTCAATATTTAAAAAAAAAAAAAACATGGCCATTATATATTTATTACAATTTTACGGGTACACTGGAAGTGTTGAAATAATAAAAAAAAACAACTAAAGCATCATAGCCTACCTATTATACATTCCAACACCATATAATTGTATATAGGGGCTTCGTATCTCTCAGGTGTTTGTTTCATGGCCAAATTATAATGAAAAACGAAGGATAACCATTTCTCCAGTCTAACAAGGGAAGAGAGGGAGATTATATATCGAAGTGGAAGATGGTTCATATACCAATCGAAAGCACTAATGACACCTATTATGAAACTGTAATAAAAATTTTCCGAATGCATATACAGTACGGGTTATATGAATATACAGGGTGTCCAGAAAGTCCGTTGCCACCTCTAGAAATTGCAAATGTGAGACAAATGCCAAAACAGGAAAACGCGTTTATCATCATTTGAAGAGTACAACGCATTAAAGTAAAAAGTGTTCTCCCAGGGTCACTCACAGGGTCCCAGGCGGGGTCCAACTCAAAAATTATAAATGGTAAGAGGATCAAGTAGCATATAGTTGGAAAGCTGTTGGAAAATGAAAGAAGATGGAACATGTCTTGATTCTCTAAAATTACGGCCGGACAAAATGTCAGCAAAAACGTCATTGTAAAGTCTATATGGCCACTCCGAAAAGCCTGAAACGGTGAGACAGATGTCAAAACAGCAATTCGCTTTTAGGTCCCCTAAAATGATGAAATATTCAGGGGTAGTGACGCACCCCGAAAGTGCCAACACAAGATCTACTGAACGCTGGGATGTTGCAGCCCCAACATCACAGATCCGCCGCCAAGTTTCATGGTTGAAGGGAGGCCTGCGGATCACATACTTCTTTGGGCGTTCGCCAGGTCCATGTTTAGGTAACTGCTATTCGAGCACAGGGCGGCAGAATTTAGGGGGCGGCAAAATTTTGGAACTTTTTTAAAGATTCATAATAAAGTAATATTTAAAATTAGCAACCCGCAGAGTCCTGCGCAAGCGTGAGGAAATATGTTAATGTGTTTAATTTGTTCTAATTACAGTAGTTACTAATTATCTAGCCTATCTGATTATTTTTAAAAAAGACATTTTCTCCCACCCCCACCCCAAGATGTGAGGATGAACTTGAACATAATGAAAACTGATACCGTTAAACTCAGCGACCTCGGAAACTATGAATTCAACAATAACATCTTTCGTTTTCGATTACTTTTAAAATCTCGACCCCTCCCTGGGGAGTGAAGTATGACCTTAAAGTTGAATTGGATTACAACTGTCACTACTCATCTCTGCGACCCCAAAAACTATAAATTCAACTCTAATATTGGTCATATTCGATTATTTTTAAAATGTCCCCGTGTTATTCTTATAGAGAATTTACACCCTATATCTCAGCTCAGGTGTGACCTTGGGATCTGGAACAATTCATTTGGATCATTTCTCTGAGAACTTTAAAACATTAAAATGTTATGTTTCTATCTATTATGGTTCTCGAGTTCAAAAGCGCTTCAGACCAACAGATAGACGTAACTTATTGTATTATTAATATAGATGCTATTAAACCATTACTGACGGTGAATAATGTAATCAATTATTTTTCTTATCAGTTATCACCAATAATTATTGGTGTCACAGTGGCGTCTACCATTGAAAAAATTAGGTAATGTAAAATTACGTTGTAACTTGTAATACCTAAACTTCTGCTCAACAAGAACTGGTATGTTTGCAAAATCACGGCTTATTTCCTTGTTTGAGACATAAGTTTGTGCGGGGGGAGGGGGAACGGGCGGAAAATTACTTAGAACACAGGGGCGCACAATATATAAATACAGACCTGGCGTTCGCTATACATTTCGTAAATTTGGATGGTCCGGCTTGTTCCCTTCCATATGTAAGAAAATGCTAAATAATACGTAAGCAATAGGTTTTATCGTGTACTAGTAGGCACGTAGCCAGGATTTCGTAATAGGAAGAGGGGGGGGGTCCGTGGTGAAATACTATGGTTACCACACCAGGGACTCGATCATTCTAAACTATTTTACTGGTAACATATATTGGTTCGTTTAGCCAGGATTTCGCAATGGAGGGGAGGTTGTGACATGAAATACTGTGCCTTCACACCACGGGCTCGATCCATCTAAACTATTTTACTGGCAAACATACCCATATTGATTTGTTAGGACAATAAAATGAGGATATATTAGTAAGTATTTTAATAACAAACTATGAAGAAATCTCGAGCAAAAGAATATAAAAATAGTATTGAAAAAGATATAGTGTTCCGAAGTCATTTGAACTCCGTTCTTCTTGTCTTCTTTTTTTCTTCGTTTTCGTATCTTCGTTTAATGTCGTCAAAGATAGTCTTTCGGCAGTAAAGACATCCTATAAAATGGATTAGTTTTGCCGCGAAATTGAACATTTCTTTAACAAGTAACTGGAATCTATGTTGCCAGACTCATATTATTGGTGATTGTGGACATTTCTTAAGTTCTACCTGAGTCTATCTGATCGAACCGGTTTATCAATGGTCATTTGTAGTCCATAGGAGTAGTAAGGGCCTGACTATAGGAAAATTTGGACTTTGACCCCGACCTTTGTGACGTCATAGGTCAAAGGTCAATGACCTTGGCCCAGGGTCAATGACCTAGGGGTACATAGGACCACCCCCTCTAAATTTTGGCAGGGGTACCATGGCCCACCCCCTAAATTTTGGCAGGGGTACATAGGACCACCCCCCTTAAATTTTGGAAATTGCCAAATCTAAAAATTGGGTGTGGTAGCCTAGGACCATAGTATGTACCTCTATCAGTATTGGGTGTCTATGTCGTTCCCTTTCATGGGTATAAAATTGCCAAAAAAGTCAAATTTCGGGGGTTTTTGATCTAATTTATCCCCTTGGATGAGGTGTTATTATCCTATATAGTTATATGGGCATATACAGGGGTCCATTCCCTTTCATAAGACATGGGTATATTAATGCACCCCTTGAAAAATTTGGGAGGGGTACCTTGGCCCACCCCTTAAATTTTGGAAATTGACCAATTTAAACATTGGGTATTTTAGTACTGGACCCTAATATGTATTAGGTTAAATTTGGGTGGTCCACCTCATTCCCTTCTAGGGGTACAAAATTGCCAAAATATAAACGTAAGCAATACGTAGTACCACGTGTTTGGTTTTTGGTCGATTTTATCCCCTTTGATGACGTGTTATTATCCTATATAGTTATATGGTCATGTATAGGGGTTCATTACCTTTCATAAGATATGGGTATATTTGTGCACTCCTTTAAAAATTTGGGAGGGGTACTTTGGCCCACCCCTTAAATTTTGGAAATTGCTCATTTTATATATTTGGTATTATAGTACTGGACCCTAACATGTATTATAATAAATTTGGGTGGTCCACTTCGTTCCCTTTTAGGGGTACAAAATTGCCAAAATATAAACGTAAGCAATACGTTGTACCACGTGTTTGGTTTCGACCCAAGTTATCCCCTTGGATGAGGTCCTATTACCTTATATGGTTATATGGTCATGTATAGGGGTCCATTCCCTTTCATAACATATGGGTATATTGGTGCACCCCTTTAAAAATTTGGGAGGGGTATCTTGGCACATCCACTCGGTTTTAGAAATTGTTTAATATAAGCATTTGGTATCATAGTACAGGTCTTCAATATGTACCACTATAAATTTGGATGGTCCACATCGTTCCCTTTTCATAGGTAAAGAACTACCAAAAATCAAATTTCGGAGGTTATTGACCCCTATTTAGCACATTATATGGGTATGTACAGAGGTTTATTACCTTTATATGTTTATGTTCCCTTTTTAAATTTGGGAATTATCAAATAACAAAATTCGGTAAACGTTTTCTAGGACCCGTTGGTATTCCTCTTATGGCCAAATATTCAAAATTTAAAGGTTATTGACCGGCTTTATTATTGAATAAGTACAGGATTTATTACTTTTTTCATAAGACACAGGTGTATTTGTGTACCAATCTTAAATTTTGGAAGGGGGTACATTTCTTATTGTCATATCAATAATTGGTAATTGGATAGTATCTCATTCATTGGGTAAATCATTATGATCACGTGATCGGTTATTAACCTATGACGGGATTAGGAGTCCAGGACATTGGTACATTGAAACTTTGTAGGATAATTTGAGAATTGCGTCATTGGTTTTGATTATTCCCGCCAAATATAAACGTAAGCAAGACGTTGTACCACGTGATTGTCCTTGATGAGGTAGTGTACAGGGATTCATTTCCTTTGTTGTGGTACTTCTTAAGTTTGAGTACATTAAACAGTTGGTTCTACTCAGGTAAACAATTGACGGACATTATTGACCTTATTGAACATATAATGATATGATTAATTCTAAGACTTAGGTATATCAAGAGAAGTATTCTTTAAATTTGGGAATGGTGATAAACAGAATTTTAACATAAGGTGCGAAATTTGAAACAATACATTGAACTTTAGTCACAGCTCATAGTCTAAGATCATTGGTGGTGATTGATTTGAAATCTGATAGCTAACCTTATTGAATCTTATGACTCATAGACGAAAGGCAATACATGCTACAACACTGGCAAAGTTATTGTTAATGCAATTTGATTGGTTGATCACTATCTTTCCTGCAATCTGATTGGTTGATCACTATCTTTCGTGCAATCTGATTGGTTGATGAGTTTCAAATCTTTGCTGCATTCAGTTTTAAGTTTTGTTTAACATTTAAAAATCTTGGTTTCGTTCAACATTTTGCACTCACTGATAAATATGATCAAAACCGTTTATTTGTTAATCGAATAGTTAAAAACCGGATAAAGTTTGACGGTTAACCGTGAAACGTAAAATTTTTTGAAACTTTTTGTTTGAAAATTCTTGCTTTCAAATTTTTGTTTGAATTTTTTGTTTCAGAATTTTATTTGAAATTTTTTCTGACAACTTTTGTTTCAAATTTTTTTTGTTTAAAAATTTTTCGTTTGAAATTTTAAAAAATTTTTCGTTTCAAAATTTTGTTTAAAATTTTTTGTTTGAAAATTTTTGTTTGAAATTTTTTTTGAAATTTTTTCGTTTCAAAATTTTGTTTGATTTTTTTTCGTTTGAAATTCTTTTGTTTGAATTTTTTTCGTTTCCAATTTTTTTCGTTTCAAACTTTTTTTTTCAAACTTTTGTTTCAAAGATTTTTGTTCGAAATTTTTGTTTGAAAATTTTCGTTTCAAATTTTTGTTTGACATTTTTAAAAGTTTGTGCACTCATTAGTAAAGAACCGGAACTGTTTAGAACTAAAACCTCTGGCAACATTGTGGTGCTATAGTACACATCAGAATATGGGGTTGTACTTGAAATGAAAAAACACAATTCATTGAAATGGATCATTTTATTACACTCCACATACATCCATACCAGATAGTGGTTCTGGATATTGTCGATACAATGTATTTTGAACTTCGTGCACTAGTTTGTCTTTAGCATATAATTTTAATTCCAATTGAAGTCTTTTAAGGTCTATTGCAATATCAATTGGTGGAAACTCAATGTCCATTTGATCACAAATAAACTGTTTATCAATACAGGTATGCACCCACGAACGATGTTGACAACCATCACAATATCTAGATACATGTTGAACAATATGCATAACACATTTTTCAAAATAGTACTTTTTCAGGAATATACTTGTTTTGTTGCACACTTCCACTGCATGTTTCACACACTGGAATACGCTGATGAATTTGTTCCATTCCGTTTGCGTTAGATACACCATGTTGCGAGGGACATGGAATGTACTCTTTTTTACGTAACAGCACCATCTTTTCTTCGAGGACTGTACGCAGCACCACTTCATGATTTGAGCCTAATGATTTGACTATGGTCACATTTAGCTCATCATTCATTTGGTCGATTCGTGCCATTCTTCACAGGTCAGTTGTACACCAAATTGTTCTGCTTTGCCCAATCGAATCACTGGTTCAAATGTTCTAGCACTGATACCAATCATCACATGTTTTGTTTATTGGATAATAGCTTGCGAAGATGAACTCTTTATCGTTAGAAGTACACATCTTTCCTCCTGAAAAGCACTTGCTCAAATGATTTCGTGGGATGACACTGTATTTGCTGGTTTATAGTTATTGCTGACGTCATTGGTAAAGAATGTGCTGACGTTTGAATTCATGGTTTCATCACAGTTGCTGACGTCATGCTGACCAACCAAATTCATACAACTATGTTTGACGTGCTGACGTTTGAATCACAATTGCTGACGAATCTGGCTGTGTACTAAATTCAAGTTGATGACTTCGACCCAAGAGTCTTTTATAACATAAAGATACAGATCCAGTATTTAAGAAACGCAGCAGTTCTTCTTGTTTTGATGTTTCCATGGGTAAATATCTTGCTGGTAAAATTATATTCTTATCATTTTCAAGCTTCACTACGATTCTTAATCCAAACTTTGTAGGGATCATTTGACTAGCTAAGATTCTAAAGGTACATTCTGTAGTAAATCAGTAATCTTGGTAAATGATTTCATCACATCACGTGTGGTTAGAAACTTCAGACAAGTAGCCATGATGATGTTATCATGAATACTAACTCGAACGATGATGCAAACTGATGACGTTGCATTATCATGTTCTGACGTGTACCACAATGTTGCCAGAGGTTTTAGTTCTAAACAGTTCCGGTTCTTTACTAATGAGTGCACAAACTTTTAAAAATGTCAAACAAAAATCTTTGAAACAAAATTTTGAAACGAAGGTGCATTAATATACCCATGTCTTATGAAAGGTAATGGACCCCTGTATACGCCCATATAACCATATAGGGTAATAACACCTCATCCAAGGGGATAAATTAGGTCAAAAACCCCCGAAATTTAAATTTTTGGCAATTTTTTACCCATAAAAGGGAACGACATAGACACTCAATACTGATAGAGGTACATACTATGGTCCTAGGCTACCATACCAAATTTTTAAATTTGGCAATTTCCAAAATTTAAGGGGGGTGGTCCTATGTACCCCTGCCAAAATTTAGGGGGTGGGCCAAGGTACCCCTGCCAAATTTTAGAGGGGGTGGTCCTAGGTACCCCTAGGTCATTGACCCCGGGCCAAGGTCATTGACCTTTGACCTATGACGTCACAAAAATTTTTGCTGACTCGACTAGATATAACGGGGTCCCTACTACTATAGGATTGGCATGGAACTAGATCGAATTTGGAATGCTCTGTTACAATTATATCCATTTTTAACTTACCCCCTCCCACGTTTCCTCCACACAAAACTCCTCATAAGAAAAAGTAACCAAATCTCTTGCTGTAGCTTTTTATTTTTAACGCTGATTCTTCTTTTTCTTTTTATTTCATTCTTCCTTATTTTTTTTCGTTTCTGGTCTCGAAGGGGGGAGGTGCGAACCCACCCCTTGACTACGTACCTGATACAGCTCACAGATGGCGAGAAGAACCCTAGCAGAAGTAGTGTGACGTAGGTATGGGCTCGACCACTTTTCGCACGGGGGTTTCAAATAACACCACGGAATAGCACACAGATAACTACCCGGAGTAGCAGACGACATCTAAGTATAGACCACACCTCAAAAACCGAAAATGGACTTGACCGTGTCGTTGACCAATCCCCGCTTCCCCTGTTTTAGGGTTCTTCTCGTCATCTGTGAGCTGTAGTAGGTTAGTGATCTAATTTACCTTCTTTGATTAAGCTTTATTTATGATTTGGTCCAGGTGCCTTTTTTCAAATTTGGAAACCATATTTGGTAAATATGAACTCTTTCCTTCGTTTTGATCGTCTTAAGTTAGGTGAAGTCTTATAAGTTACTTATGTGTATCTGAAAACTTTATAGTGTTTAACAGGTACTTGGTCTAAGGTATTCTTTTAAAAATTTTGGAACCAAATTTTGTAAATATGCATTTAATATTTACTTTTATTAATTCAAACATCTTACATTAGATGAAGTCTTATATGGACATTATCTTAAGGGATACTTATTACTTCTTAGTATACTTACCATTTTAGGATCCAAATTTATTGGTGATTTTAATATTTTGTATTGAATAGTAAGAGTATTATTATTATTATTATTATTATTATTATTATTATTATTATTATTATTATTATTATTATTATTATTATTATTATTATTATTATTATTATTATTATACGTTGACACATATTGTATCATTTTTTTTAAATAGGAAAGTGTTCTGACGTTACATTCAAATATTTTTACGTCTTCAAAGTATAAATTTGAGATTTGGAACCTGATAGATAATCATTAAAATCAATTGATATAGAATGTGGTATCTCTTGGCAAAATAATCCGTGAGCAGTTTCGTATTTATTTAAGTATCTGCTCGATGGATCTTATAACGATATTTTTTAATATGTACGTACATGTTGATATGGACGACAATCCGTAGCGTATGATATCATTTTCTTCTATGGTCAGATCCGAACATTTAGTTTCTTAAGTTTTGTGGCCAGATATGTACAAATATGTTTTTCTATACAGTTCAAATATAATACACAAAGAACCCATTAATAGTGGATGTATTTTCAATTATAAAGAATATTTTGTAAAAATTAAAAGGTAAATACAGAAAATGTTTGGAAAATACATCAGTTTAAATATATTTTATCTTGAGTGTTATCATTGAGTATTTAGTGAGTAAACTTTGTATTAATTAGTTCCAGAAATTCTGATATAAGTAACTTGTAACTCTGGGCAAAGTACTTGTTATAGATATATTAATCTCTCGACTAGTGACCTTTCCAAAAACAGAAATGAGTCACTTGATTCCAGGAAATTTTGACTCTGTACCACGAAAACCAGGAGGACTTATTGACAGAGTAACTCAAAATGAAATATTATCCATCACTATGACCCAGAAACTAAGACCCACCCAAAGGGACAAAAGTATACTTCCTTACCAACTCCAACGAAAGGTTGTATCATATCTTCAGTGAACAGGAATATGGTGACAGTTTTCGGAGACCAACACGAAGTACTGATAAGTTTCCTAGCGAAGAGTACTACAGTTACAGGGACAAACTATGCTTCACTGCTGCAGTAATTACGGAATTCCATCAAAACCAAGAGCTGTGGAATTCTAACCAAAGGTGTCTGTAGCCTTCAAGACAACGCTCCAGGGCACAAATCGCATGTTGTCTGTACAGAAGCATAATCCTGCAGGTATGAAATCCTTCCCATTCCCATATGCTTCCGACCTTGCATTATGTCACTCCTTCAGAACCATGAAGTTATTTTTGAAGGGAAAGCAATTCCAAGAGGACAAAATGCTGACTTCTGGAGCCAAATCGTGGGTTCTGTAACAATCTGCGGATTTCTACAAACAAAATATCTACAAGTATGTAAAGCGAGGATAAATTGTGTGTATGGCCGTTGGAGGTTTTTATATAGAGAATAATGTCTGTTCATTTCATTCATCTCAGTCAACGGCAAGTGAGTCAATGGAAATCTTTAATGAAAATTCTTCGTAACAGGCTGTAACGATTTTACTTACTACAAGACGACCCGCTTGAGAGAGTAATGCTCCCGGAAGTACGTTTTTTTCGTGCGCTACTCTAGCCAGCTGTTTTACGCGCTATCCTAGCCAGTTGTTTTAAGTTGGTCACAAAATTTATATCACGGAGTACAAGGGGAACAAAACGAGCCCTGCGGGGCTTCTAACCCGTTCCTACTACTACTACTTATCTGCACAAAAGTAAGTAAATAACTTTTTTGAGTATTATTTACGTATTATTTTAATTTAAAAAGTGTTATACAAATGTAACAAAAAATGTAAAAAAAAATCTTTCCTCGGGCCGGGTTTGAACTCACGTCAAAAGGAACTTTTGTTACTAGTAAATAGCACTAGCCCATTTTTTTTTTTTTTTTTTTTTTTTTGTTTAAAAGTCAACTGACTCACCGAACGTGTTCCAGTAACTTACTTAACTACTTATATCTATTTTTACTTGCGTTACTCATTTTTAACTTGCTTTTTCCATTTACCAAAGCGACAGGGACACGAACACACAAATATCGAGGACAGTTAAAATCACAAAGGCTCTCCCACCGGGAATCGAACCCGGGACCCCGTACACCAAAGGCGCACGTGCTAGCCACTAGACCAGCAGGGAGGGCACCCCACTAGACCACGAAGGCCGACAGCAAGAAATGGATAATTCTTTGATTTCTGCTATTTAAATACAACGTGACAAGAAATGGATAACGCCAACCAATCAGAACTGTGTGTTTCATTCCTACTTCCGGGAGCATTACTCTCCTTAGCTAGTCCTACTACAAGTTAGTTGGCTTGAAAACTTAAAAGTAAAATGCAAAAATATATAGGGGCACAACGGCTCGGTTGTAGAGTACTTACCTTTGGTGCGTGTAGTCCCTGGTTCGATCCCCGCCAAAGTAAATTTGTGGTGTACAACATCGTGTCCATAAGTTTTCTCGGGATACTCCTCTTTGCTCTCAGATTCTCATGCCACCAATTCTTCCATCATCATTCACTTGTCTTAATGATCGTGTCCCTTAGCCTAAAGGAAATAATCGATGCACGTTAAACTGCGTGATTTCGGTTCATTTTTTTAAAATTGAAAATGTGTTTTGTGCACCCTTGAACTGGGTCTCCATGCCTCACTTTGAAAAGTATTACTCTAAGGCAGTGGTTCTCAACCTAATTCCTATCGCGACCCGCAATTTATAGATCTTGCCAGCGACCCCTCATAATTTCTGGCTTGTAATAAGATTGTGTGTGATTTTTTTTTTAATATACCCATTGCGGAGATTTCACGATATCCATCCATTTCTATAATAGTAAAATCCATTTCTTGTATGTAGTAGATACAATATCTTCCCTAAAAGCCAATGAATTAAAACCAAATTTGGTCAGTTCATTCATATTACACATATCGAATCCGATCCGTCATACTGTTTCAAAATGGAAGCCGCTTCGGGATCTCATGGTACAATTTGTACCATACGGGTGTTTCATGATACATTGCGTTATATAACTCTCCTATTTGAGTTTTTTCGTCCGGGTTTTCTTGTTTGTTTGTTTGTTTTTCAAGTCCAGAGGCATTGTAGAAGACGTTACGTATGGTTTCACACCTTCCTGCGTCGAGACATAGGAGGTGATGACGTCATAATTTTAAACAATATATTTTCTTTTATTAAGCCTATGTTCATTATTTTTTGGCGGACATATTTTGGAACGTAGAAGATTGACATTTTGCAGAAATATTCAGTTCGCCGAGTAGTACTTACGAGATTTTTTTTTTCAGATTTCTGCGTTAGCAGAAGGGGGGTCCAGGCGGGCAAAGAGGTAAAAAAAAGGATATTTTAACCGAAAAACCCCTTTCTTCGGGATTTTCCCGCCTCAGATACATGATGGAGACACGTGAGTCGTACTGTCTGAAAGGCAGTTCTATTCTGAAGAGAATGATGGGTGAACCATGATCCTAGGGTAATTAGGAATGTCTCAGGGTATTTTACATAAAAAACTAACTGAGTATTTTAATTTTTCAGGGGTTCGCCACTTTGAATTATGTCATATTGTTGTAAATTTCATGCATTGTTGTGTATGTGTTCAGTATCACCAAAAACTCTTCAAAGCAAATTATTTACATCAGGGGTAAAAGTGGATCTGAAAAGGTAGGGGGACGGTAGGTAGCGGTATGACGTCACACCGTCCCCCTGCCTATCTTGCCCATTGTAATTTTTTAGGAACCTGGGGACGCCGTACATGTTTTGGAGGTGGGAGGAGGGCGTTTCCCCGCGTCCCTCAGCACTTTTATCCCTGGTTTACATTTAAAATTTAGAAAACAATTAAACTCACACCAAAGATCTACCTGCATTGTGACGCGCTTGCTGGAAAAAAGACTATTCTCTCACTCACATACGTATCTCATTAGATGTCAATTTTAATTGTATTCAATATGAAGGCATTGTTGCATCTGTATTTTTCTGGTATTTCAATATGGAGTTCTCATCAGTCTCATATCGTACCTCTTTCATTTAAATTGATTTTTATACAACTGTGTACCTTTTGAAAATGTTTAATAGACTTATTTCTTGTTGTTCTTAACAATACGTAACTTATGTATAAAAATTAAAAAAATATGCATGTCAGAACAAAATTCAAAACAATATTTAAAAACTGAACAATATCATAATAATAAATGTTAATTGCACTTATAATCATAGGTACCGACTTTGGGGGGGCAAGACACTTTTGCCCCCCCCCCCCCCAATATTTATAGGTAGGATCCACACCTCCCAATATAATCCAGTCGAGGAAGAATTACCAAAGAGGAGCAAGAATTTCTGTCGTGCTTTTAATTCAATATAGGAAAATCCTTTTTATTCGATAGCAAACGCCATTTTCAAAAACGTGTTTAATGGAGCACTGAAGCTTCAATCAACACTCTGGCAGCACTGATATGGCAAGTGAAGATCAATGTGGTCTCAATCTTGCAGTGAAGTTCCCAAATTTTGAACTTGAATTTGTCTTTAAAACTTTAGGCAAATTTGCATTAGGTCGTGAATTTGGAAGCAGCAGAGTGAATGCAGCTTACCGAGAACTGGAGGAAGGGGGCCTTCATCAAGCAGTTGATAGAAAACGGCTGAATACGATAATATATTTATTCAGTCCCCCCCCCCCCCAATATTTTCTTCAAGTCGGCTCCTATGCTTATAATAATGTGAAAGTGATTTCAGAAAATGTTATATATAATATCAAACTACATATTGTTTTATAATTGTTTATCAAATCTTTTATAATTGATTCAAATCACTTAGTATTGTTATACTATATTATGAATATTTTAACGAAGAATAATTAATTCTACTCGAAGATTCTAAGGACAAGATTATAATGTACTAATGTGCAAGACTATATTTGAAGGTATTTTCCGGTGTTAGATTCTAATTACATTTATCTCTTCCGCTTATCCTCGCGACCCTCTGGTTAAGAAACCTTGCTCTAAGGCTAAGATGACCCCGACATATTAGGCAATATTCTAAGCGGAAGAAATATATTGATGAAAAACGCACCCAACCTTGCAGTCAGGTGTTGAAAAACCGATATTCTTGATTCGTGTATGCCATAATTATGTAGGCGAGTTGTATTATACTAGCTTCTACAGCATTATGCTTATGTGACGAAACTCCCTTAGGAAAATTACGATTATTCCTGACGCGTGCGCAACAATTTTTTTACCCCGCCCATTTATTGGTTTGGTGGGAATTGAAGAATATTTAGGCAGTGTCATTTGTATTGTCTGTTCAACAATTAACTGAGAAGACGATCCATCATTGTTGCTGTTATATCGTACCATTCTAGTTGGAGCGAAAGAGAAGTTGGATCAACTATTTGCCAACTGAAGTTTTTGCGTGAAGTGTGAAGTGTCAAATACAGTTTCGAAGTTTGTGTCCTAGTATTAAATTGCAGTGATACTAGAAAATATTTCTGTTCTCTGAGGGATAAAAAAATATATACTGACTATATTTTGTTTTACTATTGTTGAAAATTCTGTATTTGCTGTTAAATATTTCCGAAAAAGGTCATATTTTGGTTCAGAGAAACCAGGGAAAAACAGTTTACAGCGCTCTAAACTTGGGATTAAGACAAAAAATTCTCAAATAACTCAATTCTCTTGAAGGTAAGTAGAATAAAATATTTTACTTGATAGGAATAAATTACAAAAATATCAAACTTTAAAATATTAGATCTATAAATCCTACTCATTTAGTTTTTAAAGAATCGCCTTTAAATTTTCACCACAAAACACACACACTTAATCTACCGAAATTAAAATGAAAGTGATTTTTGTGATCAAATCAGAGCAAAACATCTGAACTATTCGAAGTGAATTTTTAAATATAGCATGGCTAAATATAAATCTAACCATTTTTACATGTTATTTACCCAAAAAAGGATGTACTTCAGCTATCAGCCAAATCTATAAATACATTCGAAGTTGCCAGTTCCTGGTCGTTTGTGGTTAGCGGTAATTGAATGCCTTTGAAGTCAAAACTTCAATTACATTATAAAATAGAGACAGAATGAAATATAGTTTACCATTTTGCTAATCCCTCTGCATGTAACAGTACTTCCATTACTGCATCACAATCTATCCTACGTACCATCGGCGCTAATCTGTCTTCAAGATTGGGGGAAAGGGTAAGATCGTTTCCATATTTTTTTAAGCGATGTTAAAATATTTATGAAGTTAAAAAAAAAAAAAACAATGCTGTGGAGGATCAGGGGAGCAAAGTTGTCTTCAACATTGTGAGGCGGACAGATTGGAGGCTTATTCTGGGGGGAATGAATATGAGACTCATATTCAGTGTTTCTTTCAGAAACAATGTTCAGGGGGGCACACTTAGTATTCAGGGGGGCATTGTTGATAGTATTCGATTTCTTATTAGTCTACATTATAGATGCATTATTTTGGTCTCCTTCGGGTGGCACTCCCAGAGCTCCAGGAGACAGTGCCCCCCCCCCCAAAAAAAAAAAAAACAGGTCTGGAAGAAACTGCTCATATTATGGTAGATGAATCTGATTTCGAAGGTGAACCTGTTGTATATTATACAGCAAGGGACATCAATTTCATCTCACTTCCATTTGTGGCTGTCGGACACAAATCATCACATTTCTCCCCAAAAACCACATTTCAAATCAGATCATTGGGGACAGTATCTATTTTTCATCATTTTTTAAATTATTATACCATTTGATTAAAATTCATATCCTAAGGACAGGAAAAGTAGGATTTAAAATTGATGCCAAAATAAGAACATCTTGCGAACTCCTCGAGCTAGGCACATGGAATTCGGAATATAGTCTAAACCAGTGCTATTCAACCTTTTTTTCTCGCGTACCCCTAGACACAGTTCGCCATCCAATTGTGAACCCCTGAAGTTGTTTAAAATAAAATTAAATCGAAATGAACTTATTAAACTTAATACACATGTTCTGTTGATTAAAAAGGGGAACAAATAGGGACCCAACAAAAAGACTATCAGTGTACCAATTAAAAGATTATTTACAAGGTGATAAAGTGCACATCCGAAAAAATTAGCATGGGAAATTTCAAAATTTTCTTCAACTATGATTGGAAATATGCTTATTTTAGGGTTACGTACCCCTCAAGACATCTTCATGTACCCTTAAGGGTACGCGTACCCCCGGTTGAATAGCACTGGTCTAAACCTCTTGTTAAGCAAGTTGACACGTGTCCTACAATTTAACTTCTAAGGGAGGGAGATAAGCAATTTGTCGTATGCATGAAATGAATAAAGTGAGAAAAGGGCTGCCTCGATTGAAATGCGTTTTCAACATCACTTGGGTCGAACTGCGTTTTTTTTTTTTTTTCTTATTCATTCATTTATTTCTCTTTGATTCACACACAAAATTAAGTGGGAGGAGTCAAATATACCTTTCAAATATTTTTCTTTAACAAATTCTTTCCACACGAAGAACAGAAAGAAATTTAAAAAAAAAGAAAAACAAGAAAATTAATAAAAATAAGTGTTTTTTTTTTTTCACAATATGAAACTATAGTAGACTTCCACACTATGTGAATTTCCAATACTGAAACTTGAAGTAGTACATCCGCAGGGGTGTAGCCAGCAGGTTTGTGTAGGGGGGGCCCGTCGTTTTTGAGGGGAGGCCAACTACAATGTACAAAGCCAAAAAAATGTGTTGCTGCTAGTGTTTTTGAGGCCTGATAGAAAGGAAAATTTTGGTTTCCATCTGAAAAACTAAAACACTATTTTAGCTTATTATTATTATTATTATTATTATTATTATTATTATTATTATTATTATTATTATTATTATTATTATTATTATTATTATTATTATTATTATTATTATCCATAAATTATATTCAAGGTCGTTTTTATTATGCTTAATCAAGAACTACTGCCCGGGACCAAACGCTATACTTTTGTACATAACTATAAAGGTAACCAAGAAAGTTCTGTCGTTTTTCGTGGAGGTCTATGTTCAATTGGACCTCACACCGTGAGTTGAATGCGAGTGGAGATAAGGCGAACATCAGTTGTTGGTGTGGGTATATCCAACATACTACCTGGTTGTGGCAATTCAGACACATCGTGAACTTGCGTAAAGACAGAGGGAACATGGGACATCCACAGAGCGTCATAAGAGCATGTATGCTGAACGAGTTCAAATGGAGGTCAAACGCCGCTGTAGCGGGACAGAAGATATGCCAAGCCTTTGGTGAGGGTGTCGCTTGTCGTGACGACGCGGACATTGCAGCGATGGTTTAACAAGTTTAAGGACGATGATGAAACACCCGAAAACACCACGTGCCAGAAGACCAACTCATGTACAAAGAGGAACTGGGATTACAATTCAGTGTGTGGAGAAACCATTCGGCAGGACATCCATCAACTTGTGAAGCACTGCAAGTTGGGTCGATGGGTCTCACATATTTTGACTCCGGGCCAGAAGGCAACGCTGCAGTCGCCTGTGTTTATTTACTGTTTCGGAGCCATTTCTGGACAGGGCGTTGACATGTGTTAAAAAGTGTGTCCTATACGAAGCTCCACGGCGCCGTCATCATTGGTTAGCATCCCATGAACCGATTTCAAAACAGCCGAAGCCAACACTGTACCAGAAGAAGGTCCTTCTGTGTGTTTGGTACTTCGTGCATCGGGAACCGCTACCAGCTGGTCAGAGTATCAATGCAACTGTGTAGTGTCAGCAGTTGAGCTGTACTCAACAAAAACTCAAAACTCTGGAGCCATCACTTCTGAATTGCAAATGGGTCCTCGTTTACGGAACAACGCTAAGTCCCACGTGGCTAGGATGACTCAGGACACCATTTTCCGCCTTGGATGGGAAACAATATTGCAACCACTATATTCCCCGGGTATTGCACCGTCCGATTATCACCTGTTCCATTCTTTGGACGCCAGTTCAAATCCCTAGTAAAAGTCCAAAATGCACCTGATACTTTCTTCGTTTCACGGCCCACCAAGTTCTACCGCGATGGATTGCATGGCCTTCCAGAACGTTTTCAGAAGGTCATCGATGCTGATGGGGACTATTTTTCATCTTCCAGGTTAGGTGACATATCGATGTTCGAAGGTGGTGGATGAAAAGGCAACAAATCTTTTCTTGGTTACCTTTATATTTAAATTTAAGACCTTGTATACAGAACCTATTTACACAAGATTGATTTTCTTTGAAATTTCACTTAATTTCTTTACGGTTTCCTGACAAAAATATTTATTTATTATTCGTGACTACAAAACATAATTATTTTATTACACTGAGGAGAAATAAAAGAGAGACCAAATGAAATCCAAATTGAACAAAAGCATTGTTTCTCACCAAATTTTCCATCCTCTATGTCTTTTAAAACACTTGTTAAAGCATATAAAAATATACTGTACTTACAAATCAGTTTAGTACCTTTGTTTTATGTTTGTATTTGTAGTACCTTGTTAAAACGTTTGTCTTCAAACTGTCAAATATAAATCACAGTAAATTGTGTAATCTGCTGCCACAAAAAAGTATCCTATTTTTCGATCGGTACAAGGAAGAGATACTATACTATTTTTCGATCAGTATGGAAAAACAATATTTCTCCATATTATTAATTGTCAATAAACTTCGTTACTTTTAAATGAATGAAGCGAGATAATTTTACTATGATGTTTTAAAAGCTGGTCATTTGGGGCCCCGATGGGCCTCCCTTGGCTACACCCCTGTACATCCGTAACTACTGGTTGCAGTAAATTGATAAGATCAAAGATAGAACCAGTTCTTTGGACGCTGAATCCATTATTAGAAAACCATTGCTAGCTTTATCTTACTGCTTTTGTTCAATGAAGATAAGGGTTGAAACCGGGAATCTATAATTTGAACCACTTCTGGTTTCAATAGGTAGTTAAAGGGGAAGATAGAACCCATTCTTGGGAAGCTGAATCTATTGAAAAAAATGCATCTCGATATCTTTTACTGTTTTTTGCTCTACGGAAATTAGTATTGAAACAGGAAGTTGTAGTAAATGTCACCCAGTTCCGGTTTTCGTAGAGTGTTGTGGGTTATGATACTAAGTTTTCTTGACACCCTGAAATCGACTGCAGAAATCCACTTATCACTAACTAAAACTACTTTTGTTCTCTGGCGATACATGTTGAAACCGGAAATGGTCAATTTGAACCACTTTCTGTTTGAATGCAAGGTTAATGCAGAAAGTGAAACTATTCTTCGGACGCTGAATCAATTGCATCCTGATATCTCTTACCGTTTTTGCTCTATGAAAGTCAGTATTTCAACCAGAAGTACTAGGAAGTTTCAATCACTTCCGGTTTTGGTAGAGTGTTGCGAGTTGTGACAATATGTTCTTTTGAGACTCCAAATCGACTACAGAAAACCGCTTATCGCTATTTATTACCATTTTTGTTCTATGGCGATAAGTGTTGAAACCGGAAATGGGTAATTTGAGCCACTTCCGATTTGAATAGAGGATCAGCGAACAAGGTGAATAAAGGATTAGTGAACCTACTTTTAGAATAATGAATCGATTACAGAAAACTCCATCTCGATATCTCTTACCGCTCTCCTCTGTAGAAATTAGTACTGAAACCGGAAGTAATATTAAATTTGAACCATTTCTGGTTTTCGCAGAGTGGTTTTGAATAGCCATGGTACGTTACCATGAGACACTAAATCTTTAAAAAAAAAAAAAAAAAAAAACACTTTCGCTAGCTGTTACTGTTTTCGTTGTATGGCGATAAACATTGAGAGTGGTAATGACTAATTGGAATACATAACTCGTTAGTTAACAGGGGAGATTGAACCTATTCTTGGGACGCTAAATCGATTGCAATTTCCCAAAAAAAAAAAAAAAAAAAACGCATTTCGATATCTTTAACTGTTTTTGCTCTTATATCTGTTGACAGACGGAGGGACGAACGGACAAAGCCGTTCTGTAAGACTTCGGACACTTATGCATAGCACAGTTTGGAAGTCTAAAAGGAATAGTAATGGCTTATTAAACTTCCAAACTATGTTATGCCTAACTGTCGGAAATCTTATAGAACGCCTTTGTCAGTTTGTCCATTCGTCTGTTAACTGTTATTTAGCGTCCCGCGAGTAGGTTCAATCTCCTCCATTAATCCCAAGGATGTTATAAAATAGAGGATTTGCCCATACAACAAAATCGTGAAGCCATACGTCACAGCTTCGCCACACCTACTCTGCCCACTCCGCTCCACTAAGATCACAATGTTTCGAGCCAACAATCATGGCGGAAGCGAGAGTAGCCAATCAGACGTGCCAGTTTAAACGATGCTCGGTTATTTTCTGGCTTCATTGAGTTCATATGATGAAGATACGTATGGACAGATCCTCTACTTTATAATATCATTGATTAATCCTTTATTCACAACGGATGTCCTTCAAAGTATCCATTTCCGGTTTTAACGTTTATCGCCGTAGAACGAAAATGGTAACAGATAATGAGAAGTGTTTTTTTGCAAACAATTCAGCGTCTCAAAGCAACATAGCAGTAGTATCCACAATACTCTATTAAAAACGGAAAGTGGTTCAAATTAACAATTTCCAGTTTCAATACTTATCATCATAAAACAAAAAATGGTAATAGATAGCCACAAGTGGTTTCAATCGATTCAGGGTCTCAACAGAGCATACAATTACAACCCATAACATTTTACCACGAGCGGAAGTGGTTGAAAATTCAGTATTACTTCCGATTTCAACATTGATTTGCACAGTACAAAAATGGTAACAGATATCGAGATGGATTTTTTGCTATCGATTCATTGTCCCAATAATAGGTTCCATCTTCTCTATGAGAGCTCTATTCAAACCGGAACTGGTTAAAATTTACCATTTCCGGTTTTCAACATTTATCGCCAAACAATGAAAACAGTAACAGATAGTGAGAAGCGGCTTCTGCAAACGATTCAGCAGCTAACAACATATCATGACTATCCACAAAAGTCTACCGAAACCGGAAGTGGTTGAAATTTAGTAACATTTCCGGCTTACTTCCGGTTTCAATACCTATTTCCGTAAAGCAAATACGACAAGAGATATCAGAATGCAGATTTTTGTAATACATTCAGCTTCCCAAGAGTATATACCTCCTTCTTTGAAAATCTATTCAGTCCGGAAGTGATTTAAATTAACGATTTCCGGTTTCAACCTTTATCGCCATAGAACAAGAAACAGTAAAGCATAGCAGATAATGTCCTTTTGATATGGATTCAATATCCTCATCCGAGGAACAGGTTCTATCTTTGATCCTATTAATCTTGAATTCATATAGTTTGGAAATCTACCATAATTGTACACTGTGAAACGAAATTCACTTGATTGAGGACCAAACAATGCTACGCATAAATGTCGAAGGTTCTGTAGAATGGCTTTGTCCTTCCGCCTGTCCGTCTGTCGGCAAGTATCAGAGCAAAGACAGTTAGAAATATCAATATGTGTTTGTTTGCAACCGATTCAACGTCCCAAGGATAAATTCCATCTTTTCTGTTTATTCTGTATTCAAAGGGAAGTGGTTCAAATTAGTCATGTCCGGTCTTTAACGTTTATCGCCATAGACTGAAAAATGGTAACAGATAGCGAGATGCAGTTTTCTGTAAACAATACAGCCTCTCAAGTCCACGTACCATAACTCTCTCAAATACTATCAAATCTGAAAGTGGTTCAAATTTAATATTACTTCCGGTTTCAATACTGTTTTCCTTAGAGCAAAAACGATAAATGGTATCGAGATGAGTTTTTTCCCATTGGTTCATTGTTCCAAGAATATGTTTCGTCTTCTTGGGTAACCTTGTACTCAAACCGGAAATTGTTCGAATTAACCATTTCCAGTATCAACACCTATCGACATAGAACAAAGATTGGGCTTGTATTACATTATTGTGCATAATTTGCTGTGTTAGTGATAAAATAAACTTTTGATTTCCTGAATTAGCCTTGGCAAAAATATTCCTGAAGAAGATTTATCCAAAGTCAAGGGCGCCCATCAGGGGGGAAGCAAGGTGGGGCGCTTGCCCCCTAGAGGAAATTGTACATCAGAATATCGAACATCCAATAGAATTTTTACATTAGTTACAGCAAAATTTGAAACTATTTTTGAAACGTCGCTTCCCCCCCCTTGGAAACCACAACATGGACGCCCTTGTCCAAAGTCGAGACTAAATTACTTTCGTGCGCGCAAAATCCGTAGATTTGCCTCACTTCATGAAAATTATGAAGCAGCTATTCAAAATAAAATTTTCAACAAAGGTTTGGTTAATCTAAAGGTATTTGATAATAAACATACACGTTCCCATTGCAAAGTAATAACTGCAAATAGCCGTTTATTGCTTAAATTAAGTTTATTTCTTCAAAAACAATTGAGAATACGTATTGTATAAGGATGAAGTCATTTGCTTCCATTACCATTTGTGTACAGAGTCTGACGACAGTGTAAATGGTAACGCGTGATTTTTTTCTCTCTCTTTTTTTTTTCTTTCGTATTTACACATCAATAAGAATGATTTCGTTTACTGAGGAAGAAAGGTGGAATCAATATCACACACATGAGGGCGTGAGCGTTTGTCCTTCATGAGTGTAGAGAAGACATTGAATCGATTTTAATGATCTATCTGCTGCCATTGCTCTTTTTATGAGGACGAAGAAATGTGAATTATGCTCATTTTGTGTGTATGACATGTTGTAACAGGTTTTTCTTTCCCAAAAGTGAATTGAATTTTGCTGCTGTTTGGAAAGTTGAATATGAATAGAAAAGGATGAAGCCTGGGCACGGTGGGTCTAGCCCTTCCCTCCCCCCCAGTTTTTTGAGTGGCAATAAGAACACAGCCTCACACACAATAAGATAAAAATTGTGTGTGTGTGTGTGTCCGTCTTGGGAATTAACGTAACGCAAGTAACGCGTTACTTTTTAAGTAACGTTTCCTAGTAACGCGTTACATTTTTTCCAAAGTAACTGTAACGGTAACGCGTTACAATTTTTTAAGTAACGTACCTAGTTTGCGTTACTTTTTTCGCGTTACATTTCGGATGAGTAACTACAATATGTTTTTTTTTTTTTTTTTTTTCGGAAAGAAATGTTTCTTTCCTGTAAGTGAATTTCTCAGAATGAAACAATCGAGCATGAACTACGTATGTCAGTGACCGACAGTTACAGACACACAGAGAAACAGATAAGTTCGTAGTGCCACTTGCTGATTTTTTGAAGATGAGGACAGCCTTAGGGAAATCACGTGTACTGATTGCAAGCACCTGGAAGATTTTATCGGATATTTTAACAACTCCAAATCAATACATTCAGTGAGTGAACTAGGAGTGCAATGATACCGGTAGTCTATTTTACTTTGATTGATGTTGTTTTTATAAAGATGGAGAACGAAAATATTTTACCGTTCGAACATTTGAAAGAATACTTCTTTCTTAAGAGATGAGGATGATAGTGGACAGAATTTAAAAGTAAAGTGTCTGAAGTGCCCCGGCGAAAATATTTATCCACAACTAGGATGTCATAATTAACGATTTACAGTAAGGGGTTAATATGAATAAACTGTGTTCTGATGAGCAGGCTTACTTTATTACTAGAAAATAGTTTGCTGATGGTATGTAATATTGGAGTTCTTTCAGATCAGTTTGCTTATCCTAGAGTCCCGTTGACTATAGAGTAATATAATGTTTCTCTATATTCTGTATTTTTAATTTTACATAACAAGATTATTATTATTATATAATTAGTTTAGCAGAATAATAATAAGCAACCATTTTTCTAACGCATAGGGATGAGCACTAGTCAAGCTAAAACTCGACTCGACTCGAATTCAAGTCGAGTTTCGAGTCAAATCAAGGGTAATATCCTCGAGTCCAGTCGAGTTTGATAAATGGCTCGTTCGTTTTAAGTCGTATTGAAATCATGGCCTGATTACACTGGAAAACGAAAGCCATGAGAAATGTAAGCTAAACAGTAATATGCAATACTTTTAGTGTTGCTCACTAGAGGGGACACTGCTTGCATCTCGTCTCGTCTCGATAGCGAGATCACAAGAGATTTTTTTATAACAAGCTCAGTTCAACTGAAAAGATGGCTCGAGCCGTCTCACTTGGGGTGAACCAACGGCTCGAGCTGGCTTGGTAGGGATGAGCCATTTGCTCGGTTCAGCTCAACTGAGCCGAGTCGTTTGGGTGAGCTGTTGGCTCGGCTCACTTCTCGGTTCGGGTCGATAGTGAATGAGCTGTGATCCGAGCTGCTCGAGTCGTTGACAATTCTAAACCCGGGCCGAGCAGTTTTGAAGATATTTGGCCAGTACCCTATAACTTTTAACAGTGTTTGGCTCAAGCCCGAATACTCAACCTAGACCCTCAACCCAAATTCAGAAGCTCGTGAACAATGTTCTTGATTCCTAGACTTCACGACTACCGGGGTTGGCAATCAACTAGTTTTTTTAGTATTCAAATACAAACCGCCTATCTTTCACTTTTATATACAGTGTTGTTATAATAATAATAATAATAATAATAATAATAATAATAATAATAATAATAATAATAATAATAATAATAATAATAATAATAATAATAATAATAATATAAGTTGTAGTAGTGTCATTGATAATAATTATATTGTCTATGTAATATACTTGAAGAATGTAGTCGAAACTACACACTGATTTGGCTTGAGTAGACTCGAAACTCGACCCCAATTCGAGTCGAGTTGGAGGAAATTTTTCGAGTCGAGTTCTCGGGTCGAGCTCAAAGATGTCTGTTTCTTAGTCGAATCGAGTGTCAAAGAAAACTCGCTCAAACTCGCTCGTGTCCATCCTACGAGTAACGCAGTATGGCATTTTATCAATGTTACATTATATGAAAATGTTCCTATATCAAGTAGAAAGTTGTCCTTGCATTTACGTAAAGCGATTCAGAACAAATAATAATAATAATAATAATAATAATAATAATAATAATAATAATAATAATAATAATAATAATAATAATAATAATAGCGGTAGTAATAGTAGTACGGGAAATTCAAGTCATATTTTTTACACATTTTTAAAGTTTCGGACCTAAAAGTAACGCGTTACTTTCGAAGTAAAGTAACAGTTACTTTTTTGGGACAAGTAACGCGTTACTAACGCGTTACATTTTAAGAGAAAGTAAAGTAACTTGTAACGCGTTACATTTTTACAAGTAATTTACCCAACACTGGTGTGTGTGTGGGTGGCTATGTAATTAAGCTATTATTTATATATTTTTGAAAGTTTATCGTAGCGTTGCCTTTTATTCTGGATTGGAAAATTTTTGAAACATTAGATATACTTTCAGTTGCAGTTCTTCTGTTAAGCATTGTATAAAACAATATTTAACGTCCACAATGTCAACATCTAATCTAGCCATAATGTCCAATCGGGAGAGAGTTAAGTTAGAAACTTCTGCAGGACCCATCAAAAATTGTAAATCAATTTGCAAACACAGGCAATCGAGGAATTAGTTCATGAATGGATCACGACTATGTGTTGTGTCACTGCATGCTGGTAGTAAAATATAAGAAAATGAAGTGAGAAAGCAACAAAGATGTGTAATATCTCTTATTTTACACGAGAAGCAAAAAATTATTGTTACAATTTCTTGCTATTCCTTCTAAAGTTTTGCTAAATAATATAGGCTATATTATTCGTAATCGAAAAAAAAAATATTTATATAAAATTCTTCAGTTGCAAACAGTGTTGTAAAGGCCTGGAAAAAAAAAACGGAAATTTTGGAGAAAAAGCCAGTTTTTTACCGGTTTTTCCCGAGCTTGGAAAAAAAACGGAAAAATTGGGAAAAATGAAATTTTCGAATATTTTACTATATTATGCTTTTAAAATGAAAACTATTTTATATTTACTAGTTTACAATTAAGATCATTGAGTAGTTATGTTTCTTGTATTAGAATAGGGAAATTTAGTGGCAACAAATATATTTGCACCACTCCATTAAAGTTACCACTCGTAATATAGACACATTTAAATAATCTTAAGTAATCTTATAAAGTTACCATATTCTGCCAGGGAAGTGTTAAAATAACGGAGCCAGAATTATGTCAGTCAGTACCAGTATGTTAAAATTAATTATATATTTTACGGAGATACGTATCTTCCTTGTGCTGTGTAAAATTTCCGGAAATTTTGAACCAATTACAAAAAATCTTTGGTTCGGAAATATTGGCAAAACCCGGAAAATATAATTTAAAAATTATTTATCCGCCTGATGCTAATCTTATTTGCTGTAACGTGTCTGCAGCAACGTATTTCGCTAGTAGGAAAAATACTTAAAGCAACAGCTTTTAATTTTACTTTTTAGTTTTCTGAATTGTGATAAAAATCTCTCTTTATTATTTGTATATTTTTTGAACAACTTAAAAAGAGAGATGACCTTATTTACATATACACACATACACCGTAAAAGTGCGTAAATTTGAGCAGCGACAAATATATTAAAGAATTTAACATGTGAAATTTCCGTTCGTTATTATTAAAGACTAGCATAATACCCGTTCTTCGCACGGGGAGAATACGTTTCATTTTGTGTATAAAGGGCACCAAAACTGTCATCAATGAACTTAGGGACCCAAAAAGCTATGAATTCGACACTAGTATAAGTTATTTTCAATTACTTTTACATATCACCCTCCCCCATTAGAAATACTAATTTGAGCTGAATTTGGATTTAAACGGAATCGAAAGTGTCACTCTCCATCTCAGCCACCCCGAAAACTGGATGTGACACTAATATCGGCCATTTTCAGTCATTTTTATGTATCACTTTCTACTCAAGTTGCGGGCCTGAATTTGGATTTAAACGGCATCGGAAGTGTTACTTTTCATCACAGCAACCCCAAAAACTATATATATATACCCTCTCGCCCGCTCCCAGGTCAGGCGCTGAATTAATCCATATGTAAACGGCATTATAATGTTCATTTCAGCGACACCGAAAACTATGAATTCGGCACTAATATCAGTCATTTTCGATATTTTTTATATATCACCTCCTCCCTAAAGTTTCGGCGTTGAATTTGGATTTAAACTGCATCAAAAATTTCACTGTATATCTCAGCGGTCCTGGAAACTATGGATTCACACTAATATCGATCATTTGCATCATTTTTATATAGGGAAGGTAGGATAGTATCGGACAGCGTATAGTATCGGACAGTGTATAGTTCACTATTTTCGGAACAGAATGGCGACATTCTTTAGCCACGTGTTAGTAGTTCTTTGTGAGGGAAGCGTGGCTCCAACATTCTGAGATAGTATGTTTAAAGGTGTACATGTGGTGCGACGATTTGTAGTTTTTGTGCGGTTTGTGGTTGCACGTACTTAATTTTGTCGGCTAATTACAGAAACAAAGGTAAGTGAAATATGAATTTAAGTAGTTGTACATTTTTCTTGTGGTTTTGTATCCTAATTGGCATCATATCATTGCCTTCATTGCAAGACAAATTATTTCAAGACTCTTTATTATCATGCATTTTGGTCGGGTGGTATCGGACAGGGTGTTGGCAGGCAATATCGGACAGTAATATTCGAAGTTTCGATGCGAAATCTTATAGTTTTCATGTTTTTCAGGTAAAAATGGACAAAAGGAGAGGTAAATGGTCAGAAGAAAATATGAAAACAGCAATTGAAAAGTGATAAGTGGTGGGATGAGTACAAGAGAAGCAAGTAAACAGTCTTCCGTCCCGAAAAGCACTTTAGATGACAGGGTAAGATTTCTTTCCTTGGGAAAAGAAATTCAAGTAAAACCGTCAATGGGTAAATTTCAAAACACTTTTACGGATGAACAAGATAAGTTACTGTATAATCTTGTCAAAGATCTGGACAGCCAGCTGATGCCTCTCAACAAGAAATAATTTTTGAAACTAGCATGCCAGTTCACTGAACACTTGAAACTGAACCATAAATTCAACAAAAATAAAGGACTAGCCGGGAAAGATTTTTATTATTCTTTGATGAAGAGACATCCCGATTTAAGTTTGAGGTGCGCGGAGTCCACAAGTTTGCAGCGGGTTATAGGATTCAACAAGGAGCACGTTGGTATATATATATATATATATATATATATATATATATATATATATATATATATATATATATATATATATATATATATATATAAATATATATATATATTTTTGACTAACTCTCTAAACTTATGAATACATATTCTTTTAAACCATCGAGATTTTTAAATGCTGATGAAACTAGTGTGTCAGTAGTTCATGAAAATCAGTTAAAAGTTTTGTCTATAAAATGGAAAAAGCAGGTAGGGAAATTAACGTATGGAGAAAGAGGCAAAGACGTAACAATTCTGCTGATCTTAAACGCGTCAGGTGATCAATTTATCCCTCCTCTGTTTGTGTTCCCAAGAGTAAGAATGGACAAAGAACTTACGAAAGATGCTTCCGAAGGAAGCCGTATTTGATGCTCAATTAAGTGGTTGGATCAGTAAGGAAGTCTCTGAAATTCGACGGCGAAACAAAGGCTTATTCCATAATTTGTGGAGAAAACTTTGATGAGGACTGGATACAGTGTAATTCGTGCAAAGGTTGGGCACATGAAAACTGTGCGTGTCTTGAGGGAGATGCATTTTATTATAAATGTGATATTTGCAGTACAACATAACAATCTGCAGTTTGTAAGGTATGTAAGAAGACATGTAAGGAATCTAAGAAGGTAATAACCGATCTGTCCGATATAACCCGCCAGTTTTTTATATCTTGAAAAATTAGACTTTTACATTTTTTTTAGTTTCTCTAAATTTTGTAGTAAAAGTGAACTATGGTTTATAGTGTTATAAAGATATGTATGAGGATTGCATATATGAGGTTTTTATTTAATTTCTGATTATCATAAAGTTGTTACATCACATATTCCTTAAGTGTCCGATACTTCCCGACCTTCCCCTATCTCGCTCCTCCTCCAATTTGCGGGGATAAATTTTGATTTAAACGGCATCGAAAGTGTCACTGTTCACCTCAGCGATCCTGAAAACTATGGTTTCGACACTGATATAGGCTATTTTCAATCATTTTTTATATCCACCCTTCCCTACGTTGCGGGCCAAAATTTTTATTTAAACAGTATCGGAAATGTTACTGTTCATCTCAGCAACCCCAAAAACTGTGGATTTAACTAATATCGGTCATTTTCGATCATTTTACATATCTCCTCTCCCCTTCCCCCAAGCTGCAGTGCTAAATTTGAATTTAGGCTTCTTTGGAAATGTCACTGTTCATCTCAGCAACCCAGAATACTATGGGTTCGAGACTAAGATCGGTAATTTTCAATATATATACCCGCATTTCCTTCCTCCAAGTTGCGCCTTCAAAGTGAAATGGTAAAATCGATCTCAGGCCTGAACCTCGTCTGTGTTGAAAATTTTTATCGAGATCAGTCTGGTGGTCAAGAGTTGTTCAGTTACAAATATAGTCACTTTAATTTTTTTATATATAGATAATTTGTCGTACTAAAAAACAAGTATTTGTTTACATACAAAATTTTGAACATAAAGTTTATATAAAAGTCTGCATTTGAATATTAAATAATAGTAATTATATGTCTTAGTGCATGAGTATTAGTGAAATTCTCCTACTGCTCTTTCTTTTAAGACACTTCTCTGTCTTGCTTGGTCGGGGAACGAAACCAGGACCCTTACGCATTAGAGATAAGCGCTCAAGCACTGAGCCATCGTGCCCCTTCAACTATATTGAGAAATGATCTTCCTTGCTTAATTGAACTTTCCAATCAAAGCTTTCATTTCAACGTTTATCCTATTCTGTCAACAGAAATTGGAGGAAATCTAACATTTCCATTTTCGTGCAAAGTACAAAAATTTCACAGATAGAAAGAAGCAGTTTTACCGTTAAAAAAAGTAGTTAATACACTAAAAACAGACTCAGCGTCGACTTCATTCCTTTGTTGCATTGCTAGAAATATATTTCTACTGAATACTTTCGGTTTCAAGATTGATCGCTGCAGAACAAAAACAGTAACTAAGTCAGCAATGTCTTTCTGATGTGGATTCGGTATAGGGATGCGCACGAGACAAGATTTGTGGCTGTCTCGTCTCGAAAATGTGCTGTAAAACTGATGTCTCGGCTCGAAAAATGTATATTTTTATATTGGAAGAGCCGTGTCTCGACTCGAATTTTGTCAGGAAAATCCTGTCTCGACTCGTCACGTGCGCATCCCTAATTCGGTACCCCAAGAACAAGTTTTATCTCCACTTTGATTCCTCTATTGAAACCGGAAATCATAGAAACAATGATTTCCGGTTTCACCGCTTATCAGAATAATAAAAGACGGTAATAGATAGCGAGAAAAGCAAATTTTCTGACATGAATTCAGTACCGCAAGAATAGTTTCATTCTCCGTCCTAAGTCCTCTACTGCAACCCGAAATGGTAGTAATCAAGGGCGCCCCTCAAGGGGGCAAGGTGGGGCGCTCGCCCCCCTAGATGAAATTGTACTTTGGAATATCGAAAACCCAATATAATTTTTAGAATACTTACAGCAAAATTTGAAACTATATTTGAAATGTCGCTTTTTCTTGCCCCCCTCCCTTCGAAACCACAACATGGGCGCCCTTGGTAGTAATTTGCTATTTGTACCGGTTTTAATATTGATTTCCATAGAGTGAAAACGGTAATAGGAGATGAGAAACATTTTTTTTAATAACTTCAGTATCCGAAGAATACACTTCATCTCAGCTACATTCTTCTACAGCTATATCATACAGCTATTAGATGCAGCAAAAATTTCACTTCGAATTCTGAACAGAAGGTTGTATGGAAGAACAAATAAAAAAAGTTCAGGAGGAACAAACACTTCGGATTCAGGAGAGGTAAGGGCATAAGAGATGCAATTTTATTATTAACGGTGATCGGTGAAAGGTTCATAGAAAAAGTGAAAGAGGTGTATGTTGTATTTATTGATCTAGAAAAGGCTTTTGACCGCGTGAATTGGGATTTGTTAGTGGGAGTTCTAAAGAAGGTTGTGTTAAAATGGAAAGATCAAAGACTCATAAGAAAGTTACATGTGAATCAACAAGTAAATGTTAGAATAGAGGAGAAAATGACAGAGGAGAGTGCAATCGGAAGCAGAGTTCGACAGAGATGCTGTCTCTCTCCAACATTATTTAATCTCCATCTAGAAGAGATACAAAAAAAAAAAAAGAGCCAATAATTAGGACGACATTTCAATAGGAGGTAGAATGATTAAGTGTATACGACTTGAAGATGATATGGCAGTTGTTGCGGAATCTGAAAATAAAATCAATAAGATGTTAGAAAACTTGAGAAGGGGCTATGAAAGAATATGGGACAAAAATAAATGTTAGAAAGACAAGACCTATGGTAATTGGGACGAAGTGGTCGCTTTCAAATATAGGAGTGGAGAAAATAGGACAGGTGACTACTTTTCGATACATGGGTAGTATTATTAGTGATAATATGAAGTGTGAATATGAAATAAAAGCAAGAATAGGAATAACGAAAGAAGCCTTTAGGAGGAAGAAAAAACTGTTTTGTGGGACCTTGAATAAAGAGTTGAGAAAAAGACTCATAAAATGTTTCATGTGGAATATTGTTCCGTATGGGGCAGAAACATGGACATTCTGCAAAAATGATTAAAAACAAACTAGAAGCTTTCGAAATGTTGGTATGGAGAAGAGTGGAGATAATTAGCTGGTCGAACAGAAAATGAATGATGTCTTAGAAATGGTGGGGAAGAAAAGAACGATTTTATACATTATTAAGAAGAGGAAGAGAAACTGGTTGGGATATTGGCTAAGAAGAAACTGTATCACGAGGGACGTGGTATACGGTATGATGGCAGGAAAGAGAAGGAAGGGGAGAAGGAGACTACAATTAATGTACGATATCAAAACAAAAAGATCGTAAGTGAAAACGAAGAGGTTAGCGGGAGATTATGGAGTATGGAAGCTTCTCAGTTGTGGCAAATTACCTACTAATAATAGCAGAATACCTATGATGATGATAATGATATTCTTCTATTGACACCGGAAATAGTAAAAACGGTTTCAATATTGTTTTCTAAATGGTAATAATTGTAAGATAGCAAGAAACTATTCTTGGGGTGAATTTAGCGTCAGGCGGTATGGATTCGGCGTCCAACTTGGAAGTCTACCGTAGTTTCACAACTGTGAAACTAAACTCACTTGCTGTAAAAATAAATTAGATTTTTTTTTTTAGTTTTATCATTTGCAGCTTATCCCAGCAGCTGCGTGCTTATGTTGCCTCTGGTATTTAACTACCAGCTCCGACATTGTCTCGGAGCTCATACTACTGTAGAAGCATTGCACATTATTTCGTAAGTGCCAGCTGGAAGAGGAAAACTCAAGGTGAGTGAATCAATACACGCAACGGTAGTTACTATTGATAATATCAAACTATGTCGTAATATAGAACTAAGGTGCGCAAACTGAAGTGACATCTATACATATTCACACACATAGAAATAAATTATTCAATCAGAAACAACGGGTACCCCCAAACGGGAGATATGACACAAAGTACAACATTGACATCTAGGAGGACAACCCCGTGCTTATGAGTGGCTAGAAGGCTCATTCATTAATATTTTCAGTTGTTTGATTAAATAAATTTATGTTCAAAAAAATTAGTAAATAAGAATGTAAGGTGAACTCAAGCTAGCGAATACCAAACTTTTCTTGTTGTGCTTTGCTGTCTTCTTAGCTCTGATGACAACGAGTCTTGAGGAGAGGGGGCTAACTCTGAACTAAACCTGGAGTGAATTAATCCACTACAACTTCCGATTTAAATATAGGAAGCAAAAACAATGAAATAGCGAGAAGCATTTTTGTTAATAATAATAATAACGGTAGCGTACGTTTTCGTTTGCGTCGATTTTCTCGAAAACAAACCCTAAAATATGCCATTTTGTTTAACTATGAGATACCAGTTAATATATAGCGTATTCAGTGCACAAGAGAAACAATCATCATTATTCATCAAAAGAACAATTTTTCATCATTTTAAACATATTTCATCTTTAAGATCTCCATCTGAAGCTCCTTCCAGAGCTTTAAAATCCATGTCCAGATATTGTCGATAATTCTTATAATAATAAACAGTGTTAACTTTTCCAAGTACCTAAGCATACCGTACAAACTTTAAGTGTTATTTTCCACAATTTTGGTAACTGAACTTGATTCCCTTGTATTTTGAATGCCTTATATCTTACATTTTGCACAAAATTTTCTGTTATATGCTAATAATATTGTAGTTTATTATTATTATTATTACCAATCTAATGATAATAATTATAAAAAAAATAAAAACCTTAACCGACTTCATACACGTAATCCGCTTGCGTAAAATGTCACAAACAGGGACAATTTAATATATTATGAAAGTGTTCCGTAACTTTGCAGTTTAACCCCTGTGCTGTTATGCAACCATAGTTACTTTACAGAATATATGGTTGCCTAGAAGTATGTTACTTTGCTGTAATTATCTCAACATCCGTTGAGATATTTCATAGTTTAGCCCCAAAGATTACTATCAGATCCTGAAGAAATTTACAGTATATGGGAATACTGGGGAAGTATACTCTTTCTAAAGAAAAAAGAAAAAAAGAAAAGAAAAGAAAGAAAAAAGAAATGAATAGTCAAAAATCAGTGTCCATGTTGAAGTTACACGTTGACAAACCCAGAACATATAGCCTATTGAATAACCGTCTTGAATTGAGAACTTCCTCCTTTATTTTATTATTATTATTTATTTGTCGGTTGAAAACGAGTGACATTTTAGAAGAGATATTACCTAGGTACTTACCTTTTCGTTCAGTCGTACTCTTGTTGCTTAAAATATATAAAACGATAATAATGCCTGTTGTTTTGTATGGTTGCGAAACATGGTCGCTTACTCTGAGGGGAAAACATAGACTGAATGTATTTGAGAACAGGAACCTGAGAAGAATATTCGGACCCAAGAGGAACGGGAATGGGGAATGGCAGACAATTAATAACGAGGAACTACATAATTTGTACCGTTTAGCAAACATTGTTAGGATCATCAAGTCTATGAGGTTTAGTTGGACTGGGGCTAAACTATGAAATATCTCAACGGATGTTGAGATAATTACAGCAAAGTAACATACTTCTAGGCAACCATATATTCTGTAAAGTAACTATGGTTGCATAACAGCACAGGGGTTAAACTGCAAAGTTACGGAACACTTTCATAATATATTAAATTGTCCCTGTTTGTGACATTTTACGCAAGCGGATTACGTGTATGAAGTCGGTTAAGGTTTTTATTTTTTTTATAATTATTATCATTAGATTGGTAATAATAATAATAATAAACTACAATATTATTAGCATATAACAGAAAATTTTGTGCAAAATGTAAGATATAAGGCATTCAAAATACAAGGGAATCAAGTTCAGTTACCAAAATTGTGGAAAATAACACTTAAAGTTTATACGGTATGCTTAGGTACTTGGAAAAGTTAACACTGTTTATTATTATAAGAATTATCGACAATATCTGGACATGGATTTTAAAGCTCTGGAAGGAGCTTCAGATGGAGATCTTAAAGATGAAATATGTTTAAAATGATGAAAAATTGTTCTTTTGATGAATAATGATTATTGTTTCTCTTGTGCACTGAATACGCTATATATTAACTGGTATCTCATAGTTAAACAAAATGGCATAGTCACTAATCTTCCTTAGCCTAAAGGGCATAATTGTGGGACGTTAAACTCAAAGATTTCATTTCATTTTTTTCTAATCCTAACGAATCTTATGAAGGACAGGACATATTATGAACGTGAGCTGCCAAGCACATCGAGGTTTGAATCCGATGTTAGCAGATGTACAGTCTATCATTCAAGATCAAAGCTTACAATATATGCCGTTCCTCACGTCACTATTTCGCCTACAAGAGAGTTGGATTACATTAACACAAACCCAACTCCGAGACGAAGAAGCGGATATTGTGTGGCTGATAAGTTATGCCTCTGAAAACGAACAACTGACTTTGCATTCAAAGCCTCTCTATGTTCTACAATTGTTTACTATTAAATCATATTAATAAACATCAAATGTCTCAGTCTGTGCGTCACGCTAATATATGTCGCCACCTGCACTGCCGCTTGCAAATTAACTCAATCTTGTGTATAACGAAATCGTTAATTGATTACATAAATACTCGTAAGGTATGGAGTTTGTGTGGTTACTAGGCAAACTTTAAAAAAGTGGGTTGTGTAAAGAATTAGAGTAAGCACAATGTCAATAAGATTTTATTCCGAATGACTTTTTCACTTATTTCTCTTGAATTTCATCAGTCATCTTCTCCTACTTACTTGTTTTTTTTTTTTACATGCTATTAGCAGATATATGTATCTTGTATTTCTTTTCTGTTCATTAGAGATGCACGCGAGACGTGACACGAGACGAAACTGAAAATTTTATGCGAGACGCGAGACGAGACTAAACCATGCGGGACGAGACGCTAGACGAGACTCGGTTAAGTCTCGCACGAGAAGTCTCGCAACATTTATGAATTACGGTAGAGCGTCGATTATCCGAAGTAATTGGGGGACATGGGTGTTCGGAAAACTGGTTTGTTCGGATAATCGAACTGTACATGTTTCTTTGCCAAAAAGAAGTACTGTACAGTAAATTTATTCATAAAAACAGGCATCTCTTTAAGTATTATAAAGTAACGTACAAAGGCAACTTTAGTAGGCTGATTGTTGACAGACAGACAGAAGTGTGCTGATTGTTGAAACACAGCGACTGGCGGCTTGGCCGGTCAGCAGCGCCTTATGAAGGCCCCATTAGAAGCAATGTTCCGCCAGCGGTGGCTCAGTGCGGCGACTACTGTGGGAAACTTGGTTTGGGAGTGAGGGGGATGATGGACGGTAGGGTGGGAGAGTAACAGGTGCGAGCGAGTACACAGTTCGGTTAAGCGGTCGTTCGGTTGACCGACGTTCGGATAATCGACGCTCTACTGTACTTTTAATTGTATATTTAGTGATTTTACATTTATTGAGTTCTCTAAGTTGAGCGTTAATGACTCCAGGAACAAAAAAGTGATTGGGGCAATAGACATTTTATGAGATTTATTATTATGCAAGGTTGATTTTCAGAATTAAAGCCTTCTTTAGTTTCCAAACATCATTGAAAAAATAAAGCTTTGTAAATTGGAAATTTATTACAGCATCGATTTAGGACTTTCTTTTGCGACACAAACACACACACGCGGGCGCGCACGAATACATGAACTTCTGTTTTTGGTCTGAAAATCGAACAAGACTCCCTATTTCTGCAAAATGTGATATTTCTGTTGTTTCTGTCTTTTTCACATTACTACTAGCGATTAATGTTGGGGGATGGCGGGGAAATCCCTTCTCGTCAAAGTTTATCCCCGGCCCGGCTCGCAGCAATAACATGATATTTTTAGTTAGATGCCTCCGGATAGAATGCCTCTCAGCAAGCGATGAAATGCGGTCTACAACTGAGGTGTTGAAGTAGGAAGTTAGACGAAACCGCGTTCTTGTAAGGTCAGCATTTTACTTAGCTCAAGATCAAAGGACATGTGGTCTGTGTCTGTGTGGCTTGACACCAGTGCTGTCGGGTTAATCAAAACTTTTCAGATTTTGATATTCTGGCAACACTGCAGTTAGTTCAACTTTATGATCTGGAAATTGATCCAGAAAGCTTTTTTCGTATCAAGTATAGTTTGCTGGATATTTTGATTCTCGCAATTGTTAACATATTGCGTTATCCACAAGTCCGTTGACACAAGTAATGTTATTCCTTGGTGGTTGGTGTAAAGGGAGATAGGCGACAATAGATGGCAGCACTGTTCTCCTCAGTAGTGTAGCCAGAATGTGTGTTTGGGGGGGCAAGTGCTGTTATAGGTACATATAGAGAAATTACAAACAAAAAATATATAAACATAAAAATGTATATAAAAAATTACAAACATTAAAGTACCAAAGTACATTGTCGAACCTCTTTGGGGGGGCGGCCTCTTTGCCCCCCTTCCCTATGCCACTGGACACAAGTAACGTATTTTTATATTTTCTCTGCTGCTTCCACAAATTTAATGCTAGAGAGTTTAAACTTTCTAAAAAGAAAGTTCAAACATATTCTAAGGAAACAATCCGTGTCAATTTTGGATATTGTGACGTTAAAGCATTTCTCGGACTAGAAGCAGGCAAAGACAAGGTTGAAATCCGGTTAAATAAAGACGAAGAAATTTACACACACACACACACACACACACATATATATATATATATATATATATATATATATATATATATATATATATATATATATATATATATATATATATAGTAAAAGGATCCGGGTTTGGTTCAATGAGTTCAGAAAAACATATACGGAAATGTTATATTCTTTCTATCCAAATACATTGGCGACTTTTTTTCGGGGCAAAAATGCGCCCGTATGGCATACTGGAAAATATTGCTGGAGACCTCTAATCTGAAAACAATTTTGGATCCAGCGACAATTTATGCTGGTTTTGCTGTAAATTATGCTATTAATTTGACGAAAATTACTGGTCCAGCAATCAAATTCCAGCACAACTTTTCTTTTAATTTGGAGCGGAGGGGACACATGTTCGGATACCATGTTAAACTCTAGATTCCGTCTCCTTAGGATGTTATGAACATTCATCCCATGGAAAGCAATGGCAAACCACCATGGACTCACCTTGCCAAGGGACTTTTAGGTCAATACCTGCCTTCGGACAGAATATCACATCATCAGTCATTAACAGCCATAGAATAACACATTGCAAAATCAAGACCATGCGAGAAAGTCTCGCGCGAGACGCGAGATGAGACACAAAATTTTATGCGAGACGCGAGACGAGACCAACATTTGAGGCTGCGAGACGAGACGAGACTTTTCCATTTCTCGTCTCGTCTCGTCTCGCGTGCATCCCTACTGTTCATCAAAATCTCCCTGTATTTTTACAATGTACACGTACAGAGTATCTACCAAGTCCAGTCCCCTGAAATTTGAACTATTTTAACTCAGAAATGAAAGGCACATATGAATGCAAGTAGTATGTTTAAAAAAATACGTTATCCAGACAGCGGTATATTGCACAAGTATACGGAACTCATATGATTATTACGGAAATCTGTACGCAGGGTATGTTATCCATATGCTACAAACGTACTCCCCTTTGGCGCTTAGATGTTACATCATGCCGTTGCAGGATGTCTGACATCTAACGGTCTTCGGTATATAACATAGGTATACGTACGTTACATATGTCAGCTATATGTTATATACGTCCATTTGTATGTGAGATCCTGACCGCCTATATTGTTTCATACGGAAAGTACGTATAAATGGAACACTTATAAAGAAAGTATTATAAGTTCTTTCTTTCATACGGAAAGTGTGTATATATGGAACACTTATAAAGAAAGTATTATAAAACATGCTTTTTCAGTTATACGTTTGTTACAGGGTGTTTTATATAGTCGTACATTAAATCCAAAAACTACATGATTTACGCATGTAACCTACGTTTTACGCCACATTGATTTTTCTCTGTGTAAGCAAAACCTAGGTTATGAAGAACGGGACCCATTATTAACACCGGCTCCGAACTACGATGAGTTTGAATCCAGTACAGTTGGTGAGTGCACAGACCCCTATGCAAGGTCAACCTTCACAGAATAGGTCTTTTTTTTTTTTCACCATACTATTTCGCCTGAAGGCTCAATTACAAGAACATGCCACTAACCTCGGCCAAATTTGGTAATTACAACCTACGCTCGAGTTACGAACACCTCATTTTAGGAAGAAATCAGTTCACGAACAAATTGTGTGAACATTTTTTTCCCACGGGTTGCGAAAAATATTGCACACCTGCACTGACAATTCCACTCGCCTAGAAGTGTTCCTACGCTTTTGCTGTAAACATTATTTGTCAAGAGTCCTGTGTGCAAAAACTAATTTTTGTAATTTTGTGCACTTTTTTCGTGTTCATTACATCTCATATTATTATTTTTTGTTTAGTTTAGTGTTACTTGCTTTAAAAAAAACACAAGGTTATTTTTATTCTATACCAGTTGAATATACCCATGCTTCGCACGGGGACTGTATTTGGAAGTCAACGCCCGTGTGGGAGTATCACCATTGATCTCAGCGACCGCGAAAACTATGGATTTGATATTAATATTGGTCATTTTGGGCTATTTTTTACATTTCTCGGTATCCCCCCTCCTCCGCTGACTCCCGGCCAGCATACAATTGTAACTAAATTTGCAAGTCATCGCTAATGGAAGTGTCACCATTGATTTCAGCGACCGCGAAAACTATGGATTTGACACTAATATCGGTCATTTTGGATTACTTTTATGTGTCTTGGTATCTCATCCTTCTCCCCCGGTGAACCCCGGCCCGGAGTAGAATAGCGTGAATTTGAAAGTTAATGCGATCGGAGTTTCACCAATGATTTCAGTGACCGCGAAAACTATAAATTCGACACTAATATCGGTCATTTTTTAACTACTTTTACATGTACCGGTAAACTCCCCCTGAGACCCACCTGGTTCGAATTTTGACAAAAACGTTTAACTCTGGTTTGGAGCCCGGACCAAGGTATTCGTGACTAAAATTTGGTAACTCTCGGTCAATTTGTCTGGTTCCCAAGCCGGTTCCGGTAAACGCCCCCTTGAGACCCCCTGGTTCGAAATTTGAAAAAGGGATTCGACTTGATCTGGGGCCCCTGCCAAGGTACCCCTGACCAAAATTTGGTAACTCTCGGTCCACTCGTCTGGTCCCCAGGCCGCACACAGACAGACAGACAAACACACAAACAAACTTTTTATTTTATTTATATTAGATTCTTCATGAAAGAAAAGCGCTTAAGAATATAAAAAATACAGTATCATGTTTCTGTAGTTAGAATCGATTGGGTATTTACATAGATTTCAATGAAAAAAAAAATGATCTGTAAACAGCATTACGAACGGTTCCGGAAGTTCGTAATCCGTGGATCTACTGTATTACTTCTTTTGTCAATATTTTTTAAATAAAAAATCTCCTTGTTTTTAAACCAGGACGCGAAATCTTGGAGATTTGGGGAATTTAATCATTTAATATTTTCGGAAGAAAATTCTCTCCACTAATAACTTCCTAGCGGGTGAATAACGTGATACTATTGCCAGAAGTTTGCAAATTAATTATAGTAGTCCATGTTTAGTTAACATGGACATCACATGTAATTAATGGATGAAATAGTGATTAGCAATACCATATCCGTGGTGTTATGTAATTTAATAATTATAGATATCTAAATGCAATGTGAACTCTCTATGTCAAAACATTTCTTAACCCTTTTTATGCTCCTGTTCCCCCTCCTGCCTCAACTATTATGGCATCCTGATATAAACCACTTTGTGAGCTGAAAGGAAAGATTAACAATATTTAATTAGTGTTAAGCACACATCATCTGAAATTCCTGCTATAATTAAGTTAGAATTAGGGATGCGCACGAGACGAGTCGAGACAGGATTTTCCTGACAAAATTCGAGTCGAGACACGGCTCTTCCAATAGAAGATATACATTTTTCGAGTCGAGACATCACTTTTACAGCACATTTTTGAGACGAGACAGCTACAAATCTTGTCTCGTGAGCATCCCTAGTTAGAATACCTTTCTACGACCGTCAGGGATTTGAACGAAATCGTGTGCTCTAATGTTGACGGCCCTGGTAACCTCCTTAATTATCACAGAGTCAAGAGAGTCATGATTTATCGTTGGAAAGCTTATGGAATACAGATTCCAACGACGTAACACTTGTGTAGTTCCCGAACTATTTGTAGAAGAAGAAGAAAAGTCCTTAAAAAAATATATAAAAAAATGAATTTGGGGGACTCTGGTAACCATTGCAGTCATAAACACTGACAAAACTGAGTTAATGTGTAGGCAACATATTTGTGACAATAATATTTTTTAAAAATGTAGTCATTGCTGCAATATGAAGCGAGATAAAAAAAATCAGAACGAAATTCCTTTAAAAGTACCCAGTATATGATTTTCGAAGTGTTGTTGCAGACTCGCGTTGGCGGTTCTGGTGACCCCGCTAAGTAATACAGATTTATGACTGATACATCGTTGGAAACCTTATGGAACACAGATTCCAACGAGGTAATATTCGTGCAATTCCCGTCCTATTCGTAGAGGGAAAGATATATATTGTCTTATATGAAACCGTCCCAAAAAATAAATGTAATTTACGTCAAAAAACTGAAACTCAAAACATAGGTCAACTTTTCCCCTCCTCCCCCATATAATCAACAAGTACATATACAGGGTATTACCAGGGTAGTGGACTATTTCAATGTTTCATACCAATTTTTATGAACGTGCACCTACGGGAGGGAATGACCTCCAAAAATTCCTGATGCAAAAAACACGAACTTAACTCTCACCCCTCCGCCATGGTACCCCCATATGTATATCGGCTGAAAGCTTCATCCTTCAGAAACACACTGGTACCAAAATTATGTCCCTACCTTAATTAGAGGCTGAGCTATTGGGGTTTAAAACCATGACGCAGCAGTTGCGTCAATGGGCGTTTAAAGGTTAAGCACACATTTCAAGTGCGATCTTTGTAGTTTCACATTTGTTGAAGGCTTGGATTCAGTAGTTAATGCAAACCGCTTGCCTTGGCCAAGATTAAGATAATCTTTGGTTGGAAAACGTGAGGCGCTAAGAGATTGCTTCTCGTTTCAATGAATTTTTAAAAAAATAAATATATAAAATAAATTTGCTGAACTTGTTTGGTTCAAATGGAAAAAAAAGGAAACTGCCTCTCCATGTGAATTAATAAGGTGAGAAATTTATTTCGGACAGAAGCTCAATTAGCCTTAATATATAGACATTTCCACTTTAGACTTTTTTATTTTTATTATACTAATGGACAGTGACGTATATAGGGGGCTATCAGGCTCAAGCCCCACCCGAAATAAATATGTTAGTTTTTCGCATTTAACATACAACAATAATCCTTCTTACCATTTCTAAGAATTTAATTGACTTTGCATTTTCTTATGCTCTTTGTTCAGAAATAATACTGTATTTGTCAAATTTCATTCCATGTACGAACTACGTTCTTTTTTTCTTTCGTTCGTTCATTCTACTCTTGTGTTTCTTATTCTTAGTTGTTACTTTCTTTCGTTTCTCCTATCATACTTTCGACCGTTGTTAGTTGTGATTCAAGTCGGCCGTCATCAGTAACACCAAAACTAAGAGGAGCTGATAAGTGAAACTGGTGTTCCACACCAACTTGTACGGATATCAACATAACGGGACTTCAGTTATTATAGCAAAGGAATATTTACATCGTTTAGTTATAAAGAAAGGTAAATGTTTGAATTAAAGAAAATCACGACGGGGGAATAAATAGCACGGGAAATTAGGTAGGCCAAGACGATGAATAGAATAAAAGGTTAGATTTACTGCTAAATTTTTGTGTGTATCATATCACATAAGATTCACCAGTCTGCAATTTTTGCCAATAAAACTGCAATCAATATATTTCAGCTTCAACTTGTCTCAACATTTTCTTTCAGTAAAAACGTACACAGATAAAACTGAACATTTCCACTTTTTCTAGAATGAAATCAATAAGTTGAAATGAGATTACAAACATTCAACTGTGTGTTTGCAGGAGCGTTATTTCAGATTTGTCTGGGGGGGAGGTAAGATCCTCCACTATCATACGAGTTTCACGTTTTTCCCTAGTATATTAGTAGACAAATGATTAAAATATATTTAATTCTCAAACTCAGCTGGACAACGCCCCCTGCTTTCCCGTGTTGTGCATAGCTCCCCGAAACAAAATCCTAAACACGCCACTGCTCATGGAGCTATTATGGTTTGAAGTGTTGCTTTAGATATACCGCGTGGTCCACCTGAAATTGATTTAAACTAGAACCAAGAAGCAGTTCGTCCATAAAAATGCATTAATCAATATAAATAACCATTACACATACAAGTAGTAACTAGCCCATTCGTGCGCTCATAAAGGATTTCATGTCTGTATGTGATAGGGCAAAAAGAAAATAGAAACACGCATGACGAGGTGGTCACGTACCTGAAAACGTGGCTAGCAACAACTGCTTGCAATAATCAGTGTTACAAAAGAATTTCATTGAATATTTCTCTTTAAAATGCCAACCAAATTTGACTATAGAACGAAAAACAACGTATTTCGTTAGATAAACAATGAATATCCTATGAATAGCATTGAGATATAAAATGGAATTAAATGGTTGTAATAAACAAATTTCATTTTATCAAAATCTTTAAATGAGTTTGTTGAAAGTTGAGATCTAATATAAATCACTTTATCATACACGTAAATGGTAGAAATATCGTTAAGAACATTTTCAAAGTTAAACTTTATCTATACGCACTTCCTGTTTCCTCCTTTTCGCCTCCAGCTTCTCTTACATCAGTGATTCTCAACCTATGGGTTGCGATCGCTGATAGGAAATGATTGATGGGTCGCAAATTTCTTGTATCAGACCGAGCTGTCACATATAACCTTAAATTTATGGGTTCAATTAACGTATGCATTGGATAGTCATGTAATTCGGATGATGTGTTAAGTGGCTCGTATCATTCTTCTTTGTATGGTGAAACAAGATGATGTTCTTTGATTCTAATGAAAATTAAATGTAGGAATATATAGCTTAAGAGCCTGATACACTAAAGATAATACAAAATTTACCATTTTTCTTTTGCTTGTTTTCATAAGTAAAAGGAGATAATGAAATGCAACTTATCACAATCATAGATAATGTTATTCTACAACAGAAAATATGAACTTGAAGAATACACAGTGTTGACTTCCATAGAAATTACAGTGTTGCCAGAATAACATTTTTCTCAAAATCTAAATTAAGGCAGCGACTAGAGAAACGAACTCAACTGCATTTGATTACGTATTATGTTGTTTTGGTACCCTGTGAACTAATTTTTAAATAATAGTTGTATTTAGCTTGTAATAAACAAATAGTTTTAACATACAGTTATTAAAATTAAATAATAATGTTATTTAAAAATTAGTTCACAGGATACCGAAACGACATGATACATAATCAAATGCAGTTGAGTTCGTTCCTCTAGCCGCTGCCTTAACTTAGATTTTGGGGGAAAATGTTATTCGGACAACATTGTAACTTCTATGGGTGGCAACACTGAAAATTCTTCAAGTTCGTATTTTCTGTTGTAGAATAACGTTATCTATGATTGTGGTAAGTTGCATTTCATTATCTCCTTTCACTTATTCAAAACAAGCAAAAGAAAAACGGTAAATTTTATATTATTTTTACTATGTAAGTCTCTTAATGCATTTTCAGAATTACGACTTAAGTTAATCGTCACAGAGCACAAATTCCCCGGTTTATGACCCCTCAAATAAGTTTATTACCACATTCACTCCCTGAGTCTAGATACGTTGTTGAAATAACATAGGAATTTTCTTTATACTTGTTGCTCCCGTGAAATTTAATACTATTCGAGGTGGATTCCAGACTATAAAAAGTTGAGAAACAATGTTTATTTTACCTCATTCACTCATGCATCATTATTCTTTTTAGGGAGATTCTGCTAAGTGAAATAAACGCTCTTTCCACAATCAATTTGAAAAAAAATCAATTATTGTATATCTATCTCTCGACAGTGAAGTTATTCAACCGGTTCGCCACCGTTTGCTCAAACCAGTTGTTAAAACGTCTCAGATTCCCGGAACCGGTTGTTAGAAGTGTTTCGACACCTCTAGATCTAATATTTATAAAACAAATTAATTCTCTAATGCCATTCTTGTAAATCAATCTACAAAATATTAATATAAAGATATTATATGTCTTAATAGTAGTCACTATTACTAATATCGTATTGAAACATGTAATAATAATAATATAATCATGTAGTAATAATATTGATTCTGAGTCAATTTGCTATAGTAAGCACAGAATCAGTTATCAAATACTAACCGTAGAACCGGTTGTTAAATACTAACCATAGAACATGTTGTTAAATACTCATCATAGAACTGATTGTTAAATATTAACCATAGAACCAGTTTTTAAATACTAACCATAGAACTGGTTATTAAATACTAATCATAGAACCGGTTATTAAATACTATTCATAGAACCTGATATTAAATACTAGCCATAGAACCGGTTGTTAAATACTAATCACAGAACCGGTTATTAAATACTAGTCATAGAACCCGTTATTAAATACTAACCATAGAACAGGTTTTTAAATATAATCATAGAACCGGTTATTAAATATTAATCATACAGCTGGTTGTTAAATACTAACCATAGAACCGGTTATTAAATACTATTCATAGAACCTGATATTAAATACTAGCCATAGAACCGGTTGTTAAATACTAATCACAGAACCGGTTATTAAATACTAGTCATAGAACCCGTTATTAAATACTAACCATAGAACAGGTTTTTAAATATAATCGTAGAACCGGTTATTAAATATTAATCATACAGCTGGTTGTTAAATACTAACCATAGAACGTGTTGTTAAATATTTATCATAGAAGCAGTTGTTAAATACTAAGCATAGAAATGAATGTTAAATGATTTGAATCACCACTGTGTCGAAGACAAAGAAAAAGTATCCAAAATCGGACACCAAAAATTTAAAGAAAATGATCTACTGCCCATGTGTCGTGGAAGCACTGGGAGAAGTACTCTCTTGTGGGGACCCTCGGGTTCTTATCGTGTACGCCATCGAGGGTCCACTGACACGTCACGATTTTCTCAAGTTCCATTTCTGGTGCACGACTACCTGGCCTCCTGCAATGTCATTATATCTCGTATATCCATGCTTGATATCACTCCATTACACAATAGGCATTTGCTGGCGTCGTCCCAACATTGAAGACATAAACTGTGATCCCCACACAAAACTATACTCGCCATGTTTCAAAGTATTATCAGCATGTTCCCTACAGGGAATACAATCAGCCTGCTCTCGGGGGGCGCGGTGGCTCAGTGGTATAGCGTTCACCTCCGGTGCTTGGGGTCCCTGGTTCGATCCCAGCTCGCGCCGTGTGGACTTTGTGGTGGACAAACACCGTGCTCGTGGGTTTTCTCGGGGTTCTGATGTTTCCTCCCACTTTCTTCATTCCACCATTTCACTCATTTCTCATTATCACCGTCTCCTTTAGCCTAACCGGCATAATCGTGGGACGTTAAACTTAAAGATTTCATTTCATTTTTCAATCAGCCTGCTCTCGTCTGTGGTCGGTGTGTAAAGACATTAAAATTAAGATCAGCATGCCCTCTACAATAATGCTCAAAAATATTTGTTCTGACCTAGGCGCCAGTTTTCAAAACTAGGCACTATGATAATACAAAATTCAATTTAATACATAGGACTCATATTTTGACCTGGCGTCCGGGATTTTTGAGCCCTGATCTACACGCATTACACACGTTCTATTGTGCAAATTTCATTTGAAAAAGAAAATGAAATGATTTTTTTCAGTTTAATGCCTGAACTGCCATGACTATGCCCTATAGGCTAAGGGAGACGAACATTAAGGTAAGTGAATGCTGATCGAAGAATTAGTGGAATGAGAAAGTGGGAGGAAACGGGAATAACCCGAGAAAACCCATGGGCACGATGTTGTCCATCACAAACTTGCTTCGCCGGGGATCGAATCAGAGACTCCACGCACCAGGGGGTAAGCAGTCTACCACTGAGCCACCGTGGTCCCTGCGAATTTCATTTGAATCAGACTACGTAGAGATAATGTGAGAGTTGCTCAGTGGCAACCTTCGTCGGAACACCGTGTACTAAGAGAATGGAGGGAATAAGTGTGAATTTTTCCATATATTTACACTGTGCGTATATAAACTTTATTTGCTCCAGTCATACATAGTAACACATTTTGTGCATTTACATTTTTTTCCACAATACTGTTTTGCATTCTACATTTTCGCTCCTTTTAATAAATGTTTAATCCTGTTCACCGAGGATTCTTCGCCCTTATTCCCTTTTCTGAATTTCTTTCTAGTCTTTGTTATATTTTATCATTTCCCATTGTGACACTTTTCACCTTTTATTTTCAACAAACTTAAAAATTTCGTTACTGAATTCTCTCTCTCTCTCTCTCTCTCTCTCTCTCTCTGTGTGTGTGTGTGTGTGTGTGTCTGTTATTTGTATTTCTTCAATTTTGAAAATTCCATTCGATAGGACATCAAAAGCTATCTGAGAAGGTGATGGAATTTTTCGTGTCACTCTTACCATTCCCGAGATATTGGCCAAAAAAATGTTCGGATTTCGGAAGATTCAAGGAGCCGTATCTCGGAAACCATAAGCCATAGTGAGATGATATTGGTGTTGATTAATACCTAAGAGGATGGTGAATATTTTGGTACCAAATAGTAACCAGTGGCCACTGGTCAACTGGCCACCGTTCCCGAGATATTGGCCAAAAAAAGTTCAGATATCGGAAGATTTAAGGTACCATATCTTGAGAACCGTAAGACATAGAGAGATGATATTTTGCAACTTTTTAAATTTTCAGCCCCCCATTTTGAGCATGTGTCTTCGTAAAACAACATATCGTAGAACGTTTTAACAGAACTCTTAAACAAAACATGTGCAAAAAATTTAGTACTCAAGGAAAATATAAATGGATAGATATATTATAAGAATTGTTTAATGAGTATAATAATAAAGTACAGAGAACAATTGATATAAAGCCTGTAGAAAAAAGTTAATAAGAAAAATCAATTCTTTTAAAATTCGTTCTGGCGTTGGAGCATTATCAATTGGTTTTATCATACTTCTTTGTACACCTTTTATTACTTGTCATACTTTGTCTATTACTGTTTATTACTTGTTACTTTGCACACTTTTTACGAATATTACTTATCATAGTTATTACTTTGTATGTACGTTTTCCATTACTTACTTAAATTTATAACTTTGTATACTTTTTTAATTATTATTATTTGTCATAACACGGGCTTCATTTGGACAGTGCAGGGATAGTTTCTCCCTAAGTTCGAGAATTACAAATAGTTTAATTAATTGTGCATTAATTAAAAAAAAACATGAAAATCTTATTTTAGTGGAGAATCTTGACTCCAAGCAAAATCTGAAATAACATTGCTGTACCATAATTATTACTTTGTGTAGTTTTCATTACTTGTAATTATTATTTTGCATATTTTATTACTTGTAATAATTATTACATTATACGCTTTTAGTTACAGTTCTTGTCATTATTTTATTACCTGTACCTTTGTACGTATCATATTGTACACTTTTTATTACCGGCGTGAATTCCCGGTCAGTCTTTCAAAAGAAGTTTTGCATTGCGTTTGTGGCGCTTGACAGACAAGGGCACCGATCCTGGGGACCCTGGCTCCCCAAAGCTCATGTAGGGCCCCTTATTGTATTTATGAATATACAATATTTGGCATAATTTGAATGCAATTTGTCTTAAAATCCTCATATATATACCTTCTGCATCTAAATGCCCCCCCCAAAAGAAAAATTACGGAGAAATCGACGCCCTTGTTGACAGAAGAAGAAAACGACGAACGACGTACGCAACGCGCGGTATTCTCAATACGCTCCCACCAGTTCCTTTTTATACATTGCTACATTACCTCATATTACGGCGTTCACTATTTTGTACGGCAGCCGAATTGTCGTTTTACCTTGAGCGCAACCAACGTTTAACTTTGATCTTACAATGACGTTGCCAACTTTATGTTATGGAAGTCCGATTTGGTTAACATTCTGTCTGTTCTTAGTAAGGTCAACATATATCAATATTCGCCAACTTAAAGGAACTTTCTCACCGGAGGTGTGAAAATAGAGCGTCATGAGTTCATTGGTTTACCTCAAACATCTATTCGGCTGCTGCGTATTATGCTCAACTAAGAATTAATTTGTCCACCTATTGCTTCTTGCAAAATGTCCTTATTTAAGCGCTAATGATTTGATGAACGAGGACTAAACATGTCTGTAAGTCATTTTAATCATGGTAAAGTACAATGAAGTTTTTAAGAATCATGTTATATAATGTAAATTTGGACTTGAATGGGATGCGCGCTTGCCAGGGACACCGATTTCTGTATAACCTTGAGAGGGTCTCAGGTATATGTATTTCGTTGTCAGATATCCAAATAAAGATATCCAGATTCGAGGGGAGAGCAAAAAAGTTTCAGGGACAAAGGCTTCGTCGAACCCTCAGGATTGGAGTCCGGGGACTCAGTGGTCGAACTGAGACGGTATGCGGTGGTATGCCATACCGCTTTTGGTTTTGCAGTGATGAAGGCATACCGCCTCTGGTTTTCCAATGATTAAAACATACCGTCACTGGAAAGTAGATGTCAAATACCTTTAATAAATCCATTTTTATACATAGTAATTGACGAATATCTTCGTACGTAAAATGTTTTATTTCTTATGCAGAAATAATTTCTAAATTGACAACACCGATACTTTTCTTACCTTTTTGTACTTTTTGTTTTTAAAATGAGGTGTCTGCAAAGAAATTTACCTAGTTTATATTTTGATATGCCATATTAAATGGTTTCTTTATTATGGATTTTTGTATGTGGGTGTCTTCTTGCCTTAATGTATATAAATGGCATGTTTTGAGCATGGGCGAGTTTAGGAGTTGTCTGCTGCGGGAGCGGACCTTCCGGGGAGTTTGGAATACCACACAGTCGAGTGTAAAACCGGGTTTATTAATATCCTCACTCGGTTTTTGAGCATTTTCGTGTATAATTCTCTATAATACAACATTCTCTCTATAATACAAGGGGATATTCTTTTCACAAAATTAGAGGGGATCAAAGTCTCTCCATGTCCCCTTCCCCCCCGAGTTATTACAGAAAAGTTCTCCAATGGTTTTCAGTCATTATGTAAATAGAAGTGCAATCTTTTAGGCAACATACCCTCACTGCATTTCAACATTTAGGTAGCTGGTATGTCGAGTCAAAATCGTAATAGAACATACCGCCTCTGCTTTTTTTTTTTTTCATTTCGAACACTGCGTGGACGTGATCACAATAGGCCTATATTATATTACTAGCAGCGTTCACCCCGCTTCGCTGCGGTCACCCCGGAACGCAATAAACTTTGTTACTTAGATAATTTTTACTTTTTCGCTTTCAAGTGATATGATAAAAACCATAGTAGATTGCAGTAAATGTTAACATTATATCGCCTGTCATTTATGTTAACCCGCCCCGCTTCGCTGCGGTCACCCCGGAACGCAATAAACTTTGTTACTTAGATAATTTTTACTTTTTCGCTTTCAAATTGCAGTAAATGTTAACATTATAGCGCCTGTCATTTATGTTAACCCGCCGAGTCACACGGTCATGCGGGTTGCATATAAATACGTTTATTTTTACCTATGATGAACTAATAACAAAGGATTTGTACGTATGGACACCTGAATGGTCAATTATCTCAAGACACTGGTAATTGAAAATTAAAGTGATATGATAAAAACCATCTAGGGTCCAAATCCTAACAACCCCCCAAAAATGAAAGAAATTGGTTCAGCCGTATTAGCGTGATGAGCGGACAAAGGATTTTGTACGTTCTCTTTTATATATATAGATCATGATCAAAATTGTGACTCAGAATACTGTGTACTGCTCGGGAGATATATAATAATGTTTCTTATGAGATATAAATGCAATGATTTCATCAAATTGTATTTTATAAACTTACTGCTAATTAAGTAGAGGGTAACTAATTTCCATTCTGTCATTACAATGTGTCGCGTGTCAAGAACGCATTAACACACTGACTTACTTACGAGCATTTGTCTTCTCTATAGTCGAATGTCAATGTTTGACAATGTCAAGGAATGCTCGTATATGACTGACAACCGTTATTGATGATGAATACTGATGGCTATTTTTTTTCTTGTTATTTCAGAGTTTCATTTTGTTCCTGTAGAAGTTCAACTGTAAAACCAGTTCAAGATGCCGGTTATGTATGTGTGTTGTTTCTGGTTCTCAGTGAGATTGGGCTCACTCTTCGTGGGCATTATTTCATTGGTAAGTTAAATTGTTCGTCGTCCAATCTCATTCAAATATATAATCAGTTTTCTCTTAAGAGTCTTCATCCCGGCGAAATTAAAATACCGTTAATTTTACAGTAATTATGTGATATCTTCAAATAGATAGAAGATAATCGAAATGTGGAACAAGAGCGCCCTAGACAGTATTATTTTACATTACAAACCGTTATCACGACTCACTTATCAGCTTTCGATTTCGAGCCATTTTGAAAATCGGCATTTATTTTCGCGTTTCTAAACAGCTGAAAACGGAAAGCCACTAGGTGACTTGTGACAACGGTACCTCACGCAAAATAATATTGTCTAGGGTGCTCTTGTTCCATATTTCAATTATCTTTTATCTATTTGAAGATATCACATAATTACTGTAAAATTAGTGGTATTTTAATTTCGCCGGGATGAAGACTCTTAACTTGTAAGAGTCTTGTGGAACTGGTTTAACACGTAGACTGCTATGTGTATGGAATTTCATACACACGTTTTCCCGTGTAGCGCGGCGTATATGATTTTCCATACACAAACGATATATTGCACTTATGGCGCGTCTGTTTGATAGGTGTGTACGCAATTACGCACATATGTTACAGCAGTCAAAAATTAATGTCCAGGCCGCTCATATGCAAAACCTTACACAGAGGATATCATACATTTATGCGCCTAAAACAAAGGCGAAAACAAAATATTACTGGCAAACTGTTGCCTGTGTAAAAATAATACACAATACATAAGAACTATATTGGTTATTAATGACAAAGCAATATTATTCTTTGTTATTAACAGTGTGGAGTACCTACGCCATCTTTGTTTTAGAGGGAATTATTTTTCTCTTATTTTCTAAGTCTTGTGAAATAGACTAGAATTTTAGTGATATGACTCTACTAATTTCTCTGTTAAATTGAGTTAAATGAACCTTATTTTTACACAATTAATTTACATTATCTATAAAAGCGATAGTACTCAAATTAATTTGATTCATAAACATTGACATTATACAGAGGGTTTCAAAATGAATATCTTGGTTTTAAGGCTTTCTGGTATTTATTATAATTAACTAACAATTATAAATAATACACCAAATAAAAGAGCAACTCAAATAGTTTTGTGCGCACGCATGCACATGCTCTGTTTCCTATGTCTGCCGTTAGAAAGCGCTAGTAGCCAAGATGGCGACTAGTGGAGATAAAGTTTTATTTTTGCATGTGTTTTACATTTTGCAAAAGGCTGAATCTGTAATTACATTGCAACGTGCTTTCCGTATTAAGCTCAGTTGCAATCCACCAAGTGATCATAGCATCCGTAGATGGTATCATAAGTTTGAAAACACCGGCTGTCTGTGCAACGCGAAGAGTACGGGACGACCAAGTGTGATTGAAGAACATGTTGAACGAATGATAGAGTCTTTCACGCGTAGAACAAAGAAATCAGTCTGGAAGACTAGTCGTGAATTAGCAATTCCAATGACGGAGAGTTTTATGTAAATTGAAGAATTTAAGAAAGAGGATGGAAGCAGTTGTTGCAACAATTACTTCAAACACACTGATCAAGATTTGGGAAGAACTCGCTCATCGACTTTATGTGTGCCGTGTGACAAATGATGCTCACATTGAACACTTGTAGCAAAAACGGTTTGAGTTACTGTTTCATTTTATGTATTATTTATAATTGTGCGTTAAATGTAATAAATAGTACAAATCCTTAAAAGTCCGGTATCATTTTGAAACACCCTGTATACTCGTATGTACAAAAAATAACTTAAATGAAGTAATAGACATTTAAATAGATATAATGAAGAAATTTATTAAAATCAAATCATTAAAATACTAGTTCCTTCCAAGAAAACAGAATAATAATTTCCCGTATAAATCAATCGGTTAGAAAAATAAAGATGGTACGGATATTCGAAATTTTTAAAGTGTTCGTGATTATTCTATATACTTATTAAACTATTAAACAATAACTTAATACGCTCTCGAAAATTCTCCTGCAATAAATCATACTATTTGCAGTATCTGATAATAGAAACACACAGTTATAGACTCTACATGCTATCTTCTTCAGTCCATAGGTGCGTATATGTGCACCTCTGGTTTTCATTGTTTTGGTTCTATTCTGAGGTTTGCATCGTAGTAGAAACTCTTTTGTAACGTTTATGTACCTTCCACATGTGTTTATTACTAATCTTGTTCAGTAGATGGCATCAACAATTATCGTATTTCAAGCAATAGTTACAAAACAAAAATGTGGACCGCTTAGTGCCAGGACTTTAGAGGCTATGAGATTCTTAGTACTTGATTAAACAAAAGCTTAAAGCGAGAAAAATCTTAACAGACTTCACACTTGAAAACCATTTGTTTAAAATGCTACAAACAACAGAGAAAGCTTAATATACAATACTATGAAAGTGTTACGAAACTTTGCAGTACAACTCCTATACTATTATGCAACCACCATTACTTTAAAGAATATATGGTTGCCTGTAAACATGTTAGTTTGCCGTAATTAACTCAGCATGCGTTGAGATATTTCATAGTCTTAGCCCCAAAGATTACCATCACATTCTGAAGAAATTTATATGGGACCACCGGAAAGGTATACTATTTCAATAATAATAATAATAATAATAATAATAATAATAATAATAATAATAAGTTCATTTTTTGAATCGGTTAAAGATTACTTTATCCATTAGCGTTACGCAATATGTTCATTAAACTTAAATTTGCTTCATTGTAGATCAAATGCTTTGGAGTAAAACAAATTTCAATGTATTAAATTTTATTATTTTGTAACTTAGTTGGGACTCCTTTGTGGGTAAATGGTTATTTTTTTTTTTTTTTTTTTTCTACGAGTTCAATCTGATGGGAATGGATGTGATTCGGATTCTAGGTTACGCTGTATGTTCACGAATTGTGTAACTTTAGTGTAAAAGACATATTGAATTTCAGGTTCATATTAATTTACATTATATCGTATCGTAAGTTAAGAAATATACTCTCGCTTGATTTAAGTGTGAGAAAACGAATAAAAAAGGAGGAAATATATATGCCCAATTGATGGAACCATAGGAAGGCATGCCACTGTCTCCATTTGTTGGAATCGAACAAACAGTAACAAGGCGAATACATTGTATTTACCAGTACTTAACATTTTGATTTATAAAATTTATTCAAGGAACGTTCAGTACCTCATGTAAGCAAATACATGTGGTGATTGTTTCATTTTATTGGTTAAAGAGCCTTGGAACATAGATGCGGCAGAAGAAAATAAGTCCATTGTCAAGTAAGCTGTTTTTTAATGCTTTTTGTTGCTTATAAGGCTTATTATCAGAAATGCAATTTCCTTACAGCTAAATAACAGAAACAACATTGTATCTAAGAACTAAATTGAATTAATGCAATAAAAGAGAATACGCATGCGTAGAAAGTGGCTTTGACCCATGTTACGCGCGAATCACAGTTTACAATATGGCCGCGTGCGGGAAGTATGTAAAACACGGACAGGTTACAAACACGTGCTTTTCGAAAGAAGCGCTGACCGATAGCCAATTATCCGATGACTAATGGAGTAATACCATTCTGCAATGTTTACATCAGGATCAGAAGGTTCGTTGAATTAACTTTAGTGAGTTCACTTCCTTCACGAATTGAACAACCTACTGATATGCTTACACGTACATGACAGTAAAATAAGATCTAACTATCTATCTATCCATCTATTAAAATGCTATAATAGCAACAAAGACTTTTTTTTGCTAGCCGAAGCTAGCCCCACCCAAGGGTTACGCCCTTGACTCGGGAAGAGGTGAACAGGAAGATGGAAATATCTGGTACTGTTGTTGGGATAAGTGATATTTATTATTTATTTATTTATTTATTTATTTATTTAGGAGCATATTAATTCACTGGATTTTATGATCTTTTGATCATAAACATAAGCATAAGGTAATGATAAAATGAATATGAGGTATAAAGGAATGAATAAGTGCAGTATACATCACAACACATAGGTAATGTTAGAAGAACAAGTGAAGTTATCTTCTCGCCCCGGGGCAACGCGGAGCATTGATGTAAGACAGTTGGTGCCCTGTTAGTACGATAGGATTACTGTAAATGATGTGATGGAAAGATGAAATGAGAATGAATGTCGAGATGAAATGCATCTAGAAGAGGAATATCGGGATGGTCCGGAGGGACAGTGTAGCGATAGAGAGTAAAAAGCAGAGAGAGAGGGGTGGGGCGTAATGGTGGGAAGGTGACGAAGTCGGCTGCAGTATGTACTGTGTCCATGAGTAGTGGGTGGTTCATTGTCAGTCGATCAGTGATATATTTCAAGCGAAGATGTTCTATATGTGAAAGAAGCGTGGGAAAAGTAACACGACTATAGAGATCGGCAGTGGGGCTACGTAAGGATATACGGTAAGCGATTCTGAAGATATAACGTTCTAAGATTTGTATTTTTTTTTTTTTTTAATAAAAGAAAGGTGCTGCAGGTATCCAGGCTGTGAAACCGTAAGTCAGTACTGGTCGGAGAAAGACCTTATATGTGGTGAGAACTGTAGAGGCTTTAAGACCCCAGTTGGTGCCAGTCAAGCGACGCAGTAAGTTAATTCGATTATAGGCTTTTGATAAAATAGATTGTAAATGAGGTCTCCAGGTGAGATGTTTGTCCAAAAGAAGCCCTAGATATTTGGCTGTGTTGGAAGCGTGAATTCGTGTTCCTTGAACATGAACATTTAGCAGTGTGGAATTGCGGTGAACCCTAGTACGTTTGCCAGGAGGCACAAAACAATTGCTTGAGTTTTTTCGGCGTTGATCTTAAGTCTCCATTTGGAACACCAGGATGTGAATAAATCAATAGCTTCCTGAAGATGTTTGTTGATCTGTTGTATGGTTTTGCCTAGTGCCAGAAATGCAGTGTCGTCCACGTATTGAAAAGTACTGACAGTTGTTGGAAGAGGTGGAATATCTGCCACATAGAGAAGGTAAAGAAGTGGAGACAAAGCAGATCCCTGTGGTACGCCTGAATATAGAAAGACTGGATAAGATAATGCGTTGTTAATAGAGATGTAGGCTATGCGTCCGGTGATAAAATTGAATATGAGTCGTATGTAGGTGAGAGGCAAATTATATTTCGTAAGATTGTAAATTTGTAAATTTGTAAACCAGACCAACAAAGACGCCTGAGCCTCAACCTATAACTTTGGATTTCAAACATTTGATTTACGGTTATTTATGATTTCACGTTTAATAAAGATAAATATTTTAAAGTATATGTACTTTAAATAAATTATTTAAATAGATCGGTTTTTCATAAAGTTTATCCTTTTTAAATTATTGTTCAAAGTCTTTGTATTTTAATAAGCCTTTTCCAAAATCAATGCAAAAGAATTGTGCTGCCATCTTTAGAATTCTTTTAAACAATACGTTTGTGGACGTTTATATGTTTGGGGCCAATCCTTTCGACAATGAGATCTTGGAAACTACAGGCTCTAGAAAGATGACGTTTTCACTGATCGATTGCAAATTTTATGCACATTGTCCAGTTCTAATAGAATATTTAAAAAAACATGGCCATTATATCTTTATTACATTTTTACGGGTACACTGGAAGTGTTGAAATTAGAAAAAAAAAGAAAAAACTAAAGCATCATATCCTACACACTATACATTCCAACACCACATAATTATATACAGGGGTTGCATACCGCTCAGGCATTAGCTTCATGGCCAAATGATAATAAAAAACGAAGGATAACCATTTCTCCACTCTAACATTAAGTTGAATCTTTACTGTTTGGAGTGTTTTTGCCCAGTGAACACCATATATCACTGACATTATAATTAATTGTGTGTGTAATGTATTTGCTTATTACATACTGCATGCAGGAAGAAAGAAAACACTGATCATACATGAACTAAAAACTCCAACCAGAAGTAGGCTCAAATCTTGTAAACGGTGCGAGATATTGAAAAAGTAATCCAAAAAATCTCCCCTTATAGTATCTCTTGCCAATTTTTATCAAGACGTCTTTCACTTGTGTTTGTAAAGGGACATGTACAGATGTGAGGAATAACAAGGATATTCATGCTCATATGTGGATGATGCACTGTGTACAGAGCGCAAGTTCAGCTAGTCTATATATTAAAATGCAAGGTTTATATGTTTGCCTCCAATCCTTTCGACAATGAGAATTCGAAAACCACAAGTGCTAGAAACATACCGTTTTCACTGGTCGATTCCAAATTTTGTGTAGATTGTCCAGTTCTTATTCAAATTTTCAAAAACCATGTCGTTATTATTCTATTCAACATTTTAGGGGCCGTTTTGAGCTCATAAGATTAACATTGTTAAAGGCCAAAACTACGGCGTTAGGCAACCAGTAGAGAAGATACGTACAGCGGGTTGACGGACATCGTAGGCGCTTTGCTTAAATCGGAATTGCAAAACCTATTGCATGCTGGCAACTTCAAAGGCCTCAAGAGACGCAATGAGGCGTACTCGAGCGGATATGGATTTATTAGAAAAAAATCCAATTGATATCTTGTTACGTCTGCTACAAACTCACTCTAACATCTATACATAGTAGTTCACTTCCTTTGTGAGTCTCCTATCCTTTACTTGTGTGAGTAAGGAGACACAGTGGCAAGGAGATTCATGGTGGCAAGGAGAGTTATTCAAGATAATTAGCAGAGGTACTGTAGTATGAATCAGTAAGTCATTGCAGTTAACTGACTAGATTCAGTGTCGCTAAATCTATGATGATGACTTCTTCACTAATAGAATCTATCGTTGTAATACGAAAGTAAGGTATTCAGATAACATTACTCAGCCTCTATGATGCAAGTGAAATAAAATTGGAGCGGTGATTTTAATGTTCTTTCTCTATAGCCTCCGCTCTGTTGATTATTATCACACCGGAGTGCGAAGTGGTGACATATAATATGTTTTGCCCGTCAAGTGCGCGATCGCTAACTCACTTTTGGTGTGGAAAATATTAATAACATAGTGTAGAATAAGAAAAAGCATCAACTTGCACACAGAAAAATTAAATATATCGTCAATATCCGATTTTAGGTAACATAATCTCATTTTGTAATTACTAAGTGAAGTCGTTGTGATATCTACACAGAAGTACTCAAAGTTACACGTATTTGTTCAGTATGTACTATAAGTAAAAGAAATTAGATATATTCATAAGTTTATATACGTTCAATACCTGTGTTAAATTCATAAAATAATAATGTATATTTTACTTAAGTTCCTGGATCTATTTCTTTATTTGCTTACTTTAATTCTGCTTCATATTTGTCACATCTGTGTTATATGCAAAGGATTTGTATATTTTCTTACGGAAAACACAAAACTACGTATATCTGATATATCAAGGAATGAATTCAAAATTTTGTTATGCCATCAAAGTATGAAAGAACAATAGATAGACCATGCAGAAAAAAAATCGATGTTGTACTATGTTATTTTGTTATTATGTTATTATGAAAATTATGTTATTTTTTGTTATGTTATTTTGAAAATTTTCATTTGGTAAATAAAACCTTTAATCATTGCGTCTCTTCCAGCATTTGTTTTGGTTCATCGTGATTACTTTTAGTACTTTATATCGTTGGTTATCTTTAGATTAATATTTCCATAGAGTTAGTTAAAATTTAGTTAAGGGGATCCAGGTTAGATAGCGTATCGTTGATGATGCTTGAATCCCCCATATTTTCCATGTCTTCTGATGCATTTAGACTAGGGGTGTCCGATTACAATAATCCGACAGCAATAATAATGTTAACCGGAAATACGGAGGGAGGCAAGTCGTTAAACTCTTCAACAAAAGTAATAAATAAAAGTCAATAAAATGTAATATATTACATGACAAATCATTGGGGCATTTGTGAGCCACACAGAATTGCTTTTACAACCTGCGGACCGCCTATTGGATAGCCCTAATTTAGATCTTGTTTTATCTTCCACCGATTTGAAGATCCATCCTCGGATCTTCTAATATTTTCTTCAATCTCGGTCAAATATGTGTTAAAGCATTCTAATGCTACCTAATTGATTAAGTTACTGCAGTTTCTGTTTCTACTATACTAGTGTTTCATTATTTCATTTTAAATATTCTGAATTTCATTCTCGTTGGATTTCATACAAAAATTAGTCAACTTCACAGATAAACATATGGAACTTAGATGTACTAAGGTTTTAATATGACAGTAACCATTAAATGATTAAAGCATTAACCATTAAAGATTAAACGATATATTAAGGACAGTGTCACTTATACTCACGCGCTCCGAGTACCTGGGTACGCCGCACCCACAAGATTTTTAGTTTGGATCCGGCTTTGAACCAGTTTCTCTTGCATTTAAGACAGCTGTGTTACCGACTGAGTTAGGGCAACCCTAACTTATTCTTACAGCACCGTTATACTTTATTTTATCACAGCACAGCCCTTTCTGACCGTATTCATAAAAGATTTTAGCTAAAAATAAATCAATCAAATATTGAGACTTCCCTGAAAACATAAAAACGTCCCGCCATTGATATGCACCCACATAAATTTTGAATAGTTGTCGCCGTTGCTTATACCTTATAAAATATGTTACAGAAAGTGTGGTACTAAGTGTAACTTCAGTATTCACGTGTTCCTTCTAGGCGATGCAACTTGAATGTGTGACACAATGTCAGCTTGTAACGGGGCGTTACGAAGACCTTAATTTGATAAACCATATCATGATCCAAGCTGTTCTTAAGTTCTAATGTCGCCTAGTGAAAATGTCTTAAAATATGCACTGAAATGTAACACATTAATGTCGTAAGTCACAATAAATGCGATAAGTTAATGGCGTAAATCAAAACAAATGTGACAAGTTAACGTCGTAATTCAAAATAAATGTGACAAGTTAATTTCGTAAGTTATAACAACGAAAGCATATTTTAACAACAAATAAATAAAGTAATTAAAACAAATGTGACAAGTTAATGTCGTAAGTTATAACAACGAAAACATGTTTTAACAACAAATAAATAAATAAACAAATAAAATACTGTGTTGAAGATGACGTCACGCAGAGAGTGTGTCTGCCCTGTTTTAGTATATCATATGTCACACTTCAAGTAAGGACGGTGCTCCTTCGTCACATGTAGGCTGCAAAGACCATGAAAACATGTTTCTTTGCCGTCAACAAGTACTTATAATTCTCATAATTCTTTTAAATATACCCATGTAAGCAAAATCAGAGCTACACTGTAAAAAAAAAAAAAAATCGCATTAGAAAGTTGAATATGTTCCGGTTACCTTAAACAATATTGAAAATGAATAAATATATAAGCCAAATATAAATGTAACATGTTTTACTGGAGACATTTTCAAAATTTAGATTAAAAGCTGTAATGAATGCTCTATGACGTCACAGTCTGCTTCTTGCTTTCTCAATGAGAAGGGGAAGGTACTGGAAGAAAACCTGTTGTTGATTAAAGGTAGTGATAATAGGTAAACAAGAGCATCGATAACGTTGTTGGTTTTCCAGTCATACTTACTCATTGATACATAATTAAACGGGCACTGCCAACACTTGTCCACCTACGTCATCTCCTCCCTTCCTTTGCTCCAGTGTTTCTTTCTACGAGGATAATCTCTTTCGTCATACTACCACAGTGCTTAGTAACATAACGTTTGTTGAAAATCTAAATTTTCCTACATTTTATCTCATATTCGTAAAATCTCCTTTTTTCTCCTCCTTAAAAAAATATTTGCTGAACTCCCTACGCCGCGAGAAATTTCCCTGAAACTAGCATCACTGCGTGTGCGCAGTCTTGTTAGGAACCGAGGGAAACAACAAACGCATCAGTGTTGCCAGCAGCCGCACAAACAGGTATCCTGCGTCCCCAACGCTGTGGAAACATTACTTTTGGGATTATCTTCGTACTTTTCTAAAAACTGTAAAACCACGCTCCTTTGTCATACGTTGGAAATGACTGCAACAAACATTATTTTAGGGGTCACCAGCGGAGCAAGAAGTATTTACAGAAGGCCCCACTCGTTTTGGCTCTCTTTAGCTACACCACCACAATGAAATTACAGCCATTTCTACCCATAATTAGCAAAAATTAAAACAATTTCTTATTTTCATTTAATTTTGTGTTTCTGTTTGTGTTCTTTTCAGGCTCAAGCATCAGGAGCGCTGGTTGCTTTGGGTTGGGGAATTCAGAATGAGAAAATAGTTTCTGATCAAGTTAGGGATTGGATAAACCAATATAAAATGCTATTTATGCAGCAATGCACGGAAAGTATACGAGACGGTAAGTGACTTTCGAATAACATATTTGCTATAGTCAATCATTAAATTGAGGCGCCTAGAATCAAACCCCGCCAAAACCTTTTACACACTTTTGTGGTGGAAAAGTCACAAAAAACTGACACAAACATACCGTTGGAAATACAAACATTTTTTTTCAATCACGTTGTTAATTATATTGTGTCAGAGTGACAAAATATGAAAGCAATCCAATAATCACAATTTAAAATATAAGGAAAAATGGTGGTTGGAAATTCGAATGTGGCGGGTTTCGATACTGAATGAAGGATTTGGCGGAGTTTGAAACTGACAGGAATTGGCTAGTGTTGAAAATCAGAACTAAATTTATGTTTTTGCTTCAAAGGGGTTTAAAAACTAAGTACAATTTATCAATAAAAAGAGGGAAAACCAATAATTTATGACATCATAGGATATCAATAATAAAATATAAAGTTGGAAAATACTTTAATGTATTATCAAACTTAGATTACACGGCCATTTGAAATATTAAAACTATTTCAGATTTCAGAATATAATGTTGTTAAATCTTAGAAAGAATGTATTTTTACATTATTTTTCTAAATGACATCAATACGTATTATCTTCTTCTTTCTCGTCTTCGTAGGAACACACGATTTCATTTGATTTTGCTTCAAAATGATTCGTTTGGATGGGTTGGATTTGAAATGCCAGTTGCCTGGCTTCTTTTGTACCTATTCTGCTTCCATTTTTCCAATCTTTAACTGGTACTGTTACCCCTATCTTATGAGCTGTACCATACTTACCAAGGATATGCTCATATTGCTCTGGTCTCAGAATCGTGTCTTTCTAGTCTCAAGTCTTTTCCTATTAACCCAAAATCGCTGAGCATTCTGGGAAGCCACATGACTGAGCACGGCACTCTCATTGGCTGTCTTGCACGTGGTGGAGTTTGAAACCAAGCATGGCCTAGCTCTGTTCGGATCTGACAGATTTTGAAACCAAGCCACATTTTCAACATTATTTTACAGTAGAATGTGGCGGGTTTAGCTACGATATAATGTTTTCTTTGAATTTAGCATGTTTAAAACTAAAGGATAGGATATATAAGTCAATTTGTATGAAAAATGGATTTGGCGGGATTTGATTCTTGGCGCCTCAATCATGTAATATATGTATGTTTGTATTCGCTCAGCCGCGTGTATTCTCAGTCGGTTACCTTGAACATTCAAAAACCGACGAGTTGTCATCATTGCGAATGGCTCATAGTTGTATATTTTTTCTTTATTTGAAAAAATGAAGAAATGAAAAAATGGATCCATTATATATATATATATATATATATATATATATATATATATATATATATATATATATACGGGGTGTATGAAAAGGCCGGGGCCACAGACCAGCTCTGTTATGAATAAACATATAAGAAATGGAAAGGGAGTAAAGTTGTTTGAAATAAGTGATTTATAATCTAAAATGTTGGAATTTTTCCGATAATAGCAGTCGTTTGGACTCCACACTGGTAAGACGCCCTACCGTAGTAGCAAGAAAGCTTTGGGCCGGCCAGTTGGTGCGTGCTTCGCTTTTGGCTTTTTACGCTTGCACTTGAAACGCATGCTTTCATATAATCTGCCTTTTGTTGTACTTGCAAACGATGCTTTAGACCCTTCGTAGAGCGTCATAGCATCGCTGGCCGTTAATTGGCTATTGACTTGACTTGCGTCAAAAGCTTGCGTCAAGCTTGAATGGAATACTAAATGCAAGGTTGCACCCATGTCACTTCGTTACTGGAATCCAGCTTGCGGCACACTTGCACGTTTTCCAATCAAGCTGGATGCAAGCTTGACCGACTTTGCAATTCAAGCTTACAGCAAGCGGTTTGCAAGTTGTTTCTGCTACTGGGGATGTTTAGTAAAAAAAATCCAGTTCAGCACTTTGAACGGAACGTAAGGACATGCATAAGTCACACAGGATATATACAGATTTGTTAGTGAGGGAACTTAGGACACATCCAATTCATTTCCAACAATATTGTATTGTTGCTATGGTGAGGGCACAAGGAAAATTCCTGCTAAACTGGCAACGTTGCTTTTTCATTTAACATAAGGTGTTTGAAGTGAGAAGCCCAAATGGATGGTACAATTGGGAAAAAATCCACTATTTTGATTGAAAATCGACCATTTCGAAACGTCTTTCTTTTTCCATTTTTCATATCTTCCTTCATAATGGAGTTGGCCTATGACCCCAGACATTTGATACACCCGGTATATACAATAGAATTTTGACTATACGGCCGAGTTGCAAAAAAGTTCCGTAATAAAATTAGGATTTGTTTGGATGATCTACTCGAATTTTAACACCTTCATAAAAAAAAACAACTTTGCCTAGGAGTAGTCATTTGTCAAGTTCTTTTTCAAAAACTAAAAACTGTAAGTTTGACTTCTTAGCTCGACCTTTTCACATTTGTATAGAGTAATGCGGAAGCGACTTTCATATTTGAACATTGCGCAGACGCAATAGCTTGAAGTGCTTTGCAGGCGGGCAATTTGAAGAGGATAGGCTGCCATTTCATAAGAACACTAGAACAGTTAACGTAACATAGATATCGTTGAAGCGTTACACAATGTGTTTTCTGTCTGTTCGCACTTATTACGAAATGGAGTCTGTTATTGAAGTGCAGCGATTGTTAAAGCAATATTTCATTGTTAGCTAACATTGCTGCAAAGGTCGATTACAACTGTTGCAGTTAGAGACCGGATATTTAGGCACTCAAAACCTGGAAAATAGGCAGGCAAATAGGCACTTAAAATGTAAAAAATAGGCAGTAAAATAGGCACTAAAATGTAACTCGAAATAATGGAGATAAATAGTGAATACGATTAAAAACTAGATTCAAGTCACAGATAATGTTCAATGAATATAGAAACATACCTGTTTGTTAATGTCTTCTTTTACTTTACGGTATATATATAATATGTGTGTGTGTGTTATTGATATTTTATAAGTTATATATCTTCCTAATGAAGGCTTATTTTGAGGAAAATGCATAGAATAGGCAACATTAAGCACTAAAACAATTATTTAGGCAGTAACGGACGAAATAGGAAAAATAGGCAAGATAAAATTGGCTTAAATCGTAACTATAACCCCCCATATAAACTTTAAAACGTTATTTTTGATCATATCTTTAGTATTAAAGAATAGGCATTTTACCTAACATCCGGTCTCTAGTTGCAGTGTTCTTATAAAATGGCACCCTATCACCTTCCAATGCACATCCCTCCGCAATTTACTCCAAGGTATCAAGCCTACGCAATATTCAACTTTCAAATATTCAATTGCGCCACCCTGTACAATCATTTATCAATGAACAGCAATATAAATTTAAATAGTATAAAAGAAAGAATTAGACCTATGCTTTACGTAAATGTTTTGCTTATTTTAAAATTGTATATACGTGCACTGTACAACATTTTGTTTCTTGCAATTAACACGTTAGCTGCCAATGGTGAATTTTGTTGTTCACCGGTAGACTGCCAAGCGTACTTACTTACATTATTCTTGTTTTGTTCATATTTTTTAAACATAATATTAATATTGAAACATAATCTAAGGCAAGGTATTGAATCCGCGTGCATAAAAGTTGGGGATCCGATCGGACCTACGTGTGTATATTTTGTTTATGGGCAAGGGGATAAATTACAGTTGAACTGGCAACTCTGTTAGAAAGTTATTTGTTTATTAGTACATGTGCAGAAGTGGGAAGTGTGGATATATTCATCTTGCTTTTAGTGCTAATAAGTAATATCTTTGTGCAATGAAAAACGAAGAAATATGCGCAGAACTCGATCTCATTAGTAATAGCAGTGTAGTGATCTAGACTTTTCTGAAAATTCAGCAAATGACAGGGACACTGATATCTTGTGAAAATAAATTAGAAAAAATAATGAATCCATTGTTAAACTTTTTAACATGTCATTGAACAAGCAACACGTAGGTCCGATCGGGTCTACAAAAGCAGCAAATGCTTGTTACTTGCTATTTAGCGCCTCTAGCGGCGTTAATAATCAATATCAAAGACCAAAAAACCTACATGTGTAATAAAAACACTACATTTCATTAACAGTAGAGACAGGATTTTTACAATACAAGTACTCTAACGTCAATTCGACGAATTAGAAATTGTGGGTCCGATCGGACCTACAAGAACATTTTCTTAGATCACTCAGTAAATCCGATCGGACCCACATGGCAGGTAACGTGTTAAGTTAGACATAATCAAATGTATCTTAAAAGATGTATAATATCTTAAACGAACTTATAAAAGTTAAAAACTTCATTACTGACCTCTCTATGTCTGTGTGTATCTATTATTTGCGATTTTTTTTTTCAATTTTGAGCCCACCATTCGATGGATCATCAAAAACTATCTGAGAAAAATAATGAAATTTTCCGCATCACTCTTAACGTTTCCGAGATATTGGCCAAAAAAGTTCCCTTTTTCGGGAGATTTAAGGAGCCATATTTCGAGAACCATAAGTCATAGAGAGATGATATTTTGCGAATTTTTCCATTTTGAGCCTTCCATTTTGAGCATGTGTCGTCGTAAAACAACATATCGTTTAAAACAACGTAAAACAACTGTTAAACGTTTTAACAGAACTCTTAAACAAAACATGTGGAAAAAATTTAGTACTCAAGGAAATTATAAATAGGTAGATATATTACAAGAATTGTTTAATGAGTTTAATAATAAAGTACACAAAACAATTGGTATACAACCTGTAGAAGTTAATAAGAAAAAATAATTCTTTTTAAGTTTGCTCTGGCAATGCTCTTTTAACATTCTTAACTGGTTATTGGGGGCGCGGTGGCTCAGTGGTAGAGCGTTCACCTCTGGTGCTTGGGGTCCCGGGTTCGATCCCAGCCTCCGCCAAGTGAACTTTGTGGTGGACAAACACCGTGCTCGTGGGTTTTCTCGGGGTTCTCCCGTTTCCTCCCACTTTCTTCATTCCACCATTTCACTCATCTCTCATAATCACCGTCTCCTTTAGCCTAACCGGCATAACCGTGGGACGTAAAACTTAAAAAAAGAAGAAGATTTTAACTGGTTATTCTTGTATTTCCTTTTTCGGTTATAAATTTTTAGAACTTGCACTACAGCACAGAACAAACAGCTATAACAACGCAACAGAAGTAAACTTCGTTTTTTTTTTTTTTTTTTTTGGCTGAAAGTACTAATAATTCTTATCAAGTTGTATCTGAAGGAAGTTTCTAAATACTGAATAACTTATATAATTCCTAAATTCTCAATATTCTTTCTTAATTGTTCTTATGATATTAGCATACTTTTTTTTTTTTTTTTTTTAAAAATGGAGATTGTGTTGAATAGCTTTAAGCAACAGAGTTAGTAAAAGAGAAGAGGGCGGAATTCAGAGAAAATTCGTTAACCAAGCGTTAGTCACGAGATTAGTTAGTGTCGTATTAGGCCTATACTAACGAAGATATACTTTTTGCCATTCAGAGTCTGTTTGGAGAGTTTAGCTAATAAGTTGATTTGAATATCATTAACTAATATAACCTCAATACCTCGAGTGAGGAAAAAATAAATGTGGCAACTACGGAAATCTAGACGTGCGCATGCGTGGTCTGTAAAATTGAAAATATATGAAATACGAAATGTTTTCTTTGTGTTTTGATATCACAACAACTTATAAATAGTTACGAAATCGAATTATAATTAATGTATTCATTTCTGGTGGATGTATTTACTGGGAAAATAAGTAGAAGTCAATTAATATTAGTGACAATAGATAGATTATGTTGTAATTATGAGGGAAGATAATTTATCGATCAGTTGTATGTATCCCTCAGAAAATTGGAAATTTTCTACTCATCTCTCATTGTTCACTTTAAGAAACAATTCTGTCATTGTAGAGGACTTGGCTAAATAGCTGCTTCATAGATAAATCAACCGACGAGGTAAAAGGAAAGAAAGACAGGTAATTGGTCGCCTTTGAATTCTCATGTTGTAAGCTTTTTGTGGTTAAACCGCGGCTAAACCAGAGCATTCTGTGCTCTAAATTAAGGCATTTATTCCGAAGTTGGTCGTCCGCCTAGTTTTTTTGGGCTAAAAGTGTAATAATTAGTTCCGTTGTATACTAAAGTTTAATATTTAATTCGAATAGTATTGCCGAGCGACCGTTAGCGAGTGAAGGCGGGTTAGAGCCCCGCAGGGCACGTTGTTTTCTGTCTTTATTATGAGAGTATCAGGGTTCGTTTCCTGTAGGCTACCGTTTGTATAAACAGATTCAATGGTATCGGGTTTGATCCCTGAATGTCTTGTACTGATTCATGAAAGGAAACTGACTCTTGGACTAAGAATACCAACCCGCAAGTAAACATTAACCAAGAACTAAACTGGTGAAGCTCAGAATTCAAACCATGGACTTATGATACGTATCGTGTTCGTGATTATTCCTTGCTTCCACCTCAGCTGAATCAGCTGATTGTTCCATTCGTGGTTACCCAGTGTACGGTCAGTGTTCGGGGAACGTTGGGTGCGACATCTATTTCTTTTCCATGTATTCCGCGGAAAACAATACCAACCTGTTGCACTGCTGAAACTATAAATATGATGAATAAAATACATGCACAATACTTATCCTCTAACAAAATATTATTATGTAGCATGCACCCTTTTACGTCACTTGCATGTCAATTAACACACACAAACACATATTTGATACGTATATTTCAAACTATTTAATTATGGTAGCACTTCACATTTTACAAGCACTAAAATATTTTTCAAATTGTAATAATGTGGCCCAGTATTACGCGACGACCGAATACCAATATTTCCGAGAGTCTTTACGGTTACGAAAGTCGAATCATTGAAGACGTTGGCGTGGTCACTGTTCGATGAAGATGAGGATTTTTAGCACTGTTTATTAGAATGTTCACTCCTGCTGCATGCTGGTTCCATTCTTGCTAACACTGGCTACTCCACTACATCATTTTGTAGGTTTTGTAGATAATTAAAACTTAGATGCATTTTCATATTGAAATCTTTTTAAATTACTTTTCTAGTTGAAACATTACTAATGAAATTAACACAAAGAATTGCATTGAAACTTTTGAGATAGCGTTTATCACTGTATAAAACATTAGAGTGGATGGTAGTATATTCTAATCTCTTTCGTTGCCAAAGTTCCATTCTCTGCGTCCAGTCATTGCTATCCACTTCTCTTGCAATGAAGACGCATGAATACATTATGGGGATGAAAGATAGTTCCCACAAAACATTCAGTTTTTAGGTAACTGTTTCACTAATAAAAGATAATTGAGTACTTATTGGATTATTGAAAGCACATTAACCACATTTAAACAGATAATAATATTAATAATTTGTCATTAATACAAAATATGCTCATTTTTGCATATAGTCCGCTGCTGCCTTAAGCCCTGCAATTTAGCTTTCGAAGGTGAGGAGAAGGAAATTAAGCTGAGTTGAATTCTTCGTTCATATATAGCCATACGAAGAGAAGAGTAGGTGGGCAGCCGCCAACACACATAGAAACTTGAATGAGCAAGAAACTTCGCAGCATTCAAATTCTAAGAATTTTGTCTTGGTTCGCACTAATTCCAAGAAGTCCTCTTCCGTATACGAGGGTTGATTAAAGAGTACGTATAACGATAGCATTATATTATTACAACTAAATGAGAAGGGGGGGACCTGTGTTCTAGAACCTTGCTGTCATGTTGGTTATGTTACCGTTTCAATGACAAGTATAACTTTCTTTACGTTTCTTTGCAGTTATTTGCTTACCGCATTTTCTACAATCTATTTTTAGATTTACTAAGCCATGGCTTTTACTTACTTTTAGTAGATTTTTCGATTATCACCAGCCATGTTTACGAAACAAATGCTCATGAAGTAACCTTGCACCAAGTAGTTCCATCCACTTGCCAAATAGTTCCATGTTTAGAACCGTTCATATAAGAAAATAAACACAACTTTCGTTCTCCTTATACATTATCAAGCACACAAACAAGCAAATTATTAATTTCTTCCAGGTAAATTTTCAAAATTTTGCTAGGAACGGACAACCAACTTTGGAACTTAACCCAAATTAATTAATCACATGTGATTAAATTAGTCAACTACTACGCGCTAATCAGAGATTCTGAATACTTCTGATAATCATAACAGTCAAATCCTTGATAATGCGCTAATTATACGTCAAAACTGCATAAGGTCCAGAATGTTTGTTGTAATTATTATACTCAATCTTTAACATTAATTTATCGCTATTGTATGTTTTCGTCCTTTATTTGATTTTCTTTATGTCAGAGTGTATATATATATATATATATATATATATATATATATATATATATATATATATATATATATATATATATATATATTAGGGTGGTCCTTAATTTTTGATTTCCGAATTTCTTTGGACTCACCCCCTAAAATGGTTCCATATGGGACTAAATTAAGGAAAGAGAAAAATTAACTTCATTGAATAATATTAAATGGTGCCCCAAGCGACCTAAAATTTTGAATCCGATTACAGTACATAATATATGGGAAAAATCTGGAATAAAATCTTGTAATTTAGAAACGGCTTAAAGGAACGCGACAATACCCTGTATAATGGAACTAGAGGAAGAAACACACCTAATGTTGTATAGTATTGTCACAGCGGCCATCTTAAAGTCCGCCATCTTGGATTCACATCAAAATTTTCAAATAGGAAGAGGGTCATGTGACATATCTTTTTGAGGTGGCGTTTTACCAGAAACACAAATCTGGCACTATTTTAAAGATAGCTTTAGTCGTCTAAGAATTATTACCTGTAAAAATATTTCTCTTTTTCACAAGTAATAACTCTAACTAACTAACTAACTCTATGGCCTATGGAACCCGGAGGTTCAATGCCACGTTCACAAAAGCTCTCCACTGATTTCTATCCTTAGCCAATTGGATCCAGTTTCTACTTCGTATTCCAATCTCTGCGAGATCCATCTTAATATTGTCCTCCCATCTGCGCCTAGGTCTTCCTAATGGTCGTTTTCCGATTGGTCTTCCAGTCAAGACTTTGAAAGCGTTTCTACTTTCTTTTATTCTAGCTACATGACCCGCCCACCTAAACCTTCTAGACTTGATGACCCTAACAATGTTGGGTAAACCATATAACTTATGTAGTTCCTCATTATGAAGTTTCCGCCATTCCCCATTCCCGTTCCTCTTGGGTCCGAATATTCGTCTCAAGTAATAACTCTTACACAACTAAATGTAAAGACATGAGTTTGGCTCGAAAAGAACAAGAGGGATATGCACGGCTTCATTAGAAAGAGGAACGCAAAAGAAAAATGCACTTCTGAAAATGATTTGTATGAATTTTACACCAAAATACACGGAGGTAAGCATTTCAAGAAATGAAGAGGAAAACCCAGTTGAGTATGTAAGATAAAATGTAAATATGTGCCTGTGTTGCTGCTCTTGATCGATACAAGTCCACTGATAGAACGAGAATACATATTCTGACAGCGACGGCAGAAACATTAGGCCATAATGTAAAGGAACTAGTAATAAATATGCATTGATGCTGAGAGAAAATCCGTAGCGAAGTTGCATAAGACCACAAAAACAATTTCGGAGTACATCAAGTGTGTTAGTTGTGCAATGAGACGGAAAACTACTGCCGAATTTGACTGGTAGAGAGACTAGCGACGGGTTATCAGTATTTATTACAGGAGATGCTCATGAGAGGTTAATTGGTGTTCTCAGTTTATCATCATGAAGAGGAGAACGAACATATTATTTCTACTACAGTTCATTAGCTTGAAGAATGGAGCTTGGTAAAGTTCGTGCAGGCAGTTTGTTGTCACACTATTCCCTGCAATATGTGTCATGTGAACGGTGCTTTCATTCTGCTAGAGCAGATGCTCCAAAATGATCTTCTATACCTTTCTTGTAGACACTACATTTATGAATTGGTTTTAAAATGTGTATTTGACAAGTGTTGTGTTTCGTTTGCATCTGGACCGGACGTTCCCGTATTTAAGCATTTTCAGAACGATTGGTCTAAAATAGATTGTACTAACTTTATTCCAGAATTGATTATGATAATGACGTAAGGAACAACATTTCAGATGTAAGAAATGAAGTATTGAATTTTGCTATCAAACTTGTAGAAGCAGGACACCACAGAGAAGATTACAGTAAATCTTTAGAACTGAGATTCTTGGATGGCATACCTCCTTGAAGAGTTTTCTTTCGTTTGCCTGGAGCAATTCACCATGCAAGGTAGATGGGAAAAGCAATATACTGTTTAAAAATATTCCTCTTTCGCCAAAAGTTTCGTTTAACGAAGCAAATAGAAACGGGTCTTCGGAATGCATGAATTTTTCTGATACGACTATATGTCCAAGCTTGATTTAAATGTGATCAAGTATCCCATTCACCATTACAAGACCTGCAATTTTTGAAAGCTTTGTACAGTTATAGGCAAATAGATAGTGAATTATCTGAAGTGGCTCTTTCTAAATTTTCTCGGCATCTCTGGTACTTGAAGGAGGAATACGTAGCATTGGAGTTTTTTGATGATGAAGTTAACATAGTGGAAAAACAAAAATTGGTAGGAAGAATTAAAACTGTAAGGAGAGACCGTGAAGCAGCAAAGAGGCTTGACGCAAGGATAATATAAAAATTCTTGCGAAAAGAGAAATCAGTGATTTTGATACAACAAACAATTTTTTCTCGTGAGATTTAAAATACCCAAAGGGTTTCTTGAGTGTGATCCGATTTCATGGTCAGATAACAATGACTATCTTGAAGGAAAGACAATAGTTAAATTCATCTCTGTAATAAACGATGCAGCAGAAAGGGGAGTGAAACTAACAGAATATTACAACATCGTTTTTACGAAAAATGAGTATCAGAAAAAGTTTATTTTGCACATAGTGAATTCTCATAGATAATCTTTTCCTAGATGTGACAAAAGTGAACTGTGTAATATATAAGATTGAAAACCTATCGAAAACTTACCCCAAAGCTACAGTATTACATAAATAAGGGATATTTCAATTTCTTCCATGTTATATTTTTTTCTTTTTCCTCATAATGGTCTATGAATCATCTTGATGGAAAAACTTATTGGTAGTTCATGGGGAAACAAAGATTTAACTTTCTCTAGCAGTTTGTTTCCAGTTTATGTAAAATACTTCCAAAATTCTTACAAATCTGTGGTCAATAATTACAATAAAATAACATTACATCGAAGCATTTCGTTTTTCACACGTAATAACTCTTACAAGATTATTGGTAGCTTGAAAATAATACGAGATTTGTGTTTCTGGGGAAACGCCACCTCAAAATGATATGTAACATGATCCTCTTCCTATTTAAAAATTTTGACCTGAATTCAAGATGGCGGACTTCAAGATGGTCGCCATAATAATGCTATACAAAATTAGGTTGGTCATTTCCTCTAGTTCCATTATCCAAGATATCTTTCCATTCCCTTAAGCCGTTTGTAAATTACAAGAGTTTATTCCAGCTTTTCCCCATATACTATGTATTGTAAACGCATTCAAAATTTTAGGTCGTTTGGGGCACCATTTAAAATTATTCAATGGATCTAATTTTTTTCCTGGCTTAAGTTTGTCCCATATGGAACCATTTTAGGGGGTGAGTCCAAGGAAATTCCTAAATTTATTTTTGCCCATATAAATAACGACCACCCTAATATATATATATATATATATATATATATATATATATATATATATATATATCGTACGAGTTCAACCGAACTTATCCGATAAAGATCAAACTTGGCATGGTGATATAGAGATTGTTTCCGATCTATGGTGATGATTTCAAACTGCACTTACCTTAAGAGAAACCATGTCGCCACCATCGTGAGTACTCTATTTGGTGGCCCCTGCATCTGGACAATTGCCCGACAGCAAAGTTTCCACCGTAGTAAACTGGCTTGCAGTGTAGTAATGTCAAGTTGCAACCACTCCGCCTGACAAGCTTTCCATAGCCCTTCAACGGTGCAGTGTCTCCTGTGAAGCAAAGCTCGTTTCTGAAGACCGAAGGCGCAAAAGTCCATCGATGATGCATCAGAGGACTTCACTGGATTGTCTGTGAATGAAATGGTGCGAATTCCAGTTTCTTCTGCTATTTGTTTGAAGGAGGAGGCAGGATGAGCGAGATGTGTGACTTGACGCCTTGTCTTGATGCACGCACACATGATTATTGTCTCTTCCGTAGATGTGAGAAATGTCATGGCCATAAACGGGTGTCAGAACGTTCTCCTGATAATATTCCGAATTCACCTTCGTATTTTTGGCAACACGATATGTGGTCAGCTTGCCCTGATACGAATATCCAGCAATGATCATGAAGCCTGTGCCAAAACTTTCCTTGCATTCACTGAACCATCTTTGAAAGTCTCTTGCACTTGTCGACAGATAAAAAAAAAGCACGTGGTTTGTGATAGTCAACCAGATAACATATGCTTCGTCCAATGTTACAACAAACGTCCCTTTTTCACCGGCCAAATACCGCTTTACAGCTTTCGACAATTGGTGCAACTTTCCTGGATGTGTTTTGACAAGAGCTTATGAACCTTTCCGTCGCCTTACCAACCTCAAATCACGGTGAATGATGGTATGCACTGTCTTCAGTGAGGTCTGTAGCCGGTTTACGATACTCCTCTGTGTGGGTGGCTTCTCCCTCGTAACTAGAGCAACGATTTCCCGAATTTTAGCTCGTGTGCGGCTAGTGGGAGGCCTGGGTTTGGCCTGTTTCTGCCACAAAGGAATCTTTACCTGTCCCTTTCAACGCCTGTGATATACCATTTTTCAACACAGTCAATCCACGCTTCTTGCACAGATTGATAATAGCACTATAACTGTAGTTCACGTCGGAAAAGGCAGTTATGTAGCCTTCCCAATAAGCACATATTTTCGGTGGTATTTGTCTCGATATGCACGTACCACACTTGAGACGTACAGTCAAGGGTTCAAGGTGTCCACACGACTGGCAGCTTCCTTCTCGTCCCGCTTGGTGGTGCTGCACAAGGTGTACAATTTCGTAACCATAGATCGGAAACAACCTCTGTAGACTTTGACTTGCTGTACACGAGTATGAAATATTATGTTGTGCAGGATTTTGATTCACGAGTTATGGACAGTCAAATGTTACGTCATATTTTGAAAAACGCAAGCCCCTACATCAAACTTATCTGATCGAGATCAAGCTTGGCATGATGATAGAACTTGAGCTGGTATACAAGTGTGTGAAATGTTGTTGAGCAGAATTTTTGGATTCCAAGTTATAGATGGTCGAGGAATTTGAAGCTTAAAATACATAAAACGATAACCATTCCTGTTGTGCTGTATGGTTGCGAAACATGGTTTCTTACTCCGAGGGAAGAACGCAGACTGAAAGTGTTTGAGAATGTTCGAACCCAAGAGGAACTGGAATGGGGAATAGTGGAAACTTCATAACGAGGAACTACATAATTTATACCCTGTACCAAACATTGTTAGGATCATCAAATCTAGGAGGCTCAGGTGGGCAGGTCATGTATCCAGAATGGAAGAAAGTAGGAACGCTTTTAAAGTCTTAACTGGAAGACCAATCGGAAAACGACCATTAGGAAAACCTAGGTGCAGATGGGAGGTTAATGTTAAGATGGATCTCGCAGAAATAGGAATACAAAGTAGAAACTGGATCCAATTGGCTAAGGATAGAAGTTTATGGAGAGCTTTTGTGAACGTGGCATTGAACCTCCGGGTTCCATAGGCCATAGAGTTAGTTATTTTCGAAAACAACAACCCATACACCGAAAATTCATCCGGTCGAGAACAAACTTGGCATGATGGTGGACTTTCACCCGTTATACAAGTGTATGAAATATTATTGCGTACAACCTTCTGGTTATGCTTAATCGAAATTCCATTTTAAAGATATATTCATTGGCCGTAATAATAAAAAACGTACTAAATATTGTTTAAAAAGCAGGTAAAGCTCAGTTTTGGTTTTAAAAAATACCAAATGATTTTTATATGATTTTGCATGTTTGACTTGCACTTATCTGGGTATAATATGTAATTGTATTTACAAGTTCAATTTATGTAAGCAATATGAAAGTATTCAGTAGTAAGCAATGTGAAAATATTCTTTCAAATACCGATATAACGGGTTTTTTTTAAAGTTAATCTCTTCCTTATGTTTCATACTTGAAAAATGATTATTTATTCATTTAGTATAAAACTGAATCAAATTCCTTCTCTCCCCTACAGACACCCGTACATGGATTATAACTTTCATGGTCCTCGTATCGATATATGCGTTACTAACCCTGGTGATGATGTTCGGGGCAATTCAGGTAAGGATATTTTATTTAATTTGCACTCATTTTTCTCTGTGTGTACGTAAAAAATCACTTTTATATTAATTTATACTATAGTCGTGTCATTGTATGAATCGTTCTCCAATCACGTAGCAGTACCGTCTAAAGCAGAAGACAGAGCGCTTATCATTGTCTGTTGATGACTTCATGTCCTTGAAAGGACTTGGCTGTTGCCACACCACGCTAACACACAAAAATCTATTAGCATTTTACAATGTAACTTTTTAGTATCAAAGTTTTACAACATCTAATACTAAAATATTTGCAATATAACATAACTTTCTGTATTACTTTAACAGAAAACTTTACAACAAAACGTTTTAGTATTTAAAAAAAATCATCACAACTTTTATAATACTAAAATGATAAACGTAACTTTTTAGTATAGAAATTCGACAACCTAACTTTGCAGTAATAAAATTTTACAAGTGCAATTCAGCCGACTTAATTTTTAAATTTCACCGCAGTATGCAATGTTTTTAACCGACACAGTAATGGATTCTATGAAAAAGTAATGCCTATCGGCAGTGGTGTATTTAGGGGGGTGGCTTCCGTGCTTATGCCCCCCCGAAATCTTACTTAGTATAGTAAAGTAAATGAAATATCTTGCAGAATTTTCACATTTTAGGGCAAAGATCCCCCTCCGAAAGTTAGCAAAGCCCCTTCCGAAACAAAATCGTAAATACGCCACTGCCTATCGGCAAGGTAGCGATGGCTACTTTTCTCTTTAGCAGAAAGAGAAAAAAGCTACAAGTAGCAAAAATAAATGTCATTTCTTTAGCGATTGCAAAATGTTTTAAAAATATATTTAATCTCTCTCATGATTTATTATTTCAGAAACACGAATTAAGCATTTAAAGTTCACGGGAAATATATCTTGATTCTCTTTCATTGAAGACATTAGTTCATTAGAACACATATATTTTATCTAATAGATTTTTAACTGCTGTCATCATTAGACATTGGATTTTTATGCTCTTAAATTTAATGATATATGCATGCAACTTGCTGTTATATGTGTTAAAATATGCACTTGATTATTATTATTATTATTATTATTATTATTATTATTATTATTATTATTATTATTATTATTATTATTATTATTATTATTATTATTACGTATTCTGCCTTTCGGCAGGTCCTGGGACTACTGAGGATTTTTTTTTCAATTTTAGATTTGGGCCTGGAAATGTTTCTTCCACTTTTATCGATCTTCAGCTTCCTCTTTTAACTTCCAATATTTTCTCTTATCTTCCAAATCATCGATCAGCTGTGTTCTTCCTATCCCTCGCTTCCTTTCCATTTTTCCTTCTATGGCGGTGTGAAGAAGACAATTTCTTCTCAAGATGTGTCCAATCCAGTTGGTCTTTCTACGAAGAATGGTGGCTAGAAGTGTCCTCTTCTCTCCTATTCGTTTTAAAACATCTTCATTTGTTGCTCTCTCTGTCCATTTTATCTTCTCCATTTTCCTCCAAACACCACATTTCGAAGCTCTCTAAATATTTCTTCTCTAACTTCCGTAATGTCCAAGTCTCTGAACCATACAGTCCAATGCTCCAAATATAGCACTTTACCAACTTCTTCTTAAGTCCAATATTGAACCTTCTTATTAAGTCCAATATTAAGTGATCTTTTCTTGTTGAATGCTTCGTTAGCTATGACAATTCTTGACCCGATCTCTTTGATGCAGTAAGCGTCTCTCATCGAAATACTTCCCACTTAATATGCACTAACAATGCAATAAAAGAGAGATTTTTTTTCAAACATGCAACAGAATTGTAACAGTTTTGTAGGTGAAATATAAGATCGAAATCTTACCTTTGTAGGTGAAATAAAATTTTACATTTCAGGAGCTTCTCTTAATTTACTTTTATGGCAGTTACAGTTTATATTTTCCTAACTTTTTTTAAAACACACACAAATTATGAGATTAAAATAAACACAGTGATATGAGAACACCACGATCTCTAGGTTTTCGTCGCATTTGCATTTTATATTGCATTTCCTTTACACGAAATAATACATGTCCCACTTTTATACACGTTTCCACTGGACAAAGAAAGAAGACAATCATTTTTAAGGATTTACTTTTTCCGGTAATTAATCTTACAATATAGAGGATGCTTCTGTTCATTTTTTGGTGTCAGTTGTGACATTTGTAGCCAAATAATGGCCTTTTAATGTCAGTAGATGTTACTGTTATTTATAGAGAGGAGCAAGTTTAGTATCTACGTATATTTTCTGGCAAGTTTAAATTTAACGCTTGAAAATGTTTTCCTAGCCTATGTCTTTAATTGTTGTGTAGTCGGAGTTTCTGGCAATATTTTCCACCTAGCGCCTGAATTTACCAGGAATTGACTGAGCTCATGTCGAACTTCAACTAGAGCGAAGCATTCCTTGTGTCTCTTGTTTCTGAATTGATGTTGACGCGATATTATAATATCTTTATCATTATCAGATGCCTCTTATCGTCTTGGGAATGGTAAGCGTATTTGCTCTGTTGATTGATTGCTAATTTTTTTGGTCCTCCATAAACTAGACATTCTTACTTCCTTTCTTACATGGCATAGACATGTAAATGCATTGAAAATAGAAACTAACATTAAATTTATTCCATACTATAAGCATAGATCTGAAATAAAAACATAATATGCTGAATATGCCCTTAAGCACTAATGCATGCTGTAACCTTTGAAATATGCATTTATATGCACTACAAAACTTCAAATTCGATCTATATTATTGTTGTTAGAAATCCCTACCAAGTTTAACAGAGATGCATATAAGCAAACAAAATATGCATTTGCGTAAAAATCCGATGTCTAAAGTCATCATGTGGATGATGTCAGTTGTCTGCGAACCAATCAAATCAAGCCACCAGCGTCTTTTCTCCAATATTTAGTTGCCTTGTTTATGCGAGTGACTTAATATACAACCAATTAATGATTTTGTATCAAGGTTTGAAAGAATACTAATGGTTTGTTATACCAATATACAAAAAAAGAGCTCTCTCTTGAAGCCGAAATAGTGGAATGGGAACGGCCTATGCTGTGTAACGGTTGATCTTTCAAATTCCGATCCTAGTTCGGAACCCACGTTAATAGTAGGTTCTAGCCTAGTCTCGGTGTTGTAGGGGAGTGTAAAATATAAGAACTCAAATCAAACTTAAAAATAATAATATGATAGAGTTTTCTCGTGACTTAAAAGTTAGCTTTCCGCGGGAGATTCGAATTTGAACTTTTATTTGAGCTTATGGTAGAAACTAAAATATTTTGAATTTTACGTTGTATTCTTGGTGTATGTCTCATATCACTTTTGCATCAAAGATGGACATTTAAACTTCAGAGAATTAATGATAGCATGACAAGCTAGTAACAGAATATAGTAGGCAATCTTGGTTTTAAAAAAAATAAATCTACCTATAAGGGTATATGTATCAGGCTTGCCAACCATAGAATAATTCAGGGACGGATCCAGGGGGGCGAGGGCACTTTCTTATTTTATATATAAACACAAGCCATCTCAGAGTTTGGAGCTCTTAAAAATAGCTCTAAGTAGCAGTATTACAACCCCATCGCTACCCCCTAGAAGTCCGTCCTAGATCCACCCCTGCAATAATTTATCGTGATTTACGATAACTTAAGCCTTAAGGCTATACGATAATGCCCTTGCGATTATACCTAAATATATTATAATTTTAGACAGCACGCTTTCTTCCAGTTTTTTGAATGTGCAAGTAAGTTGTAGATATGCATTAAATAATTATAAAACACACACAATGAGGTTTTTAACAGTCATTTCTGCTAAAATAAATCAATAACGATTTGAGAATTAGCAAATGGCAACCTTGCATCCATTCTTTAAATTCAATTATGCCTACGGGGCTAGAAATATTGTCGTTGTCAAAGTAGCGTAAACAAGGATTTTTTAAAAAATAGCGAGGACAGTGACGTCCATTTGGAGTTCGAAATTGAAGATTACTAAATAAATTTATTATATAGTATTGCAATTATTATCAGTATTATATTTGTTTCTATAATTGTCAATATTTTTTATAATAATTTTAACGACGGAATCGATAATTTTGTTCCTTCAAGTTGGCAACTCTGGTATGTAGTGCTAGAATATATTATATAAATCAGCCATATGCAATAACCGTCCCCTGGGCCGGCCCTGACCCTCTGAAACCCTTCTTCCGATCCTGTCGACCCGTTATTTAAAACGTATTTCATACATAATTTCTTAAACTGAATTGAATATTTTTCCAAATCTCGATCGCGACTGTCAGACATATCTCACGTATTTGGCAATATTGAGAAAACACAGAAGCCAACGTTTGTTTTCACCCCCTTCTCTGCCATTGTGCTATAACTTGCATCATAAGTAAGTAAGTAGGTTGTTTCTGCTTTTCTTTAGCAAGTGAATATTTTGGTTATTTTTATAACAGTTTTTATGTTCCTATGATGTTAAATGTATATACGATCAATGAGTTTCCCCATTGATTATGCTTATTAAAAATGTTATTGTCTCGTGGTACGGCGCTCGACACCAGAAATCCTCTGTAAATGGCCCACACCCTGTTCCAACTTGAATGTGAATGATGTAAATAATTTATAATTTCATACTTAAACATTTTTTTTTTTTTTTTTTTACAGTGTAGCTTTCCGCTGATGTTACCATGGGTAGTGCTAGACATAATGCGTCTAGTGACGATGTCATGCCTTCACATCATAGGCATGGTTCTTCTGAAGAATAACACTCTTGATCTCGGATTCCTCATATGCTGTAGCTGCATCGGAGGATTTACCATGTGTAAGAAATATTTTTATATATTTATACATAAACATATAAGAGTAGTGAAAAGAAACACATAGAGAATTTATATGAGAGAGGTATAATGAGTAAATATACATCTTTATTTATAAATTTTCCCTTTTATTGAACCAAAGCCTTTGATATAGAAACTTAAGGGTAATCAAAGGATACAAATTAATATATTGTTCAATGGTATTAAGAGTCTTCATTCCAGCGAAATTAAAATACCGCTAATTTTACAGTAGTTATGTGATATCTTCAAATAGATAAAAGATAATTGAAATATGGAACAAGAGCGCCCTAGACAATATTATTTTGCGTGATTTACCGTTATCACAAGTCACCTAGTGGCTTTCCGTTTTCAGCTGTTTAGAAACGCGAAAATAAATGCCGATTTTCAAAATGGCTCAAAATCGAAAGCAGATAAGTAAGTCGTGATAACGGTTTCTAATGTAAAATAATATTGTCTAGGGTGCTCTTGTTCCACAGTTCGATTATATTTTATCTATTTGAAGATATCACATAATTACTGTAAAATTAGCGGTATTTTAATTTCGCCGGGATGAAGACTCTTAATGAGTTCCGTGATTTTAGCCTAAGGTCCATCCTTCACTCGAAGATTGGAGAAATTCTCTACAGGAAGCCGGTTTCTGAGGACTGTGTCCTGATTGGAGGACTGTGTCCTGGTGTACCGTAAGCGTCTCTCGTCAAAATATTTCCCAGGTACTTGAAATTATCGACCTTTTCAATTTCTCTTTGTTCTACTCTGACCCGTAAGGGACTCGTTTCCACGGGATATTCTCATGACTTTCGATTTTTCGATGTTGATTTCCATTCCATAGTTTCCCAAGCTATAATAACCGTGTGATTTGCATATTTTACCTTGTTAATAAGCTGCCCTCCAATCTTGACACTTCCAGTTTCCATTAATGCTTCCTTCATTAAACATTCACTGTAAATGTTGAATAATTGGGGCGACATACTATATCCTTGTCTGACTCTTCTTCCAATCTTCACACTGTTAGTTTCTTCTTCATTCAAGTTCAGCTTCGCTCGTTGTCCTATGTATAGGTTGCGAATGAGTTGTCGGTCTCTCCAGTTGATCCTTATTAAGTATTTTCAGTATTTTCAGAAGTTTGGCTCAATTGAATAGGTCGAAAGCGTTTTGCCAGTCGATGAAATACAAACACAACTCTTCCTTTACGTCAAAAACTCATTCTGATAGAATTCTCATCAACCTAATGACATCTCTGTGCCTTTTGCTATCCGGAATCCAAATTGATCTTACTCCAAGATCGTTTTTATTTTACTTTCCAATCGCCTGTTCAATATGCATGATATAATATTTTCTTCTGCCTATACAATAAAATCGTGAAGCCATACGTCTCAGTTTCGCCACCCTCACTCTGCCCGTTCCGCATAATAAGACCGCAATGTTTTGAGACAACATTCATGGCGGAAACGAGAGTAACCAATCAGACGTGGCGATGCTCGTTTTCTTTCTGGCTTCATTGAGTTAATAGGATGAAGATACACAAGGGCAGATCCTCTATTTTATAACACGCTTGGCTAATATTGTGTCACACCATGTTCATTGCTCAATTATTTCCGCTTAGAAATATTGACTGTGGTAAGCAAAAGTTCATGTTTTGCAGCTCTCCCACGACTGTAGCCTTGTAATTGAAATTTTGGTGTTACTCAATTGGCCTTGCGTAGAGTCTGGTTGGCCGCAACCTGGATTCACACTCTCTTTTTCTTGTCTTAAATAATCCAACTAATGGAGAGTAAATAGAACCTGGAGGTTTCGGAAAATTTTCTCTGACTTGTACCTAGTTCACATTATCCTCCTATCCTACCACGTTAGAAATCGCTCAGCTTTTTGTCTCCTTTGATTTTGGCGTCATTGTTTCTCTCGTGGGGTTTCAACATGGTTCACATTTAGTATAACAAAAGTATTATGACTTTAATGACCTTCACATGATTACATTTCATTATATTGCAAGGTTTATTTATTTATTATATATACTATATACCTAATGGAAAACTACACAAAGCCTAAGCTACTTAGATTGGCGAACCTGTTTCCTTTGCATACAAGATCATACATTTCAGTTGCTACAAAATCATAGTAAGAATGTGCTTGTCCGAATGTCATAAACCTAACTAAATTTTAAACAAATCTGAGACGGTATTTGTATGAAAAGAATGCTTTTACTAAATTTTATAATTAATAAAGGTATATTTTCTCAGTTCCAATAAAAAATAAATTAGTATATCTTACTTCTGACGTTCTAATGTTTTGTGATCTTAACTGCACTTACATACTGATGAACCCTAAAGCTACAACGTAATAGTGAAACTCGACTTAGTGAAAAAACCTGTATATAAAACTAGAAAATCTTAAGATGTCTAGTTAAATTAGGTGCTTAAGATGCATGCGTGTGTTACGCTGTTTCACTCAACTTCATGCAAACAGAAAACTTACAGTAATTGCTGAGAATCTCAGGTAACTTTAAAGGCTTTAGCTCATTGTGCACCCACTGAGGATGATTTGTACATGTATTTCGCTGTTCCAGTTATTTTCGCACACAAAAAAGTTACATTAATTACTCAGAATTGAATTTAAAACAATTCAGATCATTTAATACCTATCTAGGACGAGCTGTGTATGTGTCCCGCTATTTCACTTAACTTCGTACAAACAGAAGAGATATAGTAATCATTATGAATCTCAGTCAATAAAAAACAGTTGAGGTCATTGTGCACCCACTTAGCACTGTTTATGCATGTGTTACATTCTTCCACTCAACTTCGTATAAACAAAAAGGCTACAGTAATTACTGAGAACCTTAGAAAACTTAAAACTTCATGCCATTTTTTTTATCTATATAGAGATATTTGTGCATGCGTCCCACTGTTCTACTCAATTTTGTACGAACTGAAAGGTTACATTACTAACTCAAAATCTCAGGCAACTTAAAAGACTTTAGCTTATTGTTTACCCACCTAAGGCAATCTCATGTATTCCACTGTTCCACTTAACTTCGCACAAAAAGAAAAGTCACAGTTATTATTCAGAATCTCAGGCAATTTAAAAAAAAAAAAAAACTTCTGATCATTGTGCACCCACCTAAGACGATCTGTGAATGTGTCCCGCTTTCTACTCAACTTCGTTCAAACAGTAGAGTTACAGTAATTACTGAGAATCCCAGACAATGCAAAATACTTAAGCTCATTGTGTACCCACCTAGGACGATGTGTGCATGTGTCCTGCTGATCCACTCAACTTCGTACAAACAAAAATGTTACAGTAATTACTGAGAATCCCAGGCAATTTAAAAAGGCTTCAGCTCACCTAGAACGATAAATACTTGTGTCCTATTGTTCCAGTCAACTTCACACAAACAGAGAGGTAACAATAATTACTGAGAATCTCAGGCAATTTTAAAGAATTCAGATCATTTATTACATATCTAGGACGATCTGTGCATATGTGCTGTTGTTCCACTCAGTTTCGCACAGAAAGAAAAGTTACAGTAATTATTTAAAATCTCAGAGAATTTAAAGGGTTTCAGCTCATTTTTTACCTATCTAGGACGATCTGTGAATGTGTCCCGCTGTTTCACTCAAACTTCGCACAAACAGAAAGATTATAGTAATTACTTAGAATCTCTATTTTCTTAATATCTCGACATTTCACTGACAATCCCCTCTTTGCTCTGGGGAAATAGGTGTCGCAACAACACAGAAGTAGAGAGAACTAACACCAAAAACGGTGTTAACCTGGTGGTCTGACCTTGAATTTTAACACAGAGGTGTTGAATTAACACCAAAACGGTGTCATATGGCCTTGACCTTGAATTATGACACAGATGGTGTGTTGAAATAATAAGAAAATGGTGTTGAAATAACACAGGGACTGTGTTATATTGATACTTGACATGGTGTAATATTAACAAAAAATAATTAACACACAACACACTGTGTTACTTTCTTCGTGTTGGTGCCACACCGCCACAAAGTAACACTCAGCATTTTTTCCCACACTACCGACTCTGAGATGGTGTCGAATCAATCTGGTAAAATATTAACCGGTGTGTAAAATATTAACACAGATCTGAATTTAACACCGCTCAACACCGGTTGTGTGTTAAAAACATATCCCCTATGTTAAGCACCAGCACCGCCGGGTCTTTGTTGAATTAACACCACATGGTGGTAGTCACGCTGCAACTACTTAAAATTGAGTTGAATTAACACAACCATTTTTTACTGTGTGGGGAACCACAAAGGGAACATTTTTAAAAAATGGGATAAAAAGAAACTTAAAGAGAAAACTGACGTAAATAATGGGAAAATGATGCTACCAAAACCTAGTGCTATACTAAATAATACAATTTGTATTTATACGAGGGTCATTCGGAAAGTAAAGAACGTTTTGCGCTAGCGCGTGCGCGTGTTCCCCCACCCCCGCTACCGCTGGCTTATTGACCTGGGCATGCTTTAGCCTCAGTCTGGCACCAGCTGCGATCCGCTACGGTCCGTTATTGCTTCGCTGTGCGACTGTAAAATGTGCGATACAATTACTGATCCCGCCAAGTGTGAGGTTATAGGCGATTCACTATTGATGGGCTGCACGAATTCTTTCCTGAAATTTCAAGAACTTTGTTGTACGAAATTGTCAGTGGTGAACTTGGTCACAAAAAAAACTAGTGCAAGGTGGGTGCCTCGACTGTTATCGGAGGAACACAAAACCAAGTGAATGGGAGCCGCATTGACTTTTCTCAGCCGTTACCATAAGGATGGCGATGAACTTTTAAATCGTATTGTTACTGGAGATGAGACGTGGATTTCGTACATCACTCCAGAAACAAAGCGCCAATCCATGGAATGGCACCATTCAAATTCTCCGAAAAAGCCGAAAAAAGCCAAACAAATGTTGAGTGATTGGTTCAACAGTTTGGCGGCAACTGTGTATGCCGAAGGCATAGAAAAACTTGTACCACGGTATGACAAGTGTTTAAATTTACACGGCGACTGTGTCGAAAAGTAACTTAAGTATCACATAGTATGTAACACAAATTTCGCCTTTGTATATCAGTTATTAAAGTGTTTATACAAAAACGTTCTTTACTTTCCGAATGACCCTCGTATGTGAACAGTTAATAGAAATGAAATTGGAATGGCAAGCCTTGTTTCATGATGTATGCCTGATAGAGAAGATCTAGTAATTAAGAAATGTACGTAAATAATAGGAAAACGTAAAGAAGAAATTTTTTAATTTCCACAGTTTGGAAATGAAATGGGGAGTGCTGATTCCCACAGTTTTGGATAGATATACGCCAGGATTGAGCGTGTGAATTTACCGGTTCTACAATTATTAAATTAAAAAAAAAAAAAGTATTACGCAATACATTTCGAAGAAAATTCTCTGATTTGTATGAAGCAAACTTTGAAAATGTTTAGTCTCAAAACTGAGATTTATCTCTGTTGAAATTATTACTTAAAATTGGTTGCGTAAATGGAATTCCAAATTGAGAAATCTATCCGATATGCTGGATATGGTAGCGAGACAGGTTCGTGTAAATGAAGATTGATAGTCAAAGGAGGAGCTGAACGCCATATTTATGATTCAACAGCAAAGACAAATTTAAGCGAATTTACATTTCATAAATTCCCACCACAATAACACTGTCTTTCAGTGAATCTTTAAGTTCAAAGCATAGGATGATAAAATATATAGTTCATACTTTACTTTAATATTTGATAAAATATACCAACACATTTTAGATCTTGTTAAACTGTTGGACCTTGTAATTTGAAGGTAGGGTAATTTACAGGACAGTTCGGTTTTGAACTTCTTGCCCGTGTCCTGTATGACCTCAAAACCGGACGTTAAATGTCCGGTAATTCTCTTACTAGTCCAATTTTCTGTTCTATTCACACGTGTCAGATTATTTTAGAGTGATGTAATTAGGGTCAAGATGCCGAATATCGGATGGTTTCCCAACATCGGATACCAAGAAATATTCTGTGTGAGGTGTTGCAGCCTAGCGGCCGTTATCGTAACTGCACACCAACAGGTGGGCCATTTCACACTTAAGTTATGATATCTCTCTCAGCATGTTTATTTGTGTGGTGAAGTGTTTTGTGATATTGACCTTAAGAAATATTTTCAGTACTACAGTTGATTGCGTTATGCCATCCATAAAGATAACCTAATCATATTCATGCTACACTTATAATATAGGCCAGCGTTTCCCAACCGGTGTGCCGCGGCACAGTGGTGTGCCGCAAATGGGTCGCTGGTGTGCCGCGAGGAAATCGGAACAAAATTATTAATTCTATAGCAATCAAATTGCAAGACATACAGAAAAAGGTATATTTGTATTTCAAATTACTACTATGAATCTAAAATTTAAAGTTTCATACTGTGTTACTTTTCTGTAGAACATTTTTCTGTACATTTATAATTTTGAAAAAAAGTATTTGTTATCATTGTTATGACCATTATTGCTTCTTTATTGTTGTAGACTATTTCGTAACTTGAAATTTTAAAATATTATTCAATCCTTCCGGCAAAGTAAACATGCATACGAATTACCTATATTTGTGTTTTAAAAGTAAAAGAGATTCGTTTGTTCGTTCGTTATTTAGTGATCCTCCTTCTTAATGAAAGGTTGGATACAGTTTTCGAAAAAAAAAAGTGTACTTTTAACAACTTGAGCCCTATATCTGATTGTAATTGTTTTCTATTTTTAAATTAAAATGAAAAATAAGCATAATGATTTACCACGGGGAAAAAACAGTGGTCTAGCTTTCTTCTCTGTGAGAAGGATGTCAGTAATCAGAAAAAAATACTACAGTATTTTATATTTTCAAATAATAATAATAATAATAATAATAATAATATGTGTGCCGCGAGAATTCAAGTTACCCTGAAGTGTGCCGCAAGTTGAAAAAGGTTGGGAAACGCTGATATAGGCTAAGAAGAGTAGTCTTAAATTATATGATGGTTTGGTAGTTCGTTTCTGTTTACGTGATGTATATAGTTGAAAGTTGGCACACGACCTACGTTGCCAAATATCGGATAGTACAGAGGTTCCAAATATCGGATATTAGATATTAGTGAACGGTATTGCTGTTTGCTTATGTCATTCTTCGGTCATTACATTTGACAGAAATCTCTCGAAGGAAGAAGTGGGATTCTGAGGCTATGCTCCAGGTTGTTGCTGCCGTCAAGGGAAAGAAAATGGGGTTTCTCAAGGCATCCAAAATCTTCAATATTTTGTTCACAGCCGTATAAACTAGGGATGGCCAATTCCGGAATTTTTACTTTCCGGAATCCGGAAAGTAAAATCGGAAAATTCCGGAATTCGGAAAAATTCCGGATTTCGGAAAAAATCCGGAATTCGGAAAAATTCCGGAATTCGGAAAAAATCCGGATTTCGGAAAAATTCCGGATTTCGGAAAAAATCCGGAATTCGGAAAAAATCCGGAATTCGGAAAGAATCCGGAATTCAGAAAAAATCCGGATTTCGGAAAAATTCCGGAATTCGGAAAATTTCCGGATTTCGGAAAAAATCCGGAATTCGGAAAAAATCCGAAATTCGGAAAAATTCCGGATTTCGGAAAAGTTATTTTTTGTTTTTGTAATCCTAAGAATTTTGTTCAAATGCAAACGAACAAATTTCCTTTTTGTAATCCTAAGAATGTATGATGCAAGTTAAGCTGAAACTTACATCCTAAAGTATACACTACTCAATCTTCCCATGGTTAATGAGATGTAGTCCAAAAGTACGATGTACTCCGAATATTTAATTTTTGTTTTACTGTGATATTGTCCAGAGGTAAGACATATATCACACTGAGGTAAACAACTTGACATAATGAAGATGTTATCATACGTAGTTTTCCAGAAAATCGTGAGAAACGATTTTTTATGAAGTTAAAATATGCGTCGCTTGTTGCCAGTGTGATGCAATTGATAACTTTTATGCTGGAATAGTCTTATTATTATTATTATTATTATTATTATTATTAATCGTTTATGTACTGTAAAAGAAAAATATGAACCGTTAAGTAGTAGATTTTATCTGTTGTTTTTTTGATATCTTCTAACAGTAATAACAAATTGCTTGTAAATACGCAATGATTATCAAGGAAAATGGCATATTAATGTAAGGACTACTCTGCAGACTAGCAATAAACAATAAACAATAACAGATAAACAATAGTCCCCCCCCAAAAAAAAAGTAACTAACTTGGGTAAGTCAGAATGTTCGCGAGAATATAGGGACGCATTGAGACTAGCAAAAAACGTGGTGTTATTATTACTCAAAGGGCCGTACGATGGAGGCTTTAACGTTAATGTTAATGGCACCAATGAGCACTTACTTGCTCTAACGGTTAACATCATTTTTGAGATGATTCTTAGAAGTGGGCGTGTTGGCATGCAGTTGGAGTACTAACGATTTGCGTCACTATCGAACACTAACGTAGCACTAGCGACGTTTAAAGTCGAAATTGGAGTCTGACATAAGTGGCTTGTCAACTTCACGGACATTATATTTTCCTTGAATGCGAGAATTTTGCGCCCGGGAAATTTGCGCCCTACCACAAAAATAGGAAAAAATGCGCTCGCAATATATTTGCACTGGGATGTTTGCGCCCTACCCCAAAAAGAGGGGAAAATGCGCCGGCTATATATTTGCACTGGGATGTTAGCGCCCTACAATTCAACTTATTATTGTATTGTGTAAAGTAACTTCCACTCGCACTTGAACTAGGCTTGCCTCTCATCGTCTCAGTGAGTTACTCCATCCGTTATAATATTCCGAACAAATGAAAAAAATACAATTTTAGTTCACTAAAGGGCAATCCATACAAATACAATTTTTCATTATACTACAAAATTTACAATAAACGTATAAATGACTGATATATAATTATTTATTAATATAATCAAAGAGTATAATTTAATCTACAAAAAGATGTTTGGCTCAACCCAGATATCTCTGTTCACAATCCTTGCGAGTTGTTTGGCTTTTCAGGACACAAAATATAGAAAAGAAAATGTAAAGTGAATGTAAAATCAGTTCAGTAATATTATCAAGAAAACTATGTACAGTGTGTTTACTTGCTGGAATTACACTTCAAACACACAATTGCGTTCAGTCGTTCTTTCAGGAAAAATGTTCCGGGGGGCACATTTAGTATTCCGGAGGGGGGTCACTGCTGGTACTATTCTATTTATTATTATATTATAGACGTATTATTTTGGTCTCCTCCGAGGGGGCACTCTGAGAGCTCTGGGGAGGCCAGTGTTCCCCCAAAATCATCTCTGGAAGAAGCAGTGATTGCGTTGATCCGTTGTGTTCTTTTGGCTTATATTGAAGTTTATTCTCCCCTTATATAGCCATAATGAAAATAAATCACAAATGGCATGGTTGTGGGGGGAGGATTGTTTATGTTGTAATGTCAGCCCCTCCGAGGAAATGCGTAAGCTCCAATAGGTTCTTTTATTTCGCAGGGCTCAAACTTCCCGGTGGAGGTACATCGCAGGCGCAATTTTCCCTGTCCTTGAGGTAGGGTGCAAATTTCCCAGACGCAAAATTCTCGACACCGTTCGAATGACCTCGGAAGACGATATCTTTTTCAATACTTTTTTTTTTTTATATTCTTTTACTCGAGATTTCTTCATAGCTTCTTATTAAAATACTTACTAATATATCCTCATTTTATTCTCCTAACCAATCAATATGGGTGTGTTGTCAGTAAAATATTTAGATTGATCGAGCCTCTGGTGTGTAACCACAGTATTTCATATCATGCCCCCATTAGAAATCTTGGCTAAACGAACCAATATATGTTGCCAATAAAATAGTTTAGAATGATTGAGCCCCTGGTAAATAACCACAGTATTTCGTGACAGACCCCCCCCCTTCCTATTACCATATTCTAGCTACGTGCCTGACTCAGCTAATTCTCTACATTCTTTACCAAGTACACATTTTCTAAAGCGGAAAATGCTCTCTAAATACCTAAGCTTATTATTTTCAGCAGATGCACAAACTGGGTAACATTCTATCTACATGAATGTTATATATGTCGATTACTGGAAACCGCTTCTCGCTATCTATTACCCTATTTACTATATAATGATTAAAGTTGAAACCGGAAATGGTTGATTTGTACCGCTTCCGGTTTGAATATTACATTCATCAGGGAACTCGATTCTTAATTATTGACTCTGTACATCATGGCCAAAATTGATTGGTAATCCATCAGATAGTTCTTGAGACTGTTTGTTTCACTGACGGACAGAATGAATATATGGCTATAGAGTTTTGATAAACTAAATTCGTTAATGAGTGATGATGGAACAAATATAAGAAAGGGAACCAAGAGTACCACCGGGAAAATTTTCGAACACAAAATTAGCCATCGAAAACCCACATGTCCTGGGTTAGAATACCATAGATGAAAACTCTACCACTGAATCATCAATCACCCGCTTATTAGTTTTGTTAACTATTATATTAATATAAATTAATGAATGCCTGCTTATGTTAATTATTGAACAATTACATTGTATACTTCGTAAAGTCAAAAATTATAAATTTGTATTTACTGTACATACAGTGAGCGCAGAAAGTGTTCGTACACCTATGCTATTGAAACGAGAATGCCTGCGAAAAAGAAACAGAAAATTTAAGAAGTGTAATAACACACACAATATGAATAATAAAAACTAAGCTTTATGAATATAACAAAAAAGAACCACAAAGACAAATTTAATGGTCAGAAAGTAAATAAATTCCGTAGAAAATGTATAGAGTAGACGCAAAAAGTGATCGTACACCTGACGTACGAATACGAAACAAAGATACCACAACTGGGGTTCACTAGTATTCACCTGAGTATACACCTCTGTATAGCATGACGAGTAACAGAATGAGTTTAGTTGTGAATAGGAGTGAAAAAACTGCACGGTGGGCTGTCGAAATGGGAAGCAACCGAACAGAAACAAATGAGGAGACAAGAAAAGTAATTATTAAAGTGCATAAGAAGGGTAAGTCTTTGAGAAAGATAGCAAACCTCAGGGGCAGATCCATAGGGGGGCGATCGGGGCCATCGCCCCCCCACAAGAGGAAACTTTCTTATTTTATATATAAATAAACCCATCCATAACAAGTTTGGAGCTCTTAAAAGTAGCAGTATTACTGCCGACCGCCCCTTCCCCAGAAGTCCGTCCTGGATCCGCCCCTGTATAGAGTAGCCAAAATCGAGTATTTTCCGCTGTATGTTTGGAGTTGTTGCCTTGCTGAACAATAAATTGTTTTCTGCGCACTAGTATGGAGATTTTCCTTTAATATGTTAATATACACTTTGTGGATCATCACTCCATCGATAAAGTGGAGACGACCCACTCTTGAGGCATTCATACAACCCCAGACGAGCACGGACCCTCCTCCGTGTCTTACTTTAGGGACGAGATTTTGAGGATTCATCTCTGTATTCACCTTGCGCCATACCATACGCCTCCCATTGGACTACAGAAAATTAAATTTACTTTCGTCCGAAAATATGACCCTATTCCAGAAAGAAGCCTGATCCCTTATCTTTATACTCTTTTTCAAACTTTAGTCTCTTTATACGATTTGTCTTGTTCACCCAGAACATTTTCCTGGCTATCCGACCATGATACCCTGCAAATATTCCGCACTGTACTGGCTGATACTTTAACACCGCGTGTTTCCAGATCCGTTGCCAATTGCACAGCACTACTTTTTGGAACCTTTTTTCTTTCCCTAATAATGTAACGTTTAACTTGTTCACTCAACACTCTTGGTCTTCCAGTTCTTTTTTTTATTATTATTTTTTTTATTATTTTTTTTATGGTTTCGCACAGTGATAGAAACATTATATATCGCAATTATTGTTTGTACTGTTGAACGAGGCCTGTCTGCAAGGTTTGCCAGGGGCGGATCCAGGACGGACTTCTGGGGGAGGGGCGGTCGGCGGTAATACTGCTACTTTTAAGAGCTCCAAACTTGTTATGGATGGGTTTATTTATATATAAAATAAGAGTTTCCTCTTGTGGGGGCGGGGGGCGATCGCCCCAATCGCCCCCCTTTGGATCCGCCCCTGACTCTATAATACCTTGAAACAGCTTCGCACACCTCTCCAATCCCCAGACATGAACCCCATAGAACATCTATGATCTGTTCTGGAGACAAGAATCAGAAGGCACAGCTTGTCTACTAAAGAAGGCCTAAGAAAAGCTATTCAAGAAGAATGGGACATAATCAGTCCCGAAGCTACAGAACTACGAACTACTACAGGTGAAATCAATGCCACGAAAACTACAGACAATCATTAACGCACAGGGTAATCCCACAAAATATTAAATAACGTCATATACTTTATAAGCATTAATTCAATCATAAGTGTACGGTGACTTTTTGCGTTTACAAAAAAGGAATTCTCTCTTTTCTTCTGAACAAAACAGTGATTGTGTTTGTTTGGCCTTTCTCTTGTATATAGAAATAAAATGTATGAATGTGTAGTCTTAATTCTGGTTATATATATATTTTCCACCTCCCGTTCTCATGCTAGCTGTTTTCAATATAAAGTATGCACGGTGTACGAACACTTTCTGCGCTCACTGTAGGTATGTTGACAATAAGCAAATGTTATTAGAATATTTGTTGAGATTTATTTTCCTTCACTGCCTTTCGCCTGGTTAAAAAGTAGTTTGCAGTGCTTTGGAGTAGCTGCAGGTGGGAACGCGATAATGTTGGAGACATACCGGCGACTTTTTTGTGTGTGAAAATAAGACCTTTCTCATAAAGTAGTAAATAACTGCAGTAGCAATTGTCTACGTAAATGATAAAGACATATCCAACTACAAGAAATTAATACAGTATATATAGCCTATTCATTATTGTGTTTCTCTTTTAACAGCTACTAGCTAAGGATGGCCAATTCCAGAATTTTTACTTTCCGGAATCCGGAAAGTAAAATCGGAAAAATTCCGGATCTCGGAAAAATTCCGATTTTTTCTAAATTCCGGATTTTTTCCGAAATCCGGATTTTTTCCGAATTCCGGATTTTTTCTGAATTCCGGAATTTTTCCAAAATCCGGAATTTTTCTGAATTCCGGAATTTTTCCGAAATCCGGAATTTTTCTGAATTCCGGAATTTTTCCGAAATCCGGAATTTTTCTGAATTCCGGAATTTTTCCGAATTCCGGAATTTTTCTGAATTTCGGAATTTTTCCGAAATCCGGAATTTTTCTGAATTCCGGAATTTTTCCGAAATCCGGAATTTTTCTGAATTCCGGAATGTTTCTGAATTCCGGAATTTTTCCGAATTCCTGAATTTTTCCGAATTCCGGAATTTTTCCGAATTCCGGAAAGTAAATTTTCCGATTCCGGAAAACAAAATTTCCGGAATCCGGATTCCGGAAAATTTTGGCCATCCCTAGTATAAACTTGACAAAGGTGGTGAACTATGGATACGATGTATGCAATGTCTTAAACGGACACACGAACTATATGCAGGCACTGATTCAAAAACGTGGAAATCTTTTGTTTGTGATTATTGCCAATAATTTAACTTTTTGGTAGAACCTACTACAGAAAGTAGTTTGTTTTATAGAACAACGTTTAGTTACATCTACATATTTTGCAACTTTATGTTTTATTTACACCATGTAATATAATTCAAATAATCCAGAATCTTCTCCAATTCTGGTTTTCCTTAATCCTTCTCATTTAATTTCCGTGCGATATTAAGACCCTTTACTATCCGATATTGGGCAACCTTTTTCAGAACTGAGAAAAATGCCACTTTGTACCAAAGTATATATATATATATATATATATATATATATATATATATATATATATATATATATATATATATATATATATATATATATCTTTCTTTTAATATTTCTTTTATTGTTTCGAAACTTTCAAATTATAATGTACAAACATAACAGAACATTTAGAAAAGGCTATATCAATGAAATATCTGTTGGTAAAGATTTTATTCCTTTTTATCAAACAGTATCCGATATTCGGCACTTTTCCTATAATGTTTGTCGGTGAACATGTTTAAAGCAGAGCTTATAATTCGCTTTGATATCAACCTGTCGTGCACGGAATTTGCTGAAGAATCGAAGGCAGGAAAATTTACTGAGCTTATCAAAACTGCTGAAAGTCAACAAAAGTACATTTTCAAGAGCGCAGCATCATTCTCAGCTACATCTTCCAATTAAATAATGCATCCAGATTCAGTAAAAGTATGTGGGCATTATGAGACATTACCAGCCCTAATAAAGGCAAACTTTTTTTTTTCAGATATATTTTGTGCATGTCATAATTACATTCCCAAATTATATTTGCTTTCCTGTTTTAAATACAATGTATTATTGATGGTAGACTATAAAAACTACATGGGCTGACTCAACCAAAACTGGAATGAGTATGTTTAATAAATGCTTCAAAAGTAAGGAAAGTTATTAAATTCGAATTCTGAATTGCTCAATTTCATGTGAAATAGCCACTTTCAGGTTGTTCGCTTTTATTTAACGAGCGGTAATGTCACAATTTTATGAGTATACGTACTCCAGGAAGGTGTCCGATATTTCCCTTTTCAAAAGTTGGCAACCCTGTTTGAAGCCTAGATCTACATATTCTTAGAATGTCCTTTTATGGTAAGGAATATATATATATATATTTTTTAAACTCATTTCTAATAAATTCTTTTTAAAATGTTTCTTTGCAGTGTACCTGTATTATCTGTGGGGCTCTGTGCTTAGCATGTGCCAGATAATACGAGAGTTGGAAAGGGCGGAGAAGAGGAAAGCGAAAAGGGCCGCGGACGAGGAGGCCATGTATGGCAGGAAGAATGGATTCCAGGACAAGTTTAACAACGCATATGGAGCGCTCCCTGCGCCAGCTTATTAACATTTACGAAAAGATTGATTTCTATGATCACATCATCAAACAAGTAACGAAAATGGGACAATTTTAGTCATTAGAATCGTAAAACAAGGATAGATAAATACCTACAATTTTGAGAACATATTGCCAATTTCAGTTTTTAACTTTAAAAAAAAATCACTTAATGTTTTATTTGTAGTGTCTTTCTATAGTAATTTTCAAGAGATATTAACATTTATTTTTATGATGCCTAAAATAAGAGTTTTCAATGTTTTCTTCGTTAAATACTTTAGATTTTTTTCTTTAAAAAAAAGTTTTATGTTCGAATCCTTCAAGCCGAGAACTCCAGTACACAATCACCCTTCAAATACGGGGACGACATCCCGAGCACGCACTCGCTGAATGCAATTTAAAAAAAAAAAAAAAAAACTCGACATTGCTCTGCCATCATTGAGTGTTCGGTATAGAAGTTTGTCAAGTTTTACTAACAGTGTATTACTGTAATATTGAGGTCTGTACGGGCTCAGGTCGAGCCCACGGGCTTAGGCCCGGTCCGGTCAGTGGGCGGACTCGGGTCTACAAAGCATAGAACACCTCGAACTCGGGCCAAACTGTTCCTCCGGCCATAATTTTTTAAATATACAACCATATTTCTCGGGCCTTTTCGGGCCTAATTTTATATAAATATACTGTACAATGACATTTATCGGACTGTTCTTTCTGGAGAACTTTTAAAGCACAACTGCAGAATTAAACCTCTAATTGCTGTAAATAAAAATACGATTTTGCGTTAATTATTAAATTTCTGCAATTCGGGCTTTTTTCGGGCTCATTTGATTATCACACGAGCTTAGACCTAAAAGTCAAAACATATTTCGGACTCGGGTCAGGCCTGACATTATAAATTCACGGACTGGGCCAAGCCCGGGCTAAAAATTCCGGTTCGTGCAGACCTCTACTTTAATATCACCAGTAGGATAGGGGAGTAGGGATTTCAGACAGTCAAAACATGTTGAAGACTGATTTTTTTTGTTGTTGTTGAATGCTGTGTATCAAAAGAAAAATGCATTTTTGAACAGGATCATGTGTACGAATTCTGAAGAGTGATGTGTTAATTTTAAAATACATATAAAATTTTAATTGTTACAAAGTAGTAATTTTCAGTTTTTTTTTTTTTTCAAAAAATATTTTTGTTCATTGTTTGTAATTAGGTAACATAATCTATAATCATTTCTATCTTTTATTTAAACTGAAATTCTTCGGTCTTTCGAATTCCTTTTCTTCTATTTTTTCTAAAGCAAAACCTCATGGAATCTCCATACTGAATAGCTTGATTGTAGGAGTATATTAATTTATGATAAATGTAGCTTTTATGAATACCTTTAAGTGGGTATACTATGCATAATTGTTAACACTTTTATTTATTTATTTATTTGTATAATAATTTGCTATGTCTATTGTTCTTTTGACAAATAATATTAGATTAAGGTAAAAATCCTTTCTTGTTCGCAAATAAAAGAGGACTAGTGAAAATGCGGCGTAACCCGCATTAATAAGTTCTCGAGAATGACAATTTTTTCAATTTCCTAACAATTTGACATGCAAGAAACTTAAGAAAATTTTAATACCATATTCTAAAAAAAAATGATTGAAATGTTTCACATCATTATGTCTATGAAGCTTTTACATGCATATTGAGTAAAAATTATGACCAGAATTCAGAAATTTATTCTGTGAAATCTAACAAACATATGCTATTGTGAGACATGTCCTAAAAAAGGTGAACTGTCAACGTTTTCTTCAAACATATCTCAAGTGTTCTATGTATGTGAGAACTTCCCGTAACATGGCACATATCAAGCTGATAGTCTATCTTCTGCCAAACCTTTCGAAATTGAATGAAATCTTTAAGTTTTACGTCCCACGCTTATGCCGGCTAGGCTAAAGGAGACGCTAATGATGGGAAATGGTGGAATGAAGTAAGTGAAAGGAAACGGGAGAACCCCGAGGAAACTCACGTACACGTTGTTTGTCCACCACCAAGCTCACTTGGCGAGAGCTGGGATAGAATCAATGACCCCATGCATCAGAGGCGAACATACTACCACTGAGCCACTGCGACCCCGCCAAACCTTTTGTAGAATGTTGCGAGCAACATCAAACTAATCAATTTTCGTTTACAGATGTTCATATTACTTCCGAATGGCCTTCCCCGTAGATGGGTCTCTGTCGAATATTTGGTACAGAAATGCCGTTACACAGTTATCATATACAAGTTCACATGATAATCAAGCACACAGAAAGATCTCTGTTCTCCAACCAACACCATTTTCTTTAACTGCTCACTGCTGACTCTTAGCGGTAGAAAGTGGAACCATTGGATGAAAACTAAATTCGGAAAGTTAACCTTTTGAAGCGTATGTCTCATATTAACATATATTTATTAAATTTGACAGTCGGGTCCATAATTTTAACTTACCCTATACACATAACCCGTAAATAAGTCTGTAATTTTCTGTAATAGTAGTCTAGGATGCTTTATTCGATATACAATATATCGTTCAACTGAGTATTACTATAGTAGATTGTGGTCGAAACTTTTGTTTTGATTAAGTTAAATTTATTGAACTATAATACTGTAAGCTTCTTAAACAACATTATAGATAGAGATGCTATACAATTTAAGGACTATGAAGTGGTGATTTTCATTTTAAACGATTTTTTTTTCGTTATCCGACCAGGGTCCAGTCCCGTGGTTATCGGTTAACTGCTGTATGTTATTATTCTACTTCTCATCAGATTAAACTTATTGTGTTAGATTTTTTAAAAAGATATTTAATAGGAAATTGAAGATAATAGTATTATCTTTCTCCTACATCATAATCGGAAATTTTACTTCTATTGTTTTTGTTACGAGTTAGACAATAGCGCACTTTGGAACCATCTGTGATTAAGCTGTGATGTACGTAATTACTATACCTAAGTTTTTCACAACTAGAATTTGAAGATCAAAACTTTATCAAATTCTGGTGTCTGATTATTTTAACTAATAAGATCACGTAATTTGATTCCTGGAAGATTATGTGACAATTAATGTAGTTAGAAAATGGGGTGGGAGGTATTGAGAAATGTGTGCAAATACATAATTATCAAACCTATTGTTGCTTTCAAAATGAGAGGTACATGCCCCTTTCCCCCAAAAAATGCAGCCGATTGATTATTGCAAACAAGAAAATACGTATGTTATATGCGTAAATCCTGTAGTTCCTGGACTTAAAGTACGACTGTATATAACATCCTCAGCAATCGTATAACTGAAAACGTATGTTTTATAATACTGTCTCTGTATAAGTGTTCCACCTATACATACTTTCCGTATGACTGTATATAGGTGGTAAGGATCGCACATACAGATGTACGTAGGCCCTATATAACATATAGCTAACGTATGTAACATACGTATATGTATGTAATATACGGAAGACTGTTAAATGCCAGACACCCTGCAGCTACATGATATAACATAGGAGCGAGAAAAAGGCAGTACGTAGGTAGCACTTGGACAACGTACGCCCCGTACAGATTTCCGTAGTAAACATATCGATTCCGTATATTCATGCAATACTCTGCTATCCGAATAACAAACTTTTCTCAGTGTGCATAGCATAAAGCTCCAAGCATTTTTGATACCGTGGCAAAATATTTCGTAAACCCTCTGTGTAGAATAGTGATTCTCAACCGAAGTGTCACGACACACTGGTGTATCATGCAGTCATCTAAGGTGTGTCGCGAAATTTTAGAATTTAAAAATTACGAAGAATTTAATAATAATTAGTTAAAATCAAGACAGTCTGTACCAGTCAACACCTAAAGCGGTAGCAATAATGCTCAGTGCTATATAGAGTCATTATAAAAACTAATTGGTTTTACTATTATTATTATTATTATTATTATTATTATTATTATTATTATTATTATTATTTATTTATTTATTTATTTATTTTAAAAATATCAAACAAGTGTGTGGCGATGTATTAGATATTCAGCAAAGTGTATCGTCGGTCCAAAAAGGTTGAGAACCACTGGTCTAGAAACCTGCTGCCTGAAATTTTAGCCAGAAGAAAACCGGTGCATTGAGAGCTTCACTATCAATAAAAATTGCAAAGTTAAGCCACCTTTTTAGGTGAAAAAACAAGAAAAAAATCACTAGGTGCAAGATCGGGATTGTATGAGGGAGATTTAAAAGTTTCCATCGGAATTTTTGAATTATCTCAACGGTACAGGTAGCAGTGATTGGACGGGTGTTGTCATGAATCAGAAGAATTCCATATCGTAACACTCCTCTTCATACGACGTCATTGCTTTCCCGTTCCTTCACTCGCTAGTGTTTGTCCGTAAATGGCACACAATTCCTGATGGATTATCAGCTACATTGTGTCCTTGTGAGTTCAAAAATGGAATCACAATCCTCACCTCATATTTAACGGAATTTTTTATAACGGCAAACATTTCAATTTACTGTTACTCGGAAGTACAGAACTCAAGATTATTCCCTTGTTGCAGGCACAGGATACTAGAACATGCTTTAACGCACGCATGCGCAGCTTTTGTATCAATGTTGCCAATTCCACGTAAAAAAATCTGCCATTTTTCTGACTGCATTTCCTACCTTACAGTGTATTTACATTACTTTGTAACCCGGCATACTTAACGTACATCAACTGCATTTTCAAATAGAATGAATGTAAATATTAATATTGACAAGAATAGTATTAAGAGTAGAATATTAATAAGTAATATATTTTTCTGTAATGTGTACAAACAAAAGACTATTGTTTTGAAGATTGACTGAAAACGCACTTAATATTGACAAAATGAAGGGTAAGAGGGGAATAAACAAGGAATGTCCATGTGTGTGCTTTAACGGCTGCTTTGCCCCATCTGTTGATGACTCTTGGTACTATTTGACTGTATATACCACGCATGCGTAGATGTAGAAATGTCGAAGGAAAGGGGCAAAGGATTTGACTAATCCTATTCATTTTGTATGTGGTTTTCAATATTAAAACGTCGATTTCTCGAAAATACAGTTTTGTAACATTCCTTCTTTTTCCCCCTTACCCTTCAAACGGTAGCCAAATGTAGTGTTTTTGTACATAAAACTAAGAAATAAATAAATAATAAGCTAGATAATTTTCTAATGTAGTATTGTTCAATAAAAACTGGTCGCCTTTTTCTTTTTTTCTGTAAATCTTTGCTCTGTGAATGGTGTTTTCTTAAAAAAAAAAGTTTTATTTTCAAGTTGAAGTATTAAAATTTTCTTCGTATAGTTGTGTGGATTGGATTTGAATTTAGAGTCCCGTTCAGTACCAAGGCTACATAAGACGTGAACCTACAGCTTAACATGGGATTCGAACCACATAACCTCCCGCAGGAAATCGAACCCGAGTTTTCTGACACTAAAGGCTCGTACACTAGCCATGAGAAAGTACGATCAGTTGTGTGATTTTTTATTATTATTATTTACAAGAGAGGTAGGTGATCAGGTATTAGGAAAAATAAGATTGTACAGTAAATACCTGCATTTTCCTTGCAGTATTAAATATTAAGACTGTTGGCATTTGCATTGTTTAGAATATAATGCATTAAAAGCTTGCCATACTAAAAATAATACAAAATTTACCATTTTTCTTTCGCTTGTTTTTCATAAGTGAAAGGAGTTAATAAAATGCAACTTACCACAATCATAGATAACGTTATTCGACAACAGAAAATATGAACCTGAAGAATTTTCAGTGTTGTCATCCATGAAATTACAGTGTTGCCAGAATAGTAACTCCCTCAAATCTAAGTTAAGGTAGCAACTAGAGGAGCGAGCTGAACTGCATTTGATTACGTATCATGTTGTTTTGGTTTCGTATGAACTATTTTTTAAATAACATTATTATATCATTTCAATAACTGTATGTTAAAACTATTTTGTTTATTACAAACTAAATACATTATTATTAAAAATAGTTTAGAGGATACCAAAACAACATAATATATAATCAAATGCGGTTGAGTTCGTTCCTCTAGTCGCTTCCTTAACTTAGATTTTGGGAGAAATGTTATTCTGGAAACACTGTAATTTCTATGGATGGTAACACTGACAATTCTTCAGATTCATATTTTCTGTTGTAAAATAACATTATCTATGATTGTGGTAAGTTGCATATCATTATCTCCTTTTACTTATGAATAAACAAGCAAAAGGAAAATAGTAAATTTTGTATTATTTTTAGTATGGCAGGCTCTTAAAGTCAGATTTGTATATACTAAATATGCAGTTCTGTGAAACCATAAAAGTATGAATGCAACCGCATTGTATTCATATTGTCTTATGTCGCCACAGAAGTTTTGGTATCCTATGCGCCCACACAGGATCGTCCTATGTAAATACAACACTGATTTAAGTACAATTTACTGTGTTATGTGTGTATATATTAGTGCTGTTGAATTTTTGTGACATTTGCGGTTTTCGGTTTTTCAGAAAACCGGTTTTCTGAAAACCGAAAACCGCAAATGCGGTTTTCAAAACCGAAACCGCAAATGCGATTTTCAAAACCGAAACCGCAAAAGCGGTTTTCAAAACCGAAACCGCACATGCGGTTTCCAAAACCGAAACCGCACATGCGGTTTCCAAAACCGAAACCGCAAAAGCGGTTTTCAAAACCGAAACCGCAAAAGCGGTTTTCAAAACCGAAACCGCAAATGCGGTTTTCAAAACCGAAACCGCAAATGCGGTTTTCAAAACCGAAACCGCAAAAGCGGTTTTCAAAACCGACATTTCGGTTTTATGAAATTTCACTTTTTTCAAAAACCGGTTTTCGGTTTTTTCAAAAACCGATTTCGACAGCACTAGTATATATAAAATTTACTTTCATTTCCACGTTCTTAAAGTTGTAAAATATTGGAGAAATTATCTTAGGTGTTGTTTCTATTGAATGTCACTGTAATATTTTATAGTACTTGTAATTAAAAAGTTTGTGTGTATGTTTCTGAATTTTGATATGATGTATATACTTAAACCAGACATATTGTATATAGTATGTACTATATACTAAATGTGTGAAGTAATCAAGGTCACACCAAGGGAGAAGATATAGGGCCTTATCCCCTCCTTTCCTGAGATTCTCAATTTTACAGGGGATGAAAATAGGATTACAAATCTAACAATTTAGATAATACATCACTCTCCGAATTTTTCGGTGTGGCCTTTGAGTAGTTATAAAATAAACCATTGTTTAGTGTTACTTGATAAGATATGTTTTACAGATGTTTGTTATGTATATATGTATTGCTTCTGTTCATTGTTGTATTTTTTTCTACATTCTCTTGCTTTGCACACAAGGAACCTAGTTTAATGTGCCCCCAGTGTATAACGAACACTGTATGGCGCGTTAGATCACAGCAGTGGACTTGAAATTTGGAGGGTGCGTCCTTCTAGAAACTCATTCCGTCTTATGCAGAGTCGTTTTGACGTATGATTAGCGTCATACTAAAGGCTTGACTACTGCAGGAAACAAATGTTAGTCGATCTCTTTAGTATTGCACTAATCACGCATCAGAACGATTCTGCATAAGTCTCATTAAGTCCAATAAAAAGAAAATCTGCAAAAGTACCAAAAAAAAAAACTGTGAAATTACTCAAATAATCCTTGTCTTAAATCGTACCTGGATCTCACATATCCAAAGAAAATCGAAAAAGAATAGCTTACTCACGTATTACTGTGTATATACAATGAGTATGCTATTTCTTTTGTCGCAGACTGTACTAAATCAGCAAACAAGACACGAAGTTAACTTCGTTTATAAAGAGTCACCAAATGATAAGAATTGAAAACCGGATAAATAATTTTTTTTTCAGTGAATAAATACAAATTACTACTTAATAAAACTTTCTATTCATTGTAAGGCAGTGGCGTATACTGGTTTGATGGCTTGGACTACCACTAACCTTTATAACACCTTACATTATTATTATTTATGTATTTATTTTCCAGGTTACTATATAGTCTTCAAAATAAAAAAAACTTACAGCACATTTTCCTTGTCTCAAGTAAATAAATATGATTTGCTATTCAGTAGCAAGACCTTATTAGTATTACGGAAAAACGATCGTACATTTCTACCTTCATTTTTTGCATGAAGTGTTCCTACATTTTGCTTTAGATAGGTGGTAACCCTACTCACTACAGTAAATGGAAGCTGTGCGAGTAATAAAGAACGCTGAAATATGCGATTAAAGAACGCTAAAATATTCGATTAACAACGAAGGAGCGTCAGTCTGTAAGTCTTTGCAACGAAACGCAAATAATGAAACAAGTGCGTAGTATATATATAACAACTATGCCAACTATTGGAAAATACTAGGGAACACTTTTTTTCTTGGGTTGACGCAAACCGCTACGGAACGACGCACAAGGTGTCCGAGACAATTCCCAGAGACTCCCAAAATGCCTTGTCATTACTCCTAAAATTTCCCTTTACTGTTCGTTCACGCCCAAGAAACTGCTCTCTCTAGAGGCAACAAGTGTTACTTGACAATTCGTTCGTACGCTGTGAGTAAAGGTGAAGTGAAGTGGAATGTGCTAATAACTACACAATTCTTGCTGAACTAGAGTAACTAGAAGAGGACTAGCTCGGGAGAGTAATGCTCCCGGAAGTAGAAACGAGAAACACAGTTCTGATTGGTTGCCGTTTTCCACTTCTTGCCACGTTGCATTAAAATATCAGAAATCAAACGGCTAGCGCTATATGGTAGTAAGAAGTCTCTTTTGGCGCGAGTTCAAACCCGGCCTGAGGAAAGTTTTTTTCACATTTTTTTACATTTTTATAACACTTATTAAATTAAAATAATATGAAAATAATACTTAAAAAAGTGATTTATTTACTTTTTTGCAAATAAGTAGTTGTAGTACTTATGCCCTTGTACTCCATGATATGGGGCTCGTTTTGTTCCCCTTGTACTTCATGATATAAATTTTGTGACCAACTTAAAACAATGGCTAGGATAGCGCGTAAAACAGCTGGCTAGAGTAGTGCGCGGAAGAACATACTTCCGGGAGTATTACTCTCCCGAGCGGGTCGTACTAGAAAGTAGTTTCTCCTGCGTTGTCATATCGAAAGACCTCTTAAGGAAGCGAGACAGACTCCATGCAAAGAAGCTAGTGAATGTTTCTAAATGCATACAGTTCTCAGAAACTTGTATCTTTGAAAGAAGATACAAAAGTATAAAATTATCAATATAATTTAGCTTATGTTATAATAACTTTATTTTGTAATATTCTAGGACTATCGCCAGTAGCCCACAGAGAACGCCACTGTTCTAAAGACTTAGTCCTGAGAAAGAAACAATATGAAATTTTAATTCTGGTTTAGGAATCAAATATGTATATCCTGTTTCCGATAGCAAAAATACATATACGCCATACGGTGTTATTGAAGCGTCAATTTCATTTGTTGATCTTAATTTGTGTATGCAATGGAAATACAAACTTGGATCTACATAAAGTGCTTGTCTAATTGTGATGTTATTTGTGTTGATGTACAGAAAGATTTAAAAGGAAATAATCTGAAATAATTGAATTTACCTGTAAATTGATAAATCTTGTCTTTTTAAAAATAAATAAATAAATAAAATGTGAAACTGACTTTTCATAAACTTTTACTGAGAACAAGGATATTTAGAAGACATATCGGGGAGAAAAGCAGTTAAGATTATCAGATAAGCTATCTTTAAACTGGACATACCTTCCCAGAATTAAGTTAGTTGTGTATCTAGCTGATAGTATCTTCCCAGAATTTCTATACTTCGCTCCAACTCTTGTTTCTTCTGATCGGACGAATAAGTTACTCTATGCTGTCACCTAGATCATACAAGACGCATTTATGAATACGTGGAAGAACGCGATAATCAAAATGAAATTACACATTGCTATCTATATTGTAAATTTCTTTCCTTTATGAGGATAGGTGGAGTTATGTACAGTAAATTAGATTCCGGAATAGACTCCCACTACCGGTTTTTAAAATCTTCTAATAAAATAAATACAATGAAACATCTACTAACGGACACCTCTATAAAGCGGACACCTCCCGTAACGGACATATTTTGTAATCCCCAAACACTATAATAGGAAAAAAACATATTGGCAAGCCTCTCTAAAGCGGACACTCTCTAGTACGGACACGGACAGTCTTTTCTGTCTTTAATAAGTACTATTTACCTCCGTATTACGGACACTTTCTCTAGAAACAAGTTGAAAAGTTCATTAAAAATACATTTTTAGTAATTTATACATGTGTCACCAACGAAGCATTTTGACAACATTTTGCTTCCTCAACTGTCTGCTCAGCAACCCAGACGAAGCGTCTCTGTTGAACAACACTCTCATGTCCTTTACTTGCATCCCATTCCCACCCAACCTGTTTTAGACACAAAAGTGATTGACAGTTGCCCCCTATTTGGGATGGCACATTATTCTACTGTCCCGCTGGAATCTCTAATCAAGCAGAAGACAAGTTCGGTAGTTTTCGCCCGCGGTTACACATATTTCTCAAAAAAAATAAAATAAAATAAAAAAAAGACACTACTGGACTCCAATTAATCCACACATTAAAGAACATACCGAAAACGTAGTAAGTAATGATAAATGTAAATTGCAGAGAATTATAACATCTTATTTCCATGTTGTACTTCGAACATAGAGTATTGGATGGCGCAGGATAATGCAGGTACAGTAACATTTTGGTAATAATCGTGAATACATGATTCATGCAATATATATATATATTGTAATTGCATATTACAATGTTTACTAATTTACGTAAGAAAATATTGAAACCTCTTTAAGGCGGACACCTCTCTATAGCGGACAATTTTTGATTCCCTACGCCTGTCCGCTTTAGAGAGGTTTCACTGTAGTATTTACAGAAATATTACAATATAACTTCCTGCAAGGTGGTCCACGACCGTGCAGCCTTAGTGCAGGATCTCTACAGACTACGAAGCAAGGTAAGTAGAGTGTGGTAGGAAACCCCAATGCTCCGAAGCAAGTAGTGAGGAGGTTAAGAGTCACAAAATCCCAAAGCAGGCAAAACAACAGGCTGGAATCCCAACAGAGCTCCGAGCAAGCTAAACTAGGTAGAGGGGAAACCAAGAATTCCACAACAGACTAGAGGCTTTGAGGTTGGGTTTCTCCTAGAGCTTCAGGCAAGCCAGAGGAGGGGAGACCAATCGCAAACTGGTCACTATCCGTTGAATCATCTTCCTTATATAGGTGCTCAGGGCGGCGGTGGCAGTGTTGCTCCCATGTTGTCATGTGACTTGAAGGTGAAGCTGGTGGTCTGTCGTCTGCTTCTTGTAGTAATCCTATGTGAGGTGTAGTGCTCCATCGTAAATACATGCGGTTGTTGTTTTACTAACAGGAGTACGTATAATGTTCATAAACACAAGCGCGGGTACACTATAATATAAATAGGGCCGCGGTGGCTCAGTGGTAGAGGATTCACCTCTGGTGCTCGGGGTCCCGAGTTCGATCCCAGCCCCTGCCAAGTGAACTTTGTGGTGGACAAACACCGTGTCCGTGGGTTTTCTCGGGGTTCTCCTGTTGCCTCCTACTTTCTCCATTTCATTCATTTCTCATAATCAACGTCTCCTTTAGCCTAACCGGCATAACCATGGAACGTAAAACTCAAAAATTTCATTTTTTTTTATACAATATAAATAGCTCAGCTACCCTCTTATAGTTAGCAGACAAACAGCAATTTTTGTTAAACCAAGACCCATAACTATAAAATATTAATCACTTAATTTAATTAAATTGTAAAAAGTAGAGAAAAAAACCGAACAAATACGCCTCTACGAGCTGTACCAAGAAATCACGTATTTAGTTTCATGTGCATTATAATTGTCCCAACAGTCAATGGTTCACAAGAGGCTCCCCAATTTTCTTTCTTCAGCCGTCCATGAGTGCAGTCATTGTGAATCTAATAAAAGAAAATGTCAACTTTACTAGAATTAAAAAGCAACAACACATGAAATTAGCAGGTGTGCTACTGATATGCTAATCTGGAGTGGCCACCATTAACTTGAATGCGGTTTTCGCTCACAGCTCTTTTTTTTTTAATTTTAGCGTCCTATGGTCATCCTTTTTAGGGTAAAGAAAAAGGATAATTAATGAAAATGATTGTAAGAATGAATTCTTTTGGTTTTCCACCGGGAATTGAACTCGGAACTACGTGCACCATTACAACTTGAAGTTATGATAACAGTGTAGCTCCAGAAAGTGAACAATTGCCTTCATTTTCACTTCATATGGATATGATCCAATAAACATCAATGGAACAAAGTTAAAATAGAAGTATTTATCAATTGAAAACTGATTGCAAAAGGAATAAACAACCACACAAGCTGGAATTAAGATAAGAAGTCGTTGCTTTTTACTTGGATTTTTAATTGATGTCATAGATACGTAGTATCTAATATTGGTTTGGTTACAGTCTTACGTTTAATTTTCTTCTCTGTGATATTGAGATATTAAGTCGAGAAATATAGTTGTATCACTGTATGAACCGTCCCCCGATCACGTAACACTACCGTAGCACTACTAAAGGAGAAGATATCGCGCTTGTGGTTGGCTACTGATGAACTTAACGTTCTTGAAAGCACTCTCTTGTTGCCACGTCACGCCAATAAGCAAAAGCTGTACAACTGTAATTGATTCGGGAAGTTCAAAGGTGTGCACCAAATTGCAACACCGCATTAACTTCTCGTGCTTCCAGATTAGCGAGGTTAAACAAGTGGGTTGGGCTAAGCCGGGGGTAACAACGTCAGAAATACAGTAGAATCTATTTTTTTAAATATAAAGAAAATAAAATAACATTATTTTTTAAAAAAAATACTTATTCATAACTAGAGACCGGATGTTTAGGCACTAAAAACCTGGAAAATAGGCACTTAAAATTTAAAAAATAGGCAGTAAAATAGGCACTAAAATGTAACTCGAAATAATGAAGATAAATACTCAATACCATTAAAAAATAGATTCAAATCATAGATAATGTTCAAAGAATATAGAAACATACTTGTTTGTTAAATAATATCTTCTTTTACTGTATATACAAAAAACGAGGCATGTTATGCATTGAACATATTGGGTGAATCTGAAAGATGAAAGTTATGCATTGCACATACTTTGGGAGGTGATTCGTGACATAAAAAGAAGACAAAAAGTGCTGTTACATGTTGTCGAATTCTGCGTCGTGTTCGAGTGACAGGGGTGCCAAATTGGAATTGAAATCGAATCCTGACAATTGGAACGGGACATAAAGGTGCGCACATACTTCAGATGATGATTCGTGAAATTCAAGAGGACTTTTATCTTCTTTTCATGTCACGAATCACCTCCCGAAGTATGTGAACATGTTTAAAGTTCATCCTGTATATATATTATAACGTACCACGAGCTTGTGTTTACAAACACATAATATAAGTAAATATGTGTGTATTATGTTACGTAAATTATATATTTTCCCAATGAAGGCTTATTTTGAAGAAAATACATAGAATAGGCAATAATAGGCACTAAAGCAATTATTTAGGCAGTAAAGGTCGAAATAGGCAAAATAGGCAAAATAAAATTGGCTTAAATCGAAACTATAACCCCCCATATAAACTTTAAAACGTTATTTTTGATCATATCTTTAATATTAAAGAATAGGCATTTTGCCTAACATCCGGTCTCTATTCATAACATACATATATGTACTGTACATTAGATTGTTCCTGTAAGCACGAAAACCAAATTGTTAACATTTCTGTACATTAACTATTTTTAAATTCTTTTAAATAAACTCATATACATTCGATTTTAAGAGTTTATGGTTTTGAGTTTTGGATCCTTTTGCACAATACCGAAGGACTATTAACGTGAACTTCGAACTACAATAGAGGCTTGGATCCAGTATAGTTAGTAGATGCAGGGATCATCATGCAAAATTAATTCTAACAGTTAAAGTCGTTCCCCACCAAACTATATCGCCTGCAAGACTTGAATTACAGAACCGCCCACCGATTAGAAAGGGAAGAAGAGAATTAGAGAAGGAAGAAATAGTAGCTATGCAGGGATAAAGGTAAACTAGCACACAGTACCTCGTGAAGTAAAATTACTAACGTTCACATTTTCTGTGTCCTTGTCTTGCCCACGAGGCTCGGATTCGAGTTATTTTGTCTCGAAAAAATGTCGTCAAAGTGCTGTCTCGTTTCCAAAAGTATTGTAATGACTTTGGTAGAGTCAATAATGGACCGAGATATTTATGATCTCACCAATTTATTATAAAATTTATTAAATACAACACGTCTTTGATTACAAAGAGTAACACAGTGTCTATCTTGTTATTATCCAGATGAAAGGAAATAGGTGTTTGCACGGTGCCCCTTCTCTCAAGGCAGTCTCCAAGGCACCTGCCGGTTCTGGTGAGTCTTGAAGGATAGCCCCTCAGCTCAAGGCAGCTTCACGAGGCTTGGTTGTAGTAAGGTCCCCTAGTCCAGTGCAATCTCGGGTAAGGATAGGTGTACCCCTAGTCCAGTGCGACCTCAGGGCGGTGTAGGTTATTTGATCAGTTGAACGACTGATGCTGAGTTCCTCGGTGGTCCGCCTTTTATCTGTCCTCTTCGGGTCCTTCCGTGAGGTCCGTCTTCTTTCGGTGTTTCTCGGCGTCTTTCGTGTCGGCTTCTTGTCTGTTAGGCTGTTTACAATCAATATCACGTGTTGGGTTGACATGTGCTTTTGTCGTGATGTGGGGATCCTTACAATATATATGTTTCTGCTGGATCTAAGTATCGTTTAAGTATCGTGGGAGTGGTTTCGGATTCGAGTCACGAGAAGATCTACCTCAATTGACGCTATAACTAGGACTCATCTTTGGCGCAGGAGACCCGAGTTCGATTCCTGGTGGGAGTTAATTTGGTTCAGATCGGTTAAACTGTAGATCCAGGTCTCACGTATTCTCGTTGATGAAGGGAACACTAGAGTCAAATCCAAACGAATCAAACCGTCTCCCAAGGTGAACCTAGAATGGTGGTTCGAATTATATTTCAGTAATAGGTGTCATTCCGTGTAGCGTTAGTACTAAAAGTGAACGTTTAATTCCAATGATTAAATAAATCCACATTTTGAAACACATACGCCATTAGAGATAACCATTTACACAGCCAGAGAGACAGAAAAGTGTGTGCAAGGAGATACTATTATCTGGATTATATGAACCAAAGATTATCCAAAGTATGTCAAAAATTAAACATGCGGCTCATACACTGGAGTCATAAGAAACACATAACCCAGCAACACATCAACATTTATTTGGTACATGTGTACTTGAAGCATGAATCAGCACCAGGGCCGTGCTGGGATACTAATGAGGGCGGTGGACAGGCTACTAAGAGGGCGTCCATATATATATATATATATATATATATATATATATATATATAGAGAGAGAGAGAGAGAGAGAGAGAAAGAGAGAAAGAGAGACAGAGGGGGGGGCAGAGAGAGACTTTGAAAGAAAGTATGGGTGCCATTTTATATCAAAAACACCACCAAATTTGTTTTAGTATTAACGTAAATAGCTAACCTCGAATCGAAATCCTCTTTACTACAGAAAAACTTTTTAGTTCCTGTAATAACATTTCTGTCAAATAAAAAGAAGCTAAATGTATCAACAACTTAATATAGCACGCCTATGGACGCAGGAGGCTCATTGCCGCGTTTACAAAAGCTCTCCATTGATTTCTGTCCTTAGAAAACTGAACCCAGTTTCTATTTTATATTTCAATTTCTGCGAGAACCATTTTAATATTGTCCTTCCATCTGCGCCTCGGTCTTCTTAACGGTCATTTTCCAATTTGGATTTCCAGTTACAACTTCAAACGCGTTTCTAATTTCTTCCATTCTGGCTACATAACCTGACTATTTGAGCCTCCTAGACTTGATGACCCTAACAATATTTGGTAAACTTTATAAAATTATGAAATTTCCTCCTTTCCCCATTCCCGTTCCTTTTGAAGTTCTAATATTGGTTTAAGAATCTTGTTTTCAAATACTTTCACTCTGCGAGTTTCCCTCAGAGTCAGTGACCATGTTTCGCAACCATACAGCACAACAGGCATGATTATCGTTTTATATTTTGAGCTACAAATTCCTCAACAGAATTAGTAACAACAAAAGATTTTTAACTGAATAATAGCACGAAATCCCTGCTTTCAGTTGACATCAAATTTTTTTAGTGATTATGATTTTGGTCTGTTAATAATGATCCTAGATATGTGAAAGTATCCACTTTGTGGAAAGAAAATATTATTTGGTATTTTAACGCATCCATAAAATGCAGTATTATGATCCCGACAAACTTCCATTTATTTAGTTTTCTCCATTTACTTTTAAGCCTATATCCCTGCAAGCGTTAATTAAGATTTCTGCATTCCTTTCTATTATTCTATCATTACCTATTAAATTTACATCATTAGCATACGCCATAATCTGGTAAATACAATTCAGCTCTAGGACCTGATTGCTGTCTTTGATTTTCCTTATAGTGTTCTCCAGAACAAAGTTAAATAATAATGACGACAACGCATCTCCTTGTTTCAGGTCATTCTCAACGTGAAAGCTCGTGAACAAGAACTTCTCTACTCGGACCTTACTTTGGGATTCATTTAAACATATCTTAATCTACCTTTTTCGGTATTGCAAATTCTGTAAGCATGTTATACAATGTTTCCCTCCTACCAGAGTCTAAAGTCAATAAATAATTGATGTGCCTGGATGTTGTATTCTCTCATTTCTTTTCAAGTATTAGTCGAATGGTAAATATCTGGTCGATAGTTGATCGATTTTACCTAAATCCGTTCTGATAATCTCCAACAATTTCATCTGCGTATGGAGTCAATCTTGCTAATACAATGTTTGAGAGGATTTATTGGATGTTGACAGAAGAGAAATGCCTCGATAATTAATAAAATCTGTTTTGTTACTTTTCTTCTGAACTGGAACAATGATTGATTCTCTTCACTCTTGTGGTAATTCCTCCTTGTTTCAGATAGTGAGAATGAGTTTGTGTATCTTGCTCTACAATTTTTCCCCTCCAGCTAAAATTAAGTCAACCAGAATTTCGTCTACACCCGGAGATCTGTGTTTATTTTTTTTATTTTTTTTTTAAATAGAGATTTCTATTTTTATCTGGTTAGGTTCTGGAATATACGGTTATGCTGCGTGCATTTCACTTTCTCCACGCGCATTAGTTTTTGGCTATGTGTTAAGCAAATCGTGAAAGAAATCTTTCCATCTATTTAAGATGCTATCTGTATCAGTGAGAACTGTTCCTTTAGGTTTCTTTAATATATAAGCACGAAGTTGATAGCCTTTCTTAAGTTCGTTGATGCATTTATACATGTCCCGAATATTTTTGTTTTCACTATTATCTTCAAGTTAATTAATTTTAACTTAAAAGTCGCGTTTCTTTGTTCTAAAAGTTTTAGAAGTTTTCTGCCAGATGACAATGAAATTTTATGTAGTTATTTCGTTCGGATTTTGTAGCCAACGCAGTTTCCTTTGTATTCTCTTCTCTGCTACTTTAGTACATTCCTGGTTGAATCATGGTTTGTTCCTACGTATTTCTGCGTGCTCCAATATTTCTTTTGCTGAAATTTTATTTCAACCAAGTATCTTGAACACTAGTGCACCTCGAACCTTCTAAAACCGATAATCTATTCGACACTTCAATCTGGCTCCCCTCTCACCTGACTCTCCTCTATTAAAAAAAAAAAGGAAAATAAACCGCTCCGTTTTCAGATATTGAATATTTCCTTTATTCAACGATAGTCTCTCTCTTACTATCACAATCAACTCCTCTGAACGACCGAACATCAGTTGTGCTAGACTGTTCTTTTCTGTCTACTAAAACATGATCATTGAATATGTGTTTTTCCATCTGATGAAGTCCAAGTATATTTATGAATGTTGCGATGTTGGAATTTTGTAATCTTCACGATAAGGTTTCTGGATATTGCACAGTTCACGAGTCTAACGCCGTTGTCACAACCTTCCTTATGCAAACATTTATTCCCTATAATCGGTTTGAAAATACCCTGTGGTCCTACCTTCGCATTGAAACCGCCTAACAGAATTTTCATATGGTATTGCAGGAGATGATCAAATACCCGTTCTATTCTTTCGTAAGAACTGTATTTTTTAATCGCCATCCTTATTTTCTGTTGGGGTATGTGCATTTAAAATAATATTACACCACCGACCCGTAAGAGAAGTAAAAGAAAATATATCACTAACAAATTCAACCTATGTAATTGCTGATATTATTTATTCGTTTGTGAACAGAAAGCCCTGTTTCTAGTTGGTAGTTTTTAATTTGTTCCCCGTAAAAGAACGTAAAATTTCCCGACTTGACTCTTCCATTTCCTTCTCATCTAACTTCCTGATATCCCACTAGTTCCAATCTCTATTTTTAAACTTATTTTTACAAAATTTAACGCGCCTGCCCTATAGAGACTTCTTACATTTCATGTTCCAAATCTCATGTCGATTTTACTTTGCGGAGTTTGTGCCAAGTTATCAGTTCTGATCCGAGAATTCTGCGAACTTATCTGAACAATCCTTTTTTTACAGGATGATGTTGTTAGCCTCACACCAAATTCTCAAGCTGGATTATCACCCCTTGTCTGTCCGCGACTGCTTACTCAGTATATTCGCAGCTAACCTCTATATCCCAGAGGTCTTCTCCTCGATCCACAACCTGAGGACGCGCCGTGCCGTGGTGACAGGAAAACCACATTTTACGGAAATTAATACAGCTATATTTCAGAAATACAACAGGTACTGATTATTCGAACACTGCTTTAAAACACACAGGAACAATCAATATGCTCGGATATATGGATGCATATTAAGATTGTGAAAGCTTCGATGCCGTAAAAATCGTAAATTAGAGACTAGTGTCACTGTAGTATTACATAAATGCATCGTACGTTGACTATCCGAACTATTCTTGATGTATCACATTGTTTCGTTGTATAACTATATAACTTTATAATATTTTTGTAAGTGATTATACTCTTTACCTGTTCTCTGCCAATAGTAACTGTATGAATTTATGATACAAAACTGAAATACAGAAGAATAAAATAAAAAAAATGTGATATTTCGCAGGGCATCTTATGTAAAGGGCGCCTTGTATTCTTCACAGGTTCTGTACTACCAGTCAGTATTTGAATTTATTAAACAAAGCTGGTATACAGGATAACTAAAACCACTTATCTATAATGTGATGTTTCGTAGGGCGCCTTATGTAAAGGGCGCACTGTACCTTTCACGGGTTCTTCGCCAACAGTAACTGCATGTATTTATTTCTATTGTACAGAACTGTGCTATACAGAAGAGTAAATAAAATCGTTCATCTTTGATGTAGTCTCGGAAGGGCGCCTAATGTAAAGGGCGCACTGCACCTTTCACGGGTTCTTTACCAATAAAACTGTAAGAATTTATTACTAAAAACTTGTATCTTTATTTATACTGTGATATTTCGGAGGGCGCACCGGGACACGTCCCGGTGTCCCGGTGGGCCAGCACGGACCTGATCAGCACTTTTGAATTGGGTTAACGATGCATGCAATTCATTTAATTGGTGGAATGAGAATGGGGGAGGAAACGGGAATATCCCGAGAATACCCATAGACACGATATTTTCCACTACAAATTACTTGGGCGGAAATCGAACCAGGGACCCCACGCACTAGAGATAAGCGCTCTGCTACTGAACCACCGTGCCCCCCCCCCCGTGGAAAAAAAAAAACAAAATGCTGACAGAAAGAGACAGAAAACAGATATGCAAGTAAACAGAGAAAACGAGAGGCAAACAAAAACAAATGCTTGAAAAGAAACATAACATACAGGCAAATAGAATACATTAGAGAAATGTAATACACAAATATCATTATATGAATTATTAGTTGCTCTTATATGTGTCAATTGATTTTTTAAAAATAATTCTTGTATACAATTACTACAAAAAATACTTTTAACACACATACAATGTTGTTACACTTTTAACGATTTAGGTAGAGATGTTCACATTCAACTGAAATGATGTGTAATCAGCAGACTGTTCGTAATGGCGTTAATTCAACAATATTACCTCTCAATTTGTCACCCTTTATGCCCATTTATCCTCCCTACACTCAACCGACGCTGAAAACTTTGCGTTGCCTATGAATATCGAACAATGCATGAAACGAAGTCTAATTTAACTTCCTATAGCATGTCCTGTATGCAGGTGCGTACACAAGGAGGATTTCGCTGTTTAATCCCCCTCTTCAACAAGATATTATGAAAAATAAACATTTACAACGTTAATATATATATATATATATACAGGGGCGGATCCAGGATATGATCAAGGGAGGGGCTAAACCATATTTTGCCGTTTTATCCAGTGTAAAGCAGGATTGAAGCCCATTTTATCCTGTGTATATCTGAGCGTCAAGGGGGGAGGGCTATAGCCCCTTAGCCCCCCTTGGATCCGCCACTATATATATATATATATATATATATATATATATATATATATATATATATATATATATATATATATATATATATATATATATATAGTTTATATGTCCTGAAAGAATATGAGGAAGGTTCCTTGAATCCCCCTTTGATAGAACTCTTACATGCTACCGCCTGTAAACTAAAGGATGGAAATAAACTAACTACTGGCATGACAGCCTTTTATGGGTCTGAGCCGCTCCAACGCCATCTGTTAGCGACTGGCTGAACTACATCCAGCCTAGCAGCGAGCACGTGGTCAGCATGCTGCGTCACTCTGCCTCTAGCAGGCGTATCAAGAACTTTCTAGACTTATATAATGGCCGTCACGTGACTCCCCAGTTTTGCCTCACAACGCTCGGTGGACGCCGAAAGTTGGGGAATCGAACCCGGAACCACGCGGATATGAATCCAATGCTCTAACCACTAGACTATGGTATCTCCACGGAAGAAAAAGAATTAATAAAAAGGAAAGATTATGAAAGAATCGGTGGGATGAGAATGCAGAAGGAAATGGAAAAAAACTTTGGAAAACCCACGAACACAATCTTGTACGCCATAAACTAACACAAGTTGGGATCAATCTAGAGACCCATTACATCAAAGATATGTGCTCTTCCACTGATCCGCCATGTCTCCTAGTCTACGCAGAAGAAATTCGTAATGGCTATGCTTAGTGTACGGGCCTTGGGGACGTAAGAACCAGGTTGGATTATTGTTCAGCTTTTACTTTTCCTTGTAGACTCACATCTCATATAGCTTCGGAGCTGAAAAGGACGATGAACTCCAATCCAACCAAACCAAGTAGATTAAAGTGGAAGCTGAAAAATTGAAATATCTCTGGGATATTTTCCAAACATCTGATAACCCTCTTATTAAATTTGAAAATATTACAGGGTTTATTTCCTAAGGGATTCGTTTTATAATTTAGCGTACTTGAAGATTCGTTATTACAGAAAGAAGAGACTTATCTTGTACGCGTTGTCGAGCCAATTAAGTCTCAATTGTTACCCACTTTCCATTGTCTTATCTTACCACTTTGTTCTTAACCTATCAAATTATTCTTTGCCATTAAGTTTCCGGGTAGAATTTTACACAAAGGACACTTAATTTATATATGTCTTGCTCATAGAGTTGACAGCTTTTGATAACTCTAAAGTCACTCATATTGCCGATTCATCATTCCCAAATTTGACATGAAACAATTTACAGTGAACTGTAGGCTTACGAACATAATTCGTCCCGTAACGCTGTTCATAAAGCAAAATTAATATTTCCATTGAAGTTAATGTAAATAAAATGATTTCGTTCTAGCCAAAGAAATATACATGGTACTGTATGTATTGTATACAACACATTTTCAGCGTTTTTCTTATTATGAATATAAAATTAAAAAACAAATGTATCAGGTAATGCAAAAAGGACTTCAGTCAAACAAAGTTAGTTTTGAGGAAAACAAGAAAATCATTGTAGTTTTGAAACTATAAAATCAAAATGAATCGTGTAGATCAAAATTACATTAATCGAATTCTGTATAGGAAAACCATTTTTATGCTCATTGCCATGGTTTTAAAAAAAATGGTTTCCGCTGCGGACTGAAGTTCTTCTTGCTATGTAAATTACAGACAAAGCCCTGAATGCATGCAGTTTTATTTAGTTATTATTGTTTTGCTCTTTTTTTCAACACAAAATTGTATTAAGACGTTTTTCTTTCTTTTGCCAGGTTCCAGACGTTGCAGGTCTACCCACCGAATGGGACGAAATCAATAGCTATTGCCACTAACTTATAAAACAAATATAATTCTTCATGCAGAAAGGACTTCAGTCACTGACTCAAGACCATGCTGCTTAGAATAACCAAAATTGACGTGTGTTTATAAAATGTTAGACTAATGAAACTGAAACTCGTTATACATAGAAACATAGGTGTACCTAATAGGAACAAAAATCCGATGTTAACTCAATTTCGCCATTTTCGGGACTGAAGCTCTTTTTGCAGGAACAAATTCAAGTAAGTGGCGTTAAATTAAACAAAACAGTATATGAAGGCTAAAAGACTTAAAAAGTCCACAAAGGAACAAAAAACACTTTCTGAACCAAGAACTCTGTTTACGGGAAAATGCGCAAAAGCGTTACTACGCGCGTGGAATTCTCGTGCAGACGAGTGTGCTCGTTCGTATACCGAAATGTGGTTCATAAACAGAAGGAAAAAAATGTTAACAAAACTCGTTCGTAAACCAAATTGTTTGCAAACCGAGGTCTATTTTATTAAGAATAATACAAAATAATGTATATTCATGAAGGAAAAAGAAATATATGAAAAGTTAAACCAAAATTATATATATATATATATATATATATATAACAGAAAACTGATAGCGTCAGCTTGTTAGCGGTTTGAAGATTAGGAGTTATGAGCTCATAAGGTAACTGGTCCAAGAATAACAAGATTGTAAGTGATTTCACTAGTACCAACACGTAAAATCCTATAGTATCGAAGCTATAAGGTCGTTCGCTTCTCGCGAAAAGTGGTAGTGACGCTTATGGGGAGTGGTCAGCTTGGTTACTCGTGGCTCGCTGAGCGCAGTAGACGGTTGGTGGTGATTGGCTCCTCTTACCACACCCCCAGTGACGAACAGGTCCAAGCGCTGGAAGCCAACAACATTATACCTTCTGGACTATAGCGATAGATCCACATCGATATCATGATAGATGCACATCGTAGATCGAAATTTAGAAATGCCACTAAGAAAAAAAAATGAAATATTTCAGTTTAATGTCCCGCAATTATCTCTTAGGTTCAGGGAGATGGATGATTAAGACAATGAATGATGACGGAAGAATTGAGTGGAATGAGAATGAGGAAGGAAACTGAACTACACTGGATAAACCCACGGATACGATGTTGTCCACCACAAATTCACTTAGGCGGGGATCGAGCCAAGAACCCCACGCACCAGAAGCAAGTGCTCTACCGCTAAGCATATTATCTAAATAGGAAAATAAATTAGAGATGAGAGACCCTTAGCAAGAAAACTTGCCCCGTAAGAATTGCACCAACTTGTATATACGTGCACTTCCTACATGCAGTTATGGTTTTTGGGTAGTTAGGTGTTCCGTCATATAATGCATCTCTCTTAAGTGTAGGGGGCCGCGGTGGCTCAGTGGTAGAGCGTTCACCTCTGGTGCTTGGGGTTCCGGGTTCGATCCCAGCCCCCGCCAAGTGAACCTTGTGGTGGACAAACACCGTGTGCGTGGGTTTTCTCGGGGTTCTCCCGTTTCCTCCCACTTTCTTCATTCCACCATTTCATTCATTTCTCATAATCACCGTCTCCTTTAGCCTAACCGGCATAACCGTGGGACGTAAAACTCAAAGATTTCATTTTATTTTCTCTTAAGTGTAATTATGGACACTGATAATTTTCTTAAAATTTGGGACACGTCGCAACCCTTCTTGCTCATATTATTAACCCGTACCGGTATATGCCCGTGTAATGTCGGCACATTTTTATCCAAAATTTCAACTTAAATATCATGGTGCGGACATTACATGGGTCTTTCAGTTGTTAAGTTTGATTACCGATATTTGCACCGTGTCTGAAGTACATGAAAGGTATTCAGAAAGAAAACAAAAATACTGCAATTTAATGTTGCTAATACGGTACTTCCAACCTAGATTTGTTCTGTTTCTTTTTGTAATTGTTGGGAAATACTCCCATTTTCTTATTTCATAGAAAGTATATAGTAGAAAAACAGAATTTAAAATGTGATGCGGACATTACACGGGACAATACGTTTTCCTTCTGTACTTCCCCCCAAAAATGACAAGCGGTCATTACACGAGTTGAAAATTTTTCAGTTTAACATCCCACGATTATACCCTTTAGGCTAACGGAGACGCATGATTAAGGTAAGTGAGTGATGATGGAATAAATGTGGGACCAAACGGGAGTACCCCAAGAAAACCCATTTACACGTGTTCAGATATAGTGTACGTGATATACGAGGGCCATCCGAAAAGTGGTACCCGTTTGTGCAATAAAGACACAGTAGTACATATTAACACAACTTTACACATTTTTATTGGAAAGAGCATACTTTACACTACTTCATATAATCACCAAGCAAATTGAGGCATTTGTCATACCGTGTGACGAGTTTTTGTATTCCAGCGTCACGCCTCGTTTGTTCTTCATCACTGTCAAATCTTTTTCCCGCCAGAAAGTCTTTAAGGTTCGTAAAGTGATGCATAACAAACCCATGTTTCGTCCCCTGTAATGATGCGATTCAGGAAACAGTCTCCTTCATCGGAATAACTTTCCAGAAACGTCAGTGCTGCAGCCATACGTTTGTTTTTGTGCTCATCTGTGAGCATGCGAGGGACCCACCTTGCACAGATTTTTGAATAATGCAGATGGTCTTTGATAATTTCATGTACAATTGTTCGAGACACATTAGGAAAATGTTCACAGAGTTCATCAATTGTGACGCGCCGATCGTTCCTCACGCATTCGTCTACTGACCTCAGCAGTTCGTCTGTAATGACAGATGGTCTCCCTGAACGCTCCTCGTCGTGTGTACTCCTGCTCCCCAGGTTGAAGTTACGACACAGCACCGAACAAACGACTCGTCCTTCACATTGTCTCCATACACCTCCTTTAATTGGCGATGAATTTCACAAGGTTATATCGCATTAAGAAATTTAATCACGGCCCTCACTTCACAACTGGCGGGGTTCTCAATTCGTTTAATCATTATAAACGAGCACAGACACAACACAGGCACTGCTAACATCACGCAACCTCGCACAGAGCAGGCAGACAAGCCACTGACGCGGTCTGATCTTGCCCAGCGGCTCCCCGAGTCGTCAGCGCTTCGTGCGGCGCAAACGGGTACCACTTTCCGGATGGTCTTCGTATATGCCATTTGATAAATTTTACAACCATATAATGCAATGAGAAAAATTGAGCTTTTAATACATATGTTTACTACTTTCTGAAACTCTAGGAAAATGCATTCATTTTAAACTACTCATAACTAACTTTGACTTGTTTTAAATCGTTCCACTGGGATCAGCTAGCTAGAGAAAATATGAAATTTCTGAGTTTTACGTCCCACAGTTATGCCGATTAGGCTAAAGGAGACGGTGACGATGAGTAATGAATGAAATGGTGGAATGAAGAAAGTGGGAGGAAACGGGAGAACTCCGAGAAAACCCACGCACACGGTGTTTGTCCACCACAAAGTTCACTTGGCGGGAGCAGAGTTTGAACCCGAGACCCCTAGCACCAGAGGTGAACGCTGTACCACTGAGCCACCGCGGTCCCCTAGCTAGAGAAAAAAAATTCTAGGTAGGAATAAGCTTTGGCAAAATATAATTACCTGGACAGCAGGCAACCTGGAACACAGTACGACTTTTTGGATTGTCTACATCACAGGCAAAATGATCCGCGGAGACTTGATCAATTATACAACTTGAAAATAGTTCATTATAAAAATGAAATGCAAATAACCCAGCTTGATCCAAGTACTAACTATTTTCAAAAATTCATTTCAAACGGTTCAGGCATTTTGCCAATGATTTTATTTTTATTTATAATATTTTGGCAGTTGTTCTGACTTACGTGTTCATTCTGCAATATTCGTAAAATGTTTTGAAAGCAAACAAGCCATTTGAAAGACGAATAAACAAATTATTGGCAAATAGGTATGTTTGCGAAATTAGCTTGTAAAACGTGCGTACGTCAATAATGGCTTATTATTACTCACTTCAAGGGAAATATTTAGTTTAAAAAATGCATTGTTTGACAAATTCTTCAACTTAGGCCAGTGGCAGCGAAGATTTATTACTTTGTGCTTTCTTTTTGGAGTTTCTGATACAACAATTTAACGCAACCACTAACCTCAACTCATGCGCAGTACGTTTTACTAAAGCTATGAACACGCCAAGCAGCGTTGCCATACGTACGAGAATTTGCGGATTTACGCGAGAAAGCAGACATCCTCATACTGTGGTCTAGTGCTGCAGCTGGTATGGTTGGACGCTCTAAAGGGCACTAGGCTGGTGCACTGTCTATCGTGGGTTTGAAACCCGTTCAAGGAATGGATCGTTGTGCTAATACATAAATTATATATACAATGATGAATATAAAATAAGTTATTGTGATGTAGTAGAGCGGTCTAAAGCGTTAGAGACTGTTTGATGTGAGTAGTATTGCCTACGTGAAGAGGAATATGATAAAATTTCGCCTTTGAGAAAGAATTGAGGCGAAACGAGAGATTTGTCGAGTCTCTTGGCAACACTAGTTCACCCAAATCTTACTTCTAAAACACTGTTTTACTGTTAGTGTTACATAATTCATAGAATAAAAACTATTAAATGATAGAGCGATTTACAAACACAATGAAGAGTGTTTATCAACGTTTAAAGAGATGCAAGTCATTACAGAATATACTCAAATTATAAATATGATTTAAACGTTATTATACAGGTCGACCCAATAAGACCTCCAACATTTTAGAGATTAATAAAACAATAAAGTATTGTAGATAGTAACTTCTTGGTTCAAAAATTTAAATGGTATTGGAAACAGTTCGTAATTACTTTCTTCTTACTTGAATTACTGTGTTCTACTGTGGTGTTGAAATGGTACAATACCACAGGGGCGGATCCAGGACCGACTTCTGGGGGGGGGGGGCGGTGGGTTGCTATATTGATACTTTTAAGGGCTCCAAACTTTGGTACGGGTTTTATTTATATATATAAAATTAGAAAGTTTCGTCTTCTGGGGGGGGCGATCGCCCCGATCGCCCCCCTGGATCCGCCCCTGCAATACCAAATACAATGATAATGTCCAATAAAAAACTCCCATTTTTTGATCGGTTTTAGCATTGCTAGTAGAGGGACAGGAAGACTGCGAGGATCGTCGGGAGCGACCGCTTTCCATTTTCAGTCGTTATTATGTTTTTGTCAGAAACCTGTCTCGCGTACATAGAAGAAATATTTTTTTCTAAATCAGCAGTTCTGTAATTCCAGTGCAAAGAGCTTTTCGTTTAAAGTTTACTGTTCTACTGTAATAATAATATTTCTGATGGGGATACTATCAATAATACTCAATGGATCGAGAATTTCCAAACAACGGCTTCGGCGTTAAAAAAAAAAAAATCATCTGGTCGACTGCTCGTATGCCTCAGAATATTGAGTCCCTCAGAACGTTCCGCAAAGAAACATGCTACAGCAGTTGGTCTTACAGAAGAGAGTGTAAGAAGAATTTTATACAGACCTGCACTTTCACCCAAAGTGTTTTTTTAATATCATTTTACATTTTTTGAATATACAAGTTTCTATCTACAATACTTTTTGTTTTATTAGTGTTTAAAATGTGGAAGGTTTTGTTCGGTCACACTGTATCATAATTTTTCTGGACATCTCGTAGCCAACTTGGCAGATACAATTCTGTTCCGGTCCGGAGAGAGAGAGAGAGAAAAAAAACGAATAGTAATGCAAAATATGAAAGTGTTCATCCAACAATCTCCAAAGCGTTGTTACGGTCTGAGGCAGGCCAGGTGATTTTTTTCTAAAGTTCATTCAACGAACCTTCTGATCCTGATGTAAACATTGCAGTATTGTATTACTCCGCCAGTCACCGGATGATTGGCTATCGGTAAGCGCTTCTTTCGAGAAGCACGTGCTTGTACCCTGTCGATGTTTTACTTATTCCCCGCATGTGACCATATTGTTAACTATGATTCGCGCTTAAGTTGGGTCAAAACCACTCTCAATGCATGCGTATTCTCTTTTATTGCATTAATTCAATTTAGTTCTTAGATAAAGTGTTGTTTCTGTTGTCTAATTCTAAGGAATTCTGGTAATGAGCCTTATAAGCAAAGACTATTTTCTTCTGCCGCATGGGTGTTCTAAGGCTCTCTAACCAATAAAATCAAACAATCACCACGTGTATTTGTTTACATGAGGTACTGAACGTTCCTTGAATAAACTTTAAGTGTAGAACTTGTTGCTCTAAAGTTTGATATTCCAAATTTGAATAGTTTTTCAATCCGGAACAGAATCATGGCGGCCAAGTCCGAATCGAATACGAAATGCCTGTTGAGTAGTAATCACAAAACCCCTATTATAGACCTAAATATTTATATATTTCTCCCCAACAAACGCACGATTCTCACCACGCCATTGCTACTACTGTAAATAGCACGTATACCACTATCGATCGACACCCTCTTCGCTGCCGTATCTCCACCACAACTCACACAGCTGCTTCTCGAAATACGGGACTTCTTTTTGCCGGACCCTGTACTTTTCAAGCTGCTTCCTGTGCCTACCAAAAAAAAAAAAAAAAAAAAGAAAAACTACAATAGAAGGTTAATACTCGTAATAAAAGTATGGACAAAAGACAGTGCAGACATCATTTTTAAATTTCAATTTTTAAAAGTTCATCTTCTGTCTTGAACTTCTCGATTGATTTCCTATTTCTTGAAGTCGCAATGGATGATCATAATTAGCACACAAAGTAATAACATGACACTAACATCCAAGCCATAGCTGTCAAACACGTTTTTTGTAAAACCAAATTATTATTATTATTATTATTATTATTATTATTATTATTATTATTATTATTATTATTATTATTATTTAGTTTGACTTCCCACAATTATACCCTTTAGGCTAAAGCAGACGGATGATCAATGAAAGAGAATAATTGTAAAATTAGCTATTGTGTTCTCTCCCACCAGAAATCGAACCCAGGACCGCGTTCAACTAAACCAGCAAGAAGGGCTAACACTGTTGTAGTGTTACACGATTCCTAGTCTAAAACTAGGTTGGCATGTTGCAAGAATCTTGTAGCTGTTATTAAAAAAAATCTTGCTAGCCCATCTTTCTCTATTAATGTTTACACAGTACAACTTTCTGAGAGCAAGAAAGATATCTCCAGTCATGCAGCATTGCACTCTAGTGGACAAATAGTGAACCTCTTCATTAAAAACGTGTATTTTCTCGCGTTTCCTCTCCCCATCCAAAATAATCCATCGTTTCGGAAGCTGTGAAACTGGTTTTCCTTTTATGTTAGTGAAAGGGCGATAGCAGGTAGCAAGCAAGACAACCCAGAAAGTTGCACATGATTTGACTCCTTGCAAGATGGAAAAAATGTTGCGTGTTCCTTTCAAGATTATGTTTACATGGATAAATATTGTAGGATTGCAAGATTTTTAATGACAGTTGAGTTGAGTTTGAGTTTAACGTCCCGTTCAGCAGCGAGGCTATATGAGACGTGGACCTAAAGATTAACGTGGAATCCGAACCACATGAGCTCCCGCCGGGAATCGAACCCGGGTCTCCCACGCCAAAGGCGCGTACATTTTTAATGACAGCTACTAGATTCTTGCAGCATGGCATCCCTTTCAAGATTATGTTTACATGGAGAAATATTGTAGGGTTGCAAGATTTTTTTAATGACAGCTACTAGATTCTTGGAGCATGGCAACCTAGCTTTAGAACTATGAATTGATAAAGTGATTGTAGAAACATAATGAGGAGCATTTATCAACGTTTAAAACTCCGCAAGTCATTTAGGGGAGCACAATATACAGGCCCGTATCCAGGGGGTCTAGGGGGGCCGGTCCCCCCTAAATTTTTGCTGCTCCCCTAAAATTTTAACGGTAGGCTTGCAAATGAACTATAATATAATGATGAACTATAATATGGTTGGATCGCACCCCCCTAACATCTGCCAAGCCCCCTACATTTTTGGGGCTGGCTACGGGCCTGACAATATACTAAAGTAATAAATATGTTTTTAATCATGTTATATCACACTTCGTGGCGCGAAAGAATTTCAGTATTTTCTATTTGAAATTAGGAAAGAAATCAGGGAATAAATTTCGTACATAGATTTTCAAAACGAGACAAGAACAAAATCTATGAGAATGAGATGAGACGAGCTTTCTACAAAACAATTACGGGACGAAATGAGAAAATCTTATTTGTAATCTTGTCTCGTCTCGCCCTGTGGCCAACGCTATTAAAACGCGAATTACCTTAATCTTTAGTAAAATCTACCGTGTTGAATACGCTGTTTGAAATGCTAATAAGCCTCTGATTGGTACGACCTTAAAGAAATTAAGTCCTAGGCTAGTCGAGAAAGCATTACCCCCTGTAGCGAACGCGGCCAAAGTGGCTATTCAGTAATTTTACTTTCACCAGATGTGTAAATCATACTGTGAGCCAGTCAGGGTTTCCAGGTCTTTTTGCCAGGTCCAGGTGTGTAATAGCAGAGTTCCAATACTCTGCACAAACCATCTTCCAAGCAGCTGTTTCTTGCTACAATCCCTTTGATTGGCAACACGTCTTTCTTTTTTTTTTCCTTTTGAAATCTTTTAAACAGCAGGCGGTCTATTGTTAAGACTTGCACCAAATACGCTCGAGCCAACGTTTTCTCAGCGATTTTATTGCTCTCGCGTTGATGATTAGCCATCTACATTTAAATACATGGTCAGCGTATTCCAAGAGTACGCATGAGCAATAAATATGCTTTGTGATCGCCTCAAATAGCCGGGTACTAACTCTCTTTTTTTTTCTTTGTGTTACTGCTTTATAACAAAATCTTTTATGCTAGGAGTAGTATTAAATAGTACAAGGAGTTGGCAATCCTTTGCATTATCAGCTTACTGGCACTGGCTCACGAGAGAAAAGTTGAAGAGCGCTAGCAGTCACCACTCAATACATGTTCAGAATTACATCTCATTAGTTGTCACGTTAACCGCCTTAGTAGTTTGTGGCGGGAGAATTTAGTTCATAAAGCGTGTTCTTCGTCTTTAGTGTCATAAGTGTTTAACAAGTAACCGAAGTGTATAAAACGTCAATCATGTATTTGCAAACGATATTGAAATAAATTCTTATAATAAAAAATCTTACAAACAAAATTTACTCGTAAAAAAATATTTCTCGATGAATGTACTATAAAAACAAATTACTTTAAGCAGTGAAAACAAAACAAAACACAAAACAAAAACAAACTATGGAAATGAAGTGGAGTTCGAATATACTAACAGCATCTGGAGTGTTTGTAGTGAGTTTTGTGATTTTAAGAACTCTTTTTTACTCAAATTTTTTGGTCAATGTTGGATTATGTGTTTTAACTGTTTATTTGACCGAATTCGTTATCAAGACAATCAACAATGCTTTGCCGAGACGTTATCTGGAAGATCTCAGTGATAAAGCTATCATTGTCACCGGTAAGTGCTTTGTAATATGTTGGAAAACAACTTCAATCGACCATAGTTAAGCGAAGGAGGTACAGAAATAAAATTCAGTGGTTATTTATTTTCTTATTTTTCGGATCTTATGTTCTTTTTTTCAGCTCCAAGACTATATGAGATAATAATCCACATCTTAACGTGGAATTCAAACCACATGCTCCCACCGGGAATCGAACTTAGGTCTAATGCTAACCAAATATCTACGAGGAAGTTAATATAAAAGAAATGAGATTTTCATAGATTTATATAATCAAAGCATGTAAAAAATTCGCGTCATTATGTATTTTAAAAAATGTACATTGTAAAATATAGCGTCTTAAAATTACCATGAAAAATGCAAAAGCAAGTTTTAAATCATGTGTACAGATGAGAAATGTTACAATCTTCTAAGTTACCGTTTTTTAAATTGTCATTATTATACCCAAAGTCAGTGGCGGATCTGGAAGGTAAAAACGGGGGTAGGGGCACCCAGAACCTAGACTGTGATAGGTATATCATGAGTTTAATATTAATTTTAATATATATATATATATATATATATATATATATATATATATATATATATATATATATATATATATATATATATATATATATATATATATATATATAATAGCTTAACATATTTTTGTGACTCAAAAAAAAATTGGGAGGCCTAAGCCTCCCGGCCCCGGATTAGATCCGTCACTGCCAAAACTTCTACTGAACTTCCTTACAAGAACAGATAGAATTACCTGTTAACAATTAGGAGATTTCCGTTTCGAATCATGGAGATTGGCACCGTGTCAGTTTTTTTAAAAATACAATTTTCCTCAGTCTTACCAGATAAATGGGACGATACGTTTAAAATATAGGATCTGGCTTTTCTTAGTTGAATGCTGGGCCAGTACCTTTTACATAACGGCTATAGCTTTTCTCAGTCTCAACAGGTGAATGCTGGGACAGTGCCTTTAATATATATAGGCCCCACTTTTCCTCACTCCCACTGGGACTGGTGGAGACCGGTGGACAGCACTTTTAACATGAAATTAAAATGACGTGAAATCTTTAATGACTGACAATTATGCCCTTTAAGCTAAATGAGACAGATTATGATCATGGGGGCCGCGGTGGCTCAGTGGTAGAGCGTTCACCTCTGGTGCATGAGTCCCGGGTTCAAATCCTGCTCCCGCCAAGTGAACTTTGTGGGGTTTCCTCAGGGTTCTCCCGTTTCCTCCCACTTTCTTCATTCATTTCTCATAATCACCGTCTCCTTTAGCCTAGCCGGCGTAACCGTGGGACGTAAAACTCGAAAATTCCGTTTCATTTCATTATGATCATGAAAGAATTGGTGGAATGAGAAAGTGGAGAACCTCGAGAAAACCCACAGATACGATGTTGTGTGCTAGAAACTCACTTAGCCTGAAATCGAACTACGGACTATTTGCACCAGAACTGAACGCTCTAGCACTGAACCTTGATTATTTAGTTGTCTTGCAATAGACATGAAGATTATGAACAATATAATACCGTCTACACGAAGTCGATTCCTACTTTGTTTCGGAGATATGAAGACAATGGCTAGCGTTGAAAACATTGCTTTACGTAATATATTTGAACAAAATGCTAACCTTTTATGTTGTAACTCATTGCTCTTATAGCATTGAGAACCATATTCACATACACTATCTTCAGTAGGTTTATTTATTTATTTAACAATCACCAGACACGGCTCAGAGTCCATTTTATACTGGATACCTAACAACAACGATAACAATGGAAAGGATTTGGAAATGTATCGGCTAGGGCCTGTTTAGTAGGTATCACCCCGACATTTGACTGTTTTGAGCCCGAGTAGAAGCCCAACCCGTGTAGTGAAGTCAATCGGCTCAGCTCGGTTCAACTGAGCGAACAACTCGAGCCTGCTCGGTTAGGACGAGCCACCGACTCGGCTCAGGTGAGCCATCGGCTTGAGCCAGCTCGGTTGGCTGAACTGTTGGCTCGGCTTAATAGTGAATAAGATGTGAGCCAAGCCGCTCGAGCTCTTGACAACCCTAAAACAGGGCCGACAGGTTTGAACGTATTTGGCCGGCGCCCTATAACTTTTAATAGTTTTGGGCTCGAACCCGAATACTTGCTCCTCCGGAACTCAAACCCAGAACCTCGTGAACGATATCCTTGTCTCCTAGATTTCAAGACTAGCGAGACAGCAGTCAATAAGGTTTTAATATTCAGATACAAACTACCTATCTTTCATGTTTATACACGGTGTTATAATAATAATAATAATAATAATAATAATAATAATAATAATAATAATAATAATAATAATAATAATAATAATAATAATAATAATAATAATAGTAGTAGTAGTAGTAGTAGTAGTAGTAGTATCATTGATAATAATTGTATTATCTATGTGGGATACTTGAAGAAAGTACTTGGAACTATACAGCATTTGCCTCGTTTTGGCTCGACTCGATTCGAAATTAGAGTCAATTTTGAGTCGAGTTTGAGGAAATTTTTCGAGCCGAGTTCTCGACTCGAGTCGAGTTTCAATAAAAACTCACTAGAACTCGCTCGTGCCCATTCCTAGAGTTAGGATCAGAAACTAAGGTTACAAGGGAGATATTTCTGGAGTTTCATTTGTTATAAAGAAATGAGGAGTGTGAGGAAATTTTAATGCATGGAGTTGGCAACTGTGCAGAGTTTCAGTCATCCGCCACCTACGGCGCTAGTTGTAAGTAAACACAAATGGCGACTCGTTTGGAAAACTGGTCTCGCAAAGAAGTCCGCTCAGTTATTCGATTTCTGTGGGCGAAACATGTAACCGTGGCTGAAATTCACCGGCAGCTGGGACACGTTTAAGGAGAGACTGTAATGTCTCGTTAACATGTAGCAGAATGGTGTCGAATGTCTGCGGCTGGTGGAGACAATGTGACCGACGAGGAGCGCAGTGGCCGACCCAGCACGGCTTCAACAGATTTGAACACAAGTCGCGTGGAGGAGCTAATTCAGGACAGCACGAGGATCACGTTAAGGTATCTGGTGACAGAAGCGACTTTCACCTGTTCCCGTACCTGAAGGAGCACCTAGGAGGCCATTGCTTCGCTTCAGACGAGGAAGTGAAACACTTTGTGACAACGTGGCTAAACCAAGGACAGGATTTTTACCAAAAGGTGAGTTTCAAACTCATCCCACGATGCGACAACTGCCTCAACCTATATGGGGACTATGTCGAAAAATAGCCTAATGTATGTGCTATCTGTTGGCTGTATAGGTTGTATGAAATAATATATACACGTTTCACTGCAGGCTTTGTAACCTTACTTTCTGATCACTCCTCGTATCACACCGTCTGTGGAATTTTTGTGAAATTAAGGACAAGTCAGCCCTTAAATTTTGTACATAAATTTACAAAACGAACGAGAAAAAAAATTTTGAGAGCTTTTTTTTTAAAAAACGGGACGAGACGTCAAAGAATTTTATAAGACGAGACGAGGAAATCTTATTTGTCGTCTTGTGTGGAACACTACTCTGGACATTGGCGTCTCTGGCATCTAAAATTTGAGGGGGGGGGGCATCAAAGGAAATGATCTAACTGCTAGTGAGTATCTAAATAAATTAAATTAAAATAAAATATTGAATATTTCGTATTTCAAAATATTGTGGGGAAGCGTTCCCCCCGTCCCCCCCCCCGCCAGAGACGCCCATGACTGTGGACATAGTATAGATCAGAGTCCAACGATTCAAGTTAGTAACACCGGTGCAGATGTGGGAGTATATTTCTAATACTTGGCTATCAGGAAGCAAATCAAAGAAATAACATGAAAAAAAAATTGGGGAAAAATAATTGGCTGTTATCAGTTAAAAACAGCTGAGAATGAGGTTAGATAACTTTGAACAAAGTAACATGATAAACTAACGTATGATGTCATTACATATTAGCTTTTCTGAATCTGATTGTTGTGACGTAGGAGATAATTGTACAGTCACATTGAAAAATTGTATACACACGTTATTTTTTTTAAACGATAACTTAAGAACGAACTCACACAGTCCTTTTCTGTAGAGAACGTAGTTTTCTTTACAGTACTAAAAAAAATGTGAAGAATATGGGATGAAAACAAATGTTAGAAAGACAAGATGCATCAGGGGCGGATCCAGGACCGACTTCTGGGGGGGGCGGTGGGTTGTCTTACTGCTATTTTTAAGGGCTCCAAACTTTAGAATGGGTTTTAGTTATATATATATATATATATATATATATATATATATATATATATATATATATATATATATATATATATATATATATATATATATATATATATATATATATATATATTTATATAAAATAAGAAAGTTTCCTCTTCTGGGGGGCAATTGCCCCGATGCTCCCCCTGGATCCGCCCCTGAGATGCATGGTGATTGGAACAAAGTGGTTGATTAAATATAAAAGTAGGAGAGAATAAGATAGAACAGGTGACTAGTTTTGGATACTTGGGTAGTATTATTAATAATGGTATGAAGTGTGAACGTGAAATAAAATCAAGGATAGGAATGGAGAAAGAAGTCTTTAGGAGGAACAAAATACTATTTTGTGGGACCTTGAACAAAGAGTTGAGAAAGAGACTCATAAAATGCTTCGTGTGGAGATTGTGCTGTATGGATAAGAAAGATGGACATTACGCAAAAATGATGAAAAACGACTGGAAGCTTTCGCAATGTTGGTATGGAGAAAAATGGAGCGAATTAGATGGGTCGAACGGAAAACGAATTAGAGGGTGTCAGAAATGGTGGGGAAGAAAGGAAGATTCTTAGATATTATTAAGAAGAGGAAGAGGAGCTGGTTGGGATATTGGTTAAGAAGGAACTGTATCATGAGGGACGTACTAGAAGGTATGATAGCAGGAAAGAGAGGGAGGAGTCGAAGGAGACTACAATTAATGGACGATATCAAAACAAAAGAATCGTACATCAAGACGAAGAAGTTAACAAAAGACCGTGGAGCATGGAAGCTTCTCAGTTGCAGCAAGTGAGTTGCCAAAAATGGCAGAACATCTATGATGATGATGATGATGACTAAATACCTGGGTTACAATTAGTCAATCCATATGGAAGTTAGAACAGAACAAAAGTGCGTGTGTATCCAGTTTTGCTGGTTACTGTTCAAGCATAATACAAGGCCTACTTTCTATAAAGCTATTTATATACCGTATTGAAACTAATAATACCAGTCAATTAATATATATATATATATATATATATATATATATATATATATATATATATATATATATATATATATATATACATTCGTCACGTACAGTCAGCAACAAAAGTACGTCCACCTAACTGCTATAAATCTATTAGGTCGTGCCAGAACTTTCGCTGCTATCACATACGCCTGGATAGACGCAACTCAATTTACACCTAACATTTCAAACGGCAAACGACAGTTGGTAAGCCTGTTTAGAACTGAAATAGGTTTTTCCTGTTGAAAATGAAATGAAATGAAATCTTTGAATTTTACGTCCCACGGTTATGCCGGTTAGGCTAAAGGAGACGGTGATGATGAGTAATGAATGAAATGATGGAATGAAGAAAGTGGGAGGAAACGGGAGAAACCCAGAGAAAACCCACGCACACAGTGTTTGTCCACCACAAAGTTCACTTGGCGAGGGGTGGGATCGAACCCGGACCCCAAGCACCAGAGGTGAACGCTCTACCACTGAGCCACCACGGCCCCGCTTTTTTTTTCCTGTTGAATTCATGCACGAAAAAAAAATCCGGTTTAAGATTAATCTCTATTCGGAGCGTGTTGCGCAATAAATGCCATATATCAATAACATTAAAATTCGTTGTGTGCATGATGTATTATTGTTCTACATTCAGTATGTGAGGAGAAAGAATTTTTTAAAAAAAACTGATCATACAGAAGATAGAAAATGATTGAAATTGACTTTAAAATATCAAATTTGAAACAATTGAAGGAAATAAGTTTGTAAATCTTTGTCTGCATTCATGGATTTACTTCGATTCCCGGGTGTTCTTGACATTCGAATACCTCTTCTCCTTTCCTCAGAAAATCTTGCATATCACACAGAATAGAGATTGAAATTGAAATTCAAGTACGTTATAAAACTTCGGATTTGCGGGAATACGAGGTCAGACTATCTGCCTACGTAGACCACTTAATATCTGTAACACAATACTGTTAGCTAATTAGAAATCTTTCATGTAAGATAGTCCAGACATTAAGACCTTTATGAAGAAACAATCATTAGTTGAGTTGCTCTTCATTTTCTTCTTCACATGAAATTGACCTTTCTTTATGAGAAAATGTCTAGAAATATTCCTCAAGTTGAGACTGAGGTTTTAATATTGGTTCCACAGCCTAGAAAGATTTGAGTTGATTTTGAGTTTAACGTCCCGTTCAGCAGACAGGCTATATGAGACGTGGAATTACTGATTAACGTGGAATCCGAACCACATGAGCTCCCGACGGGAATCGAACCCGGTCTCCCACGTCAAAAGCGCGTACGCTAACCGCTTAGCCACGGAGAGCTCCTGCCTAGAAAGAAGAAAAAAAATGTTAGTCGTTATTTTGTAATTATTTAAATTCTATTAACACCTCCAGGAATATAAGGTTTCAAGATATTTTAAAGTAAAATATGCTTAGCAAACATATTATCTCAGTAACTAGTACTTCAATTTGCCAGAACTCAAAGCACTGTGGTGTCATAAAAAAAAAATCTACCAAGTGGCAAACCCGGGTTCATGACCCGTCATGTCAGTTGATTTTTTCATCAGATTTTATTGTTTGGCTAGTTAATATAATAATTCTACTATTGCTTTATTATTATTATTATTATTATTATTATTATTATTATTATTATTATTATTATTATTATTATTATTATTATTATTATTATTATTATTATTATTAACGATCATTTCAAACCCCATTAGTTCACGGATTCTGTTTAACATAAGTTATTGTGACGTAAAAAAAAATTACTTGTGCGAGAACTACTTTCTACAAGAGCTGTAACCCCTAATTATTCACCGCAAACTCAGTCGTGTCTGACTGACAAAACCTAGTGTGAAGCAAGAGAGAGAAGTAACTATGAGCGTGGAAAAAAAAAAAGAAGATGTAATTCGAGATTTCAAGGGATTTACATGTTTCATGGCCATTATGTGTTGAAAAAATTATTTTGAATAACCATTCGTCCGTTCCAATCTAATGTACACTCGCCTAAATATATCGTTCAACTAATCCGTACCAAATTTTAAACTTAAGGTTTTCTAGAAGACTTTCTTCAATATTCTTCTTACCCCCAAAATAAGAGAAGTTTATGAAGAGTGATTCTTTTTTTTTTTTTTTTTTTTGAAAAATCCGATTTTCCCCAAAACAGCTCAAAAGATTTTATTTGTATATTATATACTAATATATCATTAACAACCATGGTAGAAAGGGCTATGGTGACTCAGTGATAGAGCGTTTACCTCTGTTGTGTGGGATCCCTGATTCGATCCCAGCTTGTGCCAAGTAGGCTTTATGGTGAACAAACACCGTGTGCATGAGTTTTCTCGGGGTTCTCCCGTTGTTTCCACTTCCTTCATTGCGCCATTTCATCACTATTGTGTCCTTTAGTCTACGCGGCATAACCATGGGACATAAAACTGAATTTTCATTCTTATCCTCTGGTATAAGTAATTTTCCTGGGTAAAATCTACGAATAATAGTTTATTCCTAGTGCTGAGTACTTTTTGGACGATTATCTCGAAATAGACTCAGATGATTTTGTTTATCATCTGAAATGTCACTCAACTTCTATGTGTAGACTAGCGATGAACACATAAAAGTTATATTTAATTCTTTGACTATTCTTCACTCCGCCTAACTTGATGCCGGATCAAAATAAAGTTTCTCTACACCATGCTCTCGCTTAAAATTTGTATAACATAAATGTTGCTGTTCCCTTTTATCACCACCAATCTCCGCACACGAAGGTTAAGTATCATATTAATAGGAACAGCAGCAATATTTACTTTACACAAATTCGAAGCGAGAGCGTGATAAAGAGAAACTTTATTTTAATCCGACATCAGTTTACCTGGAATGAAGAGTAGTCATTAGCTAGATCAACCATAGTGGTTATACTATTTACATTTTACCTTATTTTCAAATTCTCTACAGTCTGCACTAACGAGGATTATTGTTAACTTGTATTCTGCTTTCCATATATATATATACAGGGTTTTCATAAAGTCTGGACGGATTCAATTCGCTTATAATTTACATAAAAATGCTCATATTGAAATCAAATAAAGTGCAAACGGTAGCGGAAGGATTAAATTTTTACCTGTAATCTGCACCAACTCAGTTCATTCACCACCACACCTCCAACTGGGCGCCATTTACTTCCACACATTCGCGTAGGCGGCGCTGGAATCCACTCACAGCGTTCCGCCGTGTTTGATCCGAAATGCCAGCCACAGATGCCCTGATTTTGTCCTTTAAGTTCTCCAAACCGCTTGGCTTCTTTGCATAAACTTCCGTTTTCACATGACCCCAAAGCCAGAAGTCGCAGGGGGTAAGGTCGGGTGATGGAACAATGGATGGAATTTGGTAAGAAACCGACCCTTGCCCTTCCTCTCCCTCTCTCAACGTGTTCAGAGTTGCCGCTTATCTAACAGTGTTGCCAAGTAAAAATATAATCCTTCCGCTACCGTTTGCACTTTATTTGATTTCATTATGAGCATTTTTATGAAAATTATAAGCAAATTAAATCCGTCCAGACTTTATGAAAACCCTGTATATAACACCCGCTTCTTTCTCTATAAATCAATAGTCAAGAAATGTACCTGCCTTAAGCAAATTGTTGAACACAAAAAAGCATTAAAGCACTATGAGAAAAATGCAATAGAAATGTTTCCTGAATTACTCTTTCTTCTGGAATTCTAAACACTGCTTTTCAATACACATTCACACTTTATCAACCACGCTGTGACTAATGTATGAGAATCATAAAACTAATACTTGACATATACAATTAGGAATGTTAAATGAATTGTGCACTAAATAAACGAACTAAGCAATAAATAATGAAATAAAATGGAGGAGACTCTCAACTATTCCACCTAGTTGAAAGAAAAAAAGAAATCTCCGTGCATGAGAAATAGTTTTTGAACGATTTTATTTTATTTTTAATATTTTCGTAAAAATATGTTTTTATTAACGAGAAACAGTCATCCATTAAGGACTTTATCAAACACTAAATAGTAAGTTTTGACTTTTACTTTTTTTGAGTTGAGTTGATTTTGAGTTTAACGCCCCTTTTCAGCAGCTAGGCTATATGAAACGTGGACCTACTGATCAACGTGGAATCCGAACCACATGAACTCCCACTGGAAATCGAACTCGGATCTCCCACGCCTTTTACATTTTTTAATAAAGGCATATTTTTTCACATGTATGTAATTATTTATCACATAGGAGCACGGTAGCTCAGTGTAAAAAAGCGTTTACCTCTGGTGTATGGGGTCCTTAGTTCGATCCTGGCCAAGTAAGTTTGTGTTGGACAGCATTGTGCCCATGAGTTTTCTTGAAGTAGCCCCGTTTCCTCCTACTTTCTCATTCTACTAATTGTTTCATCGCTTGCCTTCATAATCATCTCCCTTAGCCTAAAGACATAATCGTGAGACGTTAAACTGGAATAGTTAATTTTATTTTATTTTTATTATTCTTAACTTTTGACTTTCTACATCCTAGTGAAAATTGATGGTGATTTATAAAGTAGGTCATAATCTTTTGTCTCCCGGGTGAACTGACGGACACACGGAATGACAGAGGATAAATATATAAGGAAGTTATGGGGTAGTCCAAACCTCTTAAAACAACTGTGATAAGTATCAAGAAGTGGATTCTTGGTATGGATTGAGTACGGCAAGTAGGTTCCTTCATCATTCCTTATCTTTCTAGTAAAACCGGAAATGACAGAAATTCACTACAACTTCCGGTTTTGTTATTGACGTACACAGAACATAAGTGATACGAGATAGCGAGAAGCGGTATTCTAAATTCTATCTAGTGCTCTAAGAATGCGTGCCAACTTCACTCTTAACTATCTATTCGGAACAGAAATGGTAAAAACTTAACCCCTTTTGGTTTTAACGTTGATTGCTATAGAGTAAAAACGGTAACAGATAACGAAAATGTGTTTTTTTTTTTTTTTAATCAGAAATACTAAGCGTCCCAAGGATATATTATATCGTCAGTCTATCTTTCTACTAAGACCGGAAGTGTAGAAATACATTACCATTTCCGGTTTCAATATTAATAGAGCAAATATCACATCGTGCAAATCAAACTCTTTGTATTGTATATACGTCAACCTGCTACTTGTTATTTTATATGTAACTTACAAATGAGAGGAATGCACACAATTATACAGGGTGACCCAATAAAACTTCCCACATTTTAAAGACTAATAAAACAAAAAAATATTGCAGATAGAAAAATATAAAATAGTACTGAAAACATTTTATAATGGCTGTAAGTCTTCTTGTAATATTCTTCTTACAACTCTCCCTAGGAAATCCAACAGCTTCCTTGCAGAACAGACTGTCTCACAGCCCCAATATTCTCAGGGCACTTTTAGGACGACCAGATGACTTTGTTTTCAACATCGAACTAATTGCTGGCAAATTCTCATCCCATCGCAAGATAGCCTTCCAATCAAGAACAGTTTCAGCATTGTAATATCACATTTTAAGATTAAATGTTTTTAAACTGTTACCACAGAACTACGAGATTGTGGTATTGAGAAAAACGTGATTGTGGTGATTTATAAAGACGCTCCTAATTTTTTGTCTCCCGGGTGAACAGACGGACACACGGAAAGACAGTATAAATATATAAGGGAGTTTTGGGGTAATCCAAATCCCTTAAACACTGTGATAAATGTCAAGAAGTGGGTTCTTGGTATGAATTCAGTACGGCAAGTAGGTACCTTCGCCACTCCTTATCTTTCTACACGCGATGAGCTCCTCATCAAACCATAATAACGACTGAAAACGGCAGAAGAGCAGTGAGCAGAGGTAACAACCTCACTTCTCTTACCCGTCCACTGACAGCGCTACAGCCGAGTAGCAAGTGGGAGGTTTTTATTGTTTATTATTGCTAATAGTATTGTCGATTGTTGTCATTTCAACACACAACATAATATAATTGAAATCAGACCAAAGTAATTACAAACTGTTTTCAATACAATTTTATATTTTTGAATAAATAGCCTCTAAAATGTGGAAGAGTTTTGGATCACCCTGTATTTCACAACCTTTCAGCGCCGTAACTTAGATTTTTTCTGGGGGGGGGGCAAGCATTAATACTCGTATTTGAGCCCCTTAGAAAAACCCCTCTCTCCATCCTTCTCTTATTCTTTATGGGCCCCCAGAAGCCTGTGGGTCCTCCCGCACGGCAAGGTCTGCGGGGTCATTACTTACGTCCCTGGGACCGTTCCAGCATGACAAATTAATTAATTGAACAATATTGACAAATCTCAAAAGTATACGAATAAATATTTCTAGGGCCCCTACTAGTAGACATTTTTTACTGAAATGGGACCACGATATATTTTTGTTTTATTTACCTTTTGTGTGCTGTTTTTTTTAAATGTAATGTAGTGAACATGTTTGATGCTTCATTTATAACCATGTTCGTATCGTACATGGAGTAAAAAAATTTTGTCTTAAAGTGGGCCCCCCACGAACGGCGAGGAGCTTCCCTGAGGGGGGTCAGTTGCCTCCCCTGCCCCCCTACAAGTTACGGCCGTTCTTGTATTGCAGTTGAAGGTTTACCATAATGTCAAGATTGATCCAAAATGGATGAGTTAGTTGAACGTGTATGATGTATAGTGCATTATCATTGATTTTGAAGGAAAAAATCAAATGAAGGACGCAAAAACTTGGACTCTTATTTGTAAATAATAATAATAATAATAATAATAATAATAATAATAATAATAATAATAATAATAATAGGTCTAATAATAATAATAATAATAATAATAATAATAATAATAAACGAAACACTATATATGTACTTTGCCGTTTCATTTCAAGCTGAAATACTAAACTTATTCTAGTAAAAAAAATGCGTAGGATTTATTTTTGAGCACAGCTGTACGTATCAATGATTCGCTGCAATTTTTCTGAAGAAATAAAACCTTCTAGAACAGAATTGTTCAGATATGAAGACGATAAGAAGGATCCGTTCTTGTTTTACTTGCAACTTGAGGAGTTTTTCCCCTTTTTTTCTTTTTTTAAATGAACATAAAACTCAATTGCTTGGTTCATTGAGAAAATTTGGCCAAAAGCCAGCTCCTTTCAGGCATCAGTCAGAGTATTTTAAAGGCTGTGTCTAGCTGAGTGACGATAAACAGATGCACAGCTTAAAAACATCTGGGCTCACAGTTATGCTCTGTTTTTACAATAGATAACATAAAATAACTGTTTAAAGGTCAAGATAAAATTATGTTGGGAAAATAATAAGTAAGTCACTACTTATCTCATATAATACATTAAAAAAATAAACTTTACTAAGTTAAACTTTACTAAGTTAAATAAAAAGTAGAAATTCATAGGTTCATCACCACAACAAACAAAATTTCTCTTATCTGTGTTACTTCGTGTCAAGTTAAGAGGCTCTATCACTGCGAAATTAAAATACCGCTAATTTTACAGCAATTACGTGATATCTTTAAATAGATAAAAGATAATTGAAAAGTGGAACAAGACCTCCCTAGACAATGTTATTTTGCATGAGTTACCGTTATCACGAGTCACCTAGTAGCTTTCCGTTTGCAGTTATTTAGAAACGCGAAAATAAATGCCGATTTTCTAAATGGTTGGAGATCGAAAGCAGATAAGTGAGTCGTGATAACGGTATCTCACGTAACATAATATTGTCTAGGGAGGTCTTGTTCCACTTTTCGATTATCTTTAATCTATTGGAAGATATCACTCAATTACTGTAAAATTAGCGGTATTTTAATTTCGCAGTGATAGGGCCTCTTAACCCTTTCGTAGGCAATGGGAAGAAGAGTTCCCGCCAAAGGAGCCTAAGCAAACTCTTATTTGCTCGACTGGGAAGCAATATTCCCATTACTTATGAGTCTTTTTTCACTATGGAAATGGGAATTGCGCTAGAAAAAATATTTCTTTTGTTTGTTTGGTTGTTTTAAGTGTGTGTTGGTTAACATGGAGGAGGTATCGTCCTATCACTTGTAGAAAAGATTGACCCACGAAAGGTATTTATAAAATTTTCAAAATTTATAAAACATGATACCAGAGCCCTAGCTAGAGCGAGCAGAAATCTATTCCGTTTAATGTCCCACGATTATGCCCTTGAGGCAAAGGGAGACGGATAAGTGAAGCAAATGAGTGATGATGGAGGAAATTGGTAGAATGACGAAGTAGGAATGAACAAGAGTACCCCCGAGAAAACCCACGGACACGATATTGTCCACTACAAATTTACATGGCCGGGGATCGAACCAAGAACCCCATATAAATCCATTAATTCCTAATAATATGTAAAATTATTTAAAAAGAATACCAATTAATTTAAGTGTTTTTCGCGAATAAAACATGTTCCCTTTAGTTCCCCTTTGTTGTTGTTGTTGTTGTTAATAATAATAATAATAATAATAATAATAATAATAATAATAATAATAATAATAATAATAATAATAATAATAATAATAATACAGATCGCCCCATATCAGTGATCTTTGTCAGTGAGTCAGTCAATTTATGTAGCTTTATATACGAGGACCAGTCAAAAACTTCCCATAATTTTATTGTAGCCCTTTATTACAATATAATACACCGTCATTTAATCGCCTTCAAAGTTGGCCCCTTCAGAATATACTTTCTTCACCGCTCCTGCCATTGCCGAAAACACCGACCAAACTCCTCTTTTGGTATCTTCCGAAGCTCAGCCGTCGCCTTAGTTTTGATGACTTCTACGGTGGCGAAACGTGTATCGGTGCTGGTTCTTTTACAGCCCTGACATCGTAAACTGATTTGAAGGCTATCAAAGTAAGTCTCTGAAGCAGATTTCTCTAAATTAGACATGAGCTTGATGTTTGTGTATTATTTGAACCCTCGGCATTACGCCAACAGATCACTCGTAAACTGTCTGTTATGACCTGTTCACATTTGTCATATTCATAACTAGGCAACTTAAGATCTGCACTGTACAAGATTCACTGTGATTGGATCACAAATGCCAAAATAGAACATTCCGGGAAGTTTTTGACTGCACTTCGTATTATAAATGTTTAAAGATATAGGCCTATAACTAACCAACTAACTAACTAACTAACTCTATGGCCTATGGAACCCGGAGGTTCAATGCCGCGTTCACAAAAGCTCTCCACTGACTTCTATTCTTAGCTAACTGCATCCAGTTTCTACTTTGTATTCCAATCTCTGCGAGATCCATCTTAATATTGTCCTCCCATCTGTGCCTAGGTCTTCGTAATGGTCGTTTTCCGACTGGTCTTCCAGTCAAGACTTTGAAAGCTTTTCTACTTTCTTCCATTCTAGCTACATGACCTGCCCACCTAAGCCTCCTAGACTTGATGACCCTAACAATGTTGGGTAAACCATATATATTATGTAGTTCCTCGTTATGAAGTTTCCGCCATTCCCCATTCCCGTTCCTCTTAGGTCCGAATATTCGTCTCAGGAACTTGTTCTCAAATACTTTCAGTCTATGTTCTTCCCTCAGAGTAAGTGACCATGTTTCGCAGCTATACAAAACAACAGGCATGATTATCATTTTATTTATTTTAAGCTTCAAATTCCTCGACAGAATTCGCGACGATAAGAGATTTTGAACCGAATAGTAACACGAATACCCTGCTTTTAGTCGACATATAATTTCTCCGTGAATATGATTTTCCTCTGTTAATATTGACCCTAGATATTTGAAACTATCCACTTTATCAAAAGTATTATTTAATATTTTAAAGCATCCATAATTTGCTGTATTCCGGTCCCGACGCACTTCCATGTATTTAGTTTTCTCTGTATTTACTTCTAAACCCATATCCCTGCAAGCGTTTAATAAGATCTCTGCATTTCTTTCCTCTGTTCTCCTATCATCCCCTATTAAATTTACATCATCAGCATATGCCATAACCTGGTGAATACCGTTTAACTGTAGGCCCCGGTTGCTATCTTTGATTTTCCTTATAGCGTATTCCAGAACAAAGTTCAATAATAATGGCGACAACGCATCTCCTTGTTTCAGGCCATTTTCGACGTGAAAGCTCGTGGACAAAAATTTTCCTACCCGGACTTTACTTTGGGATTCATTTAAACATATCTTAATTAATCTAATTAGCTTTCTCGGTATTCCAAGTTCTGTAAGAACGTTGTATAATGTTTCTCTCCTAACCGAGTCGTAAGAATGATATAGGCCTATATTTTTCGAAATTACAACGATAAATCAGGGCACTGGTTCTTTATTACTGAGCCACATTAAATAATACTCACACTTCGTCTCTTTTATATTGATTCCATCTTTATTTCTTTATATATATATTGTTTATCTGGTTGCCTGCCAACCAGATATTGACAATTTCATTATTTAATATATGAATATCTTTTTGTGTACTTGACAATTATATATTTGTAACTAACTTCTTCTTCATAACCTGGGTTAGTACATATAAAAAAATGCTTATTGCCCAAAATAATATAATCCAAATAGTAACCAGAATTAGTCTACACGTACCAACACCATTACGATACTTGCGGCAAAAAGTTTGCATATTATAAAAAAAAATAAAAAAAAAATAGAATGGAATGGGTCGATAGGAAAAAGGATGTTAGAAGAAAATTTTCTTTTTTCTTTCTTTCTTCTTTTTTTTCTTTTTTTAAGTAATGTTTTCTAAACAATGAATTGTGCTAGTGCTCACGGAGTAACTTTCGTTCCAGATCATGTCAAAATGAACTCTATTTTGCGTGATGTTAAAAAGGAGAAAAAATGGTCGATTTTAACTCCCACTTTTCTGCAGTATATACACGCGCACAGTTGAATTAACCAGTCAATAAAAACGTCCACTTTCTTCCCCTTCGCTTTCTTTTTCTTTTCATTTTTTTAAGACATAAAAACTTTTCGTGTCATAAAAGGATCCAGATCTTTTGTTTATCGCGAAAGAGTATTGTTCGTTTCTCCAAGAAAATATGCTATTTATACTAATAAAATACACACGGGAGGAAAATAATTATTTGTTAATTAATACAGGTATCTTCAAGGAAATGTTTGTGTTTCAGAACTGCAAATTTATGATTAAGGTTGGAAAATATCTAGAACATCAAAGCCAGGGGCGGATTCAGGTGGGGGCGATCGGGGCGATTCCCCCCCCCCAGAAGAAGAAACTTCCTTATTTTATATATAAAAATAAAACCCATCCCAAAGTTTGGAGCCCTTAAAAGTAGCAGTATGACAACCCACCGACCCCCCAGAAGTCTGTCCTGCATCCGCCCCTGATCAGAGCTCGTAATGACCTTAACTAGATAAGAATAAATAAAGCGCACAGGCCCTGATAGCGCTTTAAATAGCTTAAATTATTATGTTCTTAAAATTATGTATAAATAAATCTAGACTCAGTAAGGGGGAAGGAGAAAGTGTTTCTTCTTCAGGTTCATTTTCTGGAATATTATTAAAGTTGCCTATGAGACGAAAAATACCTTTTTCAAATTCGAGACAATAGAGAAGTATGACAAGTCTCGTCTCGTTTTCCATACGAGAATCGCGACTAGACGAGACGAGAGGTTTAATGAGTCTCGTGAGCAGTACTAGTTTATCCAGGTCTTAGATTTTGCTTTTACATGATTCCAGGGTCAGATTAACTCATATGGAAGCCAGGGTCGGCCCTAGGCAATTTGCTGACCCATGTAATGGCATCATCCCCCTCCCTTTCCAGAAAGAATAAATCTTAAAAGCCACGATTTTAAATATGCTACCCCATCATTAACAACGAAGGGGATGGAAAGAGCAATCGCAGTCAGAAAGGCCTAAACACTACAATCTTGTTGTGTCTGCTTTTTCTTCTTTAAATAATAATCCATTATGTTAATGAAAATAAAGCAAACACACCTGCAGAGGAAAGATGGTAATCCTTTTATAAGAATTCAATATCGAGCCAGAATCACAATCTGTATATATGTTTGCATTCCAGTGCAACTAGTTCTTTTATCTTTATTTCTTTATTTTCCTTCTTAGTGTTGCCACGAGACGAGACATTTCTCGTGTCTCGTCTCGTCTTGTAAACGAAACGAGACACGAAACGAGACAGAACCTTCTTAGACGAGACAGACTACTTGTCCCGTCTCGAAAACGAGACGAGACACGAGACTAGACGGGACGTCTCGTGAAATGTCTCGTCTCGTCTCGTGTCTCGAAAATGAAAACGCTGGTGGGAATGGCCAAGATTGAAATTGCAAGTGCTCATATAGATTGCAAAAGGAAAATCCCCTTTGTGAGAAAACATGTTGAAAAGCCTTCATAGAAAAGTGTCCTCTGTCTATTGAATGAAACAATCGTGATACATGAGCTTCCAGGAATATCATCCTTAATGTCTTGTCCCCAATTCCCCTTGCTGTAAACTGAGGAGTTTTCATTTTTTTTTATTTCTGGCTGCAATGATGACAAACAAAATCAAAGACAGGGAAGATTTTTACAAGGTCAAGAAACCGAACTACCACCACCATCTATTCAATTTGAAAACTGGGTAAGGTCTACACTTGTCTTTATTCTCTGGTGGCGGTATTCTTTTTGCTATATGAACCGAAAACGGCAATTGAAGTATGTCATCTTGCAACTAAAATTTTGTCTTCTCTCTCTCTCTCTCTCTCTCTCTCTCACATACACACAAACATAAAAACACACTTTTACCATTTTACCAATCGCTCGCTTATTATACAGCAGTCATGTTGTAAAATTCACCTCTCCGTTTGGAAGGCGGGCGGACGACAAAGGAAGCGAAGATATTATCGACGAACCCTTCAAATTGTTTGCTTTCAGCAAATTTATGATACTAACAATAAAACTTTAGGTGAAGAGGTTTTACAGGGGGACCTTCGTTTTGTTACGCGGAAATGTTTGATCTGACCAGAGTGCGAAATTGCCCTCTGCTTTCATGTTGAGAGGAGGGGAATACTTCCCTTTCCTAGTGAATAATATTCATTAGGACCTGAATTATCTTCAGAAATTGTTTCTTACAGGCGCATAAAACCTCTCGAACTTGATAAGTGTAAAGAACATTTGGTATAATATTCATGGAACTCCGTTGAAAGCAGAAAATATCATGAGAATGATCAAAATTCGAACATTGAAGAATATAATTAACAGAAAAGAAATAGGATACCCAAACCATATTTTTAAACCTGCTATAAAATGTATATCCTATATTTTTACTAATTCCTTACTCCCATGAAACTATCCTGGGGAGGATATTCTCTCCATTTTTTTCAGACTGAAATCCTTTTATCCCGTACGATCCCCCCCCCCCTGACACAGTACGAAAAAACAAATGTTGTTAAAATCCACACACATGACCCTTCCGGGACTCAACCCGGGACCTTCAAGCCGATGGTCTATCGCCGCAGACCGCTCGGCTTGGTATGAAGATGTACGTTGTATGATTGCGAATAGATCCCGACAATATAAGGAACTTTAATCCAAAATGGCCACCCAAAAATCAACTTTTTTTTGCCATTAGCTAATCTGGGTGTACTGTCATGAGTTTGTTACACAAACGGGGCAAGCACCATATAGTAGCACACACCCCGCGGTTATGGGAACAGATTTGAACCATGGAGGTGAAGACTGGCCCCAAGCATTCTTTCGTCCGATGTGTCGTTCAGCTCCCATTACTATGGCATTTTAAGTAGAGCTTAGTGTGCAGTAACATATAAAATTTCAATCAAATACTTTCCATTACTCAATAAAATTATTTGGTTCCGAGCTTTTTTTTTAAAAAAAAAATAATTGCAACAAATCTATATATGCTAAAATGGAAATAGTTTTTGGATTGTTATGGGTTAACACTGTAAAACCTAAAGGCTGGAATATATGAAATCAAAGTGTACACACATATCTATCTCTCTATTTATCCATATATCTTTCCATATATATATATATATATATATATATATATATATATATATATATATACTATAAAGCAAGTGGGCTGATAGTATACGATAGTGTCGGGGATGATGACACCTTTACATCTAACTGTGCTTGTCGTGTAAACATTATTTAACATTAGTGTCTTCATCTTCGACGTACCTATCAGCAATTTACTGTATATTCGTGTATTGAAACTGGTGAAACAAATTTCAATGTTTTAGAATGTGAAAAAAAGAAGCCGGGGTCGAGGAGCCTCAGACAACTAACAGCAGAGATATATTATCTTGTAAACTATTTGTCCTTGCCTTGTGAGCTTATTTGAATTTATTTTTAAAACCTTTGTTCAACTTTGGCCGAATGGATGATGATGGGAAAATTAGTGGAATGAAGAAAGTGGTAGGATACTAGACAACTTCGAGAAAACACACACATTCGAAAAATGAAATGAAATCTTTGAGTTTTACGTCCCACGCCTATACCGGTTAGGCTAAAGGAGACAGTGATGATGAGTAATGAATGAAATGGTGGAATGAAGAAAGTGGGAGGAAACGGGAGAACCCCGAGAAAACCCCCACACAGTTCACTTGGCGGGGCTGGGATCGAACCCGAGACCCCAAGCACCAGAGATGAAATCTCTACCACTGAGCCACCGCGGTCCCCACACACATTCAATGTTTGTCCACCACAAAGCTCACATGGCACTAACCGAGATCGAACCGACTACCACATACACCAGAGGTGAAGGCTTCACAGTATAGCTACCGTGACATTTCTTGTCTTGTGTGTTCTGGGTAATACTTGTAACTTACAAGGGAAGAGAGGGAGATTATATATCGAAGTGGAAGATGGTTTATATACCAATCGAAAGCACTAATGAAGCCTATTACAAAACTGCAATAAAAATTTTCCGAATGCATATACTATGCGAGTTATATGGATATATAGAGTGTCCAGATAATCCGTTACCACCCCTTGAAATCGCAAACGATAAGACAGATGCAAAAACTGGAAAACATGTGTTTGATCATTTTAAAAGTACAATGTATCAAAGCAAAAATTCTTGTCACAAGGCCACCCGCAGTGTACTGGCGGGGTCCAACTCAAAAATTACAAAAGGTAAGGGGGTCAAGTAGCATATCGTTCGAAACTTCTTTGGAAATGAAAGAAGACGGAACAAGTCTCAATACTCTAAAATTACCTTGTGCAAAATGGCGGCTGGTCAAACTGTCAGCAAAAACGTCATTGTAAAGTCCGTGGCCACCACCAAAAAAATCCTGAAACGGTGAGGCAGATGTCAAAACAGGAAAACACGTGTGTCATCATTTCAAAAGTACAATGATTGGAAGTAAAAATATTTGTCTCAGGGTCCTCCACAATGTCCCAGGCGGGGTCATGTTCAAATTGTTCAAATGGCAAGGGAGGTCAAGTAGCACATCGTTTAAAGCTGTTATTAAATGAAAGCTGATAGAACAAGTATGGACGCTCTACGATAATACTATGCAAACATCTTGCATTTTAGTTGTTCTTTCTGTAACCGGGTTTTAGTTTATTTTCACTTTAATTCTTGTACTCAACGGAAAGAAAGGAAATGCCCCTACTGTGAGATTCTGCTCTTTGAGCCCAATAATATCTAAATAAAGAAAAAAAATAATAAAATAAAAGCAAATTAAGACATAAAGAAAAGAAACGACAACATTTGACATCTTTGAGTATAGAACTGACTAGTTAACATATAATGTACTTCCACGAACATAAATAAGTAGAGGTTGGAGCCATCAGAAGTAAAGACTCTTACCTCTACTTATTTATGTTTATGACTGCACAACAGTGGTACTTATGCTCGTTATCTGTTTTATCAATTATAAAATGATTCAAACGAAAGAATTCCTTGCACCAGGAAGAGTAAATACGTACAAATGTCTCAGAGTGAAAACAAGTGCCGATTGCAAAATGGAAAGTGAACGTGCTCAGAAAATAGAAATGAAGATGTACATTTTGACCGGCCGTCATTTTACACAGGGTAATTTTAGAGGATCGAGACTTGTTCTGTGTTCTTTTATTTCTCAACAGCTTTATTTGACCATATTTGCCATTTGAAAATTTTGAGTAAGACCCCGTCTGGAACTTTGTGGAGGACCCTGGGACAAACATTTTTACTTTCAATCATTGTACTTTTGAAAAGATAACACACATCTTTTTTCTTTTTTGACATCTGTCTTACCGTTTCAGTTTTTTTTCTTTCTTTGGAGGGTGGCCATAGACTCTACAATGACGTGTTTGCTGACAGTTTGACCGGCCGCCATTTTGCACAGGGTAATTTTAGAGAGTTGGGACTTGTTCGTCTTCTTTCATTTCCCAAGACGTTTCGAACGATATACTACTTGACCCCCTTACCTTTTGTAATTTTTGAGTTGGATCCCGCCTGGGACTCTGCGGGTGGCTCTGGGACAACAATGTTTGCTTTGATACATTGTACTTTTATAATGATCAAAAACGTGTTTTCCAGTTTTTGCATCTGTCTCATCGTTTGCGATTTCAAGGGGTGGAAATGGATTTTCTGGACACCCTGTATATTCATATAACTCGCACAGTATATGCATTCGGAAAATTTTTATTACAGTTTTGTAATAGGTGTCATTAGTGCTTTCGATTGGTATATAAACCATCTTCCACTTCGATATATAATCTCCCTCTCTTCACTTGTTAGTTGTATCTTGATTAGCATGGTGCAGCCTGCTACATTTTACTTTCGTTCCCATGGTATGCCGCTATATTTTTACAAGACAAGACGAGACAAAACGAGACAAACAAGACGAGACGAGACGGGACGGGACAGAACATCTCGAGACGAGACACGAGACGGTACGAGTACATTTCTTCGAGACGAGACACGAGACGAGACATGCTTTGCACGAGACGAGACGAGACAGCCTGAAGTCTCGTATCGTCTCGTCTCGTGGCAACACTATTCCTTCTACATCTGATAAAAAATTTAATTAAAAAGACTTGTTTCCACCTTTAATGATGGACTAGTTTTCATATCGAAACTGTGATAACTAACTAAATGGAACAGGTGTTCGCTACTGTTCGAGAATTGAATTCTTGTAATTGACAACAATCAAGTATTTCATGCTAGGATTTGTTTGATCATTTCCTTTAGCACTGTCCATGTAATCTTAAACTAATGCTACCTAAACATGTTTTACGAATGTAGTATTCAATTAGGTCAAGTTAGTAAATTTACCTACCATCATCATGAAGTATGTTTCCAACAAGAAATGTTTATTTTAAATAATATAGTTTATTATTTATAGCGAATTTGCCACGCCGTGCAAAGGTACGTTTTACACACATGGTAGAGCCGGCCCTGATGGAAGCCCAGGGCTAGAAAAAAATAAGTGGCCCCTACAGATTTCACCTAATACATTTCTGTGAACGTATAGCAGGAAAGTTAAGGGAATACACGTAGTTCTACGATATCAACCATGCCATACACTAGATGCACGAGCGGATTAAGGGCGTAACCAATGGAGCTCAGGCTCCGGGGCCCCCAGGCTCAGTCGGTCCCCCAAAATCCCTCTCTTTAATACTAAAATATAGCAATCAACTTATTATTATATCACCGGCTTCGGACGCATGCTAATTTTATTTTCCGCTCGCTATGCTCGCGGTATCGCTAGAGTTGTCTTCTTCCACCAGCGTCTTCATGATACTTATTTTGTGAGGGAGTGAGCTATTTTGGGCCTCTATTACAAACCAAATTATTAGCTTGTAGTGACAATTTCTTTGATATATCTCAGTCATTTCAATGTCGTTTAATGACATAAAGAATCCTTTGCAGAGCAAAAATGTAGGAACAAAACTTTTCTAATAATGTAGCCTTGTACAGCTTTACCTATTTGTATATGATTTTTCTCGTTTTACTCTATTAGTATTTTTGCAGGGACTGTTGACCATTTGGCTTGTTTTTTGGAATTTGTGTGTAACACTGCAGTATATGAACATTTAACTTTTAATAATGAATGTAATTAAACTAATTATTGTAAACTTGGAGCACATTACAATATTACAACATAGTTCTCGGTGTTTCGATAAGTCAACGAGGTTGTGGAAGGCAGCAAAGAAAATTTATGCACTGGAATTTTTTTTTTGTAACTATAGGAGCCCGTTGAAATAGCCGGCTCCAGGGCACCTCTGAAAATGTCCTAAATTAACAACAATTGTAAAGTCTATAACAGTGATTTTCAATCTAATTTCTATCACGAGCCCCATTTTATCACATCCTCTTGCCAGCGATCCCCTTATAATTTCTGGTTTGTAACAAGTTTGTGTTGGGATTTTTAATATACCTATTGCGGAAATCTCATGATATCCATCTATTTCTATAATAGTAGAATCCATTTCTTGTGTATAGTGGTGTCCAGTTCACTCATATTACAAATGTCAAATCCGAACCGTCACACTGTTTCAAAATGGAGGCCGTTTGAAAATTTTGAAACTTCATAACTCCCTTAATTTTGGGTCATATGATCAAAAAATAAAGTGATTTCTAATTTTGATTTTTTAAAAAAAAAAAAACTTGGGCAGTTGTTAAAAAAATATTCAGCATTTTAAATGACTTGATAATGTGCGTGTGCATCATGAAGATTGAACCGGACAACCGGATTTTTAAACAACTCTGTACCTGTTGAAAATGTTTAGTAGACCTATTTTTTGTCGTTCTTAACAGTAAAAATATGCCTATCAGAACAAAATTCAAAATAAATACTTAAAATATATTTTCCGGTATTAAAATCTAATTATATTTCTATCTTCGACTTATCTTCGCGACTCCCCTAAGGGTCATGACCCCCAGGTTGAGAAACGCTGGTCTATCAGAACTCTAAGTACTGCTTGAAAAATTTCCACATAGAATGTGTGTTCAACATAATCTAATGATAAATGAAACCAACTACTGTTACGTTTGCACGATTTGTATTCAGTGAACGCCTGAAGTTCATGTTTTCCCATTCATTATTTCGATTAAACACTGATCTCAAAAGACATAAGCAAAGACATATTGTGTACTTGGAGACTCGTAATGAAAAGAGATGATGTCACCAAAGAATGACGTAAAATGTACTGAACAAACAAACAAACAAACAGAAAGGAAAAGTATTCATAGCATTGTATAGTCATGCTACTTAGTTGCTTTATTTGGATTTGATTCTAGTGTTGTTCTTTCGTAAATGTATTCCTTTGAGGAAGCACAGACGGAGCGTAGTGTAAATATGCTAATCCTTTATACGCTGATAAAAAAAAATGTTAAGAACACGGCAGGAAATTCTACAATATAAACAGTGGTGTTCCGACTATTTCAAGCTATGGGTTATTTCAATTAAAGTGAATTGCACTAATGAACTCATAATTGGCACGTGACGTCAGCGCCATAAAAGGTAATCATGAATACAAATAGTGCTTTTGACTCGTCGATGTGATAAAGACCTTGTGTATTTATATGTGTTAAAAATATAGCTTTTTATCTTAAAAAGACTAATAAACAAATAAAAAGAAAGCAATGACAGAAATGAAATGGAAGATGCAAACACTGCTTAAGAAGACTGGTAGCAATATTTGTTCAGCACATTTTCTTAACTTTCCGTATCCTAAGGCCGGCTGACCATTGACTAGAAGTCAGGATAGCCAGAGCCTTAGCTAGATTTGGCGCCTGGGGCGAAGTAGAATTCGGAGCCAGCTACACTCATCTTACCAAGCTTTTCCTTCTGTCATGTTTTTTTTTTTTTATATATATATATAAGAGAAGCATTTTTTCTTTTTGTTAAGCTACGCTTAATTTCTATCAAGCTGCTTAGACAGACCATTGCAACAACTAAAAGCGATCATTATATATTCTTTTACAAATAAGGGCTGTTTTCAAAAGACTTATTTTGGATTTTTTGGTTAAATTTAACGAAACTACCTTTGGTTCTTAAACAGATCCACTTGGAGAACAGTTATGGAAATGCTTTTAAAATGTTCGAAACAGGTGTTAGCATTCATTTTCAGTAATAATTGTAAACTTTTGAAATTTTATTCTGTATTTGACTACACAAATAGTAATTTCGATTCTTCTACTGTAAAAATATCTTGTGAAATGTAACGGAAATTCAGAAGAAACTTTCTTTCTTCTGAAGTAAAAGTGTCAAAAAAAAAGAAAAAAAAACTAAAAGACAAACGCAAGATTTGGCTGAAGATTGTAGAAAGAACTTACTAATCGTATTGAACTTCGAAACAAAATAAAAATACGTATTCGAAATTTTATTTTTGTTTTGTTTTCTACTATATCTGTCAACAAGGTGTAAAATTCGAATAATTTATGCTTATTACAAACTCTTACTTCAAAACAATGGGTTATGACTGGTTCATAAAAAAAAAATATTCTTCAACTGGTCATTAGTGGCTTAAGGGTCTTCACTACAGCGAAATTAAACTACCGCTAATTTTAGAGTTTTTCTGTAATATCTTCAAAACAAATAAAAAAATATTCGAAAAGCAGAAACGTAGTGAACTAGGCAATATGTTTTTGCATGTGATACCTTTACCACAATTCACCTATCTGTTTTTGGTATGCCGCTATTTACAGAACCCGCAAAAAAAAAAAAAAAAAAAAAAAAAGCTAAGTCTATCTACAGTTACAAATCGAAATCAGATAGCTAGATGAGTTGTAATAATGGTATCACATGCAAAATCGTATTGTCTAGTTCACTACGTTTCTGCTTTCTGAATATTTTTATGTGTTTTGAAGATATTACAGAAAAACTCTAAAATTTGCGGTAGTTTAATTTCGCTGTAGTGAAGACTCTTAAAGCACGCTTTTTAACTGTAGTGCTTGCATTTTACGTTATGTCGTGGATATAAATAAAGCATAAGAAGACGGTTTGTTATCTTAAAGCGTTATAATGTCAGAAGCGCATTACAAACTTCCATATTGTAATTTTGTGTCAATGCTGTGCCACATAAAACGTTGTATATCTCGTTGATAGTCAAATGAACTGTGAAATGGCTAAAGAATTACGGTTGACATTGATATTGTTTCTATTACCAAGAAAAAATATGACTTGTTATGAAATGAAAGAATGCTCTGGGAAATTAATGTTTTGCGCATCTTATCAGCAACCACAGTTAACGTCAAGTCACTGAAGCAGTTTCTGAGTTGTAAGCACAATCAGTCTTCGCTGTAAAAGCTAAATTAAGTCATTATTATTTACGTTTTTGCTTTCGAGCGCCGATAGGACAGAAGCAAGCATGGTGGTTGTGAAACAATCGACTTCCATGTTTCAACTGATTTACACGCATCATGTTCCCTACGTGAACGAAAAAGTGATCTTTCGACGTCTGAACGTCTGCTCGTCGATTTGTCCCGATGTAGCCTGGATGTAAGCCCACACTTTCGTGGAGGCCACACAATTGAACACCGGCGCGCACCCAAAACTTTTTGTTGGGAAATGTCCAAGCTTTGGGGAAGAGGTCTAACACAGTAAAACCTGTCTTCAACGGACCCTTTATTAAACGGAAACTTGTGTTAAACGAATATATTTCACGGCCCCATAAATTTACTGGCAAAATAGTGTTAAATTCCCTTCATTAAATGGAAACTGTGTTACGCGAAGAACAGAAATCAAAATAAGCCTCTTAACAGAAAATTTCAAGTTTCGAAGTGCAGCACTAAGAAAGTTTTTAGACATCCTATGAAAGATTAGATATATTAGATATATTTGTTTTGATTTTAATCTTATTTTTAAAATTAACGTGAACTTTGGAAATTTTAATATCTGACCTTTGTCTTATATTAACTTATTTAATCTTATGTTCAATTATATACTCGTATAATATTGTAATATGGCGCTGTTGTCAAACAACTTACACGTGCTTATGTTTACAAGCATTAATTATGTGTGTCTGATTACGACTTACTACAATGGCAGAGAACAGGGCCACCAGCGAAACTACTACTCATGTGACGACGAAGGACACCAGCGTTACCGCCAGTACAGCCGGATCACCTATGAAACCAGGAGTATCACAGCGATTATTGTGTCTTCAGCTGGTCACCTCCACTCACCTCCACACGGTACTTAACTGTGAAATTGTGATTGAATTTTAATAAAATTCAAACGTTTCTAATTTTGAAAAATGACTAGTTGTGGGAAAAGTAAGAGAAAGAGAAAGGTTTTTAACTGAGATAAAGGAATGAGCACTAACCTGATAATTCCAACGAGGCTGGCGTCGCCCTAGTCATCTGGAATGATGAAGGGTAATGAGGAAGCTAGTCGAGTTTATAAACAAATATGCGTTTACAACAGGTGTCTGAGAATGTACAATCCTGATCAAAGTTTTCTTCCAATGAATTTTCAAGAGTTCATAATTCTGTCGTTGATAATGCAATTTAATAAAAAAAAGAGTTTACACAATTATCTCATGGTCACTTCACATCTAACACACAGCTACTTCACACCACACAAGAGGGAATTTTGTAATAAAATTTGTACTGGAAGAAAACGATTCCCGACTACAATTTGCTCTACCTATACAGCATAAGCAAAGCTTTACAATATATTGATATTTTACAGTGTTGTATTTTGTGTAAGAGCTGTTCATAACACTAAAAGTATTTATTTATTTATTTATTTATTCTTTTAGGATGTGACTCTGGGTTTGGTAAGGAGCTCGCAATCCGTTTGGACGCTCTTGGAGTGAAGGTGTACGCAGGGTGTCTCTTTCCAGAGGGCGAAGGAGCAAGGGACTTACAGAAACAATGTTCAGAGAATCTCGTTGTTCTTCAGTTGGATGTAACCAAAGACTCAGATGTACAGGAAGCTGCCAAATACGTACGATCTTCACTTGAAAATAGAGGTAATTTTCACAAGGACAATTTGAGTTCATGAGAAAGTGCTATTATCACGACAATATATACAGGGTGTTTAATTTCAAAGCGAATCCAGTTTTTCGTAAATAAATTATTCACTATTGCAACAGAAATTTCCAACAGATTTACCTTGCTTCGTGCGAAACATGATGATTTAAATTCAAATAACTCATTATTCGAATGTTCAAATAATCGATTACTCGAATATTCCTAACTCGGATAACGAATAATTATTCGAACAACTTGTTCGAACAGTGAAAAATTATTCAAATTCGAATATTGAAAACGAATACTCGGATACTCGAATAACAGAAGTGAATGTATTCGTATATTTTTAACAGCATTAGTGGCCACCAGACGAATTTAAACAAAACTGAACTCGACGTACCATATTTCGGAAGGTAGTTGCTAGTGCATCCACTGCCAGTGGTCAGTCACTAGTTTCACTAACGATTTTTTTTTTTTTTTTGTTAATGTCCAATTCGTGAACTTATTCGGTGCATGTCTATCTCAAAACTTATCAAAGAACATATGTTGACTTACATTTGTTTCAAGTCTCAGGTCTTTATCATTTTTAGATCAAAAGGTATACGCAATCAAACTTTGGAATGCGCAACTTTACTCACACACTGTATATAAAGATTCAACTTGTATGTGATATAAGACAAAACTTTGGTAACAATATAAAGCAAAAATGAGTCTGTAATTTAAATGATCGTTTTATTTCCTAGTTCTGTGGGGAGTAGTGAACAATGCTGGAGTGGCCGCAGTGACTGAAGTCGAATGGTGTCCAGTGGAAGTCTTCCGACATATCCTGGATGTAAACGCCCTGGGACCTATTCGAGTGACCAAAGCTTTTCTTCCTCTTCTCAGAGAAGCCTCTGGTCGAGTAGTGATCGTTGCCAGCTTGGCAGGTATGTAACTGTTATTAAAATCAAACTCGTCACCTATATTGTTTATTTGTGTTACTTGGAAAAATGAAATGAAATTTTTGAGTTTTACGTCCCACAGTATGCCGGCTAGGCTAAATGAGACGGTGATGATGAGTAATGAATGAAAATGGTGGAATGAAGAAAGTGGGAGGAAACGGGAGAACCCCGAGAAAACCCACGCACACGGTGTTTGTCCACCACAAAGTTCACTTGGCGGGGGCTGGGATCGGTGTTACTTGGAGTTTTGTGTTAATGTTATGTAGTGTTTCCCCCTCTCTCCGTTTTAAACACAATGGGCCTTTTGCAGAGTCGTTCTGGGTCGTGATTAGTGGCATACTAAAGAGTTCGACTATCATAGATTTCCTGCAGTAGTCAGGCCTTTAGTGTGACGCTAATCATACGTCAAAGCGACTCTGCATAAGGCGGAATATTACTGATCTTCATGCTTATTTGGTTAAGGGAATACAATTGATGTGGATGTCATTACTTTAAGTTGAAGATCAGAAATTCGGTTTATATACTCTTATATAAATATGAGAACACATAATTCATTGTTTACAGAAATTCCGATCCTAAGAGAGAAAACTGGGGTTGATTCTATCCAGAAAAGACCAAACTTCCCTCTTTTTTTTAAAGAAAATGTCCAATATGAGGGTTCGCTTTAAGAGGCCCCATCACGGCGAAATTAAAATACCGTTAATTTTACAGTAACCACGTGATATCCTCAAATAGATAAAATATAATCGAAATGTGGAAGAACAAGAGCGCTCTAGACAATATTATTTAGCATGAGGTACCGTTATCACGAGCCACCTAGTAGCTTTCTGTTTGCAGCCATTTAGAAACGTGAAAATAAATCCTGATTTTCTAAATGGCTGGAAATCGAAAGCAGATAAGTGAGTCATGGTAACGGTATCACATGTAAAATAATATTGTCTAGGGCACTCTTGTACCACATTTCGATTATATTTTATCTATTTGAAAATATCACATAATTACTGTAAAATTAACGGTATTTTAATTTCGCCGTGATGAAACCTCTTAAGTTGGATACGTGAATTTTGATTTATAAATTGAACTAAAAAATACGAGAATACATGTTTCAACGTTTTTGAAAATTCTGCTCTTAAGAGGGAAATAGGGAATATTTCTATAATATTGAAATTTCCCCTTATTTGTTCACAAAGTGTCATGTGTAAAGATTTGCTTAAGTTAAAGACGGAAATTCGGTATATGAATTCTTAAGTAAAAATACTAGAACACTCTTAAACACAAATAATGGCACATGTGTTTCAGGATTTTGGAAAATTTCGCTCCTTGGAAGGAAAAGGAGATCATTACTATAACATCCAAATTTCTGTTTATTTATTAAGAAAAGAAAGTGCCCTTTTCAAGATATGCTTAGGTTAGAGATGTGAAAATCGCTTTTATTATCTTAAATAAAAAATAATTAAATACGTATTGCTGCTTCTGCGAAAATTCTGCTTCTGAAGAGTGTAAGGGAGCAATTTCTATAATACTAAGATTTCCCATTATTAATTTTAAAAAAAAGTGCTTAATATAAGAATTCGCTACAGTTGGAGGTGTGAACTCGTTGCATAAACTCTTAATCGAAAATAAAGATAACACGTATTTCAGTGTTTTCGAAAATTTCGCTTGTGGAAGGAGGAAGGGGTCAATATGTATGATTCAATGGAAGAATAAAAGCGATTCACTGAAAATTCAGTTTATGTTAATAGATGTAGAAACGCAAGACTTGAACAGAAAAATCCTTTTATTACGAGAGCAATGAGTAAGAAAGGATTTTTTTCTTTTTGATATAATGGAAGTAAAGGTGAAAAGATGATTCAAATATTTAGCCCAGAATACTGCATTAAATATTTTTCAAAAGCTAACAAATTTTTCTTTTGCGTTTTTCGTAAGTGAAAAGTGATCATGAAATATAATTTACCTCAGTAATACATAATGTTATTCTACACCCGAAAATACGAATCGGAAGAATTTTCAGTGTTGCCACCCACATAAATTACAGTGTGACCAGAATTTGAATTACCCAAAAATCTAGGTTAAGGTAGCGACTAGAAAAATGAACTCAACGGCAATTGATGACTTATCATGCTGTCTGTGTTTCTGTTAATTACTTTTTAAATAATATTTGTATTTATTTTGTAATAAAGAGTACAAAATAAATATTTTTTAATAAACAGTATAATTAAAAATACAAATATTATTATAAAGCAAGATAAATCTAAATCATGATTAGCAAAATTTCACTATCATGTTGCATATGGCACCACAGAATATCATAATCTTTAGCAAACATAAAGGATATTTCAAAGTTAATCGAATTGTATAGCTGATAATCCTTATCTGAGGACACAGGATATCCTGTGGTTCGTATCTTAAAATAACGCCCAGCTGATGTAAGCCTTGTTGATGGAAAACACGCTGCCTATAATTTAAACGAATTTAAAGATAGAAGATCCTCTTTCTTTTGAAGACTTTAGATCCAGAGATGGATTAGCCTGCAGGATAACCGCAAAAATATCAGTGATGCTATCTCCTTTATGGGACTCCCCAAACTATTTAACAACGAAAACAAAATGAATATATTCTCTTAAAATATTTATGCTATTTTTTTTTCTTGAATAATACACGAAAAACCGTGGACATAATGTTGTTTGCCACTAATTTACTTGGCCGGAGGGAACGAGCCAGAAACAACACGTACAAGAGATAAACACTCTACTACTGGGCCGCCGTGCTGTCTGTAAACATCACTATGTGTGCAGTTTCAAAGACTACTGTGTATAGCCTTACCCCTCTCATGATTGATAGATAGTACCGGTTTCTGGTTTAAGAAAAAAAAATGGTACTACCTACTCGGGAAGTCCTTTAGTAATACTGTCAAAATCGTATTTAAAATATTCAGAGATAACTGAAATGGCAGATTTTACTTGGATATTGCTTTAAAGTTAGCATTAAGCAAAATCCTCATTCGACACTTCGTAAGTAAATAAAGGGAAATTTCGTTATTATAGAAATGGTCTCTTTTTCCCTACTTAGGAGCAGAATTATCGAAAACACTGAAACATATATCCCCTTATTCTTACTTAAGAGTTCATATACCGAATTTCACATCTTCAACTTAAATGGATCCTCAAACCACAAACTCTCATGGACTGGTAGCGAACGATGGATTACTCGCAACCATGGGCGGCGATTAGGGGGGCAAGAGGGAGCACTTGCCCCCCCCCCCCACTTTTTTGAAGTGACGTCCTAATTTATATAATTTTATTTGCAAATGTAAACAGACTGTCCATACAATTTGGAGAAAAGATCTCTGACTTTTCCCTGACTTTCCTTGACGAAAGTTGCAGATTTCCCTGACCCCTGAATAACTTTAAAATATCGAAAAAAGAAAGAAACCCCAGCCTCCACACTCCCCATAGTTGACCTTGTTCTATTCCTCGTTTGTTTCTTTCTTTTTCAATTTTCTTTCAAAAGGAATGTAAATTTACCAATATGTGCATTAGGCCGTTATTGATTAGGCCAACATATTACACAAAATGTAGTTACAAACAAAAGTGTGCAGTACTTAAGATATGAAAAAAATACATATTATATGCTTACACATTATAATACCAATTACATAGCATTATAATATTGCCTATAGTAATAAACAGTTCATACATGAATTTACTGACTATTAAAAACACACAGACACACACACATTATGTAACACATACTTTTGCTGGTGCAGTTGTTAAATGCAACAAATTTAGACATTTGTTTTCATCCTTTCTCGCATAGTTTTCTTCTCATTGATCTGAATATCTTTCTTGTTGTCTCCGCAGTTTAATTTTCTTTTCTTCTTCCTCCAGCTCCTTTAGTTGTTGCTGAATCTTCCGTTTCTCTCTCCTCTTCTCGTCTCCAGCATTTATTTCTCTTTTCTTTTCCAAATACACCTGATATTGTCTCATTGAACCTCTCACTGAATTTACCATACTTCTTGTAATTATTAATCCTGATGATCCACCTATTCTCATCACAGAATCATATATAACCCGTTGAGCCACCAGAGATACTAGCCTTCTTGTAAGTTGTCAACAATGAAAAGTTTATTTATTGTGAAACCACTTTCAAAAAATGCGTTTCCGTGAAAGAAGATAAAACATATTTCATAACTGACCATAAGTCAACGAAGCTCTTCCCATTTCCTAAGACTAAGTAAAAAACTCATCAAGTCCAATACCATCTCTATCATTGGCTATGAATTCATTCGAGTGTTCCTTAAATTCTTCAGTTTGAGCTTTCACTGTGAGCTGAAGATACTATTTCTTTGCGTTCTCAGCCACTTGTCCAGATATCCTCGTGGCACCATGCAATTCTTCTAGAACGGCGTCTACCCTTTTGAGCAAATATGCCAGGATGTACTTAGATGTGTTTTTCGCAGAAAATTAGTTTCAACGACTATATCAGAGAACACTTACTCCCTCAATATCATCACTGAGAACACCACATTTTGCATCCAGTAACAGTAAAGAAATCAACAATATTTCATAAATTCAATAATTGAACAATGGACCTAAATCGATTTTCTCCTGACTTTCCCTGACCAATCTGCCATTTTCCTGACTTCACCTGATACATTTTTACTTCCCTGACCTTTCACTGACTTGCACTTATTTTCCAGAATGTGGACACCCTGGTAAAGGTTTTGTATGTATTACTGTTTCATAGAAAAAAAATTGTGCATTATGATATTTTCCGTTGCGTGAGTACATATTGGTTATTTGTCTTCCCATAGAGTTAAGAAAGCTACAGGAATTGCGTTTTAATTGCAATTCAAAGCAATTAATATTGCAATTGCATATTTCTTTAAATGTCATAGCATATGCTTGCAGTACTTACTGTATTTCATTTCCTAAGACTAAAAACATTCATTTAATGGCATGTGTAGAATTAAAAGTATAAATTGTTCATTAATTCCCAGTTTCAATATAACTTGTGCAAAACAAGCGTCATTATTCATTACTATTATGATTAATATTATCCCTTCTATTTATTTATTTTGCAAATTTATTAAATAATCTGATCACACAATTTTCCAGACAGAATTTTAAGATGTTCATGAGCAAGAACTCAAATCTCTTCTTACACTTTCGTTGTTTTAGAGTATAAAGGGATAGTACCTACCTGTATTGCTCTTATGAATTTACTTAATAAAATAGAAATACAATATACTGCATTTTAAGTGAAAAACATAGTATCCTATTAGTTATACAACCTTTCATCAAACAGTGTTAGAAACAATCAGGAAATCTAACATTGATATACAATTGTTCAGATCATGTCTTCCCCCCACTTCTAACGTCCAACCTCCGCAACTGCTCGCAACAGAGATAAACTCTCTACCACTGGTCCACCATGCTCCGCAATAATAGTTTAAAGAACCCCTTCATACTACACTAGACTCTTACCAATCCGTCCTCTCAGTAATCCGGTCCCAACATCTGGCGTCTGCCACATAACGTTGTAACAATCTATCAACGACTGTGTTTGTTTATATTGTAGCTTGCATCCAGCTTGATGGGAAAGCGTGCAAGCATGCCGCAAGCTGGATTCCAGTAACGATGTTACACGGTGGCAACCTTGCATTCAGCGTTCCATTCAAGCTAGACGCAAGCGTTTTACGCTGACGGCAAGTCAATAGCCAATGAACGGCTAGTGATGCTATGACGCTCTAGGAAGGGTGTATAGCATTGCCTGCAAGTACAACGAAAGGCAGATTGTGTGAAAGCATACGTTTCAAGTGCAAGCTTAGAAAGTCAAAAGCCAAACACGCGCCAACTTGCCGAAAGCTTTCTTGCTACTAGAGTCTGAATCAATAATAATAATAATAATAATAATAATAATAATAATAATAATAATAATGGCTTGAAGTTGAATAAATAAGTACATGTATTATTTTAAAGAACTAACATGAACGTATCGAGAACAGCCTGTAGTAAATCTAAATAAAAATAACCTTAGGCCGTTTATTGTATCATGAACCACAGATTGAGTATTATCAAATCTTGAAATGAAATGAATCTTTGTTTTACGTCCCACGATTACCCCGGCTGGACTAAAGGAGACGATATGATGAGAAATGAAGAAAGTGGGAGGAAACGGGAGAACCCCGAGGAAACCCATGTACATGGTGTTTGTCCACTACAAGGTTCACTTGGCGCGAGCTAGGATCGAACCAGGGACCCCATGCACCAGAGGTGAGCGCTCAACCACAGAGCCACCGCAGCCCCTTCTCAACTCTTGATGTGCTGATTGTGTACTACCCCATTTTCTTCTATTCTGTTCCTTATATTTTGATTTCACATTGAAAAAAATCTTTTGCTCATTATTCAAAGTGGAATTCTGGTTACAGAACTACTTACATAAATAATAGAACGTATTTGTTCTTTTTTCGACTATTTACGTATTGTATTTGCAGCAGCTTCTTTTCTTTGTGTGTCAACAAATACGTGTTAAACATATTATCAAAATCATTTATTATTTGTTGTTATCAAATTGCTGTTTCTACACACACAGAATATATGTATTCAAGGGCATTCAAAAATAGATTTGTCAATGAATTTATATTCTTAGTACTACAGCTGGAAATAATGTCCTTCATACACCATCAATTTTGAGTTGTGACTCTTACTTAGCTTGCGTCAATTATTATCTATGAATTGCAAAAACAAATTGGGAAACAATTATTTGCATTTAGATTCATTTACATGCTCCTACATTACTCATATATACTCCTCAGTGTTATGCAGTAAACATTTTCTCAAACACTAATTCCACAGCTTTTTAAAAGAAACGAATACTATCAAACAAACTTTTTAATTTTAAATTGAGTCCTTGAACATTGCTAACAGGTAGAAATGTGACATTATCATGAGCGCATTCTCGAAACACACTGCTGTTCTTGAAAATTGCAACACCAGAAAAAAATATAGGGTGCTACAAAAAGAACTTTAAAGGTTTCTAAATTCATAAAAAAAAAAAAAAAAAAATATGAAGACTACGTGAAGAGCTGGCTTTGTTATCATTCTTGTAGCAAAATAGATCAAGTTTTGACTCACGTAGTACATAATACCGAATAGCAGCAACCGCAACCGCTAGCGACACTTGTAACAAAGATGATTGCCTTCACTGGTATCGAGCGCGTGTTATGTATTTCAGTTTGAAGAGTCAAAGTCTTGGAAAACTTTCCAATCGAATTCTCGTACCGAGTATAGCATTGGTCCTCCTAGTAGACCTAACATTTATGAGTGGCGTAGTGTTCCATGAACTTCTCGCTAAGTCAGAGCAACAATCTATGCCGCAGTTGAAGTCAATCCTGACATGCTGCAGAGGGTTTGGCTCTGCAAAATTACCAACAGAAGTCATATGGGGCCTTAAGCAGAGTCATTATGACGCGTGATTAGTCTCATACTAAAGAGTTCGACCAACTATATTTCCTGCAGTAGTCAGGTTTTTTGTATAACGTTAATCATACGTCAAAACGACTCTGCATAAGACGGATTGAATCTAACTAACTATAAGGTAAATATAGGGCGACCATACGTCCCTTTTGACCGGAACAGTCCCGTTTTCGGGGCGTGTCCCGGCCGTCCTGTCATTAGATGGAAAAAAAGTAGTATTTGTCCCGTTTTATACAAGTGAAAGAAGTAAATAACAAACCCAGACTTTACGGGCATGGTGTGAGATGCTTGTAGCTTGGCACCTGGCGGGCGAGGGTATTGGTTGGGTGTTGCCAACACTGAAAATGTCAGAAAACGCAAGGAAGTGTTCGCTGTCTACATTTTTTTTATCGTGTGCGTTCCGAGCAGTCTGTTGTGCAATTTAAGTGCGGAAAGAGGAATCTTGTATTTGTTTCCAGAACGTGTAGACGAAGGGCAACACTCGGATATTTCAAATTGATGATCCTTAGCCATGGCTATTCGAAGACTCTGATAAATAATTTATGCTTAGTACACTCGGAATTAATTGACTCATCCTCCCCCCCCCCCATAATGAGCACCTTTATGAGATGGCAACATTTGACCTCCCAAGTTAGTATACCTGACTGATTGAATGCAATAGAGACTTCAAGCAAGTACGATTGGAGTAATTTATGTATTCAATTAATTATCCGTCTTAAGAACTCTTAAGTTTATACCTTCGTCACACGATACAAAATGTTTCAATAACTGCCATTTGCAAGCACCGTTCGACACAGAAAGTTTTAAAAGAAGTGGGGAACTACTACTACGGGAAAAACTACTCTATGGTACAAAATAGACGATTATGTTACAATAATGTAAAATGAATTTTAAACTGCAAATTTGTATCTGCTTCCCAGGTTTTGGTAATTTATTATATAGTTTTATTCCTATGTGGTGTTACGAGTTTTGAGTTTTTGTTAGCCGGAAATCTTGCATACGAATGTGATTTATGGTTTTACTGTTGTGTTGGTTTACACTCTGACTTTAGTGAAAAATTTCGTTTGCACTAAATACGTTTCTAGATATATATGAGCAGTGGCGAAGGGTGGTAAGAGGCCCTGAGGCCCGGCCTACCCATTTACTTTCAGAAATTATAATTTATAATTAATTTATTTTCCTTCACAGAACGCATGATATTTTTTAAGTTGAAAAAAAAATTGTTCGATAAAAAAATCATGGTTGGCACCACTGCTGGGAGGCTCACCGAGCAGTGTCTCAGGCGGCAGTAGAACTACCGCCAAGCTACTCAGAAAATCCCGCGAGAGAACGTGTTGGAAATGACGTTTTCTTCACCAGCGTATAACCTGCGAAAGAGACCGGCTTCAGCGCTTATCGACTTTCGTTTCTACCTACTAGTTTCTCTCGAGACCTTCGATTTCGATTCGATATATCAAACAAATAAAGAGCAAGATAACGTGGGCTCCATTCCGTTCCAACTTTCCTTAATTTTGCGGACTCTAACGCAACGCAAAAACTGGAACAAAAAATTCTAAAGGCGCTACGCCTATTATCGCAAACTAATGCCCCTTTATTCCGTTGCGTTGGCGCAAACCTGTACGAAATCAGACTCATTGAGTTCATTAGAAAGCATGGGCGGCGATTAGGGGGGGCAAAGGGGGGCAGTTGCCCCCCCACTTTTTTGAAGTAGCCCATTAATGTATATAGTTTCATTTGGAAATGTAAAGTTTTTGTGTGTATTACTGGTCCATAGAAAAAAAAATGGTGCCATATAATGCTTGTCTTTGCATGAATAAGTATTGATTATCTTCCCGTGGAGCACAACAGTTGCAGCATAGTTTTCACTACTTCTTACAAGGGCTCGATATATTAGTCAGCCACTTTGAAACAAATTGAGAGAATATTTCGAAAAAAAAAATCTTTCACAAGTTATGCTTTAATTGCAAAAAAAAAAAAAAAAAAAAAAATCGACAGTTTCTAAAATATCTTCTTTTGTTCCTAATACTAAGGATTATTGATTAAAAGGAGCAGTGTGCGAATTGAAAAATTTTCCCAGGGGGGGATGAATTTCACCCATATGCGCACCCAGTCCTCCCCCATATATATATATATATATATATATATATATATATATATATATATATATATATATATATATATATATATATATATATATATATACTATATATATATACACTAACAAGTACAAAACAGTTGAGATGTGAGATCTTTCATAAATTTTCACTCAAGTAATATTTAGGTTAGCTACGCAAAGTAGACCTACTTATCTTTATGTCCACTTAAAAATACTCCAGAGGGGGAAAAAGTTATCCCTGCCAGGGATAAAATTTTCCTTCTCCAGGGTGGGAAAGATTTTTGTCAGGGGGGGAAATCCCTGGCATCCCCCCCGCCAATTCGCACCCTGAAAAGGAGAGTAATAAGAAACAACTTCTACCTTTTCCATTATTTTGCAGTGTAATATACGAGTTAAGTGTTGTGTTTAGGGGTGTACGAGAGCATATACAATTAAATTTAGTGAATTCAACATAATTCTGTGTTTTAGGATTATTTTGTATAACTGGAGTGTGGAGTGATGCTAAGTACGAGGGTCATTTAACTCGAAGTGGCAACATAGTTGTGAAATGGAATGCAGTGAATCACTCACCTCAAGAAGCTTACAGTCCTTCGATGTAATCTCCACCAGCCTGTTGAACCCTTCGCCAGATGTCTGGTAACCGTTGAATACCTATCAAAAGCCCCACTTTGTGAGAAGGTGTTGACAGTGCGCCATAAGGCACGAACAACGCTGGGAATGTCTCTGAAACGTTTGCCCCTGAGAAATTCTTTCATTTTTGTGGAGTCTCAGAGACTCATATCCGGGGAATATGGCGGGTGCTCCACTACCTCCTAACCCCATCGTCGTAACAGAGTCTGTACTGGATTGGTTGTATGCCTTCGCATATGCCCTCCACCGTGCATTTTGTCTGTTGACTGTCGTCCCGCCTGAAATGCTGCAACCCATCTGGCCACTATCCGATACGGTAGAGCATCTTCACTATAGGCCTGTACTAATGCTCTGTGAATCGTCCTAGCATTTCGCCCTCGTACCACCTGGAATTTCATAAACACACACTGTTCTGCAAGCGTGAACATTGCGTTACGGCGGTATTTCACACAACAATCACTTTAACAATGTCTACTAGCCACACACATCGTAATATGGTACCGTAATAGCGTTGAATTGACTCGTACACATCAACGGAACACACTATGTTCGTCATTTGTCTCCTGCCCACATGACACTCCAATCGTAGCAGTGTTGCCAGTTCGAGTTAAATGACCCTCGTATTATGTTTTGATGTGTTACAAGAAGGTGAAGACTGCACCTAATGACAACGAATATGTTTCTGGAAGCTGCAGAGGCAAATATTTCTTTAAATGTTGTAGTATATGCTTGTGGTATTTACTGTCTTTCATTTTCTAAGAGTAATAACCTGTGTGGAATTAAAAATTAAGTTGTTCATTTATCCACAGTATCAATATAACATTTGCAAAACAATCCTCATTATTCTTTACTATGATTAATATTATTATTTCTATTTATTTGTTTTGCATTTGTTATTAAATAATCTGATCACACAATTTTCCAGACTAAATTTTAGGATGTTCATGAGCAAGGAATAAAATCTCTTGTTACATTTTTGTTGTTTAAGAGTACAAAGGGCTAGTACCTACTTGCGTTGCTCTCGTCAATTTAGTTAATACAATATGAAATACGATATACGGTATTTTAACAGAAAAAAATAGTATCCTATTAGTTATGCAACATTTCAAATTGTGTTGTCATTAGGTCTAACACTTTCAATAGTCAAAGTGTTAGAAACAACAAGGGAATTAAGATTTATATAGAAATATTCGGATCATGTCTTGCCCCCCCACTTTTAAAGTCCAATCGCCGCCACTGTTAGAAAGAGTGTATGTTTTTGAGATATTGTAATTTTTTTTTCTTACATTTGCAAAAGTGAATGAGAGAAAATGTTAGTAAGTGGAGAATATGAATATACGTAATATACTGTAATTCCTATTTAAAAACCTTCTATGCCAGTGTTTGAAAATTAATGTGTTATTAACGAACGAAGACTAACGCCTGTGTTGAAAATAGAACAAACAGAGGGCAAGAGAGTTCTGCATGCATTGGTACAAATATATATACACAAAATATCTTGACTGAATGCTTGTCATGTGTTTTGAACAATATAATTAAAGACAAAATTTTACAAGCAGAGTTTGTTTCAGTACATGTAGACTAAACAACATATGTTTCTTGTGAAGCGCAGACAATGTGATAGTCCATCGTCCCCACCCGATCACGCCAATTAAAACAAATTGCATTATGGCGAATTAAGATCATCTATGAGTCACATACGTCAATTTCAGTTTGAAAATTGAGATCCGGATCGAATAAGTCATGCCTATGAACTACAATTGCATTAAATTTATGTGAATTCGTCTTCTTGTATTTCTGTAGTAAAATATTTATGTCTAATCTGTTTCATTTTACTATTATTATTATTATTATTATTATTATTATTATTATTATTATTATTATTATTATTATTATTATTATTATTATTATCGTTATTATTATTAGTAGTAGTAGAACCTTGGGCCTACCCTCTTGAAACTATCACCCTTCGCCACTGTATATGAGTGTATCTGTTTCCAGAATATAGGCCCTATATACACACACAATTGTTTACTACTACTTTTTTTTACTTGTCCTGTTTTCAGCTGTTAAAATTATAGTCACCATAGATAAACAAAAAAAAGTGATCTAGTTTGCTAAAATGACACTAAAACCATCTCTGTAAGTTGTTTGAATAAATTTAGGAAGTTGGAAAGTACTTTTTGAAACACCCTGTATATTTCGAGTCAAGAAAGCGTCCAAACTCAGAGGACATAACGTCAAAAACTATAGCACTATTAGTAGGTTGGTGCATGCCTTTGGCGCTGTGCTTTGAGTAGTTTATGCAGCACTCAGTGGAAAGTGGACAAACGAACAGAATGTGTGCGGACAAATGTCTCTATATACCATGGACTTCAAAGAACGCAACATAAACTACGTTTGATAGAAGATACATAATCGGCCTACATGAAGATGGCTTCTCGTAACGCAAAATAGGCTATGCGTATGTGAACGCAGCAACAAACGGGCAGCAAATCGCGCAGTAAAACCACATTACGAGATGACAAACAACTTGTCCACATGGCCATGACAGATCGTGCAATATCGTTCACAGTTCAACGTTATCTGCTGAATATTGGACTTGCGGCATATAGATATGCTGTTGGATCGGCCTTCATTGACCCAAAACTACAAACGCCTTACACTACACTGGACGCGTGAACACTCTCGCTGGAATCCTGAGACAGACAGTTGTTTTTTCGGTTGAGTCTTACTTCAATCTGTTTTACGCTAATATACGCATACGCATCAGATGCTACCCCGGTGAGCCAAGTGTAGTGTAATTTCCATTCTTATGATTTTTAAAAAAATAATTTCATATAAGTTAACTAACTAACTAACTAACTCTATGGCCTATGGAACCCGGAGGTTCAATGCCGCGTTCACAAAAGCTCTCCACTGACTTCTATCCTTAGCTAACTGCATCCAGTTTCTACTCTGTATTCCAATCTCTGCGAGATCCATCTTAATATTGTCCTCCCATCTGCGCCTAGGTCTTCCTAATGGTCGTTTTCCGATTGGTCTTCCAGTCAAGACTTTGAAAGCGTCTCTACTTTCTTCCATTCTAGCTACATGACCCGCCCATCTAAGCCTCCTAGACTTGATGACCCTAACAATGTTGGGTAAACCATATAAATTATGTAGTTCGTCGTTATAAAGTTTCCGCCATTCCCCATTCCCGTTCCTCTTGGGTCCGAATATTCGTCTCAGGATCTTGTTCTCAAATACTTTCAGTCTATGTTCTTCCCTCAGAGTAAGTGACCATGTTTCGCAGCCGTACAGAACTACAGGCATTATTATCGTTTTGTATATTTTAAGTTTTAAATTCCTCGACAGAATTCGCGACGACAAGAGATTTTGAACCGAATAGTAACACGAATTCCCTGCTTTTAGTCGACATTTAATTTCTCCGTGAATATGATTTTCCTCTGTTAATATTGATCCTAGATATTTGAAAGTATCTACTTTATCAAAAGTATTATTTAGTATGTTAACGCATTCATAATTTGCTGTATTCCGGTCCCGACGCACTTCCATGTATTTAGTTTTCTCTGCATTTACTTCTAAACCCATGTCCCTGCAAGCGTTTAATAAGATCTCTGCATTTCTTTCTATTGTTCTCCTATCATCTCCTATTAAATTTACATCATCAGCATATGCCATAACCTGGTGAATACCGTTCAACTGTAAGCCCTGGTTGCTATCTTTGATTTTCCTTATAGCGTATTCCAAAACGAAGTTAAATAATAATGGCGACAACGCATCTCCTTGTTTCAGGCCATTTTCGACGTGAAAGCTCGTGGACAAAAATTTTCCTACCCGGACTTTACTTTGGGATTCATTTAAACATATCTTAATTAATCTAATTAGCTTTCTCGGTATTCCAAGTTCTGCAAGAACTTTGTATAATGTTTCTCTCCTAACCGAGTCGTATGCCTTTCTAAAATCAATAAATAGTTGATGTACCGGAGTATTGTATTCCCACTTTTTTTCGAGTATTTGGCGAATGGTAAATATTTGGTCGATAGTTGATCGATTTCGTCTAAATCCGCACTGATAATCTCCAATAATTTCATCTGCGTATGGGGTCAGTCTTGCTAACAGAATATTTGAAAGGATTTTATAGAATGTTGACAGAAGAGAAATGCCTCGATAATTATTACAGTCAGTTTTGTCGCCTTTCTTGTGGATTGGAACAATGATTGATTCTTTCTACTCTTGTGGCAATTCTCCCTTGTTCCAGATAAGGAGAATGAGTTTGTGTATCTTGTTCCACAATTTTTTTTCCTCCAGCTAAAATTAACTCAGCCGGAATTTCATCTACACCCGGAGATTTGTGTTTCTTTAATTTCTTTATAGCGGTTTCTACTTTTATTCGGTTGGGTTCTGGAATATACGGTTCTGAGGTGCGTATCTCCTTTTCTCCACGAACACTAGTTTTTGGTTGCGTGTTAAGCAAATCGTCAAAGAAATCTTTCCATCTATTTAAGATGCTATCCGTGTCAGTGAGAACTGTACCGTCAGATTTATTTAATATATAAGCACGAGGTTGATAGCCTTTCTCAAATTCGTTGATTCCCTTATACATGTCCCGGATGTTTTTATTTTTACTATTATCTTCAAGTTCCTTAATTTTAGCTTTCAGGAAATCGCGTTTCTTTGTTCTAAAAGTTTTGGAAGTTTCCCGCCTGATATCTGCGAAATTTTGTGTAGTCATTTCATTCGGATTTTGTAGCCAGCGTAATTTTGCCTGTTATTTCATATAATTTGCCGTAATTTCATATAAGTTACGTAGTACAATGTGAGGCTTTACGTTTGATTGTATGCTGTGTTGATACTATTTGATTTTCCGAGAATAAAATAGCAACGTTTGAAATATACGAGTAAATGCTGCGTATAAACGACAGTACTTTTACCACATTTTAAAATTTCTTTTTGAAACTGTTTTCTCGATACATGCTTACAAACGGTGTATTAGTGTGGAAAGTCGGACATGGCACCTGGGCTCACCTTCGTTCAGTGTAGTCATTTCCAACTTGGCGATATATCACACAGGAATGGGCTTTTAGGATCAGTCAGAAGAAAAAAGAATAGGTTAAACAAAGAAGGGTAGAGAGCGAGATAGGTAGAATGGAATAAAACAAATGTTGGAAATGTTCGATTAATCATAAACACACGAGAAATGTATCTGCAAAACCAATGCCCGCCATTTCTGTTCTAGTAAGTTGGCAGCACTGAACGTTACACGATTTTCATCTGTTGTCTTTGTGGTTAGTAGTCACGGAGTACCGAATGATTGTCATCTGTTTTGTACAGGTAGAAATGTAGCTCTTCACGAACGACCCGTTCGGGAGAGTAATGCTCCCGGAAGTACGTTTTTTTGCGCGCTACTCTAGCCAGCTGTTTTACGCGCTATCCTAGCCAGCTGTTTTAAGTTAGTCACAAAATTTGTATCATGGAGTACAAGGGGAACAAAACGAGCCCTACGGGGCTCCTAACCCTTTCCTACTACTACTACTACTTATCTGCACAGAAGTAAGTAAATCACGTTTTTGAGTATTATTTTCAACTTATTTTAATTTTAAAAAGTGTTATTAAAAAAGTGTAAAAAAATTTCTTGGGCTGGGTTTGAACTCACACCAAAAGCAATATTCGTTACTAGCATATAGCGCTAGCGAGGACCGACAGCAGCAATCCTTTGATTTCTGCTATTTGAATGCAATGTGGCAAGAAACGCCAACCAATCAACCACAAAACGCCAATGGATAACGCCAACCAATCACAACTGTATTTTTCGATCCTACTTCCGGGAGCATTACTCTCCTGAGCTAGTCCTCTTCACGACGGAACAACGTGTTCTCATAGAGAAAACTTATTACAAATGTGGTATATATTGTGCAGAGACTGTTCGCAAACTCCGTGGAATGTTTGATCAACGTAATTTGTTACAATTGAGATTGACTAATTGCTAAATTTGAGAAAACCGGTTTGGTTGGGGACATTAAACCCTCGGGACGTCCTCGTGTCAGTCGTTCTGCGGAAAACATCTCCATCGTGGGTGATAATGTTGCTGTAAGTCCGGTGAAATCCAAGGTTCACAATAATGAAATATTTCCAGAACGAGCATGCAACAAATTCTATAAGACAACTTTTGAAAATCGTGTAACATTCACTGCTGCCAATTCTGACTCATTCTGCAAGAAAATCGTTGGAATGAAAGTCGTAGGCAATAATAATTTACTTGAAGAACTCACTTTTACAAGTTTACATTTTTAATGCACAACCCGTACAACCAATAATTAATGATTGATTTCATTCATTCTAGGTCGATACACATTTCCAGGTTTCTCTGCTTATTCAATGTCCAAATATGCAGCTGTTTCGTTTGCAGATGCTCTCCGCAGGGAAATGAAAAAGTTTTCTGTAACCGTTCATACAGTTGAGCCAACGCTATACAAGTAAGTAGTGTAGATCTGATTTTCCTTATTAATGTTATGGTAGGGGTCTACATAAATTAGGTAGAAAAGCGTTATGTTACATAAATTAGGTAGAAAAGCAAATGTAGTACATGTTTACGTGCTCCTTTCATGGATACATGCGTGTCTGGAAACAGTCACCCCAATGGAGGCAGAAAGGTCCGTAGCAAATGGCGCTTCTATAATCAGCCATTGTTTGGTAGGTAAGGCTAAGCGATAAACAGCATTATGAACATAACAAATCTTACTTTAGTACTGTTTTTAAATATAATTGTGTTGTTTTCATTTTTCCTTACTATACTGTTTAATTCTCAATTAACAGCTAAGATTCCTTTGTAATAAGAGTAGGAAATTTATTGTGTCATTCGATCCTCTTAAATACTTACTTCAATTGTAATAATATTTTCCAAAATATGTATTAAGGGTGTCGTATAACTGAAAGATATTTATATGCATATATGAGAAGTGATGAAAAGTAAGGTTAGCCTGCATGTAACGTGTACATATATTATTTCATACAACCAACACAGTCAACAGATAGTACATACATTAGGTTATTTTTCGACAGTCTCCATATTGGTTGAGGCAGTTGTCGCATAATGGGATGTGTTTGAAGATTCCCCTCTGGTAAAGAACTCCTGTTCTTGCGTATTTAGCCACATTGTCACGAAGTGTTTTATCTCCTCGTCTGAAGCGACAGCCTCCTAAGGTGATTCGTCAAGTGCGGAAACAGGTGAAAATCGCTTGGAGTGAGTTCCGAATCAGCTCCTCCACGCGAGCTGTGTTCAAATCTGTTGATACCATGCTGGCTCGGCCACTGCACTTCTCGTCGTACAAGTTTTCTCTACCAGCCGCAAATTTTCGACACCATCCTGCAACATGCTGATGAGACATTACAGTCTCTCCGTAAACCTCTACCATCTGCCAGTGAATTTCAGACGCGGTTACATGTTTTGCCTACAGAAATAGAGTAACTGATCGGACTTCTTCGCGAGACCAGCTTTCCAAACGAATCGCCATTTGTGTTTACCTATAACCAGCGCCGTAGGCGGTGGGTTGCTGAAACTCTGCACAGTTGCCAACTCTATATATTAAAATTACCGCACCCCATGTTATTTTACAGCAGACGAAACCCCAGAAAAGTCATCCTTGTATCTTCAGTTTCTGATCCTTCCTCGTATATGTATAGTGTCATTTTTTCTTTAAACATACTTAAATTTTGTATTTTATTATAATGATGGTAAGATTTTATTATGAACAATTCGTACCTTACGATAACAGTTTTTATCAGTTAATATTCATATTAAAAGAGATTTAATAAGGATTTAGTGATGTTAGGTTAAGGTAACATAGCTTTAGTTAATTATAATAATGAGTCTTGGGTACCTAATCATTGAGTAAATTACCTGTGGTCTCATTCTGTACGGGTATGAGTCAACGAAACGCAAAATATAATTTTTAGTTTGCAATAATCGATGCATCACTAACAATTGCTTACTCCAGCTTTCGCGTTTCGTTACGGTCCGCAAAATTTTCCGAGGACTGGTATGGTACGGAATTAGAACTCTAAACGATGCTGTAAAATTTTACCATAGTTTACCTATTGATAAAACTGAATTTCTCAAATTTCTTTCATAACAGTTTTGTTACGTCCCAATCTGTTCTAATTTTACTACAGGACTCCAATTTCTGAAGAGACACACATCCGTGGCAATCTGGATAAATTTTGGAAGCAGTGTCCCAGTGACATTCAAATTTGTTATGGAGAAGAATATTTCAAAGATTTTCAAGTAAGTTTCTAATCCTTACACACTAGAGTTTCGCTATCAGCCCCACATGGCTTCTGTCGTGTAAGTGCCAACAATGTGACGCAACAATCTGTGAACGATTATAGTATTTGTTTATACTGTAACTGAAGATAAATACATACAGTACTACTGTGGTTTCCATTGCAGTTCATTACCATGGCTTTGAAAAGCCTCTACGTACAAACTCCGAGCTCTCCATGTAGATGCACGTCTCATATAGCCTCGCTGCTGAGAGGGACGCTAAACCCAAAATCAAATCAAACTAAGATTTTTTGAATTTTTATATATGATAATATATGTAACTTTAGATTCAATTGGAGCGAAGCTCCTCTTTACTCGACTTAAGATATTCCTTTGTCTGGATATTCCTCATAGATGCCTGAACCGTTCTTGAGAGTCTTCATCCCGGCGAAATTAAAATACCGCTAATTTTACATTAAATATGTGATATCTTCAAATAGATAAAAGATAATTGAAATGTAGAACAAAAGCGCCCTAGACAATATCATTTTACATGAGAAACCGTTATCATGACTCACTTATCTGCTTTCGATTTCGAGCCATTTTGAAAATCGGCATTTATTTTCGCCTTTCTAAACGGCTGAATACGAAAGCCATTAAGTGACTTGTGATAACGGTACCTCACGCAAAATAATATTGTCTAGGGCGCTCTTGTTCCATATTTCAATTATCTTTTATCTATTTGAAGATATCACATAATTACTGTAAAATTAGCGGTATTTTAATTTCGCCGGGATGAAGACTCTTAACCAAATTTGACATGATAATTCGAGAGCGTGCGCTGAGTGTCATAGAAGTCCCGATCGGACATATCATTGAGGATTAATGACCGAAAAACTGGGTTACAAGCATTAGAAATAGCAGACCAATTTCAGCATTAGAAATAGGGCAAAGCCTTTTTCATTTTGTTGTACGAACATAGTTTTTCAAAGCCATTACACTTTTCGCTGATAATTCAAACACAACTATTTGCATGTCGTGTTTGTTCACGATAATAATTGATGCACTAAAAAAAATCTAAAATCGATAAAGGTCGATCGCTTTGCTCCAAATTTGCAATTAATGCGTACCTAGTAAAGTATAGTGCTGTATGTATTAAACTAAATTTCAGATACTCTCAACAATCCGCCACCTCTTTTTGCAAGGAATGGCCGGATTAACTAGAGTCTACTGTATAATGATGAATGGTGATTTAGTATGTTTTACGAGCTAAAGAAACTACGTGTTAGCCTACAGTATAACGTTTTCAAGAAAGCAGGTAGAAACAAAGTTGAAACAAAGGTAGTGAAAATAAACTATAAAGATTTTTTTTTTTTTTTTTTAATAGCATGATACCTTGTGGAAGACCAATAAAGAACTAAAAGATACAGTGAGTTTTCAGGACGGAATTTTGTGCTTTAGAAATAATGTAAAATAGAAATCTAAAACATTTTGATGTTCAAATCTCAAAATGTGAAAGAAGCCCTGAATGAGTAAGTGACTGATCAACACTCAGGCCAAACCGCTTAAAATAGGAACTATATATTTGGGCAGAACATACGAATTGTGATGTAAGTTACCGAAGGCTTTATGGAAAAATCAGATTTTTGGAGTGGTGCAGCTAAGTTTTATTAAAGGGAGATCTAATGAGTGGGGCATTTGTATGAGGTATGATCGAAAAGTACGCGACTCATTTTATTGCGATCAAAGTAATAAGTTTGCATCAAATATGAATCAATGTCCTTCAAAGTACTCCTCTTGGCTTGCGATGCGCTTATTCCAACGTTCATTCCACGATTAAAAGTACTTCCGGAAATATTCTTTCTTCAAGGTCTTCAACTACGTCGTCGTTATCCTTTCAATGTCGGGAATGGTGTCAAAACATCTTCCTTTTAGCATGTTTTGATTGTTAGAGCCAAGAGTTGCACGATGCTATATCCAGAGAATACGGCGGATGTGGACAGATAGGAATACTTTTTCGGCCAAAAACTGTTCGTCAGTCAAAAGTAGGGGAACAAATTTCGCACTCATTTGGAAATCAGCAAGTAAAATGCTTTGCACGGACACGTACGAAATGTTTAGTCCTTCAGAAATCTCTCGAATAGTCATTGGCCTTCTTGAACGAATCATTTGTACTACGTTTTGCACGTTTTCATCTGTTTTTGACGTCGAAGGACGTCTCGATCGTTGCTTGTTTTCACCCGACTCCTTGCCGCTTGTGAATTGGTTATACCATTTGTAAACAATCTTCAATATCACCACTTCATCGCCATACACTGATTTTGTCATTTCGTAAGATTCTTTGGCACCTTTTTGCAGCTTAAAACAAAATGTTAATGTTGACGAGTTGCTCCAACTCCATGATTCGCAACACTCTTAATACGTCCTCACGGCCAACTGACATGTCACACCACCCAACTCGCTCAAACGTTGATAGGTGGTGCCAAAGTACATTCACCTTACTTTTTGATCATACCTCTCTCTCACACACACACATTAACATATTATATATATATATAGTGGCGGATAAGGATATGATCAAGGGAGGAGCTAAACCATTAAACCATAGTTTGCCCCTTTATTTGGTGTAAAGTAGGATTGAAGCCCAGTTTATCCAGTGTATATTGAGCCCCTATAGCTCCCCCTTGGATCCGCGCCTATATATATATATATATATATATATATATATATATATATATATATATATATATATATATATATATATATATATATATATATAGATAGATAGATAGATAGATAGATAGATAGATACAGCTGGCGTGGTTCAATTGTTACATAATCGATTCATTATTAGGGAGCCGTGGATTGAAACCCTGGGTATCGTCCTGATTTGAAATTCTCAGGATTTTCAGATCGAGTGACGGAGTTATATTACATATAGTCATTTCTTTTTCTTCCTTAAAATGCAAAATCTAAAATAATCGTTTCCTTAATTTAAAGAAAGTAAAAGTATCGTTTTTCGACAGAAAGCTTTGTGTCGAAAAAAATACAATATGTATGTATATATATGTGTGTGTGTGAAGGACTGACACTGTTTTTAAACGAACATTACACTTCAGACTCATTATAGGAAAAGTTTTTTTTTAGTGATCATCTCAAAATTTAATACTTTAGAAAATATTCGCAGTCGCTATTGCATCATAAAATAATTTTGAATTTTTGATATTTCAAAGCAGTAGAAAATGGATAAGTCCGTCACTGGTAACTAATAAATATCTATGCAAATCGCCATGAACAGTATTTGCTTTATGCTCTCTGCCTCTGCATCCTCCATATGGAATTGGAACAGTAAACGACAGATTCGTATTGTATAGAATATGGCGATAAAATATTTTTAGGAAACATTGTTTCATTATGAACTCATTACTCAGTTATTGTAAAGTTTAGGAAATGAACCAAGAGATTCCCGTGTTCCTAAACTATGAAGCTTTAGCTTTAGCTATAACCACCAGTGGCATATTTACGATTTTGTTTTGGGGGGCTTTACTAACTTTCGGAGGTCGGGCTTTGCCTCAAAATATGAAAATTCTGCAAGATATTTCATATACTTTACTATAGTAAATAAGATTTCGGGAGGGGGGCTTTAGCCCGGAAGCCCCCTCTAAATACGCCAATGATAACCACGGAAGTAATAAGTATCTGCAATTAGTCACCAAGAAGATAGAACTGAAGAAAGCTGGAAATATAAAACTTTTCTTATAAATTTCCAATTTTGATGACATGAGGAGAAAAGTACCAGGAGCTAGAAGAATTTGTGACGCTCCTCCTTCCAATCCAGGTCGCCTCAAAGATTTGTCCTGCTCTCTCATGTAGCCGGCCAGAGAGAACAATAAAACGTGTTAACAATATGAACAATAAGAACACTAAAACGAAAATAAAATTTTCTTGTCCATTTAGCAACATGTTGTTTTACTTATTGTAATTTTCGTATTTATAATTCTTTTCCTATGAAATTTACCACAAACATATATTTCTCGATTATACACATAGTATCACTATTAAAAGTACCCTGCAAAATCATTATCAAATTATATTCTTACAAGAAGACAGTTATAGATATGCGACAATCATTTTGGACATGAGTGTACCAAGAATGAATTCCAACACTCTGTTTTCTCTTGAAGAAGTCGACATCTTCATCGGGTTCTGGGGACGCATTCTAATGTTTTACATTTCTATTTTGCAATCGGAATGCTTCGGGTTCGAATCTGATGACCGGTCGTACTAACGGAGATTTATCTTATTCTAGCAGCTGAATGTTGGAATAATACATTTAATAATGACTATGGTTCATTTCCTTTCTCGTTATTGTTTATATTTCCGGTGTAAAATTGCTTCAGAAAATTTACCTGGAACTTGCTTGCTTAAAAAAATATAGTTATGTACAGTATATAATAATACGAATTCTAGGTAACAAGTATTGCATTATTTTAACACTTTTTTCTATGTATATCTTTCTCTCTTTTCTAGGACACAATACAAAAGCATTTAAAACGTGCCAAACCTGCGTCGAAGATCTCAGAGGTCGTTGATGATATGCTTCATGCTGTGATTGGAGAGAATCCGAAGGTAGGCTAAACGAGTATGAAAGGCTAGCTTTAGACGGAAGCATTTTTCGTAGCAAAAATCGTATCATCGATATCCTACCGTGTAAAGTAGCAAATGCTATAGCATTTCCCATGACGTGGCATATCCTATGGAATTTCTTGTCGATAGAACCTGCTCTATTTTGTAGCATTTTCCTCAGCATTTCTGGTCCTATTGTAGCGCCATGGTATGTTAAAAGGAAGCGGAAGATTTTGTGCCAAATATCCATGCTCTTTGTTTTGTGTGAAAAATTGAATTGTAGTAAAGAAAAATGAGTTGGAGTGAGGATCTATTATTATGCTGATTGAAAACTATGAGGAGCATCCTTGTTTGTACGAAGTTAAAAGTCGTTTGTGTCCTAATAAGAATATGCGACAAAGGGCTTTAGAAGAAATAGCGACTGAAATCTCTGCGTTAGTTTCGGAGTCATAATTGCGCTCTTCTGCAGTGATTTGTTTGCTGCGCCACGACAAGATGCTTATCAAAATGCTACCGTGTAAAAGCACCATATACTTTTGATGTCATAGAATTTTGTACGAGATTTTTGGCAGCACATCTGCTTCGAGAAATGCTACGATAAATGCTTCCGTCTAAAACTAGCCAACGAAAACCAGAAATTAGATCTATGTTTCCGTTGTTTGTCTTGAAGTTTAATATTTTCATCTGATGCGTTCCAACTAGGCGTTTCATTGACTTATGTTTCGCTCCCGTCGGCAATTGGCAAGAAATCTTCTTTGGTAAATATCTTTGGACTGTACGGCACAATCCCGCATTGTGCTAGTTTTTACGTAAGCCTTGCCGATCAAAACTGCAGTTTGCACTCCTACTGCGTAGAAGTGTTTGAATGGTGATATAAAAGATATATCCAATGGTCGTAGTTTATGAGTCGAGTGAGGGGGGAGACTAACAGAATGAACGGGATCCACACACCGTCCTATCACATCGAGATTGCGTGAATACGTGAAGAACCCATCTAGGATTAGAGTACGTTTATCTTGGCACACTTCTGACATTCGGTCACGTTAATCTACGTTTACTGTTATTTCAAAATAACATTATGAAATGATCTTCGATGCTCTTCTGCCATTCTTCCGCTAACATTGCGCTCCCGTCGCTATAGAATTTCTATGGTTTCTGGTAGAAATATTGTGACCCGTGGTTTTCATACAGGGGTGTAGTCACGGGGGGGGGGGGCATCGGGGCCATGCCCCGCAAATAATTTTCTGCCCCCCCCCCAAAAAAATGACTACCTTTTAAAACATCATCGTAAGATTACCTCGCTTCAGTTATTTAAAAATAACAAAGTTTACATATCTATAATTAATAATTTTACGGTAAATTATTATCAGGCTCACACACAAGCATTTGCTTATGTGAGCCATTTTCTATCTTCTCTTTATTCTTTGCATAAGAAATACAAAAAGTTCGTAATATAGAAATAAGTATATTGAATTAAGTTACTCGACACCGGAAGATAGACATGACTTCTAGAAGTCCGAAGTCCTGTCATCTCTGAATACCGGGTACGTTAAACTCTATTAATAAAGGGAATCTATAAAGTCCGATTTCCTTTAGAGAAGTAATAGCACTTATAAGTAGAAAATTTACTTGTTAATTTCTGTAGCAGTTATTTTTTTTCTTATTCTTTTATTTTATTCTATTAATATTTTGTATTTTGTTATTTTATAATTTAATATGTTATGTATTTTTATGTATATTCTTTAATATATTGGATACACCCAATACATTATATTTTCTTCTTTCTTTAAATAAATAAATTATTTACCGATCGAAAAATAGTATGGCATCTCTTTCGTGTAAGGAATGACCAAATGAATCTTGCTACATCTGCTACAATTGATTGATCTAGAGTTCCTGTGCGGACCATGTCCAATATGAAGCATGAATATATTTTATATAGGCCTATTGGATATAGTATACGTAAGACCGTCTGAGTTCCAGAAGAAGCTGGACGCCCATACTTTTAGGGATTATTCATTGAGTATCTAGGAACTTAGAAAGGGGGTAACAAACCCACTTTAATTTACTTATCCACTGATACGAAAATAAAAAAGAACGTACCTATTTGCCCTTGTACTTTATATGCTATAGCGCATTACATTATATGCAACAAGGATTTTGGTCTGCATCACGATATAAATTTAAAAATATTTAACATTTTTCGAATCGAAATCAACAAAATTTATTCTAGAAAGTAAAAATAGAATGTTAAGCACATATAATGAAGACAACGTTAGGCTATGTGATCTGTGGAAGACAACGCAGTGATTTAATTTGGTAACGTATAAATATATAATATGAAGTATCCTCGCCCACGGAAGACAGGGGGTTCTCATGTATACTATTACCCAGAAGATTTTCCAAGTCAAAGGGATTTGATACATTTCTGTTTTAAAAGTAATTAAGTGGTTACGTTTCCGTTCACGATACAAATTCTCGTATTGGCATAGATTGACAATTATTATAAAATAGGCCGGTTGTTTGGCAACAGTGGTTTGTCAGTAATCCACACCAAAAAGTTTGTTTATCTTGTGCACAGGAAAAGGCGAATATGTTTTTACTAAAGTATTTTAAGAAAGAAATCACGAAAAGCAGCTCAGAACATTATACTGATGCTCCAAAAAGAGAAACAGAATGTGCAAGATTTTAGAAGAAAGGAAAATAATTTAGAGACGCAATGTGCTATAATAGTGACTTCATAGTAGTTGGCCTCTTCTCAAAAACGACGGGCTCCTCCTAGATAAACCTGCTGGCTACACCCGTTTTCACAACCCTCTTTTGAAACTAACTTAACATCATTCAGGGAGTTCTGCAGAAATCGAAACAAACTCGTAATCAATTTTTCAGATATGACACGAGTTCGCTACATTTCAATAAAGATTTGCAAATAGAAATTCGATCAAGTAAACGTTTTTGAGTCAAATCATGTGGCACCCAAACATCGAGCTTCTTATTTGTAGCCAGCTTTCTCCAAATGGTTTAACAGTGTTAGGTGATGAATATTTAAGTCATTGACGATTGCATGACTGCTTACACGCCAGATTATCATCCACTTTTAGTGATGAGCGCAAGAGTCTTGGTCTTGCAGTTTTTGCAAGACCAAGACCAAGACCAAGGGGTGCAAGACCAAGACTCTTGCGCAAGAGTCTTGCACAAGTACCGGCTCTGTGGTAGAGCAGTCACGTGTGGTTATACGGGTCCCTGGTTGGATTCTAGCTTGCGCCATGGGTACTTTTAGATGGGCAAACACCGCGTGCGTGGGTTTTCTCGGGAATTTGATGTTTCCTCCTACTTTCTTCATTCCACCATTTCATTCATTTCTCAACATTATCGTCTCCCTTAGCCTCGATGCATAATCGTAGGACGTGAAACTAGATACTTCATTTCATTTCAAAGCATATTAGTGTTGTTTTTCTTCCAAAACTAAAGAGAAATGCAGTGTCAACTATATGGGTACGGCCTTGGCTTCCAGACTCAAGCATACGTTGGAAATTTTTAATGTGTGCTCATAAAATTAATATCGAAATAACATTTTCACGACATTGACAAAAACTTAGTACATGTGACCGGAAGTTTGATTTCATGCGCGGATGCTTACACGTTGAATAATTGTTTATCAATATAACTTTTAGCCTCCTTAGGTATACGACATATCGAGGATTGAGCGATATAACGTTATACTACAATAATAAATCTATATTATAACATTGAAAGTGACTATTTTTGTGACTCCTAATCTCTTGAACCACCCGATCGATCTCGATAGATGCAGTTTGGACCTGGGAGTGTTTCCATCATTTCACTTTGATGGTAAAACTTAGGGGAGGGGAGAAAGGGGAGTTATAAAATAATAAATAAAGCTTAATAACTTGAACAAAACGAACAATTTCGATCAAATTTTTAATATAGATGAGGTTCAAGCCTGGAATGTTATATGTCAGTTCACTTTGACGGAGCAACATAGGGGAGGGGAAGATGTACAAAAATCAGTATGAATAAAAATAAAAGTGACTAAGTTTATGACTGAATAACTTAAACCGATCTCAATCAAATTTTTAACATGTATGAGGTTCTTTCCTGGAAAGCTTTTTAGAGTTTGTTTCACTTTGATGGTAGAACCTAGGGGAGGAGGAGGGAAAGGGGATATATATATATATATATATATATATATATATATATATATATATATATATATAATAAAACTTAATAACTCATGAACCATACGACCGAACTCGATCTCATTTTCAGCATAGATGACGATCGGACCTGAGATGATTTCTGTCATATCACTTTAAGATATTTAAAAATGATCGAAAATGACCGATATTAAAATGGAATCTATAGTTTTGGGGGTTGCTGAGATAAATAGTGACACTTCCGATGCTTTTTAAATCAAAATTCAGCCCCGTAGCTTGGCGGAGGAGAGGGGAGATATATAGATAGATATATAAATGATCGAAAATAACGAATATTAGTGTCGAATCCATAGTTTTCGAGGTCGCTGAGTTGAATACTGAGTCTTCCTATACCGTTTACGACCAAATTCAGCCTCGTAACTTGGGGGAGACATACATGATCAAAAATGACCAAATATTAGTGCCGAATCCATAGTTTTCGGGGTCTCTGACACGAATAATGACACTTGTGATGCCGTTTAAATCCAAATTCAGCACCGCAACTTGGGGAGGAGAGAGAAACATAAAAATAATCGAAAATGACCGATATTAGAGAGCGCTTTACAAATAGTAAAAAAATGATTGATTAACGAAGTATATTATTATTATTATTATTATTATTATTATTATTATTATTATTATTATTATTATTATTATTATTATTATTATAGTTTAACCCAACGAAGGGGGTACTTATTGCTAGTAATCCATATTAACAAGTGAAACTTTAAATAACTTGGAGTTTGATGCCGTTATTTTGTGTTTCTAATACAGGTCAACAGTATTTATATAAATTGAGTTTACACAAAAGACATAGACAGTTGAGTCGTTTTCAGTTTTTACCCAAATTATTCTAAAATATTAGGAGGTTTGATTATAATAATTATCATTTTAATTTTCTCTCCTCTTTTTTTTTTTTTTTTTTTTGGTCAATATTCCTAAACATATCATCATCGTCATAATAGCTATTCTGCCATTATTGGCAGGTTATTTGCTACAACAGACAAAGTTCGACGTTCGGTGGTCCTCAGCTAGTCTCTTTGTCTTGACGTAGCAATTTTCTGTTTTAATACCTTCCTTCAACTAGTCTGCTTCGCTCCCTCTCTCTCTTTTCTTCCACAATAGTCTCTAGCACGTCCCTCATACTACAGTTCCTCCTAAGCCAATATCCTTACCAGTTCCTCTTCCTCCTCTTAACAATACCCAAAATTCTTCTTTTTTGTTCCTACTGCTAATATTTCTAACACCTTCTCATTCGTTTCCGTTCAACACAGCTAATTATCTCATCCTTTTTTTTTTTTTTTTTCATGCCCATGTTTCGAAAGTCTGCAACTTTTTCATCGCTTTTGCGTAATGTGAATGTTTCTGCCCCATAGAGTACATATTGGAATCAGTAAAACAAAGTTTCAATATTTAAGAAGTTTGTTTAATACAAGGATTAGCTAATCGTGGTTGAAAAAAATGTGACGCCTTTAGAGTGTAAAAATTAATTTGCAATTCATGGTATTTCAATAATCTGTGCCGTCTGATTTTCTTTCATGCGTCTCAGGGGTAGCCTCCCCAGTTTGGGAACCAGTGGAGTGTTGGAGCTGTTAAAAAAATATAAACAGATTACGAAATGTTGTGATTTAGGCATATCTTATAAGTAGTGAAGCGCTGGATCCCATTAAAAAAATAAAGGTCATCAGCTATGTTGTACACTATCATCATACTTACACGACGTTAAATTATATTACATTTAGAAACATACATTGTGTTTCCGTACTACTGGTGCATTGCAGAGTTTATTATTCCTTATATCCATAGTAAACTTTACCTATGAAAAGTTTGAGATTTCTTAAATGCAAGACTTGCAAGACTCTTGCATGCAAGACCAAGACCAAGAACAAGACTGGGTGTGCAAAACAAAGACCAAGACCAAGACAAAGGGTTCAAGTGCAAGACCAAGACCAAGACTCGATGTGCAAGACCAAGACCAAGACCACTCCGGTCTTGGTCTTGGTCTTGCATTTGCTCATCACTATCCTCTTTATCTGTGATTGGTCACCAACGTCGAGGAGCATTTTGGACATTGACATTTCCAGACTGAAAGCGACTAAGCAATCTTTTGGTCGTTGCTCTTGCCTATAAACAGCACAAGATTCTTCACGAGTCTGCGAAGGATTTAACGGCTCAATTCCTTAGGTCTCATTCTAAGAATTTTAACGTTTTATGCACATCTACAGCTTCAATTGTCAGGTGTCAAATGACATTAGCTCCGATTCATTCATACTCATATACTCTGAGATTTGGGACACTACCTCCATCTTGTGCGTAAAAGGCTCCATACTCTTCCCTCGACCTGATAATTTTTTTATTATATACAAGGGAAATTCTAACAAACCTGCGTTTGCGCATGCACGAGAAATGGCCGAGAAAAGCGACATCAGTCCTGTGCCGCTGTGTGCAGTAGTTCAGTAGACAGTGGAAGGAGAAGGTTGTGTTCCAGTTCACTCGTCCGCTATAACAATTGACAATGAACGCTTCAATAGAAAAACCCGCCAAATGTGAAGTGCGTGGGATAATATGATTTCTGAGTGCGAAACATCTTTCAGCAGCTGCGATTCATCACAAACTGTGTGGTGTTCACGGACCAAACGTGATAAGTGAAGGTGCCGTACGTGAACGGTGTCGCATGTTTAAAAATGGACGAACTGGCGTGCACAATGCGGTAAAAAGTGGAAGCAGTTCCACAGAGATGTTTTGGATCATCCTCCCTATAGCCCAAATTTGACGCAGAGCGACTACCACCTCTTCAGGCACATGAAACAGTGGCTTGCGTCGCACTGCTTCAACAATGACAATGCACTTAACAATGCTTTTAGAGGGTGGCTTCATTCTAATACGGAAGATTCTTTTTCAGAAGGAATTTCAAACCTTGTAAAACGTTATGACAAGTGATTTAATCCTAATGGTGATATGTTGAAAAATAATGTCATGTACTTTTCTAATGCGCATAATAAAAGTTCTGCATCTGCGAGTTACGTCATTGATGACCAAATGGCGTTTTTTTTTTCGAATTGCCCTCGTACTAATTTATTTTATTATTATACCATTTATTTTTCCCTACTATTGTTGTCACATTTTCAGTGCAAAACTGCTTTTACAAAAAAAAAAAAAAGTCATATAAAAGTAAATAAAAATGTAAAATAAAAATGTAAAAAAAATAAAAATGTAAATAAATAAAATAAAATAATGATGATGATACTGATATTGTGTTTCTGTATGACGTTCACTTTCCTTAAGACTATGATTGCGTGAATGTGTCACTGATTGCTGAACGCGAACCCACCGGGCCCAGACGGGCAAGCTGTCAACACTCACTGACCCATCCACTACACCAATCATCTCCGGAAAGTAGAACTCAAATCGTCCCAAAATGTGAAGATTTCTAAGCCTCCCTCATTCTCACTCGCAGTCCAGCATCCCGATCCGCAGGTCATAGCCTGCATCCCATCAAGAGATAAGATTACAAACCACAACCCGACAGAACAAGACACTGACCCAAGAGTGAAACTGACGGTGAATGCTTCGAAAATCTAAATGTTTGTGTTTACTAACCCAGATAAAAAAAAAATTCTCGAATCAAATCTAAATCGCGCAACGGGATGGAATTTCGGAAAAAAAAACTGAATGCCAAAGTGAATTTAGCTGATCTTATTAACGAAGTGAAATTTTCTGGCAGGTCTGTGATTCCAACCCCGGTCACACTAAGTGAAATCGATTCTGTGAGTTTTCAAGACGCTATATTTACTTTCGTTACGTACTGCTTTAAACACTTCACTTTCTGAGTACCAACAATACTATTGAAGTTACTATACTACATCGTTTTTTTAAAATAATTAGCTCTGCACTGGACAATGAAAGATTTTGTTTCGACTCGCACGCTTTATTTACACTAACTTTCTGTATGATAAGAGATAACAGGAGAATACATTTAAAAAAAAAATGTCGTAAAGGTTGGAAATTGAGGAAAATTCTAGACATAGCTGAATGGGTAAGTCCATCATTGCATTACATACTCTCTGCACATATCATGAACAATTCTACATACGTTTAGTTTAGTCAAAAACAATTTGAAAATAAAGACATTTACTACTATAACCACATGAGCCTTGTACTACACAGGTATCACTTATTACGGCTGTGTGCTACATGCTTTACTTTCTTTTCTTAGTATTCTCTCTTCAGATACCGTTGTGGAGGTGGGGTCAGCGCGGAGGATTTATACCGACAAGGTGACCTCCCTTGTATGAGCTCAGACCTAATCCACTTTGATTCCCACAACAAAAACATTTTCCTTTGAGATAACACATACACTAGATACATCTACATGAAAAGAAAGTACACTTAACCTAGTCCCTAGCCTAACTATCTAACTAACTTAAACTAAAACATATAACATCACTTTATTCAACAGATTAATAATATAGCACACACCCTGCTTCTTACCGAGGACGTATGGGACGTCGACCATTCAGCTCTACTTTTGTATGTTGTTAAAACAAAAAAAAAAAAGTCTTAAACTATGTGCTTAAAAATTCGAATTTCTGGTTTCTGGTGAAAGGAATTTAAAATACATAACGAACGTGTTGTCACTGACGAGTATCTCCCATTACCAATAGCTACGCAAGCACCCTTATTATCAATGTGAGCCGAAACTTTGTATACATTTTGTCTCATCGTATTCAAACTACAGTGAAGGTAAGCACAAACCAGAGAATGGATTAATTTTGTAATATAGCAGTACGGAAAATAATAAATAACAGAAAAAAGAATATACGAAATTACATATCCAAAACATAATTTTGGGGTGAAATGTATATACTCGAAAGTATACACATTTCATGGACTGTTGGTAACAAACATCCACACTGAAACTCCAAAAGAACAATCCTCCCCCCCTCCATTGAACGAGTGATTTATGTTACATCGCAGAGTCTGTATATTGTACAACTTAGGGAAAACTACGCAGCGTTTAGCACATAATATAAAACATCACAACACTAAAAGAATAAGCCATGACGAAATCCGATAATATAGAAATTTTGCAGGTTAGTACGTCCGAAAACAACTACTTGGATTTTCTGCTTACACACTTATTGGTCAGTTCCCTCCATGGAAAATAGAATACTAGTTCCTCTCCTACCTGATTAGTCCGGTTTTGGTAATTTTGAAGAAATAAATTACACCACCGCTATAACTGAGCGGTTTCTCGGTGTTCAAAAAAGTATGGGAATCCTCCTTCGAATCCGGGCGACTGAGCTGCACCACCAAGATGGCTTACGTCAACCACTCACACCCTGACGTATGAATTTTGCTCTCACAACTGTAGCTTCATCGTCCATTGAGCACAGCAAAACACTCTCTGTATACACAGACTGCCCAAAGACATCAAAGGTATCAATTATTTTGTGTCGTAACCTTTAAATACTTCTGTTTTCACGTTTTTTTATGGACGGAGATTATCGTACGTCCATAACTTAACACTGCTTCCGGTAAAAGACAATGACAATGGGAAGAAGATCCCTAATTGGAGGTTCATTGTGACGTAACTATACGATGATAGGTGTATCTATCAAGATCAAAGAAGCCGAAAAATCTCAACCACACCTGTGATTGCGGAAGATCCAATCACAGATAATTTAGATTAAACAAAGGGATGCTCCAAGAAGCTACTATGGCTGACTTTACAAATATAAAATTTTAAAGAAGATTTTTGAAATAAAAATTTTGAATTCTTTCGAAGATCCCCAAAGCCAAAAATATGAAAGAAAATTGACTGGAAAGGATTAAAAACGACCAGAAATTACCTTATTTCCTAAAATAATATTATATTTTAGCTAAATATACAAATAATTATTCAATGTAAAGATATTACTATATATTTCCCTCTAAATATACTAAAATCATTAGTTCAAGGAACTTAACGCAAATTTTGCGGTCTACTTCAAATCAAGTCATTGGTTAATTATATATTAAAAATAAAATTGTAATAAATATTAAATTCATATATACACTGGTTGCCCAAAACTTCCGGGCCATGTTACATTATACGATGTATAAGGTAACATCCTCCGGGAGCTTCGGAAAAAAAAAAATCTAACTTAGAAGTCCTAAGTTAAGCTCCTTTTTTTTTTCTTCTCTCTAACCTAACATTTTATTCATAAAATACACTAATGCAATGCAATCAATATAGGAAATGTTTTGAAAATTTTTCAGAGACCTTAATCCTAACAAAGAATTTATACCTACACTAAACGAACGAAAAGAAAATTGGACACAAAAATAGACTCAAAACAAACAAAAATTACCTTAATCAAAATTTAACCTACGATTCTCTTTCTTTTTTTTTTCTCGACTATGTCTTGTTTCTGTTCAACCTCCCAACAGCTCTCTCCTCTTTTCTTCAGAGCATCGAAATAATTTGAGATTATCGAAACTCTGAGTACCAATATTCTCTCCTTTTAAACTTTGTAATCTCGCTGAATTTCTAGTTATAGCGGAAACAATGTATGGTCCCACATAGGTATCCATAAACTTGGCAAATATTTTCTTTGGTATCGATGACACGTGATGTGTTTTAACCATTACCAATGAGCCTTCAGTAATGGTATCCTGATGTTTCTGCTGTTTACGTTCTTTCTTGGGCACCGTCGCTGGACTAGATATGACGAGTTTCTTGTCTTCACTGACAGGAAGTGACTCTTTTGGCCAGATAAAATTCTCCTTGAAGCTCTTGGACGCAGAATAGCATAGGAAACGCTCTGCCGGTGTGCATCCAAGTGCATCACACCAGGAATGGTTACACAAATCTTGGGCGGCTTTTAGAAAGGTACTCCATTTGGATTGATTCTCGCTACAATAGAGGCGGAGAATGCGGTGGAGGTCACGATGTCTGCGTTCGATAATGCCATGGGAGGAAGGATGGTATGGCGTGGTAAGTATGTGTTTGATTCGGTGTTTTTGACAAAACTCTCGCCAGACGCGCGACAAGAATTGCGGACCTTGGTCACTCACCAAATACTTAGGATAAGGTAGTTGATAGTAATATCTTTTCTCGAGGACAGCCACAATCTCCCTCGTGTGAGCCGTCCTAAGGGGGAAGAAACACACGAAGCGACTGTAGACGTCCAGGATAGACAAGATATACTTATAACCCTGACTCCTAGGAAGGGGCCCGACCAGGTCGAGGCATTGTTTCTCGAAGGAAGCAGAGGCCTCAACATGGCAGGGTTCCTTTCTGATCACCCTGTACGAGTACTTAGTTCGTGCACAAGGAAGGCATTCTTGAATATACTTCGTAAAAGTCGCACGCATACTTTTCCAGTGAAACATGGCCTTAGCGAACGACAAACATCGCTTCACACCAAAATGGCCTTTGTTGTGAATCGCCGAAACAATATTTTCCACCAAGCTGGCAGGAATGACCAGCAGCCAGACAGAATTTTGAGAATTTCTAATATAAACTAAATGTTTCTCCACACGTATCCTGTCATTGTCTCGAGAATCCTTCCAAATGGCGTGTAGCTTTCTACAATACGGATCTTTCCGCTGTTCTCGCCTCAGTTCCGTGACATCCAAGAGGTCAGCGTCCTCCGCGGTCAAGAAATTTATAAAATGATCCTCTTCTGCCTCAGGAATTTCTGGAGGATAACGGCTCAATAGGTCAGCGATTTCATTGTCAGAGCCTTTGATGTGAACAAATTGTAAATCGAAACGTTGCAGCTTGAGCAAAAGACGAGTAGTTCGAGCATCAAGATTTCTCAAACTGAAAGCATATGTGACTGCAGCATTGTCACAGTGGACCGTAGTCCGTCGACCCAAAATGAAGTAGGAGAACTTCTCGCAGAGGAAAAGAACAGCTGCCAACTCTAACTGGAAAACTGACAAGGAGGCCTCATGCGGTTTTATTCGCCGACTCGCGTACGCAATAACCTCCGGGTCATCCTGTCCCGGGGGAAATTGAGCCACGTAGCCAGCCAATGACTCCGCAGAGGCATCACTGAACAAATGAAAATCCAAATTGAAATCAGGTTGAGCAAGAGCAGGAGGACTACTTAGAAGTTCTTTTAGATGATCGAACTTTTCTAATAACTCCGAAGAGTATTCTATCTTCCGGTCCTTCTTAAGAAGATCGTAAAATGGAGCAGTTAAACCTGCGAAGTTTTGAAAATGTCGCTTTCGCCATCCCACGAGGCCAAGAAATCTCCGTAGAGCCTTCTTAGTTCGTGGAAGGGGAAAGTGACGGATGGCCTCATTACTTTTAGGATTTATTTTTACAGAAGATCCTGAAACAAGATGACCAAGAAAAGGAATTTCGAATTTGAAGAAGTTGCATTTCCGAAAATTGAGAGAAAGATTAGCCGAACGAAGAGTGTTGAAGACCTTTTCTAAATGCTGGAAATGTTCGTCTATGGAAGATGAAAAACAAAGTACGTCGTCCAGGTAAACTATAAGAAAATTTTTGAAGGTTTCTAATCCAAAAAAGGTGTGCATGACAGACTGGAAAACCGCTGGTGATGATTTCAAACCCATTGTTAAACGAGTCATTTGATACTGACGTCCTTTGTAAACAAAACTAACATATTTGTAAGAGTCTGGATGGATCGGGACACTATGATATGACTGCGTACAGTCCAACGAGGTGAAAATGGTTGCACCACTGACTCGCGCGATTAGATCGGAGATCGGCTCGACCTGAATCTTTGGTGCAATCACACGCTCATTGATACCACGCAAATCAATCACGGGCCTTAGCTCTCCAGACGCCTTACGCACAATATGTACAGGGCATCTGTATGGTGAAGGACCTTCAACGATAATCCCAAGTTTTACCCACTTATCTAAGACTTCCTCAAACTCTTTTTGAAGATGAATGGGTACAGGATACAACTTTCCTACCACCGGGAGGTCGTCGGAAAGCTGTATTCTATACGGCTCGACCTTTATGATACGGGGATTCTCTGTGAAGAGACACCTGAATCGAAATAATAAAGAAAATAACCTCTCCTGAGAATCCGAATCGAGATCGGTTCTCTGAGAAACAAAGTTCCGAAGTTCCTCCTTCGTGACCGATGGCTGAAACAAAGAGTCGTCCTCCTTATCTGAAGTTAATTCGGCGACAGTAACCTGGCAACAATGCTGCTGTTCCATGTCAATAGAGATGGTCTGTCCCGAGTCTGACTGAAGCAAAATTTCTTTAGACTTGCAATTTAGAGAAAGGTTATACCGAACGAAAAATGGGAATCCTAAAATACAGTGTGCTTTTAATTTCTGGACAACATAGACTGGGACTTCAAACACACAACCTTGGATAGTGAAGTTTAAGATCTGGAAACCTTTAACTTGGAATGATTCGTCTCCTGCAAAACCTTTTAAGGAGATATTAGTTTTCGGTCGAAGTTTGGCAGAAGGATAGATCTCTTTTATTCGCCTCCAAGCATCTCCCGAGAGCAAATTCGTATCCGCTCCAGAATCTAGGATACAAACCAAAGATAACTCTCCTACCGAACAAGTTAGAGTGGGTGAGGGATAGGATAAAAGAACACCTTTTTCCGCACTGGAGTCACACTCCCTCTCGTCTATCACGAAACGAACCGAGAACAGAGGCGTGCTCGATTTGTTTCCCCGAATTCCGGAAGTTACCAAAACATCTAATTTTGAATTTTGAGGTTCGAAATTAACTTCTGGACAGGTTGATGCCAAACAAAAATTTTGATGTTCCGTTATCGGACTTTCTACTTTTTGGGGAGTCGAGGAACTCATATCGCAGTCCACAGTCTCCCCTAATGAGGGCTGCGACATGCATTTCCCGAACTATTCCCATTCGCTTCAGATGACTGCGCCATCGGCGGCATGAACGACGTATACGGCGGAGGCCAACCAGTGGACATAGCCATGTTCACCGCTGGGGAAGGAGCGGATGTGGGAGTTGCCACTCCTCCTCCAGGAGGCAAATTCGGCATGTATCCCGGATAGGCTTGCGCTCCCGGTATGTGGTTCGAACTCGGCGCGCACTGTTGGGATGCACCTCGATGACATCCAAAGTTCATTGCTCCCGATTGGTAGTTAGGGTTGGAAACATATGGAGCATTCTGGTTTCCGTTCCCCCAGTTTTGCCTTCGGTTGTTGAACCAGGGTCTTCTGGCCTGAAAATTTCTTCTTCGACCTCGGTTCCCCAAGAATTGATTGCCATTTCCATTTCCCTTGGCATCACCATTCTTCTTTCCTTCGTCCTCCTCCGTCTGCGACGAAGTGTCTTTTGTCTGTTGAGACTTTCCGTTCTTTTCGGTGTTTTTTCCTATCTTCGCCTGCCGAATGTGCAGACGCTTTAATTTCTTATCTGTTACTGGTTCCATAGGTTCCGGATGACCTTCTATTTCGGCTATCTTAACAATCAGATGCTGAATATTCTTGGGCTCCACGGCTCGCAACAATTTTGCATCTCCAGCTGGCAGACAATCTAGGACTATTTCAATGAGTTCTGTCTCATCTGGATGTTGTGCCACAGCATAGTATTCGGCTATGACCTTCCAGGCAAAGTCAGTTAGCCGGTTATACTTGGACCGGTCAAATTTCATTCCTTGGATAAATTTCTTCTGCAGGCGTTCCATCCTGGCCGAGAAATAGTGCTCCTTAAATAGACGCACAAAGTCCGCATAACTGCTGATGTCTTTGCAGACCGTTTGGTACCAAGTCTTGGCCCCAGCCGACAAACAACACGGTACCAAAACCATGCGTTCGTATTCCGACGCAGAGATTATCTTAAACGCCTGTTCTAAACTTTCAAGAAAAGACCTGGCCAAACCATATTCTCCAGTGAAGTTTGGTAAGTGATTTAGTTCCGACAGCCTTAAATTTAACGCTCTATTTCCAGAACATCCCTCATATCTGCCGGGATTCAGGGGAGAGTTGCAGCCAATCACAGGGCTCTTTGCATTATTATGATTTTGTCCAAAATTCGAATAAGAAGTATAATTTGGTCCAAAAGGTAAGTTGCTTGGCATCGATACCACTGTGTGACTACATACTCCCTCCGGAATTCCAACAAACGAAGGAGTCCTGTCTGCGGCACTACTGGACACTACATAACTTAAGCTACATACATTGGAAGTCGAGACCGAAGCCTGAGACCACGTCAATAATGAGTTTAAAGTCCTAGAGGCAACCTGACCACTCATGATATCCCCACAGGTGGGACTAGAATTGTTCGTGACCAACGAATGTGAATTTAAGTCAAACGGCCAGACATTCTTAGTGTGAACGTTGGTCGGCTGACAGACAGAGACTGTCACCGTTGGGACCGTACGAGTCTCCCCAACCGAAGAGACTGGTACATCCACTCGGGTGTCAGAGTCTGTTCCGTCAGAGTCAACCCCCTCACAACCAACAAAGTCACGTGACCGCTTGCGACCGACACGACCTGGTTTACTTTGCTCCTGATCCTTCACCAAAGTTTGGATCTTAGCCTCGAGTACGTCATAAGATTTCTGGGTGCTCGACTCGAGATGCGATAGTTCTTTTGCGAGCTGATCACATCTGCGATTTTGCTTTTCTACTGACAACCGGAGATTCTCCTCAACGGTGTCTACCCGCGTTGTTATCGTATCCTGAAATTCCCCCACCGAAGTGTATAAATCGCGAACTTCGTTACGGAGGTCCGATACGTCCTTGTTTACATTATCGACTTTTTCGTTTACAATTTGCATCATTTCCGACTTTAACAAATCAAATTTTTGATTCATCGCGTACAAATTATTATCTACCTTTTCAAATCTTTGGTTCATAATACTGTCAACCTTTTCAAATTTTTGGTCCATAATACTGTCAACCTTTTCAAATTTTTGGTCCAAAGTTAAAGTTAAAGTTTGACTAAAACGTTCTAACATTTTTGCAAGGTCTGTCACGGATGCAGGGGAACCTGCAGTTCCGACACTCTCTCCACCGTTGTGTAAGAGTTTCTCTCCCGTGTCGTGCGTCGCGGTGTTCCGTTCACTTCCACTTTCCTGTGACTTGGAAAGCGATTGCACAGTCAGCTGTTTGGCCACACATGTTTTACAAAACCAGGGCTCACTACACTTATTCAATTCTTCTACCTGCTCGTCGGTTATACCATAGCACTGTGCATGCACCCATCCAGAGCAACCGTCACAATAAACACTAAAGCCCTGTATTTCTTCACTACAACATACATATTCATCCGGACTACGGGATTCAGTACTCGACCTGCTACCAGCAGACATCTCCATTTCATATAAATTGTTTTCCCCAAGTTACACATATACAAACTCAAGAGTGACTACACATCGTTCAAGGAGTCGTTTGTCACAACAGTCCCCATTACATTACACTGGTCTTTCAATACGATTCACTTAGCACTCGCGAAAGATTGAAATAACAGATCCTGGCTGTGGAACGCCAATTTTACAAAAAAAAAAAAAAGTCATATAAAAGTAAATAAAAATGTAAAATAAAAATGTAAAAAAAATAAAAATGTAAATAAATAAAATAAAATAATGATGATGATACTGATATTGTGTTTCTGTATGACGTTCACTTTCCTTAAGACTATGATTGCGTGAATGTGTCACTGATTGCTGAACGCGAACCCACCGGGCCCAGACGGGCAAGCTGTCAACACTCACTGACCCATCCACTACACCAATCATCTCCGGAAAGTAGAACTCAAATCGTCCCAAAATGTGAAGATTTCTAAGCCTCCCTCATTCTCACTCGCAGTCCAGCATCCCGATCCGCAGGTCATAGCCTGCATCCCATCAAGAGATAAGATTACAAACCACAACCCGACAGAACAAGACACTGACCCAAGAGTGAAACTGACGGTGAATGCTTCGAAAATCTAAATGTTTGTGTTTACTAACCCAGATAAAAAAAAAATTCTCGAATCAAATCTAAATCGCGCAACGGGATGGAATTTCGGAAAAAAAAACTGAATGCCAAAGTGAATTTAGCTGATCTTATTAACGAAGTGAAATTTTCTGGCAGGTCTGTGATTCCAACCCCGGTCACACTAAGTGAAATCGATTCTGTGAGTTTTCAAGACGCTATATTTACTTTCGTTACGTACTGCTTTAAACACTTCACTTTCTGAGTACCAACAATACTATTGAAGTTACTATACTACATCGTTTTTTTAAAATAATTAGCTCTGCACTGGACAATGAAAGATTTTGTTTCGACTCGCACGCTTTATTTACACTAACTTTCTGTATGATAAGAGATAACAGGAGAATACATTTAAAAAAAAAATGTCGTAAAGGTTGGAAATTGAGGAAAATTCTAGACATAGCTGAATGGGTAAGTCCATCATTGCATTACATACTCTCTGCACATATCATGAACAATTCTACATACGTTTAGTTTAGTCAAAAACAATTTGAAAATAAAGACATTTACTACTATAACCACATGAGCCTTGTACTACACAGGTATCACTTATTACGGCTGTGTGCTACATGCTTTACTTTCTTTTCTTAGTATTCTCTCTTCAGATACCGTTGTGGAGGTGGGGTCAGCGCGGAGGATTTATACCGACAAGGTGACCTCCCTTGTATGAGCTCAGACCTAATCCACTTTGATTCCCACAACAAAAACATTTTCCTTTGAGATAACACATACACTAGATACATCTACATGAAAAGAAAGTACACTTAACCTAGTCCCTAGCCTAACTATCTAACTAACTTAAACTAAAACATATAACATCACTTTATTCAACAGATTAATAATATAGCACACACCCTGCTTCTTACCGAGGACGTATGGGACGTCGACCATTCAGCTCTACTTTTGTATGTTGTTAAAACAAAAAAAAAAAAGTCTTAAACTATGTGCTTAAAAATTCGAATTTCTGGTTTCTGGTGAAAGGAATTTAAAATACATAACGAACGTGTTGTCACTGACGAGTATCTCCCATTACCAATAGCTACGCAAGCACCCTTATTATCAATGTGAGCCGAAACTTTGTATACATTTTGTCTCATCGTATTCAAACTACAGTGAAGGTAAGCACAAACCAGAGAATGGATTAATTTTGTAATATAGCAGTACGGAAAATAATAAATAACAGAAAAAAGAATATACGAAATTACATATCCAAAACATAATTTTGGGGTGAAATGTATATACTCGAAAGTATACACATTTCATGGACTGTTGGTAACAAACATCCACACTGAAACTCCAAAAGAACAATCCTCCCCCCCTCCATTGAACGAGTGATTTATGTTACATCGCAGAGTCTGTATATTGTACAACTTAGGGAAAACTACGCAGCGTTTAGCACATAATATAAAACATCACAACACTAAAAGAATAAGCCATGACGAAATCCGATAATATAGAAATTTTGCAGGTTAGTACGTCCGAAAACAACTACTTGGATTTTCTGCTTACACACTTATTGGTCAGTTCCCTCCATGGAAAATAGAATACTAGTTCCTCTCCTACCTGATTAGTCCGGTTTTGGTAATTTTGAAGAAATAAATTACACCACCGCTATAACTGAGCGGTTTCTCGGTGTTCAAAAAAGTATGGGAATCCTCCTTCGAATCCGGGCGACTGAGCTGCACCACCAAGATGGCTTACGTCAACCACTCACACCCTGACGTATGAATTTTGCTCTCACAACTGTAGCTTCATCGTCCATTGAGCACAGCAAAACACTCTCTGTATACACAGACTGCCCAAAGACATCAAAGGTATCAATTATTTTGTGTCGTAACCTTTAAATACTTCTGTTTTCACGTTTTTTTATGGACGGAGATTATCGTACGTCCATAACTTAACACTGCTTCCGGTAAAAGACAATGACAATGGGAAGAAGATCCCTAATTGGAGGTTCATTGTGACGTAACTATACGATGATAGGTGTATCTATCAAGATCAAAGAAGCCGAAAAATCTCAACCACACCTGTGATTGCGGAAGATCCAATCACAGATAATTTAGATTAAACAAAGGGATGCTCCAAGAAGCTACTATGGCTGACTTTACAAATATAAAATTTTAAAGAAGATTTTTGAAATAAAAATTTTGAATTCTTTCGAAGATCCCCAAAGCCAAAAATATGAAAGAAAATTGACTGGAAAGGATTAAAAACGACCAGAAATTACCTTATTTCCTAAAATAATATTATATTTTAGCTAAATATACAAATAATTATTCAATGTAAAGATATTACTATATATTTCCCTCTAAATATACTAAAATCATTAGTTCAAGGAACTTAACGCAAATTTTGCGGTCTACTTCAAATCAAGTCATTGGTTAATTATATATTAAAAATAAAATTGTAATAAATATTAAATTCATATATACACTGGTTGCCCAAAACTTCCGGGCCATGTTACATTATACGATGTATAAGGTAACACTGCCAACGTGCTGTATCTGAAAAAATACAAAAATAATATATGTATGGGTAATTTTGAAAAAAAAAAAAAAAAAAAAAATCAATCATTAACTCAAGCTGATAGCTTAACAGTGGAACTTACATGATTCATTAATTTATTTCAGTCACGCTACGTTCCCAGTATCACAACGCAAATCCGAGCACGGATTCTTTCTTCTCTGCCAACTGATCTTCAAGATTACGTCTTGTGTATGGGACAACCTAAGACGCCCCCAGCGGCCGGTAAGTTCAAACTAGAGCCCGGTTCAAAACAGAGATTTTACAATAGTCTTATTTTTTACTAGTTAAATATCATAAAGCATAAATACTGCAAGCAGGCCCGTGCTGGCCCACCGGGACACCGGGACGTGTCCCGGTGCGCTCTCCGAAATATCACAGTATAAATAAAGTTACACGTTTTTAGTAATAAATTCTTACAGTTATATTGGTAAAGAACTCGCGAAAGGTGCAGTGCGCCCTTTACATTAGGCGCCCTTCCGAGACCACATCAAAGATGAACGATTTTATTTACTCTTCTGGTATAGCACAGTTCTGTACAATAAATACAAACAGTTACTGTTGGCGAAGAACCCGTGAATGGCACAGTGCGCCCTTTATATAAGGCGCCCTACGAAACATCACATTATAGATAAGTGGTTTTAGTTATCCTGTATACTAGCTTTGTTTAATAAATTCAAATACTCACTGGTAGTACAGAACCTGTGAAGAATACAAGGCGCCCTTTACATAAGATGCCCTGCGAAATATAACTTTTTTTTTATTTCATTCTTCTGTATTTCAGTTTTGTATTATAAATTCATACAGTTGCTATTGGCAGAGAACAGGTAAAGAGTATAATCACTTACAAAAATATTATAAAGTTATATAACTATAAAACGAAACAATGTAATACATCAAGAATAGTTCGGATAGTCAAACGTACGATGCATTTATGTAATACTACACTGACACTAGTCTCTAATTTACGATTTTTACGGCATCGAAACTTTCACAGTCTTAATATGCATCCATATATCCGAGCATATTCATTGTTTCTTTGTGTTTTAAAGCAGTGTTCAGATAATCAGCACCTGTTGTATTTCTGAAATATAGCTGTATTAATTTCCGTAAAATGTGGTCTTCCTGTCACCACAGCACGGCGCGTCCTCAGGTTGTGGATCGAGGAGAAGGCCTCTGGGATATAGAGGTTAGCTGCGAATATACTGAGTAAGCAGTCGCGGATAGACAAGGGGTGATAATCCAGCTTGAGAGTTTGGTGTGAGGCTAACAACTTCATCCTGTTAAAAAAAAAAAAAAAAAAAAAAAAGATTGTCCAGATAAGTTCGCAGAATCCTCGGATCAGAACTGATAACTTGGCAGGAACTCCGCAAAGTAAAATCGACATGACATTTGGAGCATGAAATATAAGAAGTCTCTATAGGGTAGGCGCGTTAAAATTTGTAAAAAATGAATTTAGAAATAGAGGTTGGACCTATTGGGATATCAGGAAGTTGGATGAGAAGGAAATGGAGGTCAAGTTGGTAAATTTTACGTTCTTTTACGGGGAACAAATTAAAAATTACCAACTAGAAACAGGGCTTTCCGTTCACAAACGAATACGTAATATCAGCAATTACATAGGTTGAATTTGTAAATGATAGATTTTCTTTTACTTCTCTTAAGGGTCGGTTGTGTATTATTATTGTTTTAAATGCACATGCCCCAACAGAAAATAAGGATGGCGATTTAAAAAATACCGTTTTTTATGAAAGAATAGAACGGGTATTTGATCATCTGCAATACCATATGAAAATTCTGTTAGGCGGTTTCAATGCGAAGGTAGGACCAGAGGGTATTTTCAAACCGATTATAAGGAATAAATGTTTGCATAAGGAAGGTTGTGACAACGGCGTTAGACTCGTGAACTGTGCAATATCCAGAAACCTTATCGTGAAGATTACAAAATTCCAACATCGCGACATTCATAAATATACTTGGACTTCATCAGATGAAAAAACACATATTTAAACTGATCATGTTTTAGTAGACAGAAAAGAACAGCCTAGCACAACTGATGTTCGGTCATTCAGAAGAGTTGATTGAAATAGTAAGAGACTATCGTTGAATAAAGGAAATATTCAATATCTGATAACGGAGCGTTTTTTTTTTTTTTTTTTTAATAGAGGAGAATCAGGTGAGAGGGGAGCCAGATTGAAGTGTCGAATAGATTCGCGGTTTTAGAATGTTCGAAGTGTACTAGTGTTCAAGATACTTGATTGAAAATAGAGATAACATTAAAATTTCAGCAGTAGAAATATTGGAGCACGCAGAAATACGGAGGAACAAACCATGGTTCAACCAGGAATGTACTAAAGTAGCAGAGAAGAGAAAACAGAAGAAACTGCGCTTGCTACAAAATCCAAACGAAATAACTACATAAAATTTCATTGTCATCTGGCAGAAAACTTCTAAAACTTTTAGAACAAAGAAACGCGACTTTTGAAAGTTAAAATTAATTAACTTGAAGATAATAGTGAAAACAAAAATATTCGGGACATGTATAAATGCATCAACAAACTTAAGAAAGGCTATCAACTTCGTGCTTATATATTAAAGAAACCTAAAGGAACAGTTCTCACTGATACAGACAGCATCTTAAATAGATGGAAAGATTTCTTTGACGATTTGGTTAACACATAGCCAAAAACTAACGCACATGGAGAAAGTGAAATGCATGCAGCATAACCGTATATTCCAGAACCTAACCAGACAGAAATAGAAATCGCTATTTAAAAAAGTTAAACACACATCTCCGGATGTAGACGAAATTCTGGTTGACTTAATTTTAGCTGGAGGGGAAAAATTATAGAGCAAGATACACAAATTCATTCTCATTATCTGGAACAAGGAGGAATTACCACAAAGGTGAAGAGAATCAATCATTGTTCCAGTTCAGAAGATAAGCAATAAAACATATGTAATAATTATCGAGGCATTTCTCTTCTGTCAACATCCAATAAATCCTCTTAAACATTGTATTAGCAAGATTGACTCCATACGCAGATGAAATTATTGGAGATTATCAGAACGGATTTAGGTAAAATCGATCAACTATTGACCAGATATTTACCATTCGACTAATACTTGAAAAGAAATGAGAGAATACAACATCCTAGCATATTAATTATTGACTTTAGACTCTGGTAGGAGAGAAACATTGTACAACATGCTTACAGAATTTGAAATACCTAAAAAGGTAGATTAATTAAGATATGTTTAAAGGAATCCCAAAGTAAGGTTCAAGTAGAGAAATTCTTGTTCACGAGCTTTCACGTTGAGAATGACCTGAAACAAGGAGATGCGTTGTCGTCATTATTATTTACTTTGTTCTGGAGAACACGATAAGGAAAATCAAAGACAGCAATCAGGCCCTAGAGCTGAATTGTATTTGCCAGGTTATGGTGTATGCTGCTGATGTAAATTTAATAGGTATTGATAGAATAATAGAAAGGAATGCAGAAATCTTAATTAACGCTTGCAGGGATATAGGCTTAAAAGGAAATGCAGGGGTATAGGCTTAAAAGGAACGGGAATCGGGAAAGGTGGAAACTTCATAAGGAGAACCTGCATAATTTTATACCGTTTACCAAACATTGTTAGGGTCATCAAGTCTAATCTGATTTTCACGAAGCTTTGCACTCCTTGTAAACAATGCAGACTGCAGTGCACAAATGTTGCCAACTAATTAAACAAAAAATGTTATATGCAATTTTGTGCTAAGAAATGAATAAACAAACTGAAGGGGGGGAAAACAATGAGATTAAAAATAAAATGGCATGGGCTTGTGATAAGAGAATCAGGAACCATTTTGTCTCGTTTGCAGTGGCGTACGCGCTGCTTTCCTGACTCTTTGAACTACTATATAAACGCATGCACGCATCAGGAGGAAGAAGGGCAGAACGTTGAATTTTTTCTACCAGTGTAAATTACACTAAAACTTACTATCCCCACTCCTAACGTTTCCTCTAACTGAGAATCTAACTAAAATGTTAGGATTCAGAGCCACTATTACATGATGACTTAGTGTTCCTACTAGCAGATCTATGGTTGGATGGATGGATTAAAGTTTATAGTCCCCTTCAACAACAAGGTTCTATAAGATTTGGACCTACAGCCGAACGAGTGATCCGAACTACATGAACTTCCTCCGGAAACCGAACGCGGGTCTCCCGCCCGACGACGAGTACGCGGATCATATAGCCACAAAGGAGTTAATTATCAGATCGAGAAACATGTACAGTTGTACTCACGACTTCCATTCAAAATTTAGCTTTTCGGGAGCCGCAGTGGCTCAGTGGTAGAGCGTTAACCTCTGGCACATGGGGTTCCTGGTTCGATTCCAGTTCGCGCCAAGTGAACCTTGTGGTAGACAAACACCCTGTGCGTGGGTTTCCTCTGGGTCCTTCAGTTTCCTCCCACTTTCTTCATTCCAACATTTCATTCATGTTTTCATCATCAACGTCTTCTTTAGCCTAGCCTGCATAATCGTGGGACGTAAAACTCGAAAAATGTCATTTCATTTCATTTCAAAATTGAGCTCCTTGTACGTTTCCATTATAGGCGAGCGAGTGTTTGGAACAAGTAATTGTTCATTCTGCAAGAACTTGAAAACTACTGAGTTTACTTATTTATTGAATAGAGAATTTATTATTTTATTTCCTTTGTTATATGTAATAAAATACCTATAAAATATATTTTGAATCCTCGTGTCTTATCCTTCATTTGATACCTAACAGAAAAGTTACGCCATAAACTATCAGTCATGAGAGTATAAAGACTATCGACATCTTATTCAACAAATTCCAAGAAACTTTTTAGATTCTACATAGGAATAAAGACACATTATTTAACATGCACATAGTACCTCCTCTTAATTTCACTGCAGCCAGAAAAAAAGAATAAGACTCAAAAGTTATGAACATTCCTATCCAATATTATAAAAATTCTTAAATGTTGAAAAACTGAAAAATAACTATGAGTTAGCAATATTGAAAATGAGACTAATAACAGCTTATTCTTCCATGAGCAAATAGTACACAACAAATGCAATGTATTATGGTAATTCATGAATTGTTAAGGCACAGTAAGAACATTTAGGTTTCGACTCAAAGTATGTATCTATAGGGGATCGAAACCTTGAACCAAAATCGAATTTGTAAGGGAAAACTGTTACAACAAATGACAAAACACAAGAAGTGCGCGCCACAATTTAAAGATGTCGCCCAAGGAAGCCAGCAGGTTACCTGCTGCTCCGAGTTATTCTGTTAAACATAAACAAGGCAAACCCGTAAGTGCAGAAGAAAAGCAAATACTTTATCAAACGATATCAACGTTGTTCAATTCACTTGAAGAAAATTAAGACCTATAATAGCTAATTTTCATGTTCTCATAGAATATTTATTTACTTACTTTGTAGTACTGAAGTTAGTATTTGTACATTCGCATGCTAAGAAAGCACATCAATAAATTGAACTAAAGGGGGAAAAGTACCATCTGTTTTTCATGGATATGCTTAATGATTTACGTAATAGATGAAAAAGAAATAATCTCCCATAATGATAAATATGCTTGCTGTTAAATACCAGCGCCATCTCTTTATCGTTCAGTTGATAATTTGATATAACTCATTGTAATTTCATCTATAATTACAGTTTGGGGAAAATAACAATGTTCAGTTGCTCTTAAAGGAGGGGGATTATATAGTATTGGGTATTTTTCCGTATATCACGGCAATGGTGTGAGATTGAGACGAGTAATGCACATCACAGTAGCAGAAATACATGCACGTGCTGCAGCAGAAATATTGCGGGAAACAAGACGAAACGATTTCCTCTTCACCAATCAGCAAATAGTCGTGTGCGCAGTGATACAACATCAAGTTACACGGTTTGTTTTTGAAAGGTGCAAAGGACTGTGAAATGGGCTCACAGTCAGGAGGCTCAAATGGTCAGTTTTTGTAGCCAGAATGAAAGAAATTAGAAACGCATTTGAAGTTGTAACTGGAAATCCAAATAGGAAAATGACCGTTAGGAAGAACGAGGCGCAGATGGGAGGACAATATTAAAATGGTTCTCGAAGAGATTAAAATATAAAGTAGAAAGTGGGTTCAGTTTTCTAAGGACAAAAATCAAAGGAGAGGTTTTGTAAGCGCGGCAATGAGCCTCCTGCGTCCATAGGCGTGCTATATTAAGTTGTTGATACATTTAGCTTCTTTTTACTTGATAGAAATGTTATTACAGGAAGTAAAAAGTTTTTCTGTAGTAAAGAGGATTTCGATTCGAGGTTAAAATGGCACCCATACTTTCTTTCAAAGTCTCTCTCTCTCTCTCTCTCTCTCTCTCTCTCTATATATATATATATATATATATATATATATATATATATATATATATATATATATATATATATATATATATATATATATATATATATATTCCCGTTTGTATGAGCGCCCTTTTAGTAAACTTGTCCACCGCCCTCATTAATATCCCAGTACGGCCCTGACTACAAGTCTGTAAATGCTGTTACGTATAAGTTCACATCAGAATTTTGTGATATAAGCCAATTTAACTGTAAAAATTGCTTTTATCAGTTATACACCATTGTTACAAGACTAACATTACTTTTGTAAAACCGGATCCAAACGTAATTAAATTGCTCACTGAAAATTATTTATTTTGGGTATGTATTTTTTTATTGATATTACATGAAGTTTGACATTGGTATACGAACTATATGTACATCTATCGAACATCGAGCATGGGTCTTCCTCCTTACACTGAAGTCATGAGCATTAACCGTTAAATCATGAATAATCTTAATTTTTTTTAAAAAAAATAATAATTTTCATCGCCTTTAGGCTAAAGGAGAGAGAGAATTAATGAAACTGAGTGGTTATGGATTATCAAGTCTCTAGCTGCACTAAAACACTGATGAGATCAGCAAAGTCAAGCAGTGGCGTGTTTGTTCCTATGAAAGATGGGTGACCGTTCCTAGTCACCAGATGATGATGGCATATTGTGGCGTCCAGCCGGCGTCATGAGGATAAGTGGAGAGCTTACAGGGTTTGTATGATAAGTAATGAGACCAGGTCTGGAAACATTGTTTTATTGATCTGATCTGTACAGGGACTTAAAAGCTTTCGAAGTACTCTCCTCTTGCGTCGATGCACTTCTGCAATCGATGTTTCCACGCTGCAAACGCCCCCTGGAAGTCAGCAGCCGGCATGTCCTTTAGAAATGTGGTCACGGCTGCTTGGATGGCTGTGACGTCTGCAAAACGGGTTCCTTTCAAGCGTGGCTTCAGCTTCGGGAAGAGGAAGAAGTCGGCCGGGCTCACATCTGGGCTGTAGGGTGGTTGTGGAAGGACTTCCACCCCAATCCGGGTCAAAAAGGAGGTCACTAAGAAGGCGGTGTGGGCAGGGGCATTGTCGTGATGCAACTTCCACCGGCTAGCGATCGCCGGTCTTTTCCGCTTGACGCTCCTGTGCAGTCTCTCAAGGACTTGTTTGTAGAAGGCGGCGTTGACGGCTTGTCCTTGGGGTACAAACTCCTTGTGGACCACCCCCACATTGTCAAAAAAAACAATCAACATTGTTTTCACCTTTGACTTCGACATTCTGGCCTTCTTGGGGCGCGGGGACGCAGGAGTGTGCCACTCCGCGCTTTGACGTTTCGTTTCAGGGTCGTACTGGAACACCCACGACTCGTCACCTGTTATGACGTCATCTTCAAAGTTAGGGTCACTGTTCATGAGGTTCAACAGTTCCTGACAACAATCAACACGTCGTTGCTTTTGTTCGTCAGTCAACACTCGCGGCACCAGTTTCGCACAGATTTTTCTCATTCCCAATTGTTCCGTCACAATCTTGTGCACTGTTGTGTGGTTCATATCGAGTTCATCAGCAATCAATCTCAACGATAATCGACGGTCTGAGTTCAGGAGATCCCTCACTTTTGCCACAGTTTCGTCCGTAGTCACTGTTGTCGGGCGTCCAGCCCTCTCCAGATCCTCAACGCTTTCCCGGCCGTTCCGGAACGCACTGTGCCAACGAAACACCTGGGCTTTGGATAGGGCTTCCTCTTTGTAGGCCTCCGTGATGAGAGAAAGCGTCTGAGTAGCCGTTTTCCCCAGGCGAACGCAAAATTTGATCGCATAACGCTGTTCGATGGAACCCTCCATGTTTGTTGATTTTCCGCCGTGACAAGAATGTTCACAAGGGCTTTGTCCAAGGCTTGTCCGCGCTCCACTAAGGCTCGGAGCCAACTGACGCGCGGTGCGTTGCTTTGCTCGGACCCTTCCCTACATCCTCCATCACCGACAAACCCGCTCCAGCGACACGCGCGCCGCGGCGCGGCGAGTCTCATTACTTATCATACAGACCTTGTACTTGAGAAAAAGAAGTAGTGAACTCTCGACTAGAAAGCCAGCACTAACATTGAGGGGGAACTTATGTGATCACGTATCATCCCAAAGGCATGAATATCATAAACCGGTTGGCCCCTAATGGCTATTGCATCAAGAGATTAGTCTTTTTTTCTTTGAATGATTATGAAAGAACTGGTAGAACGAAAATGTAGAAGGAAAAGAAGGAAGGAGAAACCAACGGACAGTATGTTGATCACCCCAAACTCGCATGTTTTAGGACTGAAATAAGAGATCCCACGAATTAGAGTAAATCCTCTATCAGTAAGCGATTGTTGGAAATTATGTGTAGGAATTAATGATATTCCTGTCTGCTTTTTTTTCTTTTTTTTAAAATTTATTTTACAGAATGAAAGAAACGCAATTAAAAAAAAAAGAAAAGAAATATCCCAAGTGAGTTTTTCATATTCTTAATCTACGGAAACTACGCGAATTCAATATTGAAGTGAGATGTAATAAATTTATAATTTCCAGTTCTAATAGGGAGATAAGGTCAGAGATAAAAACCTGTTCTTCAGACGCTGAATACATAGCAAAACCAGTTTTTCGTTCTCTCTTCGGAAGTAGCACAAGTTTTACTACTTCTGGTTTCAATACCTGACAAGTAAGGGACCATATGGTTGTCGCGCAAATCAGATGCAGACATACGCCATCTGATTGAGCATGGATAGATATGGAGAAAACAGAAATTTAAGGCGCTAAGGGCCATAGGGAGCGGAGCGAGGAAAGAGGAAACATTGAATGTCGGCAAACTTGGAGAAAGTCAGGAATGACGGGAAAAGTTAATTTCGTGCAAACAGGGAAAGAAAGTCAACTAAAAGAAAGAAACTAAACATAACAAGGGCATCAAGGACGAAGAAAGATCATAATCAGGGTTGCCATCCGGACCGCAGTGTTGCCAGCTCTGCATAACATTGATATGGAAGATATAGCACAGTATAGCAATTCATGCACAAGGGAAAATATTAGTAACACAAAAGACAATTGAAAAGACTCTGTACACGTGCGTAAAAAGGTTTAACGTAGTCGTGAGTGAATATTACACCCGTGTGAATACAAATGCAGGAAAATAGAGAACAGTACGCACCATTTGTAGTTTAATTGCAGTTGACGTGAAGATCACGAATGAATGCGTGGTCAACACAAAAACATTTCTCGCAGTGATCACAGCGGATAAAAGCAAGCTGGTCACACGTGTCTCTGCAGCATTCCTCTGTGAGTCCTTTTTCAAAGCAATATGCGGAAGGTGTTTCAAACTGTCCAGGATGTTCATTGGAGTAGCCACATTTGAAAAACGCAAAGCGTATCATCTTTTGGAATCGCCTAGAGGGAAACTGGTAATGAACAAATGACTGAAGGCGGAGAAAGTTCTCACGTTGCCACACATTAATACTGGAGAACACTAATGTATCTGTGATGAACGATCATCATCATCATCATGGAACGATGCTCCCAAACACTTTCGTTTCTGTGTTATCATGTGTACCCCCTTCACTTTTATGTCTATATTTGTCCTCCCTCATGTACATTATTCACTCATGACTATCGTTAAACCTTTTTACGCACGTGTACAGAGTCTTTTCAATTGTCTTTTGTGTTACTAATATTTTTCCTTGTGCATGAATTGCTATACTCTGCTATACCTTCCATATCAATGTTATACAGAGCTGGCAACACTGCGGTCCGGATGCCAACCCTGATTATGATCTTTCTTCGTCCTTGATGCCCTTGTTATGTTTAGTTTCTTTCTTTTGGTTGACTTTCTTTCCCTGTTTGCACGAAATTAACTTTTCCCGTCATTCCTGACTTTCTTCAATTTTGCCGAAATTCAATGTTTCCTCTTTCCTCGCTCCGCTCCCTATGGCCCTTAGCACCTTAAATTTCTGTGTTCTCCATATCTTTTCATGCTCAATCAGATGGCGTATGTCTGCATCTAATTTGCGCGACAACCATATGGTCCCTTACTTGTGAGATAAATGAACGTGATTTCTTATCAAAAACAGTTGATGGCATTCTTTTACCGTTTTTTGCTCTACACAGGAATCAACATTAGAACCGGAAGTGGTAATAGATTTATATGGAATACAGAAATGAAATTGGAGATGCAACGATATATATCGAAAAAATAAGTAAATAAATAAACCATGACGTTTCAGCAGGGTTGCTCAAACACTTTAAGAGAAATCAAGTTAAGAGAGTTCTATTATCTCTTATACTGATTTCTTCTATTGTATTTGGACAACCCTGCAGAAAAGTAGTGGTTGGCCCGTTTTGACATATATCGTTGTTAACTTCACTTACGAGTTACTAAATACGCAAGTTAACGTCACACGTTAGTCAAGCAATACAACACTAAAAACGACTCTGCATAAGGCTCAGAGTGTCTAGAAAAGTCAAAGGTGGATCTAGAAGGTAAGAGCGGGGAAAGGGGACAACCAGGACCTAGATTATGGTAGGTATATCATGAGTTTATTATAAACTTTAAAAAAGATATAAATAATAGCTTCAACTATTTTTGTCACTTAAAAAATTGGGGGGACTAGGCCCCCCTGGCCCCGGGTTAGATCCACCTCTAAGAAAAGTGTTATTAGCCTAAATAAAGTGGTAGTTGTTTTCAGATTTTTCTCACATGCCAGGCTATACTGCTCAACTTGTCGTGACCAAACTTTTAAATACCATTTCAAAAACTTTCTGCAAGTTAGTTCTTCCTAATTTGCTTCCAAGACCAAAGTACAAGAATAGTTTACTGGAGGATGAAAATTAAATACTTTTTTTAAAAAAAAAACTGAAATACTTCTTTAACAACCATAAAATATTGTGCAATTCATTTATATTTATCACAAAATTCAGAAAGCTTTGGTTACTTGTGTGGATGTCTTTTACGCCAACGGCTCTTTCGAAAATGTCTCTAACAAGTTTCTTGATATCTTCTCATATATTTGGATATTAAACCTAGAATATGACATAATCTACTTTCTTCTGAAGCCAGAAAGAAGGTTCTAAAGATAGGACGAGTTTTGGTTGGATGAAGTTTTCCGAAAATATCTAATTATGGTAGTATAATAAGTATTTTCAGCACTGATTGCAGCATAACATTAAGAAATGGAAGTAAGACAGTTATTTACAGTAGCCCCTACCTTTTAGTTTGCGACTGTATCTTTAATACAATACGAGGGTGGATTGAAAAGTTCGTGGCCTGACCTACAAAATTAGAATATATTTGCATAAGTTATGTTTTATTTATCTACGTAATCCACTCGACCGAGATACATTTACGCCATCTCTCCGGTAACTCTGCTATACAACTTTTAAAAAATAATTCCTCGAGCCCTGCAAAATATCCCAGTACAGCACTTTTCCCCTCTGGGTCCGGAGAAAATCGCTGATTCCTCAAAAAAAACTTTTTCATGTTTCTAAACAAGTGAAAGTCCGAGGGACACAGATCAGGTGAATAGGGCGGATGCGGCAACAGTTCGAAGCCACAAGAGTAAATTTCTGCCATGGATGCAATGGAGTGAACGCGCGCATTGTCCTGGTGAAACAACACCTTTCTTCTTAGCACCTCAGCATTCCTGGCCTTTTAATTCTGATTTTCCGACGCAAACGTCGCAGAACGGTGCAGCAGTATTCAGAATTGACACTTTCAATTTTCCAAGAAATCAATCAGGATAATGCCCCTAGCATCCCAAGAAAATTGATGACATAACCTTGTTTGCCGACAAAACTTGTCTGGCTTTCTTTGGGACAGAAGATCCAGGTCGTTTCTATTGCTTCGATTGCTGTTTTTATTCCGGTGTATGATGATGTATTCATGTCTCGTCCATAGTCACAAATCTGGCAAAAACTCCTACGGATCACTTTCAAACAGTTCAAATAATGTGTTTGTGTTCAACTGAAAGCAACTTGTGTACTCATCTCGCGGACACCTTAGAAAACCCTAATTCGTTTACGATAATGTTTTGAGCTCGCTCATAGGAAATGCCCACAGTCTCAGCTATCTTTCCGATTTGGATTCTGCGGTCATTTAAAATCAGGTTACAAATGTTATTGATATTTTCTGTAGTGATCGACATTGAAGGACTGCCATTGCGAGTGTCATCTTCAATGCTATTTCTGCCAGCTTAAATTCAGCTATACACTTTTTAACCATGGAATACTAGGGAGCGGAGTTTCCCAGTGTCTCTGTTATGTCCATATGAATTTCCTATAGTGTTAAGCTCTTTTATGCAGGTACCTAATGACACCTCGATGCTTGATTTTCTCCATGTCACAAATTTCCATCACTTCCACCGACTTAGCGGTTTATAATTCCTCACCTAAAACAACAGAGAAATGAAATTTTACGCAGTGACTACCTACGAATATAGCTACGCAGCTAATGTATTCAAACATAAAATAATTGATTCCTTCTTAGTTAGGCTACGAACTTTCCAATCCACCCTCGTATTTCACAAAGTCAAAATGGTTTTAATTTTTTAATTAGGTTAATCCACTGAAAATACATTTTAAAGCTCTCTCTAACGTGTAACGATATTTTTGTTTTTTTCAGTTACTGCTCAACGCAAGAAGCTGCCACCATTACAGAATCCATACAAAGATCGTTTAAGGAAACCAAGCCTAGTTCGCCATGTTTCACTTCCACCGAGGGAGAAGAACCCACTGGAAGTCCTCAACGAAAGTGACACAGAGACAGCCTTTGCATGGCCTCCAAAATAATTTATTTCCGGACAACTCAATTGAGAGTCGTATTAATTTGCTGCGATGTTTACACAAGGTTCAAAGATGAATTCTTTCCGAGTTCTCATTTATCAACTTCAACTTAGGCTTGCCTGTATGATAAGAACTGAGAAGCTGTCTCGTCTCGAAAAAACTGTCTACATGATGTCTCGTATCGATAATCTTGTCTGTTTTTATTGGAAGAGCGCTGTCTCATCTTGTACGAGGGTATTTCCAAAAATTTCCGGTCTGACATTGAAATATCGCGCCACTGGTACTAAGCCGTTTATGACATACAGTGCCATCTATGGAAGAAATTATGTACCAGTTTTAATTGTCTAGCTGCGTCAATTCGTCGGAGGCAGTCATTTGAATTAGCCTCTGTGAGTTGATCTCGCATACTGCATGACAATCCTCTAGTCTACACAATTGTTTTTGCCAAGGTTATTTAGTGTGATTTATGGACACACTTTAACTCTACTACGCTCCTGTAGTTGCGCAAGGGGTTGAATCTTCTTAGCGTACAACAACTTCTTAATACACGAGATGGAAGCTCATTCGGGATGTAGTCATTTCAGCCATCTTTCCTCCAATCATAGAGCAAAATGACATGGATACGTTCCTCTTTACCCATATTGATCTGCAAGAAAACAAACTAAAAACATTATGATTTTCCTGTTTCCAGATTTATCGAACACGCTGTACATTCACATGTTCATTTCGCCACTCGTAACACTTCAGGCAAATTATATACCTAACATACATGTATAGCACTGATAGACCAAATAAAAGAATGACAAAAATATACAGGGTTCCTCTGATCTGGTAAAGTCTATTTCCCTGACTTTCCCTGACCTTTGGCAGGAAATTTCCTGACTTTCACAACAGGTGTCGGATGACGTTGACATATAAATAAGGAATAAATAAGGGTGAATATTTATATATGAGAACATTTATTCTATAGAGACAAATAATAATCAATTGCTCATACGTACAATCCACTTATCTTCCACAAAAATTTGAACAACGTCCATTATAATGATTGGCTAAGCTGAAATTCATATACAATTAATGTTTGAAAACATATTTTCTAAAATTTCCCTAACTTCCAATCTTTTTCCCTGAACTTCCCTGACTTGCACCATTTTCCCTGACTTTTCTGACCAGTAGGAACCCTGATATAGAAGGTAAAAATGACAAATCACCTTGGCTGCTTCTTTTATGAATTATTTTTGTGCTTTCTACTCTTCAGTGTCCTCTGTTTCGCCGTTTCAAGAAGCTAGAATTTCCAGAACAATTATCTGCGAATACAAGAAAATACGAATCTCACAAGCACCGTATATTCGACGCACATAATACAGACATATCTCTATGGCGTTGGGCGTCCAACGGACGTTAGTTTACGAATATCAGGGTGTTAATGTCTCATGGACATCCTGTGCAGAGATGCAGTGGGTCAACAGGACGTGACCTTTTGCGACCCAGCACCCACTCTGCTTAGTGCATTGTAGACAGCATCTTCCGAACATTGGTGAACTTGTCTACGGTTTACTTTCAAGGCCTCTATTTTTCTTCCTTTAAAATTTGTTTCTATTTATCAATACTTACCTAAATTGAGTATAGCTCAAAAAAGAACTTCAGCCACTTTTGGATATTGATATTTGTAATTGTAATAATAGCAATAGGAATTACTACTTGGCTTTCGAGAAAAGTTGAATTTTACGCTGCTTTTTTGTTTACATTCGCCTAATTTACCTTGATTTGAGACTTACATATTTCATCCTATTTTCCACTGAAAAGTATTTGTAATTCAGGAAAGAAATAATTATATATAATTAAATTGAAATTCATAGTAATACGGTTCATGACAAACACTTTACCATTTTATATCGTAGAAGTCAGATCCACCAGTATTGTAACATAGCGATGCTTGAGCGATTGACCGTAGTAATTCAAACTCCGATTAGTGACAATTTCACAGCCTTGTTTTAATACAAGTGTAAACTCTTCAGTCAGTGAAGAGGAGGGCGACGATGGGTTTTGATGGGTGATGGGTCAGAGTGCGTCGTGGGTATGGGCAGAGTTAGGATTTGTCTTGTAGGGGCAGGAGACCTTTTAGTCGGTCTCGGAATTGTGGAATACTTCTTAGAATAGTGTAGAGTGAATATGAATAACTCATTTTTGACCATTTTCTTTCTGTTATTTAGTTTTATTTACTACAACTCGAGGTAGGTGGCATTTTTATTTTTTGTCAACGGGGGTGGGGATATCCCCATAGCTCCGCCTATGGTCATGTGTTACATTTTCATTGACCCACGCCATCTCTGATACTGTGGCCCGTTTATGTCTTGGATTCTTTGTGGTACATTTCTAGACTCTCTACGGAATAATTACACAACGACTTTTGGACACCCAAATATACTGTTCCGTTACTGACATATCCCATTGAAATCTCGAGCATATTCCTAGTATTAGTGAAGTAGTTTTTACTGTGAGCCCGACATGTTCCTGGGGACGTATGGACCGTGTGTTTGTGGGTGTGTAGAGACTTCCAACTTCACGATTTCTGAAAAGCACACACACACAGACATATATATATATATATATATATATATATATATATATATATATATATATATATATATATATATATATATATATATATATATATATATATATGTATGTATGTATGTATATATAACAAGCAGAGGCGGTAAGAAAAGAAAGAAACTGCTACATACAGTAAAAGGATGACGCAAAACGAACATTTCTTTCTTTCTTTGGAAGTTTCAATTTCGTCCGGTAGATGTCAACCGCAGAGAATAGCTCGCGATGTGTAACTCGTACCATTCTAGAAGTTTGTTCGTAGTTTCAAGAGTAGAAAATCGGATATGGATACTCAGTTACTCATGAAGATGACAGGTTGACTCCATCAGCAAACTCGACCGAAATAATCGCTTGAGCTATGTTGCAAACGTGGAATTTAAAAAAAATTTCTTTCGTTCAAGTTACCGTGTGCGTGTGGAGTAACGAACGGACGTATGAGTGTACAACCGCTACAATTTTTAGACTAAGGGAGACATGATTTAGGCAAGTGAATGATGATGGAGGAATTAGTACAATAAGAAAGTGGGAGGAAACGGGACTACCCTGAGAAAACCCACGCACACAATGTTGTTCACCACACTCTTACTTGGACGGGGATCGAACTAGGGACCCCACGCACCAGAGCTAAGTGCTCTACCACTCAGCCACCGTGCTCTACTACAATAGCGACATATAAAATATAGACTGAGAAAATACACTGGACAGTAGAAAGCAAAATAAAGATTTTTTTTTTCCAGAAAAAGGAATAAGCCAAAAGCATTTAAAGTGAAGAAACATTTTGTAAACTGTCTAATCACACAACATAATTGCTTAGAGAACCGGTATTGTAAGGTACACGCCACAGTTTTACTAATTTGTCATTTTGTAACAGAAGGCGGCAGACTATCCTGAAATGTGTAAATCTCGATTTGGACATGGATGTTTATCCCTACAAGTGACGTCGTCCATTTAACATGTAAACACTTACCAATATATTACATTATTTTGCCCTTTGATATATTTGTAATTTTAACATTTTAACTTGCCACCGCTATATAGAATCAACCGAACGTGTCATCAGGATGAAAGGGTTCAGAATACAAGGTTTTTCTCGGCATTAAAAGTAAGTAATGCTAAAATTTCACATTCAAAAGGAGCTGAACGACTCGGATAATAGATCCAGGGATACCGAAAGTTCATCCTTAAGATAGTTTTCTAACGGACGTAGTGAGAACTCGGAAGGAACGCACTTTTGAACGTAATTGTACATATTACTGGGATAATCAATGGAAAAGATCTCTTTACAATCTTTTTTTCCTTTCAGTTATTATTTTTAACTTGAACCATTCTAATGGTTTTCTTTTGAAAATATGTGTAATTAACTTACTAATAGTATGTTATTTCCTGGAAATCACAAAAACAAAAATGTACAAATAAATTACTTACATGTTCTTTGGGTTTTATTTCATTTCCACATTTCTTAGGGGATTAGGCTTTTGGCATCTGTGGCCATGCTCACACTATCCGAGGAAAGGAAAGGAAGAAAGGATTGGGAAAGGAAGGAAACGTCGTGGGACATCGTTAGGTACCATCCCGGCATTTGACTGGTGCAAATGAGGAAAGCCCAGGGGTCTCTCACTCAGGATGGCTGGCCTGAAAGAGCTTTTACACTTTTTCGACCGACTGACCCCACCGAGAATCGAATCTGGGACCGCTCGCACCAAAGGCGAGAGCGTTAGAAACTAAGTCCTGCGGGGCCACTCCACATTTCCGTATGTGTAAGGACATAGTCGAGAAATTTTGGGGCGAGACGTGATCAATTAGTTGAGTATTACAATAAACAGGTCAACATTATTTTCTAGTGGTTTGGAATGTACATTTCAACAAAAGTTACTACTTATACCGTCCATATAATGTTTGCTAATAGCAGTAAGCCACATCAAAATCGGTGCAATCATGATTGTACACACTATCAGGGTTCGTACTGATCTGGAGAAATATATTTCCCTGACATTTATGACTTTTGGCAGGAAATTCCCTGACTTTCATGACAAGTATCGAATGAGGTTGACACATAAATAAGGAATAAGGGTGAATATTTATACATGATAACATTTATTTGATGTAGACAAACAGTAAATAATTGCTCATACGTACATTTCACTTACCTCCCATAAAAATGGGTATTATAATGGTTGGATAAGCTGAAATTGGTGTATAATTATATTTTATAAAATTCTCCTGACTTTCCTCGCTTTCCATTCTTTTCCCTGACTTTGCTAACCAGTAGGAACCTTATCAATCCTGAGTGGGTAGCAGCAGTAAGAAAATGAATTAACAAGGTACCCAGCGTAATAAAGCTTAGGACCAACTCACGCTGATATACTGAGCTTGCTCGTCATCTCAAAGCCTCTCTCTCTCTCTCTCTCTCTCTATATATATATATATATATATATATATATATATATATAATCATCCATATATTAAAACATTCTTTGCATCACCCTTTTACCTTCTGACAATTTATCATCAGAGTATATTCCAATTTTCTTATTTTCCTTTTTAAATTCTCTCTCCAACGTTGTTGTCCTCAGTAACACCGGGTAAATCCACTTCACTGGCTTTCTGTTACAACCTTCTACTGTCTTTCCATTCGTCATCAAGCTCTTAAAAGTAGCTCTAATGGGGCGTTTACACTTAGTCGATTTGCGTTCGATTCAGTTGAATTGACGTCACTTTCGACTTAATCGACCGTGTAAACGGGACTTCAACTTAATCGCTTGTTGATCGAAGGCGACTAATCGACTGGCAACTGAATTAAAAGACGTTCTATTTTCTGTGGTTGAAATAATTGAACACATCCATCAATCTCATTCGGCCTAGTTGCTTCGATTTAGTGGCAAATGCAGCGAGTCGATTTAGAAGTGTAAACGCCCCATAAGTAGCAGTATGACAACCCATCGCTCCCCCAAAAGTCGGTCCTGGATCCGCCCTACCCATAGTTGGAAAAACAAATAAAAATTTTAACGGATTAAAATTAAAAATTAAGCCTATAAAAATACTGCAATGTTCTGTAGGTACAGTTTAAATAATGTACACGGAAATTCAATCCTTCATTCTTTTATTTAAAAAGTCTTATAAAATTTTACGAAGTTTTTTTTGTATATTCCTAAGTCTCTCTAAATGTTTCCAATGTATAGTAAGAGTGAAGGGTTGGCACACGATATGGCTTCGGGAAATAGAGGATATTTGTCGTAGCCCAGACCGACCTCAAACGGGATCGGTTATACTCCGTAGACATAGCAATCCCGGGACTATGGTATTTAAAGGATATTCTTATTGCTCATGGCAGCCTCAGAAGGTCTTAGAAGATTATACAGGGTTATTACAAATGATTCATCAGGTTTTAAAGTTTTATAACTTCAACTATTTAATGCCCACCTATTTGTACAAATAACCAATCGAAAAAGCACACTTTAAAGTTTTGTTTATGTCGTTGGAGGTTTCGTTGTGACTCACCGGGTGGCAGGGTGATCATAGTTTACAAAATGGCGAATAATCAACAGAAAGCATTTTGCGATCGTATCGACAGGTTCAGGACACAGGCTGCTTCTTGAAAGGAAAAAAGGTCCGGGCGACCACCTGTCTCGGAGGAAACAATGGAGAGCTCGAACGTGTATGGGCTGAGCTTGACTACCACATACATGTGTGTCCTGTAACACGAGGAGCGTACATAGAAATTTTGTAATGATGTGTAAGAAACTTGAAAATGTCCTTTTTCAAATGATGTATCAATCATTATTTTGTACGTAATACTTTGTGAAAGACTTTCATACAAAACCCAATGAATCACTTGTAATACCCCTGCACTCCGTAGCTTATAGCAGCCCTGAGAGTATGGTATTAAAGGGTATTTCCGCAGTCCACAGTAGCTACGGGAGAAGAGTATTGTAGATCAGCGATCAGTACTGGTACTGATAACTTCTTGGTTCCATCGTCCTTTTTTATGGCCATCTTCTTGGAACGGTTGTCGGCCTTCTTCGTAATTTCTCGAATTCTCTTCGTTTATCTAGAAGTGCAATCTCCTTCTGTCGTCTGCCACTGTTTGTTTATAATTGTAAAAGCACGTCTTTATAGTGAAAACATGCGGCTTACAATACGTGTGGGTATACGGATCCTTGCAATATAACTGATTAAAGTTAAAATTTGTAGTTTTTACTGGTACGCAATGAGAATTGTCTTGAGTTGCGAAAGTTAACATAAAATTTAATGAATAAAGTTAAGGACGTGGGAAAATTTCATTTTTTGAAAAATTCCTATTTTCAAACAGAACTGATAATTAATAAAGAGTAAAATTAAAATATCATAAGCACAAAAAATATTTTACGTGATTCCTGACATACGAATGTTTTAACGATTATCAATTAACTCCTGAAAAAATTGATTAAAATTACCAAAATTTTAATCTGTAATTTAATCGTTAATTATAAACCTGGTCATACCCTTGGTACGAATCCTGAGTGCCTGCACCTATCCATGTCATTACTTCTTGGTGGTTCAATTTTCACAAAAACAGTATGTACACCGTCCGACAATTGAGTAATGAGACTGATTTTATTGTGACCAAACAAACAAATATACAGGTGTTATGGAATATAGCGTTAATATACCAAGTGGCACGATCACGTAAGAAGTAGAAGGACCTCTGCAACTCAGTTTGTGGTATATTCCGTAATGTCGTTGTCACAGCTGTTTGGATGTCTTCAACATTGTCAAGAAGTCGTTCTTTTAATGGTAACTTCAGTTTAGGAGCAGGAAATAGTCGCTCCTTAAAGGCATATCTGGAGAATAGGGGGGCGAGGTTCCTGCAGCACACACCCTTGTTTTTTGGCCAAATATTCCTGAACAAGTACTGCCCAGTGAGAGTGTGCATTGTCATGGATAAGGAACCAGCTACCTAGGGTTGAGTATTCAGACCGAACACGACGAAAACGCTCCAAAACACTTAAACTGAGTATTCACTGTTTGCCTTTCTGGTACAAATTCATGATCAATGATACACTTACTGTCACAGACGTCAAGTTTCTCCGTATTCTCATACACTCTTCGCATCAAATCAACAGTCTGTGGCACTTTTACCCAGATTAACACAGAATTTGATATTCGCTCTCTGCTCCATGCTACTAGCGTGCCAAGGAGCTTCTCAGTTACTGCTGGTAATGGCGTCATATTTCGCGTGTGACAATGTGGTGTTGCCTGATTGTAACGGAGGGATTACTCTTTCGAACGCCCATATTGGTTTATGGATCGCATTCACAGTTTCGCCACAATAAAATTAGCCTCATTACTTAAATGTCGAACGGTGTGTACCTTTATTTTAAAGTTAAGATTTTAGTGTCTGTTTCCAGTGATCTAGGCTTTAAATATTCAATCTCTTAATCACTACAGATATTGAATGAAGATTAAAAGCAACCCCCATTCAACACCATACAACTGTAATTTTGATTGGATTGAACTGACACAGGGCACAATTTCACTGGCGGTGAATTGTTTCTGTGATGATGAACTTCGGATTTCTTATATTATAGACTAAGAAATTTAATTTTAAAATCATTATATTACATCAAACTTCTTTATCCTTTAATTTTTAGGACAGTAATGTATTCTAAAAATAAAATAGGCAATATTCAAAATTATACGTTTATTCTCATCACACTTCAATGCTGCTATTATTTATATACAACTTCAAACACCGGAAGTCCATCTAGCGCACAAATTCAACCATTTAGGAAAGAAAAATGCAAAGCAAAGATCGAAGTAAAATCAATACAATTTAGTTCTTCAATGCATTAAAACCGCAATTACTAAAACATAACAATCATAAATTAAGATATTCTTTAAAATATTTTTCAGATCATTAACGTACAAATCTTTCCCTGTATTTCATAAATAGATAAGTTTAAAAATGATTATTACTAGAAGAATGAAATATACTTTTTGATTACCTTTACAAAATATTTTTCAGCAAATTGAGATCCAAGTCGTCTAGCGATAAGATGTTTTCAGTGTTGGTCTATACACACATTGGAATCGTGCCACTTGTCATTTTCGTTCAATTTGAAAATATTTCGGAAATATTTTCGTCCTGAGAAAAGGTATCTCGGAAATACTTTAAAATTTACTTAACAGAACAATTGTTTAGGGAATTGATTACTTAAATTCCAAGTGAGATAAATACATTACAAGAAATACAGGGTTAGCATAAATGATTCATTTGTTTTGAAACGGCTATATTTAAAAATATTACATGTACATACATGAAAGATATATGAAAAGAACCATAGACTCACCAAGTTTGTATTGTGTAGAATTTGGCACCGAATTCATTGGCACATCTCAGTTCGTTACTACCTAGACGATGAACTTTCGCATCGCTCGATTGGGTGTATTGGTGAGAATGACCTAGCTTTGTTCTCCTGGCCTCCCAGATCTCCTGATTTTAAGCCCTACGACTTCTTCCTGTGGGGGTACATTAAGGATCTTGTTTACGTACCCCCACTACCACAATCCTTAGTCCAGCTCAAAGAACGCACCGGTGCCGCAGTGCAGACAATTGACAGGAATATACTACAAAGCGTATGGAATGAGCTCGAGTATCATCTGGACGTGTGTCGTGTCACCAAAGGGGCGCATATTGAACATCTGTAAATAGTATATAAATTTGGTGAGTTAATGGTTCTTTTCATATATCTTTCATCTGTGAACGTGTAATACTTTTGAAAATATAGCCTTTTCAAAATGAATGAATCATTTATGCTAGCCCTGTACAATACGGATAACATAAATAAATAGCAATGACCAATTTGTAAAGATACACTAATTGTCGTGTTATACTACATACAGTATACACACGCCTAATTATCAAATATGGCTTTCAGCAATCCTTTTCTCAACATAGAGATTACAATTACAACAACTGAAACAAAAATAATTAATAAATAATACAATATATCTTTTAACTCATTGGATGTTTCAAGTTTAATACATTTTCAATCACGCCAATGGAGTTACTCTACCGCATTCTCAAAGTGAGATCTCACAGTCAGGACTAGTAACAACACGCTTTTTCTTTAATCTAATGAACAATACATTCGATTTGCTTTGTCTTATTTCAATCCGACTACATATATACAAATACTAAAAGTGTATCACGGTTGCACAGCAACCGATTACAATTATTGCAAATTTTTATTTATATTTTACACGAAATACTACAATGACGTTCTTCTTCAAGAACACTCTAGTTGTGACTCTTGTGCACTGAGGACAATGTTTATGTTCTTATTACTATTTCCAGAAGTCTCCTGTTTCTCATCTTTTGAATAATGTTTCTTGCTAATTAGCATTAGCATCATCAACGCAGGCAGATGGATGAGAGAAAACCGAAACAAGCGCCTTGAGCTTCCACTATCACTCTCTTGGTAGAATTTCCACGCTGAAATGGAAAACAACGAAAATTAACTTACAGTTACAAAGAAAGAAAAAAAAATCTTTAATACAGGGCGTTCCAAAAAAAAAAAAGATCTGATTTTAAAAGTCCATATGTATTGATAAAAACACTACAAAAATTGAATAAATTGCAAAATACTTACAAAATATTCAAGTTTTAGCTGTATTCACCAGCTCTGTGTCCACCAGCCGAATTGTTCCCACCATTTTATCGGAAGTGCGAGTTCGACCTGGACTCTTACCTTTGCACAAGCATTCTGTCTCTTCAAATTAGCGATACCAACGACGAATGTTTTTGGGTGCAGGCGGATCAATGCCAAAACGCCGACGAAAAGTACGCCGGACCGAAATCACTGACTCAGTCTTTGCAAACTGCAGCACACAAAACGCCTTCTGTTGAGCGGACGCCATTTGACGAACTGCAAACTGAGAAGACACATTGAAGGACATTTAATGGCGATTTTCTGAAACTAGGGCACTCTCATTCAAACAACGCTCATTTCCTTGCCGGTATGTCCCATGTTCCGTAATTATTACCATCCGAAATCAGATTATAAAAATAAAAAAAAAAAAAAAACTATATATAACGTGCCACAGTTATATTCTTTAGGCCAGTGGTTTCCAACCAGAGTGGCACAATCCCATAGGGTGTGTCGCGAAAATTTTAGGGTTTTTAAAAATCACGAAGCACTTACGAGGGCAATTTTCCCCCCCTTTGTTTCTTTTTCAAGTAGTGAGTGTGATAACCAGGAATGTACTGGAGCTGGCGTGTCGTTGCCCTCCGGCATAATTTTGAAGGGAGGAGCGAGATTACGATTCAGCACCAGAAAAACAAAACATGTTAACGCAGAAAGTAAGTTGGTTCCAGTTCAGAATTTCGAATCTCTAAAATTCGAATCTCTTCAATATTAGTTTAAATTTTTGATTGCTGCAACGTAAGTTAAGATTCTTATAGAAATAAAAACTTGAAAATTTTGTTTTTAAACGAAATGTAAAATTTGAACTTCATTTTCTTAAAATAAAAATAGATGGATTTTATGATCATTGATAGAAAACAAAAATATATTCAAGTAATTCCACGTAAGAAAAGTGAAACTGAAATTCTTCAGTTTAATGTCTCACGAATATGCCCTTTATGATAACGGAGACGAATAATTAAGGCAAGTGAATGATGATGCAAGAATACGTGGAATGAGAATGTGGAAGGAAACGCAAGTACCCCGAGAAAATCCATAAATACGATGTTGTCTACCGACTGGGGATTGAATCAGGGACCCCACACACCATAGGTAAGCACTCTACCACTGAGCCACCGTGCCTTCCACAAAAGTGAAACTGGTAAATAATAAAACTAAAACGTGAGTGAGAAAAATATGCTACAGCTATTTTTGTGATGTACTGTTTCAGTCAGGGGTCGATTAAGGTTTTTGGAGCTCTGGAGCAGATTATTTCAAGGGTGCCCATGTTATAAATAATTCCACCGCATAAATTTTCTCAAATAGCTCTCTCTCTCGCAAAATAAGTATAGTGAAGACGCTGGTGGAAGAAGACTTAGTTATAGCTATACCGCGAGCGTAGCGAGCGGGAAAAAGATGCATGGGTCTGAAGCCTATAACATGTTGATTGCTATATTTTAGTACATAAGAGAAGGATTTTTTGGGGCCCCCTGAGCCTAGGGGCCCTGGAGCCTGGGCTCCACTGATCCGCCCTTAATCCGCTCCTAGTTTTAGTATACAATATTAAAACAAACATTCATAGTTTGATTACAGTTTTGTGTTTGTGCTTAAATTGTGTTTTGGTTCTATTATTACATGAATTTGCATATTTAATATTACTTAAATTAAATTTGAGTATTAAATATTACAATCACAAGTAGATATAATAAAATGTTATTTTTAAGAAGTAATGGATATTTAAATAAATTTTGAAAAAGAAATCAGAAAAAATTCAAACCATTAAAATTGTAGTTCATTTCAAAGAGAAAAATAGTTCTAATGATCTTAAGAAACAAAGATGGCGCAGATACTCGACAGCGTTAAAAGTTGCTACATTACCATCAATGTAACTTTCTGTCTAGACACCAAACTTCGTTCCTGGAACAGGCACGGAATCAATAATATTTCTATATGATTTTACTACGAGGGCCGTTCAGAAAGTAAAGAACGATTGTGCATCGCGCGCGGCGCTGACCCTTCCCCCCCAACCACTACGGTCGTGTGCGCGGCTGGTACCCCCTTCCTTCACCCCAGTGTGAGCAAAGTATCAAAGCTATGTGGTCACGCTCCTTGTTTTTGTAGCGATTCAAAATGGTGCCAATCAAAGATCCCGCCAAATATGAACTACGGAGTGTCATTCGTTTCTGAACGCGCAAACAGTTAAGGCTACTGAAACTTATAGGCAAATAAAGAATGTTTATGGGGCTAGTGCAATGAACAAGTCATTAGTGAGGAAATGGTGCATTATGTTTAATCAAGGAAGGACCAGCGTGCATGATGTAGATCGTAGTGGGAGGTTATCTTAGATCATCCTGCTTTATAACGATAACTTTTATAAATATGTATATGTTGATATGGACAAAATATCGCATGATATTTTTCTTTATGGCCAGACCTGAACATTTAACTTGTTTTGTGGCGAGACATGTATAAACATGTTTTTCTAGACAGCTTGAATATAATACTTAAAGAAGCCATTAACAGTGGATGTATTCTCAATTATACAGAAGGAAATTTGTGAAAAATAAAAAGGCAACTGCAGAAAATCTTCAGATAATACACCAGTTTAATATATATTTTATCTTGAATGTTATCATTGAACATTTCGTGAGTAAACTACATTTTAATTAGTTCCAAAAATTATAAAAAATAACGAACTTAGGGCTTATAACGATATTATAGCTTACAGCCCTGACTTGGCACCAAATGATTTTCACTTATTCCCAAAACTTAAGGAAGTTTTGGGTGGAAAACAGTTCGCGTTCACAAACGATGAGGAACTCAAGCAAACGGTGACATCCTGGCTCAAATCTTTTTTGGCAGATGAGTATAACGTCAGCATTGAAAAAATGGTCCCACGTTATAACAAGTGTCTTGACAACTATGACGATTACATAGAAAAGTAGAGTAAGGCCACGTGGCTTTGTAAATAAAGTTTTGTACTGATTTCTTTTTATTTAACCATGCCAAAACGTTCTTTAGTTTCTGGACGAACCTCGTATTTCATGCTTCAAAACCTAGACATTGAAAAGGTTATTTTCAACCCAACAAATTTTACATACAAAGCTTATATTTAATCATGCAGAAATTCAAAAAACTAAAATCTTTGTTTGTAGTCCTTTATGAAGTGCCTCCCTTCTTAGATCAGAAACTAAACAGAATGCGTTCCACAGACTCGTTCATTTAAAATACACAATCTTACAGCATAACTCTTTCATCTCACTGATGGTACTTTTTAATGTAAAAGTTTCACTTACCCAAATAAACGAGGTAGGCATTAAGAGGAAGGGAGTCTATGGCGAAAGTCCACGTTGTAACATCAAGAACAGGTGCCAGACACGACAAAGCAAGTATTCCAACACTATACCTCAACGCTGTTCTTCGACACAAGCCTATTAACATAAATGGTTTCAAGAATAAGAATCTTACATCTTATACAACAGGCAACAGTGTTTAGTTACAGTAAAAACCATACGTAGCTAACGAAAATATAGAATATCACTCTGGTGTGCAATTAGTAAAATATTTTATTTACTACAGTCTACACCAGGCATGTGCAAGTTGGAACAGAAAGTGGGCCAATCACAAAAGTCTTACTGGTGTCGAGAGCCGTACGAGACAATGCATAATATTTTCACACAAGAATTGATTCTTTTTTCAGTTTTACGTCCCACAGTTATGCCAGCTAAACTAAAGGATGATGATGAGAAATGAATGAAATGGAGGAATAAAGAAAGTGAGAGGAAACGGGAGAACCCCGAGAAAACTCATGCACATGGTGTTTGCCCACCACAAAGTCCACTTGGCGCGAGCTGGGATCGAATCAGGAACCCCATGCACCAGAGGCTGAGCCACCGCAGCCCTTTTACAATAATTGAACAACCATAGTGAATGGAGAAAATTGTTTATCGTATAGTAACACCACGGGAACAGGGAAACCAGTATAACTGTAACCAAAGAATTTACTTATTAAAGAAACGCAGAAAAATTACTATTTTAGTCTATTTACTTACTATTTTAGTAGGAAATTTGATCCTTCATGTTTTGAACTCAAGGATGTTATAAAATAGAGGATCTGCCCTTAAAACAAAATCTTGAAATCATACGTCACAGTTTCGCCATCCCTACTCTGCCCACTTCACCCAATAAGATCGCAATGTTTTGATGCAACAATCAAGGCAGACACGAACGTAGCCAATCAGACGATGGCGGAAACGAGAGTAGCCAAACAAACGTGCCGATGCTCGGTTGTTTTCTGGCTTCATTGATTTAATAGGATGAAGATAAATATGATCAGATCCTCTATTTTACATCATCCTTGTTTGAACTTGTCTTTCAATATTCGGTGGTCACCTGGATGTTCCAACACGAAGGACATTTTTAAGGTGAACATCGGTTATCCAGCGAAAAAAAAAAAAAAATAATAATAATAATAATTCAGGTTAAGAGGATATGTGAGAAATACATTTCCAATAAGAGATCACGAGGGCCGGATGACAGGGTTCAGTGGGCCGCAACCAGTCCGAGGCCCGGCTTTTGTACATGGATGGTCTACACTAATGTTTATTTCCTTTAACTTGACAAGCAATCAAAATTAACTCTCCTACTCCCAACTACAAAAAAGGAAAAGCAAGTAGCTGACTTTGTCAGGAATAGAAACATTTTGTAAGATAATCGTGCAAAATCTAAATTTTCACCTCAATTCGCTTAAACATGATATCGCTCAGAGAGCATTGCTGTTCCTTTTAGCCACTAATTCACCGCTGCTAAAATTAGCAAGTATATTTAATTTTCATCTTTAAAGCAAATGCTGATTATTGCTAACATATTAAAGATTAGATATTAGTTGTATTTAAAACAGATTTATAAGAACTCAATAGTTATAGAGTTAATTTTACTAATTCTTTCATTAAGAGTAGGGGGGAGGTTATAAAGAAAACCAATCCTATCGAGATTCTACCCTTGTTTCAAATTTAAAGAACTTTGTTGTCTTTCATTAGATTGGGTGATCGAACCCGTAGATAGTACTGATGTCTGCAAAGTATCGCATGAATTTAGCGGGTGTAAATATTATATTTATAGTGTTGTGAGTAATATAATATTATATATTCTGGTTTCTATCGTCTTATCGTCTCTCTCTCTTATACATATTATATATATATATATATATATAGATAGATAGATAGATAAAACTCTATTTTGTATTCAATTGTAGAACATTGAATATTTACTGCTAAATGAAGTGACAATCCGTCTTCTAATAGTTCTGCAATCTTGTAATTGAAATAAAAAGTTTAAATGAAAACGTCTGATTATTAGCAGATAGGATGAGCGAGTTTTCATGTGTACACTCATGTCCAAAATGATTGTCGCATATCTATAACTGTCTTCCTGTACGAATATATTTTGATAAAAGATTTTTCAGGGTATTTTTAATACTGATACTATGTGTATAATCGGGAAATGTATATTTGTGGTAAATTTCATAGGGAAAGAATTATAAATACGAAAATTAGAATGAATAAAACAAAATCTTGCTAAATGGAGAAGAAAGTTTTATTTTCGTTTTATTGTTATTATTTACTGCTCTTTTGACATGAAATTTACCACATGCATGTCTTTTCCGATTATACACATACTAACATTGTAAGAAATACCGGGCGAATTCGTTATCAAATTATATTCCTACAACAACATATTTATAGACATGCGACAATAATTTTCGACATGAGTGTACATCACGTGAAGAAGTTTGGTTTGTATGATGTGATATTTATTTATTTGCCAAAGTTCCAGATACAGCAAGGCAGCCATTTTACACTGAAACTATATAACATAGAATATAAAATTAACAATAACAAGTGTAAACAAAAAGCTATATAAAGGTCCGTAAGTGTAGCAATAACAAATTGAAATAAAACTAAGGTTCCGTAAGTGTGGCAATAATTTCCCGTCGGAATACATTCTCAATATGATCTCAATTAATATCGAAACCGGAAGTAGTACTTGATTTCTACCACTTCCGGTTTTAGTAAAGAGATTAAGAGTAGAGACGGAATATATTCTCGGAACGTTTAATTGATTGCAAACAACCACTTCTCGCTATCTATTACGGTTTTTACTCCATAGCGCTCAACGCTGAAACCGGAAATATTTTATTTCTTCCACTTCTGCTTTGAACAGAGAGTTAAGAAAGGATATTGAACCTACTTTTAAAACGCTAAATCGATTCCAAAAACAGCTCTCTCTCTCTCTCTTCTCGTTTTTGCTCTATCTAAATCAATAATGAAACCGGAAGTTTACAACGGTAACATGAATTTACTACTTTTATTTTATGTAATAAGTTGGGTAAAAAATGCTATTTTATCTGGCAGCAGCTATGATTTAGAAGAGGAAGAAAATTATGAAAACGTCATGAATAATTTATATCTGTAAAATGTTTTTATTTTTCTGTCGCTAGAGAGAAAAAAGGTTTGTTGATACGTCGTAGTTTGGTTGCTATGCTATGGTAACTGCTCATTGCCAAGGCTTTGTAAATAAAAATGAAATGAAATCTTTAAGTTTTACGTCCCACGATTATGCCGGTTAAGCTAAAGGAGACGATGATGATGAGAAATGAATGAAATGGTGGAATAAAGAAAGTGGGAGGAAATGGGAGAACCCCAAGGAAACGATCCCAGCACATGGTGTTTGTCCACCACAAAGTCCACACGGGCTTTGTAAATAAATAAATGTATATAATTGAGAAAGACGCCATACAAGTTAAGTGTATGGAACTGCTGCGAAGCAAATATTGATTATTTGGAAATATAGTGCTTCTAAGTGATTATAATAATGTCTAATTATTAGAATTATCATCGCAGTGAACAATAACGTGTTCTAACAAGTATATATTACGATAAATCCCCATCTTTTGAAAATAATATTCGGACTGGTGCCTGGCATCATAAGTTGTACTGGATTTCTATTAATTCCAGCTTGCGCAGAGTTTAGGATAGACATGAAACATAATCTTGGAACGGTTAATCGATTTCCGGAAACCGCTTCTCGCTATCTATTACCGTTCTTGCTCTATAGTGACCAACGTAAAAACCGGAAATGATAATTTGTAGCACTTCCGGTTTGAATACCAGCTCCATCGGCGAGCTTTATTCTTATCTTTCGAGTTTCTTTATCCTTGGCTTTTTTTTTTCCCATGGATGGACAAACATGCGGACAGACATGCTAAAGATATAAAGAAGATTCGTCTGGTAACCCGAACTCCTTAAAAAAAATAATAACTATGTTGTTGTTCTGATACTTTTCACATACCGATTGTGTCTCCTCCTATATTACAATTAATATGGATGTCGTCCTTTCAATTCCGAACCTTGCCATGCAAACATCATCTCTACATCCGACAACCAAATAAGCGACCAAACGATCAATTATATTTACAAGTATACCAATAGATGTGTTAGTTATCTTTATACATATTAATGGAATAAAGTGCTTAAAAATATGTGTTACTATGGAAGTTAAAATTTATTCTTTATACGTATTTAGATATATTTTAAACCTCTCGTGTGGAGACCGAAGGTGGTAACAGGAACACCAATATTAACGTTTTATCAGACGTAGCTAGGGATGTAAAATACCTGGGTATTTATTTCAGCGGGTAAATACCCGGGTATTTACCCAAAACGGGTATTTTAGTGGGTATTTTGTTTCAATTACTAATAAATGAATTTTATTGTTGTCAATGAAAAACGTAATGGTCATTTGTATCACCTGCAACAGGACCACTAAATAACCACTAAATTAATCATGTCTTCTTGCGATTAAAGAATGAATTTGATATTTATTAAGTAACACAGTACGGATTTCCTAGTTACTCACCGTTATTTTCTTTCTACTTACACTAAATTTCCTTCTATTACCCTTGGCGGAAAATAATTGACCACTCTACCCCGTAAATTCTTACTTTAGTGTGCTCCTGAGGCATCCAATCAGTTGCATGGTATATAATTCAATAGTGGACCAAACCAACACGAAAATATAAAATTTATGACAGAACATGAGGTGACCAAAGAATGTGAAGTCAGTTGCCACCACCAAACTAATCATATACTGTTATAAAGTATTCTGTCTGCCAGCAGCGGACGCGGAATTTAAGTTCTTCTTTAGGTTCGAGTTTGATAAAATTGCTTTCTCCATTTTTCTCGATCTGGCACATCTTTTATCTTACAATACCTTCACCAGTTTTTCAAATCACCGATGAGCACATTAACTAAACTATTTAAGTAACAGTGGTATCAACTAAAATGAACAACGACTTTTTCTTTAGGTTTACCAAAGTCATTAATTGAGGAAAATGAATTATTAATAATTGGTTTCCTATTTTACGGTTCTAAAGTTTACCTTAAAAATGTGAATAGTACTGATGTAAAGTCACTTTTTAAAATAATTAACAAAACCGAATTGATATTCCAAATACAGCTTCTTACTTTCTTCACGCAAAATAATGTTATTTTTGGTATTTCATCTATTAGGCAATGAGATGTACTGAATTGTCAATTATGCAAGAAATTGGACCAATAAGTTTCTTATATTTCTCTTCTGGTTTACTAAATTAACAAATTAAATCTGATTAGGAAACTATATTGTAACATCTAAGTTGTTGATATAGTTATATCAAAGTAAAGAAACTCGACTCTAGTAAGTAATAACCTAGAAAATATTTAGAAACTAAACAAATTACACATTTACAAATTTGCCATTCTGTAGAAGTAATTATATAATTACGAAAGTTGCAGAGTAATCAAAGTAACTGAATTTAATAAATTGTTCGATCAAATTATTTACTAAATATGCCGTTGAAAGAAAATGATCCATAAAAAAAGAAATAATACTTTGTAAAACACTTAAGTAACTAATTCCTGATTTTTAGAAGTGTTCACTAAACGGAGTTTAACACTACCAATAATGCTTTGTGAAAGTATTTATTGGAATTTAAAATATTAATGTGATAAAAAAAAAAAAACGTTAAGTTGTATAGTAACTAAGTGAAGGTAATATTTATACCTTAAATTATTCAGTATAGAACAGCAATTAACCCCTATCATATTCGGAGCATTATAAATAAAACTATCACAAATTTTACTGTTCTACTTAGAATCAACCGTAAGATCAGAGTAATTCTTCAGTATCAACATCACTATCACTCGTTTCTTTATTTTCTTCTCTCACTCATATTTTCCCCTTCCAATGTCTCTGATGTTTTGTTCTGTTCCATGTCAACAGCTAGTGACTTCTTCCTTATAGACCCTGGTTCTGAGTGTTGCATCCGTGAAACTTCAGGTAATTTCTTACTTAAAAGCTTCCAGTTATATGAAAGATATCTTAGTTTCCCTGCCTTCCCCGACGATAAACAATTTATTGTTTTACTAAGGTCCAACAAAATGTAGAGAGAGTTCTTTCTATGGCAGCAGATGTAACAGGAGCACAAAGGATTCGAATGGCGACATCAGCCAATTCAGTGATGCCTCGAAACCCTCTCCACCAAAGTAGTGAGCACATTTGTTCCACTCTGTCCCACAAAAACTTCCTTGCCCATATTCCTTCTTTGTCTCTATAGTCAGTCAAATGTGCTCTCAGTAAAACAGAATTCAACCCAATTTCTTTTCCAACTTTACAAACGAAGTTTACTTCATCAAGCAATTCTTCAGCGGTCAATTTGCGGCCCTGAAAAGTGGGATTGAGGAAATCTGCAGCCAGATGAATTGAAGCCGAACTCACTTCATACTTTAATTTTTTTCATTATTGATTACTCTTCTGTTTTTGAAAGAATTGACGATGGTAACTGTTCTGTCAGAGTTTGATGAAGGCTCTGGAATTTTGAGTGCATCTGAGGCTTATTTTACTCGAAGCAATTAATCAAATCCACTATAGGTTTCAAAATGGCTGCAAGGTTTTCAATACAAAGCCAGAATACATAATCAACAATTCTTTCCTTGATTTCTGAAAGTAATGACGACAATTCCTCACTCACAGCGAGCGTCTGAAGCCTAGTTTTATTGATAAGCAAACTTTGGAGGCAGTGTAAATGGCTTTTCCATCTTGTTTTTCCAAGCAACTTTAACGAAATTGTAACCCTTTTGTCCCTTGAGATTTGTGTAAATAGTACTTGCAAGTGATGTCTATGTTTGTATTAACATCAGTTTCACTTTCCAGTAATGTCTTTACCGAAGGACATCCGAGGATGTTAGAACAAAGCAAATGGAGATGAGCGAGACAACCCAAAGATGCTATATTAGGATACTTCTGTTTTACTAATATAAAAGCTATTCTCATGTTATACGCGTTGTCTCCTATGATTACTAAATTTTTTTCAGGGTTATATTGTTTACAGAACATTCATAATCTCTTCAGACAAGCAATGTGCATCTTTCGACAACGCAAAATCAACAAAAACAGGTTCAAACTTTGAAATTACGAAATAAATTATAGATCGATATCTCAAGTAAGTTCAATCGTCACTGTAAATGTAGATTTGGAGAATTCCTCTAACTTCATTTTAACTTCCTCTTGGATTTCACTGTGTAGAGCATCCAAGTAACTCGTAATCAGGCGATAACTTGATGGGAGAGCATACGAAGGACGAATTTTCTTTTTTAAAAAAAATTCAATACACAAAGGGTGATCAACAGGTGACAAAGGACCCCCACTAACGAAGATCGCTTTGGCAAGGCTTTCGTTCAACACTTCCTGTAAGACTTCGATAACATTCCATACGTCGATATTTGTTTTAAGAACGATCAATATTAAGATTCTATCAAAAATCCTAAATAGTAACGTTGAACCTGAGAAGCCATAAAAAGTTAAGAAAAGCCTGTACATTTTATGGAAATTGATGTAATATTTTTTACTTCAGCATATTTTCATATAATAAATGCGACTACATCAAGTATATCGAACTCACATTCTCCTTTTATGATAAAACTACTCTAAAATGTCACTAGACCTAGGGCACACTTTTTTCATGATTAACTTGAAGTCTATAATGTTCGACTCGGCAAGTTTTTGATAATTTTGGGTGTCTTTATTCAACTAGTTATAGCCTCTGAGATGTAATGCTTTATATCCATCATCCAGCTTTCGTTTATCTTTTATTTGTGTGTCGGGTGTCTGAGTTGTTTTCTGTGAAACATTCCTGAGAATTTTAAAATTTCAAAATTGCACGTTTCAGGAAAACCTCTTGGATTGAAGGAGTCTCAAAACATCTGTTCTCAAGTGAAAATACACAATAACTTGATAGAGTTCTTGAAAATTGGTGGCGTATTGCGGACTTTACATTTAAAACTGGGGCTGTCTCCCAAAGATTCGACAAAGAGGGTTTATATATTATTTCTATGCTTGGACAATCTAATGCTTGAAGTCATACTACGATTTATTATTTTTTTAAGTCTTGGTGTGAAACTAATCCAAGTTTAAAAGCCGTTCACACCTTTGTGAAGAAAGGGAATAGTTGGATAAGTATAGTAAAATAGCCCAAGATCAATCTTGAGACGACAAGTGGATGTTAATGTAGGTATCCCAAGGAGACATTAATCCCTCAAGTTTTAACTCGTGATTCTGATTCTCAATATGATTTGTTCGTGAGCGATGACGTAAAATCGGAAATGTGGTGTGAATTATTTCTCAAGATTGGCTTCATCGACGTTGATCAAACTTTGATGTACATATAGGTGTACACTAGGGCTTCGTCTGAAAAGTGTAACAACTCACCCCCACCATTTCCCCCTTTCAAAACATTCGATTCAATATTTTGATTTCCTCTTTACCTATGAAGTTCTTCTAGGAAAATTATTTAAAAAAATAGATTTTAGATAACGCTTTAACCTAGAATAACATATAATATCCAAAATTGTACCGCTGGTGCGCCATGGTTAACCCGCTCCGCACCTAAGGTGGGTAAATTGATTATTATTTTGCATATTTATAGTGAATGAATGAGACATCACGCTCGAGAGCCCCCATAAACAGAAAAACATCACCGGTATGGTTAACAATTCTTAAAACTTCATAATAATTGAACTTTCGTAAAATACCCATTTTTTGGGTAGGTAAATACAAAAGGGGTAAATACCCGGGTAAATACCCATTTTTTATTTACCTACCCACTGGGTATTTACCCGACCCACATCTCTAGACGTAGCCAGGGCCTAGTGGAAGAGAAAGTTAGTTTGACTACATATCAGGTTAGATAGAATGGACAGTAAACAGAAACCTGCAATCTCTGCTTAAAAGAACAATACTTTACCTCTGAGCTAAAAAGCATGGTTTTGGATGTTTATATACAGGGTATCAGGCAAGTTATTCCCTATTTTTATAACACTGTAACTTCTTTATTTATGAAAGGGTTTTTATAAACTAACATATTCAGAGACAACAATATTTAGGCTTTGTTTGATAATTTTTCTTTGCAGTTTGACTTGAAGTGCCGCCTATCTTAAGTATGGAAAGGCGAGCCAGAATAGTAGCTCGATGTGAGACCTGAGAATCTGCTGTTTGAGTGCAAAGGCGGTGGACGATCGAACGACGAAGCCATGCAACATATAACAACAGGCAGTGTACCTGATGCAAGGAGATCGGGAAAACCATCCACTTCGGAAACACCAGAGAACATTACCAGAATTAATGAAATATTCGTGAGAAGCTCATAGCGATCAATGCAAAGAGATGATCGTTAAATTCATCTCACGCGTTATGCAACTGCCACCATTCTGAAGAAAGAACTTTTTTTTAAGACATAGAAACCATATTATGTACGATTGTCTATTAATGATCGTGACAGACGCATAGAGTTCACAGAATCTTCTTGGTTTAGTATAATAGCCTGAACTGTTTGACAACATTTTGTAGCGTGATGTAGTAATATTTCATGTGTGAGGATTTGTAAATAGGTACAACAGTCATTTCTGATCCGTGATAGTTCAAACGTGTATGCTGAAAAAGCATAATCGTCCAAAGGTAACAATGCCGACTTGCGCTGAGAATGCTGGTGTAAATATAAAATTAAAACAAGATGTGAAGCAAAATCCAAAATGCTGTTCTTTCTAAATATATATTAGTCTCATAAATATTTTTTCATAAATAAAGAATATACAATTATTTAAAAACAGGCAGTAACTTATCAGGCCCTATAGAATACAAACCCCTCTATCTCCTTCAAAATATTGGACCTCATTTATTTATATCATAATCGACTGTAGAAAACACGGTGCAAATTATGGTTTTATCAACTAAACATGCAACATGTTTTGTTATTACATATAAAACATGAAGAGAAAAATTACCATATTATTATTATTATTATTATTATATTTATTCGCAGTTTAATTTCCTTTTCAACACCCACTATGTGGAAAACATACCCTCAGTTTGTAATGAGATTCCAACAAAATTTAATTATGATCCACTAAGCATTTGAATTACGCAAAAGTTTATTTGATTTCAACAGTAAGTAACATAATCTCACATGATTTACCTGGATTAGTTACAGCCATCATTCTGTATCCAGCCCTGGAATAATCCGGCCGAAGATTCCAAGACAAGGCATTAAAATGTGGGAATTGCCAGGCATAAAGTAAACCTCCCAGCAACCAGGCACCTGCTTCCAATGACCCTGTGCATCCTGCCCAACCCATCATAGGTGGGATCGCGCCAACTATAAAGCAGAATATATACATATATGCAATTGGTAAAATCAATTCAAGTTATATAGGAAATATTTCCATACTTTCACCCATATATTTGATATAAACTGTGTGCCAGAATCATTTTTAAAAAAAAAAAAAAAAACTGTAGTTAGAAGAGGAACATCACAGCACAACTTATTCAAAAGTTTAGTTGTGGCTAAAATGGTCTAATCTTGAAATTGCTTCTTCAGAATTCAGATTCGTGTTAGAAAACGAAAACAGCGTTAGTACAAACTGTTGTTGTTTCTTTAAATTGAAAATATGAAAAATAAGCCTAAAACTCTTTCGACAAAATGGCTGTGGATAAACTTAATATATATATATATATATATATATATATATATATATATATATATATATATATATATATATATATATATATGCTTCCCTTCTAAAGCCTACCTTACAATAATTAACAAATTATCAATATTTAAACGATATTATTCTTATAACAAGACGCAAACAGCAAAACCAACGAACTAATACACAAAAATTGTCTTTTTTTCCTATCTGTCCGGCATGGTCAGAATTACTAAACAATGATAGCTTTAGACAAAGATTTTTGGAATCATACAACACACTTATTTTCAAATAAGAGTTGAATGTTTCCTGGTGACGTGAGTCAAATAAGTTCCCTCTGGCTATCAACCAGGTGAAAATATTGACTTCCGACGTTTCGAATGCAGATATTGCATTCATCTTTCGGTATTGTTATGAAAAGACCGAAGACACGTGGACACACATATATATAGTGACTATGTAAAAGTGGGGCTGTGGGGCTATGAATGGAGGCCTGTAATTGGCTGCTGCTGTTGTGGTTACGAGAATAGCCTCTGATTTTTATTTTATTTTTTTTATTTTCATTTTTTTTATTTTTTAATACTGGAAAATGTTGGCAAAATAGGACAGTCTAAACCCATTGTCTCTATTGAGATTTTGCTTTCACATGAGATGGCTGTAGCTTCCCTTCTTGTTATGCCTCAGAAATCCCAATACCAGCAGGTACCATCATAAGCCACAATGTCTTACAGAACTAAACACTTTGGCTCACATAGCAGTTTTCGTCAGTGACAGGGAAAGTTTACAGAGGAAGTCAGTCGCCTTCATTTGATGCTTTAAAAAAAAAGTTACAGTCTTACAAATACCAATACAGCCATAAACAGGGACGTTATTTCACAAAACAAAGTGATTGGAAGAGTCAACAGTGAAAAGGACTCACTCTCTTTACTACCGTATTACCTTTCATCGGCTACATCTCCGGTAAACTCACCAGAACATTTGCAAGACATGGTGTAAGAGTTATTTTCCAATCTACAGCCAACATTAGATCGTTACTTAAACGAGTAAAAGTTACCAAACTTAGACCTGTGCACTTCTGGAGTATATCGCATCGTTTGTGAATGTGGTAAATCATACATACATGCCAAACCAGACGCATCATAGAACAACAAAGCAAAAAACATAACAGTTACATCAGATTTCAGGAACTCGAAAAGTCAGGACACAAAGGGTAAATTTCACAAATACTGCCATAGTTGCCAAATGCAGGAATTTCCGGAACAGAACAGATAAACGAAGCTTAGTTATCTCACGTGACAGCAACAGTCTCAATGAAGACAATGGGTTTCAACTCAGTCCTATCCGGTCATCTCTTTTCAGACGGACGGACGGACGAACGAACGAAAGAAAGAAAGAGAGAGGAGTGTTCAACAGCAACAGCGTTCCTTTTCGTAACAACAACAAGAGCCAGCATTTCTCTCAGCCAATCACAGGTCTCCATTCATAGCCGTTTAGCTATGAATGGTAGCACATTTTGCCGTTTAGAAACTTATGGTCATAACAACACAGTGTTATCAGATTATATTTCTTATGTGAAAATAATATATCTAATTCTCTTTCATTGTATTTCATGGTAACTTACGTAGTGTATGGGTATGTCCTCCATAGTCTGGTACAGTTAACTTCAAGACACGACGTACTCATTATACACAATTACCTGAAAACATCACCAGGAAGAAAATTGTACGGTATTGTCAGATCCAAAACTGAAGGTCGTGTTCTCTCGTTAGAATTTAACGTCCCTTTCTAACACCAAGACTGTATGAGATAGAACCTGTGGTTTAAAGTGCAATTCGAAGCACTATTTAGGTTTATATCTTAAGCAACTACCTGCACTGAGCATAGAACCCGGAACCACGCGTACAGAAACGCAAGTGCTTTAGGCAGTCGGCTTTTCGTGTTCCCATACTTTGGTTGAAGTGTTAAAGATATGCTATTGGGTAAACGTCAATAACGCGTCTAGCCACCACAAAGAATTTTATTTTGAAATTAACTACATGTCATTTTGACTCATAGTTATTTTGAAATTGTAAAATGGAGACAACTTACTCTAAATGATTCTTATGACCCTTTCTAGACATGAAGTCGCACGAATTTCAGGAACTAAAAATGCTACGAAATTGAGGTTTTTTAAGCAGTTGGCGTCTGGTTGAGATCGAAGCTGCTGAATATAAAGAAAATGCATACATCTCTTCTGAACACTCAGCATACATCTGTGCAAATAAACTTTAAAAGGAAAAAAAAATGGTATGTCCATAAAAATATTTTGAAGTTTTCTAGCAATACATAATACACACGTACCTACCTATAGAACCCACCCACGTGTTGAGAATGCTCATTCGCTTCAAAGGAGTATAGATAAGCGTGTACAAAAGAAGATTAGCTACTCCTAACGCTGCGGTCGTACCATTCACTCCCCACATTAGCAATGAAAGCCCCGACACACCACACACTGTAGCGAACGCAGCTGCATGCAGAGGCCTAGAAAATTACAAGAAAGAAAAAAAAAACGTTTTGCTAATCTTCCACTATATCCTAAGCCAAATAAAATAAATCCAATATATTCTAATAAAATAAATGTAATTTCAATATTCTGTGTCATTTTATTGAGGGAGCACAGGAAATTCGGTGCTGTAGATCTATCTTAAATAATTATTGGTAATTGTATTACACTACATTGTGCGACGAAGGCCATTGTGTGATGTGAAAGTTCATCAGCCATTCAAATGGTTACTGAAGTTGTACTTCAGAATTCAGAATTCAGAATTCAGAATTGTGCTTTTTGCTGTTAATGAAGTAAAACTATTTTCTCAACTCATACGTACGGATGTTCTGTCGTTAATTTTCAGTTTGTTTAGTTGGAGTAGCTTGTAAACTATGGAGCAGAAAAAAAAAATTAATTTCCACCGATAACTAATCGGATGAGGTCTCTGTAAGGAAAAACTAAGGAAATCGTAGTTTTCATAAATTAAAATTCTGAATTGGCAACACTGCTGATGTTTGAGTGCATCGAAAGGTGTGTTAAGGATTTGTCTACATTATGCAATTCCTGAAAACAATGAAAAAGAAACTTTGAAATTACCATGATAAAACTTTTACTTACATGCATCCGGCAACACTGCTACTATCACGAAACGAGTTATTAGTTCTACAGAGATGCTGGGAAGTGTCCCCTGTTTTGATTCAAACAGTGGTTCAAAGGTTTAATCATGTTGGCAGCAACTTTACGAAGAGCAGAAGTGTTAATGTTCTCAATGGCACTGCGAATGTTCGTTTCCAAATCTTGTATAGTTCGAGAATATGTTCTTGTATACCTCTTGCTTTAAGTAGAAATGAATACCAGTGTTGCCGGGTGCATGTAAGTAAAAGTTTTATCATAATAATTTTAAAGTTACTTTTTCGTTGCTTTCAGGAATTGCATAATGTAGACAAATCCTTAACACATCTTTTGATGCACTGAAACATTAGCAATGTTTCCAATTCAGTGTTAATTTATGAAAACTACGATTTCCCCAGTTCCCCCTTACAGAGGCCTCATCCGATTAGTTATCGGTAGAAATGAAAAATTATTTTTTCTACTCTCTAGTTTACAAGCTACTCCAACTAAACAAACTGAAAATTAACGACAGAATATCCATATGTATGAGTTATGAGTCAATTTACATGTTTTGCAAAAAAATTGATTTACACCTTCGGTTACATTTGGCAACACTGTGTGGTTCCTAGGGTACTTCAATCGTTGCCTCCTACTTTAAAAATATATGTTACAAAGCTTCAGTTTGGAATAACCATTATTTGTGTATCGCTTCAGGTTCAAAAGTTCTACTATCCCAAACTCCGGGTTGCATTGTATATTCGACACTCTGTAATAGGATATCTCTATTAAGTGCTATAGTAAACAGTTACATGAACATTCTTTATTCATTACACGAGCAAATATTGTTAAAATCTTAGCTTTAACACTCTGACTGCCCATGGTCATTTCTGAGAAAGGACCATGGCGCCAAAACGTATATTTGTCTTATGGTCACCACCAGGCCACGAAGCGATATTCAATACGATGTATCTCCCGAAGATTTCTTTTTAATCCTAGCTCATTAAGAATACAGAAAAAAATATTACAATGAGACACATTGAACAATGTAACAATATTAATAAAAATAAACTTTTTAAATAGATGAGGCAAAATATCAGGTAATGCCACTTCTTTTTTTTCTCATGAACTAGCCTATTTTTAACTATATGCAAGTGTATTATACATTGCTATCAAATTTGAGCAGCAAAAATGAGTTCCACTGATTTTCTAAATTAGTTTGTTCCAGTCCCCCAACCCAAAAAAAAAATCTAGATCCGCCACTGTGCGCAAGGCACTAATACTTACGTCACAAGCCCTCTCACTAGAACTCTGTTCTTTGTCCTGGACATCTGAGCGTCGAAAGGAACTTCAAAAAATTGATTGATCGTATTTGCAGCACACGAAGTAAGTCCAGTCCCGAAGAGACACAGTAACATTGTTGACAATTCCAAGGGAGCAGGAGCCATCGCATAGCCGGTTACAGTCGTGATCACAACCAACGCTGGAAGCAACACAAAATGTCCATAGTTATTAGAAATTAAATCAAATGTTAGCTTGATCAGTAGTGTTTGGCTTATTCTGTACACTTCAATTCTATACTTATTAACACAAGAGAAAATAATGTTCAGAAAATAGAATGAATTGCCAAATGGCAAGGAGAACTATTGAACCCTAGCTTTCTTGAGATCCTCTATCCAACTCGCCCAACAAGTGACGAGCGCACTACGCTTGCGCGAGTTCACAGGCACCCTTCTTTCAGCAGTAGTACTATAGTACTCGCGCCAAGTCGTGAAGCTTGACCTAGATCTACCGATTTCACCACACAATAGAACGCGAGGGTGTGTTCCGGTCGTCAATCCTCACCCATCAAATTTTGTCAGTGTCTTCTCTCGTGCTACACGGAAAACATCTCCTGAGAGTACAGTGTTGTGGGATTGGCGTCAAGTTCCGTTTTGTTAATTCTTTTTTGTTGCGTTATATTTTCGTTGTTACTATTTGTGCTATTGTTACCATTTTAGAATAGTAGTTACAGTAGTTATTGTTGTGCAGTGTTATTATTGGCAATTTTTAAATGCCATTTTTATATACTCGTTTACTATGTCTTCAAAGTTTGGCAACATTGTTGGAATTTCAGCTGTTTAACGTTTCCCCAAGTGTGCGCTCGGGAAGCGGCTCCACGAATTGTACCGAAGTTTTCCATGTGTTGGAGCTCAAGCAAAATATTTCTATGATTGGTTTACGAGCCCAAGCTTCACGACTCGGCGCGAGTACTATAGCTCAGGGATTATAACACACGTTCCTTCGGGGAGGAATGAATATAGTACTGACAAAATACTTATATGAATAACAGTCGCTAAGCTCGGTCGGAGATATTCACCGAGGGAAATTTCGTAGCTTCGTGAGAGATAGTAATCTCCTCGGGCCTCGAAATCAGCTCAATCAACTCCGAAAATATAAAGCAGAGAATCTAATATCATAATTGTACCTGAACCATTGCTCACTTCTTTCCAGAGATGTATGTTCCACACTGGATTGAACCTGATATCACTTGTACTGGAACTATGTTCAGTATTCTGCTATAAAAAGAGAGCTTGATTGTTTAAATAAAGCTGTACCAGGTTTTAAATTATGTTAGCTATGTATAACGAAAAAATCTACTGCATATTTCAATCTCGATTTTTTTTTAAATAGGTATGTGCGTGTGTCTTTAGGATACACCCTTTTTTGAAAAGCGCGTAATCATAGTCTATTTTTGTTATCAATAGGTTCTTTTCGTTTTCATATAATACTGCGCTCAGTTGGTGCGGATACCTTACTCTTCGAAAAATGAACTGTGTTCGCTTTCATTTTTATATGCAAAACGAGACATAACTGAACACACAAACCAATGTGATGTGAATAGCATACCCAAGTCGCGAACACTAATGTTTCTCACGAGACAAGAAAAAAGGTTGTCTCGTCTCTATTCTCGGAAAGCTTTTCTTGTCTCGCTTTGGAAATTTATGTATAAAATCTATTATTCTTAATTTCATCTAGAAGTTATAAGAAACATTCCGCGTCCACGAAAAGTGTGTTATAATATAGTTAGTGCACTAGCTTTTCCCACAAATCCCGAGAAGCTTCTTGTCTCTTCTTAAAAACGAGACGAGAATTATCTCATGTTTCTCATCGTCTCGAATTTTAAAATGTACTTGTCATCTTGAAGACAAGATAATACGAAAAATTTCACGTTTCATGAGCAACACTAGTTAAAACTAACCTTATTGTCATCATCCTGTTTTAGAACTGAAGAAAGCCTGAACAGTGATTCAAAAAAGGTTTTCCTGTTTAAAACAGGACGGCTTCAATGTCGTCAAAACAATTATAAGGTAGAAAAAAAAAAAAAAAAAAAAAAAACAGTTTCAAAAATTAGAAAAAGAAAAGTCCTGCTCTTCTATGAAAACTTAGACTTTTTCTGAAAGAATGTCCTGCATTCGATAATGTTTATTTGGTAAGTCTAGGCTAACGGGAATTCATGCTTGCTGATTACTATTCAATATACACTTTGTAGTGACAAGCATTTTGTTCGGAATAATGTTCTGAAAGGTTACTTCCAGTTTCAGGCCTTCGTGTGATCGTTGTCATTGGTAAGGAACAATTTTTCGTTAATCGTTCGTCAAATGCTGAAACTGCTCTAGATCTGAAGCACAAAGAAAGGAGAAACGAATAGGCTCAGTGGAATTTACCTAAAAGTATTACTTCCTCCCTCACAGCTGAGAAGCGTATGTGAGGTATGGTGCCTCCTTCAGGAAAAGGCATCTGGGGAACCAGAAAGCCTTCCCTTATACAAAACACTTATTTTGTAATAGTAACAAAAACAAAATGTGAACAGTAGTTGATGTAATCGTAGCACTAAATGCAGATGTTGGAATAGGCCTATTACGCAATTACAGTTGTAACTTTCTTAATCTATGAGTTGGCAATATTACTAGCACTCGAGGAGAGAACGGTAGCTGTCCGCTGAGTCGGTTCTCAAGAATTCTTCTCCATAATAAAGAAGTACATAAACGTTTCGTTTGCTTTCTGAGTACTGAAGACAACTGTTTCAATCATAAACTGGACTTGGTCTAACATAGTGATTTTTCACCCGCTTTGGAAAATCTACCCAACGAATTGTTCCCTCACGTAGTACCAGGGTTTGCCCAAGTGGGCCCAGCCCGAAAAAACCCGGTGGGTTTTTTCGGGTTGGACCCACCTGAAAAAACCCACTTTAAAACCCACCTGGGTTTTTGACCTATTTGTTAGTATATTATTGGTACAACTAAGGTGATCACATTGTAAGTGATTTTTATTAGATTTTAGACTTTTCTTGGGCAAATTGGAGGCTTTCACGTTAAGGTATGTAACAACATTCAACTTAAGACCCTTATAAAGTTTTGAGTGCAATAAATGAATTTAAAAAAAAAAAAAAAAAACTTACCTTAGCTTAAGAAAGTTATAGAACAAATTAATGTATGGATTATGCTTATAGCCTATTTAAAGTAAAATAAGCAATTTTGTACTTTAGAAAATATTTTCTCTGAATAGTATGCTCGTCGACTTGGCGACACCGAGGGGCATTATCACTCATAAGTTTGACGGCTTTAAGGTCATAGGTGCTGGTGCTAATAGTACATATGTAAATACATTAGTAAAACTATTGATGTAAAACACAAGGCTCTTCAACTGAAATTTGGTTTTCCAACAATAACAGTTTAATTCAGTCATTTGTTGCTACTCTTCAAATAAGCATTCTGTAGAATCAACACCAGCAATAGCGTAAAAATTCTTGTCAAATTTAAGAAGCTTAATGCTCGGGATTCCGAAGATTATGTAACGTTTACTATTTCAAGTGCTGAGTTCAAATTTCCGTACTAGTGGAAGTTTTGATGTACACGCCGTGAAAGAAATGCTCGGGAAATTCCCGAATTAAACGCAGAAGGATCGGAAATGAGTACTTCAACAATAAAACTATTTATTTTACGCTTAAGCGTGCCATACGTCCCGTAAAAAAACGAGTGTGTTCCGTTTTTGGGCCCGAGCGTCCCGCGTCCCCGTAAATTTAGTCGGAACAGGGAAATGTCACGCACAAGGTGTTTGTCCACCACAAAGCTCACTTGGCGCGAGCTAGGATCGAACTAGGAACCCCATGCACTAGAGGTGAACGCTCTACCACTGAGCCACCGCGGCCTATTATACCTTTGTTCATAACCAGACTACAGTTCATTGCATTGTGACATTGGAAAGTTGAGGAAGGGGGGATCTGAGGTGTCCCGTATTCTCATGGAGAAAATATGGCAGGTTTATTTACGCTGGAAGATGTTAATTTCATATAAGACATTTTAAAACATTTATTTATTTCATACAACATGAACTGTACCTTTGTTTTAAATTAATAGTCCACTTTTGGTATTCATATTTGGCGAACGTCAGTCAGGCTTCTGGATGACTTGATCTACATTTGTTCGTTTGTCTGCCGAGCTCCTTCATGGCTATGCGGTTAGTGTACGCGTCTTCGGCGTGGGAGCCGGGTTTGCCTCCCGGAGGGAGCTCATGTGGTTCGGATTCCACGCTAATCAGTAGGTCCCGTCTCTTACAGCCTCGCTGCTGAAAGGGACATTAAACACAAAATCAACTCAACTCGTTTGTCTGCCTCTACCACACGAACTACAGGGTACAACTTTTGGCCTTTTAAGTTAAAATTTTCAGAACACAGGCACGAGATACTTTAAATTTCCTGTATAGATTTTAGCGGCATACCAACGTAAAATGTCAAAATGGCGGCCATTTTTTAAAAACAGCGAGTATCCACGCTACGAAGCGCAATTTTCAGTCTTTTAAGTTGAAATTTTGACGGTGGAAGCACGAGATACGCTAAATTTGCTGTATAGATTTTCTCGGCGATCGAATGTAAAATTTTAAAATGGCGGCCATTTTTTTTCAAAACAGCAGTAAGTAGAAAATTGTTGCAAGTTGTGACAATGGCAATCTTGAAATATAAATCACATTTTAACATTTTTGCCCCAAAGACATTGAAATATTTAAAAAAAAACGATTAAACCCGAAAAAACCCAATTAAACCCGAAAATACCCGAAAAAACCCATATGGGCCCAGGTGGGTTGGGCTTTTTCAAAAAAGCCCGGGTTTTTTCAAACCCTGCGTAGTACGGACTCCCACCGCCAGATTGCGCAAGTTGTACTTTTTCTGTTTCTCGGGAGCTCCTCTGGTTTAATGTGAACAGCAGGTCATGCGTTCAACTCGTGTAAATGTGTTTGTAGGAAAATGCCACAGTGTAAGTGATCAGGTGTATAGAGGATATTGCAAAATTATATAATAATACTAATTAATTAATCAGCAATAACTAATCATTATAAACTAAAACCAATAATAAAATCACTAGTTGATTTCATATTACGTTTTCTCTTTTAAAAAAGGATAATTACAAATGATCCGACATTCGTTTTGCTGCCCAAAATAAACCGGGACAGGACGTTTGGGCGCCACCATTTGGGCGCGGACGTTTCGGCGCTGCCGTTTGGGCGCAAAGCTGTTTAGGCGCCAGACGTTTGGGCGCAAGGTACATAGTAAAAATCACAATTTACGACATATAAAGTAAGCTAGGCACTGAAAACTAAGCGCGAATCAAGATATACATTTCCTACACTTCTATTTTTATCTCACCTCATTTATCTGTATATTTTCTAAATTAAATAGTTTAATGCGTTTGTGGTATTTGTTGCCTAACCTCGTCATGGACTGATTTTTCGCTTGTTCACGATTCTTGTATTTCTGATGATCTAATGATGTAATTTTTGTATTATATAAGAAAACTAGGAAATGAAGGAATCAGACGAACTGTTAATAATGCCGGGGTGGTACCTCATTTATAGGTCCAGATCGCTTCCTTTCTTCCGTTTCCCCGGATAGTGTGCTCAATCAAACGTGACGGGTTAAATGGCCTTAGTTGCCGAGAGCCCAGAAATCTAAAAATCCTAAATCCCAATCGAGTTGAGGGAAAGATGTTAATACAGGGTGTCTAAGACATTGAGTTTAGTAACTGCAGTATGCCGTATTTCGGGTATCACTTTTTTTTTAACATTCCAATGTAAAAATCAAAACTTAACACACTTTTTTTTGTGCCATTGTAAGCATTTAATCTGCATTGAAGAAAGTAGCGAAAGGAAAAAAAAGAATGATTTCAAAGTGAAAAATAATTGTTAAGTGTACATATATTGGCAATTTAGCCACTAGAAATGTGTTTGACATTTACACTTATCGCATAACTACAGTAGAAGGTCTGCTTTAAGTGTTTTAATGGAATAGGATCACTATGTGTGTAATGCAGGCAATCATATCTAGTCTGGTCTACTTACCTTAGCTTGAAAAGTTATCAAATAAAAAGCACACTTAACTTTGGCTGAACCTTAAATTTACAAAATTTAATTGTTAATTCAGTTTTTAGAATTTTGAAATTCTAGTATTCCTAGTATGTAAAACAAAATCCAGTATAAATCAAGGACTTCCACTACAGTAGACACCTTGTGATATCTTGATTAGAACTTAGTACTCAGCGCCTAACATAATGACTTTTTAATTTAACTCGCGCCCAAACGTCTGGCGCCCAAATGGCTTCGCGCCCGAACGTCCAGTGCCCAAACATCCGCGCTCAAACGGCGGCGCCCAAACGTCACGTACCGAAATAAACTGAGGAGTGTGAGAGTATCAGAAATAAAATTTTTAATGTTAGGTCCCACGATTACGCCCTATAGGCTAAAGGAGATGAATGATCAATGAAAGTGATTAATTATAAATTAATTGATAGAATGATAACATGACAGGAAACGGAAAAACTCCCGAGAAAAAATACGGACATGATGCTGTCCATCACAAATTTATATATGGCCTGGGATCGATTTAGGGACCACTTGCAGCAAAGATGAGTGTTCCACCACTGACCCATTGTGCCTCCTTTGGATTGGAAAGGATTAAGGTAGTTATTAGTGGTTTTCGATTTTTTTCACAAGAAGAATTATTCGGCGGTTAATGTTACTTGCGCTAGTATTAATATGTAGTACTATCACCATAATACTAACTGGGACAGTGGTAGTAGAAGTATCACTATCTCACAAAGATTATCTGATTTAAAACCGTTTGATTTGGTGTCTTGATAAAATTACAAATTTTAATTCCTCATTTTGAATTTTCTGTGTAATACCCAACATTTTTAATTTCTGAGAAAGCTGCGATTGTATTTTGTCTTAAGTCTGTAATAACAAGTATAACGTGAAGGAGTTCGATTGGTATGGTGTCATATCTTCTCAATACTGAAACCAGAAATGATAGTAAATTTGTACCACTTCTGGTTATAGTAGGGAGATTGGAAAATGAAATGAAATTCTTAAATTTTAGGTCCCACAATTATGCCGGCTAGGTTAAAGGAGACGGTGATGAGAAATGAATGCAATGATGGAATGAAGAACCTCGAGAAAACTCACGCACATGGTGTTTGTCCACTACAAAGCTCACTTGGCGCGAGTTAAAATCGAAGCAAGAACCCATGCACCAGAGTTGAACGCTCTACCACTGAGCCACCGCGACCCTGTAGGGAGGTTAGAGTGGAGATAGAATATATATTCTTAGGACCTTAATTGATTGCAGAAAACAGCTTACCGTTTTTACTCGATAGCCATTAACGTAAAAAACCAAGCGGTTAGCGTACGCGCCTTTGGCATGGAAGATTTAGCTTCGATTCCCACGTTAAGCTGTAGGTTCACGTCTCAGATAGCCTCGCTGCTGAAATCAAATCAAACGTTAAAACTGGAAGTGATTGATTTCTATCACTTCCGGTTTGAGCAGAGGGTTAACACATGATGTTACCTATTCTTAGAAAGTTAAATCTATTAATAAAAACACTTCATACCATCTCTTATTTTTTCTCTATATAAATCAATATTAAAACCAGAATTTATACTGGATTTCTATCTCTTCCGGTTTTACTACAGAAAAATGAAATGAAATAAAATCTTTGAGTTTTACGTCCTATGGTTATGCCGGTACGGCTAAAGGAGACGATGATGATGAGAGATGAGTGAAATGGTGGAATGAAGAAAGTGGGAAGAAACGGGAGAACCCCGAGAAAACCCATGAGCACGGTGTTTGTCCACCACAAAGTTCACTTGGCGGGAGCTGGGATCGAACCCGGGACCCCAAGCACCAGAGGTGAACGCTCTGAGTTAAGGATGGAATGTATCCTTGAGATGCTTAAGTGATTGCTGGAAACAGCTTTTTCCTTGTTTATTGCCGCTTTTTGCTGTATAATGATCAACGTTAAAACCGGAAATAGTTGATTTCTAGCACTTCTGCTTTTAAATATAATCTCTATTTACGAACTCAATTCTTAACTTTTCACCCTTTATATCCTGGCTAAGATTCATACATGATCCATCCAGCAATGCTTTAGATTATTATTTTATCTTCCGGACAAACGGACACACGGACAGAGGAGAGGAGGGAAATGAAATGAAATGCATTCTTACAGTTTAACGTCTCGTGATTATATCCTTTAGGTCAGGGCACAAAATTTCAAACTCAGACGCACTCGCCGATCCAAAAATGATGGTCGCCAGTATCTCTTAACGTATAAATTACGAGAGGTCTCCCCCCCCCTCTTCTTCCAGCACGAATTGGTATTTCGATTCGCGTTTGTTTAAATGGTTCTTCGTTATTCGCATAGAGGCACTGTTGATTAATTGCACAGCTAGGGCTAGTTTCTCCCTACATCTTCAATTATTTATTGACTGATTTATTGGCTGGAAAGAGAAAGCAGTTAGGTTACCAGTGCTAACGGTATCTCATGGAAATACCTCTTTTTTTAAAAAAAATATGTATTTACTTATTTTGTTATTTATATATTTATCACTGATATTGTGACATGATTGGTTGATCTATTCTAGGCACTGCGCTGTCCCCGCAGCTGTTCTAGCTTCAAATAGCGCGGGAAACGATCTCTCAGAAAGCAAACAATTTCGATTAAGGGTGGGAAAGGAGGGGCGAATTAAAACGTTGCGAAGACTTTATATTCCGATTTTCTCTCACAATTATTTTCATGAGAAAGAGAAATTGCGCAGCCCTGTGAGTTTAGGCAGAAACATTTCCTCCTGAACACTGGTCGCCAGCTCTAAATTTCTAGTCGCCAATGGCGACCTGGCGATCGGAAATTTTGTGCCCTGCTTTAGGCAAAAAAAAAAAGACGATGATTGAGGTGAATGAATAATGATAGAAGAATTAGTGGAGAAAGTGGGAGTACCCGGATAAAACCCAAGAACCCGATGTTGTCCACCACAAGCTTACTTGGCAGAGATTTGAACCAGAGACCCCATGCACTAGTGGTAAGCGCTCTACCACTGAGCCACCGTGCCGCCTCTTCAACCTGACAGAGTAGAATTTCTGATAAATCAACTTCCTTAAAAACAGAAGATGAACTACTCCAAAACATGGCTATGTTCAATCTTGACGTACTACAATGAAGTTAATAAATTTGATTGCACAATTAAGAGGAAAAAAAAATCAGTTTTAACTGATTCATAAGAAAAGACAGATATCAAACACACACACAAGGAAAAAAATGAATAAGCACTTACTAGTAAGTCGAATCTTCGACAGCATCATATAATACTGTGGCAATTTCGCGACTTGGAGCTGCATCTCTTGCCACTCAAGATCCCGAGGTTGTATCGCATCTTGAAGCACTGGTCCCTTTTTCTGATGAATACGTTCATCTACTATAATATCAGAAGCAATCACATCTTCTACTCCACTTGCCAGTAAACTATCTCCCTTTGGAGGCACAGAAAATGGTGGATCTGGTTTCTCCTTTAGGGATGCTTTCAACTTCTGCATATACCTGTTCTCTCTGAGAAAAGTAACCAACTTCTCACCGTCACCGCTGGTTAAGGAGGAAATTTCAGCACTTGGAACAAGTTCCTTTGTGTCCACCATATGTCCCAAAGGACGGATAAATAACACTGGAGCATCCTCATTACTAACATTACACGACACAGGACTAGTTTTATCTGTTGAACACTCTGTACTCTCTAACACTAGATCACGTTTGTCACTACGCACTGCGTGAAAGGATTGTTTCGTACATGTGAATGAAGAATCTTTACTAGGATTGCCACTGGGACTTGAATTTGGTGATGTATTAACAGCGACAGCCGCTGTGGTTGTTTTATGGCACTGTAATGAAAAAAAAAAAAAAAAAAAAAAAAAAGCCACAATTATTCTCTTTATACTACTTAAACAAGTTCCTGATCGCATTAACATATATCTGTCTGTGAAGTTAGAAAACGCACAAATGGAATCTCCGGTCAAGACCGGAATGTTTATGTAATTTCGAGTATGCATTATGTATAGTATATTAGCTACTTGTTACTTTAAAGTACTAATAATTTCAACTATGTGTAGGAAAATAAATAAATAAAATAAAAAAAAAAAAAAGTTCTGTGGTAGGAAACTCTTTCATAATGTGCAGTTCCAATACTACTTGCAATTACTTATGCTTAGTGATTTGGAGCTACTGAAATTACGTCACGGAAAGCTTGTGCTGAGTACGAGTATAGTTCCGAATTCCATGTCTACCCATACTGACTGAGACTTTTTCATTGCTTTTCCTTAGTTCTGTCAAACGAAATATCATACGACCTGAAAAATTCCTTTCAATATTGCACTGTTCATTAGCTTATAGTGTAAAATACTTTTATAGCTGTATCTGAAATATAAAATAAAGAATTGCAAGGCATAACTGAGATTAAGAGCACAAAAATACTGTAATAATAATAATATTGAAACTCCACAAAAGTAAATGATTAACATAAAGACTAACAGGAGAAAGTACCTTAAACAGTGTCACTAATTAAAACTGTTTACCTTTGATATGGAGCTTCCAACTCGATATAAACAAAATATCTTGTTTTGTACTCTACATGTCTTTGATGTTAGTACAAACTTCAACATGACTAAACACATACTAAATCGTATGCTGCACAACTCACTTCATTTTATCTCCCATTTTCACCTGCAATAAAAATAATTATAGATCAGTTCACTTGGAAAATTATACGTGAATAAATTAACTCTGAAACTAATTAAACGTCGTAATGCATTCTTTTGTTCTATTCTTTGCGTTTAAAGAATGTTTGAAATGCCACAAGCATGGAAATATGATGTACACTTTCGAAATATGATCTACACCATCCCTTTGTTCGGTAAGAGAACAGAACAAAGGGATGGAAGTTCCTATTTTTGAGATGGACTCGTACACCCAGAATAAGACTGTCGTAACTTTTAAATTATTATCAGTTTTTAATCTGCAATAATTATAATTCGTATGTATTTACGAAATGTTTTCTAACATAATTAATACTATATCTACTGAAATAACGTTGCAATTCTCAAAAACAGAAAAAATAATCAACTTTCTGTAAATACAATGTTTTTTTTTTTTCCTTCCGTTTCTTTGTTACCTGTAAAAAAGACATTTTAGAGTTACGACAGTTTAAATCTGGAAGTGTGAAGTATTAGTGAACGGATCGAGACGAAACTAACAGTGCAAAATGACATGGAAAGATGACGGGTTAACTCCAACTGGTGGATTATTAAATAAGTACGAATCCTTATATTATAATACGACACCTAACACAATATTTATTATTATTATTATTAGCAATGAGTGAAAAACACATTGAAGGAAATGCATTTAAGAATACTCAGTGGAATTCTCAGGCTTGGCTCATAGATGGAACAATGTTCCTTTAATCAAAATATGACGTTCAGTAGGATTTAATATGTGAACATTTAAAAATTCGTTACAAAAATGAGTACCACGTTCTTTCAAGTTCGTAAAGAGGGCATTAAGTATTAATAGCAATAATTAAATAATTGTTAAATAAATGCATAAAGTGATTCACTTATTTCTGTTTAAAGAACACTGTGCTCTCACGTTTATTTTTTTAGTTCATAACATCAAAATAATTAATAAACTTTGGTAGATATAAAAAGAATCACCCAATAGAAATTTGAATTTCGTTCGGTAGATGCCAAACCGCTGAACGATGTCTGAAACTGCTACCTAACGGCGAGATGTTTAACTTCTATAACCTTAACTATAACGTAAGTGAATTAAGGTTACTATTACGTAACTATAAGTAGTTATAGTTATAACTTCTATTAACCTTTGTTTCAACAGTAGAAAATAAGATACTACTAACGATGGCTTTAATGGTAGTTAAGATATTAATAGATCAACTCCATTAACAAACTAAACCGAGATAATCACCCCACCTTACTGTGATAATAATTACAAACTTCAATCATGGTTTTCAGTACATGTCTAGTTTCAGAATTGCGTTAAAATATGTATTTATTTAGAGATAATCAATCATCAGACGAGAATACCACTGAAGAACGAAAAAAAAAAGTGTTTGGGAATTACGCATGGTATAACGAATTTTGTTTGCGTTTGATCAAATTTCCTGTAATGGTGTCCAATTGTAATCTACAACACAACGCAATTCGACTACATTTCCTTTTTTTTTTTTTAAATCCATACATTGATGTACTAATACACAATAACACACTGAGCAAGGCTGTGATAATATGTATATATATATATATATAAAAAAAAAACAGTATCACGTAACAGTTTAGTATTAGAAAATGCGATTAGTAAAACAGTATTAGAAATGCGATTGCTTCAGTAACACAGTTGTTGCAGAATACATGGAGACAGATTGAGTTCAGGCTAGACATTGTATGAGTTACAAATGAAGCTCACGTGGAGTTACACTGAGCTAGAATGAATTGTAAGTCTGACCAAATAAACTTGTTTGAGTTTTCCTTTAAAATGTATATTTTCTTCTTCTGTATCTCTGACCAAATTAAAAATCGTCAGTCCCATTCCGAACACCCCTGCACTTTCATAATTATTCATTTTCATAAATCATCCGTAGGTCATAATCGTTAGACGCAGAACAGCGTACTTAATTTCACTTATAAAGCTGAAATTTAAAAGAAATCTGCTTTATGAGATCCACATAACAAAGACCTACATTTGAAGTGGACGGCTAATTTATTTCAAATCCAAGAAAATCTATAATGGGAAAGAGGTTACTAACCTAAAATTATTCTTGTGGAAACCAAAGTTCTTCAAATGATCATCAATATTGCGAGCGCGCTCCTCATCAGGATAATGTAACAGCCTTATATCATGGACGCAGCAAATTAATCACATTCTAGAGTTCCAAACATCCGTGGGTATAAAGTAATCATCAGAACTAATTAAACACCAGTACATAGTTACAATAACCGAAAACTCCAATTATTAGTGTACAATATATTTGAACCATATTATTCCCAATGTGGAGTAACTATTTTTGAACCCCATTATTCGCGTTTCCGATTATTGTAACTACATGCTGCTATCCATAGTTCTGATAATTAATTTATACCTATGGAAGTTTGAAATCACAGTATGTGATAAACTTGCTACTTACATAACCTTTTTAATTCATTATGATTAGGAACACTTGAGAGTGCTCGAAATATTGGCCATTTAAAGAATTTTGATTGTCACAAGAATATTTTCAGATTAGTAATCTGGATAATAATTTAAAATATGTTCCTTACGGTCTATTAGTGATTAAAAGTTGTTCATTACAAAGAAATATTTGCCAAAATAACTTTCTATTCCCCAGAGCCAAAATATTTTCGCACAAGTTACACACAGTGCATTTGTACATAAAAGAGCGAATATTGGTACCAGTGTCGTGTTCGAGATTATCTTTTCTACTAAATGGTACAAAACCCATTACTAAATTCTCTAGAATGTACATTAAGAATAAGGGTTAGATTAATAGAACACTTCAACATCACGATTTTACCTGAAAATAATCTCTCTTATGCCTTCTACAATCCTATTTCCATGGCGTCTGCCCATCAGCTGTGCAACTTTATAATACGTGTGCAAACTTTATCATTTTTACCTGGAAGGAACTAAAGAAGAAATGCATAAAGAAAGAAATGTGAAAAGCACGCACCAACTTGTGCTACGTGGTTAATGCAAGCAAGCTTTGCATTTTTAAGGTTTAGGGCACGACGAAACTGGATCATCTATACGAACAGGCAAATTAGCAACGGTAGGTATGTGAGCAATGGAAGACACCTGAAAAGTTGTTACTACAAACTAGCTTTGCCAACAATTGCGTATTAACGAACCATCAATCTTAACGATATTTCTATGTTCACAGGTGACTTACTAGCCTGGCACCTACATAAATTCGCTCAACATTACTCTCTTTATAAATCAATCATTTTATATTTAAAAAGGGAGACCCCTTATCTGAACTCTTCTCAGGCTACCAAAATCTACAGAAAAATGTACACCAGACAGCTTTCAATAACACGATCATAACAGGGCAATGAAATGCCTTTGGCTATCACTTAAATCTATTAGTACCAGTTTAACAGACGTACATATCATATATAGTTTTAAAGTAAAACCAATGTGACTAGACGTCCCGTTTTAGCCGGAACATTTCCTTTTTTTCACCCGTTGTCCCGTTTTTTTCTTATTCTCAAACGGGACGCATAAATGTCAAGTTTTTAAGCAAAAATGACCCAGGTGTCCCGTAATTATTATTCAAAATATAAATGGTCAATGCAAATTCTACACTCTTGACACCAGAAATATTGACAAAGTGAAACTCAAATAGCGCATCTCCTGACAAGTGCTGGGTAGAAGTATTTTCCCATTTCTGTTCTAACGTACCGTACTCAAATCTTCTAAAAGTTGTGGAGTTTCGTCTCTCTTTACCCGGGACTAATGCTCCAACTGAATGTGTATTTTCGCACACGAATGCTTTGTGGACAAGTGAGAAAACCCAACTGTCTACAGATTACAGATACTTTGAAAGCTGTCCTGATCAGTAACATTAATTTTCATCAGCCTTGTACCAATTTCTACAAAATGTTGAGTGCAAACAAAGAACGGCCTATGTTTAGCAGAAGGGGTCCAGCTCTTTTCTCTAGAAAATGTAACAATTTTGGTAATTTCTGTTCACATTCAGTTAGTTTAGGGTAGGGTTGGTTAGTTTAAGTTAGGTTACGTTAGTTTAGTTTAGTTTATGTTATATTAGTGTAGGAGTTCCGCATAATTTTCCAAAAAATGATAGAATTTCGCTTATTTCTACTAATATTACGTTAGTTTAGGTTAGCTTACGTTAGTTTATGTTAGGTTAGATTTGGTTACATTATGTTAAGTCTTAAGTACTTGCATCACTCATTTCTCCTGTAAATTTTGTGTTTTCTACGTGCTTCTGGACCCCTTGTACTAAACATAACCCCAAAGAACTTTTAAATACCTATTCATTAAAAAAAAAAAAAAAAGTGAGTTACGCTAGATGATATAGTAGAGAATGACGGATATTTAATAATGAGGTAGGCCTATATAGTTTATTAGTAGTTAAAAGTATTGTTGGGTAGTACTTAAGTTAGAAACGCTGGTTATTACTCATAATTGTGTATTTTGCAAATTGAAAACAGTGGAATCCCAAAATGCATTCTGTAAGTCAGATATAAACTCTTCACCCCCCCCCCCCCATCAATCGCCAATTCATATGCATCCCTTTTTGGAAGTACAAATTCTGGTCACCTTGAGTTAAACGGTAAAAGAAAACACTGATTTAACTCTACACTTTGTACTAATAATATAAATAGGTCTACCAGCGCTAACCACGAAACACCCGGTACAAAATTACGTTTATCACAGCTGCAACAAATAACAGTTTCCTTAAGTTGCCTACTCATTACACTTACCAGACATGTTTGAAAAGGGAATCCTTACATTCATATTAACTCAGAATACAATTACAATATGTAAATAAATCTAACAACGAAAATACAAATATCGACTAAAATGCAGACACCAGAGGATAAAAACAATCGACGATCACGCAAAGGAGAGTACTGATAATAGTAAAGATTCTCCTTCCTCTCGTATACGTGCTGCACTATGCTATGTGTAACACAATTCAAAATTTGCGTTTTGGTTTGCAAAAATCAATGTCAGTTAAAATTGCCTTTTTCATGTTTTGCATTGTGTTATGCACACTTGCGAAATATTAAGTAAGCTGATACAAAACGGATCCCATATAAGGTCCCATTCATTGACAGTTTTTACATAATTTGCGGAAATCAAAATAAGTGTTAAAAACTTTATGTGATAAGTTCTCAGAAAATGTTCGGTCTAAACATAGCATCAGTAATGTCATTTCGAAAAATGAAAATTGGTATTGACTATCACAGACCAAAAAGCAAATTTTGCGTTGCGATAATGCAAAACGATATGGAGGGACGCCCCAAGAAATAGTGGGTAAATAAGAAAATTAGAAAGAATAAATTTAAGAATGAAATATACAGGTATATTAATTAGCATTGTCACCTTTTTAACGGCAGACTTGCGACTGATTTACGGTGGGAATATGGGCTATTCGAGCACAATGTAAATTTTGTATTTTGGTTTGCAATAATAGGCATAAGGTTGCGTCTTCATTGAACCCGAATGCGATTGCGAATGTGAATGCGAATTTCCCAGCATGTGTAAATAAATTGGAGCGCCTCGACTAGTTCCGACCTGCGAATTGCAAAAACCGACGAAAAGATGCGAATTCGAACATTCCAACCTCTAGGATTGTTCGTCCGAATTCGTACGAATGGAGAGTCGCTTGCAGAGGAATTGACCGCAAGGTGAGAGGAGAAAGTTTGTTTTGCGTGAAAGCAAACGACGTTGCGAGGTGTGGAGGTAAAGAAAAACAACTAAGTATAAAAATGTTTTGATAAAGTTCCATTGTGGAACCAAGCTCATCCAGATTACCACAAACGACACGTTGTGAACAAATTATGGGCAGATGTAAGCAAGGAACTTGGAGTGAAAGATATGTACATTTTTCTTTGTTTTGTCTTTAAAATATGAACATTTAATTAATACACGAACCGTAAGTATTTATTCTAGCTGAGGCAATGAGTTAAATTCTCCCTCCTCACTTCTTGATTTTATAAATATATATATATATATATATATATATATATATATATATATATATATATATATATATATATATATATATATATATATATATATATATATATATATATATATATGTGTGTGTGTGTGTGTGTGTGTGTGTGTGTGTGTGTGTGTGTGTCATTTATCCACATTCGTCTTCTTCGTGCTCGTAAGACTTTAAGGTACGAATTTTCAAGTAAAAATATTTCACATTGAAGGTTTGAAAGAGACATTGCAACTTGATTCTCATTCGCAAAACTTCGGATCTAGTAGAGGCTCATGAATTCGCACTTCGTATTCGCATTCGCAATCCCATTCGGAAATAATGGGAGCCCGGCCTAACAGTAACATGTTTTGAATTGTGTTGCGAATGCTTGTACGAAATAGGGACCAAGAAGTAAAGGGGCCTTTTCATCTAGTCGATTTGTGGTCGATTCAGATGAATTGATGTCATTTTCGACTCGATTTTTTAAACAGAACTTCGATTGAATAGTATACTGGTCGAAGACGACGAATCTACTGACATCTGAATTGAAAGTCTGGAGTTGATTCGATCTGATCGATCAGCGGAATTAATTAGGGGGTCATTCCGCACCAGTGTGCACATAATTCTGCGTAGAGCAACGGAACACAAAAATGTTAAGTCCTTATAACTGGTATCCGGAATATAACAAATTAAATAATAACGAAAATTAAGTGGCAACACTGGTTAGATAGTCAAGTAAAAATCACCACAACTCAAAATATTTTAAACTAATTTCGCATTAGACTTCAGTGTTTCTTAATGTTTTATGTTAGATTGTGCCGTTAAAAATTTCATTTCCACTATCAAGCGGAAAAAATAACAAACGAGAAAAAGTGACGATGCTGGCTTGATAGTCAAGTGATAATAGCCAATCGTTTCCAATTTTCTTTAGTATTTTGGAATATATTTCAAGTAATGGTAATTTTCACTTGACGTCAACCCAGTATCGCCATCTACTTTTTTTTAAATTACTATTCATTCTTACCAACAACATCAACAACAAAGAAATGAAACCTCAATAGCACAAACGTAGTATAACTTACTATCAGAAATTTGAAATCGGTTGTGAATTATTTTAAATGGTGGCAATTTTCATTTGACTATCAACCAGCATTGGAAAAAATACAGTTTTTTAAAAAAGAACAAAACATGTGTTTAAAACATGAAAAAGGTGTTTAAAATATTTTAAACACGTTTTAAAACACACACGAAAAAAACATGTTTTAAACATTTTAAACAGTTTAAAACACGATTTTAAACATATATTTCAAAATCGGGTAATAGCTTATTTGTAAGATTTCTTGCTCTTTACTAGCAATCAGTGATGTTATTCTAATTCTGTAACAATCGGTTCTGTATATATACATACATATCATTATATATATATATATATATATATATATATATATATATATATATATATATATATATATATATAGAGAGAGAGAGAGAGAGAGAGAGAGAGAGAGAGAGAGAGAGTAGATGGATAAGTAGATAAATAGATATAACTCTCTTAGGAAACAAACCGCACAAGGTAGATAAAAGCAGTTTTTTACTGGTTACCACAAGTGACAAGAAGCGACCTACACAGCATTCTAATACAAGATGGTGTGACGAAATTAGGTACTACTGCAAATATCTAGGAAACATACATGGTTATCAAAAAAGTATTATAAAGACCTTAATCCAGCAATGGATCGGCAAGTGTTGATAATATGTATGCGTTTCAAATATACGTAGACCTAAATAACCCTCATCACTATACTCATGTGATCCCAGTTTTCATTCTTGATATCTGAGCATTTGAGATTAAGAAATAAATCGTGCTTCTCGAAATCATATGTTTAATCCTTTAGCTGTGAGAATTTCTAAAAACAAAGATAGTTAAACTAAAATTTACTGTTCCTGAGTATAACTGGGTAAAATTTACTGTTATGTCTGGTTATAACAAACGGTTCTGCGAACTCGGAATATTTAACAACCGGTTCTAACAAATCGATCGGAACCGGCTGAATAGCACCACTGCTTGTAACCGACCTTTTCATTTATTTTATCCGTGTTAAGACTAGAATGTGTTGGGCACAGAGTATTTCAGTATAGATTAGTAATTCTTAACTTTTTTCATATCACGACCTCCTTTTATTACACCCTCTTGCCAGTAACTCTCATAAGTACTTTCTCGGTTGTAATAAGCTTTTTAGGTAGATTTTAAAATTTACCTACTATGGAGATTTCACACCATCTATCAATATACATGGTGAAATAAAAGTCCTCACCACCCTTGTGTGTTGAGAACGGGTTGAGGGAGAATGATGAAACTTGAAAGTGGTCTGACACATCAGATGGTGCTATCAAACATCATGGCGGCCATCTTTGATTGTAATTCGAAATTTCAAATGCAAAGGTTCATTTACATGTTTTAAGGTTAGAATTTCACCAGAAATACGCTTGTGCGGTTATTTTGGCCCTAAGACAAGTAATTTCAAAGTTACTGTTTCTGAAAGTTTCCTAGTTATGTCATTAGGGGCTAAATTCACGTATCATGAGGCGGGTGAGATTTTAGTTGCAAAATTTGATTACTATTTCAGATCACTGATGCTAATAAAATTATTTTAAAATAATAAATTTTCGAAAAGTAATATTTGGAGCACACTTCGCGTTGTGTTAACTTTAGAATATTTTCTAAGCCTATGAAATTGGTTCCTTTTTTTCAAGCCAATAATTTATTGAAGAAAACTAGTGTTTGGAGCGTTCAGAGCACAATGGACCCAACTGCATTTTCAATAAGGTTCAGTTTTACTCAGGAAATGAATTCTATTTCAAAACGTAATATCTTCGCAGTCAAAAGTCCGAAATAAATGTAACTAAAACCACGTAAAATGGCGTAGGATAGTTTCATATGACAGCCGCTAGACAGGGGCAGGAGGCAGCCACCCCACCCAGAATCTCAGATTTTGGGGACAGTAAGGCAGTTTTAGAAACCTTTTGATAAGCAAAGTCCAACAGAACAAGTTTGAGGTCTTTACCAGGGTTATCAATCGTCCCGATTCTGTCGGGACTGTACCGATTTCTGTCTTATTTGTCCCGCGTCCCGACCGGACATTCGTCGGGACGCATATTGTCCCGTTTTATCGATTTTCAAAGTTAATTAATATTTTACTGGGTCATTTTTACAAAGAAATAACATTCTTTTACATGCAGTTTTATGTACAGAATCACTTGTAACAAATGTGTGTTTTAATTTGACTCATAAAAAATAGCAACTCGTCTTTAATTTATAGTTATTTCCTAATTGTTTTGAGTTGATAATCCAGCCGATTATGATGATAATATATTCCATGCAGCACTAAAAATATTGTTTTTGCAACCTCTTTTAAACGTTGTTTATGTTAAATAAATTACAATTACTTTGAATTGAATTCTTTTGCATAATAATAGCCAAAGAATAAGACTTGATTTCAGTAATTTTGTCAGTAATTCCTTAACAAATTTATGCACTCATTTGTGACTAAAAAATCTATACAGTTTTCTTTCTCAACTTTGTTTATATTAAATAAATTGCAGTTGTTTTAGTTTGAATTTGTTGCATATATTGCTTATATTTAGTGATGAGCAGTGGGTGAGGAAATAATAATAATAAAAAAAGGTGCCACATTCATTCAGGTTCGTGTTATTCAGCTGATTATTTACATTGTTTCAACGACTCGCCGTACGTGTAGTTTTCTCCGGAGGAAGGGGGGAGCGGGTTCCAACACCGATTGTTCCGTCCCGATTTTTTTCTTAAGAGAAGTTGGCAACCCTGGTCCTTACACCGAATAAATACGGAGGAAATATATATGATCAAAACTGGAACGTTGCTTAGGCCCAATTTCCAGAATTTTAAGCATTTCCAAAACTCGAAAGTAGATCCACAATTGAAATCCTAGGCCAAAAAATAACCAAGAAAGCCTATAGTTCCTTACGGCCTTTAGGCCTATAGTTCCTTACGGTCAATAGAAATGGTGATCAAAGTCCGTATTTATTCTGTATAAGGACTTCAAATTTTTTCTGTGGATTTTGCTCAGCAAAGGGTTTCTAAATCTACATTACTGCTCCCAACATCTGAAATTGAGGCTAGAGGCGGATGACCTCTAAACGGACGCCCCTCTCTAGCAGCAATCATATAAAACTCTAGATTGCACCTTGTCATGTGGTTTTTCTTTCTTTCATTTCGGATTCTTTCTTTCTCTAAAGAAGTATATATTATCACAGATAAAACGTTACTTAATCCGTGTTAAATACGTTATGTAATTTAGGTTGTTATGATGATTACCATTATATCACTTATCTGCTTTATTTACCTCAGTAATATCGTGGTTATTGAGTACCTGAGTACCATATCCACAAAACCTGACGTGGGAAACAGAGGTTAAAGTTATTTTACGAGAACACATAGATGACACAGATGTTATCCTTAGCTATCTCGTTTATTATAAGATTTTTATTTACACAGATGTGGGTTTGACTCTTACAAAGCTATTCTAAACCCGATAAACTTAACGGAATCAATCGTTGAGTCACCCACTTGAAAATGTGTTGTTTGCATTGTCTCAATGTTATTCAATTCTGACATCTATTGAAATTATTCGACAATAATGCAGTTATTAGATAAACTCTATTAGTACATTGCGAGTAGATCGACAATAAATAGCATTACATGATAAAAATCGTTTTAAATATTCTCTTAACATCTATCGCTTTGTCATTTATCTTAATCCTAGTATATCTTAACTTAAGGTTCCGAGGACAAGGAAAATCGCATTTGCCTGACCATACTCATGTGTCAAATTAAGAAAAACCATAAAATATACAACTTACATGTTCTGGATTCCCAATACAGTAGTCCGCCAAGTATTGTCCAAAACGAGACAAAGTTAACGAGACGAGACTTCTCGCGATATCGGATACGAGCCAAGACCGACCGAGACTCGATCCTCACTACGACCGAGAGAAGACAAGATCCCCTGGTCTAAAAACCAAGAGTTTTTATATTCGCCTCATCTGTTATTTTCACTCTCAAGTCCTTCCGGATCAGTCTATTCTAGACTATGAAATAATAGTTTCTATGACGTATGCGTGACTTTCACACTTTCACTGAAGAAAATTGTTTTTGCTTATATAAGTGTTTTCATTTCCTGGTGTCCTTCGTACATGTTTTTAGAAATACCATTTATATCTTATTTACACATTTTTGGTATCTCTACGGCGACACTGTTTTAATGATGAAATGTCTGATCTCTTAAATTAAAAAATTCGATCAAAGTTGATATTTTCGTGATATTCCCCCACTTAAAAAAAATATACTAAGCAATCCTGTAATGGATGCCCAAATCGTGGAATTCGATCACAGTTCGATGGTCACCCTGTATAAGGTTTTTGGCGAGGCACTGGAAAAAACACTTGTACGTCGTGAAACTCGTGAATCACACTTCCTAGACACTAGATGCAAACGTCACTTTCATGCCTAGAATATGTAGATCGGTGACATAGGGAGGAAAAATAACATTAACTAGCCAATGGTACCAAGAATGGCTAATGAGGCATGAGGTTGTAATATCGGTGTAAAATGTAACGTAACTACGTTGAGTACATTCGCGAATACACCTAAAGAACATGTCCAATAGGGACAAACATCCTACAATTAAGTGTTTTGAGGGAATCCAGAAAAGTAAAGTGTTAAGAGTTGTATATTAATGACAGTTTAAGTAATGTTGAAAGGATTGTCTTACTCGTATGGCAGGCAATGGATCGTTGAAACCTGGTTACATTACAATCGTAATACACATATGAACAATAGAAAATATACACACATATATATATATATACAGATATAACAAATGTAAAGCAATTAACCTAAGTACGCATATACATAAATATCAGGGGAATGTTGTATATTCCTCTGGTTTTTCCTTTATTGCACAAACCTTAGCCGTTCATAAAATAATGTGCATCCAAGATGCACCTGTAATTCCCTTTCAGTGCAATCTGCCGAGGAAATGAAATGTTAGTGTAGGCAGAAAAGGAAAAGGGGAATGAAGAGTTAGGAGGCATAAGTGAATGTGGTTAGGAAATGGGAGATAGCATAAGGTTTTTTGTAGTTTTTAATTTTTTTTTTGGCATATAAGAATGATAGAAAATATCACCACCAAATAATCATATGGAGTATGAATTATTTACAATGGTGTGGATGCGAAAAATCTTGGACTGAGCAAGGAGTCCACTGGAGGAGATGAAGGTCGGGATGGAGTAGTACGGGATTGAAGTACAGGATTGTGTAGCGAAGGTGTTGATGGTGATTGACCTTCCAAACGTGTTAACAGATGTTGGTTGTCCATGTTATTGTGAGCAGAAGGAGAACGAGAATGCGTGAATTGGGATGTGATATTCGATTTGTAAAATCGGGAGCGCTTCTTGGATCTACCATAACGACACCAACATAAAAGAAACAGAATCGATAATACACATCCAACAGTACCCACAGCACTAGTAATTGTAACCACATCTTTCGTTTCTATTGGGTTTTGGGCCTTGACGGTTTGAAGTGCAAAAATGCCAAAAACATAGACACGCCACATGATATGTTCTGGGAGAAGAGGAACTCATCTTACAGGCAGTCGAAATTAACGAAATGCAAATTGAATTTCAGTATTGTTCTTTTTTTTTTTTTTTTTTGGTATTGCATTTATAGATTCTCTCCCTAAGATTTTCCTGTAATCGTTTTGAGGAAAAGAGCGTGGTTAATTATAGCAGGGAAGAATGCATTGACCTGATTGAGGTCAAGCTGTGGAATGTCCGTGCAGGGTTGCTACCTCGCTGAGCCAGCATGCACTGATGCATGCCATTGCGTATGCATGGTAGGCTGCGTGATCACAACCGTACAAATGTAGGAAACCCTTGGAGGAAATTTGTCTAAGCCACCAAACGCGTGGATGGGGTTATTCCATTTGATATTGAGTTGTAGAATGATATGAGGCTGCATCCGTCTGGCTTGGGGTTTTGTTAGCTGCATGGTAAGTACCAAGGTGTTTTATTTTTTTATTTTTTTTATTTATTTATTTTTTTTATAATGTACGCGGCGGGATTTGGAGTCATTACACATATATTCATTCGGTTTATTATTTTTTTCTAGATTTTTTATATATAAGAGAGTGTGTTTCATGAGAAACGTGGGAACAAATGCATTCATTGGGGTAAAAGGCACGTAAGTTCATTGCCAAAGGAATGAGCTTACATGGTGCTGTATGAGACTTTCTCATATTGTTTTTGTGTTTGTGTGGTTGTATTGTTTGGCAAGAAAGAAGAAATGGGTGGGTGTGGGAAAGGGGCTACATACAACCTATGTTGTATCTTTCCTAGGGATGTCTTTTTTTTTAACCTTGAAACTCTGCCTATGTAGAGTGCTTCTATAAATCTTTCTCCTTCTTCCAGTAAGAAATGCATTTGTTGCCTAAAATTAGTTATAAATAACACTGAAATAAGCCGACTATTATATATATATCTTGTTATTGTCCGAAACAGTGGAGTGGATACATATTTTGTGGGGGGGCGCATGTTATGCACATAAAGAATTTCTTATGTAACCGTAAAGTAATTTATGCGATTACGTATTGTTCGCCGAGAACTGATCTCAATGTTGTGTCAAGAATTTTGATAGTTTATGTATAGGTACTTACGCATATTAATTATATCAAATAAGATAGATGGAATAGCTTATATAAAATGTACTGTGACCATTTAGGGGGCCAATGTGGTGGGTATTTCCTCCACAATTTCAGGGGGGCAAAGCCCTTAAATCTCAGGGGAACCAATGTAAGAGGTGTACTGGTATTATTCCGGGGGGAACCAAATCCCGAAAAATGTCAGGGGGACCAAAGCCCGTAAATTGGAGGGGATGAATGTAAGTGGTGCACTTGTACCATTGGGGGGACCAAATCCCTTAAAACGTCAGGGGGACCAAAGTCCTTAAATTATAGGAAACAAATGTAAGTGGGACACTTGTACCATTCCGGGGGGAACCAAATCCCTTACAATCCCGGGGGACACCGGTCTCCCTTTCGTTTTCTATTGTTGGAATACAGTCAAACCTCTAACAATACAAAGAACTGTTTTTATACACAGTTGTGGTATCAGAAAATGCATCATGGAGTAACACGAAGCGTGGTCCACTTCTGTAGTACCATAATAAGCTTACGGAATCCTGTGGGTAGGGACTTAAGTTTTGCACACAATCATAATAAAATAAAATATGAAAGTTTGGATAGTCAATTTCTAGCATGTATAAATGCATCATATATATGTACGTATGACGAATTGTCTCTGAGGGGAAGAAGGGTAGGGTAGCATACGGTTATCAGAAAAGCGTGTAGGATTACTCGTATAGCATGCTGCATATGCACTAATACATACAGGCAGTGGGTATAAGAACCTACGTATGCAAATCACACTAAATAACAAGTTAGTTCATTACATGCTAACGAAGTTGAGTCATTACACATGTGTTAGAGAACCAATATGGCTGCCACGCGGAGGCACGCTAAATGTGGGCCTAACAGTTATTACATATAAGTGTGGTTATGTGCATGCAATGCCTGGAGGGAGTCATCTGCTCCGTTTGCGAATGCGAAGAACCTACATGGGAGGGAAGGGAGGGGAAGTCTACCAATGTAGAAAATGAATGTTACTGAGTAGTGACAAGTGCATGTAAGTTTTTTTTGTGGGAGTTCGCGAAGCGCGTTGTGTCCCGCCAATCAAAATACAAGGTAGTACTTGCTGTATGTACTGTGCATGTAACGTGACACGCATAGCGACGTGAGTAAGAGGCGGGGGGGGGCTAGGCCCGTGTCACAGTGTAAACAACAGGGAGGTGCCTCCAGCAGTTGTCGTTTGTATACAACTCACGTGGTACAGTGAATGATACGCATTGACACTTGTTGCTATCAGAATTGTAACCGGAATTACGTTATACGGCACTAAATAGTGGCGTAGGTATAGGGGGTAGACATGGGTTGGTGGGGTTTGCGGAATAACAGGATGCTAAGGTAGGGTAGGATATATGCGAAAACAAGAGACAAAGTCGGGCGTTTGAGCATATATATGTATGTATATGGTGCATTTATGCATGAAAAACTACACGAATGCTCTGTTACCATCAATGGAATTACAGATATTGTCTATACTTTGTTTGAAATTCGGGACTCGGATTTTCATCCGGTACATACAATTTCAAGCGTGATTTTGCTATCGGTACCTGTTTCCCATCTTGTATGATTAGATATGAATTACCATCTAGACGGCTGTGAATTTCAAAGGGGCCATCAAATAGTTGTTGAATACTCCTGCAATCACCGGGTTTGGCATATATGCGTTGCACCACGACTTTAGATCCAGGAAGAAACTCTGTCGGTTGCTTCTTAGAATGCAATTTTTCGCGTTGCCGTTCAAATATTTGATTCCTTCGGTATAACACGTAGTCCCGCGTTTCCCGTGCAAGAGTTAGCCTCTCGTGATTGCTTAGTTCTTGGTCGGGTGCATTAAGCACACGATCAATAATGAACGCAGGTTCGATACCAAACAGGATCGAGAAGGGACTGACGCGAAGTTCCGTGAGGGGTGTCTTATTTACACTAGCAGTGGCGGTCTGTAGAAAGTCCGGCCATCGTGCGTGTTGTTCCTTGGTAAGGAAACGCAATGCATTCTGGATGGCTCCGATTCGATTCTCAGCGTGCCCCAAAGTTTGATGATGGTGGGGGAGGGCGTAACGAACTTCTACCCCCATACTTGATAAGAATTGCCGCGTCTTCGTGGACGTGTGGGATGTTTGTTTGTCCATAAAAAGGAGAGATGGACAGGAGTAGGGCGTCACAATGTGGTCCATAAAGAAACTAATAAAAGCTTCTGATGTTGGAGATTTCACAGGTGCCGTAATAACAAAACCACTGGCATGATCTGTCGCCAAATAAAAGTATTGGTATTGATCTGGTTCGGAAGCGATCAACTTCCCGGCCAAGTCAATGGAAAAGCACTTGAAAATGGTCTCGTGCGGTAACTGTTGCACTGTTTCGACAGATGGTTTGTACGATCTTTTAAACAGAGAACATTCATGACACCTAGCTAATTTTTGATGCAGCCACTGCTTCATCTGCGGGAAGTAATACTTCGATTTCAATAGCAGATGTAATTTCGTAAAGCCAGGGTGGGTTAATGAATGTGTATGTAGTTCATCAAAGATCGAATCCCGTAATCTGTTAGGGACACAAAGTACAAGTCTGTCGTTAGGAATGGCCTTAATTTTCCTATATAATAGCCCATTCGAAATCGTGAATTGCTTTTTCCATTGTTTGTAATGGCGCTGGGAGGTGTCTTCCGTTTGTAATGCCCGTATAATTTTCCCGAAAAATGAGTCCTGGCGCTGTAATTCGCCTAAATCTACTCTTTTATCGAGGGCCAGCATTTGATACTCATGTGGGGCCTCTTCCGCTTCCGCTATTGTTTCCGGTGTAACCGAAAGTGGGTTCCTAGACAATATGTCTGCCAATCCGTTCTTACTTCCTGTCAAGTGTTTTATGTTGAAAGAAAATGTGCCAAAGAAATCTCGCCACCTCAGTAATTTGGGACTAAGGTGGTTTGAGGTTTTCATGGCTGTGACCGCTAGTGAGTCCGTGTAGATGGTGAATTCTTGGCCAATTAAATACTTATAGAATTTACGTAACCCGAAGTAGACCGCGTACAGTTCAAGCTCATATATCGGCGGGGGCGTCTTCCGTGGCGGATGACGGGATGATGCAAACTGTACTGGGTGCCAGTCAGCATCAGTGGCGCGTTTCTGAAGTAAACAGGCGCCAACGCCAATTAAACTCGAGTCGACCACCAGAGCGTGCTCTGCATCTTGGGTTGAGTATATCTGAAGGAGGGGTGGGTTAGTGAGAGCATGGCGCATTTGTTGGAATGCACTCTCGCATTCATCTGTCCACACCAATTTCTTCGGCGATCCCTTTAGAGCTTGATAAAGTGGTGCTAGGTTCAGTGATATATTGGCAAAGAAATTTCGAAAGAAGTTCACCGAGGCTAACCAAGACCGTAATTGTTTCACAGTTTGGGGCTTGGGGATGTTCAAAATAGCCTCAATTTTAGCGGGGTCTGGTTGAATATGACCTGCACTAATTATGAAACCGAGACACTTTAGCGTTGTCACACCAAACATTGACTTTTTAAGATTGAACAGAACTGAGTAACGTTGTGCAGTTGCAAGTACTTTGTCTAGACTTACCAGCAGTTCCTCAAACGTACTCGCCCCTAAATATAGGTCATCCACATACATGGTGAGGTGGTTGGGATCCACATTTTCAAAAATGTCACGTAAAATGCGCTGGAGCATAATCGTGCTGTTAACATGCCCCATGGGCATGGCCGTTAGTTGGTACATGGAATGCTTTAAATTTAAGGACGGGACGGAAAATGCTGTAAAAGGGCGGTCCTCAGGGTCTAATGGGACCTGAAAGAAAGACTGGGACAGGTCGAACGAGCAGAAGTACTTAGCGTCTGCTAAGTTCTCAATGACGTCCGCCATATTGGCCGGGGAATCCCTTATAGGATGGCAGGCTAAGTTCAGTCGGCGTAAGTCCAAACAGACCCGCAGATCGTCCGAGTTAGGTTTTGGAACCACTAGAATGTTGTTCCGGGTGGCTGAATTACTTAATTCAATGATACCCATCTCCAATAATTTCAATATTTGTTGCTTTGCCCTCGGGCGCAAACGGTGAGGTATGGTAAACATCGGGGATCGAAAGGAGTCCCTAGACTTTAAGTCAAGAGTTGCTTCATAAGCATCTATATGAGAAAAGTCAGTATCAGACCATTTGAAAACACTAGCATATTTTGTTAGCACATCCCTTAATTTTTGCTGTTGTTCATTACTTAACTCCTTGTTAATTTTGAATTGTTGAGGATCGATTAGGTGACCAATTTTAGCCAGCCGTTCTTTCGTTTTCTTAGTCGCATGCTCATTAGTAGGTGTAAACAACTTACGTACTGTGTTTACCTGTAACGACTCAGGAATGTCTGGTAGAACAGACGCAATAGCCAAAGGCGTTCCCTTGTGAAAGCGTTTGGGCTTGGAAGCCAGATTTACAACAGGAACCGCTATGTTGTCTGAACTAGCTACTGTGTGAGCAATAAAGCAACGTTTTAAGTTACTGTTAATTGGTGTGTGTATATGAACAGCACTAAAATTGATACCTAACGGTATGTCAAGTGGAATGAAAATAACAGAACGTGGAGGGACAGTTGTGGTTTGTTTACAAACCAACGTAAAGTGTTGATTTGTCTGTACTTTCGAAGCAACAGCAGGAGGCAATTGATTAGAGCCTAAGGGTGTTTTTTGTTCTGAATCCGGGCGACAGCCAAAGTGACGTAATGTGAGTGTATTATTCTGATATTCAATTACAGCTTGATGAGTTTTCAAAAAGTTGTTAGCCAAAATGATAGGAAATTTAGGAATTGGAATAAGCCTAAATAAAACCGTGAATGACTTTCCTGCCAAATTAATTTTGATGTATGCTGCATACTTAAGCGATAATGGTTTCTCGCTTACACCATACAAGTTCGTTTCGATCTTAAATACATTCACATTGCGTGGTAAGGCTGTCCACGGCAAGAGAGAGCTTTCCGCTCCTGTATCGACCAGGAAACGGCGTTTTATGTTCCCTATCGAGCCCTGAACATAAAATAACTGGCCTTCGGACTGTAGTGGTAGAGTGAGAATGGTGGGAGATGGATTACCATGATTGGTTTCAGACGGTTGGGGTGGGATTGAAGTAGGTGGCTCAGGAGCTGAAGGCTCCTGAGGCAATTCTAGTTTTTTGGATCGGAGACAGGTTCGAACTGTGTAGGTGGCTGGGCCATCGGGGGAGGGGGAGTGGGTGGGAAAGCGTAAGGAGTAGGTGGGGGTATCCGTAATACGGATACGGCGGGGCATACGGAGGGTATGCCGGGGGAAATTGTCCATAGTAGGCGTTGTAATTTGTATTGCCCTTAGGGAAAGTACCATTTTGCTTCTTTTTCTTCTTCTTCAGATTATTAGAGTTCTTCGGCTGGGCCGAGTTCGATTCCTTATTCTTGTTCCCTTGTTTAGCTTTAGCCGGAGGAGGCTTATCGTGCCGATGATTACATTGAGCACAGTTGCTACATGCGTCCTGGCTTCTGCGGTAATCCTGTTGGTAGGAGGGCGCAGGAGAAGTAGCGCGGGGGGTGGGGGGTCGAGATGAAGTTTCTGCAAAATGTACATGAGCCTTATGGGAGTTAAACTGGAGCTGTAACTTATCCAGCTTATCCATTATTTCGGCGTATGGATCTGCTTGCCTAACCTGGGGAGTAGAATATACGGTGGGGTTGGCAGTAGCTTGCGACGCCACTGCGGGAATCTGAGGGTCACATGACACGACCTGCTGTTGTTCCGCGATGCGCTGATGTAATAACAAGTCAGCTTTCTGTCTGGTAAAAGCTTCCTGAACCAATGCCTCAAAATTTGCGAACACCTTTTGAGAAAAGTAATGCATGTGTTGGGGAAGCATAGCAATTACAGCGTCTGCCAAGAAATCTTTGAAAGGAAGGGTGGGGTTGTACTTATCCGCTAAGAACTTCTTCTCAAAGAGGTAGTGTGTTAGTGGTTCACCTGGGCTTTGAACACGAGACCTATAGGCATTAAGTGCTGTTAGTGGTATCTGAGACGACCCAAACTGCTCCTCAAAAGCTGCTTTCAAACCCGCCCAATCTTTGTGACGTAAAGACTCTTCCTGCGTCTTGTACCAGTACAAAGGGGGTCCACTTAAACATGTGGGAAAGATAGCTTTAATCCGATCGGGTGTCCACGCGTTGATCTCGGCCAAACGTTCAAAATTTGCCAAAAATCTGTCAACACTTTCAGACGGTCCATCGGAAAATACATCTAAGGAGACTGGAGGGAGGATCATAGAAACCGGTGTTGCACTATTAGACCTACTTTGCGATCGAGTAGTAGCCATGGTTAACTAGTAAAATTAGCAAAATAAAGGATGCAAATTGCACTGACAGCGAACCACAAGTTTAAATCACCAACACAACACATAAAAATAAGCACAAGGTTTATGCATTACACATAATTATGTTCAGGCAGTACAATCATAAGTCCTCATAATTCATTTCGGGGAGCCATATCACAGATAAAACGTTACTTAATCCGTGTTAAATACGTTATGTAATTTAGGTTGTTATGATGATTACCATTATATCACTTATCTGCTTTATTTACCTCAGTAATATCGTGGTTATTGAGTACCTGAGTACCATATCCACAAAACCTGACGTGGGAAACAGAGGTTAAAGTTATTTTACGAGAACACATAGATGACACAGATGTTATCCTTAGCTATCTCGTTTATTATAAGATTTTTATTTACACAGATGTGGGTTTGACTCTTACAAAGCTATTCTAAACCCGATAAACTTAACGGAATCAATCGTTGAGTCACCCACTTGAAAATGTGTTGTTTGCATTGTCTCAATGTTATTCAATTCTGACATCTATTGAAATTATTCGACAATAATGCAGTTATTAGATAAACTCTATTAGTACATTGCGAGTAGATCGACAATAAATAGCATTACATGATAAAAATCGTTTTAAATATTCTCTTAACATCTATCGCTTTGTCATTTATCTTAATCCTAGTATATCTTAACTTAAGGTTCCGAGGACAAGGAAAATCGCATTTGCCTGACCATACTCATGTGTCAAATTAAGAAAAACCATAAAATATACAACTTACATGTTCTGGATTCCCAATACAGTAGTCCGCCAAGTATTGTCCAAAACGAGACAAAGTTAACGAGACGAGACTTCTCGCGATATCGGATACGAGCCAAGACCGACCGAGACTCGATCCTCACTACGACCGAGAGAAGACAAGATCCCCTGGTCTAAAAACCAAGAGTTTTTATATTCGCCTCATCTGTTATTTTCACTCTCAAGTCCTTCCGGATCAGTCTATTCTAGACTATGAAATAATAGTTTCTATGACGTATGCGTGACTTTCACACTTTCACTGAAGAAAATTGTTTTTGCTTATATAAGTGTTTTCATTTCCTGGTGTCCTTCGTACATGTTTTTAGAAATACCATTTATATCTTATTTACACATTTTTGGTATCTCTACGGCGACACTGTTTTAATGATGAAATGTCTGATCTCTTAAATTAAAAAATTCGATCAAAGTTGATATTTTCGTGATAATATGAAGACTGAGAACCAACATTGTATCAACGAATGTCTGCGATATTTCAGAAGCACAATTTAGCAAAGAACTCTTTGTTTTTTTGTTTTTTTTTCTGAATACAACACAAAAACTTGTTTCCATGATATTTTTTTATTTATTTTTTAATATCAGTTCTATAAGAAGTCCAACCTTCGACTACGACACTTTCTCGCATGTTAACTGATAAGCATTTAAACAGTTCAATAAACGTTAAAAACAAGGGGGGAAATTCAAAAGAAATTGTAGAGCACCTCATTCACCTGCTGTAGCCACGAGAAATCAAAACATTCACATGGGAAGAAAATAGTCTTTTGAATGAGAAGCACTTTTCGACCATTTTTTTTCTCTGGCAGATTTTTTTTTTACAAAAATGAAATAAAATAAAAATATGTTTAAAACGTCTTTAAAATACACGTGTTAAAAACAAAATGTTTAAAACGTATATAAAATCTGTTTAAAACAAAATCAATTGTTTAAAACAAGTTTTAATCATTTGTTTTAAACATTTTGTTTTAAACAAAACAACCCTGCTATCAACCCAGCATTGCCACTTTTTTCGTTTATTATATATCCCAGTTGGTAGTACAAATGAAAATTTTAACGGCACAATCCAGCATAAAGGCTTAGCAATCGTTTAAGCCTAATTTAAAATTAGTTTTCAACAGTGGTGGCTTTAGAGGATAGCAAGGTGCCGATTTCTCTGTAAATTTGGGGGGCCCATTCAGATACAAAAGGTATATATATGAAGATTTTAAGGCAAATTGCATTCAAATTATGCCAAATATTGTATATTCATAAATACAATAGGGAGCCTACATGAGCTTTGGGGTGGGGGTGGGGGTGGGGGAGCCCTGTCCCCCATGATCGGCGCCCTTGGCGGATAGGTCGGGTAGGCACAGACCTACCCAAAAATTTTGAAAAATATATAAACGTTAATATTAATATAAAATTTTTGGGTAGGTCTGTGCCTACCCGGCCTATTCCCTAAAGTCGCCACTGTTCAAAAGTAATTTTAAATTAGGCTTAAACGATTGCTAATCCTTTATGCTGGATTGTGCCTAGGCATGGGCACAAGCGAGTTTTCATTGAAACTCGACTTGACTCGAAACAGACATATTTGAGCTCGACTCGAGAACTCGGCTCGAAAAATTTCCTCCAACTCGACTCGAATTTGACTCGAGTTTCGAGTCGAGTCGAGCCAAATGCTGTGTAGTTTCAAGTACTTTCTTCAAGTATCCTACATAGACAATATAATTATTATCATTAATAATACTACTATTACTACTATAGTATTATTATTATTATTATTATTATTATTATTATTATTATTATTATTATTATTATTATTATTATTATTATTATTATTATTATTATTATTATTATTACAACAACACCGTGTATAAACATGAAAGATAGGTGCTTTGTATCTGAATACTAAAAAATAGTTGACTGCTGACCTCGGTAGTCGTGAAGTCTAGGAGGCAAGGACATCGTTCACGAGATTCTGGGTTTGAGTTCCGGAGGAGCAAGTATCCGGGCTCGAACCAAAAGTCGTTAAAAGTTAGAGGGTGCCGGCCACACATGTTCAAAACTGCTTGGTCCGTGTTTAGGGCTCTCAACGGCTCGAGCGGCTCGGCTCACAGCTCATTCCCTACCGAGCCGAGCCAACAGCTCACCCACCCACCCGAGCCGAAACAAACCGAGCTGATGGCTCATTCCAACCGAGCCGGCTCGAGAAGATGGCTCACCTGAGCCGAATCGGTGCCTCATCTCAACCAAGCCAGCTCGAGCTGTTCGCTCAGTTGAACCGAGCTGAGCCGGTTAGCATCCCTGCACGAGTTGCGCTTCTGCTTCGGCTCAAAACTTTCACCGTGTAGATCTCAACCTTGGTGGTGAGAACTACAGTATATAGTTATGTTAGTGCTCACGACATTTGAGGCTGTCTCGATATAAAAATCCATTGTCATCTTGTTAATTGAGACGAGGTGAGATGCGAGCAGTGTCTCACCTCGTAAGCAACACTAAATATATTTCTCTTGCAATTGGTTGCATAAAAATAGTAGTAGGCCCCCCCGTATATTACGTCGAGTCAGCAAAAATTTTCTCGATTCTGATTGGCTGAGAGAGGTCACGTGACGTTAGGCCCCGCCCACGCGGGAAATTCAAATTTTCAGGTCACGTGGTATGACGTCATGAGTCACCCTGCGGGGAAATCCCTCATTCTCTTTTATGACCGGGATTTTTGAAATTTGTTCCCTTTTACGGGTAAGATGTGTGTTTTGATTGGTTGACAGCTGTCACATGATCTTAGACCCTACGATATTTGAAATTCGTTCCCTTTTACGGGTAAGATGAGTGTTTATGATTGGCTGATAGAGGTCACGTGATCTTAGGCCCTGGGATTTTTAAAATTCGTTCCCTTTTATGGGTAAGATGAGTCCTTTGGTACCACGATGATAGAGGTCACGTGATCTTAAGCCCTGTGACTTTTGAAATTCGTTCCCTTTTTATGAGTAAGATGAGTGTTTTGGTACCTCGATTCTGATTGGTTGATAGAGGTCACATGATCTTAGACCCGCCACACGGTGAACAGAATACGTGGGAAAACCCCATCACTCATTTGTTTCCATTTTTACGGGTAAGATGATTGCTTTGGTACCACAATGTTGATTGGTTGATAGAAATCGCATAATCTTACACACCCACCCCAATGCTAGACATTCAGAGTGCTATGACGACGATCCACCCTCGACCTGGATTTTTTTTTTAATGGTTATCCTTTTTGGTACCTTAAAGTTCCCATGGAGGGTTCAACCACATCCTTAAATAACCCTTTTATGGTATGATATTGTACGGAAGTTTACCTTAAATATTATCGTTCTCTTTGGTAGATAAGATGATTACCAGCTTTTTTACCTTGATGGAGATCCTGTCCTTGAATTAGTAGCCTATGTCTCTGGAAGTAACAATGGTGAAAGAGGGGTGTTGCTTGTAGATTTCTTATAACACATTGTTGTGAGTTTAAGCGATTTTTTAAACGCTCAGTAAGCGCTTCATTAATGGAAACAGCGTTGCCAGATTTTTTCTTACCTAAACTGCTCCGATTCTTTTCGAAACTGTTCCACAGAGTGCAAGAAATTTTAAACTAAATTTTTTTCGAACTAAAAAATTTGTAACAAAAATTTTAAACAAAAATTTTCAAACAAAAAATTTTCGAACTAAAAATTTTGAAACAAAAATTTCAAAAAAAAATTCGAACTAAAAAATTTAAACAAATTTTTCGAAAAAAAATTTTAAACAAAACTTTCGAACTAAATTTTTAAATCAAAAAATTTTCGAACTAATTTTTTAAATTTTCGAACCCAAAAAAATTTCGAACTAAAAAAAATAAAAATTTTTCGAACGAAAAAATATTTTAAACTAAAACCTTTCGAACTAAATTTTCAAATAAAAATTTTTCGACCGAAAAATTGAAACAGAAAATTTTGAACTAAACCAATTTTTAAAAACAAGTTTCGAACTAAAGATGTAAATCACATCTAAAAATTTTCAAATCAAACTTTTTATCGAACTAAACTTTTAAAATTTTCGAACTAGAAATTTAAACCAAGTTTAAGAAAAATCGTAAGAAATGTTTCTCCAGGAATCGAACTCAGGTCTTTCAAACCAAAGACGTGTATCCTAACCGCTTAGCTATGAATGAATTCGGTTTTAATCGCGCTTGGTGGGTTTCGAACCATGGTTCTTGAAAAGGATACACATATACTTTAAGAAAATAAATCTGACAGTGTAACGTGGATGAAAATAAAATGCTGATAGACTTCTTTGTGTGACGACATAGAAGCACATATGATTGAAAAAATGCAAACGTCAGCGGATCGCATTACTTTAGTTTTACTACGAACGTGTCAGCATGATTCATGGAAAAAAAGCAAACATTGACATTCTCGTATGGAATATGTGGAAAATGAAATGTCGTCACAGTTACGACAAGTAGTGACATGATCCTGACAGAAAGCATTTTGGGATCAGAACTGTGATACTAGATGTTGTAACTATTGAGAAACTTGAATGACGTCACGATCGATTGTTACACATCGTTTTGGTTCGTGATTCATGACGAAAAGCAGCGAGCGTTTTGATTGGTTCGTTGTGATGTCATTTTATAAATTTCCTCGTTTCTGATTGGCTGACGGTGACGTCGTTTTCACAGCGACCTAAATAAAAATCTAAATTTCATTTTTCAAATCCTACATCGCTCTCAACTATCGTGTGAAGAAGATCTGTTCTTGAAAAGTGTCTTCATTTAAGAAGCTTTACTACACCGACTTTTTGTTCATTGAATTTGAGGTAAGTTCAGTGAGTCACCCAAGATTCCAAAATCATTTTTATTTTATATTTGTGGGCGGATCACTCATACACTGTTTTACTTTTAGTACGAAATATTTAGACTATGAAGAAATTAGTGGAATGGGAAAGTGGGAGTACGAATCAGGAACCCCCACACATTAAAACTAAGCACGATAAATGATATGGTTTAGCGTCCCTTCAGCGAGCACCCGTCGGGAATTGAACCATGGCCAGAAAAATGTGTGCGCTTAGTTTTGAAAAGAATGCATTACAAAATTTCAGAAACTATGTCTGAGAATAATATGGTTCGATTCCCTTTAAAAGCATTAGCGGCCCCTTCAGCTTAACGTGATATTCGAGCAACCGCCTGGGATTGAACATGGGCCAGAGGCGTGTACGTCAACCATTTAGCTTAGTTTTGAAAAGAATGTATGATAACGCATGAGAATATTAAATTTCAGAAAAGACTTGACAGCGATCCGATGTGGGAAAGCAAACCCACCGAGGCTTGAACCAGGACCTTCCACGTCCGAACCATGTACGCTAACCGCTTAGTCACAATAATAATAATAAAAAAAATACGCTATACAGATTTTGTTTCGACAATTACGTATGTGTATCGTTAATGGTTGGTAAATCTCTTCAACTTGCAAACGCATCATTTAAAGGTCGTTGTGAGTGGGAAAAAAAATGCTTACGCGTGCTTTATCACATCTCAGTACTGTTGAAACATTCATTCATTTCATGCATTCTTTTTATCACTATAGAATGGTAGGTCAGTTACATGCTGATGTAATGGTTTCGAGTTTGACAGCAATAAAACACACATTTCAGTAACATAATTATTTTAAAAAAAAACTTTGATTTCTAGTACACGTGCTTTCATAATGAGATTCTGAACGTCACCGCCAGGGGAATCAAACTCAGGACCTTTACATGAATTGCTTAGTTAAGAATTTATCATGAATGTTATGATTTCCCGAACTAAGCGGTTAGCATACGCGCCTTTGGCGTGGGAGACCAGGGTTCGATTCCCGGCGGGAGCTCATGTGGTTCGGATTCCACGTTACTCAGTAGGTCCACGTCTCATATAGCCTCGCTACTGAAAGGGACGCTAAACTAAAAATCAAAAAAAATCAACTCAAATTCACGCTGCTCAATTCCTTTTTTCCCATTACATATTTGTTTTACCGTACCTGTTTGTTTGTTTTCATTTTTAATCATGGTCCAATCGGGTTTTACTGTTTGTAATGAAATCACTCGTCATTATAGACGATTTATGTACGTTTATGTATTATGAGGTGTGCACGTCAACCATTTAGCTTAGTTTTGAAAAGAATATATGATAACGCGTGAGAATATTAAATTACAGAAAAGGTTTGACATGCACCGACGTGGAAAGCAAACCCACCGAGGCTTGAACCAGGGACTTCCACGTCCGAACCATGTACGCTAACCGCTTAGTCACAATAATAATAATAAAAAAAATACGCTATACAGATTTTGTTTCGACAATTACGTATGTGTATCGTTAATGGTTGGTAAATCTCTTCAACTTGTAAACGCATCATTTAAAGGTCGTTGTGAGTAGAAAAAATGCTTACGCGTGCTTTGTCACATCTCAGCACTGATGAAACATTCATTCATTTCATGCATTCTTTTTATCACTATAGAATGATAGGTCAGTTACATGCTGATGTAATGCTCTCGAGTTTGACAGCAATAAAACACGCATTTCAGTAACATAATTATTTATTTTTTAACTTTGATTTCTAGTACACGTGCTTTCATAATGAGATTCTGAACGTCACCGCCAGGGAATCAAACTCAGGACCTTTACATGAATTGCTTAGTTAAGAATTTATCATGAATGTTATCAGGTGATTAAGATTTTTCTTTCTTCTTTTCTTTTGTAGTAAATTCACGCTGCATAATTCCTTTTTCCCCACATTACATATTTGTTTTACCGTACCTGTTTGTTTGTTTTCTCCTTTTATTAACATGGCCGAATCGGGTTTTACTGTTCGCAATGAAATCACACGTCATTATAGACGATTTAACATTGAAGGCAGAATGCTCGAAATTCAATTCAACGCACCGCCCGTAGGAACCGATATCATACAGTATGTACATAACAGTTTCCAAGCAATGCTGGACCATTTGTTAGCCAATGTCGACGATGAGGCGATGGTTGGTTTATCGGTAATATCGCCACGGAATACCAATAAACCATTTTGGGTGAGTTTTCGCCAAGCCCGAAACTTAACACTGGAAACGATGTGGGCCTCCTTTGAAAGAGTGTTACAAAGTAACAATGCATTTCTCCTGCACGAGCCATTCACCGTTCATTTTCATCGTGTGGATATTCCACGTGGCTATGGCGGTTTGCGGCAAGGAATACTTCAAAATGAAGAATTGTTACGTTGCAAGCGTGGGATTGTACGTGTACAAAATCAAGATTCAAGGTGTCTAGCGTACGCCCTTGTTATTGCTATTGGCCTGAAAAAATACAAGAATGTAGATGTAAAACGATATACACAGTATCAACATCAGAGAAAATGTATTGTGGACGATGAAGTCGATGCGTTATGTGCAAATGCAGGAGTCAATTTGGATCATGGTGCCAGTGTAAATGAAATTCGACAATTTCAGTCATACCTCAAAGAATATAAAATTACAGTGTATACCAGTTTCACAGGTCGTGACATCATGTACGAGGGGCCCAACGATGAAAATCGCACTCCCATAAATTTGATTTGTTTGGCTGGCCACTTTGATATCATCCAATCTTTAACTGCTTGTTTTGCAACCAAGTTCTACTGTGAAGCGTGCCATAAAAAGTATAGTAAACGTAATGAGCATGTGAAAAATTGTCCTGTAACATGCTCCAAATGTTTACAGAGACCACTATGCGACAAGAACCAAACGCTGATATTATGCAACGACTGCAATCGTCAATTTTATGGCGAACAATGTTTTAATAATCATCGTAATATTGTATATCATCAAGGGGAACCTATATGTAAAATGGTGAAGCAATGTACTAGATGCTACAGAGTATATTCCTTTGTACGAAGTGGACAACGCATTCACGATTGTAATGAGATCTTTTGCAATGTTTGTAAGAAGATTGTTCCGGGATCGCATCAATGTTTTATGCTTCCTGATCGACAATGTTTGAAACCTGGTGTTCCTTCACTCATGCACGCAAAGAAAGCCTTGTTGATATTCTATGATATAGAATCTATGCAGGACACGAATATTGGCGATAATACGTATGTACACATTCCAAATTTATTGGTTGCACAACAAGTATGTTATGTATGTGTTGAAAACAATAATATCCAGCAGTCTTGCAGTACGTGTGGTCAGCGCCAGCATATTTTCCAAGGAGAGGATCCAGTTTATAATTTTCTCCAGTACTTGCGGGAACGTCGTCCCAATATAAATAGGATTTTCTGTGTCGCGCACAACGCTAAGGGATACGATGGACATTTTATCCTAAAGACCATGGTAGAACAATGCCAATGGAGACCCGACGTCATATTAAATGGGACCAAGATACTGAGTTTAACGTTGAATAATCTGACGTTCATTGACTCGTTGAACTTCTTGCCTATGGCATTAAGTAAATTGTCAAAAGCGTTCAATTTACCCGCAACCAAAGGCTACTTCCCGCATTTCTTCAACACCAAGGAGAATCAATCGTATATTGGACCACTTCCAGAAACAAAGTATTATGGTGCAGATGAAATGGCCGTCGAAGACAGAAACAAGTTCATGCAGTGGTACAACGATCATCGTAATGACACGTTTGATTTTCAGAAAGAAATTCTCAAGTATTGTATTCAAGATGTCAATGTACTGCGACAAGCATGTGTTTCGTTTATGACGTCATTTGAAACAGAAACCAAAGTGAATCCCTTCTTGGAGACGATCACGATTGCCAGTGCTTCCAATCTAGTATTCCGCCGGAATTTCCTTAAACCCAACACCATAGGAATTCTACCGGCACATGGCTATCGATGGAGAAGTACCCAATCGATCGCTGCAATGCAATGGCTGGCCTACATTGAAAAAACCGAAGAAAAACAAATCTTACATGCGGCCCGACAAAAAGAAGTGTTTATTGCGGGATTCCATGTTGATGGTTACTACCAAGATCCTGAGACGTTAGAGGAGCACGTCTACGAGCATGCCGGCTGTTTTTACCACGGGTGTAAAGTATGTTTTACTACAGGTCGTAATCAGCCCATCTACAGCAATCCAGAAGACACCATGGAATTCCGTTATGAACGAACGCAACGCAAAAATGCAAGACTGCGTGAATTGGGGTACATTGTACATGAAATGTGGGAGTGCGAATTTAATCAGTTCTTAAAACAAAATCCTGCAATGGCGACGTATCTGAAAAATCACCCGTACATGAACCGCAGACCATTAAATCCAAGAGATAGTTTTTTTGGAGGAAGGACCAATTGCGTGAAATTGTACCACCAAGTCGACGAAAAAGCGGGGGAAGTAATAAAATATTTCGATATTGTCTCGCTTTATCCTTATGTAAATAAGTGTGCTAAATACCCTGTAGGCCATCCACGAATTTATCTACAGGGTGATGAAAATATACCACCAATAAATAAAGTCAATGGTCTAATCAAAATGTCGATATTACCAAGTCGCCATCTTTATCATGGTCTCTTGCCTTACCGATGTAACAAGAAACTACTCTTTCCACTGTGTGCTGCGTGTGCCGAAGAAATGAACCCAGACCCTACAGCAACGTGTACACACAACGACCAGGAGCGGTGCCTCACTGGAACATGGGTATCATATGAAATCCAGAAAGCAGTAGAATTAGGATATCAACCAGTGGAAATTTTTGAAATTTGGGACTATGACATTGAACAATATGATCCCATCACGAAAACAGGTGGCTTGTTCACGGAATATATCAATACATTTTTAAAATCAAAAATGGAAGCGTCTGGCTGGCCCAGTTCCTGTGTCAGCGAAGAAGACAAATCAAAATTCATACAAACCGTCCTGGAGCGTGAAGGTATTGCATTGGATCCGTCCAAAATTGAAAATAATCCTGCACGAAGAAGTTTATCTAAGCTTTGTGTGAACTCATTATGGGGAAAGCTTTGCCAAAGATCAAACTTTAGCCAGACCACAATTATTGATCGGCCGGAAGAATTTTATGAAAAACTCACTTCCCCCGACATTAAACTCCATCAAATTGTACCCATCAATGATACGATGTTGTATGCGTTCTGGGAGTACAATGAACATGTGCCTGTTCAAAACCGAAACACCAATGTCGTGTTAGGTGCATTTACAACATGTCAGGCACGTCTGGAACTGTACAAGTACCTGGAAATGTTGCAGGAACGTGTTTTATATTTCGACACGGATTCTGTAATATTTACGGAGAAGCCCGGGGAGCCAACCATTGAACCTTCAACGTACTTGGGATGCTTATCGAATGAGATGGAGTCTTACGGACCACGAGCATACATCAAGACATTTGTCAGTGGAGGACCAAAAAATTACAGCCTAGAAATATACAATCCGGATACCAACGTCACCAGTTACATATGCAAAATTAGAGGATTTACATTAAATTACAATGCAGGACAACAATTAAATTTCAATACGCTAAAAGAAATGATTACAAATCAATGCCGTGGACAAGTCACCATCACTATCCCCCATAAGATATGCAGGACTAAAGACCATACCATCATCACACGAAAGGAAGAAAAAATGTACAGTATCCAGTACACAAAACGTCGATTTAAAGAATTCAATTCTTATGATACGGTTCCGTACGGGTACGTTAAAAAACAAAAGATGGAACTGGAAAAAGAAGATGAAGAAGAAAAAACTGTAAATACCCAATAAGGCCGTCATTTCTTTTTTTCCTTTTCCTTTTCTTTTTCCCTTCCTTAACCGCAAAGCAGCAACACCAAGAAGAAAATGAAGTACCCACAAGAGTTCATAAACCACCACCAACACCATCAGTGGAAGAAATGCAGTCATCTCGTACCGAAGGAGGAACCTTGACCATAAAGCTGCAACACCAAGAAAAAATGCAGTACCCAGAAGAGTTCATAAACATCCATCAGTGGAAGAAATGCTGTCATCTCGTACCCGAGGAGGAAGATGAGCCTAAACAGATCCATCATTTACGAGTAAGTTTTATTTCTCTCTTATCAATATTGACTCATTTTTACTGTTTCAGAAAAAAAAAGAAATTCATAAAGTAATCCGTCGTTTCTTCTTTTTCTTTACAGGATACGGCTACAAGATTCGAAGATGATGACGCGTCCAACATATTCATTAAACTAGATCCTGTATTTATTATGTTAATAAACTTGTATGAGAAGACCACATACTTTTCGTTAAAATACAACAAGTTGAAAAAAAAATGTGTTTTATTATTTCTTGAAACCCTGAACACTTGTTTTCAAATCATGGTAATCTTGAAAATTTAAGGTGGAAAATATATTCAAGATTTGGTTTACATGATTTTGTTCGAAAAAATAATTAAAGAATTTTTTTAGTGTCCAAAATTTGATTTTTAATTTAGTTCGAAAAAAATTGGATTTGAAAAATTTTAGATGTGGTTTACAACTTTAGTTCGAAAACTTGTTTTTAAAAATTGGTTCGAAATTTTTTGAATTTTTTTTGGTTCGAAAATTTTTTTTGTTCGAAAATTTTTGATCTGAAAATTTAGTTCGAAAGTTTTTAGTTTAAAATTTTTTGTTAAAAAAAAATATTTAAATTTTTAGTTCGAAAATATTTTGTAATTTTTGTTTCAAATTTTTTAGTTCGAAAATTTTTTGTTTGAAAATTTTTGTTTAAAATTTTTTTAGTTTTGAAATTTTTTTAGTTCGAAAAATTTTTTAGTTTAAAATTTCTTGTACTCTGTGGAACCGTTTCGAAAAGAATCGGAGCAGTTTAGATAAGAAAAATCTGGCAACACTGTTTCCATTAATGAAGCGCTTACTGAGCAATAAATCGCTTAAACTCACAACAATGTGTTATAAGAAATCTACAAGCAACACCCCTCTTTCACCATTGTTACTTCCAGAGACATAGGCTACTAATTCAAGGACAGGATCTCCATCAAGGTAAAAAAGCTGGTAATCATCTTATCTACCAAAGAGAACGATAATATTTAAGGTAAACTTCAGTACAATATCATGATACCATAAAAGGGTTATTTAAGGATGTGGTTGAACCCTCCATGGGAACTTTAAGGTACCAAAAAGGGGAACTAAATTCTAAAATCCAGGATCACCGACATATCGCTCTATATTTCACTCATGGGCTGTGGGGGTGCTAAGATCATGTGACTTCTATCAACCAATCAAAATTGATGTACCAAAACATTCATCTTACCTGTAAAAGGAAACAAATGAGTGAGGGGTATTCCCATGTAATCTGTTCACCGTGTGGTGGGTCTAAAATCATGTGACCTCTATCAACCAATCAGAATCGAGATACCAAAGTGTACATCAGAAAGGACACCCTAATTTCAAAAATCCTAGGATCTAAAATCACGTGATCTCTATCATCCAATCAGAATCAAGGTACCAAAGCACTCATCTTACCCGTAAAAGGAAACGAATTAGTAATGGATTTCCCCGCAAGGGTAAAACATGACGTCATACCATGTGACCTGTTCACCGTGTAGCGGGTCTAAGATCATGTAACCTCTATCAGCCAATCATAAGCACTCATCTTACCCGTAAAAGGGAACGAATTTTCAAATATCCCTGGGTCTAAGATCATGTGACAGCTGTCAACCAATCAAAACACACATCTTACCCGTAAAAGGGAACAATTTTCAAAAATCCCGGTCATAAAAGAGAATGAGGGATTTCCCCGCAGGGTGACTCATGACGTCATACCACGTGACCTGAAAATTTGAATTTCCCGCGTGGGCGGGGCCTAACGTCACGTGACCTCTCTCAGCCAATCAGAATCGAGAAAATTTTTGCTGACTCGACGTAATATACGGGGGGGCCTACTACTAAAATCAAACTCCGCTCAGGACGATCACCAACACGACTGGAAACGTGTGTGGAGGTTGTGTCTTCTGTCAAACGTTCACCAAAAAAGTCCATTTATAGGCGGTCACAGGAATTAGTGTTCCGTACTCGACAATACAAAAACATATGAAGAAGGATTTGCAGTTAAAGGTAAACGAATTTAGTGACGGTGACATGGGAAAACGTCAGCAGGCTTGTGGGTGATGCTCGATATCTTTCAACTCTTCCTTCAAGGCGGAAAGTGTTTTCTTGGGCGAGTGTGCAATATATCGCAGTCCAAAAGCCAGAAACGTTTATTTCTGAAGCAAAGAAAACCCACATTTTTATGAAGAACTTGAATTCAACCCACCACATGTCAAGATCTGGTCTGCGAGCTTCTTTGTGGCTAAGCGCTTAGCGTACGCGCCTTTGGCATGAGAGACAGGGTTTGATTCCCGTCGGAAACTCATGGTTCGGATTCCATGTTAATCAGTAGGTCCAGTCTCATATAACCTTTTTACTGGAAGGGACGTTAAACTCAAAATCTGGGCTGCAATGTCTGCAATCCACTCGGTAGATCTATTTCTTTTTACGGTGCTGCGAATCACATTGTGTATCTCGCCATGTTACGTGATTGGTTTATTCCATATCTGCATTATCAGGGATTCCTCGGTTGTGTATGGTTCCAACAGTATGGAGCACCAGCCCATTATACTATGCCGTTACCGGATATCTCAATCGGGTATTTCCTGATAAATAGATTGACATAGTTCTGTCCATTTGCCTGCACTTTTGAAATGGTCACACCGAAGTCCTGATCTGTCATCTTGAGACAATGCGTTATGCGGGTTCATTAAACAAAGGGTTGCTGCCTCACGTTACAAGACAGTTGACGAACTTTACCTGTAACTAGTCTCGTGAGGGTAAATTTTACCCCCAGGTATGATCGAAGAAACAGAAAATATACCAAGCAATTTGATTTTTATTTCTTTATTTCATTCTTATCTAATATTTTATGTGAAAACCTATTTTAAGTGGCTTGTAATAGTCTATGCAATACCATAAATTTGTTTGCCAATAAATCTGAACAATATTTTAATCGCAAAAGTAAAATAACATTGGGGTTAAAACTCCCCCCCCCCCCCGCATTTACTAATGGTGAATAAAAGAGCGCGCCTGGTTAAGGATTAAGGATACTGTTCGACGTGCATTTACTGCCATCACACCAACAACGTTGAGGAGAATTTCACATTGTACATGGAGGAGAATCATACTCTGTTATGAAAACGATGATGTACACACAGACATTTTGTAAAAATAGTAAAGAATAGTCATGCTGCTTCAGAATTGTCCTCTGCCATGATTCCATGTTAATACAATGCGACCTTCTATGAATATGTGGACACGCGATAGGGATTAACGGGACTTTGCGATCACTCTGTATAATCTTATTTTCCTAGTGCATATACACTATTTGCGTACATATTTATAATATGCCGGCAAATTGATATGCCACAAAGACGAGTATTCGTGCGGAAAACATATTATCAACCAGTGTTAGATACTACAGGATATATGTATACATATTCTAGGAGTACATAACTCCTTCGTGGTTATATGGTTAGTGTATGCATATTTGGCGCGGGAGACAAGGTTCGATTCTCAGTGGAAGTCCTAGTTGACGATTAGATTCGAAATTTCCACAGAGCTGATGTTAGAACGAAAGTTAGTTTCTTTGTCGCTTAGTAGGGGACGCCATTGTGTACTGATCACGTGATATTTCAAGTTTTTGGCAGAGTTTACTATCTGTACGTATCAGGTTCGTAGCCAACCCTAAAATGTAGGAGAGACCCGATCCAAATATATTATAGTTCATCACCATATTATAGTTCATTTGCAAGCCTATCGTAAAAATTTAGGGCGGGCCTGGCCCCTCATGTCCCGTGGATACGGGCCTGGTACGTATTCTTTGTCTGTGGTCTCATCAATAAATGCTCCAGTAAATCCAACAGTGGGAAACGGTAGCCTAATCAACTGCCAACTGTTCTAAACGGTAGATTTGTCGAGAATTTGCCAGCGTAGCACCTACGAAAGATATAAAATTGCGATTGGAAGCTTTGCAATTGCGACCACTGGCCTACGAAGGGCCCACCAATTGTGCTGCTAGAGAAAAGCATAGCTATTATTTATTGGGAAAGATAAAAAAGATTAAAAGTTTAGTAAATATATATTTTTGTGCTATAGCGGCCAAGGTCAGAACACAAAATTGGGCTACAATAATTAACTCGTTCGTAATAGGAATGAAGGTCTAAATTATTTTTGCAAATGGCCTCCCATATAGTGTTTTGTGAATCGATGCTAAAATATAAAGGAAGCCAAATATAATGGACTTTGATTATCAACAACGTATTCTAAAATGTACACTTTCTATTTCAGTTGTTGTTGCTAATGCTGCCAAAAACGATATGTTTGTATCTGCGTAAGCAAAGTGCAACAAATGATAATCTGAAATAAATGAAGTAGTTGAAAACGAAAAAAAGAAATAAAAACGAACTTTAATAGTGATACAAGGGTGTTGCCAGGTCACAAGGTCGTGATCACACTGTCGCGGCAAAAAGGAAGAAACCAATCATGTCTGTAATCGCATACATTAGACAGCTGTTGGAGGTTTTATACGTAATTCGCTTCACATTGAGTGATTGGATCCGTGCTCAAAACATAACACAACAAACTGTGAGCAAAGTGATTTTTGCTACTGAAAACAGACTAAAACCCAAACATGATGCATATATGGGTGAAGTTGTTTGTGTTTAGCGTAGTTTTGATTGTTTTGATCCGAGAAACAAAAACACAGTATCCACAGTTGGGGAAATGTCCAAATCTTCCACCGATGAGGAATTTCGAAGTTAGCAAGGTTAGTTTTTTTCTATATTTTGTATATACACTCGGTTTATACAGTGTGTTTCATGTAAACATCTTCGAAATACAAATGCGATGGACATTAAATACAATAGACGTAGTAAATTATTATTAATAATAACAGCTTTTTAAAACAAATTTCTTTTTTGTTTTCTATGCTAACTATGCTTATGATTATTTAAAGAAAAAACTTAAAGATAGATAGAACAGCTAACAGTGAAGGAAACTTTGATAATTTATTGTAAGTTTATCACTAATTTCTTAAATATATACACTAAAATTGCCTAACTACAGTATATCTGAGATAATTAGATCAGTAGAATGAACGACACATATTTCCCTTACAGAGTACCGATAATTCACTAAGGTAATTAGTAATTCTATTTCATTTTATCAGTTTTGTGAGTAGCTACTCTTTCTTCCATTGTTACTAAACCGTACAGAGTCTACCTTGTACGATCATTATATTAGCGTTTAGTACTCCTTTCAGGATTGAAGCTATACAAGACGTGGATCTACAGTTTAACGTGAGGTCCGACCCACATGAGCTCTTACCAGCAATCGAACCCGGGTCTCCCGCGCCGAAGACGCATTCATTAACTATTTATTTACGAGGAAGCTCTGCTTGAGTCACAGAGTTACATAATATTAAATGTAAGAAACTCTAATTTCGATGTAAAGTTTTAGATCGCCATTTACTTTATACAGTATACGAAGTAAATATCGAAATTATATTCATGTTATCTAATAATTATATGTAATAATTATGTAATAATTAAATGTAATTAGTGAAACAACAAATATTAAATTACATAAGAGTAAAAATGTTTACTTCTCCTCCACAAAATTTATAGCGAAACAAATTGAAATTTGTATCGCAATTTGCAAGTTTTGTATTGGTGCACTCTGGGCAAGCAAGAAAAACATTATTATTATTATTATTATTATTATTATTATTATTATTATTATTATTATTATTATTATTATTATTATTATTATTATTATTATTATTATTATTTCATACAGTGAAATGGTAAAGATATTCTATGCATCACAATGGCGCCGTGGTGGCTCAGTGGTATAGCGTTCACTAAGGTGCATGGGGTCCTTGGTTCTATCCCAGCTCGCGTCAAGTGAGCTTTATGGTGAACAAACACTATGTGCGTGGGTTTTCTCGGGGATTTCCCGGTTCCTCTCACTTTGTGCATTTCACTATTTCATTCATTTCTCGTCATCACCGTGTCCTTTAGCCTATCCGGCAATAACCATGGGACGTAAAAATTCAAGATTTTCTATGGATCACAAGCAAGTATGATACTGAAAAGCAAAGTAAGAAAAAAGTAACAGCAAATTTTTAAAAAGTTTTAACTTCGACATTCTACAGATTGTTTAAGCTCGTAGCTGTTTTTATTTTTTAAAAAAAGTTTTAAACCCATAATGACTTGAAGAAACGGGTAATTTAAATTACGCACCACGAAGTGAAGTTCATCTTTTACAATAAAATAAAATAACTTATTTCACACTAAGTCCAGTTTCTATTTGGAGCCAACTACAACTCAGATCCATTTCGTTTTCCATATTTTAAACATTTTAAACAGAACACTGTTATTTTTTCGTAACTTCAATGTAAAATAAACAAGCATAGCAAAACAGATATATATCTCTAGGGCAATACTATGAAACAAATATGAAAAAAATAGGAGGGCAGAAAAGAGTATTGCTAAGGTCCCGTGTTTTAGATAGTAATCTAGTTTTTGAAAAGTAAGCTCGAGTCTTGGATTTGAAGAGTTGATTGAGACAATTTCTTAAAGACTGAATCAAGTGCCGAAGAGGATATGCTTTTTGTCATCTGTTTTACTGTCTGTTTCCAATAATTTGGTTTGTAGTCAGTAGAAGATTGTGTTCTTGAGAGCCAACAGACACCTGAACGTGAACGTCGGGTTTCCAAGAAGACTAATCACCAAGTTTTAACTGTATATAAGATCGAAAGAGAACCATTCTGTCATAAAGGAAAGACAATGATAAACTGTTTTCTGTTGCAAAAATAGCCCACTTCGGTGTAATAAATTACGATCATAGATGCATCACATTTTGCGATACAATTTTTCGTTTGCATCGTATTTCTAGGATTTTGTGTAGCAAATGCGATACGATGCCGCTTAAATAAAACGCTGATATTTTAGAAAGCAAACTATTTAAAAAGAAAACTAATTTAAGTTATAAAAGATGAATATTTGGAATATTATGGAATCCGCTCAAGACTTCATGATGTCCGAAGCAATCGCACAATATCATTAATTTAATTACAATTTTTATTTACTATATGTTTTTAAAAGATATTTCCTGAAAGAAGGAATATCATGAAAATAAATGAAATTGAAGTAAATCTCGCGTTGCTCATATCGTGTGGATACGATCTTCTCTTCCCAATACTATATATTTATGTTCGTGTCATGCAATAAACTGAGTACAACTTTATTTCGTTGATTTGTTATGAAGATATTCCCAAAATATTTTGTTATGTTCTTTATGAGGGATATAGATAAAGTGGGTCACATAAAAATGGAATATCTGCTGCATTTCTGCAACTTACATCACTAATTAATAATAAAAATAGAACGCTAATTAAAGTCTCCTATTAGGACACAGAGCTTTTCTTTTCTATATATAGTAAAATGCAAAAGAAAATAGTATGTCACTTTTATTTGTTTAAAAAATATTACATTCTTACAAAATTCCGAAAATTCATTTTCAAGAATATTATTATTATTATTATTATTATTATTATTATTATTATTATTATTATTATTATTATTATTATTATTATTATTATTATTATTATTATTATAAACAAGAATGAAATTAATTTTCTGAGAAGAATTTGAATATTGCAAACTTTGCTCTTTTTGCTTTTCACACACACACAAAAAAAAAATCAAACCTTTGCCTGGCGTTAGCACAACTACGTTACTAATTTGGAGCACAACTACTGTATGTTACTAGGTCCGGCTTTCACAGCAATCCAGTTTGATTTTTTAATGAATTAAAAAAAAATATTCTTTTCCAGATTGAAAACAGAAGAAGCACTTTTGATAACAACTAAAATCTTGATAGAAGAGAGTGTAAAACTTTTTTTTTTTTTCCGTTTCATGACAGCATTTTTTCACGTATTTCTTAGATTTAACATCTAGAACTTGGTTCTTCCCCAGAAACAATCGCTATATTTAGTCGGAATACTGTTTTGCTTATCACGATCTTTGCTCTAAGGGCTGGTTCAATTATTTTGATTTTATTTATTTATTTATTTTGCATCTAAACCGCTGCAAAATAGTTGAAAAATATATTCTATACTTTCTTTATGGTGCATTGTCGTATTTAGTTGTAATAATAGCGCTCTCTATACGTCTTTTTAGTCTGAGAAGACTTGTATTTGCTACCACAAATATTACTTACTATAATTAACTATGTACTCGAATGAATGTTTGATTGGTTGAATTTTATAATCTAACCAAGAGAAAATTGTCTACTTAAAGTGGAATTCGAACCACTATTCGGGATTATATGCGACGTAATCATCCTCATCGAGAATCGAAACTATGACCACGCATTCAGCGATTTGCCATTAGGGTCACAATTTTTAATTTGGTTTCATCAACTACGTTCATCTGTCGATATTCAGAAATTTAAAATTATATTAGTTTATTTTGCATTGTTTCAAAATGTTCTTTCGACAACAGTATCAGTAACTATAATATTAATAAGTACAGATTTAAACATACATTTAGCATAGTTTCTGGGGTCATTATGCCAGTCCCTAATTCTCTACCCTTTTATGTGCACGTTCGAATAGAGCGGAAGTGTTTTTTTTGGGGGGGGGGGGAGGGGTTCATCATTAGGTGTAGCGACATTACTGGCCATGGGGAAAATTCCTATTAAAATGCTTAAGATGCAGCCATTGATGGTTATCTGCAAAAATATTTAATATAGACGCACCATCTGTGGCCATTTGGAACTATTAAGTACACTTCGACTCCATTTGATTAATTATGAATCCACTCGAGTTGAATGTTTTCTTTTTAATAAAAATGTGAAAGATATCTTAGTAAGGAGTATTAAAATATCGAACTTAACCACCACAACATACAATATGCAGTGGTTCACTACTAAAATATGAACTTCTGTGGAAAATCACTCGCTAAACTGTTCGTTGTAACATTAAACCCTCCAGTGTCCCACCAGTGAATTGCTCTTATTTTTGTGTGTAGATGGTAAATTAAATTAAAAAAAAAAAAATATCCCTGTGAAATTTTATAAAGATCTGCTTTATGCTTTAGCAACGTATGATTACCGTCATGCTAAAGACCTGACTACTGCATGAAACATAGGCCTATGTTATTCGAAGTCTTTAGTATGGCACTAATAACGCGTCAGAACGACTCTGCATAAGGCCCCTTAAGTTTAAAACTTAGTGTTCACACATTGAAAGACGAAACCTTGAAGCCTCTACACGCACAGACTGATGAACATCCTAGAAAAAGCTTTGTCCGTATGTAGAGGTCTTCAAACATGTATATCCGTTGGCATACGAAATACGATTCTTTTCATTATTTCAACCTTATGATCACTAAAAAAGTAATTTAATTGATGTCGTGACAACATTTTACTCTTTATTTTTTTTAATGAAATGAAATCTTTAAGTTTTACGTCCCACAGTTATGCCAGATAGGCTAAAGGAAACAATGATGATGAGAAATGAATGAAGAAAGTGAGAGGAAACAGGAGAACCCCGAGAAAACCCACGCACACGGTGTTTGTCCACTACAAAGGTCACTTGGCGCGAGCTGGGATCGAACCAAGGATCTCATGCACCAGAGGTGAACGCTCTACCACTGAGCCACCGCGGCCCCTTCTTTATTTTTAAATTTATATTAATACTTGTATTATCCTCATGATACACATACTTAATTTATATATTTAATTCAAATTTGTGCTTATATTAACACTACGTTATGCCATGTTGGATAACACAACTAGTCAGAAGACACGAAAAGTTCATGAATATTGTCCTACTGACGAGCCCACAAATCGTAGTTTCGCCACTGAATTTGCATCCTCATCAATCGCTTGTCGGACAGTTGTGGCTTTCTATTTCTATCAGTCCAGTCATCAAGTTTTTAAAGGTCTTAATAAAAATATATATATATATTTTTTAAGATTAAACAATATTAATTGAGCTTGTGTGCATTCAAAACTATATATGTCTTCATTCACGTACGCAAGAAGTTTTCGGAGTTTTCGAAAGGTAACATTTCGAAGTTTTACCACTTTTCTCCTGTGAACAAGAAATTATGCTAAAGTAAATATTTATTATATTAAAAATCTTGCAGTTTATCGTCTCATGATTATGCCCATTAGGCTAAGAGAGACGGGTGATTAAAGCAAGTGAATAATGATGGAAGAATTGATGGAATGACAATGTGGAAGAAAACGGCAGTATCCCGAGAAAACCCACAAACACGATGTTGTCCAGCAAAATTACTTGGCCGGACATCGAACCAGGACCCCACACAGGAGAGGTAAACACTCTACCACTGATCCACCGTGCTCCCGATATTTATCATGTTAAGATACGTACACAAACACCTGAGATTATAAATACTCTAGATCTTCAACTCCCTTTGACGAATTCTGCGTACGCCACTGCATTTCCTTATCAAGGGTCGAACGTGAATCCTTGGAAAATGTTGTTATATGTTTTCAAATAGAACTTTTATTAGTTTTAAAGAAACAGAAAAAGGTCGAACAGTATACATAAGAACTGGGTTTAAAAATTGCTGTTACATTTGTAGCTAGTGCAGAAATAGAACATACAAAGCATCCGAGCACAATTCTAAGAAAAGCGCTCAAAAGATGTGGACGCAAATTCTAATTGATAAGGTTTTGCTTCCTGGTTCGAATAGCGCATTACACTCTTTTACACTCTTTATGTATTCGAACTTTGCTTGTATCTATTCATGTAAACAATAAATATGAGAGATGAGAGAGAGAGAGAGAGAGAGAGAGAGAGTCAAGGCCCTATAAACGATGAGGTCACTTGATCAGAGTTCAAAATTAATGTCGATGACACCAAATCTAGTTTCTTATAAAATATTGTAGCAACAGGGCATTGACCTACTTTTTTTTAAAATTATGAAACAAAATCAATACTCGAACAAAATTTAGAGTAAAGCATTCGATTTTAAACATGTAGAGTGAAAGCGGGGAAGCTGTGTTATTATTGTTTTCAAAATCTTTTGTCGTTGCGCATTCTGACGAGAAATTTGTAGCTTAAAATATATCAAATGATAAGCATGCTTGTTGTGCTGTATGGTTGCGGAACATAGTCCCTTACTTTGAGGAAAGAACACAGACTGAAAGTGTTTGTGCATAAAATTATAAGATGAATATTGGGACCCAACAGGGACGTGAATGGGGAATGGCGAAAATTTCATAACGAGGAAATACATAAACCCTTTACCAAACATTGTTAGAGCTATCAAATCTAGAAGGCTCAGATGAGCAGGTCATGTAGCCAGAATGGAAGAAAGTAGGAACGCTTTCAAAGTTTTAATAGGAAATCCAATCGTAAAACGACCATTAGGAAAACCTAGGCGCAGATGGAAGGACAATATTAAGATGAATCTCGTAGAAATAGGAATACAAAGTAGAAACTGGATCCAGTTGGCTAAAGACAGGAGTCAATGTAGAGCTTTTGTGAATGCGGCATTGAATCTCCGGGTCCATAGGCCATAGAGTTAGTTAGAGCGATAGTTGTTATGTTATGCTCTTGCCTAATAAAGTTTGTCCACATTTTTAAAAATATCTATCCTTATGTCATGGATAAGATTGTTTTCCAGCCTGTTAATATATTAATTCTCGTGCAGTACAGTAATCTTCCAGTTACGTTTCACAAATTGAACAATGTACCAGAACCATCACAAATATGTAACTGAAAGTTATTGAAACAATCTAATTTCTAACACCGAACCAAAAGTCTCAAAATTTTATAAACACATAGGTACATGAACTGTGGTTTAAAAAAAGAAGTTATTTTTGCAATTTACTTATGCAATTTACTTTTGCAATTCAAAAATTCATAATTCACTAAAGAAAATATTTATCTACATTTTCCTTCGACTTCAAATAGTACGATTTCTTTTCTTTTCTTTTTCTTTCTTTCTTTTTTCTTTTTCCTTTTTTTGACATTCATAAAATTGCTCAATCACAAACGATAAATCATTAAACTGAATCATAATTTTAAAGATTCAAGCTAGAATAAAGAAATTTTTATTAAATTGGTTCTGAGCTGAGACCAGGCCCGTAACTAGGGTTTGTGTTCCCGGAACAAATACGAAATTCGACGACCCCAATTTATATATATATATTGTCCTTTTTAGGCGCCCTTCTAACCATGCGCCCGGGGCACGTGCTACGCTTGCTTCTCTCTAGTTGCGATCCTGACTGAGACTCTTATTGAAGACACAAACTTTAGTTCTTAGACAATTGTTACGATTATTATTTTGTTCTAGTCAACAGTATATTATGTGATCCCTAATTCGATTCCGCCAAGTGAGCTTCATAGTGAGCAAACACCGTCTGCTTGAGTTTTCTCGGAGTTCTTCCGTTTTCTTCCACTTTGGTCGTTCCATCAATATTGTCCACATCATCGTCACCTTTTCTTTTAGATTTAGTACATAAACGTGGGACGTTAAACTGAACGTAAATAGTAGGTCTATGTTTGTATATTGTTATCAATTAACTATCTGAATAGTTAATTGGATTATGAAATAACATATACTAATCAGATTAATGTTTTTTTTTTTTGACACGTTTTATATCAAGATGCAATTTACACATGCATTTGGTGCACTGAATGCCATAAATACAATACATCAACTTTGTACACACGTATTCTAAGTTTGTGCAGGAAAAGCTGTGTAAACATGAAGTTGTCAATAGAATAAGAATTATTATGAATATAGGAGACGAAATTTTTTAACAAGAAATAATATTGTGTTTGTATACCAATTCTTTTCTGCTAACAGCTCGTCAATCTGCACGAAATCCCCAAACAAACAAAACTCCTGCAACTTTTATACGTAAATTAAATATAGGTATATAGAAGTGAACAAGCTTCCGCTCATTAGACGACTAAACATGCGTGCTACTACAAAGGTCATTAGAGTCGTATTTAGGTCATTGCTTGCGCCTCATTGGTTCATTACAGAGATACGGCTGCGTTAATATAGTCACTTCCCTTACCAGAATGGAAAGAAAACAGAAACAGACAGAAAAATAATCCGCCAAAATACTTGGCTCTGTTTGGTTCACTATCAAAACAACAGGATACGTGTGATCAATTGCTGTCAAGGATAATGAAGCGGTAGTAAAAACAATATTCTATGTTACATGACCCACGTGTTAAGGAGTAGAGGAAAAATAAGTACGGCAAAATATATTACTGTCTTCCATTTACAAGTCTGTTGTCCACTGACCATACAGACATGCCTCCAAAATAAATTTCGTTCCCCCTAAAATTATAATAGAAATTTACAGGGACTAAACAAGCTACAATTAGTTATTACAGTAGACAAAAATTACAAGTTAATGGGCTATTTATCATTAGTAGGCTTTATTATCTGTAGGAGTTGCTATGATAACGCTATTACACTGTTTTTCCATCTGTCTGTCCGTTACTCCACACGATAACTCTTGAACGAAAGCGAAAGTTCAGCCGAGTTCATTAAAGAAATTAATCCGTTAACACCTTGACGAGTAACGTTGGTTATTTGGTTATTCATATTCCTTTAAAATCTATAACCTTCCCTAACTTCTATGCAACCTGCTCAGTAGAAAATAAATGTTAGTTGCCTATAATACAAGGATAAAAAGTAGCTTTTCTTACTGCAAGTGTCTCGGCCGAGTTTGTTAATAGAGACAGTCCGTGAACATCTTCGATCTCAATACAAAACTAAAAAATATGGAATTATTTGATATTTTGATAATTATACGCGCTATGATGTTCTTTTCTGTATTTGATAATATCTTCGGTGACCACTCCAGCGTTTGTTTTAACTGAGTTCGTAACGCAATATGTATCATCTCTTATCGATTGCACTGTTGGACGAGATGGTCAGTTATTTTACACATTCTTACAAAAATTTTGTTTGAGTCTGAAGCCTGGTAGTATTTCTCCCGTCCTTCATTGTTTCTATTCCTTTGTGCCCCATTAAAAATTAGTTGATATACAGGGTGACCACAAAGTCCGTTACCCCCTATCGGGTGTTCACATATTCACATATATTCACATTGTATTAATGTGGGATCATGGCAGAGGACAACTTTGAGGTAGTGTGACTATTCTTTACTATTTATTCCTGAGTGTCTATGTGTACATCATCGTTTTCATAACAGAATATGATTCTCCACATCGAACAGCATCCTTAATTTCGTAACTGCCTCGTAACATGTGGCAGCAATCTTTTGTTTAATGAACCCTTATAATGCATTGTCACAACATGACAGATCAGGACTTCGGGGTGGCCAGTCCAAAAGTGCAAGCAAATGGACAGAACCATGTCCGATCAATTTATCAGGAAATACCTCATTGAGGTATTCTCTAACGGCAATAACATAATAGGCTCCATCCTGCTGGGACCGTAAACGACCGAGCATAGTCCTCGATCTTGCAGATATGGAATAAACCAATAATGTAACATGGTGAGATACTCAATGTGATTCCCAGCACGTTCAAAGAAATATGGATCTACCAAGTGGGCTGCAGACATTGCAGCCAAGATCATGACATGCGCTGTGTTAAGTTCTTCATAAAAATGTGGGTTTTCTTTACTCCAGATATAAACGCTTCTGGCTTTTGCACTGCGATATGTTGCACACCCGTCAGAGAAAAATACTTTCTCCTTGAAGAAAGAATTATAAAGACAACGAGCATTCACCCACAAGCCTGCTCACGTTCTTGCATGTCACTCTTAGTCAATTAGTTTACAAACAAAGTGAGTCTATAAGCCTTTACTGCAAATTCTTCTTCATCTGTTTTCGTAATGTCGAGTATGGACCAATTAATGTGACCGCTTACGATTTTTTTTTTTTTTGCGAACTTTTTATACATGCTGCAACTTCCACACACGTTTCCAATTGTATCGGTGGACTCCTGAGCGGGCCTTATCTTTATGCAACCAGTTGCAAAGAGCTTTTTCTCCCATCGTAAAATTGTTGGTTTTGGAGGGAAAGATTTCTAAAACCTTACATGAAATCATGCTAAAATATTTCTATTTGATTTTCCTATATGTGGTCGTTTATGAGTCCAAGTGCTCATTACGATCCGTTCCTCCATGGTGTACCATCAGTCATGATTTCGATGGTAATCAACTGCAACAATAAGAAACAACAATTCATTAACAACCCTTCTCGGATCTCTGGGAGTGCCCCTCGGAACAGGCCAAAATAATACGTCTATAACATAATAATAAATAGAATATTATCAGCAGTGCCCCCCCCAGAACATTGTTTCTGAAAGACATTGTTGCCCACCATCCTTATCAATGTTTCCTATAGTTAGACTTTTCATCCCATCCTTAGTTGATACTTTTACAGATCCGTGTTTTCTCCCAATTTCGTTCAGATGGTGGACAGCATTCTACCTGGAACATACAACGTTATTGGGTACAATTGACGATTTTTTGTCGCATTTTTTGTTTCAGATATCCGAAATATCCTACTTTGGGAGAGGGAGGAATATCCTTTCTCCGTTTTTGCTTCCAACCCATTCCTACAATAATGAAATCTTTGATACAAATGATGCATATTGCCTTTAACCAGATCTTAACACGATTCTCGGGTTGTGGCCATTTTTGATCCGTTGCGACCAAGTTTCAGTGGCCTCTATCTCCAAAAGGTGCACATCCATACACTTGTTCCTGTTCTCAAATTACTTCTTTTGTCATCACTCATCATCTATCATCACTCTGAGTTTGTCCCTAGGTCACGGAAACACATCGCATATTGTGTTTATTGATTTTAGAAATATCTATTCATTTAACTGGAATGTCATAATGGGAATTGTAAGGAACGTTGGATTAGAGTAAAAGGAAAGAAGACACTTAAGAAACTTTCAGAGGCGTATCCATAAAGTAAGATTTCAACCTTCGCAGGCGGATAAGTAAATTTTCGTGCGTAAGTTGGCTATATTGGCTTCAGCCTTCCGCTTCTTTCCCGTGGCTGTTTCTCATTGCTACGTGGAGCCTAGTGTGAGTAACACGTATTTGCAATGGATGTACCGATTGTGGGCGCCAAATGTGAAGTGGGCTTCGTTATAGTTTTCTACAAGCAATGGTAAGCGTTCAATGGAAATTCACAAAGCATTTGTCCCTCTTTATGAAAACTTCGTTCTGGATGATGAAGAAGACAAGAACGAAGTTAAAGTGTGGTTCCAGCCGCAGTCGTTGGAATTTTATGACTATGGATTACTTAAGCTAATACCTAGTCTTAACAAGTGTTTGAACAATGGCAGCAATTACGTAGAAAGATAACCCTACTCACCCAGGTACGTACTCAGGGAGTACGTTCTAGGGTCCGAATCCCCCAAAATCCTGACTTTTCTGTAAATTTCGACTTATTTTGGGGATAATTTTACAAATTTTAGTATATTTTATCCTCATATTGAATTTGAACACCTGGAAATAAATTCGTGCGTACGTTTTTGCTGCTCACTAAATACGTTGTAATTGACATTTTGTCAAATATATATTTTTCAGTAAATACTAGCCGTTGTAACCTTACTTTTCGAACCCATCTCTCATATTAGGGGTCGGCAGTTGCTTTCCAAAAATAATTTCATGCGAAATGTTCGGGCTAGATTATGAGAGCGTAGTTTTTGTAGACCAGAATTAAGTGAACGTTATCGACCAACTGAGAGCAAAGTGTGCTAGTAGCAGCTCTCAACGTTTCAGTGGCATGCCGTGGATAGGAATTAACACGTGTACAATAGCTGACTGAGATGGAAAAAATAAATAAATAAACATTGAAACACGATCTACCAGTCCATGAAAAGATAACCATTTTACTTTTGCAAGTGTTCGATAGTGTTTTGTAATGCGCCTATCCTATCAAAGCAAATATTGAAAAACTTTACAAGACTAAACACGCCGGTGTATACGATACATTAAAAGACTACAAATGTTTAATGATTTTGAAACACCTGAAGTCAGTTAAAGAGCTACTTCATATTAACATTTAGATTCTATTGATTTATTTTAAATGGTAAAATGAAAACTTCCGGTTTAACGTCCCACGATAACGCCCTTGTAGGCTACGGGAGATGGATGATTAAAGAAAGTGAATGATGATGGGATAAATCGGGAGAGTGAGAATGTTGGGAGGAAACGGGAGTACCCCTAGAAAACCCAGGGTCACGATGTTGTCCACCACAAACTTATTTGGTCTAGAATCAAACCGGGGACCCGACGCACCAGAGGTACGTGCTCTACCACTGAGCTACCATGCCTCCTATTAGACTAAAATAGTTTCCAATGATAAAACATACATTCGTCAACAGATCACATGGAGCTTAACAGAATAGCATGATTGAAATCTCATGAGTAGTTTTCGAGGAAAGCAAAAGAAACGAACTTTTGTGGGGCTAAAGGGTCTGTCAGTGTTGCCACAGTCCTAGCTCTGGAGCGGGCTGAAAAATAGTACCAAATTAAAGTAAAAATGGCTGAATTTATTATTTTATACCAGTGTAATACATGGCTCTATAACACGAAACCAAAAGAGGTGAAGTTCTAGAACACTCCACCCCCCCTCCCTCTTCCAAGAGAACAAATCAACAAAGAGCTCTTTTTAAAAAATTACTTTTTAAAACCATCCAAATAGGAGGAACCCGAACAACCTTGGAAGTAGATGAAACTTTTCTTGCACGTAGGAAATATAACAGAGGCCGCAAATTAAAAAGGAAAACAGTTATTATCTTCGGTACGTATTATAACGAAACCAAACGCTCCTCTATTTCAAAGTGACCAATAAACCAAAAAAGTATTATGGCCATATATGAAAAAATATAAAACTAGGAACAAATCAATCATCTCCGAGTTCGTGTGTAAACAGTACGTTATAATAAAATATTAAAATATACATTTATTGCACCTTATTCTCGCTTATTTCATGACCAAAGAAGGATAATAGACTGTAAGAAGAATATAAGGTAAGTTAACTGACATTTGTAAAAAATGTAAAACATGTGTACTTTAAAATACGTGTACTTTAAATAAATTGTTTAAATAGATCTTTTTTATAAAGTTTATGTTTTAAAATTATTGTTCAAAGTCTTTGTATTTTAATAAGCCTTCTCCAAAACCAATGCAAATGAATTGTGCTGCCATCTTTGGAGTTCTTTTAAACAATACGTTTGTGAACGTTTATATGTTTGTGCCCAATCATTTTGACAATGAGATCTCTGAAACTACACGCTCTAGAAAGATGGCGTTTTCACTGATCGATTGCAAATTTTGCGTAGATTCTTAAGTTCAAATTGAATATTTAAAAAACGTGGTCATTATTTCTTTATTACATTTTTACGAGTACACTGAAAGTGTTGAAATTAAAAAAAAACTAAAGCATCATATCCTACGCATTATACATTCCAACACCATATAATTGTATGCTGGGATTGCATATCCCTCAGGCGTTTGTTTCATGGCCAAATTATAATGAAAAAGATGGATAACCATTTTTCCACTCTAACAAAAAGTTGAATCTTTATTGTTTGGAGTGTTTTGCCTAATGAACACTATATATCACTGACATTATAATTTATTGTATGTGTAATGTATTTGCTTATTACATACTGCATGCAAGAAGAAAGAAAACGCTGATCACACATGAATTAAAAACTCCAACCGGAAGTAGGCTCAAATCTTGCAAACTGTTTTATACATTTGCTGTGGGGAATTACTATTCGTCTTGTAAGAGTAATATGGAATGTTACCTGAGTGTCTGTCGCATTTAGATCCGTACATTGTAAAAAATCGTTGTGGTATTTCAACGATATGCTTATGTGTTAACACAATTGTGTTAAAATATAACACCAACAGATGGCTAGAACAACTCACTCTCCATTTGTAGTTGTGTGTCAAATGCCAGTAGTTGAAATGACACACAGCCTGTGTGTTAATTTAACACAAGTGTAGAATATTCGGTGTTGTTTTCTGCGTGATTGCCAAATATGTTGGGCATCTAATTATAAAGACTTATGTCTGAAGCTACAATCTAACACAGTAGAAAGAAATACTTAAACAAATTCAGGTATTCGCAAAATTTCAACGTGCAAACTGCACGATATGTCCTCAATTGTCTTACATAATGTTTCTGAAGAAATATGTCAACAGCAAGAAACAACACCGTATTAATGTGTCACTTCTACACTGCACTAGAGCTCACTAGTCAACACCGGAGACTGTTTCAAAAATGGTGGAAAACCAGTGGAAACACGATTAAGAGGCAAACATACTATAAGGATGTAGGTAAGAGTTTCCTATCATTCTTGAACAAGTTGTTGGTGAAGGTTGTGTTTCGAACCATCAAGAAATACTTCACAAAAAGTGTTGCGGAGGACGACAAAAAAGTTTATGAATATTTTCTAAATGAAGTGTTCTGTAGTTTACTATTCTTATTTTAAAAGTAGAATCTTCCTTAATCGTAAGTATGCACACCACAAGCTTTTCCAACACAGAATAATGGTTTCATCAACATTGCACACGGAGTTATTTCAACACCGAAATAGGTGTCGTAGCAACGCAGAACTGGAGTCGAGCTAACACCAAAAACGGTGTTAATATGGTGGTCTGACCTTGAATTTTATCATAGAGAGTGTTTATTTAACACCAAAACAGTGTTACTCACATATACGGCTTTGAGCTTGAATTATGACACAGATTGTGTATTGAAATAAGAAGAAAATGATGTTGAAATAACACAGGGACTGTGTTATATTAATACTTGACATGGTGTAATATTAACACAAAATAATTAACACACTACACACTGTGTTACTTTCTTCATGTTGGTGCTACATCGCCACAGGTAACACTCAACACTTTTCCCCACACTACCGACCCTGACATGGTGTCGAATCAACACCGAAAATACTAACACATATCCGAATTTAACACCACTCAACACAGGTTGTGTGTTAAAAGCGTAACACACCGCCTGTGTTAAACGCTAACACCGCGGGGTCTGTGTTGAATTACCACCGCATAGTAGTATTCACGCTGGAACCACTAGCCTGTGTTAAATTTGAGTTGAATTAACACAATCATTTTTTTTTTTTTACTGTGTAGTCTTATATCTAAGTTTCATTTGAAATTCTACTTGAACGATTACAAAATCGAGTAGTCTTTAATATACTTTCCAATGTGTGAATAAATATTTCTAAAGATGCTGTGCACGCATTTAATAATTTTGGATTTTTTTCCCTTTATCTGATAAAAGTTTCAGTAATTTTCAGTTTAAAATTTCGTAACAACTTACTCCAGCACAAGAAATGGCAGTTAAACACATAAAGGTATGTGTCGTGTTTGATTTTGATAGGGTCTACTGGATGTTTTTCTGCCAAAACTTTTGGACAGCTTGTGTGAATCTTTAATAAGATTTACTTTCTGTTTATCGTTCTGAATTTAGCGTAAATATATTTTTCTTGCTAAATACTAAATTTGTATCTCTTTTAGGGTGATGTTTCTGACTCAGGTAATGACGCAACAAAGAGAAAAAGTATCTCTTTAATCATAAATGGGAGGGTGTTTCGTAATTGGTGCAATATTTAGGACTTTTCAAATATAACAAATCGGAATTCGGATAAGGGACGCCAGGCAGCTTTTCACGTTCTTTATAATCCTTTGTGGAGCTTCATTCGTGTTAACTATGTATAAAATGAACCTAGAAAATGGTGAGTAGTAACCTAGAGGGCAAGTAATTAATTGATTCTGACGAAATGAGTAGGAACTCTGAAATTATATATAGCCTGAGATTGGTGTCCTGGTTTTTCATTTACAAAATCTGGCAACCTTATGCTTGCCTAAAGCTGTAGACAGAAGCTCTGCCCAAACTCAAAGATGGTCACATTCCTTCAACACAATAACGCTCCAGTGCACTGCTCCAAAGTTTGCTCCGAATATTTGGTCAGTACTGAAATAATAATAATAAAAAAAAAACCTTCTCTGAACTTCTAACCTCGCCCTATGCGACTTTCCACTGTTCTCCCAGGTTAAAAACAGAATGAAAGATATACATTTTACGACCGATAATGACCTCTTAAGAGCTTAGGACGATGAGTGTGCCAAGATTTTGGACGAAACCTGGCAAGATTTGATTGAAAACTTTTTCTTTAATTTAACGATCAAGGATTACGCATTACGCTCCGAAGCTAAGAAGTGCGGTGATGATGATAATGAAGAAATTAGGAGAAAGGGGGTGAAGCACCGAGAAAACCCACGAATACGGAGTATGTCACCACGAAAGCTCATTTGGCACAAACGGGGATCGAACTAGGAACCCTACTTAGCAGCGGTGAGCATTCAGCTCTGAGTCACTGAGACCCAAGACTGGTTTCAAAAGATTTTGGAGTGTATAATGCGTGGTAGAAAAGATTGTAAAAATTTGTATTTCTTTCGGAAACACTCACCCCATGTTGATCCTTATTTAGCTACCAACTTCCACATCCAATTAGTACATACCAGTGTTAAAATAATACTGAAATCCAATAATATTTGGACAGGGAGCAGGTAGATCAATGCTGGAGTATTCACCTCTAGTGGAAGAGTTCCTGGTTCAATTCTCGGCCACCTGAGTTTGTGGTGAGCAACATCGTGTTTGTTGGAGGTTCTCCCGTTTCCTCCCACACTCTCAGTCCACCAATTATTTCTCAATAATTCACTTTTTTTTTATAAGGATCCGTCAGACTACAGGGCTATGTGTGACGTGAAAGTATAGACTTTATTTCATTTTCATTTTCGAACAATATATGATATTAAGTCTTTATTCGTGTGTGTGTGTGTGTGTGTGTGTGTGTGTGTGTGTGTGTGTGTGTAAATGTGTTATTATTTGACTTATTGTGACGTTAGGGACGGGTATTTATTTAGAAGCGATAAAAAAATACACGGAGAAAAATACGTCATGTTCTAATCGATTCACCATCATTGATTACTTAATAAGTCACGAATAAATGTATGTTACAACGAAGGAAGGCAATTTACTGCTGGTATAAAAGCCCGCCCCCTACCCTCCCAAGTCAATAAGCTACGTTTTATTTATATTCCTTTTATAAATTCAATATTTCCTCGTTATCAAGGTCAAAACAGATCATGAAATTAGCGGCAAAATCTTCGTTATATACTGCATAATAGCAATAGTAGTCTTTTCGAGTACCATTTACGGGATTCTAGTTCAAACCTCTAATATAGGAATGTTGAAATGAAATGAAATGAAATCTTTGAGTTTTACGTCCCACGGTTATGCCGGTTAGGCTAAAAGGGGACGATGATGAAGAGTAATGAATGGAATGAAGTAAGTGGGAGGAAACGGGAGAACCCCGAGGAAACCCATGCACACAATGTTTGTCCACCACAAAGTTCACCTGGGATCGAACGTGGGATCCCAAGCACCAGAGGTGAACGCCCTACCACTGAGCCATCGCGGCCCCTATAGGAATGTTGTTACTGGTGTGTTCGTTAAGAAGATTGGTTTACCAAAAATTCCTTTATACACATATTAACTCTGCCACTCTTTGTGTCCTCTCGGGAGACAAAAATCTCAACTAGAACTACTTCACGGATTATCATTACTTTAGTCCAGTATTATTAGTGATGACATGAAGTGTGAACGTGAAATAAAAGCAAGGATAGGAATGGCGAAAGAAGCCTTTAGGAGGAAGAAAAGTCTGTTTTATGGGACCTTAAATAAAGAGACGAGAAATAAATTCATAAAATGCTTCGTGTGGAGTATTATACTGTACTGGCCAGAAACATGGACGTTACGTAAAAATGATTAAAGACAACTGAAAGCTTTCGAAGTGTAGGTGTGGAGAAGTGTAAGATCAAATTTTCCTGCCACATAAATCATTTTCCTGTTAAACAAGTATAGTTTTATTCAAAAAATGCACAAATGTATGTTGAGTTAGGAAGTTTTGCAGAGGGGTTCAGACCTAGTGGATCACCCGTGAATGCGCCCCTGGTCAAAGCACAACACTGAAAGATAACTGCTTCTATTGAAGTGTAAGCGCATGAGAATAATATGCATAATGGAATGCTATTTTAAAATTCTGAAATTGTTATTAGCGAAAGTAATAGAAAAAAAAAATGTTCTATACCGTAAGTTGCCCTGTATTTGAAGTCGTAAACAGAAAACCTGCGTCAAAATAGACTCCAAACCAAGTATGTTATAAAATAGAGGATCTGCCCATACAACAAAATCGTGAAGCCATACGTCACAGCTTCACCACACCTACTCTGCCCACTCCACGCCACTAAGATCGCAATGTTTCGAGCCAACAAACATGGCGAAAACGAGAGTAGCCAATCAGACTTGCCGGCTCAGACGATGCTCGGTTGTTTTTTTTTTTTTTTTTTTGCTTCATTGAGTTCAAATGATGAAGCTACGTATGGGCAGTTCCTCTATTTTATAACATCCTTGCTCCAAACCCTACTCCCCTCTTAATCTATAATGTGTGTTCATGCCAGAGGTGTTCAACAAACCAAAGAAATACTGAAAAAAATTGAAAAGACCCAATGCAAAGTAGTCAACATTTCATACATATAACTCTAAAAAAAATATTCACCTTTGCTAACAGCAAAAATGGTGCCAATGTAATTCCCATTCGAATTAGTGTTTTAGAACATAGGCGCAGTGTTCGTAGGTTTCCTTCACAAAATATCCCTCGATGGACACAAAAAATTCCCATTTCTTATAAATTTTTCCCTAGTTTGTTGAGTATCCAATTCCTACGACAGAAGTTGTATGATAAGATTAATTTATCTATATTAAAGGAAGCACCAACCACATTTGTTTCATTCGATTGCTTTTTTGCTTCTATTGCTTTTACTCTTTCCCAAAGGCGCCGATCCTGGGGGACGGGGGCCCCGGGCTCTCCCAAAACTCATGTGTGGTCCCCTATTATATTTATGAATATACAATATTTGGCATAATTTGAATGCAATTTGTCTTAAAATCCTCATATATATATATCCTCTGCATCTGAATGCCCCCCCCCCAAAATTTAAAGAGAAATCGGCTCCCCTTCTCTTTCCTATACTTTTTTATTTTTTAAAAAATACAAATACACTAAGCAAATAATGGGTGAAAATCATGCTACTTTTAACACACACCCAAACAACAATTGCTATTTTATTGGTTTATATTTGGAAGAACAAAGAAAAATTTAAGCATTTATATTGGTCAATCACTCATGAGAATTTCCCTGGATCTTCACATTATATCGAAAAAATTCCCTTTTTCCCTTTCTGCTAAATTTACCTACAAGATTTCACTAGATTAGGGAAATTTCCCTCGAACTACGACACTGCATAGGTTCAGCACCAAAGAACACAAGTGATATTCGCCCTCCCTCCCCCCGTGGTTTGATAAAATATGTGTTAGTTACATTATTGCACTATACAGTAAATTACAATTTAAATAAAGCTCAGGTTAAAAGCACTCATTATGGTGTTCAATTGTCGCTGACAAGCATATATACTCACATAGGAAATATTTTTAGTGTGTAGTCACTTGTTCTCTGTGTTTTTTAACAACTTAATAGAATAGATTAAATTTTAAAGAAACACATACGGTAATTAAAGTAAAAGAAACACAAATTATCATTTAATCTAATGGTTTTGGTGAAGAGGAAAAGTTAGAAAATGAAAATAATGTTTAATTGTTTGCAAGCAACCTAACCGGTTAGTGCACGCGCCTTTGGTATGTAATACCCAGGTTCGATTCCCGGCGAGAGCTCATGTGGTTCGGATTCTACATTAATCAGTAGGTCCCGTCTCATATAGCCTAGCTGCTGATAGGGACGTTAAACTCAAAAATCAAGTCAAGCAACTTAACGATGAAAACTGCAAATTCTCAAACTTTAAATTCCAGAATTAATAAAACAAGCCTTATTTTTTTTAAAAAAATAATAAAACTATGGTTGTTAGTTGGCTAAGACTGTGAGGGGCAGATATTGTACACTATGTTACGTTTTTTTTAAGTTCTCACATTTAATATCTGGAGAAAAGGGAACTGCTTAAAAGTTTTCGAACAATCCGGATTTTTGTAAGCATTTTCTGTGATCCTATTATTGTGGCACAGGAATTTTACCGCCTTGCATCAGGTGTACTCCTACCTAAAGCATAGAATTTGGCGACAGTTGAATCGAGGTCTGACAGGCACTGCAGATGCTACCGTCAATTGAGATCAAAAAAAGAAAATTTTATATATATTGCATAAGATAAACAAAAGTGTGGAAGGTGAGGCCATATATTACGGTAGTTTTGTTTGGAAAGTGTAGACATACAGGGTTAATGCAATGACAAAAATTTGAAAGAGAAAGTAGTTGTCCAAATTTTGTAGTTACCTTACCTTATAGATATGCTGGATTAAAAAAAAAAAAAAAAAAAAAAAAGCTAAAAACACCTTTCTCTGAAAAAATGTTTACGACGAAGCACTTTTCAAAAAATGGTATTTCTTTGGCATTTTAAACATTAGCATATTAACAAGCAATAAAGAGCTGCAGAATTTGGAAAGCTACTTTCTCTTTAAAATTTTTGTCACTACATTGACCCTCTTTGTCAATACTTTCCAAACAAAACTGAAATCTTGCCTCATCTTCCACACTTTTGTTTAAACTATGCAATATCTATAACAAATTATCTTTTTTGGTTTCAATTTTAATAATTATGATTTGACATACGTATCAACTGCAGTACCTCTCAGACCTCGATTCAGCTGTCGTCAAATTTGATGCTATAGGCAGAGGTACCGCTGATGCAGGGCGGTAAAGTTCTCGTGTTATAATAATAGGATCGCGGTAGATGCTTACACAAATCCAGGGTATTCAAAAATTTTTAAGCGGTACTATATATATTTGATGAAAGTTTTGTCTTCATTGTGAACCAAACCACACTTGTTTATTTATTATTTTTATAAAACTTTTATTATAGTAAGAATATTACAATGTAATTAGTATATATAAAAAAGAATAAACTGTGGAGAATTGTTCTCATGCCTAATATGTTCAACATGGCTATAATTTGGATTTGAAACTTCCCTTAACGAATATGGATGTTATTGATCACCCGACGGCACATGTTTTGGTAATTTCACTGCAAGTCTAAACATAAGTCTTCTTAGCCCCATCAAATCTTGGGTGTGTTTCGAAAAAATATTTTCCTTGAGGTACTCCCACAGAAAATAGTCTCTTGCATGTTGAAAATCGTGTGTAAAAAATTCAACACAATATTTGCAGTATGCGATCTTGCACCATCCTGCATAAGTCACTGCGTGTCGATGGAGAAAGCTGTAGCAAACAGCTGTAGAAGCTAGAACAAGTTATTGGTAGCATCGTCAAGTACCGCTTACTGTTTACCATTTCTTCGAAGAAGAAAGGTCATATCAGTCCGTGGCTGGAAACTATGACACACACTATAATCCTCGGGGCATGATGTTTCTCATGAAGTAATCGCGAATTCTTATTAGCGCAAAAGCTCACATTTTGTTTAACCACACTATCGAAGTGAAAATGCGCTTAATCTGAAAACCAAACGTTTTAAGAGTTTATTGCTTATCGTCAACCCAACGAACGAATATTAGTCTCTGCTGCTTGTGATTATGTGTGGGTTCCTCACAACGATGATCTTGTACGGATACATATGTTTTTATTTAGCCTACATCATTTTATTGTATTTTACAATGGATAAAACACATATGAACACGTAAAGCTTCCCTTTGTCTAAATTCTGGATCTGTGTGTGGAAACCCATCATTTCAACTGGGTCTTTAACTGTGTTCGTATTATACCTAGAGTTTTTAAACGAAAATCTATTCCTATACGGTATCAAATCGCATGTATCAAATTTAACGGTAATATTTTGAGCTTCTGAAAGGATTAGTGGCTGCTTCTTCAATTTGAAGTGGAAATTTTAAATATATGATATTGGAACATACGCCAAAAAGCAAGAAAATTTAATTTCAAGCGATTTTCTGAAAATACTGTCTTTGTTTTTAAAATGTCATAAAAAGTGCGATGAAATCACCTTTACTTTAGGGAAATTTCCAATATCTTTTGTGGGTTAAAACAACATAGGAAAAAAAATGAATTTTTTTTTTGGTAGAGTACATTGAGAATTTTAATTTTAAAAAATTACAGGATCCAACTAAAAAATGCGACTTCCAATCTGACAGATCACTTTCTATTTATTGCGGAAGATTAAACTTTAAAAATTTAGCAGAGCATTCAGAATTTAATTATTATCATAGAATTAAATATTTCTGACAAAATTCGATTGCCCTTCAAATTGAAGAAATATCATTTCGGGATTATGCTAACTTCTGCAACTTTGTGTCATGGATACACAAATTTCAGTTGCAGTTCCTGTAGAAATTTCACAGTTGTAGCGTTAATCTCGTTACAACAGCGTAACATCACAAGTTGAAAAATACCTATGTTCGTGATAATGTTAATTTTGAACATTTTCCCAGTGAAAAAAAAAAAAGCATTCTTTTGATTTTGTCTTTATCGTACAGTAATGATACTCGTAGTAAGAAGCTAGAACCTCCCATAAAGTTTGTGCTTACAGGTTTGTTGTTACTTTAAAATACAGGTTTAACCTAAATGATTCTTTATGTTTCAAAGTGTTGTTTATTTATAAGTATACGACGTGCAAAGAAAGGTTATACAGTGAAACCTGAATAATTCGAACCTCAAGGGACCAGTAGAAAAATTCGAATTATACAAAAATTCGAATTAGAAAAGTTTTTGTAAATGGTTAGCCTCTTCTAGGGACCAAGAGAAAAATTAGAAATAAAGAAGTTTTCGAATTACAGAAGTTCGAATTTTCCACTGTATATGAAAAAAAAATACATATACTAACCAATATCTGGTACATTCTACAAATGTTCAATGTGTGTTCCCTTGGTCACTCGGCACACATCTAAACGGTAACCCAGTTCCGTCCATACGTTCACTAGCATGATTCCGTCAATGTTCGTCACAGCAGCAGTCCTGGAGTTCTTGCAGCGTTCTTGGCATTGGAGATACATAAACTTTGTCCTTAACATAACCTCATATTAAGAAATCACATGGCATGATATCTGGTAGACCATTGATTGGAACCCGATGAATCATTTAAGCTAACCCTGTACATTTAACTTTTTCCAACTGCAGGCATCCTCTATTGCAACTTTAAAAGAATGAAAGAAGTATTCTCTGTGTGAAGTAGATATATGGTTAGCAACCGTTTTGATGTTTCCCGTAAGATTATCAACAGTCCTACAGTTCGGTCAAAATAAGACTCCTTGTAACTAAGAAGCTTTAATTGCTTTCTTTACTTCGAAAACAATGGATAATGAAATTTTGGTGCACATACATATATATATATATATATATATATATATATATATATATATATATATATATATATATTGCACACATTTTTTAAATTTTAGTGCTAGTAGTCCCGGGGTCGATTCCTAGTAAAAGAGCATTAAAATCTGAATGCTTTACGATGGTGTGGATTACACTGTAGGTACATGTCTCGTACAGTCTCAATGCTGAAAAGGAATGCTGGAAATTTAATTTTATAAAAACAGATCTTCTAATTTTTAACTTGATTTGGTTGAAATTGGTAAACTCAAGGAGTAACACTGAAATGTTTAATCGTAAAACCAAATGATTTTACTTTTATCATAAAATAACAAATCATTACGATTTAGTCGGAGTTATTTTTTTATTAAGATTATGAAATAGTGCACAAAATATCTCCGATTTTTTTCACAAATAAATACCTTAGTTTCTGTTGTTTTCTGAAGTTACATAAAATGTTTATTTCACTAAAAGTTAAACAATTTTCTAAAAAAGATTCACTCTTTCAAAATAAGTAAATTTATTTATTTCTTATAATATGTTTACTGAGTTCGAAAGTTTCTCTTTTTTTTTCTTTATTTGTTATTTCTTTTCTTCTCTTGCATTGACATCACAGGTTTTTAACTTTTAATGTGTGGCTACCTTAATTTTAAAGAATCGCTTCATATGTATTTTTATCTTCAAATTAAAAAAAAAGAAACTTCATTCTTTACATTATAAAAATATAACCATACTAAACCCTTGATTTAAAATCACTTTGTAATTTATTTATTGAAAAGTGTCTAAAATAGACTTGTTTCCTGCTCTTAACTGAAGAAATGAACGAGTTGCTTTCGTATGCAACAGACTAGAGCAATGACGCCATTTTCTTTTCGGTATCATAACGAATGTCATGCATTTAAAAAAAAAATCTTTTGGATTTTTATCTTATGAAAGTATTAGAAAAGTTTCCAGTCTCAATCACACTATAAACTTAGATTCTGGAATGTTAATACCTAGCAATTTCCGTTCATTTTAGGCTTTTAACAGGTGTCATATAGAAGAAAGGTTATTATAGCAACAGTCCAGTAAAATCAGTTAGAAAACAGATTTTTAGACGGGTTTTCTGTGTTCCTAGTCTGAAATATTCAAACGGGAGTACACTTGCTATATAAGCATTAACTTTTGACAAAAGAATGGTATGTTTTATCTTTTATTTCCAAGAAACATCAGGAAAAATATCGAAAACATCATGAAAAATATATTGAAATGTATGAAAAATAATTTAATAAGAATGCTTACACAGTATAATGTTGACTTTTCCAGTTCATATATTTTTTTTCCCTCGTAGCAGAAAATTTCTAGTCCAATCCAATTTCCCCTCAAGCTAATATATATATATATATATATATATATTTTGACTTTGAAACATAGCACCAATGCCTGTTTGCAAGCCAAAACACAGAAAGCATCAAGGACTCCATTTTGTATTAGTTTGCATAAGCGCAAAACAAGATTTGCGTTTCGTTTCTGACGGGAAACTAAATACGTGTTACAGAAACAAACTGCGACAGTAAAGCAGAACTAAATTTCCATTGGTGCTGTAGAAAATTAAACCGTAGCATGTCTTAATTTTTCTTTAAATGCTGACAAGGGAAACAAAACATAGGGTCTACTAGCTTCTCAAAAATAGTGATACAGTTTTTTTTTTTTTTTTTCGTAACTAGAAGTGGAAAGACAATTTTTAATAACAGGTTCTGAGAGCCTGAGAAATTTCAACCGGTGCGGTAGAACTGGCGCGTAACTGTTGAATGCCACTGGTTTTATTCTTTGTTTGTTGGAATAAGTGAGTGTGTTTTTCTGGTTATGAATTAATTATCGTATGCGTTAGAGACCTGCACGGGCCGAATTTTTCGGCCCGAGCCCAATCCAGTCCGAATGTACCTCGGCCCGGCCCAGCCCGGGCCCGAAAAGTTTTGGAGATTTTCGGCCCGAGCCCGGCCCGGCCCGATAAGTTTTTTAAAATTCTTGGCCCAAGCCCGGCCCGGGCCCGATAAATTTTCGAAGTTTCATTTTGTAACATTTTTTACGGGCACAATTCTTCAACGTTTGCCTTTATTCTAATTATCGTTTAACGAATGTCGAAAATTATTAAAGAATTGCAATTAATCGGCCCAAGCCCGGCCCGGCCCAAAGAAATAATACAGTCGGCCCGCCCAAGCCCGGCCCGTGCAGGTCTCTAGTATGCGTTTACACAACAGTTTACTATGAGTTTGCAACACTGAGCAGAATCTGCGGTATTCAATTGTCTGTAAAAAATACGAATTGGAGTTAGTTCATTGGTCAAAGTGTCCTAGTTAGACAAAAAAGTTTTAAAAATGCGGTAGGAAATTTTCGTACACTAAACCGAAGTAGTCCACTGTTCCGTTCCAGAAACGCTGTATATGTTTAGAGAAATTTTATCACCACCTTCAAAATCAGCAGTAATATCAGTTTCTTGATCTGGCATATTTGAACTATAAGAAGCCGGCTGATTAAATCGACACCACAATGCCATAAACAAACAAAGCATAACCAACCCAAAAGTTATAATTCCCACAATGATGGGCCCTCCGTAAGAAGACAAAACTTCGTCTGTCATTGTAAATTCATCTGAGTAAATTCCACTCGGAATTTCAGAGAATCGATGCAAACCTGTGACGTTCACGGAATCTTTACTAATGCAACTTCTATTTTGCACAATGAAGACAAATCCGTTGTGACACGTGCACACATTTTGACACTGCATTTTTGAATCAAAAAGCTCACATTCTTCGTGTAACGTACACCGTTCCATGTAACGTTTTCCGGCTTTACATTCGGAGTTCCACAAGAAATGCTTCTCGTTACATTTACACTGACTAATTCCATTGGTTGTATTTACACAGTTTTGGTTAGTCTCACAGTCTTCAGTAGTTGAGCAAAATCTGTGGAGGGTGATTGTTGTGAAAACAAGTTCGTACAAGTTCTGCAGTAACAAGAACGTTAAAATAATTGAAACTGAATGTGAAATCATTGTTTCTTCGTTGAAGAAAGTAACAAAAATCCATTAACAATCCGTAATTGTCACCAAAGACACATTAGAAAAAAGAATTAGATATAATTCTTTGACAAGAGACCTCCACAACGTCATATCAGAGACTGAAGTGCCAATAATAATCATATATATTGTTCTATTTTTTTTCTTTTTTACCTTTTCATGTCCTTCAATGTTACGTTGTATGCGTGCTTGCTATGAAGTTACTATGACAACGTATCGGTTGGGCTTAGTCACATAGAATAGTATGCAATAACACATGTGACGTAAGCAAATGAAGGCTTATCCCCGATCGGGACTAAACAAATAAATAAACCTACAGAACGATCTTAATCAGTGGTGTGAGTTGAACAGTTATGTGTATTGATGACAATGATAATGATAACGTTTATATTTCACAGTAGGAAAGCATTTCGGATAAAATCAGTCGTGACGTGGCTCGGAAGAGGCATTCTTCATAGATAATATTTTATTTTGAAAGTCGAGTGAGTGTATATAGGAAGTGGGGATAGGCAAGGGCGCCGATTTCTCTGTAAATTTGGAGGATGGGCATTCAGATGCAGAAGGTATATCTATCTATCTATCTATCTATCTATCTATCTATCTATCTATCTATCTATCTATCTATCTATCTATCTATCTATCTATCTATCTATCTATCTCTATATATATATGAGAATTTTAAGACAAATTGCATTAAAATTATGCCAAATATTGTATATTCATAAATACAATAGGGGGCCCACATGAGGTTTGGGGGGCCCGGGCTCCCCAGGATCGGCGCCCTTGGGGATAGGGAGAGTGTGTTCGGATATCATACAAAGATATCGTATGCATAGTTTTGTGAATGTTTAATAATGTCACAAGTATTAACTGTTCTGTTCCAACAATGAGGAGGGGGCACTGTGGCTCAGTGGTAAAGTGCTTACCTCTGGTGTATGGGATTCCTAGTTCGACCCCGGCCAAGTAAGCTTTGGTAGACAATATTATGTCCGTAAGATTTCTCGGGATACTCCCGTTTCCTCCCACATTCTGATTCCATCAATTCTTACATCATCAATAATTCACTTGCCTTAATCACTCGTTTCCCTTAGCCTAAGGAAGTTTTTTTTTTTATTTTATTTTATTTATTTATTTATTTATTTTTTTTTTTTTTTTTGTCATCTTGCCTAATTTCAATTTACAGGATCATGCCAACCAACATTCACGTAGATAAATGTGAAGGCATTTCCTCTTTTCAAGACAACATAACTAGATGGTGACAGGTGTGGTCAGCCCCCTAGAACACTTTTGGCCCTCCCTAAACCAAAATTGTGCATTAACTTTTAACCGTCAGAAGTGTCTTCCCCCCCCCCCTTACAACGACACATCTTAATTATACCAATGTAAAACACGTCAATTAAAACTCACAGGCTCCAAAACTTACTCGACTTCAGAACATACAGGATATTATCTTTAGCAGCACATATATCAGGCTCTAAGTGGGCTAAATATCGATATGCTTCAAAATTTGTGTTTGCAAAAAATAAAGCTAAAAAATGTTAGTCCCACGTTGTTTAACTGTATATTGTCCGACAATCAATTTACCGTGATTCACCCAACAGTTTTGACAGTGGCGGCGGTTGGACGTTAAAAGTGGGGGGGGGGGGGCAAGACATGATCTGAACAATTGTATATCAATGTTAGGTTTCCTGGTTGTTTCTAACACTGTTTGATGAAAGGTTGTATAACTAATAGGATACAATCTTTTTTCACTTAAAATGCCGTATATCGTATTTCTATTTTAAGTAAATTCATAAGAATAATACAGGTAGCTACTAGCACTTTATACTCTTAAATATTGAAAATGTAAGAAGAGATTTGAGATCTTGCTCATGAACATCTTAAAATTCTGTCTGGAAAACTGTTTGATCAGATTATTCAAAAATAAATTCGCAAAACAAATAAATAGAAAGGATAATATTAATCATAGTAATGAATAATGACGCTTGTTTTGCAGAAGTTATATTGAAACTGGGGATTAATGAACAACTTATACTTTTAATTCCACACATGCCATTAAATGAATGTTTTTTTTTCTCTTAGAAAATAAAATACAGTAAGTACTGCCAGCTTATGCTATGACATTTAAAGAAATATGCAATTACAGTATTAATTGCTTTGAATTGCAATTAAAACGCAATTCCTGTAGCTTTCTTAACTACATGGGAAGACAAATAACCAATACGTACTCACGCAACGGCAAATATCATATGGCACCATTTTTTCTATGAAACAGTAATACATACAAAACCTTTACCAGGGTGTCCACTTTCTGAAAAATGGTGCCTAAAGGAGCTGGAGAAAGAAGAGAAGAAAATTAAACTGCGGAGACGACAAGAAGGATATTAAGATCAATAAGAAGAAAACTATGCGAGAAAGTATGAAAACAAATTTCTAAATGGGTTGCATTTAACAACTGCACCAACAAAAGTAATGTGTGTGTGTTACATAGTGTGTGTATGTGTGTGTTTTTTTTAATAATCAGTAAAATCATGTATGAACTGTTTATTACTATAGGCAATATTATAATGCTGTGTAATTGGTATTATAATGTGTAATTTTTTCATATCTTAAGTACTCTGTATGCTGCACACTTTCGTTTGTAACTTTACATTTTGTGTAATATGTAGGCCTAATCAATATCGGCCTAATGCACATGTTTGTAAATTTACATTCCTTTGGAAAGAAAATTGAAAAAAGAAATAAAGAGAAGCGGAAGAAAACAAGGCCAACTATGGGGACTGTGGAGGCTGGGTTTCTTTTTTTCTTCTATATTTTTAAGTTATTCAGGGGTCAGGGAAATCTGGAACTTTCGTCATGGAAAGTCAAGGAAAAGTCAGAGATCTTTTCTCCAAATTGTGTGGACTCCCTTTTACACTTCCAAATTAAACTATATAAATTAGCCCCCCCCCTAATCGCCGCCCATGAGTTTTGATCTCCCCCTGGCAGAACAGACAGTAGACCAAACAGTGGGAAAAGGTAGGCTAACGATCTGCAAATATTGGTCCATATTCTAATTGATTGTTTAGCCGAGCGTTAGCTAAACGACTCAATTGTCAACGTACTTGACCTCTCCCTAGCAGAGCAGACGGTAGACCCACCAATTGGAAAAAGTAGGATAAATTGCAAATACTGGCCCCCATTGTAATTGATTGTTTAGCCTAGCGTTTGCCAACGTCGTCTAAATTTCTTAATTTTTGAAAGACATGTAAAGCCTTTACCACTGTCTCTAATATATTTTAAGCATTTTCTCTCTCTTTCTAATAATACTATATTTCCCATTTCAGATGATGGGACGTTGGTATGAAGTGGAACGTTCTTTCTATGTGTTTGAATTAGGTAAACGATGTGTCTCAATCACTTTCGCTCCAACAAATGGGCCTGAAATACAATTCCTTCACCAGATGGTAAACAAATGGTAAGTTAGTAGGTGAATAAAATTGCCTTGTTATATTCTTAGAATTAACGTTACTCCCAGAGTGAAGAAAATAAAATTGCTTTGTTATATGCTTAGAATTAACGTTACTCCCAGAGTGAAGAAAATAAAATTCCTTTTATTATATGCTTAGAATTAACTTTACTCCCAGAGTGAAGAAAATAAAATTGCTTTGTTACATGCTTAGAATTAACGTTACTCCCAGAGGGAAGAAAATAAAATTGCTTTGTTATATGCTTAGAATTAACGTTACTCTCAGAGTGAAGAAAATAAAATTGCTTTGTTACATGCTTAGAATTAACGTTACTCCCAGAGGGAAGAAAATAAAATTACTTTGTTATATTCTTAGAATTAACGTTACTCCCAGAGGGAAGAAAATAAAATTGCTTTGTTATATGCTTAGAATTAACGTTACTTCCAGAGGGAAGAAAATAAAATTACTTTGTTATATGCTTAGAATTAACGTTACTCCCAGAGGGAAGAAATTACGCATCTTTTAATATGACTAACTTCTGTCTCGAAGTTTGACCTAATAGTTTGAATATTAAAGTTTAACATCTCTTTTCAGTACCAATGCTATTTGAGACGTGAACCTACAGTTTAACATGGAATTCGAACCACCTTAACGATTTTGCATCGGGAATCGAACTTGGGATCTCATACACTAAAGGCGAAGGCGATAGCCACTAGACCAGTGGGAAGGATTACGAATTACATTATTATTATTCCATACAGAGTACTTTGACAACCTGAAGCCTTGAGACGTAAAAGCTAATTATGTTTAATGAACAGGGAGTAATCTACATCCCTCCAACACCCTCTAACACCCCCAAAAATTTCTTTACACACACCCCGGGATGGAAAAGGAATACTTCCCCAAATCTAATTGAATCAATCGGTATCATATAGGCTATTTATTATATCAAGTTAAAAAAGGTTTAGCGTTTAGGAAAGAAGGCAATATTCTTATTTATTTATTTCGCTTCAAAATACGAAGCAACTTCGTTCTCATGTACGGCTTCGAGAACCACATGACCTCATTGTTTCGGGCGGTGTTTCGATCAAAACAATTGACAAAACAGACCCGCTCATACCTACCGTCCTGGGCTTCGCAGTCGTTTCCGAGAAATGAGATTGATGGATAGATGCAGAAGACTGAAATCGGCAACGTCTTGAGCGGTCATTCACCTACCTCCTTCTCAGGAAAAATGTGACAATATAGTACACCTATACCAGATTCAGTTGGTAAGTGCTACTCTGCAAGTGGTGTATCAACGGACGGAAGTTAGAAGCGTGTAGTCAAAATCTTTTTAGAAATGAAGAGATCGATCGAGGTAAGAATTAGGCCTATATATATATATATATATATATATATATATATATATATATATATATATATATATATACTAATATACATGTATATAGATGAGATATTGAAATGCATACACATAACACAATTACTACACGAATATTATATATATATATATATATATATATATATATATATATATATATATATATATATATATATATACTTATTTTAGACTGAGTCTAGTGTTATGGAGGAACGCATTTGCCGCTAGCTTATTTTTTAGTAAAGTATATTTTTATTCATGTAAATTCATTGAGCGGATTATTATTATTATTATTATTATTATTATTATTATTATTATTATTATTATTATTATTTTAGCAGATTGAGCTCCATAAATGAAAGCTGCGAGGGGGGGGGAACATAGAACCATTTACTCTTGCTAATAGTTGCGTAACAAAATATACTGTTTACTTTGAGTTTATTTAAAAATGTATATCACTATTCTGAGAGCACCTCCCTTTTTATTTTGAAAACCCGCAAAGTAAAAATTTCTGGCGTACTTAGTGCTAATGGAAATGATTGAAAAAAAAGCAAAATGAAATATTTCAGTTTAACGTTCCACGTTTATGTCTTTTAGTCTAAAGGAGACGGATGATAAAGACAAGTGAAAGATGATGGAAGAATTGGTGGAATGAGAATGTGGAAGGAAACGGGAGAACCCCGAGAAAACCCACAGACACGATGTTTTCCACCATAAGCTTACTTATCCGGGGCTCGAACTGGGGACCACAAGTAAGCGAAGAAAGAAAAGGAACTAACTGTAGAATAACTGAGAATCGATGCCAGGTCTTCTGTGTGGTTGACTGTTGTTCTACCATTGAACTGACAGCGATATCGATTTTACCAGTGTATTTCCTGGATTTATTCTCTAGTGCTTAACATAAGCGAGGTACACTGATAAATTTTTCCTAAGGTTAATGGCTCAAAGCTTTATGGATAAAGTGATTGGCTCGCGTCCAATGTTTTAATTTTAGTCCTGTTTCTTCATTTTACGCACAAAAAAAAAAAAAAAAAGAAAAAGAAAAAGAAAAGGTGGAAAAAATTTTGGTGCATTTTTATAATAATTTATTAGCAGAATGACCGTTCTTCGCACGGGGAGAATACATTTCATTTTGGATATAAAGGACTGAATTTGGATTTAAACGGCATCGGAAGTGTCACTGATCTTCTCAGCGACACCGAATACTATGCATTCGACACTAATACAGGTTATTCTTAATCATTTTTTCATTATCTCCCCCTCCACCTCACCTAAGTTGCACTGTCAAAGTGAAATGACAAAAAAAAAATCCAGTCCCGAACTTCATCTATATTGAAAATTTGATCGAGATAGGTCGGGTGATTCAAGAGTTATTAAGTCACAAATATATATTATTATTGAAATTAGATTGATTTTTTTTTAAAAAAAACTGATCCCTTTTAATGCATTTTATAAACGTATTATTTTAAAAACATTTTCTACGCTTATTTCAACAAGCAGCAGCGTCACGTGTACACCACGTGAAGTAGTTTGTTTTTCTTATTATAGTGTGATGTTTTCTCAGTTATTATTGAAACCACTTCCGGTTTTAGTAGAGAGATAACAGTGGAGATGGAATATCTTAAAGCCGTTTCTTGCTATCTACTACGGTTTTTGTTCAATGGTGATGAATGTTAAAACCGGAAACGGATGATTTGTGCTACTTCTGGTTTGAATAGAGGATTAGGACTTAAGATGGTACCTATTCTCAGGACGTTAAATTAATTAAAAAAAAAAACACTTCTCGCTGTCTCTTATTATTTTTGTTCTATGCAGATCAATATTGAAGCCGGAAGTTGTAGTGGATGTCAACAAACTGGTTTTAGTTGAGTGTTAAGGATGAAAATGTCATTTATTTTTGCGTCGCTTAATTATTTGCAGAAATCCGCATCTCTCTATCTATTACCGTTTTCGCTCTACAGCAATGAACGTTTAAACCGGAAATGGTTAATTTTGACCACTTCCGGTTTGAGTATCGGACCCGAACGGAATTCGAGTCCTAAGTTTTGACCCTCTACACTATGATCAAATTTGATTCAGTACTTCTCAAGATTTTTCCTGTCTCGAATGCATGGGCGGAGTTATGGGGGGCATGGCCCCCAACTTTTTGACAAAAAGTAAAAATAAATAAAAATGCCACCTATAAAATGGCCACTTACCAAGACCTCCGAGACCGACCAAAAGGTCTGCCACCCTCACTTCCCCCCCCCCCCAGCAGACAATTCCTAACTCCGCCTATGCTCGAATAGACGGACGGATACGGTAAATATATAAATGAATTTTGCCAAACTCCTTATCAATGAGATCTTTTACTTTTATATCGCACGTTTATATCGTGTAGGCTAAAAGAGACGGTGATGAGAGTGAATGATTCGGGATTAGGAATTATATTTCTGGGTTTTTGACATCTATGGCCATGCTAGCCCGTCCCGTATGAGGGATGATGTCCCTCGGCGGTCACACTATCCGATGAAAGGGAAGGAAGTAGACTGGGACCTGTATGGTAGGTACCATCCCGGCACTTGCCTGGTCTGAATGAGGAACACCTCACTCAGGAAGGCTGGTCTGAAAAACGTTTTGCAATTCCTCGACCGAGTGTCCCCACCGGGAAATCGAACGCGGGACTGCTCACACCAAAGACGAGTACGTTACCGACTATGCATAAGAAATACTAGAATGAAAAAATGGGAGGAAACGGAAAAATCTTCAGAAAACCCATGCACATGGGTTTGTTCACCATAAACAAAACTTACTTGGTGCGAACTGGAATCGAACTAGAGATCTTACGCACCACAGATGAACACTCTACCAGTGTGCCACCACAGCCCCTTTTTAACGCTATTTTTCTTTTTTAATTAAATATTTTAATTACATTGCGGAAGGCAATAGTATTCTCTAATTACGAAAAGGAAGTCAACATAACGCCTGGCAGTCTGCAACCGAGCCAAACGTCCATGGGTGTTTGGGTTGTATAGGCAGTAGCCGCTGGATAATTCTGTATAGGGTGGCCCAAAAGTAGGTATACACCCCTGCATTGATCAAGTATAATATTCTAGTTTATGGATTTATTTACTTCGACTGTTCCGGGCTAAAGTTATAAGTAAAGAAAAACATTAAGAACAAATATATAGGCTAAGAAACTAGGTCTACCTGTTTGCTAACAATAAGAAATGATATAAAATACGGGATGGTACTGTATACCTACTTTTGGGCCACTAATATCTAAATATGATTATTTAGGTAGAGAGCAGAGGCGTAGCGTAAGGGAACGCCTGTATGCCCGGCATCCCCTGTTAATAAGAAAAAAAGTACGTATTTCATTATATTTATAAATTGTTTGCTTATAATTATCACAATTATTTCCACTGCAATCTTGTGGTGTGGATGCGCTCTCTCGCTTTACTTTGGCAAGCGGAACCTACGCATGCGCATCACTCAGATGCACATTTTCTGTCTTTCCTCTTGTTGTACGCTATGTTCCTCGGGCATCCAGGCCTACTGCAAGCATCGGGGTTTTCGTCTGCTTTCTGTCGAATGCGCATGCCCAACTACTCCCCGCCATCCCTTTGCAACCCAACATTTGCTTTAGATATAAGCTGGCGTATGCTCAAGTACTGCCAACTCTATATATTTTGAACTAAGCTGTGGTTTCTGTATAGAACGTACGACCGCTGTCAAGGAAATAGAACAAAACATAAATAGTTAGTTCAACGCCATTATGAAGCATGTCGCTTATGTAAGTGATAGTATAAAAATAGTTATGCTTTAATCGTAATTAAATGCATCGTAATTGTAATAGTAATTAAAGGCAAACTAATAATAATCTACGTCATAAATACATATCATGTCCCAGAATGTAGCCAGATATTCTTTGAGAGGACTCACATACACAAGCATAACTATAATGCATTCTGTAGAATCACGGTCACCGATCCGGTAGGCCACCCTCTGCCCTTCACAAAGTTTACTTGTGCTCTTCCGTATCTGGGTATTTTTTTTTTTTTAACGAGATTGAAGTATGATATGCGGAGAAAGAAGCTGCCCACGAGAAAGAAATAAAGGGAATTATACTGAAAACAATATTTATACAAAAGTGGAGCCGGTTTTTGTCGTCACAATGCTAGTGGCAGAAAAGAAGCTGAGACAATTGCTTATTGGCGTCTAACGTAATCTGCGCATTTGCTACTCTATGCCCCACCAAGCGTGCAATTACGGGAGCCTGGGCCCCTAAATGTTTTGGCCTCCTATTTATTAAGAGTAGTTATTGATAAAAGAGATCCAGAATTGTGACGATTGGACCCCCTAGCATATTTGTGCCTCTCTCCTAAACTTTAATGGCTGGTTGTGGGCTTTAATGAGCAGACTCAGCCTGTTAATCTTCTATTTGTGTTGTGTAATCGTATGGGATGGTTGCAAATTATGCCGTGCTAAATATAAAGCTTCTGCAAGTTGTTTAATGAACATGGCTTTACACTCCTTTCTTGTGATAAATTATTGGCTCACCTCTCCCTGGCTATGCCCTTGCGTTCTGTACTAGATTTATGCTTTTGATTAGCAACATTGATCGTTGGTGGTCAAGAAAAATTGGCGGTATAATTTTTTTTCGTTGTGATTTGAAATGAATATTTGTTTTATTTTTATTTTTTTACTGTAGTATGAAGAAAATTACATTTATAACTAAGAAACAAAGCTGTGGAAAGTGTTCGGCTGCTACAAGGTATAGTACCTTACTAACTTTTAGGAAATGGTAACTACGATAACAGTACCAGACACAAATTTAATTAATTTTTTTGTTAACAACTACCATATCTTGGTTGACTTACGAGCAGCGCTGTTCTCTGAAAGGGATACGACCTACCCCAAAGCTTTCCATAAAAACGACAACTAGCAATCAGTCGCAAATATTTCAGTCTTCGTGGTATGATGATAGGTTTTCTTGGCTTTCTGGGTGTTCTGTAGGAAATAAAATGTTATGTTTCGTCTGCATTATGTTTGGGGCAAAGGTGTCGGAGTGGTGTTCAAACGGTATTTCTGAGTTGGGTAATTTCATGAAGAAAGCTCTAAAACATGAGTCATCGAAACAACATTTGCTGCATAGTGAATCTTTTCACTTGTTAAGGAAAATAGACATTGAAAATGCATTGCATTGTATTGTATTATATCAGACAAGTGACTAACTTTGGCATCCCCATTTCGGAATACCACGCTACGCTACTGGTAGAGAGATTACTTTAGATTAAAAGGTAGATTAATTTTACAGTAATCTAGAAACAGAAGATAAGCTAGAACAATCTAGTTCGTATCAGTGACGACACTGGCTTTAGTTTTATGAGGGGGAGGCAAGCGAAGACACAGATATGAACATTGTTTGGAGGGCAGCTATTTTTTTTTTTTTTTTTTTTTTGTGTCCCGAAAATAATTTTATATTCCTTCACTTCCATTAAAAACACTTTGGGCCTTATGCTGAGTCGTTTTGACGTATGATTAGCGTCTTACTAAAGGTCTGACTACTGCAGGAAACATATATTAGTCGAACTCATTAGTATGGCACTAATCACGCGTCAGAATGACTGCATAAGGGCCATTATATTTAGTGAGGAGGTGGTCAGGGGGGGGATGGTTCATTTGCCACCTCTGGCATCGTTACTGTTGAGTATGAAAGTGCTTGAAAATTAAATTTTTCCAAGATTTCACTCCAATATACAAACAGAAACGTAAACTAATAGGAAGGTTGTAAAATATTGTAAATAGGAAGTTTGTTTGTACCAAGGATGTTAGAAATAGAGGATCTCCCCATATGTATCTTCATCCTATTAAATCGATGAAGCCAAAAAACAACCGAGCATCGGCACGTCTGATTGGCTATTCTCGTTTCTGCCATCGTCTGATTGGCTACTTTCATTTCCGCCACGATTGTTGGCTCAAAATATTGCGATCCTATTGGGCGGAGTGGGCAGAGTAGGGGCGGCGAAACTGTGACGTATGGCTTCAAGATTTTGTTGTAAGGGCAGATCCTCTATTTTATAAGATCCTTGGTTTGTACAGAAGGAAAGAAGCAATTTGAACATTAGATTGAGGTAAAACAACAGGAACAGCCTGTCTTAGGACGGCAAATACTAGTGCCAGCGTGGCACATGATTTTCTTTCTTTGTAGATTTGGTAACATTGATAGAGTGAGCAATTATTATCCCATGATAGAAGCTACGCAAAAATATTAAACCAAGCAGCCAGCAAGCTTCACCACGTACTTGTTCGAAATGAAAGTAACTTACGTTCAGATCAGGAGGGTAATGGAGGATATTTTTTTTTGTTTAAGTTAATTGCTTTTCTATAAGCAATAAAAAGGTAATATCGTTAAATCAGAGGATGTAGAAATATCACTAGGACAATGTCACAGGGGCACCGATATATTTCTCGCCTAGGGTGTCAAAATACCTAGAGCTGGTCCTGAAACAGATGTGAGTGAAGAAACTGTAGGAGAATGGTGTTTGAATAGAAACAAAATATAATAATTATGATCTAAGGAAATAACGCTATGTTATGCATTACTCATAATGATAAGTTGGTTTTTAAAAGTAAATAGTGTTTAGTTTATTAATCATGGAAGTACCAGAAAGGGATCAATTTTAACCACGCCTTCAAATTTTCAATCCCCCCCCCCTTTCTTTTTTTTAACAGGATAGAATGTTTCTTAAAAGAGCTTTCGATATTCAGTTGTGTTAGTTCTTTTATTATAATATCATCTATGTTATTTTTGTCAAAAATAATTCATTTAGCGACTCTCCCCTCTTGGTACTAAGTGTAATCCACCTTTGTTTTCGATATTTTCTTTTTAGTCCTAACTTACATTTTTTTTAAAATTGTTACTTATGTCTCTTACGCAGCACTGAAGTTTACAAGGGCATTTTCTTAGTGTTATAGTAATGTTATTGGTTTCGGACTTTCTTGAATGGTGTTTTCATAATAATGAACGATGTCTTGATTGTTGCCAAATATATATGTAACCATCTACAATAAATGTAAAGTGGAACCACCCACATCAAATATTGCTGTTGTTAGTTTACTTTAAAATGCAACTTAAATTCAATAGATACTCCTAATAGGATTGTAGACCTGTAATAGCATTACTCAAACCTTCAAGGTCAAGTCTGTAGGCTTGCACAAGTTTGCAGTTTGCACTTAGGTGGATGTAGACTTAACCGAGGCTATAGCAAACCTGCTAGTTTCTCGATTGCGAGCTTGTTTCAAACTTTCTTAAATATATATATATATATACATACTGTACAGCTAATCTTAAAATTCCTTTAATTTGACACTCCTCTCTAACATGATATAAAATTTGCACTTGGCAAAACCATGCACAGAAAGAATCGTTAAGTCCAAGTCTAACACTCAAGCATTCTTGTGCAGCCTTTATTCTTACATCTGGTCTAAGCATACACAGGTTTATACGTCAAAGCTATCATGATTCCAATCATTGACTTGAAATTTACCTTTAGGAAAGCCATACTCAAAGAGGATTTCAAAGGTTAGGTCTATCAAGGAAATTTAAGGACTAACTTATGTTAAACTTATTGTAAACGTGCTTGCTTATTGGGAAAGGTCTAGTGTAACAATAACTTGATAAAAAACAGTGCAGGCAAATTTGAACTCCCCTGTACTAACTGCCTGCAGTCTGTAGTAAATCAAATCGCAGTTTCACTTTCAGCTGTTTGCATATTTTTAGATCACTTGCTTCGATCTACCACTATCAAGAAGTAGACAAAATGCGATTCAATACTTTTATGATCGTGTAAAAAGGGGTTTCAAATTCATTCGAGAATCTTGTTCAAGTGTCTTGAACAATGTTTTTGAACGTGTAAATTTGAAATCTTGAATGGTTTTGTTCAATCTTTCTTTCACCATCTACAAGCAGCTTAAGACTTAACTTAAGGTTACCAACCGACTGATATTTTACCGGCAGACTGACATTTTTGTCCGTCTCAACTATATATATTTCAATGCTTAAAGTATAATTATTCTGTAGTTGTTTTGAAAATTATAAGCTTGTGCAGTTTTTTTTTTTTTTTTTTAGAGTTCACAATCCTAACTCTGATACATTTGTCTAAACTCTTTTCCTTTTAGCCACTTACTATTCATACCAAGGCATCGAATCCAAGTATGTCATAAAATAGAGGATCTGCCCATACATATCTTCATCATATGAACTCAATGAAGAAAGAAAAAAAAGAGCATAGTCTGAGCCGGCACGTCTGATTGGCTACTCTCGCTTCCGCCATGATTGTTGGCTCGAAACATTGCGATCTTACTGGCGCGGAGCGAGCGGAGTAGGTGTGGCAAAACTATGACGTATGGTTTCACGATTTTGTTGTATGGGTAGATCTTCGATTTTATAACATCCTTGATCGAATCAGAGTGATTCTGGTTAAGTCTATACTGTGAGTGTACTACTTATTACATGGATACGGAAGTCTTTCAATGTTTTTTCACAGGTCTGGAATGACAACTGCAAGTCACGGCTATATAAAACAAATACAACCCAAGACAGCCCTGTTTCATGTTTATTTCAACAACAAATTACCTAAATATGTGCAAAAAGTAATTCCTGGAGTTGGAATGTATAAAATTTTGGACACAGACTACGATAACTTTGCTTTAATATGGTCTTGTTCCAACATGAGCTTCTTTCATACAGGTAAAGTGGTTCTTGCTTGCTTCTTGGCTAATATGATTAAGTTCAAGTTAGAGAGCGGTGGTAAAATGGCTGACTCAAACAGCCGCTCTCCTCTTCATGCAGCCGACTGTCGTCTTCGGGAAGGGGCTAGGGCTGAGAGAGCAACTTCATTTATCATTCATTTAAAAACCCTTCATTTTCATGTTCTCTGCCTGCCCTCTCACAAGTAACACTTCATTTCTTTGAATCTGGAATAGCGGAATGCGATACATATCATGAGAGAATAAGATGCATATGGATTCCCAGCGCCAATCAACAATGGGTTAGGAAGGTATGGGACTGTAAAGTTAACATAAGAATCCATGGGACATACAACGTCTAGGCATTTCCTTGAAGTCTCTTTCTGCTAATTTCAATATAGTATAACGCTGTGGACCAAGACGCGTCACAAGGGTCTGCATATTCCTGGGTGATTCCAAGAACTTAGCTGGATTATGTATAGTAGTATATGAAAAAGAGAAAACAAAAAGAAAAACGAGGACATAAAAAATAACCTTAAACCCTCATATGTTGATTTCAAGAAGAGGCTGATTCCAGGAGGATATACAGGTAAGATTCAACCATTGGATGTGCACTTCTTCAGGCAGTACAAGTCATTCATGCGCTGCGTAACGGACACACTGGTGTTGATGAGTGAAGTGAACATCTATAGCACCGTGACTGATTCCTAGCATTGCAGTCGTTCACGATCTATCAGTTCTTCGCTCCCAGGTTCAGGAACTTGATTCAGTATGCTTTGTACAAAGCTGGTTACTTGGACAAAGCACTGGCAATGTGGATTTCTCCTCACGACTACTGTTTTGACTCAATCGACAGTGACCCATGTTCCATGTGTAATGAGTTAACGTTTGTCGAGTGTGCACACTGTAAGCAAATTTTCTGTGCTTCTCGTGCTCTGTTTCTTGACCTGTACATCGATTGTTCTCTGTAAATGCTTACAAAGTGTCTTCAATAACAATCCTTTGATTTCAACCAAAATCAGTCTTGTTGTCTATTTGGATGCTATCTCCCACTTGCCTCTCGTGCTTTATAAATAGTATGTTTACATAATGTTAGCAGAAAGAGACGTCAAGAAAATGCCTACACGTTGTATTTCCTATGAATCCCATGTTAACTTTACAGCTCCATACCTCCCGAACCCAATGCTGATGCTGAGAATCCATATGCACCTTTATTAGAACTGGCTCTTTCAAGATATGTGTCGCATTCCACCATACCGGATTCAACGGAGTGAAGTGCTACTTGTCAGTTGTGAATACTATTGCTGGACTTGCGGGCGGTTGATGGGATATTTGATAGAGGATAAACAGTGAACATTTTCTTCTGTCAGAGATAGATGTGCACAATCTCGATCTAACTTTCGTATGAGTCCAGTGTTTTGTTCATTTTTCGCATCAAAAATAAAATTAAACCAGTTGGGAATGTTCCAAGAGCATTGCCAGAACGAACTTTAAAAGAATGAAGAGATGGAGCGGTCTCCATTTTGAAGTAATTAAATTGAAAAAAAAAAAATGAAATGGAATGAATTTATTTTTAGTTTAACGTCTTGAAATTATTACATTAAAACAATGCGCTCTTTAAGTGCAGTTAAATTATCACAACCGTTTTAAACTGGCAAATTGCTTACACGCTAACAACATCTGTTAGTATGTGTGTTACTATTAGGAATTCTCGTGACGTATTGATACAGTTACCGTTTATACGAGGGTCGTCCAGAAAGTAAAGAACGTTTCGTCATGGTTAAATGAAAACAAAAGATATAAGCACAAAACTTTATTTAGAAAGCCACAGGACCTTACTCTATTTTTCTATGTAATTGCCATAGTTGTCAAGAAACTTGTTATAACGTGGGAAGAATTTTTCAATGCCGATGTTATATTCATCTGCCGCTAAGCTGTCACTGCTTGCTTGAGTTCCTCATTATTTGCGAACTGTTTTTCACCCCAAAATTTCTTAAGTTTCGGGAATAAGTGAAAATCACTTGGTGCCAAGTCAGGGTTATTAGCAGGATGACCAAAGATTTTCCCATTTTAGATGTTGAACACAGAGGCTGAAGTTCCTGCTGTGTTCATGTTAATGCATGAGGCGGGCATCGTTATGGATCAACACTTTTATCGACAGCATTCCTTGTCTCTCATTTTGAATGGCGAAGTCATTGGACAGTTTCACAATAGATTTCTGAGTTTATTGTTGCCCCTCTTGGCATGAACTTAGTACTTCACATATCATTGGCGGATTTTTCGATTGGCGCGGGCATTTTGAATTGCTACAAAAACAAGTAGGGTTACCGCACAGCATTGAGACTTGGTTCACACTGAGGTGAACAAAGAAGCTAACTGCCGCGCACGCAATCACAGTGTTGGGGATCGGAGCCACGCGTGATGCGCAATCGTTCTTCACGGCCCTCGTAAATAGGATACACTGCAGTGCTGCCAACCCGTGGGGGATAAAATTTCATTTCGTGGGATTTTTTGACATTATTTATTGGGAATGAGGTAAAGGGAATTTTTGTTGAAATTGGCAGCATGTACGGGATCCTTCACTATATGTATAGTTCACGCCAACAGAATTTTTAGGAGCGGGAAGTAGGCATAATGAATCATCAATAAGGAGTGTCAGTGTTGGCAACTTTTAGCGTAGAGTCTTTTCTTTGTTATTAGCAAAGCGCATGCTAGTGAGGAGTGACTTAACCATTTGTGATTCTTAAAAATCAAGTACTAACAAATGAAATTTGTGCTTCGGTATTTGAAGAATGAACAAAGCGAAACAATGAAGGAATGAAAAAAGGAATGTAAAATACTTTGTATTAAACTAAAAACGATGAATTTTCAAACGTTCCACACGCAATGTGTGAAGAATAAAGCTTTTCTAGCATCGTTTGGCTCAGTATAAAGTGATGCTAGAAGGATGTGATGGAGTCAGTGCATTTCTGACATCATAACAAAATATACTCGTTCTCAAGTAAGAAAAAATAATTATTCATAATGTACTTTATAAACATGGAAGATCGAAATTTATTGATAATTGAAAAAAGTTACACCCAATATACATAAGCATCATTTTGACATTTTATTATTATAGTTATTATTAACAGTGCACTCTTTGAAATTCAGATGCAAAATTTGATTTTTTTTTTTTTTTGCCTCTCGCGATAGGACTTTATAGCATTTCAGATTGGCAGCACTGATATACAGTACAATATGAATTGTCTCTACCAAGGATGTTATAAAATAGAGGATCTGCCCATACTTATCGTATGAACTCAATGAAGCCAAAAAAACAACAACCGAACATCGTCTGAGCCGGCACGCCTCATTGGCTACTCTCGTTTCCGCCATGATTGTTGGCTCGAAAGATTGCGATCTTAGTGGCGCGAGGTGGGCAGAGTAGGTGTGGCGAAGCTGTGACGTATGGCTTCACGATTTTGTTGTATGGGCAGATCCTCTATTTTATAACATCCTTGGTTTCTACACTTCCACTTATTATGTTACTTTCTTTTTTTCAGAGAAACTCTGGGTTTTTAGCAGACAACGAGATCTGTCAGTGACTAGTCGACTAAGAATCCATGAAATTTTGCATAAATTAAGACTGGACAACGATCGATTGACGCTAACTAGTCAAAAGAACTGCCCCGTACAATTTTAAGTCTTTCTCTAACGATATGTACCTGAATTAACTGTAATATAGTGTGAAAGTGTTTTTTTAAAATATAAATGTATTCGCGTAAGAATTTGAATATATATATATATATATATATATATATATATATATATATATATATATATATATATATATATATATATATATATATATATATATATATATGTGTGTGTGTGTGTGTGTGTGTGTACGCAAATTAACTTCGATCTTAAAGATATAAATATATGATATGTATTATTCGCAACATATGCAACTTGTAACCTGATCTGCAAGTTTATTCACGATATCGAGTATCGGTAACTTCTTTCCTAGCTGAATACGAACTTTAAAGGATGTATATTTCAAGGTAACGTGTTTCTCACAACTTCTGAAACAATATAAAAGAAAGAACAAGGGATCTATACTGCAATATACTTGCAAAATGATCAGTTCTTAAAATGTTTATCAGTGTGTAATTCGGTCTTCCATCAAATTCAGACTTTCTGTCAAACAAGAAAAAAAAAACTACATTTGAGAATCGTTGCTATATATTGGGTTGATTCATTAGTTCGTGCCGTTTGGAACCAATGGACACATTTCCTGTTTGGGGATTGAACTTACCAAATAATAGATTACTAATGCATTCCCGTGCATTGTTCACAATCTATTTTCAACGTTCAAGCAGAATTGGATAGCTTTACAGTAAAAGAAAAAAAAAAACTTGATAGTTTAGATGCATAGAAGCAATAAATGAAATTTTGCAGCTGCTTTCGTTTTCGAAGCATATGCCCCGAAGTGCATTCGATAGAGACTGGAAAAGATGGTAGTCTATAGGATACATATCTGGAGAATATGCTCGATGAGGAAGAATCTCATTGAAGCTGCTAAATGGCAACAATTGTCATCTATGTCACATGTGCTCCTGCCTTGTCCATATGGATGATGCCATGTTGTTTCGGACTTTTCCTTCAAGTGCTGCATGAACCTGTAAGAGTTGAACACAGTATAAAGCAGCAGTGATGGTACGATTACAGGATAGGAATTCACTGTGAATAATCCTTTCCATGTCCAACCAGATACACAACACTGTTTTCTTGGGATGCAAATCATGTTTGGGACGTCCCTTCCTGATTGGGATGACGCATTCCTTCTTTTGCTTAAAGTTTACGTACAGCTCACAGATGACGAGAAGAACCCTAGCAGAAGAAGTGTGACGTAGGTATGGGCTTGCCCATTTTTCGCACGGGGGTTTCAAATGACAACACGGAATAGTACACAGATAACTTTATCCGGAGTAGCAGACGACATCTAAGTATAGACCACACCTCCAAAACAGAAAATGGACATGACCGTGTCGTTGACCTTTCTCCTTTTCTCCTGTTTTAGGGTTCTTCTCGTCATCTGTGAGCTGTACAGGCATCATTTCTCATCTCCGGTAACAAACACGAGAGAAAACGCTGACGTTGTCTGCATTGAGTGAATAAGGCACCCACGACTCCAATTTCTGAAGCTTTTGCATACATTGAATGTGACGCACAAGAGTCGCCTGTACATTACTCGTGGTTAACTCGCAGTCTCTTTGACGTAGATCACAGTGGATCAAGTCGTTCTAATGTTCTCATCAAAATGTAATGGGCGACAAGAATGTGGGGCGTCGCTCAGGTCAAAATTTTCACTTCCAAACCTGTCAAACCATTTCCGGGATATGCTTTCAGAAATAGCATCCTCTCCATACACCGCATAGGTTTGTTTGGGTGTCTCCGCGGCACTAGAAACTTTGTTCAACTCGTACAGGAGAACATGTCGAAGATGTCCCATCTTTTCAATTTGACACTTTAGACTCTGAAAAACAAAAAATGATTGTGTACCCAGAAAAACAACAAATGTGCCACATATTACTGGTAACATAGTAATACAATTTGATATATTCTACAATACTGCTGGAAATCCTGAAAATGAACGGCACGAAGTAATGAATCACCCAAATATATTATAAATATTAAATCTCAATACAAAATTAATAAATATGTTCGAACACAGTGTAAGTTTATTTAAAAATAAATAAATATGTTCCATGAAATTACTCGTTGTTTTCTTTGATAAGGAATTTGAACTTACTGCAGTCAATTTATAGGACAAAAGATAATGAATGTCCTCAACAGGTAACAAAACCTTGTACAATCTTAAAACAGGGTTGAATTATCTCTTGAACTTGCTATATAGGATTTTGAATTGTATTCGAGTTCTCCACTGCTAATGGTGAAACAACTCTTGGACCCAATCGACAAATGGACATTTTTTTTTAGCACAAATACTAACCTCTTTTCAGCTGCTTCTTGAATTAGTACTTTTTAAAGTATTTTATATTTGAATTTAGTTCTGGTAAGAGTCAAATACAATGCAAATCCTTATATTGGACTGTATGTCCATATCTAAGAGTTTGGGCAGTGAAAAGATACATTAACACCAATATACAAGGATGGAATCGCATTTAAGACTATCTCGCTTAAAGTCATTATAGAAGAATAAAGCTGCGTACGAGACAAGGTGAGACGGAGCTTTTGCAATAGAAATACATACATTTTTGGAGACATCACTAAAATGACTTTTAAGACGAGACAGTCTCGACTCATCTCGTGCGCATCTCTATACAAGAAGATGTCAATTCTAACATCGTATTCGTAGGACATCCCGATCTACAGTTTAAAGTGAAACTCGAACCACCGCAAGACTTTGAAATTAAGATCAATGAGGTGAAGACGTTTCGTTTTCCCTTCCAAAACCAAAAGCAAGTTTTGTAAATGGCGCAGTGTTACTCTCAGGAAGAGCACATAAGTCATGTCGTTCCAGCATATTTGATAACGCATTTTTGTGAGGGAAGTTCGGAATAAATGCAAAACGAGCGAAATTCAGCATTAAAATAGCAATTAAGACCACATACTGCCTCCCCTCCTATATTTGTCCAAACTTACATCATTCGTCTACCAACATAAAGAAAAGAAAACCCTCAATCCAAAGATCAAGACTATTGTTTGTAAGTAAATATCAAAACTTCCTTATAAAGTCTACATCGAAATCTTTACCAGTGATCTATCAGAAGCAACAACTCCCATAAGAGAGTCAGAACTTATCTAATCTTATACATGTAGTACCGTCGTTGTCATAATTTCGAACATTTAGGCACCAGGCAGCTCACAGTAGGATTTAAAAATGGTGCGGTAGCTCAAAAGCTTCATAAGTTTAGCGACCACTGCCCTACTGCCAAGGACGCCCATCAGAGGGGACAAGGTGGGGCGCTCGCCCCTCCCCCTTTAGAGGAAATTGTGCTTCGGAAGATCGAAAACTCAATAGATATTTTCGAATAGTTACCGCAAAATTTGAGACTACATTTGAAATGACGCTTATACTTCCCCCCCCCCTTAGAAACCACAACATGGGCGCCCTTGCCTACTGCCTGTGCAGCAGTGTTTCCGAATACCTGGTACCCTTCCCGCTTATCTAGTGGCTAGCGTGCGCAACTTTTGTGCAGATAGTCTCCTGTTCAATTCTTGGTGGGAGACTTGAAATTTGAAAGTCTTACGGTGGTTCGAATTCCACTTTAAACTGTAGATCGGGATGTCCTATGAATGCGATGTTAGAATTGACATCTTCTTGTATAGAGATGCGCATGAGATGAGTCGAGACTGTCTTGTCTCAAAATGTTATGAATACATTCGGGTCTGAAAGAAGTATTAGAGTCTCTTGGAGTATGGTAGAAGTAGCCAATTATTCGTGAAACTGTCGATTAACATACTTCTTGACCATGAGCGCCTGAAGGGGAGGGCAGAGTGGGGTCCGAGCCCCCCCTGGCTCATGAAAATATTAAATTTCTTAGGATTTTCTTAATACAAATAAAAAAATACCAAACGTAATATATCAACCTGGGATTTGAGCCCCCCTCTAGAAAATTTTCTTCGGGCGCCCATGTTCTTGACAGCAAACTTTAATCATGATTCTTTAAGAAAGTAATTTGGAATAATTAGATTACTTTTGTATTGTCATTATCCATCTACGCTTGACATTTTTTTTTTCATCTTTACCTGTTGCAGTTCGTATATGTCTGTCAAAACTGTACACAGACTACGTGCGAACTGTGAATCTTCCGTTTCGAATGTGAATTAATTGTGTGTTTGAAGAAAGTTGGTCCACGTAAAATATCCTCAAATAATAATAATAATAATAATAATAATAATAATAATAATAATAATAATAATAATAATAATAATAATAATAATAATAATAATAATAATAATAAACAACTAGCTGAACCTGCGCTCTCTACACAGCGAATTATTCATATATAAGCATAAATTTCCTTGTTACTCCTCATCTGTACATGTCCCTTACAGACACAAGTGAAAGATGTCTTGATAAAAATCGGCAAGTGGCATCATAAAGGGAAGATTTTCTTCGATTATTTTTTTCAATATCTCGCACCGTTTGCAAGATTGAGCCTACTTCCGGTTGCAGTTTCTAATTCATGTATGGTCAGTGTTTTCTTTCTTCTTGCATGGAGTATGTAATAAGCAAATACATTACACACACAATTAATTATAATATCAGTGATATATGATGTTCATTGGTAAAACACTCCAACCAATAAAGATGAATCATTCATTAGACTGGAGAAATGGTTATCCTTCGTTTTCCATTATCATCTGGCCATGAAATAAACACCTGAGAGATATACAACCCGTACATACAACACAGTTGTGTTGGAATGTATAACTCATAGGATGTTTTCTTAAATTTCAACACTTCCAGTGTACTCTAAAAAATGTAATAAAGAAATAACAACCACGTTTTCTAAATATTCAGTTGTAACTGGACAATATACACAAAATTTGGAATCGACCAGTGAAAACAGCACGTTTCTAGCACTTGTGGTTTTCGAGATCTTATTGTCGAAAGGGTTAGAGACAAACATAAACTTTCCTTTGGAGACAAACATAAAAACTTAGCATTTTAATATATAGACTAGCTGAACCTGCGCACTCTACACAGCATATCATTCAGATATGAGCATGAATTTCATTGTCATTCCTCATAACATTTGTATATGTCTCTTTACAGACACAAGTGAAAGACGTCTTGATAAAAATCGGCAAAAGATAATACTATAAAGGGGAGATTTTTCAATTATTTTTTCAATATCTTGCACCGTTTGCAAGATTTGAGCCTACTTCCGGTTGAAGTTTCTAATTCATGTATGATCAGTGTTTTCTTTCTTCTTGCATGCAGTATGTAATAAGCAAATACGTTACATACACAATTAATTATGTCAGTTATATATAGTGTTCATTGGGCAAGACACTCCAAAAAGACTGGAGAAATGGTTATCCTTCCTTTTCATTATTATTTGTTTATGAAACAAACGCCTGAGACATATACAACCCTTATATACAGCTATGTGGTATTGGATGTATGAGTAGGATATGATGCTTTATTTTCTTTTTTAATTTCAACGCTTCCAGTGTACCCTTAAAAATGTAATAAAGAAATAATGGCCATGTTTTTTAAATATTCAATTAGAACTGATCTACGCAAAATTTCCAATCGATCAGTGAAAACGTAATCTTTCTAGAGCCTATAGTTTCCGAGATCTCATTGTCAAAAGGATTGACCACAAACAGTAGCGTCATTTCAGATTTGGCTTGGGGGGGGGGGCAAGACCCCTTGATATAAGTAAATTTCGCGTTTTCCACTGACTTACTACTATAAAATCTATGTAAATCTCAAATTCAGAGGAAGGCAAATGCCCGTCCCTGCCCCCAAATGACGCCCCTGACCACAAACATATAAACGTCCACAACATATAGTTTAAAAGAACTCGGAAGATGGCAGCACAATTCACGTGCATTGATTTTGGAGAAGGCTTATTAAAATAGAAAGACTTTGAACAATAATTTTAAAACATAAACTTTATAAAAAAGATGTATTTAAATAATTTATTTAAAGTACACATACTTTAAAATATTTATCTTTATTAAAAGTGGATCACAAATAACCATAAATCAAAGGTTTGAAATCCAAAGTTAGAAGTTGGGAGTTCAGGCGCTTTTCTTATGCCAAAGAGAGGGCGTAACCCTCTAATGGCTGGGGTTAGTTTGTTTGATATGAAGGCAAGTATGATTAAATAAACAAAAATAGATGATTAAAGAAATTTTTTAAACCTAATCCCTTACCTTTAAAAAACACTTTTATTGCTATTGTACCATTTTAATAGTAGATAATAATAATAATAAAGTACATTTTAAGTGAGTTCTGCGACAGAAAATTGTTTCCCACCTTCACACAGACCAAGCAAAAAACAGTTTCTAAGTCATAACTTTACAGTCGGTTCCTCCAGTATCACATTATTAAAAGAAAATGCGGCCTTCATTTTTTAAAAAATGAAAATTATTTAACGGATCATTCAGAAATGCTAAACATGTTATTGTGAACTGGCCATGTTTTAAATGTTCATAGTTCATGTATAATCTATAACACTATAGATAGTTCACGTGATGTCCAATCCAACACTAGGTTGTAATGAAGAACCTGCTCGAGCGTTGGTGCCAAAGCTAACTTTTCATTGTGTGTAATGTCCATTTTCATGTAAAGGAATTGCAGTCATGCCAAAGTTTCTCAAAGAGCCATTTCAATTTTCCACTGAAAATCCCCACAGCTGTACAGAAAATTGACAGACTAATCAACGTAGCTTTTCGTACTGAAGAAAAAGATATCTTAATTATCAAGCTGAGTCAACACATTCGAAAATTATCGCATGTTGAATTTAACATTAGAGTATATGGCCAGAAGTACGTTTTTCGATTTTAAAAGAGCGGTAAGGGAGAGAAATGCAGTTCTTAGGAAGTTTCCAAGAGAAAATATCAAGGCATATCCAATGGTACTAGAGCTGGTTTCCGGAAAGTTCTGGAATATCGCTTAAATCGGGATCAGTTTTACTGAACTTGTTTGAAAGTAGACTTATCTACACAAAACCAGTTCCAACATTAACATAAAAGCCAGATAAGACAATTTGATGCAGCATTTGTTTGAAACATATGGTTGGAAAAACATTGTAAGGTAAAAAGAATTGTGAGGTGAAAAAGTAAGCAATTAAACAACTACCTTGCTCTGCAATACGTTCATCATATTAACTGTGTATTTCTTGTTAGTATACGAATTCACTTTTCAACTTTCTCGCACAGATCACAATTGTTTTTACTTTACAATGTTTTTTTTTCCAACCGTATGTTTCAAACAAATGCTGCATCAAATTGTCTTATCTGGCTTTTATGTTAATGTTGAAACTGGTTTTGTGTAGGTAAGTCTACTTTCAAACAAGTTCAGCAAAATTGATCCCGATTAAAGCGATGTTCTGGAACTTTCCGGAAACCAGCTCTAGAATCACTGGATGTGCCTTGATATTTTCTCTCGGAAACTTTCTAAGAACTAGTTTTCTCTCTCTTACTGTTCTTTTAAAATCGGTACTCTAATGTTAAATTTAACATGCGATTATTTTTTTTTTTTTTAAAGTCTCTCTTTCGTCAGTACGAAAAGCTGCATTGATTAGTCGAAGTCAATTTTCTGTACAGCTGTGCGGGGTGGGTGGGTGCGTGGGGAATTTCAATGGAATATGGTCTTTCAGGCCAAAGAAAGAAACTATTATAGATAAATAGTAGTAGTTAATACGAAATTGATATGAATAGTAATTTAACTTATTTTGTTTCTCTGCACTAAATACACAACTAACGGTACATCATGGTTCACACTGAAATTCTGATGTTGATTTCCCTCAGTTTTCATAACTGAATAAGTAAATTTTCCCTGACTCGTACACATTATAATTTCTGGTTAGGCTTAGAAAAAATATTTTTTTAATGGCCTTTACTATCGCCATAGTCACCCAACGCCCTCCTGTTTATATTTAAGTACAGTATAGGCCTAAGCTTGCATTCTTTCTGTAAATATAGTGGGCCGAAAATCACGAAAGAGTTATGTGAATAACTTTTTTTTTTTTAATTTATCATTAGTTTTCCTTGACATTTCACAGACTTAAAGACCAAGGATGGGGATTGTTTACACTTATATGTGGAATATCTACTGCAAGACGCACAATAGTCTCAAGCATGTTTCGATATCGATCACCAGTCACCGTTACTACATTGGTTTCATTATCTTCAAAGAAGTATGGCCATTGGATTATTTTCTTTGGGGCTATCTGAAGTACAAAGTGTATGTGTACAGTCCGCAGCAGAAAACCTGCAACATAAGCATGAAAGTTTATTGTGAAACTACGCCTAATAGCCCAGAGAATCAACATAATGTCTAAGTGGTACGAATCATGCCAGGAGAAACCTCGGCGTCCTCCCCTGCACAATTATTTTGGAGTAAAAGACTTCGTCGTTTCACAATAAACTTACATGCTCATGTTGCAGGTTTTTTGCTTCTGACTATATAAACCACAAACAATTCAGCAGCTCAAGAACAATATTCATGCTGAAATACGGACACCCGGAGCAAAAGTGGTTGACTTCTGTTATGGATCATGTATGCTACACAAGGCCCGTACCTGTGTGGCCCATGATGGTGGACACGTACCAGAGATTATATTCCACACATACTTGTAAACAATCTCCCATCCTTGGTCTTTAAGTCTGTGAAATATCAATGGAAACTAATGACAACTAAAGAGGTTATTCACAGTTATAACTTCTTGTTGACTATTGGTCCATCCTGTACTTATTATGAAACTTCCTGTAATTGGAATCCAACAAAACATTAGTACCAAACAATTAATTCTCCAGTAACGATATATTTAATATTTCGGCATTCTGAATACACTTTAACATACACACACAAGAAAATATGAATGATAATCTGAGTTCTCTTTCCTTTGTATCATTTGAATTTTTTATTTTTTCTTTATTCACAACTTGAAATTTTAACATTTTTGGGTGTTCCTCAAGCTTGTTTATTTCTGAACATAATTACCCTTTTAATATTCTTTTGGAACCTAGCTTCTTTGAGGTAGTGTTTATAGGTCGTTTGAGTGATAGGAGTTTTCTGAATAAAATAGATGGCATTTTCCATGGTTTCTCTGCGAAATATAGTAATTTTCCTGCTTCGGCATATCTTAAGCATTTCCTTAACTTTCTCTGATTCACGTTAATTTCCCCGACTTTCAAGATCAGTGTGAACCCTGTACTTAATATACAGGGTGACCCAAAAGAAGGTATACAGTCAACTCATTGCTTTTTATATCATTTCTTATTGTTATCCATCAGATAGACTTACTTTCTTTATTATTTGTTCTTAATGTCTTTTTACTTATATCTTAAGCTCGGAACAACCGAAACATTTAAGTCTGCTACTTCTTCTACTTGGGTGTTCCAATTTTAATGTCCAGCACTTTCAATCCTTCCCGACTAACTAACTCTATGACCTATGGAACCCGGAGGTTCAATGCCGCGTTCACAAAAGCTCTCCATAGACTTCTATCCTTAGCCAACTGGATCCAGTTTCTACTTTGTATTTCTATTTCTGTAAGATCCATCTTAATTTTATCCTCCCATCTGCGTCTAGGTCTTTCAAATTGTCGTATTCCGATTGGATTTCCAGTTAAAATTTTGAAAGCGTTCCTACATTCTTCCACTCTGGCTACATAACCTGCCCACCTAAGCATCCTAGACTTGATGACTAACAATGTTTGGTAAACCGTATAAATTATGTAGTTCTTCATTATGAAGTTTCCGTCATTCTCCATTCCCGTTCCTCTTGGGTCCGAATATTCGTCTCAGGATCTTGTTCTCAAATACTTTCAGTCTATGTTCTTCTTTCCGAGTAAGTGACCATGTTTCGCAACCATACAGAACAACATGTATGATTATCGTTTTATATATTTTAAGCTTCAAATTCCTCGATAGAAATTATTGGAATCTTTCCCAACTCCACTACGAAATTGAGAGTAAAGTAGACCTGTCCATCAGTGGCAGATCGAGAAATAAAAAGTGGAGGGGGAGTCAGCCAGAACAAAAACGAAAAAAATCATGTGCCGCCTCTACCATACATCACGTTTTAAAGCTCGTAGCTCCACAACCATTGAACGATTGGGTCTGTCTTATTGATTTGAGGATGTCCCGCCCAATGAACACGCTCTGTCTTATTATCGTTTCGTCATCTACCGTGGTTTTCTTCTGGTGGCTTAACGAAGTAAAAAAATAATAATAATAATAATAATAACCCTCGTAGATTTTTGCCTATAGGGTTGAGCCAAAATATGTTATCTTAAAAGTCATAAAAACCAAAAAAGTAAGAGATCACGCTCTCTAGTGGACAATTAATTGAATTTCGTGTTAAAACCCGCGACACATGATTGTCATATTAGCGCACTCACATGTTCATAGAACCGCTTCTTAGATTCTTTCTGCATGGTAGTTGGTATGTGTGTGTTTACTATAAACTAGGTTTCTATTTTAAATGTCAATATATACATAACACAAATCACTGGACGCTAATGGAAGGGTGTACTCCTGAGAGCTATACTTTAAATAATAAACACTGACCTTTCTTTTTTTCTTTCAAGCCTTCATTTTCTCGAGGTACAAGACCGTCATCACATATATATATAATCATTTTAATAATAAAACATCTCACAACCTGCTCACAAAATCAGGTACAAACAATTGTAATTATTTACACATTTCAAATGACAGTAAATATCTTTAAATAGCTTTACACAACTTGCATGGCAGTATGTATCTTTTTTTTTTTTAATGTTTTGTTAAGTACTTTCACAAAACAGTTAAAAGTTTTACTCGTCTATGAAAAACACGAATTAGATATATGTACACATATACAAATAGAGAACTCTTTGACGGAAGCTCAGAATTAAGGATGATCTGATCCACTCTCTCTCTCTCTCTCTAAATATATGTTTAGACTGTGTATTACATAAATATCTAAGATTATGGCGACGACCAAAAAATGATCATAATGCAACAAGCTTCAAATGCATACAGAAACACAAACTAGTGGAATGACATGAATACAAAATGTTTTTTACCGGGTATTTTGCGGCGTATTCGACGAACTTTAGACTTCTTTCCTGCACTGCAATAAAACAATTCTTTTATCATTATTATGCATACATATACACGTTAATGTAGAGCCTTTCTATGACAAGTGTGCCCTCGGAAAATATGTGAAACGTACTTCGTCTCTACCCCCGCCTCCCTCTTATGGAGGAAAGAAGTGAATGACCTCGGCTATGTTGCCAATTTGTCATTCCGTCTTGACGAGTGAAGATTGTAGGCTACTTAGAATGGCTAATAAGACAGTGCACAGCGAAGTCCGTGAAATAATTCAATGTGGCAACGCTTTCGCATCTAGCTATTGAAAGATCTCGGCCACAGCACTTTGTCCCTCTTCTTCCGAGGGAGTTGCGGGAAAACCACATTGACAGCAGACCCAAGAAGGGACACAGTTGAAATAGAAAGACTAACAGTGTATTAAATAAATGTTATGTTATTACTCTTACTGTTTTCGTCGTACAACAGTTTTCTTAATTTAGCGTCCCACGGTTATGCCTTTTACGCTAACAAGACGGTTGATTAATGGAAGTGAACAATTGTGAAAGAATAATTGGTGTAATACGAATATGGGCAAAACGCGATAAAATTTACAACCTGACTACGATAGGTCCCATAGTAGTGGAGCCCATTTGTTTCACGTTTTCTGCACCCTATAACTCCGAAACTATCTACTTTTGAGCACAGGTCCAGATGAACTTTTCTTGTTATTTTGACGTGAAGAATCTGTTCCCAATATTTTTGTAACACCCTGTATATATACATATCATGAGTTAACATTTAAAATAAGAGAAGAGATACTCCACTAGCAACACTGCGTTTCTCATGTCTTGTGAAGTATATTCTAAGTAAAAATTCCCCCACACAAGTTAAAACACAAGAAAAAAAAACTCTTTTTATGATTTCTTATTACGTAATTATTTACCAGTCACTTCTTTAATCTCTTATTCACGTTTCTTACTCTTAATGAATACATGGAACAGTTTGTTCAGTACGAAAGCAGTAAGAGTAATAAATATGGTATGTTATTATGTACTTTATCAGAGATGCGTTATTCACATAGTCATGGAAAAGATCTAGGAACAAGTATACTGCAATTAGAACATCTTAACTGATGAACGTACTACATTATGATTCTGTTGGCTTTTCATGACGGGGAGCAGTGATGTAATGCTCAAAATTTTAATGAGTATACGCTAGACAGTTTTCAGAAATATAGGGTATACGTAAGTTCTTTCGTAAATTTAAGGTGGGTATACGCTAGTATAAACATATTAGGTAGGTATACATCGTATACGCGCCATCACATCCCTCGTAAGGAGCATCATTAAGAAATATTCACAAGCTACTAACTTTAGTGCAAACCTAATATTATTAATTCTATTAAACGTACGTTTATTTACATGTGTTGGTAAAATACAATTGCTAGTATACCATCATCACTTTCCTACATAACGTTAATTTAAATTTTCAAATATTTTCAGTTGATATGGAGTACATAGTTGCTTTGTCACAGACTACTTTCATTAAAATCTTTGCTATAATGAGGTCAGACTGAATATTGTCAGCGTCCTTAGTGCCATAATTAAAGAGTTCTTCATACACTTTTCAGTACCGAGCGATTATATATATATATCACAAAAATCTTTTGTAAGCATAAAACAGGGCTTCAAATTACTATTTGGTATACAAAAATATACGACTAACACAGAAAATAAACTTCGCTTAATTCCACCCTATATAAAGTATTTTTTTTTTTTTCTTTTGTATCTCTACCGATTCGAATCAAAAGTAAAATGCTACAAAAAATGAAATGAAATTTTTGAGTTTTGCGTCCCACGCTTATGCCGGTTAGGCTAAAGGAGATGGTGATGATGAGAGATGAATGAAATGGTGGAATGAAGAAAGTGGGAGGAAACGGGAGAATCCCGAGAAAACCCACGCACACGGTGTTTGTCCCCCACAAAGTTCACTTGGCGGGAGCAGGGTTTGAACCCGGGACCCCAAGCACCAGAGGTGAACGCTCTACCACTGAGCCACCGCAGCCCCTACTAAAATGCTACAGAAACAAAGAACCGTCATCTGTGAATCTAATACAACCAGGATTATTAAAATCCACATCAATAAAATCTAGCTTACCAAAAGGCCAAAAGATCTATCCAAGGGGTTTTGACTGAATTTTTATAAACAAAATGATTCTTCATCTGTGCAATACTTCCTGTTCACCGTAAGCGCTGTATTTTAACTATACGTAATATGTATGCTGATGCATATTGTACACACATATTAAAGACTTACAAGTGAATGTAAAATCCGAAATATGAGCTCAGACCGGAAATCGAACCTGAGCAATGCTTAGCCACATAGCCATAAGAAACCTTTGTATACACCATAGAGTTTTGTTTTATACATCCTCCTCCTATTTTTTTAAAAATTATTATTCCGATGAAGAAGTATAAATGTAAAAAAAAAAAAAAAAAAAAAAAAAAAAAAAAAGTTAGCAATTTTAGCAAAACAAACAAAACCACAGCGGATGGAGCGTCTATCAGAACAACTCGGAAATAGAATGAACAATTACACGTATGTTACTAGAAATGAAATTCTCTAGATTATGCACACAATAAAAATAATGGTGTTACCCTCTAATGCTAATTGATGCACCAAACGATACAATAAATATATATCAGTGCTGCTGTGCAGTAAAAAGTGATAATATACACACAGCTATTTTCAGAACCTGTTTAATGTACTGTGTTCACCAGGGTACTTACTATGCCATCACCCTGTTTGTAGTCGCGTAAAACGAACTTTTCTCCAACAATTAGTGACTGATTAATTTGTCTTCCTGTATAGATATTTAACTTTAGATCCACTTTCTTTTTTATCCCTTTTCACGCGATGGGTCCAATAACTTTCTTTCTGGAGAGTTTCTATCGTCTCCTCAGTACAAATAACAATAAATTTAATTTATACATATAATGGGAAGGGGGGGGGGGAGGATGGTGGCTCAGTTGTAGAGCGTTCACCTCCGGTGCTTGGGATCCCTGGTTCGATCCCAGCTCGTGCCGTGTGGACTTTGTAGTGGACAAACACCGTGCTCGTGGGTTTTCTCGGGGTTCTCCCGTTTCCTCCCACTTTCTTCATTCCACCATTTCACTCATTTCTCATAATCACTGTCTCCTTTAACCTAACCGACATAACCGTTGGACGTAAAACTCAAACATTTCATTTCATTTCATTTTTATACATATAATCTCAGTTCCAAAGGAAATGAAATGAAATATTTGAGTTTTACATTCCACGGTTATGTCGACTAAGCTAAAGAAGACGGTGATAATGAGAAATGAATAAAATGGTGCAATGAATAAAGTGGGAGGAAACGGGAGAACCCCGAGGAAATCCACGCACAAGGTGTTTGTCCTCCACAAAGTTCCCTTGGCGCGAGCTCGCATCGAACCACGGACACCATACACCAGAGATGAACACTCTACCACTGAGCCACCGCGGCCCAATCTAAGTTCCAACAGTACTTTTGGTGGTCATCTAGTTTTCACTGAAAACACATCAAACTTTCATTCACGACAGCGCACTAACGAACTGTATATAGAACAAGATGGTGGTAGTGGCTGGATTGGGGTAGTCACTTTCAGCAACGAGACTATATGAGACGCGGATCTACAGTTTAAGGTGAGATCCAAACTCCAGAGTTGAATCTGGGAATCAAATCTGGGTCACCTGCGCCGAAAATGCTTGCACTAATCTTATATTTACATCAAGCTTTTGTAAAAGAAAAAAAAAATGCTCAAAACCGTCAGCCCTGTGTCACTAATCAGCCACAATGAATGGAAATATAATTGGACACTTTGTGCATTTTCATACTTTTCTTACCTATTCGTCCATCTTTTCTACAAACTGTTTTCTAATACTACATATCCGGGATAAGTCACTGTGGCAGACAGCTCAAGCACTTCCATTTGAGCACTTACAATGTGTATTTGAACTGCTTCAACTGAGATCCGAACCACTTCTTGGTTTGAGTTTACATCAAACACTCCCTACCGAGAATTAAACTCACGACCTTGCACACAGAAAGTACGCGGGTTAAGCCATTTGGCCATAAAGGAGTACTGTGTAAATAATCATATACGCAATTTATTATTTTAATGTGTCCATGCCGAGTATCCTTTATTCTGGCCAAATAATTATGTTTTAAACCTTAGTATACTCTAGGAGTTTGATTCTTTTCAATCAACAGCTTAAACTTCGGCATCCAATACGCAGCGAAAAATCATTTCTGTTCTAACCGCTTTTCCACATTTTGCTTTATTTTTTATTGCGCATATGTCGATATGCAAATTTTTGAGTTGCCTAATGCAACATGTCATTATTTCACCCAAATAAATAAAGGAATTTGCCAAAGATTTTAAACGCCTGTAAATCAAAAACATGTTCTTTTATAGTTATTCAAACGCATTATTAAAACAATGACATGATTCAGTCTAGGAAAGAAGTCTGGTCGCTGTGAGACTTAAAAAATTTCCTTACATTTCAGCTCTTCCTTACTAGAGTCTTTCTATTTAAAGTGTGCCCTCGGAAAATATGTGAAACATACTTTGACCCCACCCACGCAGCCCTCTTACAGGGGAAATCTTCTCTTTGGTATGGTGAAAAAAGTGAATGACCTCAGCTGTGTTGCCAATTTGTCATTTAGTCGTTTGGTTTTGGTGAGTGAAGATTGTAGGCTACTTCACATGGCAAACAACATAGTGCACGGCGAAGTCCGTGAAATAATTCAATGTGGCAACCCTGTCCGCATTCAACTATTGAAGAATCTCGGCCACAGCAACTTGTCCCTCCTCTTTCAAGGGAAGTACGGGGAAAACACATCGACAGCAGGGCCAACAGGGACACAGTTGAAACAGAAAGGCTCTAGGAAAGCTAACAGCTGCTCCTTCTTATGCGGGTAGTACTTAACCATACCAACCACACAAGGAGACCATGAAGTTCGCTTTATGTGCCTTCGGTTTATACATTTTTTCTCTGACTTTTTGACGAAATACAAATATAAAAGTAAATACAATTGTATACACAAATTTGACCGTTTATGTATCAATATCAAACAACGAACAAAACTTATAAAAAAGTCGTTTGAAAGTAAACATCATTCTTTAACACATGATTATAAACGCAAGAGGTTCTCTGGAAAGTTTGTCGAATACGTCAATAAAATACCCTGTATTTATGGTGTCAACACCATCTTACACACATATAAATGTATTATGCAAATGCAAATCGTAAACAACATAGCTTGTTCCTCAATTATTATTTCTAATTTCACCACATAAATCTCGGATAAATGAAATATTTGAGCCTTAAACCCTCTTTGATCAATACGCTAAAAAGGAACAACGTAATTATTTTTTACAAATTAATAATCAAAATAACTTAGAATAAAACGTCTCTAGAATGTAACAAAAAAACTCTATATATATATATATCTATATACATAATCAAAAATTACTTATCAGTATTACAAAAATATTGTGGCATCTAGGAAAAAATCGAAGAAATAAAACTTAATAATTTCATATGTTTGTTTAACAAGATGTCTTTTTTTAAAATATTTTCATTACACAGTGTTGAGGAGTATTTTAAGGTTTAGTTGTAAACCCATTCAGCGTATGTGAACGAATCTATTCATTACTCTGTCTTAGTAATGCCAGTACACAATGCATCAGGAGAAGTATGAACACAAGTCGGGGGGAAGAGGAGAGGAAGTGGTTTGACGTCGGAAATAAAACCACCTGAACAAAGGGAAGGAAAATTTTACTATGTGTGTTCGCTTTGAATTAACGGTGTGTTCATTGTTCTTTCTCCGTGCGTATCTTCCGAAACGATATTTAAGTTCAGAGCGTCCATCATTTTGTCGTCAAGAAACTCGTTGCCCACCCCACCCGTATCACCACAATGCCTAGTTTCATTTGCCGGCGGACAGTTGCACACATTTAACTCTTGCCACTCGACTTCGGTCTCTGTGCTTGCAGTTCGTACCATTTCATTCTGACAGCCACCGGTAGTGGGGGCCGTCGATGGCACACAATTATTGGCCACAGTACACGATTCCAGCTGCCAACTATGGCTTCGCTCCACTTCCTGAGACACAACCAGGAACAGCTCCTTTTCTTTGCACTCCAGTTGTTCGCGTAAATAAGCTATCACTTCCGTGTCCTGAAAACAGAAAAAGTAAACATTAGTACGACTATTACTACTATAGACTGATTATAACTAATTCACTGATGGACGCAGGATACATATCAAATGGCTACCTGTGTACTACCTGGTGACGAATTTCCTGATTTCCTATTGTTTTCAAGACAACCCCACGCTTTTTATAATTTTCCAGGGAAACAACTTTCAACAATGATTAAATAAATAAAAATAAATAAATGAAATGAAATGAAATCTTTAAGTTTTACGTACCACGGTTATGCCGCTAGGCTAAAGGAGACGGTGGAGATGAGAAATAAATGAAATGGTGCAATGAAGAAAGTGGGAAGAAACAAGAGAACTCCGAGAAAACACGCGCACACGGTGTTTATCCACCACAAAGTTCACTTGACACAAGCTGGAATCGAACCAGGGACCCCACGCACCAGATGTGAACGCTCTACCACTGAGCCACAGCGGCCCAAATAAATAATAAAATAAAATAAGTTCTACAACCCCTGTTGGTGTTGAGGAAGGTCTGAGAGCACCGATATGATGCACGAATAGCGGCCCCACGTAGCGTAGCTGCTCAACGATCTCGCCTTTGGAGCGACTAGTCTCGGGTTCGATTCCCGGTAGGGACACTCGGTCGAAAAAATGTACAAGCTTTTTTAAGCCAGCCATCCTGAGTGTGGTTTTCCCCATTTACACCAGGCAAATGCCGGGATGGTACCTAACATATAGGTTCCAGGTCGTTTCCTTCCTTTCCTTTCTCCGGATAGTGTGATCGCCGAGGAAGGCACGTCATCCCTCACACGTGACGAGCTAACATGGTCATAGATGCCGAAAGCCCAGAAAACTAATTCCTAATCCCATTCTATCTTTTCATGTAAAAGTTTATTACATCTGACAATGTAAATGAGCATCTTTAGTGTGAATCAGCTACAGTACAAGAAATTGGTGTATATGTAGAAGAAATTAATACAGAGGACTCACCCTTTATGTTAAAACAACGACTTAACTCCAAAATTATGTGCATAGTTACTGAACTTTTGAGTTGTAAAAACACGTAGTTTTCACTATTTTATGGTATATACAGGGTGATTCTTTTAAAACTCACAGATTTCATTGGGGTCTAGAATTTCTAACTGAAGTCCGATTTTCATGCGGTTTGTGGCAAATGATCAAGGAAGGATGGGAGATTTATGGGACTATGTTTACTGGTTTAAATTCACCCGGGGTAATATCGATTGCGCCTCAAGAAAAACAGCCAATTTTCACCAGTGTACCTTACAACTGGAATGAAGTGTGGTGTGGTGTGACGATTTGAGTTTTCTTCGTTAAATGGCAACCTTGCCAAGGTCAATGAGAAACAGAAAACTGGGCCGGCTGTATTGGGAACTGTGCTGTACAATTCTGTGCTACTGTGTGAGTATGATCTAAGGACAGTGAGAATAGTATACTCTTTGGAATAACATAAATTTATCGTTAAAACTTTGGAAAACGGAATCTGTTGTTGCTATGCAAAGGGCATTCAGAAACAAATTTGTCTCACATTCTTCCTCAGACAGGAACATAATGTGGTCGCTAGTGAATAAATTGGAAGAAACAGGATCGGTTCTGAGTGAGATAGGGAAGCATCGGATCCCAAAAGTGTGTTGTGAGAGATGTCAATTATCGACTCCTTAGGTCACCCAAAAAATATCTCCGTCGTTTGTACCAAGAAACCGGCTAAAGCTATTCAACATGTAATTTATGGGCATTACCACTAACACTTAATTTGTATGCTCACTAACACTTAAAATTGTTTTCTGCAGTTTCGCTTCAAAAATCCAAAACCTAATTCTAATTCTAAGGTACACTGGCGAAAATTTGCTGTTTTTCTTGAGGCGTGATCGATATTATCCCGGATGAATTTAAACAACTAAACATAGTCCCATAAATCTCCCATCCTTCCTTGATCATTTGCCACAAACCGCCTGAAAATCGGACTTCAGTTAGAAATTCTAGACCCAAAATGAAATCCGTGAGTTTTAAAAGAATCACCCTGCATATGTATGTTTGTCGTTTTAACATTTATGTAGACAGAAAATGTTATTTTTGTCTCAGAAGTTAGAGGGCAATACTTTAATGGTGAAGATGTCACTTGGTGAGAAATTAGGAAATTCTTGCTTCACTGTTCTTTAAAGCATATTACATCTGTTAAAAATTCTAGCCCCAAACTTGTTCGCAAAAACTGACTATCTTTCGCATAAATGCTTCTTAGAACTACCCCCTGAGGAATTTACAATGTTACTGATTAGAACAGTTGCAATAGGGGCGGAGAGTTCTAAGCTACATTCTCCAATTGTGTTATTCCTTTCGCAAGTTGGTTGAAGTAAGCTTTTGACAAATGTAAGCTGACTTTTGATACTGTCAGCATTTCTGGCCTCCATTGATTCCTGATACACTTAGCACTTTTTAAGATCCAAACAACACCAGGAATGTAAAGGAGACGGGATTTTTTTGGAATTAGAGCTTTAGTGATATGATTTAAAATTACACTTGAAAAAATATAAATAATAATAATAATAATAATAATAATAATAATAATAATAATAATAATAATAATAATAATAATAATAATAATAATAATAGAAGAAGATGATGATGATTAACTTTTCACGTAAAACAGTGACTTACACTTTATGAGGAAAAGAACTTGAAGCGACATCTTCAATGGAAAAAAGTTGTGTGCGATCCATGTTGGTTTTATTGCTTTGGACTTGAACCCTCCTTATCAGCATCGAGGCTAAATGAGACGTGCACCTACAGCTTAACGTGGGATCTAACTATATGGGCTCTCACTGGAAATCGAACCCTGGTCTTCCGCACAAAACGCTCGTAAAATAATTACTTCAAATTTGCTATTTACTGTAATTTCTTATTTTTATTTTTAGGAGTCCTTTTCATGCGGTCTGTTCCATCGATATTTTATTGTAAAAATCACAGCTTTTATTTGTAAGTTAGTGTACTGACATTAAATCCATATAGGTACTTTAAATGTTCCAGTGCACTAACATTCACCAGCATCGTAAAAATATATTGTGCAACATTTTATTATTTTCCCACTGTTGAAATAAAGAAAGATAAATGTGGAGATCTTTGTTAAAGAAACGATTTAAGCCTTGTGATCCGGGCAACACTTGAAATTTAGGAAAGTTAAACACAACTGGAATGATCAATAATTGAGGGAGTATTCTACTAATTATTATTATGTGATCTATACATTCAATGAGTAGTTATTCATATATAACCTATTTCGAACTGATGACATACTGCATGTCTTTATTCTTTGTAAGCGTCAATTATGTCCAATGATATATACAAATGACGTTTAATCTACAATACTTACGTTTATATTTTAGCAATTACATGTCATTTTTCCTATCAATGTGATTATCTGGCTGCTTTCTACGCGCATTAACATGCCTCACACGTATTGTAACCCCGCAGTTTTGAGAACCACCGCAGAAATCTTCCTAGAGAGCTTCGGAAATACCAAAAGTGACAGTCACATGGCATTTCAAAGTGTATTCAAGAAATTCGCCGTTAAAATGCTAACTTCACGAAGTAACGCTGCTGATGCTAAGCTGACTTTTAGTAAATGGAGGAGAAAGCAAAACAAAAGCAGATTTCATAGTTACTTTCAAATGTTTGTATCTAGTTTCCTAAATGATTTAGACACATGAAACAAGAAGCAGAATACCCATAATGGAACAGTGAATCAGAACATGTATAACTAACCGCCATGGAAGGAAACGCTGCCTCGGAGTTGGAGGGGACGGAAAACAGAAAGTTAACGGTATTTCAACTAAATTATCGCGGTATTCTCATTGCCTTCCTTTCAATCCTCCTCCTCCTCTTTTATCCGCAACCCGTGAATTTCAATAGACATAACGGAATGTAATAAATAAAGCGTTTCTTTCAAAAACGCATCTGGAACTCTGAAAATAAATTATTCTGCAGTATAACAAATCGTTTTCAGGGTATTGAGAAAAAAAAAATCAGGTTGCATTAGCTTTAGCAAAAGAAAAGGAAGACACAACGATAAAGCTATTATTTATCATCAGAAGTTTCCAGATTTTTGTTTTGTGGCCAACCAAGAATAAGAGTCAACATTGTTCTTGTTCAGCTTAATTAGTGCTTTTAAGAAAAAAAAAATATAAAATTTTCATAAATTCTAATTGTATAGATTATATTTGAAATTATAGAGCTAAATTTCTATGACTATTTATTCGTGCCAATTTGTTAACAATTTACATCATAACAGATTAAAAAAAAAAAAAAAAAAAAAAAAAAAAAAATTCGTCATTAAACATTTGCCTCGTTAAACATTTGCCTCGATCGTGGTATCTCTATGATACTTCATTAACATCTTTATGAAATGACATTGTTATATTGCTTTAACATATCCAGATTCTTCAACATGATTCTCAAACATATTTCGTTAGTACATATAGAACCTATTATTACTCAAAGAATTAACGATCCATCCCTTCTAATTAGGCGTTCATCACTTATCATATTCCTGTCGTTCATCAAACAACATGTAAATTATGCAGCCATAGGCAATATCATCGCTACTACAACTCCATTTTTAATAATAAAAAAAAATGAGTAGCATCATGCATTACTTTACTTTAACCTATGCATTGTTCGCATAACACATTTAATATGAAAGCACTACTATTAATGAAAGTGATATATTTACAAATGTCTAGCGAGAACGAAAAAAAAAAAAATTCTACATATACTCGACAGGGTCCAATTACTGAAACGCCTCTTAAAGAATTATTATCATTTTAACTTTTTATCTTTGTTTACAACTAATTAAACTTAGAGGGATGGATACGCATAAGAGCAAAGCAAGTTGAGACATATTTTAATGTTATCGGTTTCGATGAGGCAAATATATATAGGCACGAACAGTTAATTACGCACTGTAACTATGGCACGTTCAAAGTAAATATCTACCTAACGGAAAATAAACAAACATAGCACGAAATAGTATTTTATAAATAGTAATGTCGAACTCCGGAGGTATGTCCAGAGCGAAGTTCTCCCGCATCGGCACAGATCTATTACTCGCACTCATCAAGATACGATATTAACATCGGAGGACATGTTATATTCAAATTTTCCTAACCTACAAAACTAAATATATGGTGCAACGCAATGAGATCATACATACGAAAGAAGACTTTAAACCACTAATGTATTAAGAGATACTATAAAAGGGCACACGACAAAATAAGAATAATAGACACGTTCGAAATACAATTTTACCGACATTACACGTATTTAATATGCACACGACAAAATATGGCAAGCACGGATGCAAAATACATTACAAATTAATATTAAAGGGACACACGACAAAAAAATATAGGAAAGCACGCTCAAATCATAATTGTTAACGGTTCTATACATAAGAAATGGAAATTTATCTATCTAACCTACATGCATGTATTACAAATACGACTAAAAGACACTTTAATATATTAGAGCACTCTCAAAAAAAATTTTCATCATAATGTTTACGACTGACATACATCATAAAGCAATATTGAATCAAATGAAATGAATTACGAAATACTTAAATTCTCAGACACGGAATATTCGTGTGTGCGTTCATAGTAAAGGTTTCCCAACCAAAATAGTATATCTCTCAAAGAAATTTCATCATCATTAACACTTACAAATGACATTCGTCACTGAGCATTTAACATTTTAACATAAACCGTCAATTGATCATGAGTGCGTCCAAAGTAAAATTCACCCCGGCAAAACAAAATATATCACACAACAAAAAACAAAAGGCACATATTCGATTTGACATCACGGACAAAATTAATTCCTCTAACCTAACCAAAATACGGACAAAATTAAATTTCCTAACCTAATTGACATAAATACTATGGATCACACATTTACAAATTACACCTAACCTAACCTACAGCAAAAATTTCACAAAATAAGGCATCATCACGAGACATAATTCAGTAACGTGTTTAACATAACCTATTTAACCTAAATATTCAAAATTTTCAAGGTACATTGCCATCGAAAGGTGCGTACAAAGTAAAGTATTACCCTAATATCAACATACACATTTTCAAATTTACGTAGAGACACACATAAGATTTAGTAATTCAATTATACATGCTTGTAGTATGAGTGGATGATGACGATTGACAAGTTTAGAGACGCGTAACGCCCTTTAACTTAGTTACCCATCCTGATTCTTAAAGATGCCATTTGTTGAACTGCTATACTGTTTATAGAAAAATAAGAAAAGATGTTACCCGGTTATCCGCAGGTTTCACAGAATAGTCCTCAGGTTGAGCTGGGTGATCAAACTCCAACTTTGCAAAGTAGGTTTCATCTACTTGCTTATTTGAAAATCGAGAGATGACTCCTTCGGTACACCGGCTACACACTCCACGAACGTAGAATATCTTTCCGGTATGCCGCCGCAATTAACTTCGACAAATTACATCTCCCACTCCATTACTGCATATGTCTAGTAATGGCGGAGACGACATTCGATGGCTTGTAGCCGAAAAAGGTTTCACTAAATTTTGACTTTTGTTAGACTCCTCCGTATCTATTTCTTCCAAATAACATCTCAGGTTAGTCTAAATCACGATTTTGACTAGGTTACAGGCCGAATTACACTTTTAGTTACAGAATTTCTAACTTTTTGGAGGAGCTAACAAGCCATCGTTCTTCCACACTGAAATCTATCAATTCACTGCGTCCTCATACACTCGTAGCCAGGCCTCGATAAACGCGGTTTCTACAGTTATATCTTTTACTATAATTAACACAATTTTACCATAAATACCTATCAATACAAGAAACTAACCGTAAAAATCATGAATCTCTATATCTATTTTTTAATATCTAACTTACCGAAAATCCTACGCGATAAATTATAAAGAGGAGGTTACTTCCTCCAAGCAATTGTTTAGCTTTCGTCATGGCGACGGAAGAATTATTATCACTGTCAAGTCGCCATGTTTGAATTGTCAGCTTCACGTAGAGCGATTCGAACGCCCTCTTGTGGCAATAGCTAAAGGGATCGCCATATCAGCAGTAATATAGTGTAACAAATGAACGTCGAGATAATTAACAAATAAAGGGATCTGATAACACAACGATATTAAACATTTGGTAAACTTTTAAGCTAACATGTAGTCTTACTTGATTTTATTTATATTAATTGTTCCAAAGTACTGTATAAATTGTAAAGAAACGGTTACATGGTTTGGAGTGAATTGGTGAGAACTAGATTTAAAGGAAAATATTTAAAATTTATTCTAACTTTTCGGATGTGTTTACGTGCGTATCTCATATCAAGATTGAGTACATTTATACTTTTGTGCCATTCCTTATACTAACAATATAAAACGAATTAACATTAAATTAGTGTAAACTTACACGTAACAAAACTGGGCACAGTAATATTATGCGGGAACCAACTTCGACTTTACCGGTACACATAACAATACGGATCCAATGTAAACAAACCGGTAATCGGTCTGTTACAGCAGAACTGATTAAAAAAAAAAAATCTCATTTCCTCGCCCTCTTCTTTAGATAAATATATTTTTCATGGAAAATGGTAAAACTACTAACAGGAAGGTATCAACTACTACCAAGATCATGGATTTTAAAACAAAAAATATGAATGATATTTATATAGGAATTTACACCAAGGAAACTATACATAATTTCTTGCTTATCAAGGAGTTTAAGTCAGTGCTATAAAATTTAGTTACTTGGTCTTTCTAAGCGTAATCTAATGACTTTCCAAGTTTCTCACAAATTCAACGGGAGACATGTGAAGCGGTAACCACACATCCAACTTTAAAAAATCACCGACTGGTCGAATTAAGCTCTTAGGAACTTTGTACCAATTAGTTTTTGTTTAGTTATACAAATATATATATATATATATATATATATTATTTTTTTTTTGTTGTAAAGATTAAGAATATAAATATACTACTCAAATGTAGTATCAAAATACACAAAGCAAACTTTAAATAACTGATGATTTTTTTCTTTAGAAAGTGTGTGTAATTACGTATCAAGAGAACTTATGTAAGAAAGAATGAAACCAAAAACACACACACACGCACCCAATACATACTACTTACCCTTCCAATAAGCTCAGGGGATTCCAATTTCGAGTCTAAATTGTAATAATTTCCTTGGATCTCCCGAATTGTCACCCAATGTTTTCTCTTCAGAGGTAAGAAAACAAATCCGAATTTGTAATCACTTGGCACATTCAGAATAAATCCTTTGATATTGTTCAAATTTAAACAATTAGGGTCTCTGAAATACAAGAAAACAATGAATACATTAGTGAAAATTATTTTTTACAGCAGTCAGGCAAGAGTCACGATATATATATATATATATATATATATATGAAAATGAAAATGTTTGTGACTTAATAACCACCCCACCGATCTCGATCAAATTTTCAACATAAATGAGGTTCGGGTCTGAGATGATTTTTATTATTTCACATGGACGGTGCAACTTCGGCGAATGGGAAGGGGAAGGAGGAAATATATACACAAATGATCGAAAATGACCGATATTAGTGACGAATCCACAATTTTTGGAGTCGCTGAGATGAACAGTGACACTTCCGATACCGTTTAAATTCAAATTCATCCCCACAACTTGGGAAATGAAATGAAATCTTTGAGTTTTACGTCCCACGATTTTGCCGGTTAGCCTAAAGGAGACGGTGATTATGAGAAATGAATGAAATGGTGGAATGAAGAAAGTGGGAGGAAACGGGAGAACCCCGAGAAAACCCACGCACACGGTATTTGTCCACCACAAAGTTCACTTGGCGGGAGCAGGGTTTGAACCCGGGACCCCATGCACCAGAGGCCCCGCAACTTGGGGTAGGGGGAGATATATAAAAATGATCGACATCAGAGAGTACTTCAGTAATAGTAGAGTGATTGACTAACGGAACAGATTACTATTTTTTTCTTATTTTAACCCACCGAAACGGGTAGGGAGACGGTGATGGTGAGAACGAGAGATAGCAACGAAGCGTTCTGGGAATCGATATGGCGTTCTAAGAAAAGGTACCATCTTCTCGTTTAACCCTCTATTCAAACTGAAAGTGGCAGAAATCAACCGCTTCCGGTTTTAACGTTGATTGCTATGGGGTGAAAATGACAATAGATAGCGAGAAGCTGTTTTCTACAATCAAATTAACCGTTCCAAGAATATGTTCCATCTTCACTCTAATATTTTCCACTAAAACCTGAAGTGGTTGAAATTGCTACTTCCGGTTTCAATATTAAGAAAATATCACGCCATGCAAACCAAACTCCTTCACGTGATGTACACTCATGACCAAAATTATTGTCTCATGTCTATAAAAATCTTGTTGTAGGAATATAATTTGATAGTGAATTCGCCCAATATTTCTTTTAATGTTAGTATGTGTATAATGAGCAAAGACGTGTATGTGACAAATTTCATGTCTACAAGAGCAGTAAATAAAAACATTAAAAACGAAAATAAAGTTTTCTAGTTCATTTAGCAACATGTTATTTTACTCATTACAATCTTCGTATTTATAATTGTTTTCCTATGAAATTTAGCACAAATATACATTTCCCGATTATACACATCGTACCAGCATTAAAAGCACCCTGCAAAATCATTATCAAATTATATTCTTACTAGAAGACATTTATAGATATGCGACAATCATTTTGGACATGGGTGTACACGTGACACTGCTACTTGTTATTAAAAAAAGTCTTGCTTTCGAAAACGAAGAAAAGATGCTGACACTTACTGGGTTTGTCCGGAAAGTGGTAGGACTCCTACCCAACCAACCTAACAACATACAAACAAAACAATACAGATTTTCAACAGGCTTCAGTTATATTTTGCAAAGTACTTTCCTTCAACTTGAGTAATCTAAATACCATTCCGTCAAAAAAAAAAAAAAAAAAAAAAAAAAAAAAAAAAAAAAAAAAAAAAAAAAATCATCTGATCAATCTCGGAGAACGGCCATATAAGTTCAAAATTATGTACTTTTTCGTTGGAGCTCTGAAAAAAAAGTACGAAATTTACTTGAAAAAAATTTCTACTTACTTTCTTTTATCAAACCATACTGCTTCACAGTTTTTCCTCTGCAGAGCTGCCATGATAACATTAATATCGTAATTGCCTAACCCAAGAAGTGATTTGTGTGGATTGATCCAGTCATTGGGAGAAAGGCTGTAGCAAATGTTGTCAAGTTCAGCCTTCGTGAAAGCGCCTTTCTCTTGGAAAAGATTGTTCAGTGCATGGAGTGCACAAAGTTCTTTCACCTGAAATTAAAGGAAAAAGAACAACTACAGCAATCAATTCATATATATTTTTTAAATATATATATAAATGAAAGTGATTACGTTTGTGACCTAATAACTCCTGAACCACGAGACCAATCTCGATCAAATTGTCAACATAGATGAGGTTCTGATCTGTAAGTGATGTTACCATTTCACTTTGACAGTACAACGTAGGGGAGGAGGAGAGGAAATATATAAAAATAAATAAAAGTTAATAAGTCTTGAACCACGAGACCGATCTCGATCAAATTTGCCACATAGATGAGGTTCGGGCTTGGGGTAGTTTTTATCATTTCGCTTTCCCGGTGCAACTTAGGGAAGAGATATTTAAAAATGATCGAAAATGACCAATATCAGTGGCAAATCCATAGATTTCGGGGTCACTGAGACAAACATTGACACTTCCGATGCCGTTTAAATACAAATTCAGCCCCCATTAGTAATTTATGACCAAAATGAAACGTATTCTCCCCGTGTGAAGAACGCGTATTCTGCTAATATTTAATGTAGAAACATGGATAATACGTAAAAGGGATGAAAAAGACTGGAAGTTTTTGAAATGTAGGTGTAGAGAAAAATGAAGAGAATTAGCTGGGTTGAGCGGAAAACAGACGTATTAGAAATGTGGGGGGAGAAAAGAAAGATTTTTGATGTAATTGAAAATAGGATGGTTGGAGCATTAGCTGAAACGGAACTGAATAAATGGACGTCATACTAGAGGGTATGGTGGCAGGAAATAAAGGGAGGCGGCGAAGGAGATTACAGTTGATGGACGGTATCAAAACAGAAAAATCTTACGTAAAGATGAAAAGATTGGCTAAAAACCACGTGGAGCGTCAAAGCTTCTCAGTTACAGCAAGCAGGGTTGGCTGGTTTAAACCAGCTGTTTTTTTTTCTTTCTTCAGAAAACCAACTGGTTTAAAAAAAAAAACGAAAAATGGTTTAAATCGTGTGAACTTACGTGACACATATCAAACGTTTTCACATATCAAACCATCTGCATTAGTTTTATCTCCTTTTCACCTTATAGTCAAGGCGACCCATGTTCAATTGTCGGTCGAAACACAACCCTTCTTTCAAGTGTAAACCAAGCAGCTGTTCGGATGTCACTTTAAGCGACAGTCTTCTTGATAACCTCGGTATTACATAAAAATGTTAAGCCTAAACACACGAAGCGAAAGCAAATTGTATACCTGAATGCCTGTTCTTTTATAAAGAAGCTAAAGTTGCTTAACAACATTAGCTTGCATTGGACTTTGTTTTAATTTTATTGAATGATATCTACATGATAAATTTGTAATTTAATACCTCAGTTTTAGCGTACTGATTATGATACGTTGATCTTAAAACTCTACATTCAAACCAATAACGAGTTTTTCCCGTTATTGCTTTGCATTTGAAGTAATAACAGGCTTTTCCCAATGCCTAAGGTGGGAGTTTCCCGATTTATATAATTCTGTATCAACTGTTTATCTTTTTGTCCTTTCGAAATGACTCTTGATAATTATATTAATAAGTATGTAAAGATCAGTACAACGTATTTTTATCAGGAGTCCTTCGTGAGTGAATCGGCAGACTCATCGCATTTGTGGCCAATTAGTCCCGGTTTCGAGTCAAAATGGAGGGCAATTTCTCTCGGATGTAAGCCGAGAAGCGGTTTGGATTCAGTTTTAAGCTTATGCGACCCCTTTCAGCACAACTCCGTTGTTGCATAGTAACACCAAGGTGAAACAAACTTATTTCTGTCCATATGTAATATAAATACATAGAGCAAATTATTAAAAAAAAAAAAAAAAAAAAAAAAAAAAAAAAAAAAAAAAAAAAAAAAAAAAAAATTAAAAAGGGTTTTTGCCAACCCTGACAGCAAGTGACCTGCCAATAATGGCAGAATACCTACAATGATGGTAATATATATCACGGTAAAACGGTTGAACCAACCGAAATGAATTTTTGAATATAGTTACCAGTTACCTCGAACTGGGTTTTTACCATGTTACTTTGATTAAAATGCATATCCTAAGGACAGCAGGGCATGGAGTATCATAACTTATGACGAAAAAATAAATGTCTCAATATTGTCAAGTTAGAAAGAACACAATCGCTATGTAAACTATTCACTAAAAATAACTGGACATGTGTCCCAGCGTTTTCGGAAATTCCAAATTTCAGGGAAAAGGAGAAATTATATATATTGAGCGAGTCAAAAGTCCCTTGCCATAGGCCAACTCGATAGCTATTAAAGATATGAAAAAAATGATAAGAGAGCATTTTGATTGCCAAGTGTGGGTTGTCAATCTAAAATGGTGGAATTTTCGTAATCGGACCAGCCGTTTAAGCTCGACACTGGTATAGAACCCAATAATAAAGAAAAATGCAACGTTGCCACGTCAGTGGGGAACAAGGTGGAATGAAATAATCTGGAGCATGAAATACCTGGGCCAAGGAGAATAGAAAGGGGAGCAAACTAAAGAACAAAGGAACAGACCTATTTGCAGGGCCCAGGACAGTGGCGTCAGCAGCACAAGGGGGGACGGGGAGGAGAGAGGAGGTATTTGAGGAAGACAGACAAATGAAAATAAGTCGTGTCGTTTTCTGACAAGTTTACTGTACATGTTAGTGAGAAGAAATGTATGTACTTCACCCACGCACAGCACTTGCTTCTATGCACGGCACGGCAACGCATAAGCCAATGGCTAGACCCGAATCACCATTTACATAATCATACTACTAGTACTACTACTACTACAAATAATAATAATAATATAGAAAAGAAATATACACAAGCAAACACCAGTGATAGACAATTACATGGACACAAGGAATGACAAGATCCAGTCATTCCGACTGCGGTTTTCCATGGTTTTCCGCAGTCCCAGCAGGCGATGCCGGGATGCTAACATCTCTCCGCACTCCTCATCTTACCTAACAGGGCCGCTGTGACCTCGGCGTTTGTGGCCCGAACCATTCCCTTAGCCCTTTCCTTCCACACATACCTAAATCAATAAATCAATGGTAGAACCCAGCCATAGAAACAGGCGACTTCAGTAGGGATATTAGCTTCCGTACGCTTACCTCTCACAGTAAACCTGTCAGAAAACGACACGACTTATTTTCATTTGTTTGTCTTCCTCATATACCTCCTCTCTCCTCCCCCTGCCCGAGCTCCCTCGTGGCTAAGCGGTTAGCGCACGCGCCTTTGGCGTGGGAGACCCGGGTTCGATTCCCGGCGGGAGCTCATGTGGTTCGGATTCCACGTTAATCAGTAGGTCCACGTCTCATATAGCCTCACTGCTGAACGGGACGCTAAACTAAAATCAACTCAACTCCTCCCCCTGCCCCTTTGTGCTGCTGACGCCACTGTCGTGGGCCCTGCAAATAGATCTGCTCCTTTGTTCTTTAATTTGCTAACCTTTCTATTCTCCTTGGCCCAGGGTATTTCATGCTCCAGAGTATTTCATTCCATCTTGTCCTCCACTGACATGGCAACGTTGCATTTTCCTTTATTATTGGGTTCTATACCAAGGTCGAGCTTAACACGTTCGTTGCTGAGGACGCCCATCGGCGTCCAGTACTGGATTTGGCATATGCGCCGGCCGCCAATCGGCGCTTGTCACTGGAGCTGATTCACTTTCCCGCCAATACCTGCCTGTGCACACTAGCGCACTCACACTTTGTACAGTAATTATTAAAAAGGAGTGAAGGTACATTGCAGTGTGCTTTGTTTCGGTCTACAGTGCTTTGTCTTTTTGTAGGCATTGTTGAACAAAATAATATCTGTTCTTGAACTTTTTAATGGTAATTTATGTGTTTGTGCCAGTGAAATACATATTGTGTTGATTTTTTATTCAGTATTTCGCTTTTTTACGCCTACACCATGAGTGGGCCATCCAACAGAAAGGCAAATCCACAGTATATTAACGTTGATACACTAACAGTGAGTGAATTAGACAAGATATCTTGCAGTTCAAATTCAAGTGATGAAAGTGAACTCGCTGAAAACGAAAATATAGTTTATTTTCCTAGCTCAGGTGAAGAATCAGTGTCTGACAGCGATTCAGAAAGTGATAAACACGATGTTTTGCAGCCTATTTGGCAAGATAATCCTTTGCTTCTGAAATCGTTTCCTTTCGATAAAATAAATCAGCTTGTGCCTGTCCCAGGTAACAACGAACCACATGATTACTTGCAACTGTTATTGGACGATTCTTTCCTGGAGGAAATCGTAGGCTATACTAACGTGTACGCCGCAGATACATTTCTTAATGGAAACCATACTGAACATTCTCGTATTACAAGGTGGAAAGACTTGGCAATTGAAGAGCTGAAAGTATTTCTAGGCCTTGTACTTCACACAGGAACAACTGTTATGCCTAGACTTCAAGATTATTAGAAAACGATAATTTGTTTTTGTGTTGCTTCCCTCAGTACATGAGCAGAGACCGTTTTCTCTTGATATTGCGCTACTTGCACTTCGGACAAAATCCAAATGCTAATGATTCAGAACCTACAGATCGGCTGCATAAGATAAGATGTGTTGTGGACTACTTCAATACAAAGATGAGCTCTGTTTATTATCCAGGAAAGGAGTTATCTTTAGACGAGGCTATGGTTTTATGGCGTGGTAGACTTGTTCAGGCAATACATCAAGGGAAAAAGACACAAGTATGGTGTAAAAATCTATGTGTTGGCGGAACCAGATGGTCTTATACTAAAAACCCTTGTATATATCGGTAGAGTTGACGATCTTGGTGGGAAAGGTAATGCCAGCAATGTTGTTCTACATTTATTGCAAGATTTTCTCAATAATGGACATGCATTGTACATGGATAATTTTTATAACAGCTATGATCTTTCTAAGAAGCTCCTTGACTATAAATCTTACTCTACTGGTACACTTCGGTCAAACAGAATGAACACGCCACATTCTGTTTCGAAAGCTAACTTGAAAGTTAACGAAACAGTAAGTAAATATGTTGGCGAAGGTATTATGATTGGAAAGTGGCGACACAAATCTGATGTCGTCTATATTTCGACTGAATTTCCAAACGACATTGTCTCTTTCGTCAACAAAAAGGGACAAACCAAAACAAAACCTCTGCCAATTGTACAATACAACACTTACATGAAGGGTGTTGATCGGCAAGAGCAAATGGTAGCCTATTATCCGTTCGAACGGAAAACCATCAGAGGTACAAGAAATTATTTTTCCACTTTTTTACAGTTGCTGTTATTGAATTCTTGGATTCTTTACAACAAATACAATTCGATGAACAAAATGTCGCTCTATGATTTTCGTCTACAAATTATACGCCACCTTTTGGAGGTGAAACCACAGGGACATGTAACGCCGCCACTGGATGTACCAAAGAGAAGACGAACGGAAATGAATCACCTGCCAACGAAATGCCCTGTTGGACCAAAAGGACGAATACTGAGAAAGAAATACAGGAAATGCAAAGAGAAGAACAATAGAAAAGATAGCATTTACCACTGCGTGAAGTGTGCTGGTCAGCCTGGATTGTGTTTGGAGCCGTGCTTTAATGATTACCATTACTAAATAAGACTTGTAGAAACTGTCCTAAACTATATATGCGAAATTCTTATATATCATATTTCTTTCAGGTTATAAAATTGAAAATGATGGACGCCTATTGGCGTCCGCAGCACATAGGATGAAAAATTGATGGCATATGCTGAGGACGCCCTTTGGCGTCCTTACAACCATTGCGCATTAAACATATATATTTCAAGTAAAACTGTTATAATCTTGTAAAACAAAGCAAAAACAACAATATAATTTTTTAGCATATCCGACCTATGCGACCAAGCTCAGCAGGCAACGTGTTAAACGGTTAGTCCGATTACGAAAATTCCACCATTTTAGATTGACAACCCATACTTGGCAATTAAAATGCTCTCGTATCATTTTCTCATATCTTTAATAGCTATCGAGTTGGCCTATGGCAAGGGACTTTTGGCTCGCTCGGTATACATATAGATAGATTAACAAATAAAACACAGTTCTGACCAGAGCAGAATGAAATATATTAAAAACTATACTTACAATGTGTTACAGTTTCAAGGACCTAAGGTCCTCTTCATCAGACAAGAGTGTTTGTGTCTGATGAAGAGGACGTTAGGTCCTTGAAACTGTAACACATTGTAAGTATAGTTTTTAATATATTTCATTCTGCTCTGGTCAGAACTGTGATTTATTTGTTAAGTTACTTATCCAGAGCCATGGAGTTTGTTCATATAGATAGATATATGTATTTTTGCCACACTGAAACAATCGCTGTTTGATGTTTGTGATCCCACCACGGGAGAAAATAGATGAGCTGTTTTGGAACATAGTATCTACCTCGAGTTATGTTTCACTGTCACTTTGATTCAGGAGCGGTCCTAAGGGTCATAACGGGTAGATCCTAGAATTTGGCACTGATGATAACCTGTTATATACTTCGCTAATATTAATTGAATGTTTTTTTACAGGTGGTCAGCTTAGTTCATCATCTTTGATCACATGGCGTTTTGTTGGAGCGAAGTAATTTATAAGAGGTTGCATCTGAATCATAAAGTGTATGCCTTTTGTGATGGGGTCCCGGGTTCAAACCCTGCTCCCGCCAAGTGAACTTTGTGGTGGACACTCCTCGTGAGTTTTTTCGGGGTTCTCCCGTTTCTTCCCCCTTTTTCATTCCACCATTTAATTCATTTCTCATCATCACCGCCTCCTTTAGCCTAACCGGCATAATCGTGGGACGTAAAACTAAAAAAATTCATTTCATTTCATTTTGCAATAAAGAAAAATTAAATCTCTTCCCTACCAAGTGATGTTTTATGAATTTTGGTGATGAATGTAAAACAGGTATTCGTTACGGATGTATGTACAGTCTGAGTAAAGAGTACTGACACTACCACATTTAAACAAAAGAATGCCTAAGGGCCATGTAAAGCTAACCACCATGCAAAATGAAAACTCTTTCAGTTTAACGTCCCACGTTTAGGCCCTTTCCGCTAAGGGAGGCGATGATTAAGACAAGTGAATGATGATGATAGAATTAGTGGAGTGAGAAAGTGGGAGGAAACGGAAGAACCCGAGAAACCCCACGGACACAATATTATTTACCAGAAACTTACTTGACCCGGAGATCGAACTATGGACCCCAGGCAGCGGAGATAAGCGGCTGAACCTCCTTTCTTCAGCCTTTTGGGGACATTTTAAAGCAAGGTTTTGGATGATTGGAGATTCCAGTGTCGTAAGTGTCGAATTGTCCGCGTCCTTTACACGTTCCTTCGCGGTAGACAACAAGTCACGGCTTTCACTAGCTAGTCATCAAAATAAGGCCTATCACCATCGTTAAGTCAAACCACTTCATGCTACATAACGTAGAATCCCCGTCTTTTAAAAAGGTCGCTCCATCTCTTCCAAATGACTCCAACATATCGTTCAGGGGCTTAACATAGCTTAAATGGTTCATAATTTAGTTCCTCGGAAGGACTCATACCACCACAGCTTGAACAGGACGCTTAGAGAACGTCTTATTGTTACACATACCTACCGACAGCGCATGATATAGCACCAGATAAACAATACAAGCGTGTTCAGCATAACTGACAATCACAAGTAAAGTCGCTCTATCAGTCCATAGCACTTTTTCTTTCAGTCCTCGACACTGAAGTCACTTAAAAAACCTTCTTTTAACGTAAGTCGTTATGTATTCTCTGTTGTACCGCACGAGTGGACACACTGGCAAGGAACTTAAGTTGTCCAACAGTTTAGGAATACTTTTCGCGCAGTCTTATATGTAAGTTTGGAGAAATACTGCAGTGGTGTAATAGTTTTTAAATATTTTTACTTAATTGGCCCATATGTATATTCATCACATTGACTTCCTAATTTAAGATTAATAACTCACGAAACCAGCAATTCAAAATTACAGCAACAACCACTACGCCGGAATTATGTAACTCAGAAGAATGTATAATTTAGTCAATTATCAAGTACTCCTAAACCACAGAAATTCAAAGAGTGGAACTTCTTAATTCTGAATTTCATTGAATTCTTATCTAAAGAAACAACAATGGACTATGAATAGGTAGTTCCGTCCATATCTCATAGAGCCTTACCTCTACGCAGTCGAAACCTGGCCCTTCCAGAATAAATGTCTAGTCAAGACAAAACAGTAAACTATAAACGTTAATATATAGAAAAAAGTACTCATATTCAATTTTTTTCTTCCCTTACCTGTTTTTCATGATATATGTTACCATTCATTGCAACACCAATTCTGTTGTCACCATATCCCCAACAAGCATCTAGTCTGAGATTTTTGAAACAAAGTTTCTGCATCTATAAGGGCAAACAAGAAAATGAGTAGAAAATCAATAGTTACTAGTTTTAGTAAATTCGACAAATCACAACAGACAAATTTACATTACAATAAATGATTACATTAATAATATACAAATTGTAGTCATATTTGAGAACAAAATTGCTTATCGGTTCCATCTATATTCTATCGTTAATAGCTTTGGAATCGTTGAAATCTTTTGTCTGTTTTAACGATTGTGTCATGAAGTTATGGATGATCAACACAAGTGAATGATTAAAGAAGATTTTTTATATTCACCTCAGTATTCCCTGAAGACAGATATAGTGCATACACAATCTCAATATCTCAAATGCTACCCGATTTTTCTTCATGCGACATTACTTTTTTTTTTCCACATATTTTTATTCCTTAGATCTGTGAATCTTCTGACTAACGTAAGCAGGTATCTTATACTTCAGGAATTTTGTTTCACACACACACACGATAACCAATGATGTTAAGACATTTCGTAACCTTGTTTTCTCATAATTACATACACATGATTTTGCTTGCAAGTAAGTTCATTAGAAATCCCACTTTTAGAACTTTATATATAAAGAGAAAAAAGTGATACAGCTCTCCCTTCTGGTGCGTGGGGTCACTGGTTTGATCCCAGATCATATCAATGGACTTTGTGGTGAATAAACAGTGCGCGTAATTTTCTAGGGGTTCTTCCCAGCATTATCATATACCTTATCATTCACATCCCTTTGGTGCTAACACTTATGGGACGTTAATATATATATATAAAACTTAAATGTAACAACAGGCACACATATCTAAGGAATCGCAATAATAAAATATTTGTTGAACGTCTTGTGTAATTTAACCCAAAAAACATTACAATTCTATAATGTGCAGAATGCAATGTAAAGTTATTGTTTTGGTCAGTAACTTGATTTTTTTTTTCTCTAAGTAAAGCATGTGTATTATCCACCGTGTCTCTGCTACTTTCCGGCTTTGACTTACTAAGGCTCCCACACTCCCCAATTGACTACAACATAAATCCCCAAGGTGCAACCACAGCCCTATCTGGTAAAAGTTGCAAGTCATTGAACACAATTGAAGTTATCATAAGGCGACTTTTCCGAAACCATCATATGCGAAATAATCATTTTCTGTCTTCGAAGCATTTTATTTGCACACTTACAGCGATGGTTGGTGAATTGGGTACTTTTGGATTTTGAGGGCCAAAATCACGTTTTTTTTTTTTTTTTTTTATTATTTATTTATTAAAAAAGGGGAAATGAGTTGATGTTACGAGAATATAATTAAGTATTAACCTAACTTGAAGAAACAACAAATACACAAAATATAGCTAGAAAGTATGAATTTTAACTCCAAAAATTCTGGCCCCAAATCCAAAAATATGCCGGTGTATTTATGTAACGTTGCAATTGAAATATAGGTTATCAGGAAAGGAAATAATTTTGTATTCATTATTGTTATATACATATATCCTACCTCTACACAAAGATATGTTTAAAAAGAAGGTTGCTGATGTAGTATTGGCGCACCACATTTTGGAAGATTTACAGGTAAAATTTAATACATTCCATGAAAAGACATGTTTATAAACAACAAATTTCCACAGGCGACAGAATTAAAGGGTTAACTGCTGTATCGCCGGACCAATTTTAGGAAATTTGCTGTGTCAATTGGAGAATTTATTTAAGTTTGTGAGGAAGAATGAGTGAAAGTCAGGTAAGGGGAATAGTAAGTTAAGAAAATGGTTGTATTTTTTGGTTGTTTTTGATGTCATAAGCGGCACTGTATGAGGAGGCAGATGGACTATTTCGCGGAGAGGTACACTTGTTTTACTATACGGGTCCATAAATTGTAAAAGGGGAAAGAAAAATTTGCGAGAACAGAACCCAACTAATCCCTGCGGGGCTTCTAACCCGTTCCTACTACTACCACTTATATTATGGATCCGTATAGTAAAACTACACGCCTAATAACGTAACGCAATGTAATCCAACCAAATATAACCGAATGCAGTAGATTTTGGTACTTTTTTCGATTTACAAATTGGTCCGGCGATAAAGCACTAATGCCGAATTAAATAATACAAAGTAATACGGGTGTATTTTGGGTTTACAAGTGTAGGGTTACTAGTGTAAAATCATTACAAGTGCTTTACGACAGGCAAAATAAGTGAGTGCACATGAAAGATGACTCTACTAGATGCTATTTTCCACCGGCGATGTATTCCTGCACAATGTACAGAACCTGTACTTTATGTTTACAAATGGAGTATTACTAGTACAAAACCATGACAAGTGTTATTGAAAACTTGTATCACTGTCAAAACCCACTTCTTTACACTACTCTAGCTTGCGTATACCCATCACAACTGACGCGCCTCCTCTCATCGTATCCCTCTTTCCGGGATCACCAGCTTCGCCCTGTACTCTGTTAGCATTCGTGCTTTTTAATGGCCACCTAGCACCGTTTTGTGGTTTTTGTGTTTGTTGCACTGTACTTTTTATGCTACACATCCGGAAGCCGTATTTATGGTACGCAAATCGTAAAAGATTGCTTTACCTTACTTTACAGAAACTAACAGTACAGTATTGCTTGTTATTAGGTTCATTAATCCGTGCTCTTCACAATCTTTTAGAAGATCTTGCTCGTTATCAACGCATTGCTTCATAAATGTTAAAACTGTTAGTTCATTGCCCTTGTACATTCGCCATGTTGATAACATAAATGCTGGTTTCTTTCCTACAATGCAACTGTTCAGTTACCTTCCGCCAAGTAGTTCCCTCCGCTCGCCGTATAGTCCCATGTTTATAACCGCTTATATATAACAAATAAACAGATTTTTCGAGACTCTTATATATTATCAAGCACACAAAGGATCAAATTATCCATATCCTTCCTGTAAATTTTAAAAATTTTGCTGCAAACGGACGCCCAACTTTGGAACTTAACCCTAAAAGAATTGTAAATTTTCAACAATTACTATTTTTCGTGACTTCTTTAATTTTATCTATGCCAAGTGAGATATTTTCATCGCACAATGGAAACCTTTCAGGAGATAATAAGAAAATAAAATAGTAAAAGAATTATAATTTTTCAACAATTCTTTCTAATGGTACATCAAAAAGTAAGCCAGTACGAAAACAATACTTGTACAAATATCTTTGTATTATAATGTTAGCAACAAACAAAATTACGGGTTAGTTCCAATTGCGGGGGGCTAATACAACGTAATGTAACCTAACCTAACCAAAATTAGGTTACTTATAAAAAAAAAAAAAAAAGTATGAATTCTTAGGAACAAATTCTGACTCCCTTAACGGAACATTGACCATTAGAATTTATCCGACAAGTGAACGGCACTTTTGTCGGCCTTTGTGCCGCAGAGTAGGTTGAAGAAGGCTTAGGTTAGTTTAAGTTTCATACTTCTGGAGCTACTGTACTCTACAGCACTTAACACTTTTGTCAAATGGAAAGTGCAAAATTAGTGCCATATTAGATTAGAACTTGAGTAACCATCAATTTAAGGTACCACTTAACTTACCTGAAATAACCAATTAAATGTACTCAAAAGATGTATTGATGTAATTCTTTCCTGTTGGACGTGGTCCCTTGTACGACTTGTAAGATCTTGCAATTTAATCAAAGTTTAAGCATTTAATCACTATTGCGCAATATTAGCGTAATGTTAGATAAATATTATTAATAAAACATTTACTGCACATTTGACACGTCGCTTGTAACTGACCATTTAGTTCAAGGTCTGTACAAGGCAAGACACGATAAAAGTAAACTTAATATTTCTTAGGAATTTAAACAGCAAAACCATAAAGTAGAATATTATTCTTACTCCATGATAGGACATACAAATAGATCGTTCTTCGTAGAGACCTAGAAGCAATACTCACATGATTTCCAGAGGAGAATGCAGAAATCGACAGTAGTTTAACAAGATTACTTCACTAACTTGGTGTAAGTCAAGTTTTCGATTTTAAACTGAAAGAAAGCAATTCAAATTTCATTACCACTCTACTCCTTAGTTGTCACCGGTAAAGACAGGTGGAAACAAACACTAGATTTACTACAAATGAAAAATGATTTTCGTGAATCCCTTGCTATCGACAAGAAAAATTTATATTAAGAGAAACTAAATAATAAATACTATTTAAAGTTTCTGTCAGGTTTTTACATGATCTACAAACCTTGAAATCCTTGACTGGCTAGTCATCCTATAAAGATAGACGCCAACAACGGAGTAACCCAAATTTTCGTGCTTTATGAATTATCATGGTTCTTCACCGATCTTCAAGTAGCAATGAAAACAAATTCCCGAAGATCACTATACAATACGGAAGTAAAATCAACAGACACTAAAGAAGTCATTGAATACATTTACACGCAATTTTTCTTTCACCATAGTAAAATATTTTAAAATCTTTAGATAAAGAAAAATTATTATCTTTTTATTTTGTAATTTAGGATCAACATTTTAGCTTTTACATAAAACAAAACAAAATCAATCGTAAAGTCACTACGAGCGACACAGGAAGTTACGTTTGCTCCCTGTAGGGAAAGGGAAGTGATGACATAAGTGGCAACAGTAGCAGCTCAATATCATTGAATTTATTTTTGGTAAGTTAGAATTGTTTACAAATTTCATTAAAAGTTTATCTTACAAATGTATTCTAGGCCATAGTTTAGAGTGCCATTGTAAGTATGAAGCTTCAGTTGAACTCAAATTCATAACGTTTTAATTGTAAACGTATGTTTGTAATCAACCGTGGTCGTTGGTTTAAAGGACTATCCTTTCATAGTGACAGATATTTAAAAGAGAATTCTGTTGTTAGTGACGTAAAATAAATGCTGTAGTAAAACAAATAGAATTAACTGAAAGAACTCAAGATTTAGAAAGACTTTTATAGATTATACAAAACAAATTTTCCTGTTGAAGTTTATATGTGAACAGATTTCGAAGTCTTAAAATTAATTCTATCCGAATTTGTACGATTTCCTAAATTATGTATCATTGGGTCCTAATCTTGTCACTTAGGAATGATTTTCGGTGCAGATTAACAATAGTCCATCAAATTAAAAAAGCATTTTTCTTTCACCTTTCTTGCTTTAAATGATTCCCTAATGCGTTCAGAATTGTTATTAGTTTGGTTCATACCCAAATAATTGCGTACAGATTGATAATATGCGTGGAAATTGATGTTTCCTAGTAATGATTACGTGCTGTCTTATTATATGCAATTACTTAAACACAAAATTCATTCGTAGTGCCTTAGAAATTGTTCCTTAGGGTAGAAATTGTGTTCATCGGTGCAGATTCTCTTTAGAGGACGTTCCGTTATGGGTATAAATACACGTCTGGACGTATGCCATAAAAGCGGCTGTCCAAAAATACAAACCAACTTATGCCTGGTGTGCGCTAAAACCGTGAACTGTCTAAGCAAGCCAAGGCAGAACAGTTGAGTCCCCCACACTGCAGCACTGGGTGCAGAATGTCCATTCTTTGTACGGCAGAATGCGTTTCATTTTGGACATAAAGGGCAGTAAGACTGTCACCAATCAACTTAGGGTCCGCAGCAAAAACTATGAATTCGGCACTAATATCAGTCATTTTCAATTATTTGTACATGTTAGAAGTACTAATGGGAGCTGAATTTGGATTTAAACAGCATCGGAAGTGTCACTGTTAATCGCAGCAACCCTGAAAATTGTATTTGACACTAATATCAGTCATTTTCGATCAATATATGTAGGGTGTCTCAAAAGTCCCCTGACATGGGTAACTGTTATTATCAGAGTTACAACAAAATGTAAGAAAAGAAACTATCTCCAAATAGGCTTGGACGTCCGATAGTTTTCTACCAAAATCTTAATAAAAGCTTTTTTTTTTTTTTTTTTTTTTAATTTCTACGTTCTTAACTGACTTTAGGGTACCTTTCGTTACATCGCGAGGTGGGGGAAAGATTGGGTTAGGATCTAGAACAGAGGTACCCTTGGACTTATTACCCGCCATGTTGATAATATAAATGCTCATTTCTTTCCCACAATGCAACTATTCTGTTACCTTGCGCGAAGTAGTTCCCTCCGCTCGCGAATAGTCCCATGTTTATAACGGACGTCCAACTTTGGAACTTAACCCTCCAAATATGATGTTTTCAATCTAAAGTGAAGGAATTTTTTAAATCGGACGAGCCGTTTGGGCTGTACACTCTGTATGCACCAGGGTTGGCTGGTTTTTTCAAAAGAAGAAAAACCAGAAAACGAAAAATGTTCGTAAAAGTGTAAGTGTTTGTAAAATTTTAATGAACACACATTTGTAAGTTATCACGTTTCATTCCCATATATTATTCGTATTATGTTCAGACCTAAATTCCCCATTCAGTACTCAAAAAGATTATACTACAAAAGCAACTTTTTTATATATAAGTTTATGATTTTTTTTTTTTTTTTTTTTTTTTGTAGTTTGTTGTTATGTAATTGCAATCAAAGAAAAATTCTAAATATTGTTTCGTTTCAATAATGTTTACTATTGATAAAATACATCGAAATGCCGTACTTTGTGTGTTGTGTGTGTGTGTGTGTGGGGGGGGGGGGTCATACAAACCCCACGAGAACCATTTAGTGAAATGAGAAGTATTTAAGGTGTGAATCAGGTTTATTGTCCCAAAACGAAAAATAAGAAAGAAAAAAAATGAAGCGTGATTCCCAAACCAAAACTGTGTATTTCATAGACTACAGGATACATACATGAATTAAAATTTCTTCAATCAGACAGCATATGGGCCTTTTTTTTTCCTGCCACGCATCTTCTTGAAGTTGGCAAAAAGGCGTTTTCCGTGTTTTGCAACCACCTGCTTCGAAATACGGGTCGAATTTCGCTTAAATTGCGTTATCTTTTCGCAAAGAAGCTTTTTAGCAACAATTTCTCTCTTCACCATAACTCAGAACCGCTCTATTGGTCTACACTGTGGCACAGACGTTGGGTTGTCAACTCGTGACACATATGAGATGTGATTGTTCTCCAAAAACTGCACGGTGATCTGAGCATAATGCGGTGATGCCTTGTCCGGACAAAATAAAATGGGCTGGGTAATGTTAACACTACGTATCCATGGCAATAAAATGTTTCGTAGACAAGTGGATACATACATTTCACTGTTTAATGTTTTGTCGGTCACAAACGCTGGAGAAAGCCTCCCATCGTGTGTCAGTGCCTGCCACACCATCATTTTCTTTGGAAATTTGGATTTCGGTTTTATCGTGGCTTCCAGAGCGGGTTGGCATCCTGGTACAATAGAGACGTATTCATTAGCATTCATCTCTGAAGCGTCCCATTCGACTTTAGTTTCATCATCGATGATGAAAAAGTTACCTCCCGAAGGTATGGCTTTCTTATAAAATTTTTCTTTGCTTTCTCCAATTCATCTTTTCGTATTTTTGCCACCGTCTGTCTGTTTTGTGAGTGAATTCCGGCTGTTTTCCGATTTCTCATTGATGCTTGCGAAATGTTTAGTTTTAGAGCAGCTTGTCGCGTTGACGGATTTGGTTGTTTCACGAACACCTTCTTTGTTTTTTCCACCATCTTCTGGTTACATGCTGTGCGCTGGGACCCTGAATTTGTGTTGTATCGAACTTCACCAGTGCAAAGAAATCGTTTAATAACTCTGTTGATCCTTCTCACACACACATCTTGTTCTTTGAAGTAAGACATTGTCACCTGTCGATCACAATTTTGCTCCTGGAAGAACCTGGCAGTTGCAATGTTTTGCTTTTCCGTCTCTTTTGATTTAGGCCTACTGCCCATGTGAACCGTACTATCGCTATCAAACACTCATAGGTCACTGCACAATTTGGGTGCAAGGCGCCTTTACTCCTTGCTCCTGTTCGCAGTGTCGCCAACTCATAGTTTGGGACAATGAACGTGAATCACACCTTATATATGTATAAATGAGTCTGAGCCAAGTGGACTCAAATAATTCGTATCTTTATTCACTTTTCTTACTGATATGCAAATTAAGTCGTTGTATTTCTTTAATTTGGACTAATAAAAGTCGTTGTTAACTAACTTAACTAAATTAGTTCTTCTGTACTCCATAGTACTTTGAAATTGTCCATATGTAATTCTGTTTAATGGTTTCACTTGTGCAACTGTTTATCTTTTGTCCTTCTGAAATGACTCTTGACATTTATGTTAAGAAGCATGTAAAGATCAGTACAAAGTATTTTTATCAGGATTCCTTCGTGAATGAGTCGGCAGACGTATCGCATTTGTGGCAAATTAGTCCTGGTTCCGAGTTCAAATGGAGGACAATTTCTGTCGAATGTAACTCGAGAAGCGGTTTTTATTCCGCTTTAAGCTTATGTGAACCCTTCCAGCATAACCCGGTTGTTGCATAATAACACCAAGGCGAAACAAACTTATTTCTGTCCATATATTATATGAATACATAGAGCAAATTATTTAAAGAAACAAAAAAAAAAAATAAAATAAAATAAAAAAAAATAAAATAAAATAAATAAAAAAATAAAATAAAAAAAATAATAAAGAACGGTTTTTTGTTTTTTTCAATAAAAACCATGGCTTTTGCCAACCCTGGTATGCGCCCAATGTTAAATGAAACAGCGATGTTGCCATTTACCGGGACCCACAACATAAATGAATAAAGTTAATTGTCTTTTACGCTAATATATCGATGCCCAACCTTCATGTCAAATTGTAACTTCATGTATTTATGCTTCAGCATAAAATGAACTAAAAAGCAGCAAATACTTATATAGTGTAAACTTAATTTAAGAGTCAGTGATTGATATTTGGAGTGATAATGTACTTTGATAGTTACATTGTATTTACTAGTCTTTATTACATACAAATAATGCAAACTGATACTATCGTTACAAATTTGTATTTTTTACAAAACTGTGTGTGGTGAACCAGGCGTTGCTGTATATACCATGAAAAAATAAAGAGGGTTATTTAAGCGAAGTCGAAAACGATAAAGCTATTTATTAATTTTAAAACTAATTGTTTTTAACCAGTAATTAGGGGAAAATAATGATAAAATGAGCGTCTTGTGGGTTTCTTCCATTGCATTTTCTTTTGAATCGAAACCTCTTGTCTCGTTTGGAATTCAAAATACGAATCTGTTATCCGGACCCCGGACGCCCGAAGGGTAAGGACAGGGTGGGACTCTGGCTCACGAAAATATATACGTAATATAGCAAACCACGCATATTAAATACCAGGCGTAATATAGCAACACTCTAGAAAATTTTCTCCGGGCGATCATGATCCTAACTGAGAACCTTTGGCTTTTCTACATCGCTATTTAGACATCAAGGGCCTAAAAATATGAGTTGAGTGCGAGTAGAGTAGTAAATCAAAGGCATACACATGCATAAAGAAATCGTTTGTACAATTGATAATAATTTACATCAGTTTTAAGTCTAATAGAAACCGAAGAAATATAAGCGCACTGTTAATATTAAACAAATTGAAAATAGTTCGCAAAATGTGTTGGTAAATATCGGTGCCCATTTGCCGATACAGATATATAAGTGTCAATGTTAATATTAAACAAATTGAAAGTAGTTCGCAAAATGTATTGGTAAATATCGGTATCCATTTGCCGATACCGATATATAAGTGTCAGTGTTAATATTAAACAAATTGAAAATAGTTCGCAAAAGGTATCGGTAAATATCGGTGTCCATTTGCCGATACCGATTAATCGGTACATCCCTAATTAATATCTGGCGGTTGAAAGCAACAAAATTGTTGCCGATATCATACCAGAAATGTAACATCTAGTTAGGATTTTCAGGGTACACATAATAGATTAGGTAATTGATCTTGTCATTTCGTTGTGACATAAACACATTTTGCATAAATTGAATTCTATTGTGATGTCATAAAATGTTGTTGCTATTATATTATTATTTATTTTTTAGGTGCAAGCAGATTTGACAAGTTCCTTATGATCCAAATTCAGTGAGAAGTGGTAAAATGCAGTAACCTATATACTGCTTTTAACAAGTAGTGCAGTTAACCTGTGTACAGGGGGAATGTCCACTATACTGAAGCTTTTCTGGTTTATTTCGATGGTTGACCATCGAAGACGAAAGACAGTGATTATATAAGAATTTCATGTGATAGGAAAACCCAGTATTAAATATGGCAGCTGTTGTAGATCAGACTCCAACAAAGGCAGAAACCGCTGCAAACTTATTTAAACCTCTTTTGGACAATACATCTCCAGTGAAGATAGACTACTCCAGCATTCAAGGCAAGGTAATTGTCATGTAAATATTCCTGTTGTAATTGCATAAGCAAGTTTATTGTTTTTAAATGTGAGATTGGTGAATGTTTATTGAATATTCTGGTACTGTGACTTACCAATGTTTTACTTTCATATGGCAGGTAGATAAACGAGGTTGTTTTAAAATAGGCAGTGTCACCAGAAATATTCTACTCCGCGATGCTGCAAAGTAAGAGCTTCCATGCGCCACAGGTCTCAGTTATTTGCTCCATCTTGATGTAGCAATGTTTTAATACCTACCATCAATTACAGCCTTTCTATCGTTCCTCTTTTTCGTTTCGCCTACCTCCTAGCACGTTCCTCATAAAATAAAATGAATTCTGTTTTCGTTTCGCCTACTTTCTAGCACATTCCTCATAAAGTAAAATGCATTCTTTTTCTCGTTTCAGCTACCTTCTAGCACATTTCTCGTAACATAAAATGAATGTTTATTTTAATGCCCTAGGATATTGCACGGATGTTAAGTAAGATGACGATAATGAATGAAATGGTAGAATGAAGGAAGTAGGAGGAAACTGGAGAACCTCGAGACAATACATGCACACAGTGTTTGTTCAGCACAAAGTCGGGGTCGAACAGTTACTCCACACACCAGAGGTTCGCGCTTTACCACTGAACCAACACGACCCTCAATATTCCTCATGATGCAATGTCCCAAACAATTTCTGTTCTTTTTTTCTTTTTTTAATTATTTCTAATTATTATTCCTAACACTTTCTGATTCGTTTTCCCTTCGACCCAGCTAATGCTTTCCACTCTTAATTAAATTTTTCGGGCATCCATTCCATATCCTATTCGGGGATTTATTCCAGTTCGTCAGACTAGGAAATTCTCCATATAAATGTTTTTTGGTTTCAGATTCTCTGGCAGCCTCAGAACTAGAGGATAGATTATTTTCCATTTACTTTGTAACGCCTCCACTAGCTTCATCCAGTACACTTTCGCTTAGTGGTCCGAAATGAGAACACCGACCTGGAAGTGAAAGAATGAGTTGCTGTTCTGAGAAACGGACTGGGTGACGTAGTGGTTAATGCATCGGCACGGTATGAGATCCCGGCTTCGAGTCACGTTCCAGTCAGCCACTTTTTCAATCTTTATGTGTTATATAAGAAAAGTTTGTCTTAGATAAGAAAATGCGCATAATTAAATCATTTTAACCCGAGAAAGCCCACGCTAATTTTACCTTTAAAAGGCCCAGGGGCTGCCTCTGAGGCTACCTGAACTCACTACGACCATTTGTATTTTCCATCATTAATAGGAAAGGCTAGTCACTACTTTGCTACGAAACCATTTGTCAGTGGTAATAAACAATGAACAGTATCAAATAATTAGAAAAGTACATACTTCAATAGGAGCCTCAGAGGCACCCCTTGAGCCTTTACGATAGTATAAAAAATAACGCTATATTTTTCTGAAGTAAAATAAGAAAACGTATGAACAACTCAATCAGGGAGCATATTCCAAAGAGATAGGAGAATTCTAGAGCGGAAGACACGGGAGGAAATATCTATTAAGAATAATTGCATTAAAAGTTTACCAGGGTGCCTCTGAGGCACCCCCTGGGCTTTCTCGGATTAACAAAGTTACTAAAATCAGTATTTTTTTTTCTTTAAATAGACATCCCTTGTGAGTCCAACAGAAGAACAGTTCGATCTGCTGCAGAAGAGACTGCAAGAGCGCATTGAGGATGGAAGAGGGGAAACGATATTTGAAGTTGGCGTTGGAGAAGGTTTGTGGAAGGCTTTCTAGTATTATTTTGCATGTCAGTTGAATAGTTAATTGTAAACAATTTTACTTACATTTGGTTCTAATTCTAGCCGTCATCGTAAGTATTCAGCAGTCACTAACAATCAACTTGTCGCTACTTTATTGAGAGTTTTGATTTACCAACTAAACCTCCTTTATATTGCAATATTTTGTTTGATAGAGTCTAATAAAAGTGCGGGATATAAAGCCTTTCATCTATTTTATTTACAAAATAAATCGCTATAACAATTTTATAAAGTTTCTTTTAAAACACTGAATGTTTTCAGAGTTAGCACAGTCCTTGGTATACACAATAGATGCTTCGGTGTAAAGGTTCAATATTACTTTAGATTACGAGGAAACTGCTTCGCTCATTGCAGGCTCCAGAGATAGGTTTAAAGGAACTCCATAGCCCATCGCAGCCTCAGGAGAAAGATGTTGATAGGTTATTGCTCAGCTGTTGTTTGATGCCTCTGTTCTCTTGAAGTCTTCTTTTATAGACGTCTCCTTGAAAGGGAGGTCGGCCATCTTCGGTTTTCTTCCGATCCGTCTTCCATCGTCTGCTGGTGTTTGTGTTTTGAACACAGTAACACGTGTTCTTGATTGAAGCATATGTTTATAGTAGTTACCTATACGTGAGGGTGTGAAACCTTGCAATATATTTACTCTATCTGTTCGGAAGAGAAAACCAAGTCTGCCCGTGTGTTAGAGGTCTTCACGGGCTTGAATTTTTAGCCCGGCCGAGCTTGTGCCATAATCAAATGATTCCGAAATAAGCTCGAATTACAGGAACTTAATAATTCACGCAAAATTCCATTTTTATTTACAGCAATTAGAGGTTTAATTCTGCAGCTGTACTTTAAAAGTTCTCCAGAAAAAACGGTTCAATAAATATCGTTGTACAGTATAGTTACAAAGTTAGGCCAGAAAAGGCCCGAGAAATATGGTTGTATATTTACAGATTTAGGGTCCGAGCCCACACAGACCTCTACCGTGTGTCCGTCCGGGAAACAAAAAAATCTCAAGAGATACGTAATGGATCATCATTAAAGATGAAATGAAATGAAAACCAAGAGAACGATTATGCCGGTTAGGCTAAATGAGACGGTGATTATGAGAAATGAATGAAATGGTGGAATGAAGACAGTAATAGGAAATGGGAGAACCCCTGAGAAAACCCACGAGCACGGTGTTTGTCCACTATAAAGTCCACATGGCGCGAGCTGGGATCGAACCAAGGACCCCAACCACCGGAGGTGAACGCTCTACCGCTGAGCCACCGCGGTCCTTAGGATCATCATTAAGTTTGGCCAGGATGTAGAGGGTCATAAGCAGTGTTGCCAATTTGGGGTAAAAGTCACTAAATCTAGAGGACTCTACTTCCAGATAGCGACAAAAAATGATATTTCCGATTAGCGACCTTTTGGATGATTTTTAAATGACGATTTAGCGACTTATTTACAAATCTAGCGACTTTTGTATTCGGAACAAATCAAGTACTTTTTATATGTCCGTTTTCCTTTGACTTATTTGAATCAGTCCAAGCGTCAAGGTGTTCGGCAAATATACGTACAGCCTATATTGCGAGTGAAATCTCCAGAATCCCGCTTTGTTTTCTGATAGGTTACAGTGGATTAAGATTTTTTTTTTTATTTTAATGAACTTCGTGAAATTTCACGCGAGAGAGAGAGAGAGAGAGAGAGAATGAGAATGAGAATGAGAATATATCACGAATAACTTTTTAGGAATTATTCACCCAGATTGGAGTCATTTCACCTTCCATTAGTGGCTTTTTGTGTCAACTTCTTGGCAACACTGGTACTGGTAATGTTACCTAACGAGTTCGTTAATGGAGGGGATCCATCCGCCGGAAGTGGTAGAAATCAAACATTTCCGATTTTGGCGTTGATCACTATTTAGCAAAAAGTAATTTCTTGCAATCGATTAACCGTCTCAGGAATACATTTCATCTGTAACCTTGACTCTTTAATAAAATCGGAAGTGATAGGAATCCATTACAACTTCTAGTTGTAGCATTCATGTACATAGAGCAAAAATTTGATTTGATTTTCAGTTCAGCGTCTCTTTGAGCAGCGAGGCTATATGAGACGTGGACCTACAGCTTAAAGGGGGATTCGAACCCATAAGCTCCTGCCGGAATCGGACCCAGGTCTCCCACCTAGAGCGAAAATGATAAAGAGATAGCGAGGAGCATTTCTTTTGGAATCAGTTTAGCGTTCTAAGAACAGGTACCATGTTTTCTATTAACCTTCTATTCAAGCCGGAAGTAAGTGGCAGGAATCAACGGTTTCTGGTTTCAACGTTGATCGCTATAGAGGGAAAGCATTAATAGATAGCGAGAAGCGTTTTTTTCTTTTTTTTTTTTTTTTTTCAATCAGATAAACGTCCCAAGAACATTTTCCATCTTCACTCTAATATCTACTAAATCTGGAAGTGGTAGAAATCTGCTACCACTTTCGATGTAAATGTTAATTCAGCAAATATCACGTCATACAAACCTCGTGGTATCCTTATCGTCTTCTCGTGGTATCCTTATTTATAAAACTTCCACATACTGTGTTCCTCCATATCGTCCATATCATTTGCCTTTTTATTCTTTTTATTTATTTATTTATTATTATTATTATTATTATTATTATTATTATTATTATTATTTACTATGCCTTCTATCATTATCACTAATAAGGTCACTTCTTTTAAGGTAGTGTCCTAACCAGTTTATTTTTCGTTTCTAACGCCTTTACTATTACAGTTGTCACCAGTTCCTCCTTCACAAGCTTTACGCTTAACGAGCTTCGAAATTTAGAAACTTGTATTTTACCCCCAGATAAAAATCGATTGAAACTAAAGCTTATAGATAAGGAGCAAAAAATTAGGATTTCTCCTGGACCAGAACAAGCCTGCGGCTAATCGTTACTATTTCCTCTCGACTACTACTTATGATGGCTCTATATCTTGGTATGTTTCATCTTGACTTCATAACTGGTTTAGTACCTGGCCAGAAAAAGAAAATGGTACGGATGTGTATGTGTAAACGTGACTCTTTATATGCAGATATCATAAGTTGAAGTTTGGTGGAAGAACTTCTGATTGGTACCATTCTAAACAAATTACATTGTGTCATCGTTCGTGTACATAGCATTATCATCTTCCTGGTGGTTGTTTGCTTTAGTTTTAGTCAGTGTTTCTCCCTGAGAATAAGAAATTTTCGAAAATTTTCAAGTTTAGACTTCTTAAACGAAAGTGTTACTAGTCAGAATAGCAATAATGATGCTTTCCAGAATGAATTTAATTCTGTCTGTGCCTTTTCTCTCCAATTATTGCTAACACACAGATTTTTTTTCTTTTCGCTCCATTCAGCTATTTATGAGCTCCATATCTTCATTGCTAATACTTCCACGTGTTCAGTTCGTTAATTCAAGCATATCTGCAAGTAGAGCATAAAATTTATTATAATTTTAATGATTTTCGTCGATACTACGAGTTTACAATGTTAACGAATTGTTCTATAATAGCAACTGGAATGTTCCTTTTCAGATGGTAGTGAGAGTGGGCTGAAGGAAGATGAATATGAAGCCTCGGTGGCGACACTTCAGTCTCTCGCTGCAACACTGGATGCTGACTGTGTCCTTTTACGCCAAAGGAAGTTGGAGCAAGGTATCACGGGACAGTACCTGGTTAGGCGACGCGTAGATGAACAAGACTTTTTGGAAATCAGGTGATTTTTTTTTCTGGAAAGTAAGTTTAATATTAACACTAATAGACTTTTTGTAAATTAATCGTTGGTAAAGAATACGAGTGATACTTGTGTATGTATGATCGAGGAAAATCATGCACGCCAAATGTCGAACTTCTCAGTGAATTTCAAATAATAATAATAATAATAAAAAAAATGTGCGACTAGACTAGGAATCAAACTCAGGTTGCCGGCTTACCGTGCCAAAGCAGTCACCGCTATGATACCCAGAGTAAAGATGTGTAGCTGAATAGGGATTGGACTGAATGGTTAGTACACTTGCACGGTAAGTCGGGAACCAGAGTTCGATTATTGGCGCAGTCATCGTATATTTCCCACACACTGAATTCCGTTGAATTTTTTACCCATATAGTGGGTAGTCCAAACTCAATTATTCTGTTCAGTTATGATCCATGTCTAACTGATTGTGATGTACGTTTTCAATGGTGTAAAGGGACAAGATTTGCCGATAGATGTCACTACAATCTTCGTATCTCTCCCATGCATTTTTTACCTTTCACGAAAATTTACAATTTCTTTTACAAATTTCAACCTAGAGAGTTCAAATTTTTAGAGAAGGAACTTCATAACCTATCAAAGGGAACAAACCGTGCCGATTTTTTATTTAGAATTTTCTTTATTGTTGAAGCAGTTCCATTGTTAAAGATTTAGATAACCATTTCAACAATCAAGCAATTTCAACAATGAACAAAATTCTAAATAAAAAATCGGCACGGATTATTGCCTTCGATAGATTATGACGTTCCTTCTCTAAAAATTTGAAGTTTGTAGGTTGAAATTTGTAAGAGAAATCCTGAATTTTCGTGAAAGGTAAAAATATATATATATATATATATATATATATATATATATATATATGGGAGAGATACAAAGATTGTAGTGCCATCTATCGGCAAAACTTGTCCCTTTAAACCAACCTTAATATATATAACGGGAAATCGAACTCAGGTCTGTAGCTTACCATGCTGTTACATTAATCAGTATCGTACCCAGTTTACACTCTGGTTAGCATTTACGAGTAAAAGTTTTTGTGTTGATCAGGAAGCGGACTGGGTAGCATAGTAGTTAACGCATTGGCACTGTAAACTGGAGAACCTGGTTCGATTCTTGATCCAGTGGTGTATGTTTTTCCTCTTTGAATATCATTCAGTTTGCATACATGTGGAGGAAAAAAAATGAAATGAAATCTTTAAGTTTTACGTCCCACTGTTATTCCGGTTAGGCTAAAGGAGACGGTGATGGTGAGATATGAGTGAGATGGTGGAATGAAGAAAGTGGGAGGAAACGGGAGAACCCCGAGAAAACCCACGAGCACGGTGTTTGTCCACCACAAAGTCCACACTGCGCGAGCTGGGATCGAACCAGGGACCCCAAGCACCGAAGGTGAACGCTCTACCACTGAGCCACCGCGCCCCCTACACGTGGAGGAATTGGTATGGTATGCGAAAAAGAAAATGAGTTATTTCCTTCATTTACTATAAGATTTACATATTTGTCTTATCTCCAGGGTTGCAGTGGTAGGAAACGTAGATGCTGGGAAATCGACGCTTCTTGGTGTATTGACGCATGGAGAGTTAGATAATGGAAGAGGCCACGCGAGACAGAAGCTTTTTAGACATAAACATGAAATGGAATCAGGAAGAACAAGTTCTGTTGGGAATGACATCTTGGGATTTGATAGTACAGGTAAATTGTTCGTGATCTTTCCAACGTTGTAAAATTTTCTCTCGTTTTTCTTTCGTATATATATATATATATACACACTGATAACCGTGTTCCCTTTTCCCCCAGTATTTGGGATGTGAAGTAACTAATAATTTTGTGTTCTTTGTAGGCATAGTTGAAACGTCAATGGATGTTGGAAATATTGTTTCCATTTATATGAGGGGATATTCCCGATTTGAATGATTGGTTATCCCAGTTCAACTAAAAGTAAGTAAGTATAATTTATGCACGCGAAAAGGAAGCAGTAGAGGTTTTATTTCTTTCGTACTGCAAGTGTTCAATGTGAGATACAAGCATAACACATCAAGTATGGAATAAATTTTTGCAGTGATGTGTGCCAACATGTCAGCCAATATTACTGGAAATGGCGTGGTAAACACGCGATCTCTGACAAAACTCAATAAAAAGGAAGTAATCCGGAATGATATTTAAGGACCGTACTGACGAACGCAACAATTGAGACTCTTTAAGTAATCATTGAAAATTGTGACAGTTCTGAAAACTGCAATGATAAAGCGCTGTCATACTATTCTGCTAAAACACGAAGTCCAGCATTATATTCCTGGACCTGCGGGTATAGCTATTGTGTCAGCGCCCAAATACGTAGAGTTCTTCAGAGTGCCTTCACAGATACTAACAAATAATAATAATAATAATAATAATAATAATAATAAATCTATCGATAGGGAATGGCACAAAGAATGTTAATTTGGGTGGCACCACGTTTGTTGTTATAAAACAGGATGGAGATTTGTCGAGTATCCCCATGTCTACTCGTATTCACTTCCCAGGAATGTGGAATGCTGTTTCATCATTAAACTCCAACTTTCTTTTCCATGAAGTATAGCTGATTTGCAGAGGAAATTAGTATAATTTTTTGCGAACCGTGTTATCAAGTTACTCATCCAAGTATGATCTACTACAAATCATGTTTCTAATTACATCGTATGACCAATGGTATGATCTTTGTGATACAGCGTTCGAGCGTTGTTATATCGAAAAACTTTCTGTGAGATCATTTTTAATAAATTAAGGAAGGTAAATTTTCATCATATTGGTGACGTTGGTTGTAAAGCGTAAATATTTTTTTTTTTTTTTTCAGACTTGAATTCTCTGTAGTATAGTTTATTCATGAGGATAAATAAAATAAAATAGTTTTTAAATTTTGTTTCTAATATTCCAGGAAACGTTGTTAATAAACCAGAACATGGATCTCTTGATTGGGTGAAAATATGTGAAAAATCGTCTAAAGTAATAACGTTCATTGACCTGGCTGGCCACGAGAAGTACCTGAAAACCACAGTGTTCGGAATGACGGGTCATGCGCCAGATTTTGGGATGTTGATGGTACGTATTTTTCTGTTTTATTCAAATAAAAATCGTAGCAGTAAATGCAGATATAAGTAAACTTTGCGAAGAGTAGTTATAGAGTTTTAATTATCACCTCGAAAAATCGAAGCTACGATCATTAAACTTAATAATGTTAATCTTCTGTACATATTCACCTCTCAATGCGACGCATTTTTCCCAACGATGGATGACTTGGCGGAGATCGTGGTTGTAGAAGTTTTCATTTTGGTTGTTCGGAGAACGTTCCAAGAAGTCATTCCGAAGGTTTCTTCATGCGCGGAAAAACGAGGAGGTCACTGGATGCCATGTCTGGAGAATCCGGAGGCTGAGGCAAAATTTGATAGTCTACAGAAGCAGCATGTGTGACTATGTCCTGTGAAGAATGAGCCGAGGTGTTGTAGTGGAGCAAAGAGAACCTCTTGGACAGTTTCTCTCGACGTTTCATCTTGATAGCTGTCTGTTAACTCGTCAGGACATTTCGGTAGTATGCTTCTGTGATGCTTTCCCCGTGCGAGCATGATCTGTTAGCACTACACCATGTCAGTGTTAGAAAACAGTCAGCATCACCTCGCCCGACGATGGTTGGATCTTTGACTTTTTCGGCAGTGGTGTTCCACATGTGTGCCACGCTTCCTTTGCTCCTTTGTCTCGGGGTACACGCAGCACTCGTCCATGATGATTAGGCGGTTTAAAGAGGTCACCTGGATTGGCCTGTCACATCGTTCGGCAGGCTTTTTGAATGCTTGTGAGCAGTTGTGGAACCCAGCTGGTGGCGACCTTTGTCATGTGCAAAATGTTGTGCAAGATTTTGTAAACTGATCCATGACTGATTTTCATTTTTTCTACTTTCGCCTCGATTGTGATACGCCGGTCTGCGAACACCAAGGCCTCTACTTCTCTTGCGATTCTCATTTCTTCACAGAGAGATGGTCTGCCACTTCATTCTTTGACATTCAGACTTGTCTATCCACACTCAGGGGGGCACGGTGGCTCAATGGTAGAGCGTTCACCTCCGGTGCTTGCGGTCCCTGGTTCGATCCCAGCTCGCGCCGTGTGGAATTTGTGGTGGACAAACACCGTGCTCGTGGGTTTTCTCGGGTTCTCCCGTTTCCTCCCACATTCTTCATTCCACCATTTCACTAATTTCTCATTATCACTATTTCCTTTAGCCTAACCGGCGTAACCCTGGGACGTTAAACGTAAAGATTTCATTTCATTTGTCTGACCACACTGAAAGCGTCTGCGCCACCTAACTACTTGTCATATGATGATGCATTGTTGCCATAAACTTTCACCAACTCAGCATGGCTTTTTGCAGCGTTCTTTTCCTTCAAATGCAGACAACGAATTACTGCACGAAACTCTACTTTATCAATGGGTGGGCTGTTCCATTTAGTTTTGGCTTCGGTAGCGGCGTGCAACGGTACTGTGGCGCGGGGATTTTAACGTGTACGAGGACTACAGAAATGTACCTGTAAAGAAACAAAAATTAGTTAAGTAACTTTATTTATCTGAGGTGATAATTAAAACGTTATGACTAACCCTCGTACATCCCATAAAAACCTTGGAACAATTATATCGTTGTAATAGTGCAGTACTGGGATATCTATTATTTCGAGAATACATTTTTCTATTTCCTACTGTACTTCAGGATATTGTTGGGTAATTGAGCGTTTAATGATTATTTACTCTCCCAAGTATTTAATTCTGTTCAAATATATGCTGCCGGAAACATGAAAAAATGAACTTTGAAGGTCCATAGCTCTAAAACTATGTGACTTACCGCAGTCGGTTCAAGACTTCACTTAGGAACTAGTATGTACTCTATTCAAATTACCATGTTTCAGAATCCTGTGGTACTTCCGCAACATTTTTTGCAGAGGCTGTTTGGCTACGCGCATATAATTTGAAGTACTCACCAACTACCTTTATAAAAATTTGCAGAATTCTGATAGGATATTAGGATAGGGCACATACTAGTTCCTAAGTAAAGTCTTGAAGCGACTACGGTAGGTCCCACAGCTTTGGAGCTATGGACCTTTAAAATCCATTCTTTCATGTTTTCGGCAGCCTAACTCCGAAAGGAAGCATTTGTGCACCCAGGTTGCTCTATACCTCCCAAATGTTGTCGGTGTTGTTTTGAAAAACCCTGTATATATATGTACTAGACCCTCGCTAATCCGGCCATTCCTGGCACATATGGGTGCTGGATTATTGAGTGTCTGACATTTATTTGATTTATTTATTTATCTTGTTTTTTATTTATTTTGAAAACATAGGGGATATAGTGTACTGTACTTTATTAAATCAAAGGATATAATTTTAGAACATAAAGGATACACTTTATTAAATCCAAGTATACGTTAATTTTCAAAGAAAACAGTCCTTGAGTAGTATCACTCACAATGAAACATGTCCCTAATTTTTAACTGTCGCAGTGATGATACGCGACGGTGGCATGCTTTGTCACGCAACCGAACTGTAAAGAATGCTACAATTTCGAATACGTACAGTATATAAAGCATTGCGTTGATGATTTTCTGTTGAATAATTATTTCATTATCACTCCAAAAATACGTCATCTCTAAATAGTAGTAAAATGGAAATCTGTATTATTATTATTTTATTTATTTATTTTCTAATACAATCTTTGTCCAGAAAATTCGGTTAACACTTTCAGCCCCATGTGTATCTTTTTGATACACAGTGAGGGTTTACTGATGGACCACGTGTATCAAATAGATACACATTGGCTGACAGTGTTCATAGCAAACTGTAGTCTGGTCCCGGGATGAAATTTACTCAAACAGGGTTGGGGCTGAAAGTGTTAATGTATCTATGTTTAGAATGGATTGTTGTCTTACCTGTAACAACAGGCACTCTCCTTAATCTTATTCAATCAATATCATCCGTTGAAATGCTATCCTTAACTTCACTTAAGCACCCGTTTTATTAATTTATTCGTATACGTTTCGATGACTCCTTGTCATTAGCATCGGTATGCGATTGTAGGGAATTTTTACTTCGAAATTACTAACTTTGTATACGGTCCTGTAGTAATTTCAGTTTATAAACATATACCCCATAGAGGTCAGTAGTAAAATTTACACTGATTCGTGGTCTGACATAATGGTAAATTTTCACGTACGTGGAATAAAACTACTATTATACTTCGTTAACCGGAAAAAAACTGAATTTTTTACTCCAATAAACAACTTAAAGGATTGATGAACTTCAGTTCCACACAATGCATAGTTTTCTGTTTATGTCTTTGGTAAAATAATTCGTGGATGAAGAACCAACTTAATTTTAATTCTGTGGCTAGAAATAACATAAGATGAGAAAATATTCTCTGTTGAAAATTGTTCAATCTTCAATGTCGGTTACTCGTTTCTTTTTTTCTGGGGGGGAAGGGGGGCGAACTTCAACTTCTATCCAACTGTTGAACCCATCTATAAGAACGTTTCCTCTATGAAAAACGTTTTGGCATTATATTAACTTAAAATTTAACATTATATGAATTCACATCAACCAATATACAAATTCTTTAGTCATGTACCGATGATGATGACAATGGATCGTGGAAACGCATATGAATAAATCAATAAAACGAGTGCTTAATTGGAGTTTAAAGTTAGTGTTTCACTTACAAATATTGTCAAGTTCTGTATTGATTTTTTTTTTTTTTTAAGAAGTTACTCGAATAAGCCTTCGAGAAATTAAATTATTTTCGTAGATGATACCTCTCCTGTTTTATCATTAGTAATTTTTTGTGTTTTCTTGATTAGGTTGGAGCAAATGCTGGAATAGTGGGCATGACAAAAGAACATCTTGGGCTTGCTCTGGCGTTAAACGTACCGGTGTTCGTAGTCGTTACAAAAATTGATATGTGCCCACCAAATGTCCTTCAGGATACCCTTAGGCTTCTGGTTCGAATTCTCAAATCTCCCGGCTGCAGGAAGGTTCCTGTCATGGTCAAATCAAGCGACGATGTAGTCATCAGTGCCACGAATTTCGTATCGGAGAGGTACAGCGTTCATTAATAAGCATGAATAATAGTATTTCATGTTAACTTTTGTGTATTGGGTTGGAGGTGCTCTTGAATTGAACGAGGTATTAACCCATATATTAAATTTATCTATGTACCTACACAGCAGCTGTCATTGGCAATGCAAATTTGACATTTTTTAAGATGATTATTTATTATAGAATGTATCTGTATTGGTCATAAAATGCCAGAAAATAATAGAAATAATTTATCTCTTTATTGGTTATATAGATAATAAAGATTATACGTTTTTCAAGTTTATTTTTCAAGTTAGGAGAATGGATCAAAAAGTAATGCCTTCTGTGGCATAAAATATGTCTTAATGAACATATGACAGCAAAAGGTATTACAGATCATAGCCTGAACTGTCTTCTACAGAAAATTACCATTCAACATGGGACCGCGGTGGCCCAGTGGTCGAGTGTTCACCTCTAGTGCATGGGATCCTTGGTTCGATCCGTGATATATGTTCTAAAAACGGCTCCCACGGACCACAGAGCATTATTCTACAAGTCAAAATAAAGCAAAAAATATGTATATCTGTATACCTTTCGAGTCTCCGTCTGGTGACACAAGTTACACTATATAGCAACGTTGAAAATAAAGAACCGTAGATTAGATCTACCAGTCTATCAAATAGTTATATCGATTCTTTCCAGATGGCAATAAAGTCGATATTGATTAACACTAGGATCACTTATTAGTTTGAGCTCCTCCGTGGCTAAGCGGTTAGCGTACGCGTCTTTGGCGCGGGAGACTCGGGTTCGATTCCCGGCGGGAGCTCATGTGGTTCGGATTCCACGTTAATCAGTAGGTCCACGTCTCATACAGCCTCGCTGCTGAACGGGACGTTAAACTCAAAATCAACTCAACTCAACACTCATTAGTTTAGCAATCGATTCAACTGCTTGTTGTATTCGTAGAGTAACGGTAATGGCTCCAAGTTAATCTGCGGCGTTGCCACATTGTGCAATTTTGATTCCTCATAACGACTGAAGGAGGCCCTGGAGCGTAAACAATCATATAACATTCTTGCTTTATTTTGGCCTGTAGAATAGTGCTCTGTGGTCCGTGGGGCGCCCAAAAGTAGGTATATAGTCCCGTACAGATCAACTCATTATTTTTTATATCATTTCTTATTATTATCCATCAGTTCCTTTATTATTTGTTTTTAATATATTTTACTTATGTCTTAAGGTCGGAACAGCCGATGCAAATAAACCTATAAGCTAGAATGTTACACTTGATCAATGCAGGGGTGTATATCTACTTTTGGGCCACCCTGTATATATATCGGGTATTCTAAGTATATATCTTAGGCAAGACATTAGGTTCATAAGAGATAAAAGAAGTTATATCTGAAATATTCTGGAGACTTAAGCTGCCATCATCAAAAGATTCATGTTAACAAAAGAATGAAAGCATCATTTGAAGAGCTGTCGTATGAATAAACATATTCTACTGTTGCTTTATTATCAATATTGTTTTATTGCTTTATTCAGAAAGAAAAGATCGATGATTGATGATGGGAATAAGTCTGTTGCAGTGTGGAAAAGGTAAATATCTTTTGAGCTATAAGGATATTTCGGTATGAAGTTGGTAAGAATGGGTAGTCGAGATTTGTTAAAAGGGAGCATCGTCGTACGAGTGACTGTTCTTCCTCCGTCATAGAGTAATAATATAATATTGATTCTTTATATGTTAAAAAAAATTTAAGAGTAATTTTTCTTTAGGCCATATCAAATTTCTGTTCAATTAGTGTACATATTTGATTCTGATACAAGCGTATTTTGTGTGTGAAGTTCGCTTGACATAGGATGTAGTCAGTTAGAGTTATTTGTAGCATATAGTGTATATACACACACAGCGTATTCTGCAATCTTCGTGTAAACGTATCAACATCATATAGAGGATCTCAATGTGAATGGAAGATGTCAGGGAGCCGTTCCTTGAAACCATCTAGGATATTTCAACATTGAAAGTGCAGTAGAGATAGCACAGGGTTGGAAATTGAAGGTAATTTCTCTGATTACTTGCAAAGTGAATAGTACATACATAGTCCAGCCATGTTAACAATGTAGTATTGAGGGATTGTGTGTCCATGCTATCCTTGACTGTAGCTGGATCTGTTCCAGTGGAAAGTAAATGGTGTGTATTCAGATCCGTTATTACTTGATGGATTGGCCCTACAAAGATATACAGGGTGGCCCAAAGTAGGTATACAGACCCGTACTGATCAACTCATTGCTTTTTATATCATTTCTTATTGTTATCCATCAGATAGATTTAGTTTCTTTATTATTTGTTCTTAATGTCTTTTCACTTATATCTTAAGCTCGGAACAGCCGAAGCAAATAAACCTATAAGCTAGAATGTTATACTTGATCAATGCAGGGGGTGTATACCTATTTTTGGGCCACCCTGTATAGTACGACCTATATTATTAAGTTATATTGACGACCAATTTGGAATTCCTGTTCTGTATTGTATCGTTTAGTACTTGTTTGCTGGTTCGGTTTTTTAAATCAGATAACCAGAATATTTGTTTGGGATTCAGTAATCCTTTCGAATATTGAAGGTAAAATATAATTTGGAATCCTAACCACATAAACTCGTATGGGAAATTACGTATGTGACACGTGTCAATTCACATATCACCTTTTACGTCCGGTGTACATTAAGTGGTGGACTGAGTGAGTTCACAACGTCCATTGTTATGGGTCTGTACATCTAATGGATGTACAACTTGATTCAGAGATACAGTGTCACCCCTTTAATTTCATTGTTGTTGTTAGACAATCCATTGTTTTCAACTAAAATCGATCGTCTATAAGGGTGAAAGAGGGTTAAGGGATTTACCAAGGATTTTCAAATCAGGCTGTAAACTTAAACAAAGGGAGGCTGCAATTGAATTGCAGGGTGTATTATGCTTTCAGTTCCTTTTTTAAGTAAAATTTTTGTTGTAGAGGTGGTGATGCCTAGATAAATATTTTTTAAGCTTTTGACCAACTCTGAAGTTTGGAGATCAGCCCACAAACTCTTTGACAATTAGATAAATGCATAAAATCGTTCCTTGAGGGGAAATAATCACTGGAGTTAATTTAATAATAAAACTGACTGTACCGTATTATACCTGTATATTCTGTGAAAAATTTCAAAAATATTTCTGTTGGATGGAGCGGAGAATCGGGCTCGATTTCTGGTTGGAACTCGTGTGGTTTGGATCCCACGTTAAGCTTTGGTGCTGAAAAGAACGCTAAATTCTAATCCATCAACAATCCTCCCGTCGTAATTAGTTCTATTTTTAGGATTGTGTGAATCAGTTTTTCCAAAAACTCGTACAAGTGACTTTTTCTTCGCTGATGCACTTCGTTTCGCCACAAACTTCCCCATCACAAACAAGATTGGTGCAAATGATAGCCGTGTGTAGTCTGTAACTTCGTTGAAGGTGACTCATTTTTTAAATTTGTCTTGCTTATATCTGGACTATAGTTCTTCGACATTTTTGAGTAATTTTGAAGACTTCTGTGTAGTCCTAATGTATTTAATCAAGTATTACCGAACATTTTATATTACGGTACCTATACACATATTATATATTATTATATATGTATTGTTTTACTTTGTAGGTTATGCCCAATATTTCAAGTCTCCAATGTAAGTGGTGAAAATCTTGATCTCTTAAAAATGTTTTTGAATCTGTTGACCACGAGGATGTCAAGTCACGATGATGAACCAGCTGAGTTTCAGATTGATGATACCTACTCTGTTCCTGTGAGTATCTAAATAAAAAAAACTTAACTAATTAATTCGATTATCATATTATACACAACACTGATCGTTCTTACAACGTCCTCCTGAGATATTAGTTGTAAGTTAAACCTTGTAATGTGCAGAGGTGCCACAGTACTGCGCGTATATTACGGTAATATGTTTTTAAGTGATATTGTTTATACATGATAAATGATTTAAGAGGGTAGACTACTAAATATTTTTCAAAAGCTAACAATTTTTCTTTTGTCGGTTTTTTGTAAGTGAAAAGAGATAATGAAATGTAACCTACCACAATAATAGATAATGTTATACTACACCTGAAAATACGAATCGGAAGAATGCCATCCATATAAACTACATTGTGACCAGAATTTGAATTACCCAAAAATCTAGGTTAAGGCAGCGACTAGAAAAATGAACTCAACGGTAATTGATGACTTATCATGTTGTCTATGTTCCTTGTTAACTACTTTTTAAATAGTATTTGTATTTGTTTTGTAATAACTTACATAAGTTTTACAAAATAAATAACTTACATAAGTTTTACAAAATAAATAAGTTATTACAAAATAAATACTAGTTAAAAAGCAGTTAACAAGGAACATAGACAACATGGTAAGTCATCAGTTACCGTTGAGTTATTTTTCTAGTCGCTGCCATAACCTAGATTTTTGGGTAATTCAAATTCTAGTCACACTGTAGTTTCTATGGATGGCAACACTGAAAATTATTCCGATTCGTATTTTCTGGTGTAGAATAGCATTACCTATTATTATGGTAAGTTATATTTCATTATCTCTTTTCACTTACGAAAAACGGGAAAAAGAAAAAATTGTTAGCTTTTGAAAAATATTTCGGAGTCTGCCGCCTTAAGTGATCATGCCAGAAGTAGAATTTGCCCCTCATACCAATTAATAGTTTAAATTAATTCTAACAGTGTAAACTAGCTTCTGAGCGAGGAATGTTGAATGATTTTATTTCTTTTATTTACTAAAAAACAAAATATGTTTCTGTATTCAAAGATGGAAGGAATTTTAATTTAATTACTTAAGTTCTTATTTTTTAACTGTTATCAATTGTTAACTGAATCAGGTTATTTCATTTTAGAGGTACTTCCACCGACATATGAAAATAACATATCTTATTCACAAATTTAAATGTGATATGCTATTTTCTTTTCTCGTAGATTGTACAGCGGGGGACACTTCTAAATGGTACAGCCATATGGAGATTTACGGCTAAGGTGTACCATTTAGAAGTGTCCCCCGCTGTACCAAGTTGCCTGTTGTGAGCTTTTTTCCTGAAGCAATCTTGATGTAATTTCACATATAGACGGGAAAAAGGGCTTTTTGTTTTCTTTTTAGTTAATCAGTATTTTTGTAGAAAACGATTTTCGTAATACTTCTTTGAATCGAAGAATAATGCAATTATATGACGATTAATTGTGTTAACTACTTGTTTACCAAATTCTGAAAGTCACGTTATTTACCGAATGGGATTTAGCGGATATATATATATTAAAAAAAAAGATAAATGGAATTATTAATAGATTGTTAGTATAAATACGAAGATTCACTTTTTCTTTTCAATGTTATAATGTTAAAAAGAATGCACATATATCAATAATTTAATCGTAAAGATTTGGTAAACTAATCATATATTCGATGTATCTTATTGATGTCAGCAATTTTAGAGGTTAATTGAAGGACATCTTTTCTGGAAAATTAAGAAAAAAGTCTTTCACAAAGATGTGAAAACAAGAATAGGCATTTATTCTTAACTAACAACTAACTAAAGTCATAGTAGCTCTTTTTTAACGGAAATGGGAAAGAAGCGAGAAATTCTGATATATATGCAAACTGAAGATTAGTATATACGTAAGCATTACGTGTAGGGAGATGGATGGATGAATATAATAATCCCCATTAGTATATAGCACAAGGAATCGTGCGTTTCAAAGGTTTAACCTCAAATTACAACATTACAAGACATTACAAATAACAATTACAATTATACGTAAAGCTCGGAAACACATACCAGTGTCATCTAGAGTTTTTCGAAGTAGCCTCCAAGGAATCCACCACACACTGCCAACGAGGAATTGACCACACCCGAGTTCGTTGATGTGGTAGAATACCAACCAGATAGTCGGAGTTACTCAGAATAATTACTTTTTCGTCTTAGATTCAAATAGTAATGTTTAATAAGACCTAAAAAATATATTAAATGTACAACGTAATAACGATAACCTTTAATGTACTAGAAATAATAATAATACGCTTTTTGTCTTTCCTTTTTTTCAGGGCGTAGGTACTGTTGTATCAGGGACAACATTAAAAGGAGTCATTAGATTAAATGACACCCTTCTTCTTGGCCCAGATCCTTTGGGTCATTTTATCCCAATTGCTGTGAAGAGCATTCACAGAAAAAGAATGCCTGTGAGAGAAGTGCGCGGAGGGCAAACAGCATCATTTGCACTCAAAAAGGTATATTTCAGAATACTACTTGTATTTTGGTAAACTTAGACCCAATCCAGAGAAAATATATGTTAGTCTGTAAGCATAGTTTGTGAAATAACTTTTTCTTTTTTTTAATAATCAGATGATCATTCTCTAGCTAAACTTAGTAAACTATTTCATATTTAGTACTAGAATTCTCAGGTTCGATTCCAGGCTGTGTGAGGGGGGCGCGGTGGCTCAGTGGTAGAGCGTTCACCTCTGGTGCTTGGGGTCCCGGGTTCGATCCCAGCCCCCGCCAAGTGAACTTTGTGGTGGACAAACACCGTGCTCGTGGGTTTTCTCGGGGTTCGCCCGTTTCCTCCCACTTTCTTCATTCCACCATTTCACTCATTACTCACCGTCTCCTTTAGCCTAACCGGCATAACCGTGGGACGTAAAACTTAAAGATTTCATTTCATTTTTTTCCAGGCTGTGTGAATCGGTGATGGACATTATCATGCCCGTGGATTCTCTCGGAGTTCTTCCGTTTCTTCCAACATTCTCATTCCACGAATTATTTGATAATGATCTGCTTAAATTAATCATCCTTTAGGGTTGCTACTGGTCAAAGAAGTCAGGGAAAACTCAGAAACAATGGTGCAGGTCATGGAAACTCACGGAAAAAGACTAGAAATCAGGGAAAGTCAGGGAAATTTTATAAACGAAATATATATATTTTTAACATTGATTGCACACCATTTTCAACTTAGCCAACCATTAATGATCACAATGTGGAACGTTGTTCAGATTTTTATGGGTGGTAAGTGGAATGTACGTATGAGCAATTGATTATTTCTCTCTATGGAATAAACGTTCCCATATATAAATATTCATCGTTATTTATTCCTTATTTATATATCAACGTTATCCGACACTTGTCATGAAAGTCGGGGAATTTCCTGCCAAAGGTTCAGGGAGAAGTCAGGGAAATAGATTTCTCCAGATCAGTAGGAACCCTGTCCTTAGACTAAAGAACATAATCGTGGGACGTAAAAGTGAAATATATCTTTTCATTAATTACAATAAATTGTAATTTCAGTGGCAATTACAGCACTGAAACTTACTATTTTGATGTTTGCTACGTTATATAAAGGTCACTGCAGGTATTATTCTAGGTGAGGTGCGAGGGAGGATCTAAGGTTACAAGGTCGATATTTCTGGAGTTTCGTCTGTTATAGAGGAGTGAGGAGTGTACGGTAATTGTAATATATGGAGTTGGTAATTGTGAGAGTTTCATTCACCCGCCAACCACACAAATGGCAACTCGTTTGGAAAACTGGTCTCGTGAAGAAGTGCGCTCAGTTATTTAATTTCTGTGGGCGAAACATATAACTGTGGCTAAAATTCACCGGCAGCTGGTAGAGGTTTACGGAGAGACTGTAATGTCTCATCATCATGTCGCAGAATGGTGTCGAAAGTTTGCGGTTGGTAGAGACAGAAGACCACCACGCTCTTTTGCTAGGACATCATCGACCACCCTCCCTACAACCTGGACCTCGCTCCAAGCGACTTTCATCTGTTCCTGCACTTAAAAGAGCACCTAGGAGGACGTTGCTTCGCTTGAGACGAGGAAATGAAACATTTCATGACAACGTGACTGAACACGGAAGGACAGGATTTTTACCAGGAGGGAATCTTCAAACTCATCCCACAAGTGCCTCAAGCGATATGGAGACTATGTCAAAACATAACCTAATGTATATACTATCTGTTGGCTGTATTGGTTGTATGAAATAATAAACACATGTTTCACTGCAGGCTTTGTAACCTTACTTTCTGATCACTCTTCGTACTAATATATGATAAATCAACAAGTTATTCTGATCCCTTTTAGAAATGTCGACTAATGTGGCTAAGTAGTTCGTGCATGTGGCCTATATCAGATGTGGTAATCTTCCTCGTATTGAGTATTACGGTCATATATGTAGCGAGCAGAAGACTAACTACCTATACGGCACGAATCTAGCCCACGCGGACGACTTCGCAGTTTCATCACTTTGATGGCCGTGTTACGAAACTTTTTCCATTAGAATGTACGTATATATATGAAGGGTACAATTCAAACTAACAAAAATAGTAGCTACATTCAATTGCGTGTGGCGTAGTCGCCAACGCTCTTACCTTTGGTGTGAGCGGTCCCGAGTTCGATTCCCGGTAGGGTCACTCGGTGGAAAAAGTGTCAAAGCTTTTTGAGACCTGCCATCCTGAGTAAGGTTTTCCTGGGTTTTCCTCATTCACACCAGGCAAATGCCTTGATGGTACCTAACACAAGTCCCAGGCCACTTCCCTTCTCTCCCCAATCCTTGCTTCCTTCCTTTTCCTCAGAAAGTGATCGCCGAGAGACTTCATCCCTCATACGTGATGGGCTAACATGGCCACATATATTAGAAAGATGGTTAGTATAAACACAGTAGAGCCTAGAATAGTATTGACTCTTTCATCTTTATTTACTTTCTATATATATACATTCCTTTTAAGTACCTAAATCCCTTTTTATAAAGATTTTACAAAAGCTTGATTGAAATAGTGGAAAACACGATGATTCATGAAAATATGAGTTAGTAACTTTTTTGATTACACAGAACAAAAGTAATTGCAGCATTTTCCGCTAGCGCGCGCACAACTTTATTGAATTCACAAAAGAAATTACAGCCTTGCTCGCTGGTCTAGTGGCCAGCTCGCGCGTCTTCAGTGCGTGCGATCCTGGGTTCGATTCTCGCTGGGAGAACCTTGAAAAAGTTTAGATGCATTACGGTGGTTCGGATTCCGCCTTAAACTGTAGGTTCACGTTTTACATAGTCTCAGTGCTGAAAGAGACGTTAAACACCAAACCAGCCAACCAACTGAAAAGAAATTGCATCATGTGCAACAACTATGTTATTTTTTTTTGTTTCAGTCTAGCCGAAAATGCCTGATCATATTTGAAATAGCATGCTATGGGCTCATTTTTCACATTAAAACATAATCAGTTGTAAAAAAAAAAAAAAAAAAAAAAAAAAAAAAAAAAAAAAAAAAAAAACCTACAGTTATATTTTGAAAGTCTCTTTTCGATTAGATTACTCACGGTACCTTAAAAAAAAAATCGACCCATATAGCACTGTCCAGGAACTTGATGAAAGAAGCAGAAGCGGCTTTCGAAGCCTTATACACGGGTATTTTTGACAGTAAATATCTGTTTTGGTGATACTTGATGCATATATTTAATATATGCTTTGTATGTTTGCAAACGAAATTTTTCAGTAGGTCGCTAAATGACAATGTAATTGATACGAATAGACCACCAATTATTCCAGATTAGTTCAAAATGCATTGAAAAATCTGAGTTTCTGTTAAGTATTGTTCTAAGTTAAATTAAAATTGCGTAACTGGTAAGAATGATTAAAAGAAAATCTGGCGTTAGTTTACTGTGTAATAAGTATATTTATTGTTGGGATAAACACAAGTTTAATCTTAAAATCTGTTGAAATTCCGATGGTTACTGAAATAGGGAATAGTCATCAGCAAAAGAAACTTTTGTATGTGTGTGTATGTTGTGAATAAAATGAGTTTTGTTAGAGAATATTTTTTATTGTATGTAACCACTGTTTAAAATATACTGTTCGTGTTACAGATTAAACGCTCTCAGATAAGGAAAGGAATGGTGATGGTATCGCCGGCAGTTAATCCAACTGCATGCTGGGAATTCGAAGGAGAGATCCTAGTGTTGCATCATCCTACGACAATCAGCTCACGTTACCAAGCGATGGGTAAGCGGATGAGTCATTGTAAATTTGAAAGTTCATTTTAGATTTTGAAGTTGCTTCATAATATTTTAAAAACACAGCAAGTTTCGACTTTTAGATAAATTAAAAGATATTATTTTTCTTCCGATGAACATACGAGGTGTGTTCAGAAAGTATCGAACCTTTGATTGGCAAAAATGCATTTATTGATTTGGAAATCTGAAACACTAATCCCCTTCAAAGTAGTCTCCTCGGGAAATCTGAAACAATAATCCTCTTCAAAGTAGTCTCCTCGGGAAATCTGAAACACTAATCCCCTTCAAAGTAGTCTCCTCGGGAAATCTGAAACAATAATCCCCTTCAAAGTAGTCTCCTCGGGAAATCTGAAAAACTAATCCTCTTCAAAATAGTCTCCTCGGGAAATCTGAAACACTAAGTAGTCTCGTCGGGAAATCTGAAACACTAATCCCCTTCAAAGTAGTCTCCTCGGGAAATCTGAAACACTAATCCCGTTCAAAGTAGTCTCCTCGGGAAATCTGAAACAATAATCCCCTTCAAAGTAGTCTCCTCGAGAAATCTGAAACACTAATCCTCTTCAAAGTAGTCTCCTCGAGAAATCTGAAACACTAATCCGCTTCAAAGTAGTCTCCTCGGGAAATCTGAAACACTAATCCCATTCAAAGTAGTCTCCTCGGGAAATCTGAAACAATAATCCCCTTCAAAGTAGTCTCCTCGGGAAATCTGAAACACTAATCCTCTTCAAAGTAGTCTCCTCGGGAAATCTGAAAAACTAATCCTCTTCAAAGTAGTCTCCTCGGGAAATCTGAAACACTAATCCCCTTCAAAGTAGTCTCCTCGGGAAATCTGAAACAATAATCCCCTTCAAAGTAGTCTCCTCGGGAAATCTGAAAAACTAATCCTCTTCAAAATAGTCTCCTCGGGAAATCTGAAACACTAAGTAGTCTCGTCGGGAAATCTGAAACACTAATCCCCTTCAAAGTAGTCTCCTCGAGAAATCTGAAACACTAATCCGCTTCAAAGTAGTCTCCTCGGGAAATCTGAAACACTAATCCCCCTTCAAAGTAGTCTCCTCGGGAAATCTGAAACAATAATCCCCTTCAAAGTAGTCTCCTCGGGAAATCTGAAAAACTAATCCTCTTCAAAGTAGTCTCCTCGGGAAATCTGAAAAACTAATCCTCTTCAAAGTAGTCTCCTCGGGAAATCTGAAACACTAATCCCCTTCAAAGTAGTCTCCTCGGGAAATCTGAAACAATAATCCCCTTCAAAGTAGTCTCCTCGGGAAATCTGAAAAACTAATCCTCTTCAAAATAGTCTCCTCGGGAAATCTGAAACACTAAGTAGTCTCGTCGGGAAATCTGAAACACTAATCCCCTTCAAAGTAGTCTCCTCGGGAAATCTGAAACACTAATCCCGTTCAAAGTAGTCTCCTCGGGAAATCTGAAACAATAATCCCCTTCAAAGTAGTCTCCTCGAGAAATCTGAAACACTAATCCTCTTCAAAGTAGTCTCCTCGAGAAATCTGAAACACTAATCCGCTTCAAAGTAGTCTCCTCGGGAAATCTGAAACACTAATCCCATTCAAAGTAGTCTCCTCGGGAAATCTGAAACAATAATCCCCTTCAAAGTAGTCTCCTCGGGAAATCTGAAACACTAATCCTCTTCAAAGTAGTCTCCTCGGGAAATCTGAAAAACTAATCCTCTTCAAAGTAGTCTCCTCGGGAAATCTGAAACACTAATCCCCTTCAAAGTAGTCTCCTCGGGAAATCTGAAACAATAATCCCCTTCAAAGTAGTCTCCTCGGGAAATCTGAAAAACTAATCCTCTTCAAAATAGTCTCCTCGGGAAATCTGAAACACTAAGTAGTCTCGTCGGGAAATCTGAAACACTAATCCCCTTCAAAGTAGTCTCCTCGAGAAATCTGAAACACTAATCCGCTTCAAAGTAGTCTCCTCGGGAAATCTGAAACACTAATCCCCCTTCAAAGTAGTCTCCTCGGGAAATCTGAAACAATAATCCCCTTCAAAGTAGTCTCCTCGGGAAATCTGAAAAACTAATCCTCTTCAAAGTAGTCTCCTCGGGAAATCTGAAAAACTAATCCTCTTCAAAGTAGTCTCCTCGGGAAATCTGAAACACTAATCCCCTTCAAAGTAGTCTCCTCGGGAAATCTGAAACAATAATCCCCTTCAAAGTAGTCTCCTCGGGAAATCTGAAAAACTAATCCTCTTCAAAATAGTCTCCTCGGGAAATCTGAAACACTAAGTAGTCTCGTCGGGAAATCTGAAACACTAATCCCCTTCAAAGTAGTCTCCTCGGGAAATCTGAAACACTAATCCCGTTCAAAGTAGTCTCCTCGGGAAATCTGAAACAATAATCCCCTTCAAAGTAGTCTCCTCGAGAAATCTGAAACACTAATCCTCTTCAAAGTAGTCTCCTCGAGAAATCTGAAACACTAATCCGCTTCAAAGTAGTCTCCTCGGGAAATCTGAAACACTAATCCCCTTCAAAGTAGTCTCCTCGGGAAATCTGAAACAATAATCTCCTTCAAAGTAGTCTCCTCGGGAAATCTGAAACACTAATCCTCTTCAAAGTAGTCTCCTCGGGAAATCTGAAAAACTAATCCTCTTCAAAGTAGTCTCCTCGGGAAATCTGAAACACTAATCCCCTTCAAAGTAGTCTCCTCGGGAAATCTGAAACAATAATCCCCTTCAAAGTAGTCTCCTCGGGAAATCTGAAAAACTAATCCTCTTCAAAATAGTCTCCTCGGGAAATCTGAAACACTAAGTAGTCTCGTCGGGAAATCTGAAACACTAATCCCCTTCAAAGTAGTCTCCTCGGGAAATCTGAAACACTAATCCCGTTCAAAGTAGTCTCCTCGGGAAATCTGAAACAATAATCCCCTTCAAAGTAGTCTCCTCGAGAAATCTGAAACACTAATCCTCTTCAAAGTAGTCTCCTCGAGAAATCTGAAACACTAATCCGCTTCAAAGTAGTCTCCTCGGGAAATCTGAAACACTAATCCCCTTCAAAGTAGTCTCCTCGGGAAATCTGAAACAATAATCCCCTTCAAAGTAGTCTCCTCGGGAAATCTGAAACACTAATCCTCTTCAAAGTAGTCTCCTCGGGAAATCTGAAAAACTAATCCTCTTCAAAGTAGTCTCGTCGGGAAATCTGAAACACTAATCCCCTTCAAAGTAGTCTCCTCGGGAAATCTGAAACAATAATCCCCTTCAAAGTAGTCTCCTCGGGAAATCTGAAAAACTAATCCTCTTCAAAATAGTCTCCTCGGGAAATCTGAAACACTAAGTAGTATCGTCGGGAAATCTGAAACACTAATCCCCTTCAAAGTAGTCTTTTCGGGAAATCTGAAACACTAATCCTCTTCAAAGTAGTCTTTTCGGGAAATCTGAAACACTAATCCCCTTCAAAGTAGTCTCCTCGGGAAATCTGAAACACTAATCCCGTTCAAAGTAGTCTCCTCGGGAAATCTGAAACAATAATCCCCTTCAAAGTAGTCTCCTCGGGAAATCTGAAACACTAATCCTCTTCAAAGTAGTCTCCTCGAGAAATCTGAAACACTAATCCGCTTCAAAGTAGTCTCCTCGGGAAATCTGAAACACTAATCCCCTTCAAAGTAGTCTCCTCGGGAAATCTGAAACCGTGCCGTCACATTCCGCATGTCTTCTCTTGACTCAAATCGGGTTCCTGTTATTGGCATTTTTAGCTTGGGAAATAAGCAAAAGTCACACGGAGCCATATCGGGTGAGTGAGGAGCCTGACGACACACAGGAATGTTTTGTTTGGCAATGAAAGCGTGAATCAGATTTCGCGTACACTCTTCTTATGCTAAAATTCTCGTTCAAAAATTGAATGTACCGATCCGATTGAATGATTTCCGCTTGGGTATCGCCAAGCTTTTGGCATAATTTGATGCAATATCACTGCTCAAGTTTTTCTGTCATTTAAAAAAACAAAATGAAATCCGACGACTACTCACTACACGTCTTCATTCGTTGGCCAACTGCCGGCGACTGACGCTTTCTGCGGGCGGGGAAAAACACGATTGCGCATGAGTGTCCCCTCTACATCTACACAGAAGAAAGTTTTTCACGCTTCGTTGGTTTACACGGTAAAAAATAAGGTTCAGTACTGTTTGAACACACCTCGTAAGTTGCGCGCATGACTATTAAAACGAAACTGCCGTCTATAATAAAACAAGTAAGAAATATTAATATTTTAATAGATGTTCCTAACTAGTGCAAAACTACTAAAAAGAGAAAGGGTTTTTATTTCATAGAAAGCGCGCCCTTCAAATCCAAGAGGATTATAGAGAAGCATTTTTACTTGAAATGTTAATTTACCGAGCTTTTTTTTTTTTTTTTTTTTTTTTTTTTAGTTCATAGTGAGGTCTACAAAGTCATTTGTAACTTGTAAGAAAATTAGATCGAAAGAGCATATTAAAGATGTAAAAAATGAGACTCCAACTGCAGGCTTTGAAAACACTATAAAGAAATGTAAAAAGTCTTAAACTTACGATAAAATTTAATATATAAAAATGAAAGTGACACTTGTTTGTGACTTCGTAACTCTTGAAACACGCGACGGATCTCGACCAAATTTTTTAACATAAGTGAAGTTCGGGCCTGGGATGGATTCTGTCATTTGACTTTGACGGTACAACTTAGGGGAAAGGGAAGATACTTAAAAATGATCAAAAATGATCGATATTAGTGTCGAATTCATAGTTGTTGAGGTCGCTGAGATGAACAGGGACACTTCCGATGCTGTTTATATCCAAATTCAGCCCTGCAACTTGGGGAGGGAGAAATATATATTTTAAAAAAATGATCGAAAACGACCGATATTAGTGTTTACGGGGTTGCTGATACGAAGATTCGTTTAAATCCGAATTCATCCCTCATTAGTGTTTTATGTACAAATTTAAAAATATTTTTCCTTGAGAAGAACGGGTAGTCTGCTAGTCAATAATAATTTTGACAAACTATTCATTGATGGTGGAACCGTCTCCTTTAGCTTTGGCGGCATAACCGTGGGACGTAAAACTTAAAGATTTCATTTCATTTTAATTTTCATTCGTGTTGGACTACTTGGTGCGAGTAGCTTCGATAGGAGAAAGTAAATATTCTATTATAACAGACGTGTTGGCAGGATAATAGACCAGCTGCGACAAGAAGCAAAGATGAGAAGTAAGAATACGTAGATTGTTAATGGTGCATATACTCCATTGTTCATATATCAGGTAGTCTAAAAGGTATTGAGCCTTATGTGCATGAGATGGCGTTGTGTCCCAAATGGCATGATATATAAATTGCAGCGCGTCAAGTCATTTGACATCATTTGACAGCTGACAATTAAAGCTATTAGATGTGTAAAAAAGCGTTGAAATTTTTTTAATCAAACATAAGGTATTGGGCCGTGAAGATGAGTGAAAATCCGCAAAACTGCACTATATTTTACAGTTTTATTTTCATAAAAGTGCAAATGCTGTAGCAGTCCGTGAAGAAATTTGTACTGTTTATGTGCAAGATACCTTATCAAAACCAACAGCCAAAAGATGGTTCGTCGTTTTCTTTCTGGAAATTTCGATGTCCGAAATACTCCTCACAGTGGGCAAAGAAGTACAGCAAGAGTGGATGATATTCTGGCAAGGTCGAGCAACACTGGCATGTAGCAGTCATAATATCGCCAATGAACTTAACATAACATCCATCACCAAACAATGTTAAACCATTTAGAGAAAGCTGATTACAAATAGAAGCTCGACGTTTGGGTGCTACATGATCTGACTCAAAAATATTTACTCGATCGAATTTCAATCTGCGAATATCTACTGAATTCGAGCCATTTCTGAAGCTGTTGATCACGAGTGATAAAAAGTGAATAACCTACGATAACAGTGTGCGAGAAATATGATGGTCGAACCGTGAACAAGTTCCAGTCTGTGGCAAAGTCTATAACTGGCGCCCAGGAAGCGCATATTGCATCACGAGCTGCTTTTTACCAGTCAGAACGATAAACTCGGACCTGTATGTCGACAATTAGCTCGGATGCATCTTAACAATTCAAAAGAAACGTTCGGGACTGGTCAATAAAAATTTTGTCACATACCACGCTGACAACGCTAGGCCGCATACATCTTTAACAGCCCGTGACATTAGAGCTAGGCGCAAATTGAGACGTACAGCGCGTGTGAGGTGACGCAGCACAGCACGCTATTTTGTAACTTAGGTGATTTAAATATACAGGGTTTGTCCGGAAAGTAATAGGACTGAGTCGATTTAAAAAAAAAAATTGAGCCAATCGTTACAATTCTTTAAAAACTTTCAAAATAGGCTCCTTCTGCGTCGATGCAGCGTTGCCAGCGCGATTTCCAAGCATTGAAGGCGTCACGGAAGTCATTCTCCGGAATAGCCTTGAGAGCCGCGGTGCAAGCTGCTTGGATCCCCTCTGTCGTCTCAAAATGCTTGCCTTTCATCGGGCGTTTCAGGCAAGGAAACAAAAAGAAGTCGGGGGGGGGGGGGGCACATCTGGGCTGTAGGGCGGCTGCGGAAGCGTTGGGATGCCGGCCTTGGTCAGGTAGCTGTTCACAAGAAAGGCGGTGTGAGCCGGGGCGTTGTCGTGGTGCAGCTTCCAGTCGGCTCCGATGTCTGGTCGGACCCGATTGACCCTTCGTTTGAGTCTCTTGAGCACTTCCACGTAAAACTTGGCGTTGACGATTTGTCCAGGAGGAACAAATTCATGGTGGACGATGCCTTTGATGTCAAAAAAGACAATGAGCATCGTTTTCACTTTGGATTTGCTCATTCTTCCCTTTTTTGGGCGAGGAGACGCAGGCGTGTGCCACTCGGAAGATTGCCTCTTTGTCTCGGGATCATACTCAAAGATCCATGATTCGTCACCTGTGATTACGTTATTCAAAAATTGGGGTCACTTTCACACATGTTCAAATTTTCTTGGCACATTTCCACTCGCCGCAATTTCTGGTCGTCAGTGAGCACTTTTGGGACAATCTTCGCGCACACCTTCCGCATGTTCAAATGCTCCGTCACAATTTCATGAACCACAGTTTTTGGTAAATTTAACATCTGGGCAATTAAACGAATACTTAGTCGACGGTCTGAGTTCAAAACTTCGCGCACACGAGTCACATTGTCGGTATTTGTCGAAGTCGAAAGTCTTCCAGCACGGTCTTCATCGGCGACCTCTTCCCGGCCCTCCGAAAAGGCCTTGTGCCACCGAAACACACCACTTCTTGCTAAAGCATCATCTGGGTAAGGCTGCTTGATCATATCAAACGTCTCTGTCGCAGATTTACCGAGTTTAACACAGAATTTAATCGCGTACCTCTGCTCTAACGAACGCTGCATTTTCGGCTTGCACCACTCACAGAAACACGTCCCGCGAAAAAGCCTGTCCTGACTCTCCGTGTGCTCGGAGACAACTGACCAGCCGTTCGTTCGTTAGCTAGGAACGCCCTCTACCGGATCCAGTCGGTGCGCACACGCTCCGAAGTACAGTCATGACGGAATAAAATTAGTCCTATTACTTTCCGGACAAACCCTGTAAAACGCCGCAAATTGGAAACATGGCGCTAGGCAGCACTACTAGTGTTTGCTGACAGTTGTGTGGCACTGTAGTTGAAACAGTTTCTCATACTCCACGTGTTTAATATTTCACATTTATATTGTAAAGTTCTGCTTGTAAAGGAGTAGGTAAAGCAAATTACAGTCCGGAATCGTTTTCTCCCACTACCGATTCTTTTAAAAATAAAATTCTCTATAAACAGTATTTTACAGAAATACTACAATAATGTAACTTCTCTAATATAAGGTAGAGAAAGGTGACCCTAGACCCAAGCAGCCTAGAGCAGGATCTCCACAGAGCACCGAAGCAAGCTAGGTGGAGTGGATTAGGAGTTCGAAGCAGACAGAGAAGGGATTAAGAATCACAGAGCTCCGAAGTAAGCTAAGCGGGAGGAAGGAAAGCCTAAAGTTCTGAAGCAAACTAGAGGCTTTGGGTTAGGTATCTCCTAGAGCTCCAGAGCAAGCTAGAGGAGGGGTTGACCAGTCGAGGCTGATAGCTGTCGTAGTATTCCTGTCATATAGACGCTCTAGGTGAGACTGTAGCGCTGCTTTTCCCTCGTCATCACGTGACTGCTAATGTCGCTGTTTTATCCGTAGTCTGCAGTTGTAGTACTCCATAATAAGGTGCACGTGGTGGTTGTTTGTAAATAAGAGCACATGTTAGATGTTTGTAAACACAAGCACGTGGGACATTACAGTATTATTTGTATACCTACATACATACACATTGCAATTGACATTGAAAAATAAAAATAAAATGAAATAAATAAATAGTTGCAACATTTCGTGTATCTTACAATAATGCAAACTAATATCTATGAAATAATTTGCAACAATATTGTGACATATTTATCATCTACCCAAAGAAAACTGTAAGTTTTTTTAAGTTAGGAGCATATTTTAGGCTCAACACCCATTCGAAGCAATGACTTACTGAATTGTTCAATGTGCTTGAGAAAACTGGCTTCGATACATTCGGAAGTAATTGATAAAATCAGCATGACTTATCTTAGATGTGGTTTTAAATTGTCTACAGCTTCTCTTTCACACAGTATATACTTATTTTGTGATTTAAATTTTCTGATTTATCAAGAAATACAGCATTCAGATTCGGAATTCAAATTTCAAATTAACAAATGTTTTCGTAGTGAGTTCGGTATCTTTGGATGCAGGTCACTTGTGAAAACTGCATCTCAATATGCAGACCACTACACTAAGCGTGTGGGGCGTGCGCATCATGCCATTTATATCGTATCACCTCACACGCACCATATGTGTCTCAATTTGCGCCTAGCCAGTGCGGTAGTTATCTTATATTGCCTCGCTGCTGAAAAGGACACTAAACTCAAATTAAAGCAAACTTTGACTAGGTATGCGAAGTGATCGACCTTTACTGATTATTCGTAGAACTTTTTAGTGCATCAATAATTTTCACCAGTGAACACGACATGGAAATAGTTGAATTTGGCAATCAGCGGAAATCATAGTGGCTTTGAAAAAAATATGCTTTTTTAAAAAAAAAAATAAGAAAAAGTGCTTTGTCCTATTTCTGATGCTGAAAATTCTATTTTTCATTGTTTATAATGGGAATTCGCCCGCCAAATGTTTTCCCAATGTTAAGTCTATGGTCATCCTGTTTTTCAATGATTATTCTTCAATGGCATGTCCCGATTGGGACATGCGAATCCCTTAGAACACTCAGCACGCGCTCTCGAATCACCGTGTCAAATTTGGTTAAGAACGGTTCAGGCATCTCGGAGAAGTATCCGGCCAAACGAACGCCTAAGTCGAGTAAAGAGGAATTTTGCTCCAATAAAAAGAACTTAATTGGTTAAGAACGGTTCAGGCATCTCGGAGAAGTTTCCGGCCAAACGAACGCCTAAGTCGAGTAAAGAGGAGCTTTCGCTCTAACGAACCGTCAAAAATTCAGAGAACTTGGCATGAGAGGTTTTAATGCATTCACCGTATAGCCTGGACGTGGCACCGTCAGACTTTCATTTATTTCTGTCTCTGCAGAACTCCCTGAATGATGTTATTGTCAAAAGAGGCCTGTAGAAACAACGTGTCACAATTTTTTTTAACGGAAGCAACGGAATTTCTGTACTGACTGGATTATGGTGTTGCCTTAAAAATAGCAGGTCACTGAATAAAATGGTGTGTATTAGGGTGGTCCTTAATTATATGGAGAAAAATTGTTTTCAGAATTTATTTGCTCCCAACTCGTAAACTGGTTCCATGTCGGACCAAATTAATCCATGAAAAAAATTGGCTCAATTGAAGAATATTTATCCAATCCCCAAGCGACCTAAACTTTTGAATGCATTTATATGTAGTATATGGCAAAAGGTTGGAATAAACTTTTGTAACTTTGAAACGGGTAAAGAGAAAAGAATCATATTTTGTATAAAGGTAGTTCCACACCTAATACTGAGTGGTACCATGATGGCGGCCATCTTGAAGTACGCCATCTGGGATTCAGACCCAAAATTTTAAATAGAAATTGGATCGTGCGACATATCCTTTTTGGGGTAGCTTTTCACCATAAATACAGATCTGTCTTTATTTTAAACTTATTTCTGATCATGTAATAGTTATTACCTTTATAATAACAGTTCAATATCCTTCAATATGTCTTTTTTCATAGTTTACAGAAGTATTTAAGAAGAGGTACATAAAAGTAACAAGAAAGCAATTATATATGTTTATTATATAATAGCACATTCCGTCCCAATGCACATCAGCCTATGTTGAAATTATTTACATGAAAAAATCATAATTAATATAATGAAGGTTTAAAATGACAATCATAATAAAAGCTGAAGACTGTGAATATCTAGCCATATTTTACTGCCTGATTAAACCTATTTTTGTAGCGCCTAGATACTTTTCCCTGTGTTCACTGACGATCTGCAGTATGTATTGCTTTCCTTTCTTGTCCTTGGTTAAAATGTTTCCATATTCTTGTATCAGTTTCACACCTCTCTCTGACACATCGTTTACCAACATAATGTATTTCAATACCTGCAACCCACGTTGGAAGTTCACATCTTGTTCCCAACTAGATGGGCATATTTTTAGAAAATTTGTATCTATAGAAAATCGTGGGAAACATGTCTTCGAATCTGCAGAAACGAAGTCCGAGAATTCTTTTTCTTTAAAACTGTTGACTTCTGCACTATTCATAGAGTGTCGCTTTACTTGGTTTTGTACATCATATTCATCTCTACTCTCCGTCCGTTACATTAGAAACCATTTTTTCCTTCATGTGGTATGGCACATCATCATCAAAGAATGCGAATATCGCAGATTCTAGTGACAGATACCATAAATGGTTTCTGAATTTTTTAACATAACAATTACTAATTTCAGGATCTACTTCCATGTATTTGATTAATTTCTGTAAAAACTTGTAATCGTGATTCCGAATTTTCGCAGCCAATGGTGCAAGGAACCAAGATTGTAAATAGACTCGGACAAGGAGAATGCATAGTCTCTTGATTCAATTCTTCTGTTTTCTCGTCAGTTCAAATTGATCTTCGAATCTTCATATATATATAGTCTTTGCCATCCACTAAGCATGGCTAACAGCTCCAGGAATGCGAAATGAAACTCCTTGTGGAAGGGTGCCGCCTAGAACGATCGTAGCCATTTCTATGGAGTTTCTGGTGTATCTGTTGTATAAATTCCAGTATACTGAAACAGACATCTTCCGTAACATAATCTCTCCCAGTTCGATTGCTTTTGTCGATGGACGACCAGGATTGCCTAAATCTTTCAAACAAAAGCACATCAGGCCCGGAACGTATACTGGTAGCAGTAGCACCATACATTACTGCGTGAAAATTATGCTGAAGAACTAATTCGAATATGTGATGTCGGCACGGTAGGAACAGTAAATCACGAATCAACTTCTCAGGGTTTGTACAGCGAGGGACACTTCTAAATGGTACACCTTAGCCGTAAATCTCCATATGGCTGTACCATTTAGAAGTGTCCCCCGCTGTACAAGCGCCATTTATTCTGCCGGTGTTGCTTGCAGTTGTATCGAAGCATAACGCTTGTATTTTGTGTTTTATGCTCCAATTTTCCACTGCTTCGTAAAGAGCTGTAGCTTGTGCTTCTCCTGTAAATGATTTTATTTCAGGGATGCCAAATAATTGTTCTTTGCCGTTAAAAGTTACAAATATCGCTAGTCTGTCAACCTTCGCTATGCTACTTGTAGCTGGGATACCCACATAGTAGAATTTTCGATATTAGCGCATTCCGGTATCATTACAGAAAATAACCTACATGTATATTTATAGTCCAAAGGTGTTAATTATTACATGATCAGAGATAAGTGAAAAATAAAGGCAGACGTGTGTTTATGGTGAAAAGCTACCCCAAAACGATATGTCACACCAATTTCTATTTAAAATTTTGGGTCTGAATCCAAGATGGTGGAGTTCAAGATGGCCGCCGTCATGGTACTACTCAGTGTCAGGTGTGGTCTACCTCCATTACCTCTATCCAAAATACGACCCCTTTTCCTTCAGTTGTTTCAAATTTACAAGGGTCTATTCCAAACTTTTGCTATATACTATACATTGTAATAGTCAGAAGTTTAGGTCGTTTGAGGGTTGGTTAAATATTTTTCAATTGAACCAGTTTTTTTCATGGGCTAATTTGGTCCGACATTGAACCAGTTTAGGGGTTGGGAGCAAAGAAATTTGGAAATCGAAAATTAAGGACCACCCTAGTGTGTATGTGTAGTTTCATTATGTTATTTTCAAATCACAATAAATATATTCTCATTTTTGACCTTCAACGGTTTTACTTTTTGTAAGATGAGTTCTTATTTATTTCCTCATGTTGTGTTTTACATATGTTATTACTTTATCTTTACAGTTCATTGTGGTAGTATACGACAAACAGCGTCTATTCTCTCTATGTCCCAGGAATGTCTCCGAACAGGAGATAAAGCAATGGTACACTTTCGCTTTATTAAACATCCAGAATATCTTAAAGCAGGACAGAGAATGGTAAGTGTTCACTTTCTGTTATTAAAAATTCCTTTTTTAATTTTGCAGTAGTTGGATCTATCGTAACTTTTTAGTGCTTATTCTTTTTTACTGTTTCTTTTTACCGTGACACCTGACAGCTCGTATTCCATGTTAACCACGACTTCATAACTAAAGAAAGCTGATTGCAAGAACTGTCTCTTCAGTAACTTCTTTTACTATTTTTATATTGATATATGTAAAGAAAGTTGAACCGTAGACCTAAAGGAAAGCATGATGTTATGTATTTTTATTCGGGAGAAAACAGAATCAACCTTCAAAATTAATAAGTACAGGCTACTCATCAAATTTGTTCTTATTCAGTTGCCAAATCTGGGGGGCGCGGTGGCTCAGTGGTAGAGCGTTCACCTCTGGTGCTTGGGGTCCCTGGTTCGATCCCAGCTCGCGCCGTGTGAACTTTGTGGTGGACAAACATCGTGCTCGTGGGTTTTCTCGGGGTTCTCCCGTTTCCTCCCACTTTCTTCATTCCACCATTTCACTCATTTCTCATTATCACCGTCTCCTTTAGCCTAACCGACATAACCGTGGGACGTTAAACTTAAAGATTTCATTTTCAGTTGCCAATTCTGTCCCAAATGGAAGACATACCTTTTAATTTTCACTCGAAATCATTCTTAAACAATTATTGTATATTATTTCTAAAACTTCATCTCAAAAAACGATACATAAGAGCAACAAAACATTATATGTATGTATGTGTCAAGAAGTAGACGTATTGAGTAAACTAAAAACGGAGGGAACAACTATTTGTTTCGATATTAGATTCGTACACGGAGAAATACACTGAAATTCAGAGTGAAAAATTGCGCATTGAAACCCTATGTCCGGCTTAGCGTGAAGCTGTACTAACCACCACACTACCCAATTCTTCACTAGATTAGTCATATAATTTCATTCTCAAGGTCGATTTTCATTAAACTTAAATCACGTGAAATATATCAGAAAGTGATTCATTGATCAGTTGGGGTTTAATGGGATCGTCAGCGGCGGAGCTACTTGTTTCCGTCACGGACATGGTGAAGCCAATCGTATAATATATATACTAAAGGAACTAAACTGATACATGATCAAAACTTTTAAATTAAACTCAGGAATGCATCTATTTCATAATCCCGAAATTTTCGATGGAAACTCCTACCTTCGTCAGCGGCTTATATATTTACATTAACTTACATTGCTGATTCATCACGTCTCATGGTTCCAATTATGCAGAGGAGAAAAATGTACTCACTGTTCGTGATTAAATAATTTCTAAACAAAAAGACTTACGCTCATTAATCTAATACATAATGTAGTGTAAAGTATTAAATTTGTCGTGATAGACGGAGCTGGCAGTTTATCCGCGGTGGTTGCTGATGGAACGAACCAGTAATATTAGTCAGTGCAGCAGAAGACAATCGAGTAGCATTCGAAGCCGACGGAACAGCTAAAAATGTGCACAAGGAAAGATCTGCCCGACTATAAACAGCTACAAGTCCGGCGTCCAGTGCTGCGATGTTACAACATTTCACTTAATCAACGCAAAAATCAGTGAACCAGGGAGCGCGCGAAAGTGGGGTGAGCCGGTCAAGTGTAAGACGCATTCTGAAGAGGGCAAAGTGGAAAGATGCGATGCTACACGCGATGAATGAGGATGACCCAGATCGAAGGATGGTATACTGTGAATGGTTTCAACACAAGATTGAGGATGTGGATTTACAAGAAAGTTTGTGTAGACTGACAAGGCGCAGTTCAAGCTTAACAGTACTGTGAACCGCCACAGTTGTGTCTCTGAGGCCCCTGGAAATCCTCACGCTCATGTGGACAGAGCAGTGAGTGAATCTACCTTGAGTTGCTGTGTGGTGTGGTCTATTAGTGAGTGGTATGATTACGCCCTTCTTCGAGGGTATCGTAGCTAGTGAGGGGTATCTTGGTATGCTTCAGACAAGGATTTTACCTGTCATCTAAAACCTGTGTGGTGATTCACTTTTTATTTTATTTTATTTTATTTTAATTTTAACATGCACGTCACTACCATCAAAATGTCAGGTTGTACTATATAAAACTATACCCGGTCAGTGAATTGGTCGAAGAAGTTCTATTGAGTACCTACTTCGGTCTCCTGATTTGACATCTGTGGACTTATTCTTTCGGGGGACCGTCAAGAATGACGTGTATCGACCAAAACCAACAACAATCGACGAGCTACGTGAAAAAATTGTAGAGTCATGTGCTACCATTACGCCAGATACGGTAATAGCCACAGTTCAGCACCATGGGCGGCGTATAGAAGCAAGTACGGTAAAGTTTACTTTTAACGTTCTAAAAGCAAAACACATAAACCATGCTAATATATAATGGAAACCATGAGACGTGATTAATGAGCAATGCGAGTTCATGTAAATAAATAAGTCGCTGACGTAGGTTCGAAGGGGGGGGGGGGGCATTGAAAATTTCGGCATTACTAAATATTTAGATTCATTCTTGAGTTTATATTCACTTAATAACAGTAGGTATAAAACAGTATTGCAATACGACAGAAAAAGTATCTTCATATAGTCAGGCGCCCTGCAAGCGGAATTTTGATTTGATTTAAAGTTAGCATCCCGTTCAGCAGCGAGGCTCAGCTCAACCACATAAATTTCCACCGGGACTTGCAAAATGTGGAGGTTGAGGTTCGAATTCTAAAGAGAATTAAGTAATATCTACTGATAGAAGGTATAGAGCACGTACTCCTATTTGGTCTAGGAATTAATTCGTGCGGGTGGACAAGAGATGGCGCAACGAACGGAGCGTCCCACAGTTCCGTGTATCCACACATGTGTTGCAAACCCCTGTCATCGCGTATCGTTCGTAGTATAGGGCAGTGGATTAAAGCGTCAACAACACCAGTTTGTAGTTAAGTGAACATGGCGCAATTTGTGCCTGATAAAGTGTTTTTGCGGGGTGTCCTGCTGCATTACTTTAACATGCAGAAAAGTGCGACTGAAAGTCATCGTATTTTGGTGGAAGTGTATGGTGACCATGCTCTAGCTGAGCGAACGTGTCAGAAGTGGTTTGCACGGTTTAGAAGTGGTGATTTCGGCTTGGCAGACCAAGAGCGAGCTGGACAGCCAAAAAAATTTCAAGACGAAGAATTGACAGCATTGCTCGAGCAGGATTCGTGTCAAACGCAGGAACAACTTGCAGCAGCATTAGACGTTGATCAAACATCAGTCTCCAAACGCTTGAAAGCTATGGGAATGATTCAAAAGATGTCACATTGGGTTCCACATGAATTGAAAGACAGAGACGTTGAAAGACGAAAAACCATTTGCGAATTGCTGCTTCAACGACAGAGCAGAAAGGGGTTTCTGCATCGAATTATTACGGGTGATGAGAAGTGGATCCATTACGAGAACCCTACACGAAAAAAGGCCTGGGTGAAACCAGGTGAACCAGGTCCATCACAACCAAAACGAGATATTCACTGTGCAAAGGTTATGCTGTGCATATGGTGGGATATGAAAGGTGTAGTGTACTATGAGCTGCTGCAACCGGGTGAAACTATGAATGGAGAACGTTATCGACGACAATTAATGCGTTTGAAGCAAACTCTGGCCAGAACACGACCAGAATGGGAGAACAGACATGATAAACTTATTGTTCAACATGATAACGCTCGCCCACATGTCGCAAAACCGGCCAAAACCTATTTAGAAAATGTCGGATGGGAAGTTTTACCCCACCCGCCGTATTCACCAGACGTTGCTCCTTCGGACTACTACTTGTTCGATTGCATGAACAACGATTTGATTGGACAGCGGTTTACTTCTTCAGAAGATATCGAAACATGGGTCTCTGACTGGATCGCTTCCAAGGATGAGGACTTCTTTCGCCACGGAATCCGTACATTGCCTGACAGATGGGCGAAAGTGGTGGCTAGCGATGGACAATATTTTTCTTAAGGTATTTATGTATTTTGTGTTTGTACTACAGCTTCAATGTGTGCGTACCAACCGCACGAATTAATTCCTAGACCAAATAAGAAAAGTGGCTTATACAGAGGCACAAAAGTAAGTCACTTTTCTTGAGAATGAAACAGGTGACAAGTAATGGAAATGAGATTCTTAAGAATCATTTTCAGAAAAACAAAGAATTCATTAGGACTTACTTATCAAGAGTGTTTGAAAAAGAGTAGGAAAGCTAGAATATGCTGATATGTACATGTACAAAGAAAATGAAAAGAGAACTATTACCTAAAATGCTTTTATGCATAAAAATTACAGGAAGACACTCGCGAGGAAATCCAAAGAATAGATATCAGGATAAATTTTGTACTTAACGTTCTTCAACAACAGCAAGGGTGTATAGAATGTGAGCCCTGGCAGCAGGAAGGACATCTGGCAGACAAAATCGTTGTGGGAAGGAAGAGAATTAGATAAAGCTAGATCTAGGATGAAGAGGCCTCGTATACACATCTTGCCCAGGGAGATGCTGGAATCAGGAATTAATGGTCATGATGAATCCTTGAAAATCATGCGATTAAAATTCGTGTTATTGCATAACTTTGTTCTTATTTTGTTTATGTTACTTGTGCTATTCTTAAAGGAAAATATTAATATATAATTTTGATTTCCATTTTTTTTTTATTGGATATTTAAAGATTATTGTTTGCCTAGGTATTCCGTGAAGGAAGAACGAAAGCTGTTGGAAACGTGGTAAGGTTAATACCTCAGGCAAACCCAGGAGCACAAATTCCTCGCTCGAAGCCGAATAAAATGCAGAAACAAATGAGCACTCAGACTTCGCCAACAGTACAATTGCCACCGGTTTCTCCCATGCAACAGGTAAGTGTGTTGTTAAATGATAAAATTAAATATAACCTGAGAAAAGTGCGTGAGAGCATGGTTCAGACTGAAATTCTGATAATGATTTCTGTGGCTTTTCATGCATAAATTTTCCCTGGCTCGCGATCATTTATGGTTAGCCTTAGAAAAAAAAATCCATATTTTTAATTAGCTTCCATCTCCCCATCCGACGTTCTTTTTACATTTTTAGTTCAATGTAAGCTTTCTTTGTTTCTGTAAATTTTTATTTTGAGTCAAACTTCCTATATTTGGAATACAATAAAACATTAGAACCAAACAATAACAATACACTAACACTAACAAAATTTTCAATATTTCGACATTTTGAATATACGAGGGAGAATCAGAAACTAAGCAGGGTGTCTACTGACCTGGAAAACCTTGAAAACCTGGAATTAGCCTGGAATTTACTTTTGGACCTGGAAAACCTGGAAATAGCCTGGAATTAGACGAGAAACCTGGAAGTTTTAAAATTGTTTTTAGGATTGGTATGAAATAAGTATATTTTTGTAAAATGCAAGAAAGTTATATACTACAGCATAAGTTAAAAGCCAGTAATAACTTGTTCAGTGGAGACGTAGTTGAGAAATACAGACAGACGTGAGCAGAGTGCGGCGGTGAATGTTTTTGGAAAGTATGTTGAGGGTACAAGAAGAGACTGAATAACATTTTGTTTGGTATGGTCGTTGTGAATAACAATTACTACAAAAAGAGCTAAATTAGTCCCCGATTATGAGAGTAAGGTAATTGAAAAAGTTAAAATTTATGATCTATTAAGTTTGTGTCTTACACTGAGGGGATACTGGCATACAAGCCAGAAGCTTTCTCTGTAGTTGCTGCTTTGTGAAGACATTGGTTTACATGTTTCTGTAGCAAGAGTAGTAGACAGGTCTGGAACAACATTCCGCTTATACTCCTGTGCCGAAGCTTTTTAACAGAAGTCCAAGCCTGCGGATGTCGCAGTGAACACCATTCCCGGTGGCCGAAAGGTGTATCACAGGAAAAAAGTAAAATTGCCCACATCATAACGGAATCACTTTTTGTATTTAGGTTAACATTTTACTAGTCTTGCAATAAATCCTGTTACACACTAACAATTAACATTTTATTTTTCAGCCATTAAAATAGGGAAAAGTAAAACTAAATTCCAGGACTCGTGGAAGGGCCAGTGAAAATGGTTATTAGGTCCAACGATCCATTTAAAGCTGGTTGTAAACTCTGCAGAACTGATTTTGACATTTCAAATATGGGAGCTGGATCATTGAAATCTCATGAAAAAGGAAAGAAACATCAAATAGCTGTTAAAGCTCTTAATACACAATGTTCGATCCTCAAGTTCTCAAGCAATGTTAACAAAGAGCCTTCCTGTTCAAAAAATTCTACAGCGTCTTCCAGTTCAGTGATTGGCACATCATCTACTCCAGTTGTTCAGGAGAAAAATGAAAGCCCAGCAAAAACTAGTGGTGTAATAAATAGTTGTCTTATCAAAGATCAAGTGACAAAAGCAGAAATAATCTGGACATTACACAAAGTTACAAGTCATGCATCGGCCAGAAGCCAAGCGAGTGCAACGGATTTGTTTCCTTTAATGTTTCCTGAGTGTGAAGTCGCTAAAAATATGCAGTTACACAAAGACAAAATAGCTTATGTCATCATTTTTGGATTGGGTCCATATTTCCAACAGACGTTACTTCGTGAACTACAAAATTGTGAATTTTTTGCAGTATCGTTCGACGAAAGCCTAAACACTATCACACAGAAAAATCAAATGGACTTAGTAGTTCGTTTTTGGCACAGTGGCGAAAATAAAGTTTTAACACGTTATTTAACATCAGTATTCCTCGGACATGCTACTGCCCAGGATTTGTTAAGTGCATTTATAAATACTTTCAAGGAAAAGGGTCTCGATTTTTGTAAGTTATTTCAGATTTCTCTTGATGGCCCCAACATTAATTTGAAATTTCTGAGTGATTTGAAAGCCTATCTGAGTGAAGAAAATGGTGAAGGTCCACAGCTTTTGGAGACAGGAACGTGCTCTTTACATATTGTTAATGGGGCTTTTAAGACTGCGCATATCAAAGCTGATTTGAATGTGACAGAGTTTTTGAGAGCGTTGTACTATTTATTCAAGGACTTCCCTTCAAGAAGAGCAGATTTCATGGCAGCATCTGGAACAGCAGTTTTCCCTCTTAAATTTTTTTCTATTAGGTGGGTGGAGAATTCTAAAGTTATCAACCGTGCCATAATTATGATTCCTGCCTTAAAAGCTTATGTTGATGCAGTGAAAACAAAACCTCCTGAAACATCAAACTTCTCTAAAGTAAAAGCTCACATCTCTGATGTAATGTTGCCTGCTAGATTAGGGTTCCTTCAATCCGTATCTGTAAAACTAGAAGAAATCCTCACTAAGTACCAGACAGACAGTCCATTACTACCGTTTCTATGGAATGACCTAAACACGTTGATTCGTAGTTTGTTAAGCCGCTTCGTAAAATATGGTCTTAAAAATAGCTAAAACTTTAAAAAAACTGACCTCAATAGATGTTTTCGATAAGAACATCTTAAAACCACTTAATCTAGTTGATGTTGGATTTTCTGCGGTTACATCGCTTAAAGGAGTGAAGGATGTTGATATATTGAACTTTAAGAATGCAGAAGATTCTTGCAAGAACTGTGTAAAAAAACTTATGATAAAATGTCCTTTAAAATACAGTGTAACAAGAGCCGCAAATTGCTTGTCTCCAGAAACTATGACCAAGGAAACCCTTCGTATCACACTCGCCCTGGAGACATTTGTCGAGAAGGAGCAAATAACACCTGTAAATGCTGATATGGTGAAACGGGAATATTTAAAAGTTTGTTCAGACCAAGACACAGCACGAAAACTGTCAAATTTCAGTTACAAAAATGACAGATCAAACGTTTTTCTCCATGATCTGTTAAGTAAAGGTGTCCCCAATGCGTTTAAAACATTCAGGCGTAAGATATGTGTACTTTTTCATAGCAACGCAGCAGTGGAAAGAAGTTTCTCCATTAACAAAGAGTGCATTGTTGAAAATCTCCAAGAGGAGTGCTCGATTGCCCAGAGAAGTGTGTTGGATGCTGTGCGTGTTGCTGGTGACATACCTACGTAATATGAATATCACAAAGAGTATGATCCAGTATGTGAGGAATGCATCAAGCAGAAGAAATGAATATGTGAAAGACCGCGGTGAAAAAGAAGACAGAGCAGCTCGAGAAAAGAAAGATATTAAGAAGAAAATAGAGTTGGAATTAAAGAAGAAAAGAATACTAACTGACGCCGAAGCAGAAGTAGATGAGTTGGAAGAACAGGCGAAAAAGTTGAAAGGGATGTTTGAACTCTAGAAGTTAAATGTCAAAAACTGTTCACTGCGACCAAAGTTGTTTTCTATATTTGTTCATATAATGTGCGTGATTCCATAACATTTTCAGTTTTTTAAACTTTTATGTTACAATACATTTTTAAATAAAATATAACTGATGGTCAGTCCCCATCCAAGAAGAATGTGCAGTAACGTTTAACAATATGGACTACTTTGCGTTAAGAATTTGTATTATATATGATCATTTTCTTTTTACTTCTCAACTAATACTAGTTTGACAAAAATGGCGGGACAATAGCTTACTCACCGCTAAGTCCTACCAGTACTTAGCATAAAATACCACAAGAATACTTTAAAGGGAAGTGCTTGTAGTAAAATACTCTTGTGGTGTTTTATCCCATAACTTAGCGGTAAGCTATTTTCCCGCCATTTTTGTCATTGTTCATCAACACTCACGTGCTACTACTATAATATTAGTTTATTTGAAGTAATGTTTTTGACGGAAATTTACTATTATACAGGGTGAACCTTAACTAAACCGATAAACTTCGGGAGGTGATTCCCGAGCCCGAAACAAGAAAAAAATTCCTCTAACTTTTCTCCACGGTACATAGTTTTGGAGCTACAAGGTGCCGAAAGTGTGGGAAAATGAACTTCCGAGGCCTATATTTCCAAATCTATCCAACGTAGAGAGTGCAGCTTAATATCTCTTTAAAGAAGTCTTATCTGTTCTGAACATATTATTTCCTTTGTGAGATTTTAAGCAGCACTCTCTACTTTGGATAATTTTGGAAATATAGGCGTCGGAAGTTCATTTTTCCACACTTTCGGCACCTTTTAGCTCGGAAACTATGCGCCCTGGAAAAGAGTTAAAGAGGATTTTTTTTTTCTTGTTTCGGTGCCGAGAATCTTTTCCCGTAGTTTGTCGGTTTAATTAAGGTTCACCCCTGTATAGTATTCTTACATTAGGATATTTAAAGCTACTGCACATTTTTCTCAACTGGCCTTCTGGTAGGGTATATTTTAATTAAACATTTTCTTGTGTAAAATGTTTTGAGAACCTACATTTCAGTCATTTTTTTTCTTTCTTTTCATTTTGTCACTTAAAGAAACTATCATTTGCTATATGCATTCTCTAATGATAACCAGTTTTTGTTAAGAACTATATAAAATTGCATCAACTTGTACGTGTAACAATATATGTCACTCTAGTGAATAGACCTGGAAAAAAAGGAAAATAAACCTTGAAAACCTTGATAAAACCTGGAATTTGAAAATGAACATTTAGTAGACACCCTGCTAAGGTTACAAGATCGATATTTCTGGAATTTCGTCTGTTATAGAGGAATGAGGAATGTGCGGTAATTTTAACACATACAGTTGGCAACTGTGCAGTTTCAGCCACCCGCCAGCTATGGCGCTAGTTGTAGGTAAACATAAATGGCGACTCGTTTGGAAAACTTTTCTCGCGAAGAAGTCCGCTCAGTTATTCAATTTCTGTGGGCGAAACATGTAATCGCGACTGAAATTCACTGGCAGCTGGTAGAGGTTTACTGAGAGAGTGTAATGTCTCGTCAGTATGTCGCAGAATGTTGTCAAAAGTTTGCGCGCCTCCATACAGTCCAGAAGACCGCCACGCTGTTGCAGCAGTTTTGCTGGGACATCATCGACCACCCTGCCTACAGCCTGGACCTCGCTCCAAGCGATTTTCACCTGTTCCCGCACTTGAAGGAGCACCTAGGAGGCCGTTGCATCGCTTTAGAGGAGGGGAGTTGAAGCACTTTGTGACAACGTGGCTGAATACGTAAAGACACGATTTTTACCAGGAGGGAATCTTCAGACTCATCCCACGATGCGGCAAATGACTCAAGCAATATGGAGACTATGTCGAAAAATAACCTAATGTATATACTATTTGTTGGCTGTATTGGTTGTATGAATTAATATATATACGTTTCACTGCAGGCTTTGTAACTTTACTTTCTGATCACCCCTCGTGTCATAAACAAGTACACATGTATCATAATTTGGTCTCTCTCTCTGATTACCTACAATCAACAAACCTAATATCTTTTGTTCTGTAGCATTTAATTATTTTTTATATAATTTGTTCTACTTTCAAAGCTTGAAGTGTTATCACTAGGACCCAGAAATTGAGGAAAAATCCTCTTTTTTACGGGTGCCCGAAGACAAGGCTTAACATAATATATGTTCATTTTGGGTCATTGTAGGCCAAAAAATGGAAGATTTTATTTGTCCTTTTTTCCTTTTTCGGTGTTTTTTTTATTGGTCTTTTTTAAAAGCTTTTCATAGGTTTTTTTTTTTTTCACTTCATCTTTCTACAATAAATTTACCGGCCTTAACTCGAATCACCACCATTTCTAAAACGCCTGTGTAGTTCAAAAGATAAGACATTCTTCAACGATTGGACTGATAAGACCAGATCTGTAACAATCACAGGTCAGATAAGGAGGCGTAACAATGTCCTCCAACAACGGGGAGGGGGGTGAGGAAGTTTTCTTATTTTAGTTTGTAGTTCAGTTTGTGGAAGGACAGACCGTTAAGCTACCGGAAGCTTGTATTTCTTGAGCATTACATTAATTAAATATATAATTCTAAGTAAATTAGGTCTTATTTTTAGTCCTTTTTTCCAGTTTTTAGATATTTTTAGGTCTTTTTATAGGTCCTTTTTAGGCACTTTTTAGGTCTTACTTCCGAGCCCTAGTTATCACCTTTTAGTATTTCTCAAGCTTCATTATCGCTAAAGGATTTTTTTTTTTTCCCTTTTTCTGTAACATCTTTCTGAATCTGTCCTGATTCTTTGAGATGTTCTTCATATCTCTCTTGCGCATCGATAAAAATAATCTTAACTCATCCACGAAGTATAATAGATTTCCAAGACATTCGTCATAGTTTGAAGCATTTCTCTAATTTTCCCGAAATCCCTTTAATTACTCCGACTTTCAAAATCAGTATAAATCTTGTTGAGTAAAAAGTTGTTACTGACTGCTCGGAACAGAGCAGGTGATGGTCAGTTATTGTTAGTGTTTCCACAAGTAACTAATTTATGTACGTACGTCTACGTAGGAACGCCAGATCTCCAGGTATAGCCCAGAGGGCTCGGGCTCAGAATACGGGCCAACAAACTAAATCTACTGGCTAAAATACCGGGTATATCAAAAAATGTATACATACTTTGAACTGTCGTAGAAAATTTATTTTCCAACCTACAAAGTCAAACTTCTGAGACAAGTAAGGCTACAGTGTACTTTCTGGTCAAACTGAATTTTCAAATGGTGGTTAAAGTTAGTGTTCAAAATGGTGGCCTTCAGTATCGATACACTTCTGAGTATGAGCCACGACTGCTTCCATACTTCACACCAAAGTATCCAATGTGATTCCTACACACACAGTTTGAATCTCATCCCAAAGTATGTTCAGGTTACGTGGTTTACGGCGGTACACATGCTCCTTTCCTCTGCCCCATAAGAAAAAATTGAGCGGCGTAAGATCTGGAGAGCATGCAGGAAAGTCGATTGGTTCCCTGCATTCTGTCCACTGGCCTGGTACATTCTGATACAGGTATGCTTGCATAACCCTGTTAGGAGCAAAGTGTATTAGTGCGACTGAGCATTGTCTTGCTAGTAATGAAACCCGTCATTACTGTACATTGCACGAATGGTAGTGAAAATGGAACCATCAATCATTGTTAGGTACTTTTATCCAGTTACAATACCGTCAAAACGGAAAGCTCCAATAAATCACCTAGGAGACAAGCCAAACGACACATTTACACCAGGCAAATTCGCAGCTTTTTCGGAAGTAATGTGGGGATTATCTTCAGCCCAGTGTACACAATTATACATATTGACAGCTTCATTAAGTTTCAATTGTGCTTCATCTGATCAAACAATACTAAGCATAAATGCCAGTTCCCGTGTAACCATCTCCTGAATCCATTCACTAGATTGTATCGTGGGATCTGAGTCGTCGTCACTTAACTGTTGCACCAGCCTTGGAATGTACACACGCAACTTTCTTCGGTATGCATAACATGCTACTAGCACCACTCACGTGACCCTTGCCTTGAAGATTTTTATGGAAAACGCTGAAGTAGTTCCAGCACTTCTAGCCATGCGAAGTCTCTCTGGTCGCCCTTTCTTCACATCATACACTGTTCTATGAACCTCGAATCTGTCTCGTAGACGTGTAGTTGTTACCCTTGAAGGTGGATCAGTTTCATAGTCCCATGTTCACTGTTTCTGAACCACAGCAACATTCTCAAATTTCCAATACACTTAATAACCTGCTTCCGCTATTCAAAGCTCAAACGTCTGTCCGCCGTTTTGATGTTACCCTCTTGCCACTAACTGGGTTGCAGAGTTAGACCAACAATTCTGCTGCCATCTATTGAGGAAACATTACTTTTCCCAGAAATTTAACGTGTAGGTTGGAAAATATATATATATATATATATATATATATATATATATATATATATATATATATATATATATATATATATATATATATATATATATATATATTTTTATGACAGTTCAAAGTATGTGTACATTTTTCTGACGCATCCGGTATTAATTATCTAGCCATGAGTGCCTTATAACAGTTTACTATTACAAGATAATTACAAGAGTTATATTTTTATTGTAACCATAGGCTAAGTTTAAATTCGTTTCATTGTTGCGCTTGCATTATCTAACGACACCAACTGTTTTCGTTATGATTTAGTTCTTGAAATTAGTATCTTTGGAAATGACGTGTACAATGATTTTTCTGTTTTGAAAGCTGCAGTATTAACATTTGCTGACGAGAAGGATAATAATAATGTAAACTATGGAGTGCGTTGCACGAAAATTGTTGAAAATATTGCAGCATATGCTGGCTATACTAGTCAGTAATACGCATGTCGAACGAGTATTTAGTGTAATGGAAACTTTATTGCCAGATGATAGAATGTCTAACGAATCTTGTGATGGCCGAAATACGGGTTCAAGTTACTTGAAAATGACTTGTCAATTTTCTCACAAAACGGTTCCAGAAAGTGGGACCCATCTTGACTTAGCGAGGAGCTCCAAATAGTGTAAATAATAAGCTTACGTATTGTTTTATATTATTTTCACTTAGTTTAGTACAGTACATGTTAATAGTTCGTAATAGTAGTTACAAGAGTTAGAAGTAGCAATGTTGGTAATACAAGGTGACCAACAAAGTTAATGCCATTCTAGAGCAGTGATAAACAAAGAGCAATACGTACATTCATGTCCAAAATAATTGTCGCATATTTATAACTGTTTTCTTGTAAGAATATAACTTGATAATGATTCTGCAGGGCATTTTTAATACCGATACTATGTGTATAATCGGAAAATGTATATTTGTGGTAAATTTCATAGCAAAATAATTATAAATACGAAAATTAGAATGAGTAAAACAAAATGTTGCTAAATTGACAAGAACGTTTTATTTTCGTTTTATTGTTCTTATTTACTGCTCTTTTGACATGAAATTTGCCACATACATGTCTTTGCCAATTATACACATACTAACATTATAAGAAATACCGGGCGAATTCGTAATCAAATTATATTCCTACAACAACATATTTATAGACATGCGACAATAATTTTGGACATGAGTGTACCTTTAGGTTTCGAAGTAATCTCCATCATCATCCAACACCTTTTGCAAACATTCCTGCAGCTGTGCAATACCCTGGTGATAAAACTCGGCAGTTGTGGATGCAGAAAGTGCGTTTCGCAGGTCTCTCTTATTTGTGAAGGATCTCCCATGGAAATGGTTGTCGAGGAAATGAAATAGGTAATAATCTGTTGGCGCAAGGTACGGTGAATATGGTTCACGACACAATGTCTCCAGCCAAGTTGCTGAAGGTTCTCCTGAGTCCTGTTTACCACATGTGGCTTGGCATTGTCTATGCAGGACTACCACACCCTTGTGATTCACCAATGTCGGCTCTTTCTGCCGCAATGCACGGTGCAAGCTTTGCAACTGCTGAGAGAAGAGGTCAGCAGTGATAATTTGACCACGTGGAAGGAGCTCGAAATGCACCACTTGCCGACTATTCCACCATACAGAGAGCATAACCTTTCGTGGGTGTAGAGGTGGTCTTGAGGAGTGAGGGACAGGGTCATGTGATAACAAATGTTTGATACGCTTGGGAGTGTTACAGATGACCCACTTTTCGTCACCAGTGAGCAAGTGATCAAAGATGGGTATGTTCAAGTGCCGACTGAGCAACGACAAACAGGTCACTCGTTTTTCCTTATTGGCTGCCGACATTGTGTAGGGTACCCACTTGCTTAACTTATATGACATCCCTATCCATGCATGTGTAGTCTGACTATTTCAGCGGAAACATGGAACCTTTCTGCATGTTCTTCATACATTAGACCACTGTCCACCTGGATGGCTGCTTTCATGGGCTAGTCATCCAATACATGTGGTCATCCGAAAGGCTCACATCTCCCGAACGGAATTTCTGGAACCAATGCCTGGTGGTGCATTCATTCACGGCATTCTCCCCAAATGACTGGCATAATTGGCGGCTTGATGCGACAGCTGACAGGCCCACTTTAAAGTCATATAACAAGTTACGCGTACAAGCTGCTTTGATTCTTTCATTTCTCTTCGACGCTGGACGAGCTATAAGTGCTGTGCTTGTAATATTGAAGGTCGATGATTAGACTAACTTCAGATCGCTTGGCAGACACATGCGTCTTGTTTCCTCTCTGTTAGCGCGTGATTAATGGGACGTTAAAAGCAGCAAGAACTTTTTTCGTTACCTTGTAACATACAGACACATTCAGTTTCAGATTTGTGTCCCTAATAACAAAAATGGCGCTGGTCTCCAGATTTGACTTTAGTTCACTCTCGCAACCATACAAAGGTTAAGTTTTCTGCATAGATTGTAGTAAATTCGAGATTGGAATTTTTCTCCGTGGATTCTTTCTGAAGAACACAAACACGCTTAGAAGAGCTTTCATTACACTTATCTAGTTTTTTTCTTTCGTTTGATACTGTGTGGACTGACTTGTGTTCATAATGAATGGAATAAGTTCGAGCTAATATACTTGGACAGGAAAATTCGTTAATATACGTATGGTCATAAATTAAGAATTAAGAAAAATGGAGAGAAACGAATGAAACATGCTGTTGAAAGAAAACGTTTCCAAATGCACACTGATTGCAAATATGAGAATTTAAAAATCACATATAGGGCACATCTACAGAATCTGGACAAAATATTGGTCCAAAATTATGAACACACAAAATATCAGTGTGGAATATAATATCTGTGCACATCGAGTGGAAGTATGACAATGTAGTGGCATACTACGGATCAGGTTATCGAGTATACGTTGGCATATGACTTCCTATTCTTGCACTAGTGCCAGTGCCAGTCGGAGATCTGGAAACATCCGTGGGGATGGAAGACAGGCAGCAATACTTTAGCCGAGAGAAATCCAATCATGCTCAATCGGATAGAAGTGAGACAATCTTACAGGAGACGGCATTTGCCCAATATCTTCCATTTTTAACTACCACTCCACGATGGCAGTTGGATGTGACCTAGCATTGTCGTGCATCAGTATGAAAGCGGGACCCACAGCGCCTACACACATGACCTGTTACAGTTTTTCTGTCTTAGAGACGAATTGGTGTACAGACCCATATACAAATCCCGCTCCACACCAAAGATATGTATTTAATATACAGAATAGACTTTTTATTAAATGTTGCATTTATTAAACTAACTTGTATCAATATATATATAGTTGGAAAAGTATATAGAAGTTTGGAACACGAATTCTTGACGGTATTGTGTTAATATGAGAAAATAGTGATGTTTATAGGTTCGCATATATTTTTATTATTATTGTCATCAATGTCTTTTTGAATCATAATACAGGGCTTTTATTGTTTCAGGGATCTCCACCAGTGGACAGTCCGATGTGTACACCACCATTTGAGCTTGTAGCAGATAAACGGGAGAACATGCCACAGAAATCAGGAAAGAAAAACCGCGGTCGTCGAGGGGGACGAGGTCGCTCGGGAACTGCTGGCGGTTCAAGTACCTCCTCTGTTAAACCTCTCTCGGAGCAGAATCCAGTGAGCGCACGAGCCAACCCCAGAATATAAACTCTCTTAACACACAAAAGGTCAATGGGACTTGGTATTTTTATGGGAAATGATGTTGTGCAGACCATCTTTACATTGTGAAATCAGTTCATTAGCCTTTTTGCAGCTGATGTTTTACATATTTTCGGTGAAAATACTTCTGTGAACATACCGCCTTGTAGTCGGAGCCTTGTGATAAGTTCTTTAGCAATCACATAACTTAAAACACCTTAGTGAACGGCGTTGAGTGTCTTGTACTTTGACCCATTTGCAGGTTTTTTTTCAAAACAATATAGAAGCAAACCAGCCGCTTATTTATCAACCTATGAGCATTCTGGTACTTAAAAGATTACTGCAGAATCTAGTAGGTGAAAGCTGAAAGACACAAAACATTTGACAAGAAAATCAATGGATAGGTAATTCGTACTATTTCCATACGACATTAGATGGAATGGTGATTATTTCGGGACAATATGCTTTATATTAATGGTCGAATGGAAGAAAGAAACGTTACATACGGAGGAACACTATAAGGAGCATTACCGGAGTAATTGTATTCTTTTGTTGTGTGTGTTTCAGTTTGATCATTTTCACCTTTTCGACGATTCCGTTCATGTGAAGAAAGTTAACGGAAGATAATGCAAAGTGTCTCCTTTTTTTCCTCTTTCCCTATATTCACATAAAAGGATATATGTGTGTATAGCCTTCTAGCAATAAGTGCGTTGTTTTATTAAAAAAGAAAGACAGAAAAAAAGGAAAGTTTGAGGATTGCAATATTGTAGAGTATTCATCAGAAAGAGTATTAGGCCGTAAGTAGGACTCGTGGGGATATATCTTAACCCTGCCTACCCACTTTGCGAGTCTTAGGGATAAATGGCACTTCCTAGGCTGAGGTATTTGTCGTGGTGGTCTTTGTTCTATATCTTGAAGGAGAGTGGGGTAACTATAAACATCAACAGTCTCCCTAACTATACTAGATAAAAAGAACGAATCAATTGGATTACTTCCTTTCGAAACTCCCTAAAGTGTATGAAACCTGGAAGAATTTGTCTTTCTTTGTTTCAGTACAATGCCCCATATCTTATAAAAGCTCTCTCTCTATCTACAGTTACACGTGTTTAATGACCCGTAAAGTCTTGCTTATGGGGCCAATATTTTATAAGGAAGAGTGAAAAGTTTCGCAGTATGTTGGTTGCTTACTTGTTTTATGCGTCAAGTTACAGTGAAAGCTACGTAGCACTCCAAGTAGACGCCATCGTGTTGCATTGTCGGAAGCCACTATTCGAACACTTTTTCGATCTCACGCCGATATCGGTTCTTGTCGTTCGCGGAGAGCTGCACTGCAGATTTCACGTCGTCTTGGTTCTTGAAGCGTGGTGAGTCCCAGAGGTAAGCTATGGATTGGAACAATAATCAAGGGGTTCTAGGTCGTGGCTAGATGCTGAGTGTGGTATCAGTTCCTGGAAATTATTTCGAGTTTTTCGAGAATATGAGGTTTTTGTTTTATATTGCTGCAAATGGGCTTGCTTTCTGTTCACCAGTACATGGTATTTTTTGACACTCAGCAGCATCAATACGTCTGCTCTAACGTTTCGGGGTACAGCTTTACGTTAATGGTTCGACCTTGCGAAACGAATTTTGCAGCGAATTATCGCTTCATAATTGCACCAGACGCGAAGGAACACCCTGTGTTCGAAACAGCTGTGTTTGGCGACGAACTTCGACACCTGACCCTTGTTTAATCATTTCTTATGCAGGTTACTAATTTGGAAGAAATCACTTTTCGTCGCATGTTGTTATTCTCTTCAGAAAATGCAGATCACATGGGTTTTGCAGGAACTTCTTGCATATGTCCACACGCTTCTGTGCTTGAGCTGGAGTTGGTTCCGGGTGATTTTGCTGAGGTCGTGAAGGTTACGAATCACACGGGACTGTGAGGTACGAGTTAGTTCGTCTTACAACATCCAGTGTCAATTGTCAAATTTGCCTCTATGATTGCATGCATGACCTTCAAATCCACGACTTTTTGTTTATCTGAACTTGGCTGATTAGCAAGTTTCTCCAACCCGAGCGAAATTTCTTCAGTCATCTGTCTGTTTTGCTATAATCAGCTGCCCCAATACGCATCGTACAACAAATGTTTCCGGTTGTTTCTTCACGGCGTTATGACCCATTTCGAACTCGTAAAGCAGAAGTTCCAGAATTAGCCGTCATTGCATTTTTATCTTTGTGGCTGTCAAATCACGTATTGAACACAACACTGTACAACCTTTTAGAGCACGAATGTACCCCTGAAAGCGATTACCGTATTGCTTCGGTCACCTGATAGGCATTGCAAACGATGCATATTTGCCAATATTACAAAGCTTTTGACTCACTCGTGTAAAACATAGTCGAAAGTGAGTTATGTAATAACAAGGCTTTTTGCCTCCAAATTGATTAAGTTCTTTCGAAAAAAATTAAAGAACTTTAGAGAGAATTCATTCATGAGTGGGTTGTTGAACCTTGTTTTCAAACATTAAGTAAATCAATGAAACATGCTGGACCGTTTTAACACAGAAATATATAAATTATGTAAGATTCTGGTAAATTTTCATCTTCTAGTGATCTTCTGGTTTACTACTTTAAATTTTCTATCATTTTCTTAAGGAAAACAGTTAGCATTTGTACGGAAGTATCCGTGATGAATTCACGTGAAAGTTCGTTTCAAATCTATTCTGATTATGATCACCTCGTGATGTAACAAAATAAATTAAATTCTGACTAAAATATTATAGGATAGAAAACCACTAACCTTCTATGTGCCCTGAGAACCTTAATTAGATAATTATATTCCTGGTATGATTTTGTCCGTAATCCTTCGACAGCCAGACGAAATAAACAGCTTCGGCATCACAGATTTTTACATGTTAACTGTCTCATATACCTTGCAACATCCAAAAGAGAAAATTCGCGAACGGTTTCGAGGCATTCCTCGCCTCTTCCTCGGCGCATCTGAAGAAAATACTTACTTATTGCTAGTTAAATGGTGAATGTTAATTAAAATCGTCAATTGAGTATTCGTTATTTGTAATCTTACGTAGAAGTAAATTACATACTAAGGACTTTTCATTATCCATACACTACGAAGAAAGAAACCTTTTTATCGACCCATAATGTTACGCCATTACGTTCATTTTACAGGATAGACAAGAGAGAATTTCGCGCATCATTTCTTTTATGTAACAACAAGTTTTTTATTTAGATTCGTCGAGAAGTATGTAAGGAGTGCCTCGAAATCCTTCGCAGATTTTGCCATTTGGATGTTCAAGATATGAATATTTTTATTTAGTAGTAATAAATGTGAAGTCCACCGCATCAGCTAGTAATTACTTTCGCGTAGTATTTAACTCAATAACACTAAAATTAATATATTTCTAAAAATGTTCGTGATTCCCTTCGCATATTAACTCATTACTTGGCGCTATCTCTTCATTTAGTGTCTGGCAGTCGAAAGCACGACAGGTTAGTTGCGGAAATCATACTAGGAAAATAATCATTTGATTAGGATTCCCGGAGCACATAAAAGGTTAATGGTTAACAAAATGTAACAGATTATATCTGTGTTAAAGTATTCTTCAGCGTAACTGCTGATAGATACTATATGGAATTTATAACTCAAATATGAATAGTCTTAACTTGTATCACGAATTTTTATGCTTCATTTAGACAGTTTCATTGTTCACTGACATCTAAAAGTTCTATTAGTTTAGAAGCTTTTGTGTGAAGGTTCTTCTCTTCCTGTGGAACCCTTCCAAGAGAAAAATAGTTGAGAGACTAACAGTTATCTCAAATTTTATCCTATTTTTACTCGCAGGGAAGGCTAAGGAATTAAAATTAGTGATAATCCCATAAACTGTGCATTACACGTTTTCCAAGAAGCAAATTTTTGTATAGTTAGCTACGAAATTTGAGTTATATCTTCTTTTCTATCAGAAGGTTTCCAGAGGAAAGGAAGAGGTACTCTTACTATACTTCCAATGTAGCAACCTTCAGTTGTCGCTGATAAAAGTGTCAGCGAACATTGAAACTGATTGGAGTACAAAAATTTGCTATACAAGGTAAAACTTTTCATATTCTTTAGTATGGCTATTGTGGAATTATTGTTAGGAGATACTCTTTTGTTCTTCAAGTGCTAGTAATACTTCGTAGAAAATTGTAGCAAAAAGAGCCAGTTTTTAAATACGGAGCCGAACATGTAACTTACTTTCTAACGTTCGGCACCAACACTACCAATAAAAAAAAAAAAAAAAAAAAAAGGCCGCGGTGGCTCAATGGTAGAACGTTCACCTCTGGTGCATGGGGTCCCAGTTCGCGCCATGTGAGCTTTGTGGTGGACAAACATCGTGTGCATGGGTTTTCTTGCGGTTCTCCCGTTTTCTCGCACTTTCTTCGTTCCACCATTTCATTCATTTTTCATCATTATCGCCTCCTTTAGCCTAGCCGGCATAACCATGGGACGTAAAATCTATAAACATTGTTCTTTATGTATCACCAAAGAAAAAAAAAAAAAACAATTGGAGACATAAGGAGATCTTATGATTACTGCGGATGGCAAAGGATACCATTGTAATAACCAAGCTCGGGAATCGAACCTGGAATCCGTCCTACATTGGAATATAGGAGTTATGTTAAAAATAATATACTTCAGCAATTTGATTCTATTATAGAAAACACAGTATAAAGAAACATGTAATAGGCGGACTATGCACACAAACACCGAGAAAATTATTGAATAAAATGCATCCTCAGTTCAATTGATTGTATTTGAGATGCTTATAACAGTTACATACTTACTCTACGTGTTGAAGGTTAACAAAGTTAAAATAAATGAATGAAAAAATGTTAAAAGAATTTAACAGCTATCGCAACACAGTTCCATTTAGTCTTCCACTATCTTGCAGAATGCTGTCTCTTTCTTCCCGCGTCCCTGACGAAGCCCCGCCCATGGGTCTAGAACCCAGACGTAAAATGAAGTCTTGGACCCCTCATAACATACGAATTTTTATTCATTGCGTCAGCACACGTACTCTCACTGGCTGGAGCATTATCATGTCCTATAAAAAAGGTATGTGAGAGTGCGTTATCATAATAGTTCCCAAGGTTCAAACTGAACAACGAGTGCATTGTAACGTAAAATGAAAGAAAACGCAGAAATGAAGCGAAATGCATTTCTGTAAATCTATTGCGCAAAATATTCATAATAAAGATCACTATAATCTTGGAGGCCATTCTATGGGTCCGTCATACCCGATCCAACGATCATTGAAGACCTCATCTAAGCGATCCTTCACGTAAGTTGCAACGAAGATAAGACAGTGTTCTAAGCATAAACACTTGCTGATTTGTTTGGCTCTTAAAAAATCGCATTGAAATACACTTATTACTTGGTTAGTTACAGAAGTTTTTATTGGCAGTGTTGGTATCGGACATCCTGTATTACAATAGAAATAGAGAGAGAACATATTTACCAGATGATGGTGGAATCAGCTAAGTTTTTTTGCATTGTCTTCTTGTACATTGTGATGGGAGGTTGACAAAGTGTTTTGCAAAATTTGAAGACGGTGTAAATTGATTAAGTAATTACTTTACCCCATCTGGTATACATGTTTGAATATATGAATTTCTATTGAAACGTTTTGTTTCAGTGTCCTTTGTTGTCAATATTGATCATTTTCTGCTGCAGTTCTCTTAGAAGCATTGATGTCTCTTAAAATGATCTCAGGTAGTTTTCCGGGAAAAGGTTTCCTTCACCTTCCCAGTTTTTCTCTTCTTTCTTTGATCTTTGCACTTAATTTTCTCCACGGTCTTCCTTACATATAAAGACTGAAGAATCAAAAAATTGAAACACATCTATCAAATAATCAGTGGCTCACCTGTATCTGAGCCAGAATTAGACGGCTACTGGGCATGGAAATAGATTACGAAGTCTTGAAGGCGTTGCAGTATTTCAATACAGTCACATTCAGTTAGTTACATTTCGGGGATAGTTCTGTAGAGCGTTGGCACAGTGTGAGGCTTAAATCTAGCTACCGAGGACACCAAGCGAGTACTTGTGTTGCTCGAACCAAGTAATGTCTGGCACCCATGCCTTATGGCGTGGCAGTATGTTAGAAACCACCGCCGATAAACACAGCGACCAGAAGGGAGTACAAAAACTGCCAGATTTTGTACCATCCTCTTCCTTCAAACAGAACATACCCCACACTATTACAGAGGCATCACTACCTTGCTAGTGACATGATAGATCCTTGACTTCCTTTGGTCATTGTTTTGAAATCACAATGTCAAAACAGATAAGGCGCAATATTGGATGCCTGAGTGTTAATATTGTATTAGCAGCCGCATGGGTCTACGACTACCAAACCGCAAGAAGTGCAGTACACGTTGACTGATGGATTCAGTAGTACCTGTGTTCAACTCTTTCTAGAATATACTTCCGTTGCGTGGTTACTATCTTGCACACACTGTTGAGTTCATACTGCACATACTGCCGATGTCTGTCCGCAGTTTTCGTATTTTTGGTACACCCTTGTGATTGTTGGGCAAGAAAGCCCGAGTGGCTGATAAGAGGCCACATTCGTCGCGCCTGCAAATCTGCCCACGGTTAAACGGCCATAAGTCCTTCGTACGGTTCGTCTTTATAGTATCGCTGTTCAGCCAATCGATGAGGGTTGTACCGATGCCACAGCAGGTAATGTGTCAGGTTCACAGTTTACTCCGTGGGTAGCAGGTATGTCACGAAAATGGTGACCTCGAAAGAACATATAACAGCTGTTCTAGATTCTCACTTTTTGAAGAGAATAGAAGAAACACCTTGAAACGTTTGATATGTGAAACACGTGCGTTTTTAAGATAATTTGTCATCAGTTATCTCATGTTTCAGACATAGTGGCTATCCTGATCCATTGTCTATGACTTCTGAGTATCTCCTTGCAATAAAATTATGTTACCTAACTGGGGAAGGCATTCAAAACAACACCGACAACGTTTGGGAGGTGATTCCTGACACCAAGATAAGACAAAGTATAGGCCAACCTGGGTGTAGAAATCCGGTATTTCGGAGTTACAGGCTGCCGAAAACATGAAAAAATGAACTTTGAACATCCATAGCTCCAATACTATGGGACCTACCGTAGTCGAGTCAAGATTTCACTTAGGAACTACAATCCTGCGGTACTTCCGCAACAGTTTTTATAGAGATAGTTGGTGAGTACTTCAAATTATATGCTGGATAGCCTACATACTAGTTCCTAAATGAAGTCTTGACCCGACTACGGTAGGTTTCATAATTGAGCACCAAGGAAGCATTTGTGCACCCAGGGTGGTCTAAACTTTTTGTCTTATCTTGGTGTCAGGAATCACCTCTCAAACGTTGCCAGTGTTTTGAAACACCCTGTATAATGTCGAAAAGTGTTATTACCTGCAGAAAATAAAATGTATGGAGGTCATGCAAATACTAGAAATACTGGTTTCTCCCCTCCCTCCTTCATGTCAATATAATCTACATTATGTGGTGTAAATTAAGTATTGTACAGTTTCTACGACGATCGAATTTTATCCAAAATATTTTACTGTAAAGGTGGATACAATATTAGTGATAAGGACCAAGAGTGTTATGACCGACAATTGAATTGCAATCATTGTTCTCTCACCGTTATCTAATTTGTTTTTATATAACTTATTGTGACTTATACAGAATTATTGGTGCTCTTCCGTCTAGTGAGTGTGCGTGTATGTATTTATCAAGCCAATAAGAGTGACAAAAAAAAATCTTCCTGAACTGAAGATGTACAGTATCGTGATTACTTTGTAAAAGGAACAGTTTATGGAGACGTGTTTCATTATGGTTATTTAGATAAATAAATAAAATTTTACACATAACGAACATTAAGACAAAGGCCAACTACTGTGCTTGATCTTAAGGGTGTTATGGAAAAGACTGATGACTTGTGAGCTGTTAATCTGGTATATAATGTTTATATAAGAAGTTACAGTTTTTGTATAAGATCGCAATCTATTTTTTTCTCCCTCTTTCAGCGTTGTATGTATATTTGCATTACTACATATTGTAACATCTGTGTTAATTTACTCAAAAGAATTTCACTGGACTTTGATATTGCTATCAAAATTAAATCCCACTTATATGAACCAAGGTGTTAATGCAGGTTTTACTGCGAATCCTTAAAATACAGTGAGTGATTTTAGTTTGAATGCCGTCTTTTAATATTTCCATTAGTATTTCCTATTAGATATACAGAAGGTCGTTTCACGTCCATGGTGACGGAAGTCTGAATGCATCTCACCTTAAGAAAAACCGTGACGTCATCAGCGATTGTGTTCCACGTATTACCCATATCTTGCAGCAGAGTTTTCATTGCAGGAGACTGCGTTGAAGAACACTTTGGTCCAAACGATTACAGTCTTCGTGACAAGCTTTCCAAAGACCCTCAATTGTGCGGGGACATCTGCTTCCCAAGGCCGGTTTCCACAATGGAAACTCACAAAAATCCATGGGAGAGGTATCGAAGGATTTAATATGAATGCCCATTTCATGTGTCATTCCATCCATGTATGCTTGCATGGACGTTGCCGTATGACTAGTGTTGTAAATAGAAAAAAAAAGTTCGTATTTTTTCAGAAATGTACGTTTTTTTTAGAAAAAAAACATTGCCTCTCGTTTTTTTTCTAAATTTCGTATTTTTTCAAATAGTCATTTGTAATGCATCTTACGTCTATTTAAGTATGAAATATTTTTATGTAGGTGTAATCACCGTAAAATGCAACATAAATTAAACGTTAGACACTAATATGCTACAAATATTTTACAATTTACATGAATACCATACCTATTAACAATTCGGGTTTCAGCAGTTTTAATCAATATCAACTAAGAAATAAAAGTAGAAATGAAATTTTGTTTTTTCGTGAAAGCATTCCCTTAATATGTACGAAAATAATGTCACAAACAGTATAAAATTCAAATAACTTGTGTAAGGGTAAAAACTAATACTAATTTGCCTAATAGTATTTTTCTAAATATCATATATAAATAATTTCTCGACTGGATATATATGATATGCAGAGCCGGCTCTACCATACTTGTAACACGTGTATTTGCATGGAGCGGAAAGTTTGAAGGGTCCGGCAAAATCTGTTATAAGTAGAGACCGGATGTTTAGGCATTAAAAACTTGAAAAATAGGCACTTAAAATTTTTAAAAAATAAGCAGTAAAATAGGCATTAAAATGTAACTCGAAATAATGAAGATAAATACTCGATAAAATTTAAAAAATATATATATATATATATATATATATATATATATATATATATATATATATATATATATATATATATATATATATATATATATATATATATATATATATAGAGAGAGAGAGAGAGAGAGAGAGAGAGAGAGAGATTGTAATGAACCATGTGCTTGTGTTATTTACAGTATATAAATTATATATATTTCCCAATTAAATCTTATTTCAAAGAAAATGCATAGAATACGCAACATTAGGCACTAAAGCAATTATTTAGGCAGTGAGGTGCGAAATAGGCAAAATAAAGTTGGCTTAAATCGAAACTATAATCCCCAATATAAACTTTAAAACGTTATTTTTGATCATATCTTTAGTATTAAAGAATATAGATTTTTGCCTAACATTCGGTCTCTAGTTATAAGTATATATTATTTAAATTAAATATTTCTTGTGGGAAACATACTTCATGATGATGGTAGTTACATTTACTAAGCTGACCTATTTGAATACTACATTCATAAATTATGTTTAGGTTGCATTCGTTTAAGGTTACATGGACAATGCTAAAGCAAATGGTCGAATCAATCCGAGCACAAATTGCGTGATTGTTTTCAAATACAAGAATTCAATTCTCGAATAGTACCGAATATCTGTTCCATTTAGTAAGTTATCACAGTTTTGATATGACAACTAGTCTTGTTTTTGACAGAAACAAGTTCCTTATCACTGAAGATAGAAAACACTTTTTTAAATAATGTTAAACAGATGTAGAAGAAAAATCAAGAAATAAAGATAAAAGAGCTAGTTGCACTGGAATTGCAAACTGATACATTGAGATTGAAGCTCGATATTGAATTCTATAAAAAGGATTACCATATTTCTTCTGCAGGTGTTTGCTTTATATTTCACTAACATAATGGATTAATATTTAAAGAAAAAAAACAGACACAACGGGATTGCATTTTTAGTATTTAAGCCTTTCTGAGTGCGACTACACTTACCCTCCCCTTCGTTGTTCATGCTGGAGTAGCATACTTAAAAGTATGACTTTTAAGATTTGTTCTTTCTGGAGAAAGGGGGAGGCGGCAAATTGTGGCGACAAATTGCCTAGGGCCGGCCGTGTGTATGATCATGAAAGTTAGTGGTTGATAATAATGGCACTTCTTGTATATGACTGAATTTGAAGTAATGCAGGGTGTTTCAAAATTAATATTAGGGTTTGAAACTTTGTAGTATCTATTATAATTAACTTACAATTATAAATATTATATCAAATGAAAGAGCAACTCAAACAGTTTTGTACGCACGCATGTACATGCATTGTTTCTTCTGTCTGCCGTTAGAAAGAGCAAGTAGCAAAGATGGAGACTAGAGAGCAGAAAGCTTTTTGTGTTTTAATAAAGACTGAATCTGTACAGTGCAACCGTCTGTGTGAAGAATATTAAGGAGACGCTTGCAACTACGTCCTTATCGTTTGCAGTTGCTACAGGTTTAAAGCCTACAGACTACGGTTTACGTGCCAATTTCGCAAGTGAAATATTGCTGCATAACAATGAAGATTTTCTGGATCGTGTCGTCTCCAGTGATAAATCGACATTTCACCTAAGAACTAATGTGAACACTCATAATGTTTGCATCTGACCGTCAGCAAATCCTCAGGAGATGGTACAGTTGAAACGAGACTCCCCTAAATTGAATATGTTTTGTGCCATATGGCGGAAGGTTTATGGGCCTTTCTCGTCTATCGACTAGATGTGTACCATGTGACGAATGAATCTCACATCGGACACTTGTAGCAAAGACTGTTTGAGGTGCTCTTTTATTTGATGCATTGCTTCTAAATGTACGTAAAATGTAATAAGTACTACGAAGACTTAAACCCCGATATTCATTTTGAAACACCCTGCATTTCTCACCAACAGTGCTGGAACTAAGATGTAAAAAGGAAAGAAAATTTTCCTGATAAAGTTATTGTTTACAACAACGATATTATTATTAGTCGATACTAACTACTACAACAACACGAGTTAGTAGTCAAAAAAATGTAATCAAATGTACACTAGGTGGCCAAAGTGGCACACACGGGTGTGTCATTTTTTTTAATCTGCTCCCGTGTGGACACTAATTAAGATATCGGGATATTATTCTTGCCAAATATGGACCATAGTTTAACATATTAATTTCTTTTTCTTCTGGTGTCGAATTTCCTTCTCAAATTTCACCCGTCAAAAATTCAAGAATTTTCTAATTTCGAATTTCCTTTACTCCTTTTTTCCCTGTAGCTTCCTTCGTTGTAGAAAGACCTCCTTAAGACTTGCCAGATAGATACCTCGGATGGATACCTAACTGTTGACATCAATTGGACGGACCTGCGCGTAGTGTTGCCAATTAGGGAAATTAAAACTTCCCTTAATTTGGGCAAAAAATTCGAGATTTTTGTTTATAAATCCGTACCTATACGTTCGAGTGCAAGTCAACTTACGCCAATCGAACATTTGTCCTTACTTAACAAAGGCAAGTACAGATCGTTACAATGGGGTAATTAGGGAGCGCACAAAAAATTCGTATTTAGGTTCTAAACCTTGATTTTTCTAGTTTTTACCTTTTATGTTTACCGTAATATATTTTTGGTAATTAGAAGCTTTGTTCCTTAAATATCGTCATAATACTTGTAGGATATATTAGTGGTGTACCAGTGTTTCATTTAAGATAGTTTGTGTCTGTGTGGTAGCAGTGTTGCCAGCTACAGAAAATTTTAATTCCAGATTTTAGGGGAAAATTTTGGGAAAATTATCTGTTTTGTCTCTATTATTTCCTTCTTGTTAGCTACAGCGGAACAAACGTACCAGTATCTGGAAGTCTCGTGTTTTCCCTACACAACGCACTATAGAAAGTTTCAATAGGGTAATTAGAGGAAGTACAGTTGAGGTTTACAGTAGACCTTGTTCTCTAATTGGAAAGATAACAGTGATTTTTTTAAGGTAGAATGAGATTTTTTATTGACATGCTTACTTTATTAGATATCGTCACAATACTTGTAGGATATATTAGGGGGATACCAAAGCTTATTTTAAGATAGTTTGTGTGTGTCTGATAGCAGTGCTGCAAGCTACAGAAAATTTTAATTCCAGATTTTAGAGGCAAATTTAGGAAAAAAATCCCTTTTTTGTTTCTATTATTTCCCTCTTGTTAGCTACACTCGAACAAACATACCAGTGTCTAAAAGCTTCGTTTTCAGCCTACACAGCGCACCATAAAAAGTTTCACTAGAATGATTAGAAGAAGTACAGTTGAGGTTTATAATAAACCATGTTCTGGAAATGGTAAGAAAATGGTGACTTTCTGAGGTAAAATGAGATATATTTTTTTAAATTTCGTGCTTACTTTGTTAGATATCGCCATGATACTTGTAGAATATATTCTTGGAGTGCTAAGGTTTATTTTCAGATAATTTTCGTCTGTCTGATGGCAGTGTTTCCAGCCAAAACAATTAATTCCCGATTTTAGGTGAGAAATTCGGAAAATTTCCCTTTTCCCCTTTATTATTACCCTCTTGCTGGCTACATTGAAACAAACGTACCACTACCTGAAAGCTTCCCCTTTGCCCTACAGAACGCACCATAAAAAGTTTCAATAGGGTAATTAGAGAAGCTGTAGCCCCGGCATATTTGTTGATTTTTGCTTCTGAGCCGTAAAAAGTGTCAAAATTTCATGTGTATGATGACAGAGATTTTTTTCTTTCCCTCTTTGAATAGAAGCCAGCGACTTCAGGATTTCACTGTACCTTGCCAACACACCAAAGAATTTGTTTAGGTGACTTGAACTCATTTAACAGCAGTGGTGCTAGATAGAAAAAAATTGAAATTCGGTTAGGGAATTTTTGGTAAATTTTCACCTCTACATTTACCTCAATAATTTCCCACCTATTGGGAACACTGCAATGCAACTTACACCAAAACATAGCCATATCCATTTTCTAAAAAACAAGGCCTTAACCATATCAATCGAATTAATGGTTTTTGAGCAATAAGTCACTAACTGAAAATGTAGGAAAACGCCAAAAATGACCTGGGTCCGAAAGAAATAATCACACAATTTTGCTCATATAGGTACAAAGAAACAAACGATTTGTAAGTTACGAGGGCTTCGACTCAAGTTCTGTTGATTATTTCAATAATCTGCAACATAAATCAATAAATAATAGTTGCCAGAAAAAAAACAGACATTTGAAAAAAAACATGAAAAAGAACAATGTTTTTTATTGAAAAAAAACTTCACAGAAAAAAAACCGTTTTTTTACAACACTACGTATGACTAGTCCTGGTGCATGACAACACAAGATGTGTTGCTTCCATAGAGAGAAGGAATATCATGTTTGTAGAGTGGCTCCAAAATGTTTCTCTGGTAATAGCCAGCATTGATTTTAGCCTTTTGTCCACTTCGCGCAATGGAAGTTAGCTGTTGTAGCAGTAACTACCAACAACCATGAACACACGTGGAAAACTTTCAGCACATTCATCTACCGTCAATTGGACCTGTAGAACCACGTGGACGATGTTTCTTTTTCCTGTCACATTCTGACACAAATACCCATGCTTCATCCAGTGACACTACATACTTTCTACTGTCACCAGCCAGATGGCGTTCGTAGAGTTTTCAGCTGTTGGTCTTCCTCCCCTGGACATCGGAAGCACGCAGCTTATGAACTTGAGTCTTGTTTTTACGCACGAGTTGTAAATCTTGGCCCATGATGCGATTTACAGTTACGGGGGAACATTGCACTACCTGTACAATCGCTCTTTGTGTTACCAGATTTTCACGTTGCACCAAGGAGCTCACTTTCCGCACAGTAGCGGAGGGACGCTTAGGATTCTGATATGTTCGAGGTACACTTGGGTTGTTTCCAGTAACATATACGGTGCACGCTTTTTTTGGCGATTCAACATTGCGTTGATGCCCTTCTTTAATACATGGAAGACTTCCGTCTTGCATTATTTGTCTGGGTATAACGAATGTCGGAAAGGACACAGATGTACCCCTTCCAGTAGACTGGGATTTTCGATGCCATGTAACCACTCACTCATACACATACACGATCCGTCGTCTTTGCACGTCAGCACACAATACTTTCACACTACCAGTTGTGGTTGCCCTCTGCTGTGAACACATGCTGCATCCTGATGTTCGAAATCGTTACCATGAACGTGAAACGACCTTCTGTAATTCACTTAACAGTGATTCAAACACTTGAAGAGTCTCTCTCTCTCTTTATATATATATTCACAGAACAAAGTTCCTGATAGGCACGAGTTGACATTCCATGTGGATTTGCATCAGACCACAAATGTTGATTGTAAGAGTTGAACACTCCATCACGGGAAAACGTAGCTTCAACTGTGAAGAGAACACGTGACATAAAGCAGGGTGTATTAACGTGCTGTTCGTGTAGCCACCGGCCAAACTCCTGCATAATCAGAGGCGTGTAATGCATGAACCTTTCGGACTTGGAAAAGGTATTTTTGATTTTCGTGAAGCACGTTGCACACCTGCCGAAGTTCGAAGTTCAGCAGCTACTACCCTGTGCTGGTGGATAGGTTTTTCTGAACTCGAGCAAGAAAGTCCTCAAAAGCTACAGTCCGTGCTGTTCTGTTTCGTCCAGCATTGGGCCTGTGTGCTTCCAGCAATTCTGTTTCTCGTAATCTTCGATCTACACTGGAGAAGGTTGCGGCGTGTGGAATTCTACGATTAGGAAATTGTCTGTACAGCCTTGTGCCAGCCGTCTGCTTTCCCGTATGCTAGATGAATGTGCTAGTTCCTCACGTTTGTACTGCTCCATCACCTCTGTAATCACAGGCGTTGGTTCTGCATACCGTATGGCGATGAAATGAAGCGAAATTAAAGTCGGAAATGGTAGATGTTCCCTCTGCCGTTGTACTAACTGTCTAGAATCGAAGATAGCGATGTTGCAACTTAGTGCAACTGTTCGGTCAGAGAATGATATTTGTCTGTACCGATTGGCAAATGTGTAAGTCCTATACCGTGACGGAAAAGATACCAGACCACAAGACAAAAAAGTGCATATGCCACTAGCACGACAGATGTAGTACCTTAATGTCTTATCGAACACATTCACATATGAGGTTTCGGTCATTAAAGAAACACACACACTACCATACATACAAATTAGAGGTGCGGTGCACTCTAATGAACCCAAATAAATGAACATAGCCTTTAACAGAAATGATATACCCAGTTTTTCGTTTATGAAACATACGAGCAGAACTAGCCCTCAAAGGAGGATTCATTAAGTGTCCACAGTGTCGATTTCAGTTCTTCCGGAAGCAATGAACAAAGCAGCTCATTCACTCACGTGCACTGACTCCAGCGCACGCACAGTGCAACAGACAAATGAAAGGGGATAGCAAAAAAACCAAACAAATATCAGGTTGCTTAGTTGCCGTGTTTCCTGCAAATAAAGCGTTTACGAATAAAGTAAACCGACAGTATCAGTAGTTACAGATGGACGTTAAAAGCGTTTGATGTCATTAATATGAGCAGATCAGCAATTGGAATTTCTTTATTTTCTGTTACCTATCGGCTTGTGTTGTACGTATTTTTAGATTGTAGCGACGTGATGTTTCCAGTGAATTCTTGTACGTTGTCTTCACTAGTACTTTTCGAGGAGGTATGCAACCACGTATGGTGATGATTACGTCATCCGCCATCTTTTATCTGCATGTATGAGTATTGACTTGCCACGTAGTATTATTTCCAAACAGTGAGACGTCCTTTACGCGCTCTTGTCCACTCAATTTACGTCATAAAATGTCTGGGAATCCCTAACGTCCTTTAGGGAACCCCTTGCGCCGCCATTGCATAAATCTGAAAACTGCAAATTTGGATCCTTTGACGATATCATGCCGCATCATATCTACGCTCAGTACGTTATGTAATATTTAACTCTGAAGTTCGTTTTCCCACGCTTGCGGCAGCTTTTAACACATTAACGACGCGCTTTTCGCCCTATGTTTCTTCGAACTTTTTGTTTATTTTGCTTTTAGAAATCACCCCTCTGCTTTTGTACAATCCGCGGCAAAAAACCTGCAACATGAGCATATAAGTTTATTGTGAAATGACGAAGTCTTTTGCTCCAAAATAAGTGTGCACGGGAGGAGGACAAGGTTTATCCTGGCGTGATTCGTTCCACTTAGACGTTATGTTCATTCCCTGTGCTGTTAGGCGTAATATCACAATAAACTTACATCCTCATGTTGCAGGTTTTTTGCCGCGGATTGTACAACGAATTTAGCGCCATACTATATATATAGATATATAACATCATGGTAGAGAGAGAACAGAACTTTCGAGTTGAAAAACTCTCCGAAGTGATAGGAAAAAAAAATATAAAAAACGTAACTCACCTTGTACCGCGTTCTTCTTTTAAACTTCGTTTGTTGTCATTTTCAATCTATGCAGACCTAAAAGTCGAACAGTTTAAAAAGTTGATTTTAAGACATCTAACGTGTACATAGTCATAAAAACAATTATAGTAGTGTTCACGCATCCGGAATGTAGTGTATTAATATCCTTATTGGAATGTAGTGTTTATAAGAGTCACAACTGAATTTAAGTGAAAAACAGTTTTATAGTAGAACCAAAATTAAGGGCAAATCGTGGAATTCCACAGATAACTTTTAGTTGGAACACGTATTTCTTTTACATAATAGTGAGTGGACTGGTAAAAAATCGCAGTGACAGTTAATAGGTTATAATGAAAAAAAAAAAAAAAAAAGTTTACGAAATACACTGTTTTTTTATAGGAAAGCTAAAGACCACAATTGGAGATGCAAACCATAGCTGAAGATGATCTCCACGTAGGTCGAAATTACAATTAAACGAAAAACAAGGTTCAAAGTAAGTCACGTTTTGTGTAAGTATGTAATCTGTATCTTCGATTAATAGATAATATAGTTAGATCGAGCTTAGTGCTAAATGATTGTCAGTACATATTACTCGCGATATGCGTCAGTATACATTACTCTCGACACATCAGAATCGCACGTATTCTACGCATTGAATTTATTGTGCATGTATTGTGTTTCATCGTTTAATCATCGAAGATGTGCACTGCAGCACGCTTTATCCTGGACAAAGGCTTTCTCATTACAATTCTAAATCCTGTGTATAAACCTTGGACAGCAATCTATCGCTCCCATCTTCATGTAACGTATCTTATGATATTCGCATCATATTCAGTTTTCTTTTACAAATATAATTTTTCGAAAAACAAAAATGAAAATCTTAATACTAAATTTCCTTCTGAATTTGAAAGTTCGCTTTGCTTTACAACAGCTTAAGACACAATATCAAAACAACTGACTGAATCGAGTATATGAATTCTATGATATTAGACATGTCACGGGAATTTTATCCATGTTATATACCGGGCGTGGAGGAAATACTGAACTCCTACTAGGGGCCGTTCTAAGTAGTGGATCGGGGAACGCCCATCAGATATGGGTACCAGGAATTTCTTGGGACGGACTAAAACCAGCTGCTGCTGCCTTGCAGAATAGTAGTCGCATCTGCAAAGGCTAAAGGAAGAAAGTGAAAGGATATATATCGAAATGAACAAAGTTGACTGTCTACAAAACAATGTACGTACCAACATTAACATAGGATGCGAATCATGGCCACTGACAACCAAACATCACAGTAAAGTACAAGCAAGTTAAATGAAATGTTTAAGAAAAATAGGCGGAAAAAACAAGAAACGGCAAAAAATCAAACCATCAGAAGACCTAAAGAAATGAAGCCTTTTAAAACAATAGGAATGACACAACTAGATGCTTCGGACGTGTTTATTGTATGGGCGAGAAGAAGTTACTGAGAAAAGTGTGTGAGGCCAGAGCAGACTGAAAGAGACCGGAACGAAAACTCAGGCAAACACAAGAAGAAATGGTAGGAAAAACTGGGAAAAGAAGAGAATTTGGAATAAATGAAGCAAAAATCCTGGCCAAGTGGAAAGCTCTATATAAAATCACTACACCTGACGGTAGAAGAGGATCGACTGAGTAAATATGTACCAGGCTGTTCAAAGAAAATGTATACACACTCTAAAAACATGGCGTCGCACTTCTGCGGGTTCAGCTTGTAGTATATTCAGCAACAGATGGCGTTAATTGATGTAATAAAATCAGTTGAAAAAGTGCAACGATGGCTCAAATATTTGTCATTCGAGCAGCAAAAAAGTTCTGAAATGGTATTTACCAGCCCACGTGCCTAACAAGCTTGAAAGGGAAGGACAATTATGGATATGCAAAAGGGCAGATCAGGGTGGTTTCGCACAACCATAAGTGAAGCATCATCTCTTAAGTCTGCATAGAGCAAAGTGGAAAATTTATGTTCCAGCTTGTGACTCCACGTAACGTAGTCGCTAACACACTTACCTTTGGTGGGAGCGGTCCGGGTTCGATTCCCGGTGGGACAGTTGGTCGGCAGGATGTAATAGCTTTTTCAGGCCAGCCTTCCTGAGTGGTTTTTCTTGGTTTTATTCATTCACACTAGGCAAATGCTAGGATGGTACCTAACACAAGTCGCAGGCCGCTTCCTTCCTTTCCACTTCCCGGGACAGTGTGATCAGCAAGGGACGTCATCCTTCATACGTGGCGGAGCTAACATCGCCATACATGCCGAAGAGCCTAATCCAACATTCCACATCTGTTACACGCATTTAGTGAAGACGACTCAGAATTCAGTTTAGTGGAATGTTCCATGCGCATGTGGAAGATGATACTAATTTTGCTCGCTAAAAGGCGTGGTGTGATGAGGTACAGTCCGCAGCAAAAAAAAAACTGCAACATGAGCATGTAAGTTTATTGTGAAACTACGCCTAACAGCGCAGGGAATCAACATAACGACTAAGTGGCACGAATCACGCCAGGAGAAACCTCGCGTACTCCCATGCACACTTTACTTTGGAGCAAAAAACTTCGTCGTTTTACAATAAACTAACATGCTCATGTTGCAGTTTTTTTTACTGCGGACTGTACAAGGTTGACCGGGATTTTAGTATGTAAATAATCGACGAATAGCCGGATCATGATGAAACTTGCGGGTGACGTAATGTATTCCTTCTCGAGTAACTAGCACCCGGCATGACGTATTTGGCGCATGCGTAGAAGTTGCAGCGAACATGGCGGCAAGCAGTGTGTCTGTGGAGCAGCGGTGTGTAATTAAATTTCTTGTTAAGGAGAAAGTTAAACCAGCTGAGATTTTCAGAATATTGCAAGCACAGTATGTCACGGACAAGAGAGTACGAATGGTGTGAACATGGCAAGATCATGGCGTCTTCTGGGGCATGAAGGGTGTTATCCATGTGGATTTTCTGGACAAAGTGAGCACAATTAATGCCCAGTATTACTCCACATTTTTGTACGAAAGTCCATTCGCAAGAAAAGACCTGGGATGTTGTCTGGAAATGTCATTCTTCTCCATGACAATGCCCGCCCTCATACGGCCAATGTGACAACTCTGGCCGAAATGCGCTGGGAACTTCTGTTCCATCCTCCCTACAGTTCAGATTTAGCCCCCAGTGAATATCATTTGTTTGCACCCCTTAAAGACTATTTGGGAGGGAAGAAATTCACGACAGATGAAGCACTGCGGAACGATGTCCTCCAGTGGCTACAACTACCATGTTCTTTCTACGCCAAAGGAATCAGGGAGCTGCCACAACGATGGCAACGGTGCCTCGACGCGCACCGAGAATACTTTGAAAAGCTGACAGTATGGTGCTTCTTGTGCTGTTCCCTCTTAAGAAATAAAAGTCCCGGTTAACCTTGAACGACTCTTGTAGTTTAAATTAATGACATGATTAACCGGCATTACTGTGTGTACGCCTCCTTCCCCTCAGTTTACATATTATCATCGAGCAAGCGGTCAACTCTCCAGGTCTGATGTGTATCAACAAGGAGACTAAGTGAACCGTTCTTTTCAAAGATATGATTACTGCCCAAGCTTACTTGGGGATGCTGGACACATTAATGTTACCAACCGTTAGCGCATGTCCGGTGACGATCCATTTTTTTTTAACAAGATGGCGCATGTCCGCACTTAAATGCAGATGCGAATCTACCTGGATAATACTATCCCGGAACGGAGGAGGCCGATCGAGTTCGCCTAATTTAACTCCCTAGACTTTTATTTACAATAAGAAGCCACAGGCACCATGAAATTGCAAAGCTTGTACTATATATATATTGAACAGCCCAGTATAGACACGTTCTGCCTTCTATAGGTTCAATTGCACGCAATTCGATATTGAAAAGTCATGAGATCGTAACGTTTACCCATTAATCCTTTTAAATTTTAGCTTTTTTAAAGGATAAATTATGGACTTTCAGTCAAGCAGCTACATCATCATCCCTATTTATCCTAAGATCATGGTTTGTATATCATTCTCTTCAGAATAGAACAGCCTTTCAAACGGTACCATTCACATCATGTATTTGAGGTGAGAAATTCGCGAAAAGAGATTTTTTTGTTTAAAAATGTCCCATTATTTTACCTTTTTTCTCCTGTGGACCCCCCTTGTGTCAACACAAAGATCTGAAAAATACTAAGAGGTACACTGAACATGTGTGCAAAATTTCAATCTTCTAGGTACGAAAGCCCGGCAAAAAATAATATCCCCACAATACTCCAGATTCCCGTATAAAACAGGACCTCATGTAAAAATTCCCTGTCACCCTATTTATCCTAGGATCATGGTTCGTACATCATTCTCTTCAGAACAGAACAGCCTTTCAAACGATACCATTGGCATATCTCCTTCATGTATCTGAGGCGGGAAAATTGCGAAAGAAAAAAGGGTACTATAACTTAAAATGGTTAAATATTGAACCCGTCCGACTTGCTTTTAAATTCCGCCTGCTGATTGCCTGAACTTGGAACTATAGATTAGTAAACACCGTAAATTCCGGTATTAGTGAATAAAGTATAATTTAAAAAGTAAATTGAATTCAATTTATTCAACAAAGCTTTTTTTTCCCTTAACATACAAGTTTGTAATTGAAGCATCACAGTATAAATATAAATGTTACAACGATCAACTACGAATTATCAAATTATTAACATTCCATAGTATACAAATAATGCTTGATTGACTAGATTTTTAATGCCTAGCATCCAGTGCATTCCTATACAAGATGAACTGCCAAATATCATGTAAGCTTCCAAAAAAAAAACATTACTTTGAACAATGCGTGAGAACATATTGAAGCTATTTATCTGATTCCACTAAGACAAACAGACAACTTACAGGGGATGGACAAAAATATAGAAACACCTGAAAAATTGCGCATTACTTTATTAATAGCGAGTAGGACCATTTTTGGCAAGCAGAACGGACTACAGTCGACAGGAATAGACAAATACAAGTCGCGTATGGTTGTTATACCATTCTTGCGCCAAAGCAGCTGCAAGTTGTAGAGACGACGGTGGTGGGTAGCCAGCTCACACCTTGGTCTCCAAAACTGACTACAGGGACTCAATGATATTGAGGTCTGGCGATTGTGGAGGTCATGACAGATGTGACACTTCATCTTCGTGCTCATCAAACCAGTCCTGGACGATGTGATCTGCATGAACATGGGCTCTGTCATCTTGAAACACGGCATTACCATGTGCGAACAAAGTTTGCAACATGGGATGCAACTGGTCATTCAAAATGTTTACGTAGTCCTTGGCAGTGGCATGTCCATGCAAGAAGATGATCGGTCCGACAGAATTCTAGAATATGGCTGCTCAAATCATCACTGAAACAACGCCATGATTCATTCTTGGTAACAGACAGTCTGTATCCTACGATTGTGCTGGCGTTCTCTACACGTAATCGGCCAGCAGTTGGAAACAATGTAAAGGAAGACTCATTCGATCAGTGACAGTCTTCCATCGTCCAGTTTTTATGGGCGTTGCACCACTTTTTCCGTATAGCAGCATGGCCAACAGTCACGAATAGTTTGGGAATTGCAGATCCGACATAAATATCCTGCTTGTGGAATTCTCTTCAGACTGTTTTGACGCTAACAGGGTTTGGAAGCATTGTATTCAGCTTAACTTTGACTCGTGGTGATCTCCTGCTTGGTCACAATCCTACGAAATGCGCGTCTGTCTCTGATGCGGTTTTTCCGGAACACCTCTAGGCAGTCATGATCTTCGAGACTCTGCCTCTTGATACACCAAACATTTCCGCTACTTTCGTCACGGAAGCTTCCACTATACGCGCACCCACAATTTGCCTTCTGAAACTCTCCCATCATACACGCATCCACAACTTGCTCTCTTTGAAACTCTGTCAGCTCAGGCATGATTTACGATAACTTGCACGAACTGGCCGCTGATCTGTAATGCCCATCTGATCGATTGGCCAGGTTGTATACCTCACAGGATGTGCCGGTGACTACAGCAACACCTACCATTCAGACGCAAATCGTGTTTGAAATGGTTACCTCTTTTATAACAGGTGTTTCCATCTTTTTGTCCATCCCCTGTATATAATAAAATTTTAGAACGTAATAAAAGATATTCACAACTAAATATTGCATCCTTTCTTCTTGCCACATGTATGTAACATTAGAAATTTAAAATGCTACTCCGGGAATATAACTTGATTACTCATAATACTTGTTCTAGTAGATTTAGTAATTTTCTCTAGTAGATTTTCATCGTCTTTTTCGTATTAATTTTGATCAGCATGTGAAGCCGTCATATACTTTACTGTGATCTGGGCTAGAGGAATAAATATTTTCCTTCAAGATTTCATAAAATATCTTCAAAGACGATCGAAATAAAGTATCAGTCAATTGTATAGTAATAGACATAAAGTAAAATTTTTCGTACATAATCCGTATATAACGCACCTTTTCTTGTTGATTGTACATTCGCTTAAAAAAAAAATACTTCATGAAATCGTATTTGGGTATAATATACAGTAGAACGTAATTCTTTTTCGTACGTACGAGGAGATATCAAGAAGTAATGTTGCATCAGATAATTTTTTGTAATGTGTAGTGCATTGTTGGTGTGTTATTACTATGTTATATATTAGTTTGACTAACACTGTATACTCTATGTCAGATGGACTAAAAGAAGCCATGGATTTCAAGGATAACAAAAAGCCGTGATTGAATTCCTACCTGACAAAAGAAAATTGTACTGTATCCCTGTAGAAATCCATTGGTGGCTAGCAAATGTCCATCGGGACACTGTAGTGGACAACGTAGTGATCAACGTCAGACGCTAGGTGAAGAAATTCAAGGAGATTATATTGTAGATGAACTGCGCAACGGACGTTCATCATCACTGATGAATGACAATGCTAAGCGAATCGATTGATACGTGCGGATCGGTGTATCAAAATCAAGGAGTTGGCAGCCGTACTTAACGTCATCTTATGGATCTGTTCAGGAGTTAATTTGAGACAATGCACGATCATACACGTCATTAGCAACAACAACAGGCAATTGCCAACATAGGTTACCCTGTGGTGCCACATCCACCATACAGCGTGGATTTGGCATCTTTTATCTCTTTAGTCCTCTGAAGGATCACCTCCATGGAACAAGTTTCGATTATGTGGATGGAGTGATATCAGCTGTCAAGACATCATAAAGACAACAAAAGATGGTTAGATGAACTGAAAAGTGATTATGTAGAAGAGTTCACATATGTAAAATGAAAATAAAATCTTCCAGTTTAGCGTCCCATGATTATGCCCGTAAGGCCAAGGGAGACGGATGACTAAGGTAAGTGAATGATGAAAGAATCAGTAGAATGAGAATGTGGGAGGAATACATTGCATATGCATTATTAAGTCGCATTAAATCCGGAAACCCGCCGAACCAGAGAGACAGAAAGGGATCTGTAGAGTTTAGTTTCACTTTTGTCAACTGCTATTATGATTGGCTGAGTCCGTTCTAACCAGTCAATCTGCGTTCAGAACTAGTTTCTAGGATCCTTTTTATATTTATTCGCAACACTCTCTTGTTTGTGTTCAGTTAGTTAGCGAAACTATTACACATTTATTATTTTTAAATAAATGTTTCTTTGTTCAGCGATTTGTATATCTAGTTTAAGTTACTTAAGAAAGCAAAGATAGTATAAACCAGTTAGTTATTGAAAAAATGAAAACGAAAGGAAATCTTTCAGTTTAACCTCCCAGAATTATGTCTTTTAGGCTAAGGGAGACGTGTTATTAAGGCAAGTGAATGATGACGGAAAAATTGGTGGAATGAGAATGTGGAAAAACGGAAGTAAACCGAGAAAACCCATGGACACGATGCTGTCCACTACACACTAACTTGTCCGGGGATCGAACCAGAGACTCTTTAAGCACCAGAGATCAGCGCTCTACCACTGAGCCACCGTGCCCACAAGTTTTTTTAATCGACTTAGCGCTCTAAGAATAGGTTTAATCTTCTCTCTTAACCCTTCCATTCAAACTATAAGTGGCAGAAATCCACCACTTCCGATTTTAACGTTTATCGCTGTAGAAATGAAATGAAATCTTTGAGTTTTACGTCCCACGGTTATGCCGGTTAGGCTAAAGGAGACGGTGATGATGAGTAATGAATGAAATGGTGGAATGAAGAAAGTGGGAGGAAACGGGAGAACCCCGAGAAAACTCACGCACACGGTGTTTGTCCACCACAAAGTACACTTGGCGGGGGCTGGGATCGAACCCGGGACCCCAAGCACCAGAGGTGAACGCTCTACCACTGAGCCACCGCGGCCCCGTTTATCACTGTAGAGGAAAAAATGTAACAGGAAGCGAAACGTAGTTTTCTGAATTAGCTGAGCGTCACGAGAACTATTCCATTTCGTCTACTAAAACCAGAAGAAGTAGAAATTATTACCGCTTCCGGTCTTAATATTATTTGAGAAAATCACAACTCCTTTACTTGGTGTACACATAACACTTCTAGTTATTTCATTCTTTCCTGCTTGCATAAAAGCGTTACTAGTTGCAGTTCAGGGAAAAAACGTGTGATATCTTCTTCCATAGAGCAAGAAATATCAAGTGATGTGCCGCGACATTTTGAGAGGGTAATACGGGAGATCGCGAAAATTCTAACAAGAGTGCATCCAAGATTATAACCACTTTGTAAAAACACGTAATACTATAAAGTTGATGAATCAGTCATGTACGGAAACGACATTTTGTTACACTGTCATTTATAATCTAATATAAGAAACTAGCGGATGAAATTCCAAATGGAGTGTCCTTATACAATTGGTTAACACTACGTGAACTCTCTTCTTGGTGCTCAAAAGGAAGCAACCAAAAGGTCAAATTTAGTAATCATTGTGCCCAGGAATGATAAAAATATTGTAGAAAGTACTAGATATCTCAACCAACCCGTTGGCTTTAAAGAAGAACGCAACTGCTTTGAAATATCGCTACTGTTCACACATCACAGTGCACTCTAACAAAGTAAATCTGAAGATTTGTTTACAATTGTCCGTTCACTGGCTACAATTTCAAATGATTTATTCATTATTTGTTGTACATAATAAAGTCTCCATTAGGCATATTTTTGGAATCGTTGATTTCTTTCATTTGATATTGCACCTAAAATAACAGACAAACATTTGATTTTTGCGATTTAAAACATTTCCGGTATCGAATAAAATGGAATGAGTAGGGGGTTAATGGGGATGTCCGATTTCCCGTACTGAATTTTCAGTGACGTCACATATACTTAGTTATGTGCACTTCTGAAACTGTGATGACTCTATTGACACTTTACTTGTCCAAATTTCATCAAGCTGTCTAGGGTCTACGTACACATAAAATACCCATCTTTTAGCTTCGCCGCAATCGGTTAATAACTGAACCTTACTCAAATTCGAGATAGTTCAGAGTCGCTGTTTTTGCCGTGGCAGGACGTCCGTCCATGTGTTACTTTGTCTATTGTAAAATATAATTGTCATTTTATCCTCGGCAAATTAGGAGACCAAGAAAAGAATGGGGGCATCAGAGCACCTATTATCCTTCTGATAATTAATGTTTTGTAAAGATAATAATTATGATATAAATGGGGTATGATAACATCTGCCATAAAGACCTTACTTCAATCAACATCACGAAAGAAATGCTGCATCATGCCTTCCATGCAAGGCAACGCTATATGGCAGAGCTGAAGAAAATAGGAACTGTTGAAAGAGAAAGCCATTTCAAAGCAAGAGGAAAGAGATGTGAAAATATACAGCAACTGCAGAGAAAGAGAAGGAAATTGATAGAAACAAGTGAAGTTTTGGAGGCCTGAAGCAAACCAGCTTGCACATTGAAGCAGAGCAGAGCTTGTACTTTATTGACAAAGTCAAATGCTATCCGTAGAATAGCTTTGCTAAAGAAGAAAGAGATTATGTCTATAGATGAGGAAATCACACAACGCCATACTCAGTTGAAAAACTTTTAACTAACAGTCTATACTAAAATCGCACAACAATTAATGCGCTGCTCATTTCATCCCAATGAATATGTCGTTTGTTAAGTTACTACTCCTACGAAAGGTAATATATAAAAATTATATTATAGGTGCCTAATTACTTCACTTGAAACGCATTTTAAGGTATGTAAATCTAAAAAGAGGTAGAGCACATTTTATGCCTGATAGAAAAGTATGGAAAAATTACAAAAATACTGAGTTTTAGTACAAAAATATTAACTTTTTTTCTCCGGGGAAGAAAAGAAATAGTTATAAAATTTTAGTAAATTTGAGTTGGAAGTAGAAAAGTTTCAAATTCGCCAATTGATTTTTCTCTTTCTTTTAAAAGTTATTTGAAAGTTCGATGCAAAGTTTAATTTATTCATTGTACGAGGTAAATCTTATTTTCTTTATATTTACTTACAAAATTGTCTTATCGCGTGTTAAAATTAAAATTACATTTTAAATTTTATAAAACTACTGGTTATATTTATTCATGCAACATCCTTTTTTGCCGCCTACAACGAAAATTAGCTATAGAATGTCAACAAAAGTTTATTTATCTACCCTATAATGTACTTGATTGATACGTTAGAAACAAAAGGAGCCAATTCATTAATACGCGAGAGCATTTTAAGAATGAAAACTATTCATCTCACTGCCTTGTTTTCAAACGACAGTACTCCCGGTGCCTCGTCGAATAAGAAGAAAATGATGGTAAGGATAGAGTTAAATTGATTTTAAATTTAACGTCCTTTCAGCATAGGCTATATGAGACGGGATCTACTGATTAACACTGTATCCGAACCACACGAGCTCCCGCATGGAATTGAACTCGGGTCTCTCATGCCAAAGGCGCGTACGCTAACAGTTTAGTCACGAAGGAGCTCCATGGTAAGGACAGATACGAGCAGTACGCTAAAAAAAAAAGTGCTTTGTCTCTAGTCATTTTTTTCTTTTGTCGGGGAAAAAAATCAATTCTTTGTTTCTAAGTTACTGACACAAAGAACGTATGGAACTAGATGTATACTTTCGATGGTAACTGTATCCAAATTTAAACATGAGGCTACTTTATTGTACTGTCATTCTTTTTGAGTTTGACAATTCCCATGCTATACACACGTACAATGTTTGTATTAGCGTAATACTCCAAGTTACTCATTTTGACCAACCCCATACACAAAGGTCTTATGCACATATACGAAATGGACAAAGATCAGAAATAGCAAATTGGATATACCTACAACACTACAAACAATTAATTGAGCTGCAGGTATTGGTATCGAACTCAGAAGTACCAACACCAATCTTCCTGTTCCAAGGCCACTAAAAACGGCCAAAGAACAAAAGAAAACAGCCATGCTATTTTCATTGTAGAAAATAAAGGACACTAACAGGGTTAGAACGTGTCCAAATAAACTGTACCCGAACAGGGAAACCGCTTCCAGAAATTCTAACCGCGAACGACCAACTTTAGCCAGCAAATAAATAATAACCGGCATTACTACAATATACAACATGAGACATGCTAATGGCGAGATAATCCCCGCCTGCAACTCTTTCCCAGACGTAATGTAGCCGTAATATAAGACACAGGTTAGCATAAAAATTGTTATTATTGGACCCACAAGGTCGACGTACACTTGTTGAAATTTTGATCCCAAAAATGGTGGCATCATTGAAACAAACAAATGATTAGGCAAATCCTCAGGCGAGACTATAAAATATCCCTGCATTTTCCGCCACACCGAAACATTTCGCGGTTTTAACATTGGCGTTTCATCTGAATCCTCTTTGATATCCGAGTCCACATGAACATTACATGAACTCCTGCTTGACATGTTCTATATTTTATTTTCTTTCAATTTTAGAGACACTACAAAAAATCAATACAATTGAAAAAAAAAAAAAAAGTCTCAGGACTATCTAATGTTACTGTTGATTTCTCTTCTTCAGTTCTTCTTGCATTTCCCGGTAACCTTTTCGTAACTCCTCGCTAAAACGTGACCGAAACGATTGCAATTTTTCTCCAGAAGCAGAAATATTTTCCCCCAATTTCTGACCAGTTTCCGACTTGATTGCCCTATTAATTCCTTGAGAACTAATAATTTTTCCTTTCGTAAACACAAATACTGCCATCTGAGCTGCTCGTCTGATTGGATAAGAATTTGCTAATCTTTCTATCAAATGTTCATTGTTAGCAAGATAACGAAGTATAAATCGAAGCACCATAGTAGTTCCTTCAGAAACAGATATATCTTTTTAAAAAAAAAAAAAGTTTTACACAAATTAGAATTCCTCAGTTTTTGGAAGCTCGAATGTGCACATATTTCTGTACTTCAAAAGTAGTTCTCTCTTCAACTTCAGTTGTTTTCTCAAAGTATCCAGTCTTCGCAACTGTTCCTCCTTGCTATATTCAATACCAGGCAACTTCTGGATCTAGAAAACAATTTAATAGGTTTATATCACTATATTATGTCCAACACTATAAATTATTATATTACATAAACTACTATGTTATGCGAGGTTGCTCAAAAAGTAATCCTCCATATTTTCCTCCCTCCTTACACGTTCAATGCATTGAAATGTGGTTTTCCCTCAGTCCGACTGGGATTTACTTTAGTTTGTGTGGGGTTTCACAATCGACTGACTAGTGGTAACAGTGAGTAAAACTGAAGAGTCTGTCCTGTGTGATGGTCGTTAGAAAAATTGATAAAGTGAATTTTTGATGGCCGAGAACGAAATTGTGGCGAATAATCACAAGACAGTTGTGTGCTGTTTATGAAACATCTGTTTTGGATAGGAATACCACTGAAAGATAGCTGAAGATGATTAAAATTTTCAAAAAGGGATAAAGTTGAATTATGTCATCCTCGTGTTGGGTGGCCCTCCAGATCAACCAATCAGAACGTACTGATGGAATTATTCATGCTGATTGCACTGGGAGTATAATAGACATCCATAAACTATTTTTCAAAACTAAATGCAAAGTGGATTCCTTGAAGCTTCACACGTAAATATTATCAAAATAGTGATAATAATAATAATATTTTTTTAAAAATAAAAAAAAAAACATATTTATAAATATTTTATTTAATATAAATTTTCATTTGCTTTCGAATGGTGTATTTCAATTTTTTGTTATTATTATTATTACAAAAGATGAAAATAAAAATTTTTAATTTTTTTTTTTACATAAATTTACATTTTTTATTTTAATTATGAAATAAATAAAAATCTTTAAAAAAATAAAAAAGAAAAAAAAAACATTTTTCTAAATTTAATTTCTTTCTTTCTTTCTATTTTAAAGTTTATTTCTTTTTCTTTCTTTTAAAAAACGAAAAAGTATTTTTTCATTTGAAATAAAGAAGAAAATAAAATGTAAAACAAATAATTTTATTTAAAAAATTCAAAAGAAAGATAAATCTTTTTCCAAAAAAAAAAAAATTAAAATAACAGTTGTTAAACAGTTTTGAAAAGGACAGAGTATTTCATTTCTACCCAGACTAGGGATGAAGTAGGTCAATGAAGGAGCAATACATAATAATAAATCTGGGGATACTAAGTGTGGTTATTGCTGTGAAAACATGATTGAAGAAACAGATCGCAAGCTGATATAGGAACGGCATAACACCGTAGCAGTGAAGGGAGATTAAGTACAAAAATACCAAGTGTAGAGGACGTACAATATTCTGTAGCAATATCATTAGGTTCCTTTAAATATTAGCTGAGAAAATGATGTCGGAAATTACTTTTTGAGCATCCTTTGCATTTAACATTATTTATTCAACTAACTTCCAGATACAGTTTGTAAGATAAATTTACACTGGAATCAACCACAATTAACTAATAATAACGTAAATGAATGTCGCCACGACCTATATTTAAGATACCGGTAACCATTCCGTCATTCGTCTGATACTCTAACGAAACGAAAAGCACGCGATGGCTGACCACAGAAGCAAAAACGCTAACAATGAGCCCAAGCCGTTCGGTATAATACAGTGTGTTAAAAATGTTACTCAACTTTATATTTCGAAGCATTTCATTCAGATGAAGATAGAAAAAAAAAGTGCGGAGATTAATTTTACAAACATAATTATTAAATTCTGGCATGTTAGAAAATCGAATTCTGGCATCTTTTTAATAAATCATCATTAAATATGCAGTAACTCATTGAAAAGTGCCAGAATCAACGTGATAGATTTAAGGCTGTATAAGCCAAGAATCAACATGACAGTTTAATGCTGCATAAGCCTAGAATCAACGTAATAACAACAGATAACTATCAAATATATTGTACTTGAAGCGAAGTAGCTCAAGTGGTAGAGCGTTGGCTTCGCATTCGGGAGGTCGTGGGTTCGAATCTCGCTGCCGACCATCCTGACTGAGGTTTTCCAGGGTTTCCCTCAGTCCTACCAGGCAAATGCCGGGATGGTACCTACTAAACAGGCCCTGGCCGATACCTTCCCAAATCCTTTCCATTGTTGTTGTTGGATATCCAGTGTAAAATGGCCTCTGAGCTGTATCTGGTGATTGTTAAATAAATAAATAAATACTTAACCCTCAGTCAATTCTATTGCAACACTCATGTACAATAATAATAATAATTAAAAAAATGAAATGAAATCTTTGAGTTTTACGTCCCACAGTTATGCCGGTTAAGCTAAAGGAGACGGTGATGATGAGTAATGAATGAAATAGTGGAATGAAGAAAGTGGGAGGAAACGGGAGAACCCCGAGAAAACCCACGCACACGGTGTTTGTCCACCACAAAGTTCACTTGGCGGGGGCTGGGATCAAACACGGGACCCCAAGCACCAGAGGTGAACGCTCTACCACTGAGCCACCGCGGCTCAAATAATAATAATAATAATAATAATAATAATAACAACATATAGTGTACAATAAAACGTAGACACTATTGAATTAATACATGCCGTCGACACTTCACTTATTAATCAATTGACATTAACAATATTACTCGTGACAGATATACTTCAATTAGTTGAGAGGATCAAGAAATTACATATTTGTGTACAGCCAATAAACCAGAGACTATGTATCATAAAAAGGATAACCGGATTAAAATCTGGCATCACATAAAATTTGCAATATCTCTACGTCAAAACTAGTTAAAAGCACTTAATTTGCAGCTTTAGTTGGATTTTGTGACAAAATTAATTTCAAATTATCAAGTTTCGGCGTTATGGTTCATTTATACATAAAAGTTGCACATCAGTCTATTATTATTATATTGCTAGTATATCTAAATGAAAAACAACCGGCGAAAGATAATTTAAAACAGTACTTAAGAATCTACAAAAATAAACAGTACTTAAGAATCTACAAAAATAAACAGTACTTAAGAATCTACAAAAATAACAGCATTGATATAAATGAAGAAATGAAATGAAATGAAGTAAGAGTACATGAAAAATGGAGCATGAAATATCAAACTAATAAATTCAGAATACAGCATTCAACAATATAAAAGAAACACTGAAAATGTAAACTAATATGTAAATTAATTGTAAGCTGAAACAAACCAGGATCCAGAAATAAATTATGTTGTGACGTTACGAGAACAGACCGTTATAGGCCTATAATGGTAACGGAACCGAAATAAGCTTCTTTTTTTTTTTTTTTTTTTTTTTTTTTTTTAATTCGGCGTGCTTCGGTAAGAGAACTAAAATACATCTCAACATATCGGTTCTGCTATAAAAACTGAAAACTGTCCACCACTATGCCCTTCCACTGGTCTAGGAGTTAACGCGTTTGCGCTTTTGGTGCACGTGGTCTCGGGTTCGATTCCCTGCAAGAGTAAAAAAAAAAATAATTTCATAATCATTCACTTTCACCAATCAACCGTGACCACTCGCACCAAAAACGAAAGCGTTCGCGACTAAACTATGCGGGGCCACGAAATAACTCGAGGGAACCACCTACAGCGGTTTTGTTACAAAAACTATTTGTCTTTTTTGTTGGAAGATTATGATCAAGTAACTATGGTGCTGGTTAAATGTGATATGTGAATGTGTCACACTCTGATCCAACTATTTGAAATGACGGTCAGATGTTTTGTGTTTAGGATTTAGATTAACTTAGGGATATTTATAGATAAATATTAACGAAAACTTGAATATGAAATAGGAAAGAGAACTGTGCTAGATGTAATAAGTATAATAGTGGTATTTCTAGAGTGAGCTAGAATAAATGACGAAAATAATTTATGTTATGACTGATAGTCTTACTCACTACGGTCAAGTTGATAGCTTCATACTTAATATTTTGGTACAAAAACGTAATTTCCAACCCAGCTTCACGTTTGTTATATTAAGAGTCAGTACTAGCTGTTGGTATTTCTCAAGAGTGCAACAATGTTACAGTCATTTCCTTGTAATTTCGCTTCCATTCCAATATCGGTTCCAGAATCAGGAGCGATTTTCTCATGATATCAATTTCGGTTCTGGGACGGAATCTATTTCCTCTGAAAACTTCTTTATCCCAAAAAAATCTCTTTAGGTTCCGCGTCCAGAACCGAACAACAGTTTCCTCGAAAAGATCGGTTTGGGGAACCGATACACAGAAGAACTAATTAACGAATATGGTTCCATTAAAAAAAAAAAAAAAAAAAAAAAACTTGGCGTAACAGCGCAATTTGTGAGTCTTAAGCCTGCTCCAGCGCCATCTGCCAGCGACCGACTGAACTTCGTCCAGCGAACGGCGAACACGTGGTCAGAGCGCAGCGACGCTCTGTCCTTAACAGGTGCATCAGGAGCTTTCTAGACCTCTAACAGGTACATCAGGAGCTTTCTAGACCTCTAACAGGTACATCAGGAGCTTTCTAGACCTCTAACAGATGCATCAGGAGCTTTCTAGACCTCTAACAGGTGCATCAGGAGCTTTCTAGACCTCTACCAGGTGCATCAGGAGCTTTCTAGACCTCTAACAGGTGCATCAGGAGCTTTCTAGACCTCTTAACAGGTGCATCAGGAGCTTTCTAGACCTCTACCAGGTGCATCAGGAGCTTTCTAGACCTCTAACAGGTGCATCAGGAGCTTTCTAGACCTCTTAACAGGTGCATCAGGAGCTTTCTAGACCTCTAACAGGTGCATCAGGAGCTTTCTAGACCTCTAACAGGTGCATCAGGAGCTTTCTAGACCTCTAACAGGTACATCAGGAGCTTTCTAGACCTCTAACAGATGCATCAGGAGCTTTCTAGACCTCTAACAGATGCATCAGGAGCTTTCTAGACTTCTAACAGGTGCATCAGGAGCTTTCTAGACCTCTAACAGGTGCATCAGGAGCTTTCTAGACCTCTAACAGATGCATCAGGAGCTTTCTAGACCTCTAACAGATGCATCAGGAGCTTTCTAGACCTCTAACAGGTGCATCAGGAGCTTTCTAGACCTCTAACAGGTGCATCAGGAGCTTTCTAGACCTCTAACAGGTGCATCAGGAGCTTTCTAGACCTAGTAGCCGTCACGTCTTGTTTTCACGTGACTCCCCAGTTTGCCTCACGACACTCGGTGAATACCGAAAGTTGGGGAATCGAACCAGGGACCACGCGGACATGAGTCCAACGCTCCAAACCAATAGAATACGGTGTCACCATCCTACGGTTCCATTACCTTTGGCAACTCTGATTACCAGCTACCACCAACTTCTTGTGTACCAATTTAGAGCTAAATCTAAGAATTTTTTATAGTTTATCTTGAGTTCGTCTTTTCCAACATACATATACACATCTACATAATAAGATGAAAATAAAAACCAGGACATAGTACCTTAACGGTATAGACCTCACTTTTGGTTCGATTCCAGGAGGACATCTCTTCTCGAAATTCTAACATTTCCTACCAGGGTCGGCTGGTTAAAACGAAAAATGCTTTAAATCGTGTGAACTTCATGATGGCGTCTCCACATATCAACCCATCTGCATTACGTTTATCTACTTTTCACCTTTTAATCAAGGGGTCCCGTGTTCAATTCTCGGTCGAACCACAACCCATCTTTCAAGTAAACCAAGTAACGATTCGAGGTGTCCCTTTAAGAGAAGTCTTCTCCGTGATAACCTTGGTATTTCATAAGGATGTTAACCCTAAACATACGAAACGAAACCAAATTATATATTTCTACTTGCCTGAATGCCTGTTATTTTATAAAAAAAGCCAAGGTTGCTTAAATATATTGATAGAAATTAGCAAAATTTATCAACTATCTACGTAGCTTCCAACATCAGATTGGATTCGACTTTGTTTTAATTTTATTGAATGATACCTACATACCAAATTTGTAATTTAATACCTCAGTTTTAGCGTAGTGATTATGATACGTTGACCTTAAAATTTTACATACAAATACATTTAAAGTAATAACAGGATTTTCCTAATGGCTAAAGCGGGAGTTTCCCGATTTATATGTAATTCTGTATGTTTTTACTTGTATAACTCTTTATCTTTTTGTCCTTCTGAAATGAGTCTTGACAACGTATTTTTATCAGGAGTCCTTCGTGAGTGAGTCGGCAATCGCATTTGTGACCAATTAGTCCCAGTTTCGTGTCGAAATGGACAATTTCTCTTCGATGTAAGCCGTAAGCGGTTCGGATTCCGCTTTAAGCTTATGTGACCCCTTCCAGCATAACCTTGTTGTTGCATAATAATACCAAGGTGAAACAAATAAATTTCTGTCCATATCTAATATAAATACACAGAGTAAATGATTTAAACCAAAAAAAAAAAAAAAAAAAAATCTGGTTTAAACCAAAAAACCTGTTTTTTTTTTGGTTTTTTCAATAAAAACCATGGTTTTTGCCAACCCTCTTTCCTACTCCTATCTATGTTCGATTAATACTCTCATCACCATTCACCGCATTTATTACTCATCTCTTTTATCTTAGAGGACGTTAAACAAAGATAACACTTGATATATATAAGTAAAGGAATACCTGTTCTCGCGCCTGATCAAGTTTCTTCTGAAGTTCTAACACTTTCTGACTAATGTCTTGAGATTCTCTAGCTTTCTGAGAAGAATCATGGGAGTCTTTCTCAATGCTGGAAAACAAAATAATATGTTTAGAAACTAATTCCAGTAGTCATGTAACAAAATAAAAATAATTAAAAAAAAGTATTCGGAACACAAAAACAAAAATAAACATCATAAAAAAAACATTATTCCAGAAACTATTTGCCCGAATTGAAATTTGATTTGTATTTATTACAATGGGACAACAAACTAGATATTAAGAATTCAACATATTATCAAAATGCGAAGCTGATGAGCCTCTCCTACAGACCCATACGTAAGAGCAGGCGCATAGGTGCTAAACGCAAGAACAGTCAGGTGCTATAGCCACGCTTTCTACAATGCAAGGTACTTTAGCTTTTTAATTGCACCATAATGAACCACATTTTCTAAAGTTTTGTGGTGGACAACATCGTGTCCGTGGGTTTTCTCGGGGTTCTCTTGTTTCTTCCTACTTTCCCATTCCAGCAATTCTTCCATCATCATTCACTTGCATTAATCACCATAATTTCTGTCTTAAAAAAAGCATAAACGAGTGACGTTAAACTCAAAGATTACAAAGATTTACTTTCCCAAGTTGTTAACATATTCAAATATGACATAGCCCTATATTTATCGCCCACTTAAATAAGTTCCTTACACTTTATTCTTTCTTGGTGACTTAAGACTTTTAACGGTATATAGGGGCAGAATCTGGAACCATAAATGAATTTACGTCATATGTATTTCTTTCATCACAAAATCGACTTGCTAGTACCTTGAAGGTATGTTTCTTACATGGCGAGTGGCAATCCTGGGTACAAACTCACTTATGCGTTATGAGGATAGATACAGTGTGCGGACATATTATAAAAATAAGGACGGAAACGCAATCCAACCTGTCCTAGGCGGCTACCACCAGCAAGACGCAAGTATGAGAGCGCAAAGGTGGCGGTTCGCCCAGTAGCAGGCGCGTTAGCGATACTGAGTATATGCGTAATGGAAAATACCGCAGAAAATATCATACAGTTCTATATTATCACCGACCCCAAGCCCATTTATCAAATTTAAAAGAGATTGGAAAAGACAGTGTTAATTTTGAACTTTATTAACCAAGCCTCGTATATGCATGAACAATCTTGAAGCTTCTCTCATCGGTTTGGTATGTTATGCGTCTGTGTTCGCCTAGCTCCGATATTACGGCCATACATGGTTATACGACAGAGGAACTGATCACGTGAGTGCTGCATTTCTGATGACTGTTTCTTTGTGTCTGATTTTCGAGATTCTCACCCGTCACCCACGCAATGTTGTAGTTGAGAGTTAATTGAACGATAATTCTGGTCCCGATGCTACGAGTGAACATCGGGATTTTCCCGGCTGACCACATATGTTAGCACCCTAACATTCGTTTGCATTCTCAGTTTTGTGTGGTAAACTCTGGCTCCAAATCGTTAAACAGGAAGGAATAATTGCACCAGCTTGGACGATCGCTTATTACTACCAGCAGAGGACTATAGGGGACCCTTGGGATTATCCAACATGGAACGTCTGAGATTCTTATAACTGCAACTACCCTGAAGGAGTTGACCGGTCGAAGATTATTGTGAGTAAAGGAAAATTTGTTAACCGCGTTGCCACCTTGATTACGTAAAAGCCACCGAGAATACAGGGAGTAAACGTATACTTGCCTATTTGTAATCTTTTGATGTTATTTTTAATGTAGTATAAATTATACTGTTTCATTATATTCTTTACACATTTTAGTTAGGCTTCGTGATTTGCTCCCCAAGTTAATTTTAATTTATTGTTATTTGTGCCTAGTTCAGTCATTTGCACATATATTCATTTTATACTTTTGTCTGCCGTTCTCCCAGCTTGTAGGTATTGGAAGAAATAGTCCTTCGCCGCGGCAGAGCTGGGATAAATACGCGAGAGCGAGCGAGAGAGAGAGAGAGAGAGAGAGGTGTAAACTCTGTAGTGAAGAAAACAAACGTAAATGATATGGTTACATTAACAGAATTCTAACCACGACGGAAACCACGGTTATAATAATTCTAAAAATGGATGGTGCCCCATTAACATTGTTCTGCATCATGAGTTACACTGCCTTCACATACCACTACAGTTCAACATGGCTTCCATATGCAATATTACATCGTTAGAAGATACACTATGTATTCCACCTTATTACACATGTCTCAAGAAAGATCCTCATGTATATATATATAATTTCCTCCTTTTAAATCACAATAGATATTTCTTCCGTAAATTATACAAATCTACGGTCACTGATACACAACATATACAGAAAATAACAAAAGGTGCAAATTTACTTTACGGATCCACATATTTGTAAAATTTACATTATAAATTTGTAATAATATTTTAACAGATAGTGGGTAAATAATCAAAATGTGTTGCTTCTTACCTGTGAGATGCGTATCTATGTAGAAATACATTAATAAATCTCTAACATTCGCCCATAACGATGCCATTAATCACAGTATGCAAAGTGAAGTAAAGTAAATGAAGTCAGCGTGGTTACCACTCATGATACACAACCATAATAGTGTCCGAGAGTTAATGGATCCACATATTTCAGAAATTTACGTTAGTAATGTGCCATGTTACTTTGAAAAACGAATGCGAAGGCAATGAAAGATATCGGGATCCTACATATAAAGTTCTAAGTAACGTACGAACAAATACCGGTAATTCAATACATAAGGTATATTGTGTTTTGCGCTACCCTCATGTTATGATTACATCCATCGTCGCTGACGCGCCTGCTCCCTATGGGCGCACCCGTGTACTGTCGCTACAGCTCCGCTACTAACTCGGTTATAAAGCATTGCATTTTAGTGCCCACCTAGCACAAGTTGATGAGTGTTTTTGCACAATATATCTTATTATATATATACACTAAAGCCATTCTAAAGTGAATCTACAGAGCGGAATACAAGTCCACAAAAATGATTGTTTAAGGTACAGAGCGTGGATATACTGGAAAAGAAGGGTATAGATTTATCGTACAGATCCATAAAATAATTGCATATATACTTTTTCAGTAAATTGATTCTCTGTATCTAAAAAAATCATTTTTGTGATATACACCTGCATGAGATGGTTCTAGAACACAGGTCCCCCCATATAGATTACTAACTACGTAGGTTCCTTTCTGTACAAAAGTTTAATATACAGTTCACATAATATTGCCGAGCGAGCGTTAGCGAGTGATGTAGGGTTAGAGCCCCACAGGGCACGTTGTTTTCTGTCTTTATTACAGCTGAATGGGAAGGGGGACCTGTGTTCTAGAACCTTGCCCACTTGCATTTCACTATACAGAATTCCTTTAGGACGGCATCAGTGAATGTACACAATAACTACTGTGCACATGACACTAACCAATTTTGCAAGGTGACCACGAAAAACCACGAATGTTTCCTAACCGAGTACAGGAAGATGCGAAGCAGGACATCCCGAGTGACTGCGAGGGGATGCGTCCATAGGGAGAAGGGGAGCCAGCAAAGGTAGGTATATACATCAACAAGGATAGCCCAAATCACCGCACATGGCATAAAAATATTTAATTTTACAACTTGGATTATGTATTTGTAAGTTACTAAGTACGTTATATGTGATATTCCAATATCTGTTTTCATTGCTTGCACATTTGTTCTGAACATAACACATTAATAACAAATTTCACAATTACGTGGATCCTGTAACTCTCGGACACTTCTGTAATCGCGCGTCATGAGTTAGCATACTAACTTTAGATCCTTTATTTTACTTTGTTTACTACGTGAGCGAATCCGTGCTTCGCAGGCTGATTTTCATTAATGTAGCTACTTCTACGTAAATATAAATCTCGCAGGTAAGAACACACTGGTATATTATAAAATATTACAAATTTGTTCTGTAAACTTTACAACCTGTGGACCCGTACAGTAAATCTGAACCAAGAATAAGCAGTAATAAATAAAATATTCTGAAATTCTCTCTCTTTCGACAGAGAACAGCTGCTTTCATTTTTTTCATCACTTCTGTTGATTGATTAAAAGCTACTATATATTAAACTACGTAATTAACATACATTATAACATCTAAGCCATGGAATAAACTATATGAATACCTTCGAATTATTTCGTAAATGATTGGTAAAAATTCAACGTCTACATCGTCTACAGTAATGGGTCCTGATGGTTGCGGAGCGGTCACATGCTGTTCAGCTGTATCCATTCGCTCCGCACCTTCGCTTTGTTTCTCCAGTTTGATGGTTGTAAGTCCCTTTCACGTGAGAATATAATTTCATTACTTTACAACTATTAATTTGTTAACATTATTTTTATTTTTAGCATTGGGACAATGAACTATCGCACAATCAATGCCACTACAGTGTTGCCGCCAATCATATTGAAATTTGTATTCCTTATAAGGAAAAATTAAAATTCCAGTAGGGGCCTCATTGCGAAACAGACTTCGCTAAATTTATTATTATAACATGTGATGAGCTGGTTACAATTATGAGGATCAGATTACTAGTCAAAAACATAGTTAGTCACTAATTATTATTTTCATAATACGGAATTATGGCATTGCCTTATGCTTGTTGTTTGTTCTTTAATATTAAAAGTAACGCAAAATATGCGTTAAGATAATTTTATGAGGAGACTGAAAAACTTTCAAAACATATCATCACCTTAGTAATTTCACCGATATTGGCAGATCATTTGCCATAACTGAAAAAGCTTCTATCCTCGATGCACTTTCGATAACCACTTCCGCTACACGTACGATTTTTCTGTTTGAATATCATTCATCAATTGCATCCTCCTTTCAATCTCGCTATCTTACCTGCGCCATACCAACACCCTCTATAATATATTATAGAGGGTGTTGGCCATACCCTCTAGCCATGGCCGGCGTTAGTTAAAGCAGGCCATGCTCTACAAGGATGTTATAAAATAGGAGGATCTGCCTATACTTAATCGTGAAGCCATACGTCACAGTTTCGCCACACCCAATCTCCCTGCATTTCGCCACTAATTAGAGGTGATTCCAAACATATATATCATCTGAAAGTTCTTGCCAAGAGAAGTACGAGACCGTTTTCAAATCACGGGCAAACCCACAACCTGACCCTATAAGGAGTAAGTTTTTTGGTGGTTGTGACCCTATGGATTGCATATTCGACGGAAGTAAAAATGAATATTACGATGTAGGCCTATCATGCGGAAACGCCTGAGCCTATCATGTTCCTTTTTGGCTCATTGCTAGAACGTAACTGACCAAGGGTTTATAATATCGCTTTGCACCAAGACATACCTATTTAATCAGTCTTGCCAACTAATTGTAAATACAGTGTGGCAAATGGTTTCTCTACCACTGGATATATATCCATGAGACGGCTTGAAACATTAACGGGACACATTAAGATATTGAAAAAAAAAAAAAAATCGTTCTTATAAATTTATTAACGCTATAGTGACACATATCGTAAGGACATACGTTTGAAAGTGCTTTATCCTAATCCGGGAATAGAGCTGTTAGAGAACGACGGCCAACGTGCATTGGATATTATTAAAAGGACACACCTTAAACGTCAAAGGGTTTGAACCAGACTGTAGATAATATTAGTGATGCGATACACATAGTAGAATATTAAGACCGGCGCAAGAATTAAAGAATGCTAATAAGTAAGAATCTAGGAAGAAAAATAACATTATATCGCTTATTCCAACCAGATAGTTATGGTTTGCGTTAACGTTATCATAAATTTGTGATTTTGTTTGCGACAATGGCTTCGCAGTTATAATGCATTTTTTATTTTTGCGTTCCAGAAAGTACGTAGAATTTTGCCCAGACTGGTTGGGAATGGCTTTCAGAAGCCATATATCAATATTAAAAATCCCTTTAACAAAGAGGACGAATGGATGAAACCTTCAAGTTATTCTAGAACTGCACACACTTCATAGACTGTAAATATTAGAGCTTTGAAATTCAATTTGATTCAAATGGAATCAATAATAAAATAACAATTCATTTAAATAACGGAATCAATAATAAAATAACTAATTTGTTTATTTTAAGCAACACATCTCGATTCAGGGATGGGCAGCTCTCGAATCGAGATATCTACTCATAGTGTGGTCCAGTCGATTCTTTTGTGAAAGCTTGCAGACAGCTGATTTGTTAAGCCTGTCTCAGACGGGACTGAAGTAAGGCTGCGATTCACGATCCAAAACTCACGACATTACTTAACGGTCGTGTGAGAAGTAACTTGCCCTTACTTCAGGTTAAAATTTTCTGCTGTCTTTATTTGGATCCTGACTTGGAAGAAATAGAAGCAGTTTCTATTTTCTTCTGGACTTCAATACGACTACCAATCAGAAAAGAGTAGCGCCTGACGACATTCAACTATTTCTCGCTGTAATTTCAAAACAATGCTGCCTGGACAAGAGAAGCATTATAGATATTAAGAGTCATATGAAAAATATGATTTTTTTTTTTTTGTATAACGTGAGGCACGATTTATATTATTTAAAAAAAATGCAAAAAAGACCTTAGAGAAGGTATGCAGTGAAGTAGGTAGTGTCCGCCCGAACATTACAGGTGTGAACAAATGTAATTATACCTTTTAAAAAAATAAAAATAGGTTATTTAAACATATTGTGCAATTTGTATACAAAAAATGTAACATGTTTAAAAAGGCGTGCAGATTTACTTTTGGCGCACCACTCGAAATAATCGTTCAAAAATCAGAATTCCTTCACTAATTTCCTTCTTATTGTTTTCTAAATGATTTGTGCTGAGCGACATGAAAGTATCCACATGGCATAGTTAAAATTTAAGGGGGTATCATAAGCAATAGTTGAAAAATTATAATTCTTTTACTATTTGCATATAAATATAGTGTTCTGATGCATGCATAAAAAGTACAGCCCAAAAAATACAAAACAACCAGCGCTAGGTCGCCACTAAAAAGCATGAATACTATCTAACCGAAGCTGGATGGTCCGAGTGTTAGCGCGCGGGTGCATCAGCGAAGGTGGATATCCACATAAGCGAGGGTAGTGAAAACAAATGGGTTTTAGCAATGATACGAGTTTCAATATCATTTGTCATGGTTTCTTACTAGTAGCGTTGCACTTGTAAACAAAATTCAACTTCTGTAAAGCACTTGTAATAATTTTACACTAGTAATCCTACACTTATAAACATAAAATTCAGATGTGGTGCGCCAAAAGAAAACCAGAAACAGAAACAATAGGAGTTGTCATCAGTATTGTGTGACCTATGTGCAATTTTAGGGAACAGTTCTACAATGCTGGCACAATACCAAAAGACCGGATGTAGTGCATAAGAGGAGCCCCCGGAGCGGTATAAGTTTACTTTATGGGCTATTTGGGTATTTTCTGTGGGTAGTGAGCCGAGCGGATACACACAGTACCTATACTAGTAAATTGCTCTTTCCTCTTTATTTTAGCTTTCAGCGCCTGATAACTGCCCTCATTTACAGATTTGGACAAGTCATTTGATTTTCAGTTGTACAATCTGGTGGATACAAGGATCTACAGACCTTTTTTCAGCTGATACAGACTCCCTCATGTTCGTATCTCGCTGCCGAATTTTCGGAGTTACTAATTTCAATAGCGTATGGAATTAGTCCATTCTCCCTGGTCCATTTACTCTTTCTCCCTGTCTCTCGTTTTTCTTTGGGGGGAGGGGAGGGCGGATTTTGTGTCGACAACAGAGCAGATATCGCTGCTACGGCTATTTCATCCTCTTCGGATGAACTCATATTTTGAAATAGAAAAACAATAATATTTACAATTACGACAGTTGATTGTCCTGCGCGTAATACATTCTTCAAGTGTTTTTCGTCTGTTTAATACAGCGACCACGAGAGGCTCTGTTGGTAAAACCTACCTAGTTTTAAGGATCGTCTGAGACCCCTACATCACCTCAGGATAAAATAAATTGCATGGAAGTTTGAGTTAAGCAACATTGTCAAGTTGTAACCTGGATTGAGGACTTAGTTCAGATTCGTGTGAGACGGGCTTTATGTATATTTATACTGACATTATTTACTGTTTTGGGATCAGATGTACAATGGCATTGTTAACAATTATAAAATAGTGTGAAGTTTATAACAACTGCAATGCAGCAGTAGAGTTTAGGTCTATAGCAGATGCAAGGAAGCATTGATGGACATCACAATGGTGTATTCAACTTAGTAAATACGTCATATTGTTGCAGTAGTAGAACAATCTAAAATGGGTGCGTTGACAAGTAGACAAAATGCAGGTGTTGAAGAAGTTGACATTGGGTCAAATCATGCCTACAAATACCCACCAAGGTGTGGTAAGTACAAGAACAGACCTTTTGAATTACAGTGATTGTTATGGTATGTTATTTATCATTAAAACAGAGCTCCCTCGTGGGTATATGGTTAGTTTATACGCCTTTGGCATGGCAAATTCAGGTTCGAATCTCGATGGGAGCTCATGTGGTTCATATTTCATATAGCCTAGCCTCAGTGCTGAAAGAGACGCTAAACTCGGACCAAATCATGACATTTGGGCATTACTCGGGCAGACAGTTCTATTAAATTTTGACACATTTACATTTTGAGGTTAGAATAGATCTTTGTGTTTCTTTTAGCAAAGCATGGGTAAATGTTTAGCAGACGAGGTCCAGAAGCACGTAAAAAATACAAAAATTACGGGAGAAATGGAAGATGCAAGTACTTAGACCTAACAAAATCTAACCTAAACAAAACTGAACTAACTTAAACCCTACACTAATATAATCTAACATAAAGTAACCTAACCTAACCGAAACTAGCCTAAAGTTAGGCAAGGTTCTAGAACGCAGGCCCTCTTTCCCATTTAGCTGTAATAAGGACAGAAAACAACGTGCTCTGCGGGGCTTTAACCCGCCTTCACTCGCTCACGCTCGCTCGACAATACAATTTGAATTAAATATTAATCGTTGGTATAGAAATGAACCAATCTATCTAGTAACCTATATTGGGGGAATTGTGTTCTAGAACCTTCCCCTAAACTTACCTGAACTAACATAAACTAACCTAATGTAAACAGAATCTACCAAAATTGTAACGGTTTTAAGAAGAAAATTAGCTGGACCCCATCTGCTAAACATCGTCCATAGCATGCACTAAATGAGGAAATCTATTACTACTTGCAGATTCACTTCATGAGGAGTCAGTATAAATACTGTGAGGACGTACGGCATAAAAACATGATAAAATACGAACCAGCTTATGGTGGCTGGCCACTACAAAGCACGAATGCTATCTAAGAGTCAAGCAGGGGGGCCTGAGTGGTAGCAAGGTGGTGCGTCCGTACGGAGCAATCGCGTCAGCGATGGAGGATATACGCATAAACGAGGATAGTGGAAGAACACATTTGGACAATGTTACTGTTACTCAAAATTCATTTTAATATGTTGTGCACTGGCAGTAATTACTTACATTCACACTCGTATTCCTTCACGAAAAATGTTTCACATCGTATTTTACCTTAAATTTTCTGTTTGGTAGAAACATATGCTCGAGTGAACCAGACCGCGGCAGTTCACCCCCAATCCTGCACATATAGGATCTCTGGTGTTACTTCACAAAATACAGCTGGGCGAGCGACAGCGATCGAACGATGTTAGAAGCCCCACAGTGCTCGTTGTTTTCTATATAACAATTTAGACAAAAACAAGGTATGTGGTTCTGGAGCCATGGAACGAGTTGGAGCAGATACTAAATGCCATCCCCGACCTTTGTGCCGCATAGTAACTCCAGCATGTTATGGCATAGGTTAGCCTAGGGTAAGGCAGATTGGGTTAGTGTAATTTAGTATTGATTAAATTCCATATTCCTGTACATGCTCTGTGACACTTACGCCCAGATCATTAAAGATGAATAAGACGAACATGAAAGCAATATGATTTTTTTTTTTTTTTTTGGAAAAGTAGTTTATTTTAGCTTCGTCAATTGGTGTTTTTGTACTACAGAAAGCAACCAACTTGTGCTATTTGGTCGTTACCCGTTAGTTTTGAACCTATTCAGGGCAGGGCGTAGCCGGAAGGAACCACAGTTGGTTTGCGCGTAAATAAATAGGGTAGGAGGGGTAATTGGGTGGAAATTTTTTTAAATATTTATATTTTTTCTTTCAGTACATTTTTGTGGAATGTAATTAGGCAATTGTTTAGCTTTGGGTGGCCAGATTTGTCATCTACTTTTATGCAATATTATATTGCGATTCGGTTGTTTTATGGTTTCATACGTTCAGTTAGGATCCATAATATAAGTACGAGTAGTAGAAGTAGTAGGAACGGGTTAGAAGCCCCGCAAGGGTTCGTTGAGATCTGTTCTCCATATAAAATGGGCAATCACTTCCACCTACATTTACCTACTGCCTTTAAGAAATTGTGTACTATGTTTCCTCAACGCTATCAACTCATTTCTCCTGTTGTAAATCATCCTGTTTTTCACTAATTTTGCCCCCCTCCTTTCTAAACAATTACCTTTAATTACACCAGAATTTTGGACAGGTAGATGTTGATCGTAAAAAATTAAAAAAAAAAAGCTTAGATAACTGCCGCAGATGGCGGCCCCGGATAAAACCCACCTGAATCTGTTTTCAGCCTTGTATTATTATAACTTACTTGTTATTACTTTCATGTATCTTACCTACAGTTACGCCTGTTACATTTCCGGCCTTCACTATTCACTATTAATCACAAATATTTCTTATTATCATTCTTCTCTTGCTTCTTCCTACATCCGTATACATCAGTATGGTATTATTGCGCAAAATTAGTACCTTGGAACTGTTAAGTGTTGAACCACCCGATCGTGACGTAATTAGTGGTATTTAGTACACTTTGCACACACAACTTGATTGTGAAAAAGAGTGATTTACTTACGTTACGTTGTTCGTATCGTAAGTATGACTTTATTAATTTTTTTTTTGTTACTCTCGTACTGACATTTCGTCTGATTTTGTTCGTTTCTCCGTAAATTTTGTATTTCGAGGCTGCCATCAGCAGCAGGTAACCAAGTTTACTTTAATCCAGTGGCATTCGCAGAATTTCATTGTGTTGGTATTAGCATTTCACCATCTAATTTTCTTTATACGTTAATAATCAATCACTTTGTTTATTTTCCACAAATTCGGTTATGTCCACCATACAATATTTTATTCAGTGATAATTGCTTAAATTTGTGTTGATATCCTTGTACACCCTTCGGTTTATTGTACGTGTCAAGTGTGCTATTTATACATTACAGTTGTAAGTGTGGCGAACAGAATTGTTTCTGAGAAAAGTATTGTTGAAGAAAAAGGAATTCGCCGTGAGTGGTCAGAGTGGCTCCGAGAAGTGGCACATTTAACCCTTAAGAACTCGCGCAGGGTGGTCACAGGCCCCCCAAGCAGGTAACTTTTGTGTTGCTAGCCACAAGTTCTGATGAAAAAATGTTTAAAAAATGTCTCAAAACGAGTTCAAAAAATCTAATTGCAGCAAATACTTTTAAAAACATGTCTAGAGCTATGCTACGTTGTCTTAATTATTTTAAAAAAAATTATTGTAAAAAAACTAATGTCAATTTGGGGGGCTATTGGACCCCTGCGCAAGTACTGCTGTCACAAAACGCGAGTACTTACGGGTTAAGCTTAGTTGCGTTTTGTAAAATGAAATTAAATTTTTGAGTTTTACGTCCCACGATTATATTGGCTAGGATACAGGAGAGGTGACGATAATAAATTAATGAAATGGTGAATTAAGAAAGTGGGAGGAAACGGGAGAATCCCGAAGAAACCCACGCACACGGTGTTCACCACGAGTTCACTTGGCGCAAGCTGTGATGAACGACGGACCACATGCACCAAAGGTGAACGCTCTGCCACTGAGTCACCGCGGCCCCCGTTGTGCATTTTCTGTATCCCAAGGTTGCTTTTTAGTAATATGTGGCAAAATAAATTTCCTCACACGAAAACGGAAAGAAAGCATTATTCGTTATGTGATGTAATAATAATAATAATAATAATAATAATAATAATAATAATAATAATAATAATAATAAACGTGTCGATCTCAGCGTATGCATCAACATGTTCGGAAATCAGAAAGAACTTAAATCCAAGAATTCTGTTGCAAGCTCCTTACATACAAATACTGCTTCTCAGAAGACCTTCATAGGAAAATCTTTTCAGAATAATAATAACTATAGAACTATGCGTAAGTTTAAGCGTGGAAATTTTGTAATATTTGCATACAGTTATAAGAAACCAGCAGCCTAGAAACACCAATTATTGCATTACTTGGGTCATATATGATTTAAAATAAAATCGCTGCTGGTATGAAACTTCATATGGAAAAACATGAACATATTGTTAAAATTACCTTGATAAGCAATTTAGCACACTTTCTCACACAACCTTTTATTGTAAAAATCTTGTTATATACTAATATAATACACAGTCACTATAATTGTGTTCCGAAGACCAATACAAATGTTCTCTGTATAGTTTGTCTGGGTAAAGTAGATGTTCCAAGACTCAGACAACCAAAGGACGGATACCACAGAGCTCCAGGCAAGGTAATTGGTTGTGGTTTAGGAACTCTCAGTGCTCTAGACAAGCGAAGAGAGGTTGGAAGTCCCGCAGAACTCCCGACAAGCTAAGCGGGAGGGGAAACCACAGAGCTCCAGGCAAGCTAAGAGAGGGGATGACCAGCTGAAATTAACATTGATGAAAGCCTTACAGTGTGTTTTATGCCCTCTTGTTGATAGTGGTGACGCTAGTGTTCCTCTTCTGTCACAATGACTTAGATGATGTCTGTCGTCTGCTTGTAGTAGTTATAGTAAAAGAGAACGTGGTTTTGTTTACAAATATAGTGCACGATATAAGAATGTATAGTTGCTTTTGGATTAAGACATTTCTTGTATCATTTCAAAAGCAAAGAGAACAAAGAACTGGCTACGGGCTCCCAGGTTAGGCTTCAGCCCTTTCCACCATTCCCACCTGTCCAGTAGATTTCATATGGCTGCACGATGCTCTCTTAGTGCACAGTCTCTAACAACTGCTTGCAGGCCATCGTTGTCCGGAAATCTGACACCAAATAGTCACTGGGTTCGAAGTCTGGTGAGTGCGGAGGCTGTGTGAACAAAGTGAACTCCAGTTACCTCAGTTGGCAGGTATGTGGACGGACATTATCCTGAAGGAACAGGACGTTCTTGACACACTTTTCCCTGCTATACTGCTGTACCCGGCGACACAACTTCCATAAAGAAGCATAGTGAACGTCACTGCTGATGGTGGTGTTCAGCGTGAGCCAATCCACCATCAAGATTCCATTTTTGTCCCAAGAAAGAAAGTTATGATTTGCTTTCCACTGGAACAAGTGGCGCGAAACTTCTTTGGTATAAGACTACATTTGTGCTTCCAGTACTTCAGCTGCTGCTTCATTCCGGCTCGTAATGATGAAACCAATATTCATCATAAGTAACTAACAGCGCGAATAACATTGTCTGTCCGGATAAGCTCACGACTCAATATTATTGTTTGTTTTTGTTCGAATGTGTACAATTTTTTTTTTTTAAATTAATTTCCAGGTCGTTATGGATGATTTGGTGCAACATGTTGCGATTGAGACGGGGTTTAATACTCCACTCATCAAATGTGATGCTCGTTTTTTTTTCTTTTTTTTTTTAGAAATAAGCTCAGATACACGTGCAGTGTTCACTGAAGATCCCCTACTCGATCTTGATAAAGAGAACGTGGATCATAGTTAACTTGACAAAAAGAAAAGGCGTACTTTTGTAACTTTATTTTTTTTAAAATTGTATATAAGATTCTTTGTACATATTAACGTTTCAATTGAGTAATTTTTAATATAATAAAAAAGTATAAGATCCTACATACCTTTGTGTAGTTTTGTTTATTTGGGTTTTAATAATATGCTCACTTTTGCTTCTGTAAGCATCTGAGGATTTCACCTATTGAAACTTAAATCGAGTGGGAATTCGCATGTTGCTTATTTAATATTTTTGTCACAAATACTCCTCTGGAAACAGCTCAACGTCTCTGGAAACACTCCTTAGAACTTCAACACTCACTACAAATGCATTTATAGACTAATCACGAAAAAGAATGATTTTTGTAGGAGAAGTTATTCATTAAAGTTATTATGCCACTTTCTCCATATAAACTTAATAAATAGATCCAAGATGAAAAGGTAAGTTAATAAGTATGTGCAATTTTTATTATGTATTGCCACAGTGTTTTTATTCATATCATTTTTCAACATAATCGCCCTGCTTTTCAATATACATGGTCTAGCGTTGCACAAGCTTTCTTTTTTTAAAAAAAAAAGTTTTGGTTGCGTAGCAAGCCACGACTGCATCGATTCCTTCACCTCCTGTTGATCGGAGGTGAGTCGATCGTCACTGAGATCATTTTTAAGTAGACCAAACAGATTGTAATCCGACGGGGAGATGGGGACTGTATGCAGGATGCTCCACCACCTCGAAACACAGCATCTAAACGGTTTGAAAGGTATGGGTGGCGGTATGTGGACGCACATTGTCATGCAACACTAGGACGCCTTCCGACAATCGAGTTCTGCATTTATTAGGAATTGCAGACTTCAGCTTACTTACCAGCATATTACTGTTTATTGTTGATCCTTTTCCAGGTAATGTTCCAGGATTGGCCCTTGTGAGTCCCACAACACTGTGAGAATCACTTTCCCTGCAGGAAGTTGACTCTTGAATTTCTTTTTGATGGGAGATCCGGGGTGCTTCATTCAATGCTCTGGTGTTCGCTCTCAGGTTTAAAGTGATGAATCCACGTTTCATCTTCAGTGATGATTCGCCTGAGAAACGCTTCACCTTCCTTAGCATAACGGTCCACTGGTGCTGACAAATTCTCACAAGGTTTCGCTTGTGCTCTTCATCGAGTTATTTTGAAACCCATCTCGCACAGACTTTGTGAAAGTTGAGCCTTTGTGCATGATCCCATATGCAGAACCATGACTAATATGCATATGGGTTGCTACTTCATCAATGTCATCAGTTTTTTTCTGTAGCTGGATGCCCATCATCTTTCGCGCTTGTTCGGGCACTTGTGAACTGTTCAATCCACTGGTAAACTCTTCGCTGTGGCAACACCTTGCTCCAGTATTGTTTCTGAAAGTAGTCAATGAATTTCCGCTCCGGGTACGCCTTTAGACTACAAAAAGCGGATGAGAGAACACTGTTCTTCTTTGGTGCACACAGAGACTGACGCGGCCATGTTTACTTTACAACAGTGCAAAGCGGATTCATGTGATAACGCTGCAGCCTAACACAGGCGAAGCTAACTGTGACACCTAGCGGCTGGTGAGCACACAATGCCGTAGAACCAACCTGAAAACAAATAGAAAATTACTGTAGTTACTTATTGACTTACCCTCGTATATATAATGAAAAGTGCACATGGCCCATTTAAATTGAAGCTCAATATGTACTAGGCACATCCACTTCTGATCCCACTTAATAACATCTTGATGTGCGGAGTTCGAATTCGATTTGTAATGAGAATAGAATTTTGTCGTCTCACCATTGTGATGTAATTAGGAAAAAGCCTGCATTAAGGGATTGCGAGTAGGAATCCTTATATAATTATACTGTAATTGATACGCTGAACACGCATCTTCCGGTTGAATTTGCGGCCTTTAACAGACTCCTGTAAAGTTAGGAGATTTAAGAGGGTATGCATTTTTGCTATTATTTGTTATTGAATTTGGTTCCCAGTTTTGTTATTTTCTTGACAAGCTATGTTAGTTTTGAAGATAACAATTAAATTTGGAAGACTTGTCTTATGTAGCATAAATAAATTAATTTTGTTTGTGATTTTTTTCTTAATATTCCTAATTGCGTTACTTCGTTGAGTATATAGTTAATTGCTTTTTCATTTACAGGAAATTATTTTGGAAGCCATTTTATCATGGGGGGAGAGAGATTTGACACACCTCAGCCCGAGGCCTATCTATTTGGAGAAAATGCAGACTTGAATTTCTTAGGGAGTAAACCGACGCCAGTAAGTTCTTTTTCTTTTCTTCGTCTTTTTCACTTTACGTTAGCAGTTAAATTATAAATATATGAAATTATAGATTAAGTTGAAATTTCGTGTACTTAGGTCTTTGGACTGAGATTTCTAATAAGATAAAGCTCTCTTGAGCTCTCTCGAAGGCGAAATGGTGTCTTGAGAAATTGTTTGTACTGTAAGATCCTTCAATTGCACCGGATTTAAGTCCCGTTCGAGGTTTGGAGCCCACGTTGATAATAAAACCCGTCTTTGGTAAATTCGGTGTTGCATATGGACGCAACGCATGGATACTCAGAAAAGTAGGTTTGTTTTGTCCTTATGTAAAATAAATACGAAATCAGCAGACAGTTGAAAGTGTACATATACTTCACATTTGCAAAACTCAAACAGAAAAATGTATTTTTTGAATCATTCTATAATAAAAATAATGAGTTTAGTCCAGGGGAGTGTTAACTGATATTAAGGGAATAACAGGGTTTTCACAAAAGTATATCAGGACAAAATTGGAACTGTTAAACACTACGCTAAAAACGTGTTAGTAAAGAAGTATAGTGCATGAAAGTTTGTTGGTTCGTAGCAAGTGACCTGCCCGTAACGGTAGGATATTTACTAAGTCAGAGAACGCAACTGACACATGCTGTTAATTACGCAAATAACTTTAAAGTACTTACGTTAGAATAGTGACGTATCAAAGTATTACCTTATTGATATTATTGTCATTTCTCTCTCTTATCTGTGAAGTAGGGACCACGTCATCTCAACTGTTTCCTCTGCCCTTTAATATCATTTGGCCAGTAGGCCTTCATTCGTAGTCGGTGTTATTCGTTTCTCCTTTAAGGTTGGTTTAAAGGGACAAGTTTTGCTAATAGATGGCACTACAGTTTTCGTATCTCTCCCATGTATTTTTTATCTTTCACGAAAATTCACGATTTCTCTTACAAATTTCAACCTACAGACTTCAAATTTTTTAGAAAAGGAACTTCATAATCTATCGAAGGCAATAATCCGTGCCGATTTTTATTTAGAATTTTCTTCATTGTTGAAAAGGCTTGATTGTTGAAATGGATATCCAAACCTTTAACAATGGAACTGTTTCAACAATGAAGAAAATTCTAAATAAAAAATCGGCACGGACTGTTCCCTTTAATAGATTATGAAGTTCCTTCTCTAAAAATTTGAAGTCTCTAGGTTGAAATTTATAAAAAAAAATTGTAAATTTTCGTGAAAGGTAAAAAGTACATGGGAGAGATACGAAAGCTGTAGTGACACCCATCGGCAAAACTTGTCTCTTTACATTAACCTTAAGCCTATGCCTTTCTTGTTTTTAGCTTTTGCTTCGATTAGAACCTTTGATGTTCTTGGAGTTTTTTTCTTCAGTAGTTCCCGTTGTGTATTTTCCTACTTCGTTGAGCCAGACTCCTTTAATATTTTTTTCTTGGAAGAAAGAAAAATTCGGAATTGTGATCTTTGTTGGACCTTCGAGACAGTGCCCATTAATAATAATAATAATAATAATAATAATAATAATAATAATAATAATAATAATAATAATAATAATAAAACATCCTTTTCCTCATCACTCAGTTATGTTTTACACATGTATGTGTAACTTCTGATTGTACCGTCTTCCAAGTTCACCGCTGTGGTTGATTAACCCAAAGCTTTTTTACAATTCTCCCCCTTCTCCTTTTTTTTTTCTTTCTTCAGTTACTCGGATCATATAAACTAGGTTTCAGAACAAGAAAGCCTCGAATCCTCGAAATCCACGCTTCTGTCCCTAGTTAACAAGCCATAAATCTAAGAAAACAACAAGAGACCCTCGATTAGAAAGAGGAAAAGAAGTAGCCAAACATCCCCTTTTCCCCAGATTTCTTTTGTTTAATTTATCACAAAAAGTATGTCTTTATTTCTCACTTGTTTTCCTTTCATTTTCCTTTTTTGTTTCATCTTGTACCTTATGACATCAGCTATCTGGGAACATCCTCCAAACACATTCCAACAAGGATTGGGTTGCCTTTTTGGTATTGGTGTGAGACAAGGCTCATGTTTTAAAACGGGTAATATTTCTTGTTCACTGTAAGGCGTTCCGATATGCACAGGATCTCTGACCGGATTGTTATTACTACAATAACGCAACACCACTTTGTTATTCAATACTTGAAAGACTCATACAGTCATTAGTTTGTGATGATTTTTGCAGATACGTTTCTCACGACTTAGAATAACATTGACTATTGAATTATCCAAAATATCCAATCTGTTCAACAATAAAATGATTGTAACACTTCTCATTTTACAATTTCTTTTTCTTTGAAATCTTCCTCAAATTAATTGTGGTTACATAATAACCGTTGTTTGTTCTCTACAAACTCTCTCCGTACCTTTAATACTACCCTGAAATGAAGATGATCGGCACCATTTAAGTGCATTCGAATTTATTCAGATATTTACTTGTAAAGTGCTTGATAATTCTTGATTGTAGAAATGAAACAGTTCTAAACATTGAAATAAAGAATTTAATTTTTAAAAATGTTTTTTTCCCCCCTGTTCTTTGAGTAACTGATTGTGTTTATATTTTCAGTTCCCATATCCACCACCGCAGGCCAATGAACCGACGAAAACTTTAAAAGCGTTGGTGAATATTCGGAAGGAATCACTTCGCTTTGTTCGAACTCCTGATAAGCAACCAGCAGCAGATAGAGAGAACCAATCAGAAGGCATGGAAGAAGAACGATCATCGGAGTTTAACATAGAATTCACCTTCGACTGTGACTGCAGATGTGCTATAACTATTTATTATTTCTGCACGGAAGAAGTTACAGCAAATGGAGTAGTGTAAGTAGCTTAATTGCATTTATTTTACATTCCTTAGCCTATTATTTATTGACTTCTTTTCCCACAGAACGTTAACCATTCGTGGATATGTTTACTAAAGAAACAAGAATTTTAGGAAACTAAAAATGGATCAAAACATTGCGATCTTAGCCAATAATTAGTAATGTGGGCCACAAGATTTTTGAACAGCCCCTAAATCGAGTTTCCATGTTTTCTACGGAATAAGCACATTATACTGAGTTAACTAATAGTTTGGATTTGGCTACATTGTCTAGTTTTCTAGATATAAGGTCTAGAAGAAAATTTTTGAATGAAAGATAGTGCATATTTTGATCCAAAAACTGTTTAAAATACTCAGTACGTAGCTGATGTCTTTTCTGGCTTTCTTGAAATAAATATGAGAAAACTCAAGATGTCCCACTAGACTTTCAGAGCGTTTTGACGTTATGGTTGTCAGAAAATTCTCTGATTTTTAATTTTTATTTATTTATTTATTTTATTTTTTGTCTACATTATTCCTAGATAAACTGTTAAGATCATTCTTGCATTCCTGCTGAGATGAATGTTTCAATAAATAAAAATATCCTGCGTTTAGAAAATGGTTTACATCTTGCATCAAACTAATTATAATGGTTGAGAACTACAGGTTGTTTGTTGACTTGAATGTGCTTAGTTTAATTTTCCTGATTATATTTCGGTTAACCAAAATATAGTTTCGAAAACTTAAACTAGTCACATTTAGGTAAACCATTTATAAATTATTAATCAAAATTCGCACTGTACTTAAACGTCAGGGAAAATAAAATTAATTAGGAATCAGGGAAATGCTTCAAAAATGGCTGATAGTCATGGAAATCTAGTATATTTTATAGATGAGTCAGAGAATTTTGTCATCTGCACACAGAAGATACAAAAAGTCTCAAACATTTAAGACAGATTCAGAAAGATGATGATAAGAATGACGATGTATCTCGTGCGCAAAAAAACTCAATACTTTACGAAGCTCGCGTGCTCGCCATCTTATGATCTGATATATAAATTGTACGAAATCGTAAGATTCATATATTTTTTTCTCTTCTTTCTTTTTTTTTTCCGACAGTTACACTCCTCGTGACTCGTCTATGAATTCGGAGACATACCACTACAAACGAGGTGCGAATCAACAGTTTTCGCAAGTGTCTCATGTATTTGACCCTAGCCAATACTCGGAAGAGGAACTGACATACAATTCAGAACGGGAGGTCATTCCAATCGCCATTCACTGTGTTGCAGAAGATGGTACAGATGGTAAGTAAACAATAACTCTTTTTACGCTCTCCTCACTTAGTAGTCAAATTGGAAATGCAAGTGAAATTTTTTCATGTATAAATCAAATTAGTTAACATTACGTTCACTTAAATTTAGGATGTGTCAAATAGTGACATAAGGATGTTGGAAATCGGTACACTGAATTTGGAGACTGTGCGTTAGATTCTTCACAGGTTGCAGCGCTACAGTTCATTATTATTACGAGGGTGATTCAGAAAGTAATGCCTCTAAGGTGATACCTTTATTTGTATTTGACGGATAGCACCGATACAAATATCATTGGAAAGCGTGTAATGTCAGCTACAAATAGTGGCGTCATTTTTCAGTATAGTCTCCATTACGGGCAACACACTTGCGCCAACGCGAAACAAGCTTTTTCATGCCGTGAGCGAAGAATTGTGCTCGCTGCTGGCAACACAATTGCCGAACTGCTGCTTTCACCTCCGTATCATAACTGTAGCGTTGGTCCTTAAGGTGGGTCATTAAGGTGATACGTAAGTTTGGGGAAGAGCCAAAACTCGCAGGGCGCAAGATCCGGACTATAGGTAGGATGAGGCAGAATGTCAACAACACTTTGCCATCAGATGGGACAAGTTTGAATTTTTTTGACGAAGAGGACATTTGACGGAACTCCATCGACTAACGTTTCGTTTCCGGGTTGTAAAAGGTGTGTCCACGACTCGTAGCCGCCGATAAATGTTTCTGGGTGCACAACCTTCCGCAGTCAGAAATTCAATGACAGCCCGCTTTTGAAACTGGAGGTCACCATTGGATGCCATGGATTGCTCCATTACTCTGGAACGAGAAGAGATAGGGAGGTGAAACAAATGACATTCTGAAGCTTAAACATCAGTGGATGGATGATAAACAGTTCAAAATGTTCGCAGTACTATTGGCTAAGTAGAGGGCTTGAGGGTTGTATTTTCTGAATCACCTTCTTATTACAGTGGACTCTTTTTAATTCGAAGTCTAAGGAGACACGAAAAAACTTCGAATTATCCAACAACATTCATTTTCACATATATAACAACAAACAAACCAAAGTACTGTGCATCAAAAACATATTCATATGGTGTAGACGTTACCTTTAAAGCAGCTTATTATTTGCGTGATCGAATACCGCAAACTAACAAACGACATTGACTCCACATAATTCAAACTACGTGTACAATGGAAAATATATTTACGTACAACACTACAACATACATTGAATAGCCCCAAACATTTAAACACCAGTAACAATTTGAATATTCTGTTCTCACTTTTAAGAAGTCGTAAATCTGATCTTAGTATTAAAAAACTGAACATGCATTATTGCTGGAAAATTCGTTCTGCTATTGCTAATAAGTGAAGCAAAAAGATATAATGTGGAAATCGGTGAAGCCCTTTTAAATCGTGCAAAGAGAAAACGATAATTTCTTGTTAAACATTATACCAGGTAATGAGACTTGGTTCTGTGGTTATGACATTGAAACAAAGGTACGGTTATCCCTGTGAGTGGGAAAATCTTCGCCATGATGCCCTCTCCCCTTAAAAAAAAAAAAAAAAAAAAAAAGTGCTTATTGTTTTCGTTGAGTTTTGTGGTGGAGTTCATAATGAATGCATCCCGCGTGATCAAACCATTAACAGAGATTATTATTTAGAACTGATGAGGCGTTTGAGGTAGTCTGTGAGGAAGAAGAGGCCAAGAGCTAGAAAAAATGCAACATGGATGTTGCGCCATGATAGCCATTCGGCGTTCCTCATTAGGGATGTTTCGGTGAAGAAGAATACAGCTGTTGTACTCCAACCACCATACTCTTCTGATTTCGCACTTGTAGACTTCTGTCTATTACTCAAACTGAAGTCACCCTGACCGATCGCCATTTCCAATTCGTAGAAGAGGTAACAAAAAGTTCGCTACAAAGCCTCCAGGCTATTCCAAACTGCGTTCCAGCAATAGAAGGCGCGTTGAGAACGATGTATTAATAGTGGAGGGATCTATTTTGAAGGAGATAAATCTGAGTAACTTCCATAAACGGTAACTACCATTATGTTGAGAAAGTTCGGTTTCTTTCTAAACAGACCTCGTAAACACTTACGTTAAATGTAACTTCTAACTAGACATTAACATTCATAAGACTAACAACAGCCTTTATTGTTTGCCGTGGACTTACTATTCTAATATTACGAGGGGAAGTCAGAAAGTAAAGGAATTTTTGAGAAAAGGTACATTTATTCTAATGATAGAAAACTGAAACATACATTATTTTCAGTTCCTTTCTGCACTTCAATGCACTTTTCCTAACGTTTCACAAGTTTTATTCCGTTGAAAAAAAAAATGTTTTTCGGTTGTTTCTGTAACCAATTTTGCACCGCATCAATAACTTCTGAATCGTTGCAAAGCTTCTTTCCCTGATCGCTTCCTTCAGTGATTCAAACATATGAAAATCGCTTGGAACCAGATCTGGACTGTATGGCCAGTGTTCCAGCAATTCTTTTGGAACCCACCTTGTACACACTTTCTGAAAATTTAGCCTGTCGTGTAAGATGGAATACGGAGAACCGTGACTGATATGTAAAGTATTGGCGATTTCGCCCACTGTTATTCGTCTGTTTTCCATCACCATACCCTCAGCGACTTTCAAATTTTCCTCAGTCGTTGACCTCGATGGGCTGCCCGATCTTTCCTCGTCACATGAAGTTCTTTCCTGTTTGAAACGCTCTATCCATTCGTAGATCTCTGTTTCGCGATAAACAGCTGTCACTATACTGCGCTTGCATTGGACGAATAATTTCCCCAGGTTTAACACCTTCCGCAAACAAAAACCGAATCACTGCCCTCATTTCCTCCTTGGCGCAGATCAACAATGGTGCTGCCATGCTTAACGGTCTACTACACTCCAACGACTAACGTGGGAATAAGAGTGACACTGCATAGAAGTGTTGCAGACGACACTAATTCAGCGCTGGATACTAATGAGTGTTACCAAACCCTAGTGCGAGAAATTTAAGAAGTCCCTTTAGTTTTTGACTTTCCCTCGTAGTTTCTTGGTATTACTTGAGCAACCAACTTCGTGTTGGTATCATGTAACAGACACTAATTAAAAAACGGTGGGTTTTCAAGATTTTTTTTTTTAACAATTTATTCATGTTAGTCCTTCCAAGAAAACACTAAAATCAAATTCAGTTGCTAATCACCACTCACTAACTCAAAACTTGAAGATGGCATTACGTAAGTGATGCAGTATGAGATGCAACTTGTTACACACGTTCTGTTTTTCAAATCCTCCTTGTATGTATAAAGGGTTTCATCTCATACCCTTTTTCATATCTACTATAGACTCTATTCTCATATAGCCTAAGTGCTGAATAGTGATTATACTGCAAATGAATCAGTCAACTAATTTCTCTCATTTAATCCTCTGAAATGGTATGGTTGGGGCCATAGCTTTCCCCAGTATCACATTTTATCCTCTCTGAAAGTTTCTTTTCTATCATGCATATGGTTTCATGTAAATTATATTGCAAACAATAGAAGAATGTTATTCATGTAGCTGCAGTTTAATGGTGCCGCTCTTCCGGTTCGCACTGGTTCGGTAGAACCGGTTGTTAAAAAATATTTCGAGTTGCAGAACCGTTTGTTATTCCCAGTCATAAACTTATACACACACACACACACGACCGCAGCTGGAAGGAAGAGCTTTTTGAATACAAACTTTTCACAACCAAAAACAATGGACCTATTGAAAGAACCTTACTATATTCTGTACATACCAGAAGATTAATGGAGAGCGGGGGAGGGAACGATAAATTTTATTGTGAATATCTTTGTGTGTAGAAATTCTTATAACTACAGGTTTAAACATATGTCTCAGAACAAGGTATAAGCGTTTATTCCTTAATCTGAAATACTCAGACATCAAGAATGGGAACTGGGATCATATGAGTGAAGTGCTTAGGGTTATTCATATTTGAAACACACAAATACGGTACTTATAAACAATTGTCGATCCAATGCTGGATGAAGATCTTTCGAATACTTTTTGACAACCATCTATCTTGGACAATTCGTTTCCAGTATATTCGCAATTCTACATAATTTCGTCACATGATCTTGTATTAGGATGCTGTGTAGATTTCTGTTTGTCACTTATGGTATCCAGTAAAAAAATTGATTTTGTCTACCTTGTATGATTTGTTTCCTAAGATAATTATATTTATGTATTTACCTATTCTCCCACTATCTTGTATATATATATATATATATATATATATATATATATCAATCTATATACACAGAACCATTTGTTAAAAAATCAGAATAGCACCACTAATTATAAGCCATTAGATTTGCCAAGATGGTTCAAAGCAGCACAACTCCTGGACCTATATCATTCGTTACACATTCAAGACCAAAACTGCGTCTATCCATGTTGAGTGGAAGTTCAAAATAAATTGTTCGTTAATTACAATTAAGATAATTAATTCTTTTCTTCTTGTTGCAGAGCCCCATCAGTCTCACACGACAATTGCTGTAGTGGATTGTCATTCGGACGGGACTTACGTTTTGAAAGCTTTGAAGCAGAAATTGTACGTTGACGGCCTTTGTTATTTGCTGCAAGAAATCTACGGCATAGAGAACAAGAATGCTGAGAATGCAAAGGTAAAGGTCGTTTAGTTCTGAGCAAGCGATGTTTTCAAGTTGCAGAAATTCAGCTAATGTTTCGAAATCATTAGCATTTTTTATTATTTATTTGTTTGTTTATTATTTGGGAACATCAGGTAAAACAGGGTGTCTATCGGTCACGAAAGTCACGAATGTCACGAAATCAGAAAACGGTCATGAAAGTCACGAAAAAGTCATGAAATTTAGCTTTTGGGTCATTATTTTATTTTTTTTTAACTATGCAAATGTAAGTACAGATTGGAAAATTTCGTTCTATAAAACATCAAAATTCAAACACCAAAAATGTCTATGGTCGGCTTTAGACCTACCAAATCGCAAGCAAAGTACGTTTGTATTGCATGGATGAAAATTCGGTCCAATTCGCACCCAAATTCGCTCTTGAAAATGTTAGGAAATTTTATGATTTGGTAAAGAAAAGGTCACGACAAAGTCACGAAATTTCATTGTGGAATTTTAATAGACACCCTGTAAAAGTTCATATAAGTTTTTTTTTTTTTTTTTAATATGTCTTTAGCTATTAAGACATGAAGGAGATAATGTAACAGAAAGCATCGGAAAAGAAATAAAGAAGAATGTTGTAAAGCACTGTAATTCAACCGTCTACAGTAACACTTTGTAAAATAAATCAAGTCGTAGAGATGTAACAAGTTATATATCAATATCAGCTGTTTTTAAACAAGGAATGCAAATGATCACTTTAACCACTGATGAATACGAAAGATCTGGTACATGTCTCTAGAAAGTTCAAAAGAAAGTCAGTAATCTTAGGAACAAATAAAAACAATAATATTAGAGTTCATTGGAAAATGAAAATGCGACAGCTTGATACCCAACATAGGTATGAATTAATATCTTGTAGCTCCTCTAGGATACATATTTAGCTATGGAAAGAACTCACCTTGCATCCGATGTTATTATATTCCTGTTAAAAGCTGGTACGCTTCTATGTTTCGTCTCGCGCTGAGGCCATGGACGCAAACATTCCAATCGCAGACTGGAAGAAATTACGACATTATAGTTTTATAGTTTTTGGTCCTGTAATAAAGGAAACACCTCGAGTATATTCGAAAAGCAGTAAAAATACTTAACGCTATAAGGTTGAGCTCTAAAAGCAGTATAAATATTTAACACTTTAAGGTTGAACTATATCCATTCATTTTAGGTGTGGAAATAATATTTGTAGGAAGATTAGTGTTGTTATGAAATACTTTCACATCTTTATACCGGTAAAATTCTCCACGTAATTTGTATTCACTTTCATTTTATAGGCTACAAGCGATGAAGATACAGAGGACAATGGTTCAGAGTGTGTGATCTGCATGTGTGATGTCCGTGATACTCTAATTCTTCCATGCAGACATTTGTGTTTGTGTAATTCGTGTGCTGATTCTTTGCGCTACCAGGTAAGTTGCTTTTATTTATGTTCAGTTGCTCATAGATTAATCCAACTGTTTATATCAGTGTAAACACTTTATTTAAAGCCCTTCCCGCTGGTCTAGTGGCTAGCGCGCGCGCGCCCTTATTCCCGGTGGGAAAGCATTCGCATTACGGTAGTTTGGGTTCCACTCTAAACTTGGGCTTATGCCCCATATGGTCTCTCTCTGGGGCCGCGGTGGCTCAGTGGTAGAGCGTTCACCTCTGGTGCTTGGTGCCCCGGGTTCGATCCCAGCTCCCGCCAAGTGAACTTTGTGGTGGACGAACACAGTGTGCGTGGGTTTTCTCGGGGTTCTCCCGTATCCTCCCACTTTCTTCATTCCACCATTTCATTCATTACTCATCATCACCGTCTCCTTTAGCCTAACCGGCATAAGCGTGGGGCGTAAAACTCAAAGATTTCATTTCATTTTCCCATATGGTCCCAGTGTTGAAGAAGGCCGCTAAACATTAGCAAACAACAATTTTTGTTTAAAGCAAGTTGAGTGGCGTTAACAAAGGATTACAAACATAGTTGAAGACAGGGGCGGATCCAGGACGGACTTCTGAAGGGGGGGCGGTGGGTTGTAATACTGCTACTTAGAGCTACTTTTAAGAGCTCTAAACTCTGGGATAGGTTTTATTTATCTATATAAAATAAGAAAGTTTCCTCTTTTTTTTTTGGGAGGGGGGGTTGATTGCCCCCCCTGGATTGGCCACTGGTTGAAGAATTTTCCATCGCCAAAACTGTTGCTACCAGGGAAGAAGCTTTCTACTACATATGTTGTGAGTTGGTGGAGGAAGTGTACGGAAACAACTCGTCAGATGTTTTTGGTGGAATGTTGTACTATGCGGGACAGAAATGTGGATATGAGGAAGAGTGTAGAAAATGATCATTGTGGGGTGAAATAGAAGGGTTGTTGCAAAAGTTCAAAGCCTACCTATGAACGGAGCAACAGAGAGTTTATGGATGGTGTTACTTTTCAATAGTGCCGTGACAAGTCAACACATCTTGCCCAGCGATGTTTATCTGCGTAATGCCGCTGGTAAAAAAAATATTTGTTGAGGGCGTGTAAAATTTTATCTGCGGCATGCATGACGTTATCATCAGGGTCAAAATGAGTTTCTTCCAACTTCTCTTTGAGCTTTGGAAAGAGATGAAAGTCAGAAGGTGCCAAATCAGGCGAATAAAGTGGGTGGGGGAACGAATCCGTAGCCGCCTGAGTTGGTGCTTCCACGGGGATTTCTGATCGAATGTCATTTTCAATGGAGGACCGGTGCATTCCCTCTTAAATTCGGCTGCCCATTTCTTCACTGTGGCATATAAAGGAGCACTGTCACCTAAAGTAGCAACCATGTCGGCGTGGATCTCCTAAGGCTTGAACCCTTTCTTGTGGAGATATTCAATAACAACTCCCGCCTTCAATTTCTCCATTTGGTCACACTTTGCTCACTCTTCTGTCTTTCTGAACCTGTAACAACAGAATAAAAGTCCTTATTAAAACTAAATTTGGTGTGACGTCATAGGAAGGTTCAATAAATACGGCTCCTAAAAGTATTACATGTCTAGTTCTAATGTTTTTTAGTTAGGCTTAGAATTTATGTAGCAACCCTCGTATTAATGGGAAAGAAAGGAAATTTTCAATTATGCTGTTTAGTTGAGAGAGCACACGGGTAATTAATCGAAGTGATCGGTGAAATAAGAGAATGGGGGAGAAAACGGGCGAATCTTGAATCTTTAAGTTTTACGTCTCACGGTTATGCCGGTTAAGCTAAAGGAGACGGTGATTATGAGAAATAAATGAAATGGTGGAATGAAGATAGTAAAAGGAACCCCGAGAAAACCCACGAGCACGGTGCTTGTCTACCACAAAGTCCACACGGCGCGAGCTCGGATCGAACCATTAACCCAAAGCACCGGAGGTGAACGCTCTACCACTGAGCCACCGCGCCCTCAAAGGGCGAATCTTGAGAAAATCCATGGACACGATATTGTCCACCACAAACTGAATTAATCGTTCTAGCTTTGGAACTACGTCGCCTCAAATAAAAGTAAAATCTGGCCGAAGAAAATCTCTGTGAACAAATAATAGTTAAGTTAACAGTTTGGACACTGTCGTATCATCCATTAATCGAGGTAGTTTTGTGTATCGAAACTCTAGAAGATTTTACAATTTCGGTTGCAAAATGATTGAGCATACATTTAAACACTGCGCGAAGGGGAAGAAAAAAATTTTAAAAAAAGAAAGTCGTAACGTTTCTCCTCTGTATTCTGTTACAGATTCTCTCTAAAGTCATTAAGTTGTCGATTTTTCACTGACTATGGTGTCAGCATTGTCAAAACATACATAAGAAAAGAAGGGTTTGATAGAGGTAAGACCGATTAGAGTTCACTACATATAGGTAATAACCATAGAGGCTTTCCGCGCAGGTTTTCACACCATCTGACGTGTCGATCATGTTATTCCTATTCCCCCCCCCCCATTCCTCAGAATACCCATGTCAGAGTTTGATACTAAAAATATCTCGTATACCTGTCTTTCTATGAACGATGAATATTTTATTTGATCATTCCTACTTTGTTAATGCTGGATGATGGCATAGTCCAGCAACCCAACTATCTTGGAGGAAAAGTAATGTGGTGGAGAATGACCTTGGTCTGTATACCAACCAACTGCACTGGATTCAACCCCTGTCCTGATATAGAGCCTACGTTAATAATAGGTTCTGCCCTTCATAGGCTGTGTTGCATAAGGATATAAACTCAAGCCCCACTTTATCAAAGTTCTGTTCTGTTTTGAAATCGTGATTTTAGTACAGTATTTGTGTCCACAAAGAACATAGAGAAAAACACAATAGGATACAACGGTTTTTCCACTAATCTTCTGGATTCCACATATGTCTGTTAAGACACATGCACGTGCCGGGATACTAATATATGCATGATAAAAAGAAACATACGCACTAAACAGAAATTATATATTCATGATGCCAAATATAACGATGTTTCAACGTCAATTTCAAAAGTACGAGAGCAGTTTGGAAAGTAACCTCCGATTGGTTAAAAAAGAAACAACAAATTAAATAAGAAGAACTTATTATATACATCTGAAAACTACGTCTTTGCCGTATGTTTCAACATAGTTTTCATAAACATTCAAGCACTTATCATATCCCTGTTCTAGCATAGAAATTCCATCAGCATAAACATCTCCCGCCTGTGCCTTGAGTCAGCCTGTGACTACATCTTTTAGCTCCTCATCATCACCAAAGCGCTGAGATCTAAGCCACTTCTTCATACGTATAAAGAGATGATAATCGCTGGGTGCCAAATCTGGACTGTAAGGTGGATGACTGAAAAACTGATGGTGTGCCACTCCTCTCTTCGTCATGAATGTTTGTCCGTCCATTTTTAAATAAACGAACCCACTCACGAATAACTCCTTCACTCATCACACTCGGTCCATACGTGGCACAAAGTTCCCGATGAATAGCTACTGCCGAATACTGTTTTGCCGTTTAAAAAAAAAAAAAAAAAAAAGCACCTTGCACTTGGCGGGATTTTCTATTACAGCACACATTTTGAGATGCTACAAAGTAGAACTATTTTGATCAGACAACCTTCGCTCTTCAACGGCTGGATGCAGACTGAGCTACCGCACACATCTTCGCAAAGATGGTAGTGTGCCCCCAACTACTTCACGCACAGTGATCAATCAGAGGTTACTTTTCGAATGCACCTTGTACAGAACACAATATTGATGAAGTGGAAGCAATTATAAAATGCTTATCATTCATAGAAACACAAGCATACGAGACTTGTTTGATTCGAACCAAAGAATGAAAGTTAAACTCAGACATGAAAACTCTGGATGAAAATTGGAGTGAATATCCTTTGTGCAAGTTCGATTATATATTTTATTTCGCTCAGTTTAAGGAATCAAAGTTGAAGATTTTTGTCCATACTGTATCAAGGATTCATCCATTCCAGTTGTATAAATTTTTCCATCATCTCTTAGTTGAAAGCAACTATGCATTGCAACAAATTAATTGCGTTAGTTTTTCATGCACACTGAGGAAATTAACAGTGATTCGACGAAACCGTTTGTAGCTATCTTCAAATTTTTAGGGCGTAACGTCGTTGACATATTCACTATCATCACTAACCAGAAGAGTAGAACAAGATTTGTATATTGTGAAAACCCATGTCGGAAGTCTCAAGATATTTGTGTTTTTAAGTATTATTACTGATTTCTTTATTCATCAGGAAATAACAGACATAAATCCAATAACAGTTTCCTGTATAAGAAAAACATTACATTAAAACATTAGTAATAAAATAATAATAATAATAATCATCTTCTTTGTCACCTCAACCATAGGTTGGTGGAGAATATGGAAATTTTAAAACTTTTCTTTCCTTTGGAAGAGCTATTTTATACTTTGATAAGGTCTCTTCTTCGTAACACCATTTAGATATTCTATCCTTGGTATTCTTCTTCCTGGTTTTCCTTCTGCCTTTCCCTCCATCAGCACGGGGATCCAATCGGAGTGCCGAATAAGGTGGCAAAGCATGCTGTTTCTTCTTTTTCCTATTATCTTCGTCATCTTTCGTCCTTCATTAGTTTCCTTTAGTACGTCTTCATTCCTTTTCCTTTCGGTCCATGATATGAGCAGCATTCTGCGCCAACACCACATTTCAAATGCTTCTAGCTTAGATATTTCAGTTTTTTTTAATGTTCACGTCTCTGATCCGTAAAGCGCCTCGCTCCATACCAGATTCTTAATAAATCGTTTTCGAACGCCCAACGACACATTTCTTGATGTTAGCAGTCCTCTTTTCCTATTGAATGCTTGTTTAGCCTGCGCTATTCTGAAACTTACGTCTTTTAAACTTCTTCCATCCGAGGATATTAAACTTCCTAAATAGCGGAACGTCTTAACGTCTTTGGTTTTCTCTCTATCTAGTCAACCATACGTTTGCCCTTTCCTGTCCTGCTCTTGTGCACTTTATCACTTTGGTTTTCTTCTTATTTTTCTTCATGTTGTTTCCAGTTGGTCGTTCAAGTTTGAAGGTGCTTCCTACAAGTCCTTTTAATAATAATAATAATAATAAAAATAGATCAGTCATGCAAATACACAAACAAATAAGTGTGCATAGAGATATAAAAACAATAATCACATTTATTATGGAGAGTGACATCTGATAAATTGTTTTTAATAATACCAATATCTCTAATAAATATATCCATCTGATGAGAGTAGTTATTGGCAGTAGACGAACACTTACAGACTGGTACTACAATGAAATTAGGTACACACTTAAAAGTTTTATAATTCCTAGTGGTTGTGTAAGGAACATGTAAGTTAACAATATTAATTAACTTGTAGTTTATCAGTTAGAATTTTATGCAATAATTTAAGATCTTATAACATTTTTCTTTGTGATAGTTCCAAGAATCCAAGTACGTAAGTGCCTAATTTCATCATTAGTTTTTATGTGTAAAAAGTCTTAGTATATATCTAAGTAATTAATTCTTATCCACTCCTGTTAAACCTTTTTTTTTTGAGACAAAATTGACAACGTATTCTTCCAAAAATTCGACAGATAAATAAATTTTTGAAAGAAACATTAACGAAATATGTAAAGAGCAAGTTGAGTGAGTACGTTTTGTGTTTATTATAATGTAGCACTTCAAGCGGCATATATTATGAGAGTATTAGGGTTCGTTCCTAGCATGTCCCTGTTCGGGAATAGCCATATATGAGAGGATCAGGGTTCGATTCTGTGGGCTAACCGTTTGAGTAAACAGATTTAATGGTATCGGGTTTGATCCCTGAACGTCCTTATACTGATTCATGAAAGAAAACAGACTTTTCGACTACAAAATACTAACCCACAAGTAAACATTAACCAACTGAAAATTGAACTGGTGAAACTTAGGATTCGAACCATGGACATTTAATGTATTCCGTGTTCGTGATTATCCAGTATACGGTCAGTGTTCGGGGAACGTTGGGTGCAATGTATATTTCTTTCCCCTGTATTTTACGAAGGCAATACCAAACTGTTGCACTGCTGAAACTGCAAACATAATAAATAAAATACATGCACAATACTTATGTTGTAGCACAAGATATTATTATATAGCATGCACACTATTATGGCACTAGTATATTAATTAATTCACACAAAATATGATTAATATATGTATTTTAAACTTTTCACATATTGTGGCACTTTACATTTTATTAGCACTAAGATACTTTTTCAAATCGTAATGATTTGGCCCCATGTTACGGGACGATCGAATATTAATATTTCCGCAGGCGTACTCAAGGTTACGAAAGTCGAGAAATTGGTGACGTAGGCAAGAACACTGTTCACTGATGACGAGAGTGTTTAGCACTGTTTAATAGGATGTTTACTCCTTTTACATGATGATTGCCAATTACTTGCATGTAGATTCATGTAAAATATTTTTCTAAAACACTTTTCATTTGGAACAGTGCTGATAAAGCACACATAATGATAACGTTGAAGATTTTGACATTTTTACTGCACACAGATGTTGGAATGGGTTGTTATATGTTCTAATTACTATCGTAGCCATGAATCCACTCACCATCCTCTCTTTGCTGCTTTCTTCGCTTACACAAAGGAGCCTCACTGATGCATTATTAGCCCAAAAAAAAAAAAAATAGTTCGCACAAAATGTCGAGTTTTTATATAATTGCTTTGATAATAAAGAGTAATTAATTAATTATTACTTGATTGGGAACACATTAATTATATTAGCAACAAAATAGTACAAATAACTAGTAATTATTCACAAAAATTCGCATTATGACGCATAATCCAGTGCTGTTGCTTTACAATCAACTCTGCGTGGGTGTGGGTGAGGGAACGAACGAATGCCTTCCTAAATAAGGACCGACAAGAGGTCCTGAAATGTCTTGAAGAATGAGGCACCTTTTGGGCTGAAAAATTCCACTGATTCGCTCTTCTGCGAATTCCGACTGGTTGCACATTGGTTCCAAGAATTGGCATCAAAAATACGAGGGTTGATCAAAGAATACACAACTTTACTGTTACAATATTACTACGAATAATGGAGATGATGAATAAATCATTTTATTAGAGGCATGATAAAAATTATGGAGGAAGGAAAAAAGAAGTGTTTTGAGTTTTTTTGTTGTGCTTCCTTAGAGAAGACTCAAGATTATGAAGGACGGATCCTACTATTAATGTAGGTTATGAACTACGACTAGGGCTGAAATCGGATGTAGTTGCCGGATGTACAGACTGTCATGTAAAATCATCCCAATCAGTATAGGTCTTTCCTCACCGTACTATCTCGCCTCCAAGAGAGCACCATCTCCGGCAGAAAGAGTGAAAAGCTAAACCCTGTTCGGCCTAAGCTCTAAACTGCGATAAACAAAGCCACGTGGAACTAAATCTCGCTGATTTGCTGTTGGCCTACCGAAGCTTGTACTCCTCCGCAAAATAGGCCTAGTTCATATGATTTGATTATTACTTTCACTATGAAGCTCCATATAGAACTGCTACATTATTATAAATGACAAAAATATAATACGGATTATCTAATAATACTGCAATCGAGTGTGGTTAACGAAACAATAGAAATAAACACAAAGCATGCGCGGTAATTATGGCGCCAATTCAACTGTTGACTCGTGTTCTGCTTTCAAGCCCGGCTGGCATGAATCCCGGTTCCGCGAGTGTTGTGGTGAAACACGAACAAGGTAAACCTTTACTCACTAAGCAACAATTGTTTACCAGCGTCATTCAATTTTTTTTTAATCTTTCGAGTTTTTTCCTTGTTTTCTGCTACTGCTGTATCTGGACAACACGAGACAGTATTGTCAAAATGCACTTGTATAACTTGCTCCTCCCCGTGGAGAGTGGGAGTGATACATCACAAGCCAATCGTACTTGAGACAAGCGGAAGGATACAAATATTTTGTTTATCGGAGTTTAGAGCTTACGCTGAACAGGGAATAGTTGATGGGCGATTTTAGAGATGGCAAGTTTTTACGTCAAAACGAAAAGATAGGTAGAGGACCGTGCTGTAAGTAATCTGCCATTGTTGGCAGAATTGGCTGCCAACTCAGTTTGGCTTTACATCTATGGAATTACGTGGATATAGTTATGCGCTATTATCTTGCCGTAAGTATTGCAAACTTAACTCCGTGGATACAAACTCGAATAGCGGTTTGATTCGGATACTACTACAGTCGTAGTTCCATTTTTCCTCACTTGAGTGCGTAGAGCGCTTACCTCTGGTGCGTGGGGTTCGTGATTCGATACCCGGACAAGTAAACTTGTGATGGACAGCATCGTATCCGTGGGTTTTCTCGGGGTTTTTCCCGTTTCCTTCCACATTCTTATTCCATCAATTCTTTCATCATCATTCACTTGCTTTATTCATCGTCTCTCTCATCCTAACGGGCATAATCATGGGACGGTAAACTGAAAGATTTCATTTCATTTTTCATTTCCTAACTTGAGTGCTACATAAATGCTTTAAAGCGCAATACATAAGCAACTCGGGCGGAATTTTACTATATACATGTACTGAATGTAATAACGTAAATTAAATTGTTTATTGTAATTATTATTTATTTTTCAGGCTAATAATTGTCCAATATGTAGAGCTCCATTTCGAGCTTTGCTACAAATCCGCGCTCTTCAGAAGTCTTCCGGTGCCCTGGGGATTCCAAATGCTGCTGTGTTACCATCTGAGGTAAGTTAAATTAATTAGTGTTGTCCTTTCGTTCTGTTTGGAACACAGAAGGGGTAGTTCTTTCTATTAAGTCTAATATGTCTTTTCACGTCCGATGGCGAATTAAAGTTGCTACATCCCCAGTCAAGTAAGTTGGTGGTGGATAACATGGTGTCCGTAGGTTTTCTCCGGATACTCCCGTTTCCTCCCACTTTCTCATTCCACCATTTCTTCCATAATCATTCCCTTGCTTTAATCATTGTCTCCCTTAGCTTAAAGGATATAATCGTAGCACGTTAAACGGAAATATTTCAATTTTTAAAAGTTGATTTTTTTTAAAAATCGTCCTTGAATTGTCTTCCAACATTGATAAAGCACAATGCATGCCATCTTTTGTATTTAGAAATCTTTTAACACAAGCTCCAAAAATATATACGAAACTCACACCATTAACCAAGACGAGTTATGTACACATTAAAATTGAGAGGCACATGCATGATTCTGGACGTGAAAGTAGCACTGGTGTACAAGGGCGCCCATGTTTTGGTTTCCAGGGGGAGGGGCAAGTATAAGAGACGTTTCAAATATAATTTCAAATTTTGTTGTAACTAATGTAAAAATTCTATTGGGTTTTCGATATTCTCAAGTACAATTTCCTCTTAGAGGGGGCGAGCGCCCCACCTTGTCTCCCCTGAGGGGCGCCCTTGCTGGTGTATTGTTCATCCATGGGGTAGTAATGAGTACAAAAGTTTAGAGAACCTTGTAAAACAAATCATTTATTGATTCCACTCGTAAAAATGTGTATATGAAAAGATATATTTGAAAGGAAAATACAGCTGCCTTTCTTGTCTTTTTATTAATATTTCTAATTGAATTTTCTATTACGTCTTTCCATGGCTTATTAAATTATTCTGTTTTGTTTGAATGAGGAATTGAAAAACCCAATATTTCATCTACTTGCGCTGTAGGTGCTATCGAGGAAGAACAAGGAGCATAGGATAGAAAAGAAGACAAGAATCATTTAAAACTTGAACCACTAGCACCGTGCGTAGTAGAAGAGAACAAAACCTGTTGATTTAAACTTTGGTCGATCGAGCTGGAAAATCGTGAAAACCTGAAATAGTCAGAGAATTTAAAGTTCGGATCTTTACTTCTCAGATCCCATTTCTCTCTTTGCCTTACCCAGCTGTTTGTCTTACCCAGCTGTTTGTCTTGTACTATACTATATAAAACCGTATGCATGTATGTGCTTGCCTAGTAGATGAAGAACGCCGCGATTGGGAAAATATAGTTGCTTTTTCACATTATATATAGAGCTATAGACCTGGAAATTTGTAGATTGTGATCTGGAAAACCTGGAGAAGTCAGGGAATTCGTGGTAACCAAGTAAGTGGAAACACTGTAAAAAAATCGTTGGTAAGCCACAAATGTAATTCACCGTATATTATCAAAGTTGCTTGTAATGTTTATGAAAGTTGACGTGGAATACGCAATCTTCCAAATGTATTTTTGTTCTACATGTCTAATGGTGAAATCTTTTGCTTCGTTTGTTTCAGGATTTCAAGTGCAACACATTAACTTATATTTTTTTCCTCTTAGATGTTCATTTCAAATACACTCTCTAACATTAGTTGTAAGTGAAAGGCTTAAAATAAGGATGAGATTTTTATGAATATGACTGTAAGTATTGTTAATTACTACAATTATTCAATTCAGTTTATTTGGTACGTATCTTTATCTTTAGGGTTGCTGTGAGAATATTCCAGCTGGTTACGAGGCAGTTTCGCTGATAGAAGCACTGAACGGACCATATCAGGTGCGAAATATAAATGCGACACCTATGGATTTAATAGACCCACCAGAAACAGATGGCGCTGTAAGAGCAGCAGAAGTACTTAATAGGTAAATAAATATCGTTACGGATATTAAAAGATAATAATTGTATTAATTTAGAATTGGAAAAGAAGTGAAAGTAAATGTGACAGATAATGGTATACGTTGAATCAAGGACCAGATTGTCATTTCGCTGTCCTGTTCCTTGTTTGGGAACCCGTATTATTAAAATGTTGAATTACCATTACTCATTGTCGCACATGCTTGACTAAAAAGCTTAATGTTTTTGAAATGAAGATTGTTATTCAATAACACACAATGAGTGAAAAAGTGAATTACTGGACCGAGAATCGAACCTGGGATCTCCAGCATACCGTGCCGAAGCATTAACCACTACGTCACCCACTGTCACTCCTGAAGTCGGTGTTCTCCACTCAGACCACATGGCTTGTACCACAACCTAGCTGCTGTGCTTGGACAATCCAATGTCCATATATTGAGAACACCTTTTGACGATTGTGATTTCAGATATATTAATGAACGGAGGAAACAGTCGACTTCAGGAGTAAGAGAGAGTGTGTGACTGTTTTGGGAAGCGGACTGGGTGGCGTTGTGGTTAACACATCGACCCGCTATGACGGAGATCCCGAGTTCGAGTCTCGATCCAGCCATTTACTTTTTTACTTTCTGTGTGTTATTGAATTCGCACTTAGAGAGGATCTGTTGTGTAAAAGAAAGTCGGTTGTTTCTTTCTTTCATTAATATATTGGTGTTCAGTTTTTATAAATTGCCTGTTAAATACCATTGGTAACGGCACTTTCCACCAGTAGTGCTGATAGAGCCTCCAGACCTCTTTTGCAGAATTTAAAATGGGCTTCCATTTAACAAAGCAATATTGTTAGTACATTTATATAATATATAGGCTATTCTGTAGGCATCGAATTTGCACCCTTCTGCACCGAGATTCAGTGCACCGCTACTGTTTCTTACCAGACTTGAATCTGTACTTTAACCTGTAGCAGTTACTCTAAATGAGGTATAAACACCGTGTGCGTGGATTTTCTCGGGCTTCTCCCGTTTCCTCCACTTTCTTCATTCTACCATTTCATTCATTACTCATCATCACCCGTCTCCTTTAGCCTAACCGGCATAACCGTCGGACGTAAAACTCAGATTTCATTTCATTTTTCTAAATGAGGTATAATTTTTTAACCTATAATTTAACTTGTAATTAGTTACTCTAAATGGAATATAATTTTAACCTATAATTTAACCTGTAATTGGTAACACTAAATGGAGTATAATTTTTTAATCTTATAATTTAACCTGTAATTGATTACTCTAAATGGGGTATAAGTTTTCAGCCTATATTTTAACCTGTAGTTGGTTACTCTAAATAGAGTATAATTTTTTAACTATAATTTAACCTGTAGTTGGTTACTTTAAATAGGATATAATTTTTTAACTTGTAGTTGTTACTCTAAATGGGGTATAATTTTTTAACTTATAGTTGGTTACTCTAAATGGGGTATAATATTTTAACCTATATTTTAACCTGTAGTTGGTTACTCTAAATGGGGTATAATTTTTTAACCTATAGTTGGTTACTCTAAATGGGGTATAATATTTTACCTATATTTTAACCTGTAGTTGGTTACTCTAAATGGGGTATAATTTTTTAACCTATAGTTGGTTACTCTAAATGGGGTATAATATTTTAACCTATATTTTAACCTGTAGTTGGCTACTCTAAATGGAGTATAATTTTTTAACCTATAGTTGGTTACTCTAAATGGGGTATAATATTTTAACCTATATTTTAACCTGTAGTTGGTTACTCTAAATGGGGTATATTATTTTAACCTATATTTTAACCTGTAATTGGTTACTGTAAATGAGGTATAATTTTGTTGTAGTCTGAAACCGTGTGGGTAGCGTTTGCTTTGAATAACACCGTTTATGTTCTCACTTTATAGATCCACTCTTGAGAGATCCCAGAGTCAGTTGGTGAGAAGTGGGACGAATCCAGAAGAAAATGAACGTCCGATTAGCCCGGAAGACAGGAAGGGAGGAGAGACTTGCACGACACCAGAAGTAAGTAGTGAATCTTTTCAATGAAGGTAGAAATTTTGTATAAGTTTTCATTGTTGATGTTAAATATCCAGTATAAAATGGCTTCTGAGCTGTATCTGGTGATTGTTAAATAAATAAATAAAGTGTTACGTAGAAAAATCCTCTTATTGCCAATTATTTAGTTCGGCTTTTAAAGTAGATTCAACGAATTAACTCTTTTAATGCATAGTCCCAAACTAGCTCTGTCATTGGTTGTTATTCATTAATTTGTATTAAATTATTGCTATGTTTTCGTATGTTTTTGTCGATTTATTTTTATCCTGGAGTTCAGTATTAGTATCCTTCATCGACTAGACTATCTTTGTCTTTCTAACATTTATTTTCATCCCATATTCCTCGCGTGCTTGGGGTCCTGGGTTCGATCCCAGCCCCCGCCAAGTGAACTTTGTGGAGGACAAACACCGTGTGCGTGGGTTTTCTCGGGGTTCTCCCGTTTCCTCCCACTTTCTTCATTCCACCATTTCATTCATTTCTCATAATCACAGTCTCCTTTAGCCTAACCGGCATAATCGTGGGACGTAAAACTCAAAGATTTCATTTTCATTTTCTTCCTGTATAGTATAAATTTAAATAGTACTTTCAGCCCTTTCAATTAATCATTTCCCTACAACAAAAATAAGCCTCTTAAGAAAATTTCAAGTTTTGGAGTGCAGTATTTAGAAAACTTTTAGATATCGTATGAGAGGTTTAGATATATTTTTACCAAAACAGATACTGATGTGCAAACCGAAGTAGATACAACAGATATACATTCCTTAATTGAGAATTATACGGAAAGTCTGAAAGGAGAAGAGGAGGTGGAGGAGGAAGAGAAATAAGACATTGAGTTGGAAAAAGAGTGTAGGCCAAAGACTTACCAAGATTCTGTCAAAAGTTTAAAGAAACTGTAACATTTGCCTTACGTCGAAAGTACGCTAGTATGCTTACCGTGGTTTCTCAGGCTAAAATCTTATATCTAAAGTATCAGGCTAAAATATATATCTTTTGCATCTGAATGCCCACCCCCAAATTTACAGAGAAATCGACACCCTTGTCTTTGACTATTGGAAAAAAGTTAACGTGTGGACAGTATTTTTTCCGTTCATTGTAAGTTTTGCATGTGTTAATTCGTAGTAGAAATGAATATTGTAAATTGACTAAGATGTGTACAGTATCTTATTTTATCTCAGTATGTCCATTATATCCATGGACTATTTTTTTTTTTTTATACGTCTACCTTCGTTAACCAGAAACCTATCTTTAACGAAATTTTTGCGAGTCCCGTTCGTTTCCCCTAAAGATAGGCTTTACTGTATATCATTGGTGTACCTGTATAACCTACCTGTGGTTATTTTTTCCCCGTTAAACTTTAACAACAAGGTGGGGAAAAATCATGATTTTTTTTAAAAAAAAATCATTTTGTTGATTTTTTTTATTTAAATCGATTTTTATTTTATTTAAATCAAACCTTTCTCCTCTTATAATACAAGTCGTGAACTCAAGAAGAAACATTAGGAATTAGTATTAAATATTAATTATGCCATTTAAGTGTAAATATTTTTGGAGTTCAATTTTGAATTAATCCCCAATCGTTAACCTATTTCAATCCCAAACAAACGTTTCTTAAGCATTAAGAAAAAAGTACAGCAACATTTATGAACTTTTTTTTTTTTTTTTAAACAAAAGTTACTGATATTTGACAGGGGCATATTTTTAAAAAATCGGAACTAACTTGCGGCACGAAATACATATAAAATACATAAATTTCGCCTAGAGTTATAAAGTCTAATTTTTTTTTAAGTTTCGGAAATCGGACCTCTCTCTAAATACGACCTTATTATCTGGGAACAAATAGACGCGAACACACAAGAATTTTCGTCCTAAATGTCGATGCTGATTTCCCCAGTGAAATAGTTAATGATTTAAATACTCTGAGCTACGAAAAGAAGAAAGTGGGATTACTCCGTCACCCGTTCAAAACGGGATTTTCCCTAGTCATCGTCTCCATCACACTCGTTTTTATACTGTTCTGTACATACATTTGAGTCTCATTGTATTATGATTATTATCTTCCATAATCGAAATAACAGAACAAAAACGGGATTTGACTTATTTTGACTTTAAATTTATTTATTTCGGAATTCGATTTAAATCAGCGATTTGTATTTAAAAAAATCAAATGATTTAAATCTTGATTAAAATCGTGATTTAAATCAGACTGATTTAAATCAATCCACCCTGGTTAACAATATTGTAGAATTATATCTGTTGATGATTTGTCTTCGTATATCATTTTGTTTTAGTTTCGAATGTCCGTATTGTTGGCACGGGAGGAGGAAAACCAGAAGGAGCAAGCAGAAGTTCCAGTCATTGGAAGACGTCAAATGCGACCTCAGACGAGAGACAAAAGCGCTCTTTTACCCAGGGATACTGTACATGTCATTAACGAAAAGAAAACCTCAAATCCTGACGATGTAAGTATTTATACTTTATTTTTCTGTTCGTGTTATTAGAGGGCAATCCAAGTGAAATCGACCCATTTTCAGGTGAAAGGTTGCTCACAAAATTTATTTATTTTCTTAATTTTTTTTTTAACCTAAGATTGTACCACATTCAGGGACGGGTATTCATTTATGTTTTAGCCGCGCAGGTTTGTTTGTAGTGGTCATTTTGTTTAGGCGCCTGAGCGTATTTTGAACTTCTCAGAGCATTCCGTTAAGCGCTGTAACCTTTTAGCTTTTAAAGATAAGGAGTTCAAATCAAAACCATTTGAAAGAAACTGAAATGGACAACATTCTATGTTCTATGGACATTGAGACGTATTTTAGAACGTTTAAATAAAAAGCTCTGAACATTGAGGTTGGAAACCTAGAAATGGCAATTTTGGAATGTACATTTTGAAACGAAATAAATAAGACTCACCTTCAGTTTTTGTCTACATAGAGACTAGATAATAGACAACGTCCCAAACAAGTTTCAGATCTGAGAACCAATACTTGTTTTTTTGGAAATTTTTAAACAATGCGAATTTTCGAAAATCGAGTATTTTCACCATCAGATATCTCAGGAAGGATGCAAGTGAAAAATCCCAAATTTGCACAAAATAGACGATAGTTATGCAGTAACAAGTGAGTTAAATTGTGTCACTGAGACTTGAGTAGTTTCTGAGTTATAAGTTGTTCCAATGATGTGAAATTAACGATTTTAACTGTTGAACAGAGGTACAGTTTTGTGTTGATAGTATCTCAGTCATACAATTTATCTATGTTTTATCAGAAGAAGTGCAGTCAAACAGCAAGATATTCGAGATTTGCTACTTGTAAAAGAATTATCAATATCAAATCATATCATAGATTCGTACCTCTGACGCAAACACAAATCAGATGTTACGAATACTCACCATTAGATGAATTTACTGATTGTAGTACTTCAGTACTTCCAGAGCATAGCATATTGTCATTTATATCTAATGATGCCGTAGCCTGCATTTACGACGAGAAATGGTGGATTGGGAGAATTGAAGACATCAGTCAGGAAAATATGGACCTTTTTGTTCACTTTTTCCATCTCCATGCCTCAAGAACCTCTTTTAAACTATCTGCGAATGACAAAGTGTGGGTGCCAATCACTAAGGTTCTCCGGAAATACACATCCACAGAGTCCACAACTCCTACAGGTCGTACTTTCAATATCAGTGCCAGACTCTACACAAATTAATCAACTGCTTACCATACTGATGTCTCAACAGCAGTTCTATAGGCAGGAAAGAAATAACAACCGTTTCGTTTTTTGTACAAGATATGATTCATAAGTTATGCACACTTTATCCATTGAACATTACTGTCGTGTTATTTTAACTTTTGCTACAAAGTTTATATCCACACCTCTTGGCGCTTCATGATAGTAAGTCCCAGTGAAGAAAAAACTTATATCTCAGAAACTAGTCAAGTCTCAGTGATTTACACTACAATTTACCCACTTGTTATTGCGTAAGTATCATCTATTTTGTGCAAATATGAGATTTTTCACTTATGTCCTCCTTGAGATATTTGATGGTGAAAATACTTGATTTTCGAAAATTCGTAATATCTAAAAATTTCCAAAAAGTCAAGTATAGGGTTCTCAGATCTGAAACTTGTTTGGGACGTTGTCTATTATCTAGTCTCTACATAGACAAAAAAACTGAAGGTGAGTCTCATTTATTTAGTTTCAAAATGTACATTCCAAAATCGTCATTTCTAGGTTTCCAACCTCAATGTTCAGAGCTTTTTATTTAAACGTTCTAAAATACGTCTCAATGTGCATAGAACATAGAATGTTGTCCATTCCATTTTCTTTCATATTGTTTTGGTTTAAACTCAATTTTTAAAAAACCTAAAAAGTTACAGCGCTTAACGGAATGCTCTGAAAAGTTCAAAATAACGCTCAGGCGCCTATACAAAATAGCCGCTACGACAAAATCTGCGCAACTATAAAGAAATGAATACCCGTTTTGAACTCCCTGAATGTGGTACAAACTTAGGTAAATAATAATAATAATAATAATAATAATAATAATAATAATAATAATAATAATAATAATAATAATAATAATAATAATAATAATAATAATAATAATCTAATAATAATAATAATAATAATAATAATAATAATAATAATAATAATAATAATAATAATAATAATAAACTAAATTTTGTCAGCAACCTTTCACCTGGAAATGGGTCGATTTCACTTGGATTGCCCCATTAGCAAGTTGTTATAATGGTCGTTAAAATCTGTAACATCAAATGATAATAATAGTAATTTTAAAAAAATCAATTGTTAATATGCTGTAACTAGTTTGGAGAGCTCTATTATGAAAAAATAGCGAAATAAATTTCTATTCCTATTCTTTGTACTCAAATACTGGATTTACTAAAATATTCAAATTTTTGCCGACTTCACTACGTAAGGAAGATAAACTTACGTAAGGAAAAATATACAGCAATGTACAACAACGAGTAACAAATTTTAAACAAAAAGATTAAAAAAAAAAAAAAAGTTATTACCGAACATGAACAATTTCTCGGACTTGTTAATCGAGACAGAAACCTTTAAAATATTGTCATCAATTATTGATGTTGTGGTACTTCATGAGATGAGTTGAGTTTTTGATTTAAACCATTTCCTCTCTACGTTCAGATATTAATAGCAATGGATTTGTTTATTTTCTGTAGACTCCAGAACAGTCTGAGCCTGAACAAGACAGCGAGGCTGAGAAAATGTCTCCTTTGTTAGATGCAGCAACCAGCACAGACCCTAGTCCTCTCACAGAGCATATGGCAGGGCTGGTCATTCCAGATCCTTTACTCGCTATTCCTGATATGGATGATGATGATATTGATGAAGATGAAGATGATGACCTTGATCTGAAATGTGATTCTCAGCTGGATGGGAAAGACGGAGCAGGTAGCTGTGAAAGTGGGCGTCGAAGCAGTAACAAATCTCATACAGGGAGCACTCTTCAGAGGAATTGTGAAGGAGACAGTTTGACCAAAGATGTTATATCACCTCCTGGGGACGACTCAGATTACTATACCCCTGAGGATCCAGGAACTACTATATTAAGCCCTTTGAAGGATCAGAAGGTAGGTTCACGTATTTCGCAAAAGATCTTATACTATAACATTTCTTATTTATTATTAGATATGAAAACAAATATGCTTGAGTTGAGAATGAGACTTAATTTCTAGTGTTCTTCAGAATAGTAACTAATAATTCGATTGGGTTGGTTATTCCAATGTGAGAGCGATTTAAGCCAGTGCAATATTAAATTGAATTGAAACTAACTCGCGACCAACAACATTGAAATAATATATAAAAACTCAATAACTGATACTGATACACAGAACTTCACCTGGTAAGTCTGTTGTGCGCGGATCAGCGACATTAAAATAATGTTTAAAAACTCAGGAACTGGTACTTTTACACAGAACTTCACGTAATAAGTCTGCTAAAGATGAAAAGTGATTTTTCACTTGTTAAAAATTGCCTGTTTTCTTCTTTGGTTAGGCATACAACTTGAAAGAATTAGAGATCCAAAAAGTTCAGTTAAGTGGCCGTAATTGTAACAAATTAATTCTCAGATATGTTTATCATGGAGTGCATACCAAATTACAGTTACAGTTACAATAATAATTCTCGAATGATTATCTTTCTCAGTAATATGGAGTGTTGGAAGGTGTTGTGAAATAACAAAAACGTTGATTTGTAATTATTGGGAGGAGCCGCGGTGGCTCAGTGGTAGAGCGTTCACCTCTGGTGCGTGGAGTCCCTGGTTCGATCCCAGCTCGTGCCAAGTGATACAAACACCGTGTGCGTGGTTTTTCTCGTGGTTCTGTTTCCTCCCACCTTTTCATTCCACCATTTCATTCATTTCTCATCATCACCGTCTTCTTTAGCCTAGCCAGAATAGCTGTGGGGCATAAAAGTGAAAGATTTCATTTCATTTGTTTTTTGTATTTATTGGGAGTTTAATATCCCTTTCAGCACTGATTCTATGTGAGATGTAGACATAGAGCAGTAATGTGGAAGCCGAACCACATGAGCTACCACCGAAAATCAAACCCATGTCTTCCGCGCCTAAAGCACGTATGCCAACCATATAGCTACGAGAATATTTTAATGTTAATTGATGAATTGTCGTGGAATGAAACTTCCTACCAGAATAGCGACTCGATTCCAAACCATCCGCTGAATGATCAGTATTCATATGTTTCTTAAACGCTTTGAAAATGTAGTAAACGAAATGTGTAGGTAATTTATTACTTTTCTGTATTATCCACAGGCAAAATAGAAAATGAGTTACTTATCAGGAAATAGTTAAAATATGATCAGAACATTATAAGGGTAGTACACTGTGGGGGAGTACTTCTTGCAGAGCTGCCCATATATTTCTTGGGTCTCCAGACAATTTTTATGTGAGGGCCTGCAAACTTCCTCAGCTGACCTCCCCAAGCATTATGTGAAACTTCTTCCCCAGCTGTTGTCAACACTGTTGCCAGCTCTATTTTTATGAAAATAACCAAGTAACAATGAGTTCTAGGATTAAAATCTCTTCGTGTCTTAGATTTATTTCCCATTGTTTTAAATTTGGAAACTTACAGTTTCTGTGGAAAAGTGTCGTGGGCAAAGTTGACCGTATGCATGATTGCGCACTTCGGCGGGAATTTCAAATTTGAAAATATCACATTTTAAAGAAGAAAACTTAAAAAAAAAAAAAAAAAAAGTTAGTTTACTAGACCGCTTGACATTTGTCGGGGCTGCTCCTCCTCTTTATTGGCTGCCCTGCTTCATGATGTCTACGATTAGAATACGCGTCCTCGGCAGAAAGAACCCGGGCTCGATTCCCGGTTTCAGCTCATATGGTTCGGATCCCACGTTAAGCTGTGTCTCCTATAGCCTGGATGTTGTACGGGATGCTAAGTTTCAAATCAACCAACGAAGTGCACTATGAGGACTTGCGCTAAAACACTTCATCAGGTAGAGCGTGAGAGAGAGGTAGGTGGAAATGAAATGGAAAAAAAAAAATCAGAAAGAGAAAAAACTTACAAGCGTTCTGGTAAAAGCCACTTTGGAATGTGGAGGCACAATTTATTTTTGTTAAATTCTTCATTAATTTTCATGTTCGAATCATTTTCCCCTAAATCCACACAATTGGTAATTATTCTTCAGTTATCATTATTTTGCTATCCTGCACTCCTACTCTCCTCTCCACCCTATTAGTCTTATTATTAAGGAATTTGCTTTACCAAAACATTTTACCCACTTACTTTGTCTGTCCGTGTGTCCGTTGTCCGAGAGACAAAAAATCTGAAGAATTACTTGATGGATCACCATCATTTGTGGCCAGGATGTAATGGATCAAAAGTTAGGAAGGAAGTATCCAAACCGGAAGTGGTAGAAGTAAACCATTTTCGTGTTTTACATTGATCACAGTAGACGGTAATAGGTAACGAGAAGCTGCTTTCTGCAATCGATTTAGCGTTCCAAGAGTACTTTTCATTTCCATCCTTTAAGTTGCTACTAAAACCGGAAGTGATATAAATCTAGTGCAACTTCCGGTTTTAATATTAATCTATACAAAGCAAAAATGATAAGTAATGAGAATCGCTTGCTTGGGAAACGATTTAGCGTTCTAAGAATAGGTACCATCTCTCTCTTAACTCTCTATTCAAACCGGAAGTGGCAGAAATCAATCACTTCCAGTTTTAACGTTTATCGCTGTAGGATAATACGAAGGAGGATCACAAACTAAGGTTACAAAGGCGATATTTCTGAAGTTTCGTCTGTTATAGAGGAACGAGGAGTGTGTGATAATTTTAATACATGGAGTTGGCAACTGTGCAGTTTCAGCCTCCGGCCACCTGTGGCGCTAGTTGTACATAAACACAAATGGCGATTCGTTTGGAAAACTGGTCTCAGCAATAAGTCCGCTCATCGATTTCTGTTGGCGAAACATGTAACCGCTGCTGAAATTCCCCTATACTGTGAGACCTTGACGATTGCAGGAAGCAATCAGGAGGAGACGGCCAGGACTTGTCATCGAGGTCGTCATCTTCCATCACGACAATGCACGGCCACATACAGGCCAGAAGACCACCACGCCGTTGTAGCAGTTTCGCTGGGACATCATCGACCACGTTACCTCGCTCCAAGCGACTTTCACCTGTTTCAGCATTTGAAGAAGCACCTAGGAGGCCGTCACTTCGCTTCAGACAAGGAGGTGAAATACTTCGTGACAACATGGCTGAACACGCAAGGACAGGATTTTTACCAGAAGGGAATCTTCAAACTCATCCCACGATGCAACAGCTGACTCAACTGATATGAAGACTATGTTGAAAAATAACCTAATGTATGTCCTGTCTATTGGCTGTACTGGTTGTATGACATAGTATATACACGTTTCACTGCAGGTTTTGTAACCTTACTTTCTGATCACCCTTCGTAACAAAACTGTGCACTTTACTGATTAATCTTAATCTTATTGCACTTCACAATTACTGTTACTTACAAAATTTTACGTTAATTGTTTATGTGATCTTTTTCAGTAATTAATATTATTCTTCTGGAAAAATATTGCAAGGTGAAAATTTTAAATTGATAAAGAATTTGAAGAACTTATAGCATTTTAACAGTCTGACGAATTAATACCAGTTACAATGTTGTAAACAAAATTTATTAACAAGCGAGTCAGATTATTTTTTTTTAAAAAAAAATCTAGGTATTAAAATATTCTTAAAAGATAATTTTTAATGTACAAGGTGTTTCAAAACAACATCGACATCATTTGGGAGGTGATTCCTGATACCGAGATAAAACAAAAAATATAAACCAACCTGGGTGCCTAAGTGCTTCCTTTCGGAGTTATAGGCTATCGAAAACGTGAAAAAATGAAATTTAAAGCTCCATAGCTCTAAAATTATGGAAGCTACCGTAGTCGCGTAGAGGTAGTTGGTGAGTATTTCAAATTATAAACCCTAGATAAACTTCCTCTATAAAAATTGTTGCATGAATATCTTAGGACTCCGAAACATGTATTTTTGGATAGCGCACATATTAGTTCCTAAGTGAAGTCTTGACCCGACTACGGTAGATCCCATACTATTGAAGTTATGGACCTTTAAAGTTCATTTTTTCATGTTTTCGGGAACCTATAACTCCGAAAGCAAGCATTTGTGTACCCAGGTTGGTCTGTAGTTTTTGTCTTATCTTGGAGTCAGGAATCACCTCCCAAACGTTGTCGGTATTGTTTTAAAACTCCCTGTAGAAGTATGTGTATTTTCTTATAGCTAAGCGTATTTCCTCAATTGTACTGTTTCTAACACTAGTTTAATTTGAGTTTATATTTGTTTTACTTATGCTGCAGATATTGAATTTGTTAGCATATATTCTAATTTTAGAAATAAGAAGCTTTTCTTATTTATTTTGAAATCAGCTTTCATGGATTGAATATTCTTGTTTTCCTTTTATTTTCTTTGCTAAATGTAGGAAGATCCTTGCAGCACTGCATTGTTGTTTTAAAACGGTCAAGAAAGGTAAAAATTATGATTTTCTTTTGTTCAAAAAGAAACTCTTTTCTGCAAGGGTGAAAGGATCTCACATACACACACATACTAGAAGAAAATAGTAAAATTTGCATACATTCTACTCTACTTCTATTTTTTTGTATATCTTGTGTGTCGTTTTTTCAACCATTCTGATTCTAGGCAGACCTCTTGCAAGCAATGCTAGCACAAGTACATACTACCAATAATGATGCCGACGTTTTGCCCAATGTCAGTTGCTGACAACGAGCGGTGAGCAGGCTTTGCAGCTACGTGCAACTTCTTCTTGTGTGTTCAATTGTTCTTTTTTTTCTCTTCTTTTGTCATACACCAGAGATGCTGACTTTTTTCTTTATTATTTCAGTTTTTTTATTTTGCATTGATCACATCAGTATGTTTTTCGGGTCAAATACTTGAGGTTTTTTTTTTTTTCCGGACACATTAAAAGATGTCTAGATTAAGATTCAAAGTTACGGGAATAATTAACTCGAAAGTTGTAATTACGGTTTCATTGTTTTATTTATTTATTTTTTATTATTCGGAATTGAGAAGTGTGTCGGTGAAAGACTTGTAGCATGTTACAAATATTCGAATTCTGATTTGACAATTACTAGATCACTAAGATTTGAGAACTTGTGACTAAGTGTGCATTGATTACATATTTTATATATATATATAATAAATAATACCCATTCCTGGCAGTTTGATATGCTTCTAGCTGTGTGATGCTTTTATACATATTTTATTAATATGAAATTTGGTTTGCGCTAATTGCGGTCGATGCTCGCCTGATATAAAATTCCACCTGCTGTGCTCCATTGCCTGATGTGTAGTTTTGTACCTGAAGATACTTAATTAAGTTCCATAGGACTGCGTATTGACTCCAATTGCATGTTTTACAAAAAGTCTTATGATTTCAGCATTAGAACAACTATAATTTCGCTTTTCATTTTCGAATCATGGAGAATTGAAAATAATTTTAATACAATACGAACGCCAGTTATTACCTGAAAAAATCTTAAAAACACTAGAAAGATATTCTAGGTTCGTTTCCCGCAGAGAGTTCAGAATTTCAACCTCAATGCCTCATCATGATGCAGTTGGGAACGTACTTGATTGAGAGCTAGCGAACTCTGGTCTTGAGAGCTAAAATTAATGTTTTTGAGAATCGATTCGTTGACAGAACATCATCCTGTTGAATGTACGTCATTTGGCTACCTGTAGCTCTTCATGGGCTTTGTAACTGCAGGAAATATGTTTGATGTGTTTTGTGGGTCTTAGTTCTGCTCGGTGAGTTTGATTGCAATCTTAATGAGGGTGTAGTGTGCGGCCGCATACTTTTTTTTCACTGCTTTGGAAGTCCGCTCCCATAACAGCCATACGCTCTGATTAATTGAAGATGTTCAGGCTTAATTACTAGAAAGAATCTATTTGATTTATTATAAACAAATTTAATTAAATGGTTGTCTTACATACGGTCTAGTAATGAATTTTAGAACTGAGGTAATAAAAGTATTTTTTTTTTTCTTTTTTTAAAATTTTTAACACAAGATAGGATTAATTTAATGCAGGAAAAGTCATGTATAGGGATTTTATTCAATTGATTGGTCCGGAATTTTGGATCTTTTAAGACAAACCTGACAAATAGAGGCTGGCGTAATATTGCAAATAAGATCTCTGTACATGACTGTTGCCGCAATTATGTCAGACAAGTCGGAGTATTGAGCAATAGGAAAAGGCCACAAGTAGTTGATTGATTGATTGAAATTTAATGGGGACATCAGTATCGAAACTGTTTGTCCTTTGTTGAGGTTTAATGAGAACATCAGTATCGAGAGTATTTGTCTTGGTTGAGGTTTAATGGGGATATCAGTATCGGGACTTTGTCCTTGGTTGAGGTTTAATGGGGACATCAGTATCGAGACTTTGTCCTTGGTTGAGGTTTAATAAAAACATCAGTATCGAAACTATTTGTCCTTGGTTGAGGTTTAATAGAAACATCAGTATCGAGACTTTTTGTCCTTGGTTGAGGTTTAATGGGGACATCAGTATCGAGACTTTTGTCCTTGGTTGAGGTTTAATGGGGACATCAGTATCGAGACTTTTTGTCCTTGGTTGAGGTTTAATGGGGACATCAATAGCGAGACTGTTTGTCCTTGATTGAGGTTTAATGGGGACATCAGTATCGAGACTTTTTGTTCTTGTTTGAGCTTTAATGGGGACATTAGCATCGAGACTGTTTGTCCTTGATTGAGGTTTAATGGAAACATCAGTATTGAGATTATTTGTCCTTGATTGAGGTTTAATGGGAACATCAGTATCGAGACTATTTGTTCTTGATTGAGATTTAATGGGGACGTCAGTATCAAGATTATTTGTCCCTACATGTGCACAGGTAATAAACAGGGATGAATTGACATATCGAGTGTGTTTGCAAGCGTAATATTTTGTTGCGATACCATGTTATTTTTTCAGACACTCACCTGAAGTATATCAACTCATATTTTGCCGCGAAGTAAGAAATACACACTTGCGAAACCGCCGTGCTTCTTAACGATTGATCTCGTACTAACACTGTTTACGTATTCAAGAGTATCTACTATGTAATTCCACTGCATTTCGGTAAACGGACTAGTAGGAACTTGGCAAACAATTAAGGTGTATACAAACATACACGGGCTGTGTATATATACTAACTACACACCAAGAGTCGCGAAAGTGATGTTCTCTGGAATTTTAAACTTACAACGAAGAAAATTTATTTCCTTTTGCATGGTGAGACGGAAAAATGTTTATCCGTTGTCTCTTGATAGTAGGGATGTAGAAAATAATGTTGTTGCTGTTTTTTTAAAGGAATATTTGTAGAATGGAGAACCCTTCTTGGTGAACAGAAAAGGGTGAAAGTTAAAGCACATTTGTATACACTTAATAGGGCTTTTTCGCCCACGGATATTTCATTAGGGTTTATTTTTTAAATTGACAAATACGTTAATATACTGTCATTTGGGCTTCATTTTGGTTTGTGCTTAATAGGAACTATAAAACAAATTGATCTCGGATTTTGATACTCTGTATCTACCGCGTGTTGTATCTACCAACTTCAAATGATACCAGAAACATGGCGAATGCAAGTAGTAATTTAATACAATTATGAAATACAAGTACATAAACTGGCAATTACTACAGTAATGCAACACATATCGACAGACCTCATTATACGTTGAAAGTAACGTCTTCCAAATGTCCTCATTTGCCAGGATGCACTGCTCAAGGTGATGCCTGAAGGCTTTCATAACACGCCTTAACATATCCTGCAGAATGGCGCTTATTTCACGGCGAATGGCAATCTTTGAGTTCATGAATTGCCTCCAAATGATTGGCAAAGACCCTTTTCTTCGCATAACTCTAAAGAAAGTAATCCGAAGCTGTTATATCTGCGGAACGGGATGGCCATGTCACATCGCCAAAGCGGGATATCACACGGTTTGGAAACATTTGTCGGAGTACTGCCATGCTTGGGCATGCCGCATCACTATCCTATTGCTGAAACCAAATGGTATTCAGCAACCTGCTTGCAATTCTGGAAGAGAACATTCTACATTTTGCAGTAGTGATCGTCATTCGCAGTTCGTACACATTCGGTGCCACCTTAAAAAAAAAAAATACTTTTAGAATTGCATGAGGCTTTTCATGTAAACGTCGTGGATTTTCCTGAAACCAATACCGGAAATTTTGCTAACTAACGTATCTAGTCATGAGAATGTTCTTCATTGGACATCAACAATCGTTGGAGTGGCGAGTCTGTTTTGCCTATCAGTCTCTCTCAACTTTTGAACCACATGCAGTTTATATGGATACAACGTCAAATCATCCAAAAGCTCCCCAATGAACGTCACGACAGTTGTAATATTTGTGCATGTCGCCGTGCTGAACGTCAATTAATACGTGCACTGAATTCAAGTAATAGGTGCACTCGTTCCAGGTTCTCACACGTCCGAACACTTCTTTCCGGGCCTCCTGACTGCCAGTTCAAAACATTGCCAGTGGCCCTCTACTGTCTCATCTGCCTAAGAAAATTGTACCTCTCGGGTACAGCCACATGGCCATCATCACTGTTTGGTCGCTGAGCCTCTGTGAGAGAACCAGTTCGGATAAAACCTTCCACCGCTGCAATTCGCGTCTGAACAGATCATCGCTCCATGCATACTAATCGCCTAATTCCCTGCTTTTCAGCGATGTCTACATGCGCAGCATTCGTACACGCATTTGGTCAGTGTTGCCAACTACAATTTGTAGACATAATACGCGCCATCCTCTAGTAAGGCTAAAACATCCAATATAAACAAATTATGCTGTTTGCGTAAAGTGAGTCGAGTTCTACTTGGAAATCTGATCTTCTTTGGGTAGACTTCAGGAGGTCAGTGAATAATCTAACAGAGAAAACTCTCCGGGAGGTGAGTGACAATAATCGTAACTGAGCTGTCTTAGCACAGGATTGTATCCAATGATGACTGTTGTCTTTGCGGCGATAAAGCTTGTAATTTAAAATAATAATAATAATAATTAAATAAAAGTAGTAGTTACCGGAATGGTATAAATAGACCTTCAAATGAAATTAAAATGAAAAGTATCTTCTGATTCTGGTTATGTTGGCAGCTCTGGTTATTATTTTCAGTATTCATTTTGTTGCATGTTCTTGTTGCAGTTGGTGATGTATGCTTTGTTACTGGAAGCATGATGAAATGAAATAGCAGGCATGCTTGGCTATGAAAAAAATAAATCCTACAATGGTGTTGAACAGACTATTTTGAAGGTGACGGTGATGCACTAAGGCAGTTTTTCTTTTAATTCTTTGCACATAAGTGTGTCACCAGCTACATGGGAAGTCACATATTTACAATAAAATAAAAGCACGTTTTCCAGTATGTGGAATTGAATCACTTAATAAATTAAGCCTTATACATGTATATGTATATATTCAAAGCCCTATTTTTATTGTAAAACATGTACAGTCGATAGCAAAAGTGTGTATCCGCCTATGCAATTTTTGTCAGTGACTTTGAAATGAAGAGAATTCTTTTAAGTTTCTTTGTCACAGTACACTGTGCTCAAATCTTCTCATACGTGTGAAGTTTTTGAGAGAAAAGAAATTAGTTTGGTGGATACGCACTTTATTAGGACTGTACAGCATATTAGTCATGTTAAAATTAAGAAAATCCATGTGTGTACAATGTGAGAATAATTGTAAAGTTATATGACTTACTTTGGAACCTATAGAGGTTACTTTTCATAGGGAAGACTTGCTGTCCTTGGTTCTTGAGAAACGCTGTAACAATGTGAATATCCTGTTCAATTCCCTTTTCTTTTCTAAAAGAAAAGAGAAGCCTTTTTTATATTGGTCCAGACAAGGGTACCGATCCTTGGGGGAAAAGCGAGGGGGCCCGGGGCCCTCAAAGCTCATGTGGGCTCCCATGTATTTTTATAGATATGTATTTTTTTATTTTTATATGTATTGTTACATGTATTTTTTTTATGAATGGGCCCCTCAAAGTTACAGGGAAATCGGCTCCCTTGGGTCCAGACGTCTTTTGTTTTCATTTATATAAATCATTGTATTCATTATTTTATGTTGTTATGGCGGGAGATAAGGTGCTTTTTTAAGCAATTGTTTTATTTTTTATTTTGTAGTGTGAATATACTTCATAATCTATACTAATATATCATAGCTATCATTTGCATGGGGCACGGTAGCTCAATGGTAGAACTCTTATTTCTGGTGTTAGGGTCCCTGATTCGATCCTCGGGCAAGTAAGTTTGTGGTGGACAGTGGCGTATTTACGATTTTGTTTCGGGGAGGGCTTTGCTAACTTTCGGGGGGGGGGGCTTTGCCTGAAAATGTGAAAATTCTGCAAGATATTTCATATACTTTACTATAGTAAGTAAGATTTCGGGGGGGGGAGCTTAAGCCCGGAAGCCCCCCTCTAAATACGCCACTGGTGGTGGACAATATCGTGTCTGTATGTTTTCTCGGGTACTCCCGTTTCCTCCCTTATTATCATTCCACCAATTCTTCCCTCATCATTCATTTGCCTTAATCATCCTTCATTTGCCTTCCTTAGTATCAAGGGCATAATCATGGGACGTTAAACTGAAAAATTTTATTTAATTTTTTTATAGCCACCATTTGCAATTTAATGTGAATATCATGACGGTGAATAATTAATTTCAAATTTCTTGGTAACAGCAGTTGATATTTAATGACCGGAGACAAATAGAATAGTCTGTGTAGTCTAAATTGTTTATAGATGATCCCAGAACTTGAAAGCACGAAAAAAATACTGTGAATTTTAGAAGAGAATTCTCGTTCACATTGTTCTGATTTATATGAGTGAGGTTTTTATGGTAACTAAGTTAGAGGGAAGGATAATAGTTTATACAACCTGAATGCAGCGAGCAATTTGTGCACATTCAACAGGATTGTGACCAGAATTTGTAACTAATATTCAGATATTGACATGTATTAGGAATGTGAATACACTAACTGATGAAGGTAATATCGTCCACCGAAACAGTTAAGAAAAATACAAAAGAAGTAAAGTAAGCACCGAATTTACTTAAGAAACACTATTTACTATTACTTACATGAAATACTACAAGATTGAAAAGTTTTCAGTTTAACTTGGAAAGGGGCGGTAGATTAGTACAATTGTGGTATGTGATGAAAGATAAGTATTTCCTACTTCCTTGTCTTCATGTCTAAGAACACTAGTGTCTCTTCATTTTCCACTTCCAACTCCAGTTCTATGCCTTTTTCTTTATCTTCAGTCTCTTTCACAAATTTCTCCAGCTGTTTTCGTGTCCCAATCCATATTCCTATACAATCGGCAACATATTGACTAAAAATTATTAATTTTTCACCTCCTTTTGACCTTAACTTTCGTCTGCCAACCATTCATGGCAATCTCTGCCAACACTGGACTCAATCTTGATCCTATGTTCAACTCCTTAACTTTAACCAACCTATCACCTATTACTAGAGGCACGAGTTTTTCGCAATGCGCGATAAAACGAAATGCGTCAGAATTAAGTAATTCAATTTCTTGACGTTTTATGATGTTCTATATGTATTTTCATTGGTTTCCGTTGCGCGATAAAACGCGAAATTGGCAGTTTTGCACGAAACTTCTAACGATACGCGAAATAACGCGAAATTTTAAAAATACGTAAACGTCTGTTTTCCGCTGACGGAATGGTAGAATGTGGCATGAACGGTGCATTTTGGGTGCATATATAGTATTTTCGATAAGTGGAATTTACAATGTCAAATGAAATATTCATTTTAGGTAATTAATGGTTTATTTCTGTAGTGATCTATGAATAAAAGGAACAGTTGTAAAAATGTCAGAGAATACCTTTTCCACAAAAGCTACAAGATGCGAAACTTTATTTGGAAAATGCGACAAAACGCGAAATATGAAAAATGAAACGCGAAATGTTTAAATTCTTAGTGCGAAAAACTCGTGCCCCTACCTATTAAAAAGTAACTGTTCGACATGAGGCTTAATGGCTCTTTCAGACCTTCACTCCAGCCATTAATCCTACTATCTTTCATCTGTTCTATAATCACCCTCATTATTTCTTCTTAAACTAGGAAACATGGCTTTCACATCAACGCTAAACATGGTATTTTTACCTCTAATCTGTCCTATTTCTCCAACCTTCTCTTCAGTTCCACCGAGTTCTTCACGCTACTATTTTCTTGTTTCCCCCTTATACCAATCGAAAAAAGAGGTAAAGAAAGTGGAAGAGATAATTGGAGTGAAATGAAAGTATTGGGCCAAGAAGACAGATCGTTAGTCAGGAAATAGAAGGATGCAAGATTTATTGAAATAGAAGGCGATAAAGTCGTAAACGGGAATTCAGGACTTAAAATTGCTGAGCAGTGGGGTAAATTGTTAAGGAGCCTTAAAGATTAAATAAGTTAATTGTACAGATTTATTTTTGTAAATTTAGTATTTATTTATTTACTATTACTTGTAGTATTTTATTTATTTATTTATTTATGACTAACTAATTCTATGGCCTATGGAACCCGGAGGTTCAATGCCGCGTACAAAAAGCTCTCCACTGACTTTTATCCTTAGCCAATTGGATCCAGTTTCCACTTTCTAGTCCTATTTCTGCGAGAGCCATCTTAATGTTGTCCTCCCATCTGCGCCTAAGTTTTCCTAATGGTCGTTTTCCGATTGGTTTTCCAGTTAAGACTATGAAAGCGTTCCTATTTTCTTCCATCCTGGCTACATGGTCTGCCCACCTGAGCCTCCTAGATTTGATGATGATCCTAACAATGTTTGGTAAACTGTATAAATTATATAGTTTCTCGTTATGAAGTTTATATTATTCCCCATTCCCGTTCCTCTTAAGTCCGAATATTCGTCTCAGGATCTTGTTCTCAAATACTTTCAGTCTACGTTCTTCTTTCAGAGTAAGCGACCATGTTTCGCAACCAACAGGCAGTTTATTATTTTATATATTTTAAGTTTCAAATTCCACGACAGAATTCGCGACGACAGGAGATGTTAAACTGAATAATAACACGAATTCCGTGCTTTCAGTCGACATTTAATTTCTTCGTGAATATGGTTTTCGTCTGTTAATATTGATCCTAGATATTTGAAAGTATCCACTTTATCAAAAGTATTATTTGATATTTTAACGCATCCATAATTTGCAGTATTATGATCTCGGTGAACTTCCATATATTTAGTTTTCTCTGCATTTACTTCCAAAGCCATTTCCCTGCAAACATTTAATAAGACCTTTGCATTTTTATTATTCTCCTATCATCTCCTATTAAATTTACGTCATCAGCATACTCCATAACCTGGTGAATACCATTCAACTGTAGGCCGTTTTTGCTGTCTTTGATGTTCTTATAGCGTACTCCAGAACAAAGTTGAATAATAATGGCGACAACGCATTTCCTTGTTTCAGGCTTGAAGGCTCATAGACAAAAATTTTTACTTTACTTTGGGATTCATTTAAACATATCTTAATCTAATTAGCTTTTTCGGTATTCCAAATTCTGTATTATTTATATTATTTATTTATATAGTATTCATATTTAAGAGTTATTTGTAAGATTATTTTGTAAATGAGATTAGACCTAGTTGTAAAATATGAATGCATATAGTATAAACAGGGAGGGGAAAGGGAATTAACGATTTTGGTTTCTATTTTGTATTTTGGTTTCTGGTAAAATAGGATTAGTTGTAACAGCCTGCAGTAGCCAATCAGGAATCAGGGAACGTTTCCACTGTGTCTTACATTAAATCTGTCACTAGCTGTGTGTTCATAGTGTGTGATGAAGCCAACGTGGATAATTGGCGAAACTGTTACACATTGATATTTTTTTTTACAATAAACGTATCGTTTTGCTTAGCGAGTAATTTAATTCAGATTTAAGTTTGTTAAAAGCTAAGTTTGTACTGAAAAATGTCATTGTTCTTTTTGTTAGTCCTCTTCAATGGTCGGTGATCTCTGTCTCGTGAGGTCGTTGTGACAATCCTCTTGAATGCTGGACGATCTCTATAACTGAGGGTTCTCTTCTGTCCTCTATTCCTCTTCGCCGCTGTCGTTTTGCCCTGAGTTGTGTATAGGCTGCCATCATCTTGAAAACTGTTCCTCGCGACACATTCCTCACTTTAGATACCCTCCGGCCAGCTGACTGCGCACTTATAATTTGGCCTCTTTGCAACTCAGACAGGTCTTCGATTTTTCATCACTACTCTTCAACACACACCTCCGTTCTACCCTGTCTGTCATACTACGTTCTACCTAACATATGACTAACAACGGCCACGCGCTGCACTTATATCTTCAGTATTAACATCTTTCGTTTTGCAAACTATAGGTGTTTCCATTATTTTGATAAGAGGTTCGTTCTGCTGTAGTGGAGCACTGTGGCTCAGTGGTAGAACACTTAGCTCTGGTGCATGGGGTCCATTGTTCGATCCCCAGTCAAGTAAGTTTATTTTGGACATCATGACTGGGGTACTCCCGTTTCCTCACACATTATCATTCCACCAATTTTTCCATCATCATTCACTTGCCTTATTCATTGTCTGCCTTAGCTTAAAGGGCATAACGTGGGACGTTAAAGGTTTTGTTCGTTCTGTTGTAGTAATTATGTGGGTTAACACTAAGAGCACGAACAAAGCAAATAATATTGTGAAAAAGAATAAGATTTAAATTTCTTCCTTATAGTTGTTCTAGTACATATAAAATACTGTATTAAGAGTAAAATTATTATTATCAGTATTTAGAAAATGTTTACTGGTGACTGCTTGTTGCTGAAGCATATAAAGTCATCCAGATAATATGAAACATCTCATAACAGCAACTGTATTCCACTAGGTAGCATCAGCGCCGAGACTATATGAGACGTGGGATTACAGCTTAAAACACGGGATCCAAATCACATGAGAGCTTCCATTAGGAGTCGAACCCGGTTCTATCGCGCTGCAGGCTCGTACGCTGACCATAAATAGTATTTTTGTAGGTATCTGAAGTAGAAAAGCTACCCAGAAGAAAATTTGATAACTGAAAAAAAAAATGAAAGGGAAACTAGCTTACCCTTATAAGAGATTTGTTTCTTATATTAATAATATGACCATGAAACAGTGGTTCCGCCTGCAAATTTCCTTATTTCTGTTCGTGTATATGTAGTTGGAATCGAAATTGGTTTCTAAAAAGTCTGATTGTATTTAGTCGAATTCTATGGCCTTCAATTGCAGTATTCTAGGAAGTATAAGGAATATTCAAGAATTAAATTAAATAATTGGTAATATTCCTAAGCGAGTTATCACTATTTGTGTTGAAGAACATTATTTAATACGAATGAAGTACATTCAGTACATTGGGAAAACATACTTGCAAATAAACGTGTAAACTCTTCGCTTTTTTGGAATTGGTCGCAGGTCAAAATAAATACAATTGTAACGCTTGACACCGAACCATTTGTAATTAAGCAATCATTATTTATTTTCTCTGTAAAGAAAAAGTCAGCAGACGGTCATATAGAAGGAGTAGATTCCTGCTTAATGAGCATTTCACGGCTCTGCCTGTGTATGATCTTCACAATGTAGGTGTTCTCTACTTTTTCAAATAAAAAACAGATCAATAGGCTTAAAGAATACACCCACTTAAAAATCATGCTTGATACCTTTCCTACCGTAGTTCTCTTAAACTTTGACTAAGTAACAAGAATCACAAAAGTGCGAAAATCTCTGTTAAATCGACACTGGACAGTAATGCATTGCATGTAGATGCATGATTGAGTAGTTCTGAAGGAAGTTCAGCTTCATAGTAGCACTTAACAAGAGTCAGTTTTTGGAACCATATACAGGGTGTTTCAAAGCAACATCGACAACGTTTGAGAGGTGATTCTTTACACCAAGATAAGACAAAAAGTAAGGCCAACCTGGGTGCACAGATCTTTCCTTTTGGAGTTATAGGCTGCCGAAAACATGAAAAAAAATGAACTTTAAAGGTTCATAGCTCCAAAACTATGGGACCTACCGTAGTCAGGTCAAGACTTCACTTAGGAACTAGTATGTGCCTTATCCAAATATCCAAGTTTCAGAATCCTGCGGTATTTCTGCAACAATTTTTATAGAGGTAGTTGATGAGTACTTCAAATTATATGCCCGTAGCCAAACTCCCTCTATAAAAATTGTTTCGTCAGTACTGCAGGGTTCTGTAACATGTATTTTTGGATAGCGCACGTATTAGTTCCTATGTAAAGTCTTGACCCGACTACGGTAGGTCCCATACTATTGGAGTTATAAACCTTTAAAGTTCATGTTTTCAGCAGCCCATAACTCCGAAAGGATGTGCACCCAGGTTGGTCTATACTTTTTGCCTTATCTTGGTGTCAGAAATCACCTCCCAAACGTTGTCGGTTTGGTTTTGAAACACCCTGTATATTGTAGAGTAATTAATACCAGATTACATCTTAATCAAGACACGGTGGCTCAGTGGTAGGTTAGAGCTCTCACTTTTGGAGCGAAGAAGTCGTGGTACGATTTCGGACTGTAAATCTGTGATAGCTATCTATTTAAAAATGCTGTAGGATACATATTGAATAAATGAAAAGATTTATCTTAAGTATCCAATTGATACCGGAAGTGGTTGAAATAAACGATTTTTGGTTTCATCCTGTATCGCCATAGAACATAAACAATAAGTGACAGCGACTAATGGCTTTTTGATATGAATTCAGCGTCCGAGTAACAGGTTCTATCTTTGATCTTATTACTCTGTTGCAACAAGTACTTATAGATGCACTACTTCATGTTTGAGTATTGAATTCACATAGTTTGGAAGTCTTGGTTTCACACTGTGAAACGATACTCACTTGTTTATAAATTTTCTCGACTCTTTTTTTTTTCATTCCCTCCAATTATTCTTTTTCATCATCGACGTACTGGTTTCCATTATCATAAGGGAGACAATTATAAGACTAGAATGTAGCAAATGTGTGAACAGTCTACCTTAAAGCTATCTGAAAGAAAACATGGCAAGTAGTACAGTTATTTTAACTACAGCGTGTTGAAGGATTTTCCGGCAAGTGATTGTTTTTTTTTTTTTTTTTTTTTTTTTTTTTTTTTTTTTTTAAGTAGCATTATGTATTGTAGTTGAAGGAATAATTGCTTATATGCATGGGCAGCAGAACCACTTCCTAAAATAAGTAGTAACCGTGCTTCCTTCGGATACACCAGATGTGGTGAAAAAGAATTTTTGTTTTTATAGTACAATAAAGTGTTACATTAAAATGAAATATGATGGATTCACTTTTGTTATCACTTGTATTAAGTAAATGCACTAGACTTATATACTTCTGGCATCATTGGAATTACGCTTTAATACAGGGTGTTTCAAAAATTCTTTACCACCCCTTTTAAAATCCGTACGGATGTATTTATATTGAACTTGATGTAGGAAATATGCAATAGGGCTAGAGGCAAACCTTTTGGACATTGGTTCGCGTACGGCCGCCATCTTGAATTTCAGTTTTTTTGTTTTATTTCAAACTATAAGTGAGTCACATGATACATGACTTTAGGCTAGAATTTTCTCAGGATGTCAAATCTGAAATCAGATTTCATGTATCTTTATTTGATAAGAAGTTATGGACAACGACAGTTGATGTTTACTTGTTACACAATGTGCTCCACATGTGACATAGGATGGCGGTGATTGAAATCGGCTGTTACTGCACGGCCACTTCTCCCACCCCACAGTTTGACGATCTGGATACGTTCCTCAGTTGTTAACGGCATGGTTCACCACCTTCAAAAAGAGCGATAATCACCAAATAGCGAGGAATAACTTTGCACCAAATAAAGATACATGAAAACTGATTTCAGATTTGACATCCTGTGCATATTGAGTTGATTTTGAGTTTAACGTCCCGTTGAGCAGCGAGGCTATATGAGACGTGGATCTACTGATTAACGTGGAATCCGAACCACATGAGCTCCCGCCGGGAATCGAACCCGGGTCTCCCACGCCGTAGGCGCGTACGCTAACCGTTTAGCCAAGAAGGAGCTCCCTGTGCATATTCTATCCTACGGTCATGTATCACATGACCCACCTACCGGTTGAAATTTTAAAAAATGAAATTCAAGATGGCAGCCATCTGCGAACCATCATCCAAAACATGTATCCATAGCCCTATTGTATATTTCCTACATCAAGTTCAATATAAATACAACAATCCGTACGGATGTTGAAAGAGGTAGTATGGGACTTTTGAAACACCCTGTATTTTGCAAAAATGAGTCTTATTACTCAGAGGAGATTGATACGAAAATACACATAAATTGCACTGTTGTGTTTGACCTGCTTTTTAAATAAATGAATAAATTTTAATTTATTTTTTGTATTCTGTTTCAGGATGCGACATCGGCAAATGTGTCGGTGGAGAGCACTCCTGGAAAATCCTCAATGCGATGTGTAATGGATGGTATCATGGGCGGAGTTATCTCTTTACCGGGAACTCCTTTAAGCAATGCGAGTCATCTAAGTAATCGTTCTAGCGGTGATAGTTTCAGTTCCAGCAGCTCAACGAGGCAATTGTTGCCTGTGAACCATGAACCGCTGAGTCAGGACAAAGCTGTGCCGTAAAAAATTGGTTAGAAAAAGGAAAGAAAATACACAAATAATGGTTTACGAAGACGTATGTTAATAGACTTGAAGTATGACGTATATACAGCGTGTATCATAATTATCCCGGAGTTTGCGGACTCGATAAGAAACAACCACGGCAGAAGCAGCAGAAAGAATCATATCATTAGATGCAAAACCGCCAAGTTGTGGAATACTAGGCGAACCGGAAATTCATAGGTTACAAATCTGGACAAGAGTGTTTGGTTTGACAGTTAAGACATAAGTTGTCGATTGTTTTAAGATTTTAATTAAAAGTAAATGTGGACATTAGAAATTGAATGTACACTTGAGATTATACAACGTGCTTTTTATAAATCTCTTTCGGGTTTCAGAGTCTATTGACGATATTTACATACTTCTGTACACGCTTCCTTGTAGACGTTGTAGATACAACTAATTATTCTTGGAGCCGCGGTGGCTCAGTGGTAGAGCGTTCACCTCTGGTGCATGGGATCCTTGGTTCGATTCCAGCTCGCACCAAGTTGAGTTTTGTGGTGAACGAACAGCATGTGTGGTTTACGTTTTCTTGGAGTTCTGCCGTTTCCTCCCACTTTCTTCATTCCATCATTTCATTTATTTCTCATCATCACCGTCTCCTTTAGCCTAACCGGCATAATCCTGGGACGTAAAACTTAAAAATCCCATTCCATATAACTAATTCTTATATATATATTTGCGAATAGCAGCAAGTGCAGACGTGATCCTTTCTTGATTCTCTGGTACGTTACGTGATATTGGAGAGTTTGTTCATAAGATCTTTTGTGTAATTAAGGTGAATCATTTCAAGTTCTCAGAGGAAAAATATATATATATATATCTTGCTGGTCAAGGTAGATCACAATAATTTTCACCGAAGCTAATTCATTTGTGTAAATGCGACACTGATATTTCTAATGTTCGTAGTGTAGAAGAGATCTAATTACGCCACGGTGAGTTGCGCTCCTATTCTACAAAAAACTAGATTTAAAAAAAAAATCTAATGATATGCTTTCTTCTGCCGTATCTGTCTGTGCAATTTTTTGATGAGTCAATATTTCCCGAAAGGTATTATAATATTCTCTGTAATAATAATTTGTTTCATAGAGAGGACGTCGCAAAACGGTTGTGTGGACACGTTCTGAAGACAAGCATCCAAATGAATGGTAATTTTTTTTTTATACGGTTTCCTATAAATTAGGAAGAAAATCATTATAACAAGAGGTAGTTTCACTTTCTCATAGGTCAGTGCATTCAGAATTTATTGATAGAAGCAATATCATAAAAGAGCATGTCCTTTTATGAATAATGTAACTTCTTTTCAAAATAATATATTTCGCTTCAGCATCAGGACGTAACCAAAATTTTGGGTGAGAGGATTGGTATTTCTTTTAAGAACTCAATAAGGAGTTTGTGAACTGTTATTTTTAGTAATGTTGCAGTCATATAATAACGAGTTGGGTCTCGGAGATGAGGATCTTCCCTTCCGTGCGCCACTCAGCTTTTCAGTGCTGTGTTGACTTGTCAGAGGCGTCCTAAGAATCATTCTGTGGAAGCATCTTTGCCATATATTATCTTTTGAGACATTTTTCGACTGGAGAGATAGTCAGAAGATGCTAGAGGGACATAGGAGTTGTATTGATTTTATGCTGTAGGATAATAATGATGCATTAGTTGCAAAAACATCAGGAAACATACTTACATTTGACGTTCTATATACTGTCTGACGTCATGGCTCAGAATTCAGTTTATATTTTCTATCTTCAGCACCATTAGTTAATATATAAAATCAAGGATAGTTTTAGGAATTAAAATTGTTTTCGTCTCAATTACATTTATTCCAAGCCGTGCACAAAATTTAATTTTACATGCCAGTTGGTTTCTCAATTCAGAATTTACCATTTCTGTGCAACAGAAGATTATGTATAGTGAAGTGCAAATAGCTTCATATGAACAATACAACACATAAGTAAGCAACTAAACCAGTCATTATGGGCCGCGGTGGCTCAGTGGTAGAGCGTTCACCTCTGGTTCATGGGAGTCCCTGGTTCGATTCCAGCTCGCGCCAAGTGGACTGTGTGGTGGACAAACACAGTGTGCGTGGGTTTTCTCGGGGTTCTCCCGTTTTTCCTCCACTTTATTCATTCCACTATTGCGTTCATTGCTCATCATCACTGTCTCCTTTAGCCTAGAGTGAGACATAAAACTGAAAGATTTCATTTCATTTCATGATTCATTCATTAACTCTGTGGTGTGAAGAAATCCAATGGTTCATCATCACAGAAACAAAAGCTTTTCATTAGATTGTATTCTGTCCAAGGTACAGCTTCCTACCGTACCAAAGATCGTATCGTGGTCAATCTTACTATTAGTCGATTTGTGATGCGGAAAACTGAAAGGGACCATTTGACGGGAATTTGCAAAATGGAGTTATTACGATCATTGAATACACCTTAAAATTCTGAACAAAAAGATACCTCTATAGAAAAAATATCTTAAAAAATAGGATTTTTTATAAAATGACTAATCTTAACTAACGTAAAAGGATTGTTGTGAGAAAAACAAGGTTAGTTTTCCAAAATACAAAATCACTATTTATTGACTTAATCTTTAACTTACCGCGTGACACGATTGTACCAAAAGAGTATATTCGTTGGTCACTTATATTGGTTGGTTGGACAAATATGACACACGCGATGGGATCTTGTGTTTCATGGTACATTGCGTTATAACTCTCCTATTTCAGCTTTTTCGTCTGGGTTTTTTTGTTTTTCAAGTCCAGAGGCATTGTAGAAGACGTTACGTATGGTTTCACATCTTCCTGCGTCGAGACATAGGAGGTGATGACATCATAATTTTAAACAATATATTTTCTTTTATTAAGCCTATGTTCATTATTTTTGGCGGGATTATTTTTGCACGTAGAAGATTGAAATTTTGCACAAACATTCAGTCCACCAAGTAGTATTCAGCAGCTTTTTTTTTTTTTCAGATTTCTACGTTAGCAGAAGGGGGATCCAGGGGGGCAAAAACGTAAAAAAAAAAGCATTTTTTTTATTACCAAAAAATCCCTTTTTCACTACTTTTACGGCTCAGATACATGATGGAGACACGTAAATAACACCGTCTGAAAGGCAGTTCTATTCTGAAGAGAATGATGTGCAAACCATGATCTAGGGTAATTAGGGATGTCTCAGGGAATTTTAACAAAATATCCTTCTGTATACGGGAATATGGGGCATTGTCGGTATATATATATATATATATTGGCGGGCTTACTTTTGCACCTAGAAGATTGAAATTGTGCACAAACATTCAGTCCACCAAGTAGTATTTAACAGATTTTTCTCAGATCTTTTCGTTAAAACAGGGGGGTCCAGAGGGGCAAAAAGTTGTAAAAAGGAATATTTTTACCAAAAAATCCCTTTCTTCGAGATTTTTCCGCCTTAGATACAGGATGGAGACATGTGAATGGTACCGCCTCAGAGGCAGTTCTATTCTGAAGAGAATTATTGGCGGATTATAATCCTAGGGTAAATAGAGATGTCTCAGGAAATTTTTTACTTGATTGTGAGATCAGAGTCTTTTGCGGTAATTTGGGGCATTGTAGGGATTCTTGATAAAATTTCTCCCGGCCTTACTATTCAAGATAGAAACCTGAAATTTGGCACACACATTCAGTCTACCGACTAGTATTTATCAGATTTTTTTTTAGATCTCTATGTTTACACAGGGCCGTTCCAGAGGGGCCCAAAATGTGGAAAAAATGTTTCTTCCCCGAAATTGTCCCTTTGACATCACTTTTTCCCTCTCCTGGTATATGGTAAGGGCATGCAAGTGACACCATTTGAAAGCCTGCTCTATTCTGAAGAGAATGAGGTATGAACTATGATCCTATGGTAAATAGTGACGATGCAGTAGCTGCTTGACTGAAAGTCTAAAAATACCCCAAAAACCCAAGATCCTAAAAGGGTATGACCCGTGGTATAGGGAAGATTACAGCCTGCTGGCCGGCGGTAAGTTAAAGGTTAAACTACTTAAAAGATGAAACTTGTTTCAAAATATTTTTTTAAAATGTCCTCTACAAAATCCATTAACTTTGGAAAAAAAAAAATAGACGCATTGATGTCAAAAATTGACTTCCTTCACGTTATTTGGCTCTCCTGTAAAATTAATTTTTCCGACAAATGGTCCCTTTTAGTTTCCCGCATCACATTTAATAATTCATTCTTAAAATCGGCAAAGGTGGCATTCTCTGTCATAATCAATCTGTGCCATTTCAGTAATTCTTGCTTTAAATGGGTAGTGTTAACACATCCTCTGCCATAGTGGAGCGTAGTTAATGTAGTAGTGCAGTCTTAAAATTGGCACATTCCTTCCCATAATCGACTTTACTCGATTTAATAGTTCAGACTTTTAAGAAATTTAGCTTAAACCCGCTACTTTTTTTAACGCTATTATGAAAGAATGGTTTAAGGGTCAATAATGGCCGTGGTTTATAAATTTCCATGGTTATTTAGATAGCTGGCTGTGAATGTGATGTTATTCTTCCACTTTCTTCCTGATCTCCTCAAATAATTTTTCTCGCAAGGTTCTTGAGAGAACCCATGTACGCATTTCACATACGAGCAACATACCTGTTCCATATGAGAGCTCGATTTTATTATCGGTGCAATATTCGATGACGAGAAGTCGAACTCTTCATGTAATTGTTCACGTCTTTTTGATCGAAATATATTCTCAGAATTTTTTGTGGGTTTTTTGAGCAGATCTTAAAAGAGTCCATTTCAGCAGCGAGGTTATATCAGACGTGGACTTACAGCTAACGTGGTATACGACCCACATGAACTTCCACCGGGAATCAAACCAGCGTTAAAGACTCTCAACTTTGTGTTGGAAACTCCCTCAATCTACGTTCGTCCATGTAAGTTAACGTTCAACTTTTATGACGTACAATAGACAAAATTCTGCACATTTTTACTTCTAACTTATTCGATGTCTCTCGCAGTTACAGTAGGGTTGCCAATTCTGAAAAAAAAAAAAAAAAAAAAAAAAAAAAAAAAAAAAAAAGAACCCCTAAAAATTCTCAATAATATTTGCGTAAGTGTGAAGTATCTCTGTTCGGACCCATTCACTTGAAGGAAATGCATTCTCATGAACAAAAGTGCATTAGCACCTGTATTCTGCATATCCTTACTACATCCACTAATAAGCTTAGTAGACACATTGTGCTATAAGTGAGAAAATGAAAATCGACATTCATCATTTTATTACATTTGCCAGTAACTGCCACTTCTTTAAAATTATCGAAAGAGATGATCAAAAGTATATTAATTCTTACCTGGCAATTTTGGATTTACAAAATGAAATTTATTCTTTAAACTTACATTTCAACTACAAACTTAATCATTGAAGGATTTTTGATGTTCGATGTTTTATTCTGGATCACAGATTTCAAAATACCGGTCATAAAGGGACTAGTAAGAAGTTTGTACCGGTCACCGGCCTTAATCAAAATAACAGTAATATTTCCGACTAGGTGGATGAAATACTGGCCAGTTGGCAAACCCTAAGTAACAGCAGATTTTGTGTAGAATAGCAGGGATTTTCTGCCATTAACGGACTTTACGTACTGTTAAGTATAGCTCAACATTACTAAACAACAGTTTGCGTGAAGTATTGGTGTTTGAGGAATGTTTAAAGAGTACATCATTAAATTGATGTCAGATTATTTTGAGACGCCCTTTGTATATAATAACTGATTTCTTACAATTCTCTCTAATGTTACTTTATGAAGGAATATGTAGTTAATATCTCTGAAAACAATAATTTATAAAGAACAGAGGATTTTAATTCTCAAATACATACAGTAAAATTTGAGCTCTTGTTTATTAAATTTTAAAAATTTCGATATTTATCTCTACTTGTACGATTCTATCTCTGTAGTATACGTAGATGAGAGCACGTATTGCTAAATTGTATTTTTTGTGTTTTTAAATGCTTGTAGGGTGATATCTGTACTTCACTTTTGTACATTGTTTATCTGATAAACACTTTAAGATCTAAGTGTTCTAATACGCTTATCAAGAGAACAACACAATGTCTTGTTGTCTTAAGAACAATAACTTCTCATGGCCATTGTCACTGTCATTTGCAGCTTTCGTCAGTTTAGTAACAGAGAAAATCCATATATATATATAGGGTGTTACAAAAAATTGTCAATAGTTTTCTCGCATTAAAATAAGAAAAGAAAAATGTTCATACGGACCTGAGATGGGAAGTGCGTAATTTCGTAGTTATATAGAGTGTCGAAAACGTGAAAAAATGAACTTTAAAAATGAATAGTTCCACTACTATAGGACCGATCGTAGTCGGGTCAAGATATCACTGAGGAACTATACATTGTTCAGCGTAAGCTCTAAACTCCGATAAACAAAATATTTGTATCCTTCCGCTTGTCACAAATACGATTGGCTAGTGATGTATGACTCCCACTCCCCGCGGGGAGGAGCAAATTATACACGTGCATTTTGACAATACTGTCTCGTGTTGTCCAGATACTTACACCAGCAGCAGAAAAGAAAGAAAAGAAACTCGAAAGATTAAAAAAAAAAAGTGTTTGAATTTCGCTGGTAAACAATTGTTGCTTAGTGAGTAAAGGTTTATCTTGTTGGTGTTTCACCACAACATTCGCGGAACCGGGATTCATGCCAGTTATCTTTCAGACTTTAAAAGCAGAACACCCGTCCACAGTTGAGTTGGCGCCATAATTACTGCGCATGCTTAGTGTTTATTTCTATTGTTTCATTAGTCACACTCGTTTGCAGTATTAGATAATTAGATAATCTGTATTATATTTTTGTCATTTATAATAATATAGCAGTTTTATATGAAGCTTCATAGTAAAAGTAATAATGCAATCACATGAACTATTTTGCGGAGGAGTACAAGCGTCGGTAGGATAACAGCAAATCAGCGAGATTTAGTTTCACGTGGCTTTGTTTATCGCAGTTTAAAGCTTACGCCGAACAATGTATAGTATGTGAACTATCCAAACATCGATCTTTCAGAACCTTATGTACTTGCACAATCATTTTTAGAGAGGCTGTTTTGGAGTACTTGATCACTCTCCACCTATCTCTCTAAAAATTGGTGTATAAGTACTGGAGCATTCTTAAACATGGATATTTGTATAGTCCACATACCAGTTCCTCAGTGGTGTCTTGACCCGACTACGATAGCCCTCATAGTAGTGGAACTATGAACTTTTAAAGTTCACTGGTTTCACGTGTTCGGCACTCTGTATCTCCGAAACTAACCATTTTTGAGCACAGGTCCATATGAACTTTTTTTTTTCTCATTTTGATGTGAGGAATCTGTTCTCAAAATATTGAAATATATTTTTGTATCACCCTGTATATATATCGCGTAATTCCTACTTCTAATCTTGTATTTCGTTCTTCGTATTTTGTCTTCTATGCATAAGAGTGTATATGTATGTATGTAATAAGAAGCATAGTTATGTGAGGAAAATACTTCAATTGGCAACTTTTCGAGGAAGAAATATCACATAGCTGACTAGTTTATTTATTTACTGAAACAGTTATAGTATATGAAGGAAACTTAGACATTCAGCAGTGTTGGAGCGATAGACTAAGGAATTTAGTGTAAAAATGACTGTTTTAAAAGTATTATTATTATTAAATATCCTGCCTGTCGGGACCAATAGGACTCCCCTTCCCTTTAGATTTGGCTCTGGGAAGTTTTTCTACGTTCCTCGATATTCAGCTTCTTTCAATTTCCAATATTTCCTATTTTTCGAATCATCGATCAATTGTGTTCCCCGCTTTCCTCCTTCATCTTTACTTCTATGGCGTTACAAAAATGGCAGTTTTTTCGGAAGATGTGTCCAATCCAAATGCCTTCCTACGAAGGATATTGGATAAAAGCGTTCTGTTCTCTCCTACCTGCTTTTAAAACATATTCGTTTTGTTACCCTTTTTGACCATTTTATCTTCCTCGAAACACACTAAATATTTCTTCAGCTTTCGTAATGTCTAAGGAGTCGAACCATCCAGTTTAATACTCCAGACATAGCATTTGACGAGCTTCTTCCACGCAAGCAATTTTTTTTCCCCCTAAAGTGGATTAGAGCCTATCTATTTCAGCAGTGCCCTCGGAAAATATGCGAAACATACTTCGGCCCCACTCCCGCCAACCGTCTGACGGAGAAAACCCTCTCTTTGCTGAAGGAAAAAAAAGTAAATGACCTTTAGCTGTGTTTGCCAATTTGTCATTCAGTCGTTTGGTCTTGACAAGTGAAGATCGTAGGCTACTTAAAATGGGTAACAAGACAGAGCAGAGCGAAGTCGGTGAAATAATTCATTATGGCAACGTTTCCGCATCCAACAATTGAAAGATCTCGGCCGCAGTAGCTTGTCCCTCATCTTTCGAGGAAGATACGGGAAAACACACATCGACAGCAGCGCCAGAAAGGGCACAGTTGAAATAGAAAGGGTCTAGTAGGTTGTATTTTGATTTAGCTTCTCTTTTATCACCAAAGCTATATGAAACGTAAGCCTATAACTTAACAGAATCCGAAACATATGAGCACCCACTGGGAATCGTACGCCAGCCACATAGCCACAAGAGTGCTCAGAATGGTTTTAGAGAAATATTCTGAAGTATACTACTTATTGTGGAACCCAAAATTTGGAAATGTGAATTAGCTCAAGCTTAAGATTTTGTTTCGGAAGGTCGTAATGTTGATCCTCTGCTGGAGTCATTTTTGAAGGAAAATTCTCTTGTTATACTACGGAAATGCATAATTTTGTGTCTCATGAGTGGGCATATCAATTCTAGACGTGAGTGAGTGTAAATTTCAGTTGTTGCACAAATATCAAAATAAATAAATAAAATTGACTTATATCTGATTTATTGTTCTTATTAAATTACAAAGTAATTGAATAGTTTGCGACAATTCACGAAAGTCGGAAAAGCATATTTGTTTTTTTACATAAGTGAGTGTAAAGTAAGTTTGTTTACAACAAGCATTATAATTGACTATTACCATGTATTCTGTTCATTTGTTTTTAAAGTGACGATAGATTTAATGTACAGCCAATTTAGGTAATGCGTAGAAAAATCTCTATTGTCAGTGTATTTGACCACATTTTACTGTTTATATTTGTAAAGTACATATCCTGATGAAATACTGAAATTGAATAGAACTTCCATATAAAGAAATTGCACAGATGAATAAAAATATATACACAGGTGTTAAAAGAAAGGACTATCCAAAAGTAAAGCTCTCAGTTTTCTGTGTGAGTAAAGGCACCAAACTTCACGAGCCGCTTTATAAAGTATCAGAATTTCAGTTTTACATGCTAAGAGAATACGACATTCTCAAGGTCAACCAGTAAATGGCGCCTTGCACTTTAGAGCAACGGATTTTGATCGTCCAGCAGTACTACAAATGCAACAACAGTCCGAAAACAGTTCGCTGAGCATTCTGAAAGTAGTATGGGATGAAACAGGATCAACGCTGCCCACGGCCAATAGCATGAGCTGGATGAACAGGATGATGTTGCATTTGAAGTACTATTGGACGATGAAACTCCATTGTTCCAGTGTATGGTGCCATCTTGTGGTTGATCTTAAGAATGGCGGATTATTATTCTCTTGGCATTAAGAGTGGTAATAACAAAATTTACCACTTTTCTTTTCCTTGTTTTTCATAAGTGAAAGGAGATAATGAAATGCAACTTACCAGAATCATAGATAACGTTATTTTACAACAGAAAATATAAACCTGAATAATTTTCATTCTTGCCATCCATAGAAATTAAGTGTTGCCAGTGTAACAATTCCCCCAAAATCGCAAGTTAAGGCAGCGACTAATGGAACGAACTCAGCTGCATTTGATTACGTATCGTGTTGTTTTGGAATGCTGTGAACTACTTTTTAAATAACATAATTATTTAATTTTAATAACCGTATGTTAAAATTATTTTGTTTATTACAAACTAAATACAACTATAATTAAAAAAAAAAAATGTAGTTCACAAGATTCCAAGACAGCATAATACGTATCAAATGCAGTAGAATTCTTTCCTCTAGTCATTGCCTTAACTTAGTCTTTGGGGGAAATGTTATTCTGGCAACATTGAATTCTATGGATGGCAACATTGAAAATTCTTCAGGTTCATATTTTCTGTTGTAGGATAACATTATCTATGATTGTGGTAAGTTGCATTTCATTATCTCCTTTCACTTATGAAAAACAAACAAAAGAAAAATGGTAAATTTTGTATTATTTTTAGTGTGTCAGGCTCTTAAGGGCTAAAATTGGACCAACTCGGCACACTTCGTAGAGATGCCTGTGAAGTTTGGTGCTTTTACTTGCAAAGAGAAGGAAATTAGGCTACACGTGTGGATAGTCCCTTTTCTTAATATCCTGTATAAGAAAAATGTACCTTTAACAATGCAGTTGTAAATATGTCAATTTCAATTGTTGATTTATATACACTATGTTATGTTTACGTATTTAACTAACTATTTATGTTGTTAAACGTCTGATATAATGGAGTCTGGAGTTTAGGTTTTTGTATTTTATGTATGATGTACATATAAAAATTACTATTAAAGAAAATTATCTATGATACCATCTTTGATGTATCATTTCCATTTATCAATTGCTTGACATTTTGTTCTTGACCAGAGATTATTTCATCAATGTTCCCCATGACATTTTTCAATACAGTCATTCCCTGACTTACGTAAGTGATGCGTTCCATAAGTTTTTACGTAACTGGAATTTAACGTAAGTCGAATTTGTAATTTGGTTAAGTATAACTTCGTAAAAACTGTAATATTTTACTATATCTACAATTCTGTATGTATACAAGGTCCACACAGAAGATATCTGGAGTTTCATGCACTCATGATATAATTCATGTGAGAAACATTAGATTATGTAGTTAATGCGATGAAAGGAGGTACAGGGTGTTCCAAACAACACCGACAGTGGTTTGGAGGTGATTTCTGACAAAGAAAGACGGAAAGTATAAACCAACGTGAGTGCACAAATGCTTCCTTTCGTTGTTTTAGGCTGCCGAAAACTTGAAAATAATGAACTTCACGGGTCCATAGCTCCAATACTCTATGGGACCTACCGTAGTCAACACTTTAGGAACTAATATGTGCACTCAATTTTTATAGAGGTAGTTGATGAGTACTTCATATTATATGGCCGTAGCCAAACACCCTCTATAACAATTGTTGCGTGAGTACCTTAAGATTCTGAAACATGTATTGTTGGATAGCGCACATACTAGTTGCAAAGTGAAGTCTTGACCCGACTACGGTAGGTCCCATAGTTTTGGATCTATGAACCTTTAAATTTTTTTTTTTCATGTTTTCGGCAGAATATAACTCCGAAAGGAATCATTTGTGCACTCAGGTTGGCCTATACTTTTCGTCTTATCCTGGTGTCAGTAATCACCTTCCAAACATTGTCGGTATTGTTTTGAAACACCCTGTATATCTGAAACTTTTTTCATCTAGTAGATTTTGATCTGAGTATTTTAGGGGTCCTGCATGTGCCCAACTATAGTCTATCTCCTGTCATGTTCGTGCCAATACGATGGCCACTATTTATATTTTGAGCCTTCGCAACTCTGATTGTAATTATTCCCTATTTTTTGTTTGCATAGAAACGTTTGACATTGTTGACCATAACGTACTTCAAATGTTTTGTCAATAGCTTTATTTGTGTTGTTTACGTTGACTTTAGGATTGCGTGACAACAGAATAATGGAATTAACTCGTGAAAATTATCGTGCGACGATTTATTACGATTTTCGACGTGGATTATCAAGACAAGAGTGCATCGATCAACTTATTTCCACCTTTGGCGATGAAGCCGCATCCTTTGCCACTGTGAAACGCTGGTATAACGATTTTACTCGTGGCCGACATTCGCTCACTAACGAAATTCGCGAAGGTCGTCCAAAATCAGTTGTTATTCAAGAAAACATTGATGCTGTGCAAAACCTAATACTACAAGATCGTCATGTGACATACTGTGAGATTGAGGCAACCCTAGGCATCAGTTCCACCAGCGTATATAAAATATTACATGATCATTTAGCTATGAGAAAGGTTTGTTCTTGTTGGATATCTCATAATTTAACAAAAAATCAAAAAGAAGCTCGCGTCGATTGGTGCTCACAAATTCTCAATAAATACAATGGGGGTGCTTCAAAAGACGTATATAAGATTGTAACAGGTGGCGAATCATGGGTATATATGTATATGAGCCGAAACGTAAACAACAGTCGACTATATGGGTATTTCAAAATGAACCAAATCCATTAAAAGTTGATCGCGCACGAAGCACATCGAAAAAAATGGTCGCCTGTTTCTTCGGAAAAACTGGTCATGTGGCAACTGTGTCTTTAGAGGATCTGAATGGTAACATCAATTTGTTTTCCGGAGGTCTTCGGTCAAATAAGGAAAACAAACAAGCGCCGTCCGATCATTCTTCATCAAGACAAAGCGAGCTCTCACACATCTCGTCTAACAACCGACTATTTGAACACTCAAAAAATCGAATTGATGGGTCATCCGCCTTACAGCCCTGATTTGGCACCCAATGACTTCTTGTTCCCGAATGTCAAGAATAAATTTTCGTCGGCAGAAGAAACCATTGATGCGTTAAAAAAAAACCCGTATTATGGAGATGTCTCAAGAAGATTAAAAAAAAATGCTTTGACAAATGGTTCGAACGAATGCAAAATTGATCATAAAGAAGAATATTTCGAAAAATAATCAATCAATTTTCAATGAGAAATTACTTTTCTTTCATTGTTAGACTCAAAATATAAATAGTGGCCCTCGTATGTCTGGTGGGATGGATACGATTATGTTAGTTATTCGCTGTTTAAGGCGACTTAGATCTTAAGTATTCTGAGCATAACGAGGCGTGTTCAAAAAATATCGGAACTTTGGTTGGCAAAAATTCATTTATTGATTTGGAAATCCGAAACACTAGTTCCGTTCAAAGTAGTCTCTTTGGTAATTCATATACTTTTCCCAGCGCTTCTGCTGTTGTTGGTAACACGTCTGGAACGCAGTTTGTGGAATGGTGAGCAACCGTGCTGTCGCATTCCGTTTGATGTTTTCTCTTGACTCAAATCTGATCCCTTTTAGTGACATTTTCAGCTTGGAAAATAACCAAAAGTCACTTGGAGCCATGTCGGATGAGTAGGGAGCTTGACGACACACACAGGCATTGTGTTTGGCGATGAAAGCCTGAATCAAATTTCGCGGGCACCCTCCTCATGCCTAAATTCTCGTTCAAAAATTGAATGTACCGACCCGATTGAATGGTTTCCGCTTGGGTATCGCCAAGCCTTTGGCAAAATTTGATGCAATATCGCTGTTCAAGTTTTTCTGCCATTTTAGTACCCGGCTATTTGAGGCAATCGCAAAGCGTATTTATTGCTCATGCGTACTCTTGGAATACGCTGACCATGTATTTAAATGTAGATGGCTAATCATAAACGCGAAAGCAATAAAATCGCTGAGAAAACGTCAGCTCGAGCGTATTTGGTGCGGGTCGGAACAATAGACCGCCTGTTGTTTAAAAGATTTCAAAAGGAAGGAAAAAAAAGGAAAGACGTGTTGCCAGACAAAGGGATTGTAGCAAGAAACAGCTGCTTGGAAGATGGTTTGTGCAGAGTATTGGAACTCTGCTATTACACACCTTGACCTGGCATAAAGACCTGGAAACCCTGACTGGCTCACAGTATGATTTACACATCTGGTGAAAGTAAAATTACTGAATAGCCACTTTGGCGCGTTCGCTACAGGGGTAACGCTTTCTCGACTAGCCTAGGACTTACAAAAAAAAAAATGAAATTCGACGACCGCTCACTACACGTCTTCACTCGTTGGCTTACTGCTAGCGATTGACGCTTTCTGGGGCGGGAAAAAATTCACGAGTGCGCATGAGTATCTCCTCTGCATCTACACTGAAGAAGGTCTCCTGGCCTTCATGGGTTTACGCGGGAAAAAATAAGGTTCTATACTTTTTGAACACACCTTGTATACTAGATCTTTTATATGCCTTTAACAGGAAAAATCCAAAGCTTTCAGGCTACTAGGTGGAGGGGGGAAGGAGGGCTTAGCAATTTTTTATTCTCTTCTGCCGATTCATCTGCCAGGAAACCGTCTGTCCATAACTACATGAATGCGATATCTGAAATGGAACGGTGAATTGCATTAGTAGTGGTCTCCCATACTCACGACGAAAGTTACGTTATACAGTGATCATTCATATATATTTTCAATTAATCAAATAGCACATTGCTTTCTCGACTGGATTTGCCATCGCACTGCCCGGCCGACGCCACAAGTTTAGTTCAAGTCAAGTGCAGGTGAAATCTGGTCACATTTCATGGGAACAAATTTCATGAGTTTCTGCACAGCTTGCAAAAGGAAAAATGTCTTGTGGCATTAGTTTAACACAAGACAACTGTATACAACTGTAGGTTATTAATGACAATTGTATAGAATTTCGTAATTCTTTCATAAATGCCCTGCATAATTTGTACACTATTATTTTAGGAGCGAAGCATCACGCAATAGTATTTACTCGGATATATGAAAAAAAAATATGAAAAATTGATAATATTAACGTAATATTGGGTTGAGGCATAATTCCGTATTCCGTAGCGGTTTGATGTAACCTGGCAACACTGAATTGCTGTTCATTTGTTTACCGTTTTTACTTTGGAATGTTTTCATTGTCACTGTTTACTTTGGAATGTTGTCTTGTGGAATACGAGTTAGCGAGATTGTAACAAACGATTGTTAATTCTTTGCTCTTAAAGATGGAGTCTTAGGTCGAGGAAAAGAACATTTCCGACATATTCTGCTGTACGAGTTTAACCGAGGTTCAAGCACAGCAAATGTGTCTAGGAACATCTGTGAAGTGTACGGAACTAATGCCGTCGGTGAAAGCACAGCAAGGAAATGGTTTTCCCGTTTTAAAGCGAATCAGCTTGATTTGCATGATGGAATACCATCCGATTTTGATTAGGAACGTTTAAACAATTTGATACGCGAAAATCCACGTCAGACAACCAGAGAATTGGCTAGTGTGATGAAATATGACCAAACAACCATCGTTCCATTTCCAATCACATTGAAGGACACAACTTCGAAGATGAAACTGCTCTTAGATTGAAGACTTTCTAAACTCAAAACCAACAGCTTTCTACAGACAGGGGATCCAAAAACTACCTCAACGTTGGGAGGAAGTTACTGACAATGATGGAGATTACATTGTTGAATAGCAGCTTGTTTGACTTGGTCAAGTTTTTAACTGAATTTTAATTTAATTTTACTGGATTTTAATGAGTTTCAACTGAATTTCATAAATGAAACACTAAACTAACAAACTTAACAAACCTACATTTAAAACGCTATGGAATTATGCATCAACCTAATATTTGACATACAGGTATATGTGATTTTTCGAGATTTATTGCTTAACTGCAAATTGACGTGAGTCACATATATCACATACACTAGCGATCTAAAGTTTTCAGGCACCCCGAATTTTTATCAGTGCCTACTGTGAACCATTATTTCAGCACGAAAAGTTTGCTGCCGTGTGTCAAAGGTGTTCCTGTCTAGAGCATAAAATTTGGCGACAGTTGAAGAGATCCGCATGATACTTCAGATGTGTAATTATAGTTCTTAAAATGGAAACCAAAAACGACTATTTGATATAGATATTGGATAGTGTGAACAAATTGTGGAAGGTAAGGCAACGCATTTATTTTCTAGAAACATAGAAATAAGGGGTCAATGCAGTGACAAATTTGGAAGAGAAAATATACTTTCAGTATGCGTTACCCTTTCAGTCTTTCTCTTGTTTTTAGAGGCCTCCAGAATTCGGTAGTTTTTTGATATCTGTGAACTACAGTGTCCTTAGCTTGTAATATTGAGTAATGAATGTGGTATCGAAAGTTAATGTTTTAACATGTAGATTTGAAATATGTACTAACCTGAAGTAGTGCCATTAAAAAAATAACTTTTATGTTGAGTTGGTAACACTTAACCGGGTGCAAAGTATATCAAACATTCTTCCCCTGTAGATATTTGCACGTTACAAAATTTCATCGAATTATGTGTGTTAGTTTAAAAAATACAGGATAATTGGTCTACGCTACATATGTAGGGTGCGGCAGGTATTTGAGAACAAAGTCACGTCTGCAGTCAATAAGAAACAGGACACTGAAAAGAGAGCATTTATTATTTTTTCACGTGCTGTACAGGTGATTACATCCACAATGGACAATATGATTCAATGAAACCGCCATCAGCTGTAAAAGCTTCTACACGCCGTCGAAACTACCGTGATGAGTCTTGAAATGTTTGTTATTGTATCCACAACAGCTGCCCTGAGAGCTGCATCGGTGTTGTGTTGCTTTTTGGAGTCCCTCTCAACTACCGCATACGTAATAGACAATTAGGTTAACATCTGGAGGGCTGGGGCGGCACATATTTGGAATGATTGTCATGAAAATTGTCGACCAGCTATTCTTGGGTGGTATAAGATGTAACGGAGTCCTGGTAAAAAAAAAAAAAAAAAAAAAAAATCTCGCGCGTTGCAGCAATAATCCAGCACTTCACAACCATGTTCAACACCTGGGTTAAGCAACGGCGTTTACTCTGGCACCCTCGCGAAATAAATATAAAGGTATCATGTCGCCTTCACTGCTCACGACCCTCAGAACCATCACTGAGGGTGGAAATTTGGTGTGACGGGTGAAAACTCCTCATCCACTGATCATTTGTGCTGGTCACCTTCTGATTCTAAACGAAGTTTTCCTCATTGGAGAAAACCAGAACATTTCGGGCTTCTCTTGATGTTTCAGCTTGTTCTGAGGCGTTGGACAAGATCTGTTCTCTCTGCATTACGTACGAAGTATGATAAAGATGCTCATGAACCACATGTCGGATGGTAGCTTCGTCAACCTGCAACCTTCTAACGTCTACAGTCCGCAGCAAAAAACCTGCAACAGGATCATGTAAGTTTATTGTGAAACGACGAAGTCTTTTGCTCCAAAATAAGTGTGCAGTTAAGGACGCCGAGGTTTCTCCTGGCGTGATTCGTGCCACTTAGGGTTATGTTGATTCCTTGCGCTGTTAGGCGTAGTTTCACAAATAAACTTACATGCTCATGTTGCAGGTTTTTTTTGCTGCGGACTGTACCAGCATGAACTTTCCAGAATCCTTACCGATGGCAGCTTGGATAGAACAGACAACGAGTCCCGGCTCCTGATAATGTTCAACCTCCGACAATGTTGTTTACTGCGGGAAAAGATTGTCACATCACCCCTGACAGCCTCCAGTTCCCTTCGAACTTTGAAGACGAATGATCGGGCGAAATTCAAAGATGGAGCGATTTCTGAATCGGAGTGGCGGCCTGCATTCAATGAGGCGATGGTAATATGTCTCTCCATTACCTGGGTTAGCCTAAAGTCTTCCATATTTATCTCCAAAAGAAAGGATTTGTAAATATGACATGCAGGATATCGTCACTTAGTAACATGTTTCTCAAATATTTGCTGCACCCTTGTATATACACTGAAGTACCATTGAATTATAGATAGCGTTATGTATATACCGTGTCGTTGCTGTTTCATTTCCTTGTATGTGTGGAGTTACAGTAGAACATATATAGCTGAAAGTGCAGTCTCCTTGAAGCAATAAGTAAAAGTGACAGAATGTGTAAACGCTTTCGATTGAAAACAAATAAGTATTCGACGCGTGTGAAATTCAATTTCACAAATTGTCTGAGAAATGATGTTTTGTCGTTCCACAATATCAAAAGTATGGCGAGAGTACATGTGCAGCGGTAAAAGACGAGTCATCGGTTAAAGTGCAACGTACAAATAGCTGTGAAAGATCTTAATCTTTGAATACTCAACTATATCGTGAGAAGCAAGTGTCACTAAATCTTAAACCCAGGCGACCAGACGGATGGTCAGTACACGAAATGTGCAGCGCTCGCTTTATCGTGAGTGGGCTTCAGAAGCTGAGAATCCACAAGAGTTCTACCACCACTGACTACATTGCTCACTGCCTGCCAGCCCGTCCAGCGTCTTGCATGGGACAGAGAACACCATAACGACAATCGACGAATGAAAGCGAGTAAGGTGGAGCGATGAGTGTCGACTCCGGCTGCATCAAGGATGTTATAAAATAGAGGATCTGCCCATATGTATCTTCATCATATGAACTCAATGAAGCGAAAAAAACAACCGAGCATAGCCTGAGCCGGCACGTCTGATGGGCTACTCTCATGTCCGCCATGATGGTTGACTCAAAACATTGCAATCTTAGTGGCACGGAGTGGGCAGAGTAGGTGTTACGAAGCTGTGACGTATGACTTCACGATTTTGTTGTATGGGCAAATCCTCTATTTTATAACATCCTTGGGCTGCATAACACTGATGATAGGCTACGAAGCCACTCATCCAGCGTATCAAGGTTGGAACTATACAAGACTTATTTCGTGATGATCTAGAGTCTTTTCTCTTGGTAATATTTGGGACTTTCGTACATGCACTACGCACTCTTATTGCATTGAAGTACATAGATTCGCTGGGCGATCAGTTATCTCCTCATGCTTTTCTGCAATGCAAAGGTAAATAAATTGTACCAGCAGGACAATTGCTCCTATCGCAGATCAAGGTTGGCTACCATCTGTACGGTACGAAGGATCATCTTACTGATTTCTTACAGCTGAGATGACCACTGAGAAGTTCGAAATTAAGTCCCATTGAACACTTTCGTAGGATTGCCAATTTGGCCGGTTTTTGACCGGCCTGGCCAGAAATATTGCTGTTATTTTGATTAAAGCCGGTGGCCGGAAAAACTTCTTACTACTCCCTGTATTACCGTTTTTTTTTTTTTTTTTTTTTCAAATTTGTGTCTAGTTCGAAGCAATTTCATCTACACGTAGTTCGAAGTATAGATTTAAGAAGTAACTTTCATTCGTAAATCCAAACTGCCATCTTTCACCTGTCATCTGTTTAGATAATTTTAAAGAGAGGACAGGGATTGTATCAGGGAAAATTTGAAATTTATTGTAAGGAATTTTACACACTTATTGAGAGTGAAAAAGAGTTTCTTAAAGCATTTTCTGTAGTTGAAGTACAAGTTTAAAGAATAAATTTCATTTTCCAAATCCAAATTATCACGTAAAAATTAATATACTTTTGTTCATCTGTTTCGATAATTTTAAAGAAGTGGCAGATACTGGTAAATACAATAAAAGGATCAACGCCGGTATCAGTTTCTCATTTATAACACAATGTATCTATTAAGCTTATTAGTGATTGTACTAAAGATATGCAGAATACAGGTGCTAATACTTTTGTTCACGATAGTACATTATCTTCTTATGGATGGGTCCGAACAGAGATACTTCACACTTAACCTATATCATAGGGAATTTTGAGTTGGTGACGTTTTTTTTCAGAGTTGGCAACCCTACACCTTCGGGGTAGTCTAGAAAAAGGTTTGCAAACGTGTCATCAACCATTGATGTCCTTATTTGATTTATGGGGAATTCTGGAAAACGTTAAGCAGGCCGTATCTCCGGGTCACTTTCGTAAACTAGTGGGATGCATGTCTCGTCATGTGACAGTAGATTTCAAGGCCAAAGGAATAGCAACTCGTTACTAACTAGGTATCTCTAATTCAGTGGCACTTCAGTGTATACTCTTGTATGTACACTCATGTCCAAAATGATTGTCGTATATCTATAACTGTCTTTTTGTAAGAATATAATTTGATATTGATTTTGCAGGGTACTTTTAATACTGATACTATGTGTATAATAGGGAAATGTATATTTATGGTAAATTTCATAGGAAAAGAATTATAAATACGAAAATTAGAATGAGTAAAACAAAATGTTGCTAAATGGACAAGAAAATTTTATTTTCGTTTTATTGTTCTTATTTACTGCTCTTTTGACATGATTTGCCACATACATGTCTTTGCCAATTATACACATACTAACATTATAAGAAATACCGGGCGAATCGTTATCAAATTATATTCCTACAACAACATATTTATAGACATACGACAATAATTTTGGACATGAGTGTACGTATTCTTCCGTTCCCTCTCACCTCATCCTAACAGTTCTTTTACAATCGTTCATTTTCATAAATCATATGACTTCTTTATCTTAAGGGTATAATAGAAATTAAAGTTTTCTTTATCTTATGTACTTTTCTGTTAACTCCGATAACTTCCATTCACAAAAGTGACGACTAAAATATTATTCCTGTTGTCACTTTTTATGAATGGAGGTTATCAAATGCAATACAGAAAAGTTTTTTTAAGATAAATTTTTGTTTTCTTTTTCCTTTTTTTTTAAAAGTCTTTCATTTTGAGCTCTCAAGTGATAATAGATTATATCTATGTTTGCCATTAAAAAAATAACTGATATTAGTTCACCTCAAGATTAGTTGTTTGATGGATCTTTTCTTCTTAATCACTCTTAGATTTGTCTCTTAGACAAGTGTTTACGAAAATATTCCACAGTAAACAGACATATTTTTCTGTAGTCCTTAACAAGGAAAGAGTGAATGTTGGTGGGGTGAGTAATGAATGCTTGCGCTGTCCGACATAGACTATTTAGGGCTCCGAGATTTTTTAGAATTAAAAAGTGGGACACCAGAGCCGGCTCTATCATATGTGCAACACATGCATTTGCACGGGGTAGAAAAATCTGTCATAACTATATTATATATTTCAAATAAACATTTCTTGTTGGAAACAGACTTCATGATGATGGTAGTTAAATTTACTAACCTCTTCTATTTAAATACTACGTTCATAAATCAAGTTTCTGTCGCATTAGTTTAAAAGATCACATGGACTGTGCTACAACAATGGTTAAAGAAATTCTAGCATGAATTGCCTGATTGTCAAATACAAGAACTCAATTCTCGAACAGTAGAGAGCGTCTATTCCATTTATAGTGCTGCCAAAATGTCTTGAGCCGTGACAAAAATGCGAACTAAAGCTCACACCCTCACACACCCACGCGTTGAGCCAATAAGGGTTCAGCTGTTGCTAAGTGAGAGAAAGTGAGTGGAATTCCTTCAGCCGATAGCAGCGCTTGAAACGGAAGACTAGGGATCAAGTCAGTGTGGTATATCTTTAGTTAATTTTCACAGTTTTGATATGAAAATTTGTTAGTCACAAACAAGATCCTTATCATTGAAGATGGAAACAAGATATTTTAATTTTTTTAACAGATGTAGAAGGAAAATTAAGAATTAAAGATAAAAACAGCTAGTTACACTGGAATTGCAAACTGATATATTGAGATTAAAGCTCGATATTGAATTGTATAAAAAAAAATTACCAACTTCTTTCTGCAGGTGTGTTTGCTTTATCTTTCACTAACATAATAGATTATTATTTAAAGAAATGAAATTGTATCTGTAGTATTTAGATCTTTCTGAGTGCGAGTGTACTTTCCCTCTCCTTCGTTATTCATGATTGAGTAGCATACTTAAAATCGTGGCTTTTAAGATTTGTTCTTTGTGGAGGAAAGAGGGGGCGGCAAATTGCCTAGAGCCGGCCCTGTGGAAATTTTAGAGTCGTAGCTATAGATTTCGATGCCCGGGGCGAAGTAGATACGGCGCTCGGTGTCGCCTAAATACTCACCTCATCCAGCTTTTCTCTCTCTCTTAAAAATAAATAATAAAAAAAACCAAGAGTAGCAACTTTTGTTGTTATGCTGCTATGAATTTTTATAGGGATGCGCACGAGACAAGATTTGTGGCTGTCTCGTCTCGAAAGTATACTGTAAAAGTGATGTCCCGACTCGAAAAATGTATATTTTTCTATTGGAAGAGCCGTGTCTCGACTCGAATTTTGTCAGGAAAACCCTGTCTCGACTCGTCTCGTGCGCATCCCTAAATTTTTATCAAGCTGCTTGGACAAACCATTGCAACAGCCTAAAGCGATCATTATGTGTTCTTCTACAAATAAGAGCTGTTTTCAAGAAGCTTATTTTGGACTTTTCTTTAAACTTGACAAAACTTCCTTTGGTTGAATACAAATCCGCTTGGAGAACAGTTATTAAAATTTACAATACAACTATTTACAACGTTTCATATTATCGATAAGAAATGAAATTTTAATACATTAGAAGCTATGTGCTTTTAAAATGTTCGAAATGAGTGACAACATTAACTTCCAGTAATAATTGTGAATTTTTGAAATTTTATTCTGTATATGACCGCACAAATAGTATTTTAATTTCTATTCTTTTACGGTAAAAAAATATTGTGAAATGTAACGAAACTTCTTTGAGAATTTCCTAATATTGATCAATGGAGATGAAGAATATGCTTAAAGTTTGTATTTAAAATCCAAAATATAGTTTGGTTACTACATATCTTTGAAATTACAGTAATTAAATATCCTGGCGATACAAGTAAACTTAGTTGATGGAGAAAAGATGCCAATAAATTCCTTCGTTGTCTTCCTGTTTCGCCTATTCCTGTTCCGCCTACTAGCCTCCAGCAATATTTATCAATATTTCTATGTTATCGGGATTGTAGGCGAAACAGGAATTCCTGTTTTGCCTATTCCTGTTTCACCTACTGTTGAGACGAAGGGATATTTTTGTGTTCGGGATTTTTGTTGGGAATGTTATTTTTAATGTGAATTCAATTATTTCGTAAACTATTTTAATTTAATATTAACGAAAATGCATCAGTAGTCGCGATTTAAACAACTAGAATACGAGCAACAAAGGGGTGAAGTAGATGTACGTACTTTCATTTTTTACCAAAAATCATCCTAACTAGTCGAAACAAATACTCTGCTCTGATTGGTATTTCATTGGGGAAAGAACAAATCAGAATAGCAGAATATGCCTACCTTTGAATCGAAACTTTTAATGAGTCTCCGAGAATATAACGTGTGTGCTAGTCTTGTGTTGAACTTTGTATATATGTCATATAATAAGAATAGAATATTGTCATTAAACAACGAATGATGTAATAGACAGCGTCAATAATATACAAAAATCGGATTGCTATAATTTACACTTTTCTTCAAATTCATTAATTCCATAAATAACATTATTCACAGTGCAAGAAATGCTTTACATTGGTTTTCGAAATCGACATTACACATTCTTCGAATATACAGTATATTGGTAATACATTATATAATTTCATGCCGGTATATTTATAGATTCTTAGGGCTGTATTCAGCCTAACATGCGGGGTATTTAAATCATCTTTACATACTGTATTATACATTGCGATAACCAATACCATCTGATTTTCTCTAATGTGCATAAGGCATCTAATAAGGTATACACAAAGAAGGAACTGTTAAGATCTGCATTTCCTTAGAGAATGGTCTACATGATACAGTATCTGGCAAACCTTTTAATGCTGTTATAGCTTTCTTCTGCCATTAGAAGACAATTTGACCACAATAATAGGTCGTAGTGTAAATGATGATGAAAGAAAGCATAATATGCTGTAAGAAGCACGGTTTCAGTAACTGTTGCTCTTAGTTTTCGAATTAAAAACAATGTTCTAAATAGTCTTTTACATAAACTTTCAATATTACACTCAAGTTTAGCTTTTGATCTAGATAGATTCCCAGAAGTTTTACAGAGCAGCATGCATCTACACGTGATTACTAAGATAAAAATGAATGATTTCTGTCTTATATTCATTGAGATAAAGTTTGTTATACTTCAAACATGTTCATGACATTTCTAAAATTTCATTATTTTTAATTTTAACTCCCATTAAGGTCTTATATGTACTTAGAAGTGTTGTATCATCAGCATATAAAACATATTTACAAAGTAGAAAACTTGGGAAGTCATTTACACAGAAAAAGCACAGGTCCTAGCACACTCCCCTGAGGCACCCCTGATGTTAAATTCAAAAACAAACCTTGACCATTCATTTGCAAATTTGCGATACGGACAGCCTATGGTCTATTACTAAGATAGGACTTCATTAATGACAACTCAATTCCCCTGATACAATGATAATATAACTTTGCAACCAATAAATTGCGTGACATTGTATCGAAAGCTTTACTCAGAACTAACAGTGTTTTACACGTATATAAATTATTTTCACAATTTCAAAATTGTCTAATATGTGTGTTACTATATTTTACACAGCCTTAGTCATGGAAAACCTCGATCTGAATCCAAATTATGAGAAATGTGGATCATTTAATTCGTTTCTAGATAGTTTAATAATTGATTTTAATACATTATTCAAAAACTTTGGATGAAATTGCCACTAAGGATATAGGACGATTGTTATTGGGTTTACTTTTATCGCTGTTCTTATGTATGGCTGCAGTGGTTGTCAATTTAAAGAAGTTAGGGTAGATTCCCTGTAAAAGTATCCAGTAAAATAGGTAAACCACAAGTTCAATTATAACATCAATTAATTAAAAAAAACAAGTTGTTAGAAAATCCATAAAAATCCTCAGTTTGAAGGTTTCAGTTTACTAACGACCAATAAAACTGTTCTGGTATTAATTTCAGTCTATGAAAAAATTGACTCAATGTTACATTTTGCTGTGCTAATAAACTTCTAAAGTCAAAATTTTGATTTTCGAACTTTTTTTTTAATCTTTTGATTTATCATTTAATTCTGTTACACTATTCACAAAATATTTGTTGAACTCTTTTACGGATATCGGTTTCGGTATGGGGTCTCAAACAAAGCGTTTTCCAATTTCCTTGTTAATTATAGACCTAGCTGTTGCACGTTTATTCTTTGAATTATTTATCAAGTTTTCATTTGTAGTATTTTTTGTTGCTTATCTCTCTTTCCTGTGTCTTTTTAGCAGTTTTATCTTTTCCTTTATCAGTCGGTAATCCTGTAGTGTTGTCAATATTATGCAACATAATTAGTCTATCCCGTTGTGATTTAAGATGTGGCGTATACCAATTAAAAACTGTTTCAAAACATTTACTTCCTTATGATAGTTATCTTAACTTTTTCCGGACAGCATTTATTTAGGTATGTAACCAAGATACGCATAAAAGCTCAGAATTCTGGAGGCTCAGATATTTCCTGGGCTCGTGCAGCATATCTTTTAAAATTTTAGATAAAAATTATCTTCTGAGTATTTTGTGAGAATATTTTTTGTAATAAGTGTCGTTATCCTCACAGATATATCGAACTTTGTTAACAATAAGCGTGGAGGCAAACTGTTTGAATATAAAGATTATTTATACCGGATTAGTAGTCGTAATGGTGAGAAGATTTACATGAAATGTACACTCGGATGCAAAACCACGTTTGTTCCTCTTGGAGATGATCCCATAAAATCGTTAGGTATACATTTGCACGAACCACAAAGAACGCCAATTGAAGCAGACATTTAGTGGGTAAAATGGCGAACAAAGTAATCGAGGATCCAATTCTACTACTTCCAAAAATTTACATATACGTCCATTTCTTGGTTGAAAGGCACAACACAGTGGCATTTAGTTTTTTTTTATTATTTCGGAAAGGGGGTGGGTGTTATTGCTATCGTAGTGCAAGCCACAGATTTTCGTAGTATAATAAGCACAGAGTTGGTTTGTCAGATTTCACAATGAACAGTGGAATAGCTAAGTGGAAAAATGAAGAAAATTTCATAGTCACCCTACATACACATTTATTTTCATTGTATTGTATGAAATATTAATAAATGTGACAAATGGGCAAGAATGACTAACAGTGTTGAGGGATGACATTCAAAACTGAATAGAGAATTGTCTCATGATTATCCCAATATATTAACATTGTTAGAGTTATTGATGCAAGAACATCAGGAGAATGAAAGTCTGATGTTGTTGCTGGAGGTGGGGAACCGGCCAAAACTTCAGAAATTGAGGTATATATACAAACGATTAGATCAGCGAATTAATACTTTGAAGGAGAGATTACAATCTAGAGCTATAGGTTTCACGGATTACATTAATACTGTATCCTACATGGGCGCCCGCAAGATATTTTCCAAGAAGGGGGAAGCACACACACACAATTGCTAGAATGAAACCCAACAAAACAAAACTTCATTGGTATTAGCACCACGTCAGCAAAGGAAACAACAAAGACCAAATTATATTTTCAACTCAACTGACGGATACCATCATTCAAAATACTTAGCATTGCATGCAGCATCAGGCTGAATATAATTATTACTGAAAAAATATGAAACATCGCATGGGGGAGAGAAGTAGATTAAAATCTTAGGGATGTATTTGACTAAATTTTGATACTCTAACTCATTAAATGAATGTTGATTTTAAAAGTATACTATTGCCACCGAAGAGCCTATAAATGTGAACCTTTTTCGAAAATCCAGGGAGGGGCTATTGCCCCCTCTTGCCCCTCTCTGTGGGCGTCCATGGTATTCTATTGCATACATTTAGAAAACTGAGTGTGAGTGTACGACAGAAAAAAGTACAAATAATTTTTATTTCATTTTCATTTCTTTTTATCTTGATCACTTAGTTTTATTTCACCTATAACGTTTTTACTTCCTTTTGGTGACTTGCATTAAATCAATATCCTGAATTCATATAAAGCTAAAATCTCCAAGAAAAATCCCGAACTAAAAAAAATCCCTTTGTCTTAACAGTAGGCGAAATAGGAATAGGCAGAACAGGAATTCCTGTTTCGCCTACAATCTTGATAACTTAGAAATATTGATAAATATTGCTGGGAGGCTAGTAGGCAAAACAGGAAGAAATCATTCCTTCAGATTTGAAGTCAATAAATTCCTTCAGATTGGATAATTTCATATATCAATGGAATAATAATAATAAAAATATATCAGTGGTAGTCATCAGACTTTTAAAAAGTCGATATTCATTAAGTTCTGACCCCTTAAGCTCCTATTCTACAATTGCTTCAAGTTCGAAAATATTATTCCCCTTGTTTACCTTCATTTTTAATATTCGATTTCGAACATTTGAAAGCACATAGTTTGTAATGTATTGAAATTTAATTTCGTATCGATAGTATGAAACGTTGTAAATAGTTGTAAATTTCCATAACTGATCTCCAAGTGGATTTGTATACAACCAAAGATAGTTTTGTCAAGTTTAACAAGAAGTCCAAAACAAACCTCTTGAAAACAGGTCTTATTTGTAAAAGAATGCATAATGATCGGTTTTGGCTGTTGCAACGGTCTGTCCAAGCAGCTTGATAAAAATTCGGAGTAGGACAAAAAAAGCTGTTTCTCTGATATGTGAAAAAAAGAAAAAAGAAGGAAAAGATAAGTGTAAGGGGTGCCAAATTCTACTTCACCCAGGGCGCCGAAATCTGTAGCTACTTCTCTGGTGGTAACACATTTTTCCCGTATTGTTAGTGAAAGTCTGTGAATTTCCGCTCCGGGTACATCTTCAGACCACAAAAAAGGATGACAGTCTGTTCTTCTTGGTGCACACAGAGCGACGCGGCCATCTTTATTTCGCAAGAGCACAAAGTGAACCGATGTGATAATGCTGCAAGCTGGAACCTACCACAGGCGAAGCCAACGGTGACATCTAGCGTCTAGTGAGCACACAATGCCGTAGAGCCAACCTGAAAAATAGAAAAATATTGCAGTTGTTTATTGACATGCTCGTATGTTGCTAAGGAAATAAAAGGGATTCAAATATTTTGCCCGGAATAGAGAGCCACATAAATCTCTGAAGTTAGGGAAATGAAACTCTCGGCATATAAACTTCTCAGTGAAGATACGTGGACTGTCGGGTTTTTTTTTTTTTTTTTTTTTTTTTAGAAATTCCTATTGAAAGAGGAATTTTCTATTATTTTTCACGGTATTGAAAACGGTGTTATCTGTTATTTGTGATCGCAACACGGAAAAATGATTGAAAACTTTGAAATGAATTTTGGAACATACGTAATATCCACTTCGAATTATGTTTCAATGGCCACTTCGATTAAAAGGTGTACCCTAAAGAGTATAGGGATCAAAATTAATGCAGGACACAGAGTATGTTATGAGCCCCTCAAGTTAGGAAGCTGAAAATTTGTGCATAAACTGTTCATTAGAAGTGAGCGGACACGTGACCCAGCATTTTCCAAGATTCCGGTTTTAAGGGGGTAAAAGACTTTCAGGGCCTTATGCAGAGTCATTTTGACGCGTGATTAGTGTAATATTAAAGCGTTCGACTAACATATGTTGCCTGCAATAGTCAGGCATTTAGTATGACGCTAATTATACGTCAAAATGACTCTGCATAAGGCCCTCAATTTCTATATTTTTTCGCCGTATTGAATAACATTACAGTTTGTGATCACATAACCGAAAACGGCTTATCCGTTTTAAATGAACCTTGTGTCTCAAACCCCCCAGGAAGAAAGAAGAAAAAAGTTAGTTGTTAAAGTAATTAAAAAACAATTTTTCTGTTAACAGACGACTCTAAGAATTAAAGTAAGTTTATGAGTTTACAGCGCACAGAAAATATTATATGGTAATAAGCGAAGGCTGGAGCTAAGCTAAATTGAACCAAAAATGGCGAGCACCCAATCTTCGGTAATTGACCATTAAAATAAAATTTGAAACTGTAAATAAATTTAAGTAAAAGAAAACTTGCAAAATAATAAAAAAAAAGTGGGTGGAAGCAGCTGGGTTTATTCATTCATTCATTCATTCATTCATTCATCCAGTCATCAACCTAAACATCTTGCCGAACTTCTCGCTGCAACAGCTCTCCAGGAAGAAGCGGATCCAGGACGGACTTCTGTTGGGGGTCGGTAGTAATACTGCTACTTAGAGCTACTTTTAACAGCTCCAAACTTTTTATGGGGGTTTATTTATATATAAAATAAGGAAGTTTCCTCTTTTGGGGGGAGAGGCGATCGCCGCAATCGCCCCCCTAGATCCAAGGAAGAAGAATGATCTTAGGACCGGATGTGGCGTATGCTTTCTAAGTCTTCCCCAATAGAGTTTTTTCCCGGTATTCACTGACCTGTGGATTTGGTAGCATAATCACTTTAATCAGTATCCCGTGAAGGGATAATTTTTGTACCACTATACGTCTTGATTTTGTAATCTGTAGCTGTTAATAAATCTTTTAGTAGACCTTTTTATTCTATGGATTATGGAAAACAATAGAATGCAAAAAATCGCACTGAACACTTTTGGCGATTAGGACTACTCTTGACAAACTTAAGATACGTTAGATGTCTGCACGGACCCGGGTCTATAAAGCATATATCACTCCGGGCCCGAGCCGAGTTCGGGACGTAAAGTTTTAAATATACAACCATATTTCTCGAGCCTTTTCGAGCCTAACTTCGCAAATATACTGTACAATGATATTTACCAGATCGTTCTTCTGGAGAACTTTTAAAGCACAACTGCAAAATAAAACATCTAATTGCTGTAAATAAAAATACAATTTTGTGTTAATTATTAAGTTTCTGTAATTCGAGCTTACTTGATTATTACACGAGTTCGGGCTGGGTCTAAAGGCTAAAACATATTTCGGACTTGGGTTGGGCCTCACATTATAAACCTACAGGCCGGGCTGGGCCCGGGCTAAAGATTCCGGCCCGCGCAGACCTCTAAGATAAACAGAAAAATATTTCAAAACATTGACTATAGTCGACATTCGCTGGTTAGGGAAATTTTCTTTCAGTCGAAAAAAGTCGACTTATGCAGTGAAAGGATTAAGTCTGAGATCAGAAGTACTGAGAAATAAAATAGTATTGCATTTCTCATACGTAACTATCTTGTTTTCTGTGTCCATTCAGGCATTCTTTTGCAGCAAGTAATAACCAATGGTAAACCGCAAAAGAATCTGATGGGAAATGTAAATGAATGAAAGTGAGGAAACGTAGGAACGATAAAGCATTAACAACACCAAAGTGAAGGCGAATATTGTTACCGGATTTTACATACCGATAACAGTACACTTGGCAAGGTGGCACTTGGTCTATAATCATGAATTGGTCTTTGCACAAGACGAAAATAATTATTGACAATAAAAAGGAACGATGAACGTACGAACTACAGAGATTATAATACTAGTGTCAGTACGATGTAGCCTACTTACTGAGTAAACGGATAATAATCTTTCTTCTATCTTATGCTATAATGCCTGCACAACAACTAACACCTGCTATATATCTCTCGCATTTATTTTACTTGCAAATATACAGTAGTTCTGGCGCTATATGAATCTGTTCTCCAATCGCGTAGCACTACCGTCTCAAGCAGAAGACAGCAACAGAGTGATTGACATTGGCTGCCGATGATTTCATGTCCTTGAAAGCACTCGGCTGTTGCCACGTCACACCACTAAGGAGAAGCCGTACAGTCGTAACTGATCAGGGGAATTCAGGGCGTGTGCGTTAAATTGCAACATAGTATTTAACTACACGTACTTCCAGATCACCAAGGCTAATCAAGCGGCAGGCTTGCCAACCATACGATAATTTATCGCGATATACGATAATTTAAGTCTTAATGCTATATACAATTATACCCTTGCAATAATAGGTGAATAACTTATACGATAATTTTAGAACACATACTCTATTGCAGTTTTTGAAAGTGCAAAGAAATTGTAGGTGTGCATTAAGTAATAATAAAACTATACGCACGGAGCTTTTTAACAGCCATTCCCGCTAAAATAGATCAATAACGATTTGAGAATTGCCAAATGGTAACCCTACATCCATTCTTTAAATTCAATTACTTTTACGAGGGAGTGGAAACACTGTTGTTCAGAGTGGTGTTAATAAGGATTTTAAAAAAATGGCGAGGACAGTGACGCCGATTTGGAGTTCGAAACTGAAGATTAATAGATAAGTTTATTTTATATTATTAGTGCTATTTTACTTGTTTTTACAATTATCACGTGCATAACGAATATACGATATTTTTTTGTAACATAGGATATAATTTTAACCACGAAAGTTGATAATTTTGTTCTCTGAGGTTGGCAATTCTGACAAGCGGGTTCAGCCAGGCCGGGAAAATGAAATGAAATCTTTGAGTTTTACGTTCCACGATTACGCCGGTGAGGTGAGGCCAAAGGAGACGGTGATGATGAGTAATGAATGAAATGGTGAAATGAAGAAAGTGAGAGGAAACGGGAGAACCCCGAGGAAACCCACGCACACGGTGTTTGTCCACCGGGACTGGGATCGAAGCCGGGACCCCAAGTACCAGAGATGAACGCTCTACCACTGAGCCATCGCGGCCTCAACCAGGCCGGGAGTAACAACAGCATAAATTATAGCAGCGCAATGTTTAGGCTTGCAATGCAAGTGAGCTTAATGTACCTTTAGAAAACATGTGTAGTTATTGAATATTTTCTCATTACTTTCTCTAGTACGATGTTCAAGAACAATAAATTAATTATCCTGCATGCGCAATCTGTCCTGTTATTGCGTTCAGTAAACGTCTGGGCTATCTCCCGTACTTCATGATTGCGCAAACTGTCCTATTTAGGTAGAAGATAGCGCACACCTATAACTTGGGTGCAATTTTTCACCCTGATTGTAAAGTATGTACAAAGTTAGTTTTGGTAAAGTACTAACGTAAATATGTATCACTTATTGATCATTTCATAGCACAACCATCCTATGAATTTACCAGTATGCAAAACGTTTGGGAAAATGTACGCACTTACATTCACGTGGACACTATTCACGTAAAATGTCGAACATATTTCTCATTGAACAATTTCTATCAACACATGACTTTAACTAACGACTCTATTTGCAAAGATGTTAGTTCTCCTTTCGTTATAAGTCACTAACCCTATCCTTTTCCCCAACTGATCCCCGCGCGAACTAATCTACGGCGTTATCTTTCCTGACTTTACCTGAACTACCATAAAGAATTAAAGATTTCACAAGGATCTTCTCCTCAATAGAGAAGAGATAAAATTTTAGTTCTTATCAATGCGACTTCCCTCTTGTGGAACTTAAGAGCCACCACTACTTGAGAAATTGTTTTTTAAAAATATTTTCGTCTCTGATGAGCAACATTGAGTAATATTGAGTTGGCAACATTACCTGTGTTAAAATTACTTTTTGCTGGTTCTTCATGGTAACGTACCCTAACATTCCCTTAAAACTAAATTCATTCTCATTTCACTCTTGACAATAACGATTGTGTAAATACCATCGAATGGTGAGAGAAAACATTTCTTCATTCAACAGAACTATAACAGTACTATCCCTTTGATCTTACGTACACTATTTTATTTTATGATTTTTCAAACAGTTCACGTGTTTTGAATAGTCCTGTTGAGATAACACATGATCTGGTATGATCAATTCATTGTCACAAAACAGTAATATTTTTAATATTTGCGTTGATGTCCTCGTTTTTGATTTCAAGTTTAATTCCAAGATAAATTGTTTGATCGATTGGAAATATTAGTCAGTCTGATAAAAAAAAAAAAGCCATTGTGCTTTGTTTTCTCCACTACTTCAGCTATTATTTGGTGATAAGTTTTTTGTGTTGCAATCTCCTTATCCGAAATGCAAGTCAGGAATTATGACATGTCTTAGATACGAGATACTTGAAGATAAATCTACAGTATAACAAATGACAATATTCGTTATTACTCGTTTTCAATTTAAACCGGACTACTTCTTTCAAAAGTATTTTTTAATATTTTTTTTTTTTTTTTTTTTTGTTTAATGTTCCTTCCGGGTTAATATTTTGGGTTGTTGACTTTTCTTTTTAGTTTTGAGGAAAAGTGCGTACTCATAAATTAACAAAAGGTGAGGTGATAATAGGAATGCTAACAGGGAAACAATTTGTTGTTTTTATTGATTAAGAAACTACCAGTATATGTGTAAAATTAAAAAAAAATAAAAAAACAAACAAACGGCAAGAAATCTTCCTTCTAGGAAAAGTAAATGAACTTAAAATAAAAACGAAAAATGATTTAACATTAAATAAACAATGATACTTTTTACTGCATTGAATTTTGAAATAAAATGTTCCAAAGTTTGAAATAGAATGTTTTATTATGTATCCAAATACACATATCTTCACAATATTAATAATAATAATTTACATTGACGATAGTTGTTTGCGTTATTATTTTTAGAAAAGGATATAAATTCATTTTTATTGTAGGCCCTATTTATATTCTGGCAGAAGTCCTAGTTCTTCGAATGCAAAGGATAAAATTAATGGAATTCGATTTCACTAGAGTTAAGTAAATGTTTATTCCTCTCCCTCCCTTTACTGATCGCGCATCGCAAAATCCCGTCTTATTTGCATGCTAGGGCAAAGGAAATCGGGGTTAGAGTTGCCAATTCTTAAAAATAAAAAAAAAAAAAATAAAAAACTCCTCAAAATTCCCTATGATATGAGCCTAAGTGTGAAGTATCTCTGTTCCGACCCAGCCATGGGAAGTAAATGTACTACAGTGAACAAAAGTGCTTTAGCACCTGTATTCTTCATATCCTTAGTACATTCACTAATAAGCTTAATAGATACATTGTGTTACAAATGAGAAACTGAAACTGACATTGATCATTTTATTGTATTTTTCGATAACTGCCACTTCCTTAAAATTGTCGAAACAGATGAACAAAAGTATATTAATCTTTACGTGACAATTTTGGATTTGAAAAATGAAATTTATTCTTTAAACTTATATTTCAACTACAGGAAATTGCTTTAAGAAGCCCTTTTTCACTCTCAAAAAATCCTTACAAGTAAATTTCAAAGTTTCCCTGATACAGTTCCTGTCATCTTTTTAAAATTATCTAAACAGATGAATAAAATATATTCATCGTTGATAGATGATGAAAGGTAATAGTTTTAGATTTACAGAATGAAAGTTAGTTTTTAAATCTATACTTCAAACCAGACGAAATTGCTTGGAACTAGATACAAATTTGAAAAAAAAAAAATGGTCATAAGGCGGCTGCTAAGAAGTTTGTACCGGTCAGCGTCTTTAATCAAAATAACAGCAATATTTTCAGCCAGGCCGGGGAAAATCTGGCCAGTTGGCAACCGTATGATGGGCGGATGCAAGTGTCCGTTGCTTGCGATTTCTATATTTGTGCAGCCAACAGAAAGTTTTGTCACATGTAGAACCGTACTTAAACAACTTTCTCAATTGGCTATTCAGGTACATCGCAAGCAAAGAACTGACGCTTGCGTGAAAATCCGCCTTATTTATATGCAAAATTTCAAAATTCTGTCTAATAGTTTCGGGGGCGTGGGGAAAAGAAAAAAAAATGATTTCAAGTGTACTTTTTTCTCCTTAGGGGTCATATTTGGCAAAATGATATCTTATAGGCTATACGACCAAGTGCGCCCATGTTGTGGTTTCCAAGGGGGGCAAATATAAGCGACATTTCAAATGTAGTCTCAAATTTTGCGGTAACTATTCTTAAAAATGTTTTGGGTTTTCGATCTTCCGAAGTACAATTTCTTCTAGAGGGTCGAGCGCCCCACCTTGCCCCCCCTGATGGGCGCCCTTGTATACGACATAAGTTACAAGGAGATTAGTTTAACAAAATTTCCAGGTTGTACGCATAATAGATTAACAGATCTGGTGAAGGAAAAAAAATCAAATCTCCTTCCGCTCATTTAGCGGTCAAACTTCGCAAAATTCCATCTTAAATTGCTTTTGCAAAGCTTAAACACTCAATTTCACATTCTTTCAGGACAAACGTGATTTTTATGTATATATGCATATGAATGAATGTTTATTTTTCCATAATGTATTGCTTAAGCTATGAACTTCCCCTTGCGTACGCCACTGTTATCTACTGACCTGTTCATAATAATTGTGTACTTATTTGGATTGTTTTCACTAAGGTGATATGGTAAACAAAGTGAGTGTTGACAAAAAAAAAAAAAAATATTTAGAAACATAATACAACATAAAGTAATATATTATTAAATAAAGCTAATTATTTTTTTCATAATCAAAAACAAATTTATTAATTTAACAAGTTAATTTTGTTTCACAATTTGAAACTACTGTAAATTTACAAACTATGGGAATTCAGAAAAATAAACACACTGCTGAGCAAGACTGCACTTATTTAATAAAAACACATTTACACGTGACGTTTCGATCTTCTAGCCAAGATCCTCATCAGACGTACACTCAGAATCTTGGTGCTACGACCATCGACACTCAGAGTGTACGTCTTATGAGGATCTTGGCTTAAAAAGATCGAAACGTCACGTCTAAATGTGTTTTTATATTAAATAAGTGCAGTCTTGTTCAGCAGTGTGTTTATTTTTCTGTTTTTATTTGCAAGACGTATGACTATGATTCTGTGTCAATGGGAATTGAATATCAAACTTCCAAGTAGAACATCTATAGCTACTGGTTGCAATAGATTAATAAGATCAAAGATAGAACCTGTTCCTCGGACGCTGAATCCACATCAGAAGCCATCACTCGCTATGCCTTACTGTGATGTGTCCTATGGTAATTAAGATTGAAACCGGAAATGATTTATTTCAACCACTTCTGGCTTGAATAGAGGCTTAACGGGATACATAGAACCTATTCTTGGGACACCGAATCATTTGCAAAAAGCTGCATATCGATGTCTCTTACCATTTTTGCTCTATGCAAGTCAGTTTTGAAACCAAAAGTACTTGTACTAGTAAATTTCAACCAATTCCGGTTTTGTTAGAGTGTTCGGGACAGTCATACCACGTTGCTTTGAGACGCTGAATCGTTCGAAAAAAAAAAAGAAAGAAAGAAAGAAAAGCTTCTCGCCACCTGTTACCATTTTCGTTTTATGGACCGGAAATGACTAACTTAAATTATTTCCGCTTTGAATAGAGAGTTAGCGAAGGAGATGAAACCTATCCTTCGGTCACTGAAACGATTGCAAAAAGCCACATCTCCATACATCTTTCCGTTTTTGCTCTGATACCTGTTGACAGACGGACAAAGACATTCTATAATGCTTCCCGACACTTAAGCATAGCATAGTTTCGAAATCTAACAAGAAATAAATCCCAAGTTTATTGGATCGACAAATCAGAACGGATGTAACGATACCTACAAACAGACTCGACATTATTATCATCAATTCTTGTGTAGTGGACCAAGAAGCCATTCCCATAGATGTGACAATGCCACTTGTACAAAATTTAGTGCGAAAATTACTAATATAAAAACTTTACAGAAGAATTAAAAAAAAATATGTGGAAATTTCCGAAAGTTGCAGTAAGATCCATAATTATCTCTCATGTTACAGCTATTGTCCCTAGAAGCACTGTGATGCAATTGAAACTGATAAATGTAAAACATATGAGAACTCTTCCAATAATCTGCATTTGCCATTTGCTAACTCAATTTTTTAAAGTTACAACCGATTTAAACCGATATAATAATAATAATAATAATAATAATAATAATAATAATAATAATAATAATAATAATAATAATAATAATAATAATAATAATACTCTTTGCGAATCACAACGTTATGTCCGCAATAAATTATATCAAGATTGGTATTCGGAACAAATGAACCTTTGGAGATGACTAGAAACTGGCCCCCTTTTTTCTTATTTCAAAATAAGATTTTATTTATGTTAGTTCGACACAAAATTTGTTTCCATCGTATAATTCAATGTGTTTTATTTACGTTTGAAATGTGATAATGGAAGTTTGGGCTACATCTATAAGTAATATCCAATTTTTCTTTCGAACGTTTGTAACTTTCCATTGTGATACAGTTTGGAATTTTAATGGTTCCGTGCATGTAGCGCCCGTAGACTTAGCGCCCAGTGTTTCTGGCTCACAGAAGGAATTTTACATTGATTTTATCTCACAATCAGGGATGTCCAGTTCATTTTACCACTCTTTCCACAGGTCGTTAATTCCTGTTATTTTCTTACATCCATGTTCCGTGTACTTAGCGTCCACTAAGTAAAACTGTTATGAAGAGGGAGAGAGAGACAGAGAGACCAGCCAATAGCACTGATTATGACGCTTCAATGAATCATAACCTCCGGAGGAAAGGGTGAAACGCAGAAACGTAGTTATATATATATATATATATGCATGTATGTAACTGTACTCCGTGGTATGCAATGCTCTACAATATTTAAATGTACTATAAACTAAGGTTACATATTTAGCTTTTAATGTGAAAACTATGTAAAATAGACGTAATCTAGAATACCGCAATGAGGATAAAGCATACAAAAAACAGTGAACATATTCTCACGACTGAGAACCGGGACAAAATGTAAACTGGCGAAACACCGGGATAAGAGTCTTCATGGAAGTCACGGTGGTTCAGTGGTAGAAACACTCACATCTGGTTCATGTGATCCCTGGTTTTATCCCATCTTGCGTCAAATGGGCTTTGTGGTAGTCAGACATTGCGTGCATGGATAAACTCGGAGTTCTCTCGTTTTCTCTCACTTTCTTCATTCCACCATTTCATTCATACAATCACCGTCTTCTCTATCCTACTCAAGGTTTCATTTCATTTCAAGAGCTTTCAAACCGGGACTGTCCCGGTAAAAACCTGACATATGGTAACTCTGACTATAAAACAACATCGGTTTCGATACCAAAAAAGAACAAGTCAAATTATCATATGGTATTACACAGTTTCAGAAAAAAAATCTAACAAGCTAGCTGCATTAAGTCTGATACATATTTCACAACTTTATGCGTAATATAAATCTATATAGTTAAGCAATTGATATCATACACTACAAGCACTGAAAAACAACGTAACGTTCTATAATAAAAAGAACGTTGCTTTACGAACCAATAAGTTAATCGCTCTACGAACCGGATAACATTATACCCTAAAGTTACAGCCTTATGCAGTAATCAATTCCAATCAGATATTGAACGAGTATGGTGTTTCTTTGAGAATAATCCATCACTAAGTTGAACAAGCGCCTTTGAAGGCTAGTCGTCTTCCATTTTATCCTCTTCTTCGGTAATTCATCTCGCTGCTCTTGTTCGATGCAGTTGAAACCATGGCCTCATCCTTTTGTAATGTCCATCCACAAGGAAGGATGGACAGGTTCAACCTTTTGGAATTTCAAATTCGAAGCTTCTATCAATTTACTCGTTCGTGTCTCTTTCTGTAATTTTGCTATATGAACGGGTAGGTTGCGAGGAAACAAAAGAAGCTAGCAAAGAAATTGAATCGTAAGATCACCGTAAGATGAAAGTCGCATACTCCAGAGACTACCTGATGCGTAATGTTGATCAAAATAAATTAGGAATTCTTCAGTTTCTTCTGGTACGATTTGTTGTAAGTAATCCATCACTTCTGACCCTTGTCAGAGAGAAGGAAAACAAATCCGTCCACCAGTCTATAGAAATCGGACTTTCTCATTCTCCCTGTAAAAATTCGCCAATCCCAAGTGCTGCAGTATGTACTTCGTGTTCGTGTGACTTGTCTGGAACGCTTTGGCTTACGACTTCCCTTACTAGCCACGTCGAATACGCGACAAAACGTACTAGCGACAAAACGTACCACCGACAAAACGTACCACTTACCCTGAGGGCTGCTTGTGAAGGGTTTTCTAAAAACACTTTAAATAATGACAAGCGACAAAACGTACCCCTTGCCTGGAGGGCTACTTGCGAAGAGTCTTCCAATCAGCCATCAAATAATGTCAGGCGACAAAACGTACCACTTGATAGGACGGTATATAAGTATATTTATATATCGGCCAAAATAAGGTTACAGATTGGTGCTAAGAAAAGTACCGATGCAAGACAAAGACTAACACTAAGGCTAAGACTAAGACCATGCCTGCAAGATTCTTGCAACACCAAGACCATACCTGCAAGATTCTCGCCAGATCAAGAGCAGAAAGAATCTTGCATATGCAATATTTGAATATTTGCTGATTTCCATCACACTTTATCCAGACTTTGGACCAGAGACGGATAGGCATTATTAGAGGGGCGCGGGCGCTTTCTCCCACAAGGGCCACCAGCATCTCAATGTCACAAATCAATTGCATAGTTTTCTTTCTACAGTACGTCAATAGTATTAACAGTTGACAATTAAAACCTGATATTCTTTCATCAATATATATTCTGAATTGTTCAAAATATTATATGAAGTTCAAGGAGAACGTATACTATATTACTAAATTAGCAGGTGTTTTAGTGTACTAGTTTTTGATGCTACTGTGTCTATCACTTTTGCATTCGAAATATTTTTTAATAAATATCTTTCAACAGACATCAACAAAATGTTTTCAAATGTTCCTGAGACATGGTACTCGTTAGCCGATTTTTAATGTATTTCAGTTTATTCAATTTTGAAAAATTTCTTTCACATATTACCTGAATTACGCCATATAGCCTCGCTGCTGAACGGGACGTAAAACTCAAAATCACCTCACCACCTCGCCTGAGTTACGGGCAAAGTCAATAAAAATTTGTATGCTGGAAACCTGGATAAGTATTACTGCACAAATTACAATTCTGCAAAATTAAAAAGCAGCACATTGGACAATTTTGCAACACGTTTTGCATTCGCTTTCCTTGTAAACAAATGTATTTTCTCCTCATTCTGAATCGCTTGCACCATCAGCACAGTCATTTTTCCTCGCATGTGCTCGTCATCAAGACTGACTTTCAAGGATATCCACGTCCTTCAAAAGTCCAAGAAAATACGTATCCTTGAAAACTTCTTCACTGAAGTTTTTCAGAAAATATGTAAGTTTATCGAAAGGCACGTATGGAAGTTCTGTTACTTGGTTGAAGTGGCTAGGGTCCAAATAATCCATAAAGTACATTGCTTCACGAATCTTGAAGAAATACTCAAAACCACCATGTGCAATATTGTGTTGAATGCTTCGATGCAGTACCTGGTCATTGGATAGAAGCAGCTTCATCTTCATATTCACAGGAAAAATCTTCGTCCATCTCTGAAGGCGAATTGTCGACAGGTGAATAGAAAAAAAAGAAAGAAAGAAAGAAAGAAAGAAAGAAATCACTTTCTAAGTCTCCAAATTTGTTATTGGCCCATTCTGCAAAGCTCAATGCTGCATTTTTAACGGATTCAAAATTATCTCTCTACTCTTTCAGTTGGAACAGAGTAGTCTGCACCATCCGATAGGACTACACAAGCAGCACGCTCTATTTGGAGATAGTTTGAGAGAGAGGTCGTCACTTGAAATATCTTAAGGAACATTTCTGCTGTCCGAATTGTTTTGAACTTGAGAAGATCTTTTATATATCCTTTCGCTTTACACCTAGCTTTTGGTTTGATATTTTCTGTAGAAGCAATTTTCTTAATTGTTATCGTCAACTCTATATACAAAGCACTTTTTGGATTCGAAAAATGACCAAACTTTTTCTAAAAAACCGTGTGTTTTCTACCATCTTGTTTCTGCAATTACTGTAAGACGCCTTTGTTAATATTTGATCTCCCAAATGTCCATTCGCTGATAAGACTCACGCATAAATATCGCACAGTCATTCAGCAGAACAATGACACAGAATCAATGCAATTTTTTGTCAGATCACATAAGACATGATTGAGTATATGAACGTAATACCACACGTGTAACTGAGTTTCTTAGTAGTTAAGCGGTTAGGGTATGTGCCTTTTTCGTGGGAGACCTGGGTTCGATTCCAGGCGGGAGCTCATGTGCTTCGGATTTCCCGTAAATCAGTATGTCCCGTCTCATATAGCCTCGCTGCTAAAAGGGCCGTTAAAATCAACTGAATCACACGTGTAACTGATCATAGGTGAAGTGAAAAAAATCTGAATATTGTCCTTGCATGTTACTTGAGCCATCGGTTGAATTTCAAATACACTTTTTAATATCAAGGTTCAACTTCTGCAGAATTTCCAGCAGTAAACCGCAAAGACACTGGCCTGTGGTAGATATGTATTTTACAATGACAACAATACTTTGTTTAACAACCATTTTAACAACATACCATAAAACAACAGAGCACTGGCCTGAAACTACTATATCTTGAGTAGTGTCTAATAGAACAGAAAATATTGAAGCTTGAGAGACTTCTTTCAAAATATCTTCTCTGATAAGTGTGCTGATAGCATTCAAAACATAATTCATACCGTGTTTAGTAAAAGTTATGCGACCAGTATCCTGCTTACTTCCTCGTATATGACTTCTCGGTGACCTTATCTAAATTACTTTTAAGCGGAAGATCAAATTTGCTTAAGAAAGCAATAACATCCAAAAAGTTTCCATGATCTATAGCTGTGTCTTTCAGTTTATAGACTGCTACATTTTCTCTGTAAATGAGCCCTCTTTTACCAATGAGTTTCTGCACTTTGACAACTCGATACATTACCTGTCTGTTCTTCTCCACCTTATACTGCCGTTGTTTTACCTGTTCATGAGGAAGTAGTTTCTTAACATCAAGTAGTACGTTTTGTCGCGGATTAAATATCCGAAATGTTTTAATTAGTCCATGACAGGTTGTAATTTATATAAGTGGTACGTTTTGTCGTAGAATAAATATCAGAAATGCTTTAATTAATCCATGATGAGTTGTCAATTATGACAGGTCGTCAAAAGTGGTACGTTTTGTCGCGAAAATTCAAGTGGTACGTTTTGTCGCTGGTACGTTTTGTCGGGACACCAGCCACGTCTGGTTGAGAGTTTAATTTACATATTCCCATATATGTTTGTTTTATCTTTCCTCGCTGGTCTAGTGGCAAGAACGCAAGCCTTTGGCGTATGAGGTTCAAGATTCAATTCCTGGTGGGAGAGCATTGAATGACCAAAGTGGTTCGGATTCCACTAAAATCAGTAAATTCAAGTCTTCTTTAGCCTACCTGGCAAAACCATGGGACATAAAACTAAATACAAACCTATTTATTATTATTATTATTATTATTATTATTTATTATTTATTTATTTATTTATTTTTGCAAAAGGAAGATTTTATTATGAAGTAAAACACTATTCAGAAGTATAATATTGAAATTTGCAAGAAGAAAACTTATTTCTGCGTAACAAAATTTAAAAATTAATTAGTCTCAGGTAATTGTTTTACAATTCTCCATGTCTTTTTAGGTACTTTTCACTACACTAATTAGCATTTTGATAAGTCGTGATGAAATGTAAACATAGTTTCGTTGCAATTCTCCATGTCCAGTAGGCATTTTTGACGTACTGTTATTAGCACTTTTGATATTTCGAGATCAAAGGTTTGAAGGGGTCTGTGCCCCACCCAACCATTTTTCCCAGGAAAATACGAAACACATATTCCATCATTTAACGTTTATAATATCGGTGCACAATTTCATTCACTCCGGCTAACTTCTTCTTGTCTTTCGGACCTCAAATTTCTCCAAATTTTGGGTGGAGGCTTTTACCCCTTAAAACAGTTTTCCCCAGAAAAGAAAAAACACGTATTCGTTTCTTTCATGTGTAATATCTACCTGCCAAATTTGATCAAAATCGGAGTGTTACACTTCGGAAATGTTACATGTCAGTACATTAATGTAGCTTGCATTTGCGGCAGAAAGTTGTTGTTTTGTGCTCCCTCTTTGCTGGAGAGAATTTCTTAGACTGTTCCTCTTCAGTATGCAGGGAAGCTTCCATTCTCCGTGATTTTTTCTCAACGTTGGCGAACTGCTAACCAGACGAAATGAAGAATTTACAGCATTTCAAACTTTTTAAATGTCTGTTTCTCGTTTGAAATTACGCTTTGATGACACAATACCATAAGTGTTGAGTCCACTTACATCAGTTATGTAAAATACTGTCATAGGCCATTTTGTTCATTGTTTTGTAATCTAACAGCGAGCCATATGATTGTTAGTGTGAACGTGTGATTTTGTTGTGTTGTAATATATGATAACTTTGAGTTTTTCCTCCGCTCTAGAAGTGACCACTTCATGATAGCTGTGCATTGTGTTTTGCAATGGGTGATCTTACTGGGAATATATTGTCAAAAGAGACAGCGCACCCAAAAAATGAGAAATTGTTCGTCTACAGTCATATTATATGTAAGCATAAAATTATATTGCAGAGTGTGTGAAGAATCTGCAACTTCACAAATTAGGAACAGTTCATCATCAGGTATTCTAATAGCGCCGATGTTGTCATCGAAACATGAGGCAGCCCATGTAGGATCGCTTTTCTCCGGAGTTTTGCTTTTTGCATTAGCACGTGCTTTTGCATTAGCTATAAGTGCTACGCTTCAAACTTCTAACCAATCCTCTGGATAAGAAAACTACTCAACGTCTCATTTCAATATGGGTACCTGAACAAGAAACTTCAGTTGCATTTGTATATAAGTCTGCTAATATCTTATCGTCTGTCGGGAATCAATTTCTTCATTGTTTATTGATTTACCAAAAATATTCCTCCTCTACCATCAATAGTGACGTGTATTGTTAGTGATCTGTTTGTCTACCATGTGCAATGATCAAAACACACTAACAATAAACAAAACTTTACATACAATCAGTGGCAAAGCCAGGATTTCTATTCGGGGGGACGGGTCAGTGTCCTACTCCGGAAAACTTTTTTTTGTTAATGTGGAGACTGAAAGCGCAAATTTAGATTTTATTCTAGCAACTTTTTAAAATTTTGGTTCTTGGGAGTTCATATCCCGGGAAACTCCCCCTGGATACGCAACTGCATACAATGGAAAAATTAATACAGTTTGATAGACAAAAGCAACTATTATGCTTCTGACAATGGACTTATATAAGTGAATAAATAAAGAAAAGCTGCTACTAAAATAAGCAAAATTGCAAATAATAAAATCAATCAAACTAAATAATAACACAAAGTTGCAATATGTTATATCTGACTTCATTGGGACAGTTAGAAGATTATCAGAACGTTCACTCCGCTACGAGCCACAATCTCAATCTATTCTGAATCTGTCCTCATATTTCTTCATTAAGGCTCGAGTTTAATGGACCCACTCGGTACCCAATGCTATAAATTTTAAAAACTATCACTTAACTCACGGAAATGAAATAATAATAATAATAATAATAATAATAATAATAATAATAATAATAATAATAATAATAATAATAATAATAATAATAATAATAATAATAATAATAATACTTAAATAACATAATACAAGAACACAACCAGGGAAATGTCATAGAATCTCAATACTTACTAAGCCTTAGTAATTATTAAAGAAAGTATGCGTACGAGTGCAATGGACCCACCTGGTAGTCCTAGGCAGTGGCGACGGTTGGACGTTAAATTGGGGAGGCAAGACATGATCTGAATATAGTATTTGTATGTCAATGTTACTTTTCCTGGTTGCTTGTAACACTTTGTTAGACTAAAGGCTGTATAACTATTAGGAGGCTGTTATATAGACTAAAGGCTGTATAACTGTATAACTATCTTTTTCAGTTAAAATACCGTATATCTTGTTTCATATTTTGTTACGTAAATTGACAAGAGCAACACAAGATACTAACTCTTTGTACTCTTATACAACGAAGGTGTAAGAAGAGATCTGATTCCTTGCTCATGAAATCAAAAAATCATAAAATCATGCATCTTAAAATTCTGTCTGGAAAATTGTGTGATCAGATTAGGGACCTATTTAATAACAAATTTGCAAACCAAATAAATAGAAAGGATAGTATTAATCAAATAATCATAGTAATGGATAATAAGGCTTGTTCTGCAAAAGTTATATTGAAACTGGAAATTAATGAACAACTTATGTTTTTAATTCCACGCATGTTATTATATGTGTTATTACTCTTAGAAAGACAGTGAATACTACAAGCATATGCTACGACATTCAAAAAATATTTTTGCAGCTTTCCGAAACATGTTCGTTGCCATTAGATACAGTTTTCATTTTCTTGGAATACATCAAAACTCAACAATACTTAGTCACTCCACATTCCAGTTATACAAAATAATCCTAAAACCTAGAATTATGTTGAATTTACTAAATTTAATTGTATAACAAAACTGTAGAGTACACCCCTAAACTCGTACATTACACTACAAAATTATATATTCCTTACTGAGCTCCTTCGTGGCTAAGCGGTTAACGTACGCACCTTTGACGTGGGAGACCTGGGTTCAATTCCCGGAGGGAGCTCACGTGGTTCGGACTCTACGTTTAAGTTCACGTCTCATATAGCTTCGCTGCTGAACAGGATGTTAAACTGAAAAAAATCAAATCAAAATATTCCTTACTATAAGAAAGAAGAAAAGAACTGTCAATTTTTCAAGAAAAGAACTGTTTTAGGAACTGTCAATTTTTGTGCAATTAAAGAATAACTTGTGAAGGACTTCTTTTCTTGCGAAATGATATCTCAATTAGATCCAGAGCGGCTTACTAACATATCGAGCCCTTGTAAGATGAAATGAAAGTACGCTCGAATTGTCTCGCTCCAACAGCTTAATTTTTGGGCCATTTTTAGTGTCATTTTTAAAACGCAATTTCTGTAGCTTTCTTAACTTCACGGAAAGATAACCAATACGTACTCATGGAACGGCAAATATTTTATGGCACCATTTGTATTCTATGAACCAATAATACATACAAAACTTTATATTTCCAAATGAAACTATATACATTAATGGGTCATTTCAAAAAGTGGAGGGGCAACTGCCCCCCTTTGCCCCCCTAATCGCCGCCCGTGGTCCTAGGGTTAAAAGTGTATCCTTGTATGGATATTTAGATAGAGGAAATACTATTTTTTGCCGAATTTCTTTAACTACTTACGATATGTTCCATTATTTTTAAACTAGGGTTTAAAATGTGATTGATTGCGTTTAGGGCGGCTTATAACACTTGATACATGTTCATTAGAACGTTTTATTTTCTATAAAGAATTACCCATTTGATATAAAGAATTACCCAGCAAATTTTGGCATTTGAATTTTTTGACACCCTGTATTTACGATAGGAAATGAAGTTATGCAATGTGCATAAATAATTGCTGTTTTCCATGCAGTAGTATTTGCATTAAGGTGCGTGTAATTATTATTATTTAAAACTATATAAAATAACGCTGACACATGAATTCACATCCATATATGAAAATCTCATAGGTGATATAGTAATGCTCTTAAGTCGTAATTAAATTGTACGTAATTACAGATGTACATGAAAAGTCAGAGTATTAGAGCTGACGGTGATGAACAGAAGAGGAAGAAAAGAACACATTTCTTTCAACTTGCCTAAGGGGTTTTAAAAGTGACATGACAATTGTGCAGGAAGTTTTAAAACCCCTTAGGCAGGATCTTTCAAGTGAAAAATTTTTGTTCTTTAGTCGTCAAAAGAGAGGGGATGGGATAGATGATTTGAGTACGAAACTACATTTATACATATAAACTAGTTCTCTCTTTGGTCAACCCTAGCACACTGATAAGCATCAAATATTTTCTGGGCGCTAAGTACACGATATTATATGTGGGCGCTAAATCTACGGGCGCAAAGTGCACTCCACGATTTTAATATGGGGTGTTTCTGATTGAAATGTGGCAGTAAAATAGCACCCATTCAATTTTTCTTTCTTTCTTTTTTCTTTGTTCAGTTTACATTAGTAGTCTGGAATGGAAGGTATGATTTGACCTACACTGCCTACTGAGTTTATTAGAATGTATATCAGATGAGTACGTCAAATGAACACTATCGAATTTGCAACCAAACCACGCGGAAACAAAGTATGTATCTTAAACTTTTGACATAATCCTAGATGTGTTTGGGAGATCTAAAGTTCTGCTTGAAATTCAGTATTTAATTTGACTACCAAGTTTGCTATTCTTTTTAAAAGTGACTTAATGAATTTTTCAAGCATCCTCAATATATTCAAATAGGCTGAAAAATATAGAAAACAAACGTTACTTCTATATTACTGTTTTATTTCTGGAAAGGAATTCTATAATGTTAGGTTTTTCTTACTATGTTTAAATTCCATATTTTTATCTGTTTAGCCTAGCCGGCATAAGCGTGGGACGTAAAACTTAAAGATTTTTCCTTCTGTCTTTGACTCACTTCTAAACCTCTGTGTAACAAATATCCATTGGTTTCATTTATTCATTGTGTGTGTTTAAGTTTCTCTCTACATCAAGTTATGAATTTTGTTTCGTCTCGGTTTTATTCTTTCACTTTATCGATGCTAATACATGTATATTTTGAAATTAGAATTGTGTTAATGTTGTTTGCTGATTTTAGTATGGGAGAGAGGAAAGGAGGAGAGAGGGGGATCTCTTTGCCAGATACGACTATGGGATAATAAGGTGCATGTCTCTATGCACAATAGAAGTGATGCTATACGCTTTTGCTTCATACGCTATAGACATTCATTTAATTGGCCCGCGGAATCGCAAAGCATACTGGGTGTTGGCGGCGGTATCAGGAGGGTTAATATGCTCTTGGGTATTTTAACTGCATAATATCATGAATAATATTAACACTTTTATATAATTATATATCAATGCTTTTGAAATTATATATTTCAGTCCCTTGAAGAAACACTCACTAATCATGACAATTGTGAATGTAATTAAGTTATAGTTGAATACACTAGAACAGATACTGCCCATTTGCACAGTAATCGCAGAATGCCTAAGCCCTCCTCGCCAAACATACTCGTATGTAGAAAATTCAAAACTCTCTGCTAGAAGAACTGAAAATACACATCTTTATTTCGGGTTGCATACTCCTCGGGCAATACATTCTGAGATTTTTAAAAATAAAATGTGGAAAAAGTTTCCGCACGTAACAATCTCTCTCTGTATATATATATATATATATATATATATATATATATATATATATATATATATATATATATATATATATATATATATATATAAAATTCAAGACATCTACCATATGGTGATATTCTTCCACCACGTTCTGCAGATTAATATACGCAAAACAATGAACTTCATTATACTGAGGTTACTATTTAACCTAATTCTCAATTTGTACTATTCCTTATGGGGCGTTTACACTTAGTCGATTTGCGTTCGATTCAGTTGAATTGACGTCACTTTCAACTTAATCGACCGTGTAAACGGGACTTCAACTTAATCGCTTGTTGATCGAAGGCGACTAATCGACTGGCAACTGAATTAAAAGACGTTCTATTTTCTGTGGTTGAAATAATTGAACACATCCATCAATCTGATTCGGCCTAGTTGCTTCGATTTAGTGGCAAATGCAGCGAGTCGATTTAGTCGTGCGACTAAATCGACTAAGTGTAAACGCCCCATTAAGTTGAAATAGCTGACAAAATTGAGCAATTACATGTTTAAAGTTAACTTTGACAAGCCTGACATACTAAAAATAATACAAAATTTACCATTTTTCTTTTGCTTGTTTCTCATAAGTGAAAGAAGATAATGAAATGCAACTTACCATAATCATAGATAATGTTATTCTACGACAGAAAATATGAACCTGAAGAATTTTCAGTGTTGCCATTCATAGAAATTACAGTATTGCCAGAATAACAACTCCCCCAATATCTAAGTTACAGCAGCGACTAGAGGAACGAATTTAACTGCATTTGAATACCTATCATGTTGTCTTGGTATCCTGTGAACTACTTTATAAATAACATTATTATTTAATTTTAATAACTGTATGTTAAATCTATTTTGTTAATTACGAACTAAATACATACTTTTTTTTTTTTTTTTTTTGTATGTGAGAGTCTTAAGTGAAAGCCAAGGATTCTTCCTTTCGTGTTTTAAAATAGTTTGAAGAGGAATAAAGTATTTTCTGGTGTGAGCTACTTCCTGATTTTATGCTTAACGAACATGCCTTCAGGGTGGAAAACCTGGGTTCGATGCCTGTTGGGAGTTCATGTGGTTCGGATTTCATGTTAAGTTATAGGTTCACGTCTCATATAACCCCTATTTTAAAAGGGACGCTGAACTCTAAAATTCAAAGAACTATTTTTCGCGTGCGATATGCATGTGCTACTAAGTACGTCATGGGGAAAGTTTAAAATCATTGTCCTAGAGCAGTGGTCGCCAAACTTCTGAAGGTTCTGAGCTACCGTACCGTTTCTAAATCCTACTATGAGCTACCAATCAAAAGAACTACCACATTTTTTTAAAAAAATCTACCATTTGTTTATTACCTATAAACTTAGTAAATATGACATCAAACTATCCAAATTAGTAAATGCCTAATATATACAGGAAAAACAACGTGCACAACCTCACGCGTATATAATCAACTGTGAGATCACACTGACAATGGCAGTTGCGCGGGAGAAACAACCAGTTGTCGTTCACCGTCAGCTCAGTGGAAGAATCAAGGTTAGCCAACCAGTGCGTTAACGCGATCTACTGAAAATGTCCCCGTGAGCTACTAGTAGCTCGAGATCGGCGGATTGGTGATCACTGTTCTAGAGCCAACTCATAATAGGTAAGTTCTCCACAGAGATGAATAAAACTATTTATTTCATTCTACGAAGATAATGACGCTATGTTCCATTTAACAAAACATTTCTATAAATATCTTAACTTTGTCGTACATACTATTTCTTCTAACCAAGATTAAATATTTTGAAAGCAACAATCATTCAAATTTGATTAACATTTTTTTAAATGTCTACTTCGAAGTGCGTCACCGATTTTGCAACTGTGGTTTAACTCATTCAAAGAATTTATTATTATAGTGTGACATAGTTTTCATTCATGATAACTTACAACATTTCCATTTTACTTTTCTATAATGACATAATCTTTAAGATTCAATTATTTTCTGTCGCGATAATGGAAAAATTCTAGTGTGTGTGTACCTAGGTAAGATAAAAAAAAAATCTTGAAATACGTAAATTGCTTTAAATTTCTTTGAAAACCTCGTGTTTTATTTCGCTTACTGTGTATATATATATTTTTTTATCATGTGTTATTTCTACTCTTTTGTTGTAATGATAGCTTATCAGTAATTTCGAAATAAGCTTCAATATTGATCTTCAATTCTGCAATGAATCGTCATTTATTAAGGAATCGAAATTCCAATTAGAGGAACTCCGAGATAAGGTGATAAGAAGAGAAGTAACGATATTTAACGTTCCACGTCACACAACCTCAATAAAAGATACGCAATTTGTAAATTGCATCCAGTTGCACATCAATTCTTCAGCAAGCAGTAACAGCTCATCATATTGTACAGTGTATCTATACCAAAATGAAGTACGTGTTTGTGATTGCCGCCCTTGCTGCCTTAGGTAAGCTGTCCAATTCAGTTTGATGTGTTTGATAAATCGATTTTTTTTTAAAAAAAAAAAGTGCAAATAGAGAAAAATTGTTAATAATTTTATGGTGTTCGAATTGCCAAGTGTTACAATAGAGGAGAATGTAATTGGAATGGGAGTTCGATAAAGGAATGCTGTCCCTTGCCTTCATTATTTAATATTTACCTAAAAGATAGTGAAAAAGAGACTACACAATAAAGACGGTATTTCGGTAGGAGGTAACATGGTTAGGTGTATATGGTTTGCAGATGATATGGCGCTTGTTGTGGAATCTCAAGAAAATGAATAAGATGTTAGATAACTTGAGGAAGGACTGTGAAGAATATGGGATGAAAATAAATATTAGAAAGACAAAAGCCATGGTGATTGGAACGAAGGAATCGGTGTCAAATATAGAAGTAGGTATAGAAGGCTAGAAAATAGAATAGGTGACAAGTTTTCGATACTTGATCAGTATTATTGATTACGTGTTGTTTGCCACGGTGTAGTTTGCCACGACCTGATTTTGGTGTTGTTTGCCACGGTGTAGTTTGCCACGACTCGATTTCGGTGTTGTTTGCCACGGTATTGTTCTCTCTGACTTTCTTATATCATAATCGTGAAGATTTATAGAAAATCGACTCAGAAGTTGAGGGTTGCCAAGATGACTATATTATAAAAATCAAATCTCTTATTATATTTATAATAAACAGAATACATACAATGTCAACGGTCCCAAACACGTTATTGGGTTACTGCTCTTATTCTTAACCCTAGTTTTGAGTATTCATTAAACATTTCTCTCCAAAGGAATTTTAGGATTGTTTTAGTTTATTCTCAAAATTTAAATTATATCTGATTTTTCCATTTCTGACTTTGACCGTAAGCCATTATAATGGATTTACATTTTTGGTTGTTTGAAATTAGACAATACTCGATTGCTTATTAATTTATGTTTTAATGAGTTTGTATAGGCTGATTCTATTGAGATATATTTACATTTAAGCATAGTTTGAAAAAATCAGGACACTGTTACGCGTTTATAGTCATACCAGGAAATAGCTTCATTTAATCAGTTTGAAGTGTGATCTTCCGTTTACATTTGTTTTGAGGTTTTCTACATTATATTTGCTTGCTGTTGTTTCATGCTATCAGGATCTCTCATCAGATTTCAGCTCGCGTGAAGTTAGCTTTGTGGTGGGCAAGCACCGTGTGCGTGAATTTTCTCGGGGTCTTCTGTTTCCTCCCACTTTCTTCAATACACTATTTTTTATTCATTCTCATCATCATCATCATATCCTTTAGCTCACACGGTATAAGCGTGGGACGTAAAACGGAAATATTTCATTTCATTTTTCTTAAGGATATACCATCCAGTTCTTTAGTCGCGTAGCATAAGGAAAAACAGAACATTATGTAACAGGAGATGATATTAAGAGATCCGTTAAAAGAGAAAATGTCATTATAGGGCTATCAATTTACTAAGCTATTGTGATATTTATGACGTTTTGTGTTCATTTGTTTGGAGCTTAATGTTCTCTTTCAGCAGCGAGTCTAATGAAACCTCTCTCGTTCCAAAGGCGAGAACACTTACCACTTGTCCCAGGGAATCAAAAACAAAAGTGCCTGGCAACCCTTCCTTTCACTCCAAGTGTGTGTGTACCTTCACGATAATCAGATCTGATAAGACCAGAATGCAAAGATTGTGGCAAAATCGTGGCAAACAACACAAAAATCGAGTCGTGGCAAACAACACCGTGGCAAACAACACGCCACCGTATTATTACTAATGATATGAAATGTTAGTGTGAAATAAAATCAAGGACAGGAATGGCGAAAGAAGCCATTAGGAGGAAAAAATACTATTTTGTGGGACCTTGAATAAAGAGTTGAGCAAAAGACTGATAAAATGCTTCGTGTTGAGCATTGTACTGTATGGATCAGAAACATGGACATTATACAAAAAAATGTTGAGAAACGACTTGATTTCGAAATGTGGGTGTGGAGAAGAATTGAGAGAATTAGCTGGATCGAGCGGAAAACGAATGAGAGTGTGTTAGACATGATTGGGCAGAAGAGAACAATTTTAGATATTATTAAGAAGAGGAAGAGAAATTGGTTGAGGCATTGGATATGATGAAACGTGCTAGAGGGTATGGTGGAAGGAAAGAGAGGGAGAGGGCGAAGTAGACTACAACTAATGGACGATATCAAAACAGATAAATCGTACGTGAAGAGGAAGAAGTTAGGGGAAGATAATGGAACATGAAAGCTTCTCCGTTTGAGCAGGTGACCTGCCAATAATAACATAATACCTATGATAAGGATGATGAATTGTTAAATTTCAAATGAATATTAATCACGATTTTTTTAAAATCTAAATTAATTCAAGATAAATTGAATTGACTTCAAGAAATGTCATTTGTTTTATGGATCATGTCATTAATTAAGTATATTGAAAGGTTGCTTATTATCAAAGTATTGTTTTGTCAATTTTGCTCACTGTTGCGTGTGTGTGTGTGTGTGTGTGTGTGTGTGTGTGTGTGTGTGTGTGTGTGTGTGTGTGTGTGTGTGTGTGTGTGTGTGTGTGTGAGAGAGAGAGAGAGAGAGAGAGAGTTATAGTCCTCTAAAGTTGCAGTTAAAAACGTCTACTAATGCCATTAAGTCGTTATCTCTGGAAATAACTAAGCAAAATTAAGCTATTAACTAAGCCTAAATTCAGAATCTATTATTTTAGGGGGCTGAAAATGTAATAATAATAATAATAATAATAATAATAATAATAATAATAATAATAATAATAATAATAATAATAATAATAATAATAATAATAATAATTTTTAAAGTATTTTGATTTATTAGCACAGTTGCGTCTGGTATGTATGGATTCTGGTTTGATCTTTGGTGCGGTACAAATATTTTAGTGATTGTGACACAATTGTGTAGTTACTTTAATTAAGAGGTTGCGAACTCCAATCTAGAAAGCCAGAAAAAATCAACCATAGGGACCGACGACGTAACCCTACACCATGCAACTAAAGTCAACTAAATCGGTCATAGATCTTCATAGCTCAACGTGGTCGGTCATAATTCTTTGTCGGTGGCTCAGTGTAGAGCAGCCCGGTAGCCAGTCCCCCAAAATGTAGAGGGGGCCCGGCTGGAGTTAGGGGAACCCGATCCAACCATATTATAGTTCATCACTATATTATAGTTCATTTGCAAGCCTACTGTGAAAATTTTAGGGGGGCGGCCCCCCTAGACCCTCCCTGGATACGGGCCTGGTTGATAACGGTAGAGCGTTTATCTCTGGTGTGTGGGGGTCTCTGGTTCGATCTATGACCAAGTACGTTTGTGGTAGATAACATTGTGTCGTGGATTTTCTCGGGTATCACTGTGTCCTTCCACATTGTCATTCCACCAATTCTTGCATCATGGTTCATTTGCCTTAATCATCCGTCTCCCTTAGCCTAACAGGCATAATCGTGGGACGTTAAACTCAACGATTTCATTTTTTAACTCCACAGCATAAATAAAAAGCCAATTTCAAAATAATTCTCAACTTCTAGTACAAACCTATAGTGCAGCATTGAAGTTCAGAGTTTCGTAGTACTACCTATAAAATATGCGCTCTGTAAAATAATTTTCAGCAGAGAATGGAAAATTTATATTTTCTTTGTTATAACTTTGGAAATTGTCCACATCATTAAAAAAAAAAAGTGACCAAAGTACCAAATCTATATATATAAAAGAGAACGTACAAATTCTTTGTCCGCTCATCACGCTAATACGGCTGAACCAATTTCTTTTATTTTTGGGGGGTTATTAAGATTTGGACCCTAGATGGTTTTTATCATATCACTTTAATTTTCAATTACCAGTGTCTTGAGATAATTGACCATTCAGGTGTCCATTACGTACAAATCCTTTGTTAGTTCATCATAGGTATAAAAATAAACGTATTTATATGCAACCCGCATGACCGTGTCACTCGGCGGGTTAACATAAATGACAGGCGTTATAATGGTTTTTATCATATCACTTGAAAGCGAAAAAGTAAAAATTATCTAAGTAACAAAGTTTATTGCGTTCGGGGGTGACCGCAGCGAAGCGGGGCGGGTTAACATAAATGACAGGCGATATAATGTTAACATTTACTGCAATCTTCTATGGTTTTTATCATATCACTTGAAAGCGAAAAAGTAAAAATTATCTAAGTAACAAAGTTTATTGCGTTCCGGGGTGACCGCAGCGAAGCGGGGTGAACGCTGCTAGTACTATATAGATTAATAATACTTGCTTAACAGTTTCGGCCATGTTTTGATAACGTTTCTGATGAAGCCCGATAATTAAGTTGCCAAAACTGTTAGACTCACAGGTATTATTAATAATATATATTTGATGTTTTGGTCAGTTTTACTTTATTAATACTGTACAATGGAAAATTTAAGCCTGTGTTCCTTACTTTAAAATTATTATTCGTTAGACCACGATTGCACTCGTGTGTACAAATTCTGACACAGAGAAAAAAAGTTTTTTTTTTTAAATCGTTAGAATAAAGACTGACGTAATTATAAACAGTGATGCCAACTCGTGGAAAATATCACATATTGTGTGATATTTTGACTATCATTTCTCGAAATGGGATAAAGGGAATTTTCGTAGAAAAAAATTGGCAGAATTTATGGGATTTATTATATGTCTATTCCATTGACGCCAAGAAAATTATCTATCTGCGAGTAGACAAGTGAGTCTTTAATAAACGTAAAATTATTGCTAATTGCAAAATTTTGTTATTATAGGTATTAGGGATTAGATTTCTGGGCTGTCGGCATCTAAGGCCATTTAACCTCTCATGTACACTCATGTCCAAAATTATTGTCGCATGTCTATAAATATGTTGTTCTAGGAATATAATTTAATAACGAATTCGCCCGGTATTTCTTATAATGCTAGTATGTGTATAATCGGCAAAGACATGTATGTGGCAAATTTCATGTCAAAGGATCAGTAAATAAGAACAATAAAACGAAAATAAAACTTTCTTGTCCATTTAGCAACATTTTGTTTTACTCATTCTAATTTTCGTATTTATAATTCTTTTCCTATAAAATTTACCACAAATATAAATTTCCCGATTATACACATAGTATCAGTATTAAAAGTACCCTGCAAAATCATTATCAAATTTTATTCTTACTAGAAGACAGTTATAGATATGCGACAATAATTTTGGACATGAGTGTAAATGAGGGATGACGTCCCTCGGCGAGTACTATCCGATGAAAGAGAAGAAAGAAGGGATTGAGGAAGAAAGGAAGCGATCTGAGACCTCTATGTTAGGTACCGTCCCGTCATTCGGCTCGGTGTGAATGAGGGAAACCCAGGAAAAATCCTTACGCAAGATGGCTGGCCTGAGAAACTGTTACACTTTTTCGACCGAATGTCTCCACCGGGAATCGAACCCAGGACCCCTCGCACCAAAGGCGAGAGCATTTTGAATGCATGTACTATGAGGGTTAAGATAATTTATGCAGTGTCTTGTGAATCTTAAAAAAAAAAAAAAAAAAAAAAAACAGGCGCCAAGGAAAGTTAATTTACTCTGGTATTAAAGAAAAAAGTAGACAACAAAATTAACGGAAGATGGTAAAACGAGAAACGCCAATTTCCAAATCATTTCCATACGAAATGACTGAAGAATGACGTTTATTTAGTTTTTATTACATTTAGTGAAAGATCATGGCACAAAAGCGTGATGGAAATAAATAACTCATAACAAAATGCATTTATTTTCATCAGCGTTTTCAATTGTCTCTTTCAATTAAGGAATATATCTGTTCATAAGCTGTTTGATAAACGAATACGATCAGGATTTTTGGATCATTCACTCATATATTGAAGAGAAACAACTAATATACACAAGGGCGCCCATTAGAGGGGGCAAGGTGGGACGCTCGCCCCCCCCCTACAGGAAATCGTCCTTGGGAATACCGAGAGACCAATACAATTTTTACATTAGTCATAGCAAAATTTGAAACTATATTTGAAACCTCGCTTATATTTGCTTCCCCTTGGAAACCACAACATGGGCGCCCTTGAATATACACTAATTTCGTGCGTTCCTGTTTCGCAGAAAGGGATTCAAACTGGTTATTACGCTCAGGGTTGCCATGTTTTGAATAACAGAAAAATAATCCAATGCGTGTGTTCCTGTTTCACAGACCGAGATATTTTATTTCTACATAAGTTTGTACACAGAGAAAAATCCGTTCTCCGAACAGCGGTATATTGTACAAATATACGGTACCCTCTTGCTTACTATAGAAATCAATACGGAGCATACGTTATCCGTATGCTACATAGGCACTGCACTTAGATGTTACATCATGCCGTTGCAGGATGTCTGACATCTAACAGGTTTCCGTATATAACATGCACATACATATGTTACCTTCGTCAGCTATATGTTATATACGTCCATTTGTACACGGTGTATGTGAGATCCTGACCGCCTACATTGTTTCATACGGAAAGTACGTATAGATGGAACACTTATACAAAAGGTATTATAAAACATGCGTTTTCAGTTATACGTCTTCTGTACGTTAAGTCCAAAAACTACAAGAATTACGCATGTAACCTATCTTTTTAAGTATGCCACCTACATTTTTCCCCTTAGTGTAGAAAGCTGGCACTGCACCAGAAGTATGCCCATATTTGTATTACATTTGTGTTATATTTTAATTAATGTTTCAGAGCAATAAGAAACAAATTTGATAACAATAGCGCAAAAAGCATGTACAATACCGAGGTTTTAGCCTTTTAAGTTTAATAGGAAATAGACATAAATCATCCCTATATATACAAATTTATTCTACTTTTGAAGCAAGAACAGTCCGAGAATGCGGCTGCTGGAAGCAGGCAATTTAACTTTGCGGGAAAGATTGTGGAGACGTTTAGACAGTCATACTCGGACTCTTAGAATTAGGTTCAAGTGTGGGGGATGTTAGATTTATTTCATACTTTAATGCAGTATCTTATTGCATTCATTTGGATACTTGAAATTACAATCCAATGAAGACAAAGTGATATTAATAGTCGCATCTGTATACTAAATTTATTAAGGTTCATGCCATTATTAGTTCAACGCAAATAATTTTTTATTTATTTATGTCTCTTTGTGTTTGCAGCAATTTGTTCTTGTTGCAGTAAATCACGATTGCACTTGTGTGACAAGGCTGTATTGTGAGCCGCACCTCTTTAGACCTATGTTGGTGTTTTGTTTCTTACGTGAAATATTTCTAATATTGAGGTGCTACCAAAACTTGTCTTGCGATTCTGCGAAATATTAATTGGTAAACTTGGCAAAACACAGCACACGGATCAGGCACCCTGCGAAACAAGAAGTAACCTAATAATTTCACTCTTAATGATTTATTAGTATAACGGGGAAATTTAAGTGCAAAATGGTAATTTCTGCTTCTTGAAATGGGATTTTATAACGTTTCAGGTTCGCATCATTGGTTATAACAAACATTGGTTCATCTGTGCTTTGGTTTCATTTTAACACTTATGTTCGTAGTTCTATGAACTTCATTTATTGAACACACTTGTTTTAAAAATATGAAAAATGGTTCTAGAATAGAAAAGGGGAAAATTTCTTTACTAAACTCATTGACACTGACATATGCGCTGCATTCTTTATCTTTCTCTGCCTCTCTCCTTGAGATTATTTAAACGAATTATTAACTTCATAAATGTTAAAAATGACATAAAAGAATAATAAAAAAAAGGCAGGAATAATCTTTTGATAAAGAGATTATACGAAATCAGATTTACTTGAATTCATTTTCTTCTTTTATAAATAAGCCGCCCGTTATCTTCGTACAAAAAGAAATAAAATACAAGTTTGATTTTTATTTTTTGTGCTAATGGTTGAATTTGATGTGTCAATTAAGATCAAAAGTTCCGCGTATTGAGATGTAGTTCTGTCGATTTTGAGAATACATTGCGCTTAATTTCTCGGTTACTTATGAACATAATAACACCATTTGGGAAGAGAATTTTATTTGTAAAGTACTCTATTGTCACATAATATATATATATATATATATATATATATATATATATATATATATATATATATATATATATATATATATATATATATATATATATATATATATATATATGTGTGTGTGTGTGTGTGTGTGTGTGTGTGTAATACAGTGGAGTCCCGGTAATCCGAACGGGTCCGGGAGGAAAATTTTATTTATTTGTTTATTTTGTGGCAAAAATACAGAATTTTAGGAAATTAATAACTAAAAGTATGAAACTGGTTGCATGTTTTCGAAGAAAAGAAAGTAAAATTTCGTTAGATACAGTTTTTTCTTTAATATCTGTATTTAGGCCTTAAGCCACATTACGACAATTACACGAAGTTTGAAATAGAATACGGTGTATGTACTGCACAATATTGAAACATAAGTTTAGTATGAGTGAAATACAGTAATGAAGTAGAATGAGAACTGTACTGTGACATAAAGCTGAACGTTCAATACTGGTAGAGTACAGTACTAGTATTGTACTAGTCTACTACAGTACCACAGTACCGTACTAGTATTACTTGTTACAAAACATGAACTCAGTTATTGTCTTTTGTCGTAGTGAAGAGAGTAGTTTCGTCATCATCTTATAAGTATTTTATTGGTGAGTGTAGAAGTAGCTTGTTGTTCTAAGTATCGTAGTGCTAGGTCAAGCGCTGCTGTTCCGTCTGCGTAACTACTGTACGTGGTAAAATAAAGGCATCAAGTTTTTCCAATATTTTAAACATTGTTTCAGTACAGTACATATACTGTAGTCAGAGAACGTGTTTTGAATTACTATACGCTATGTATTACAACACAATATACCCGTTCATCCGCTTCAAACCGCGATTTTACTGTTATTCCGGCTAATCTGAACAAACATGTAATCCAAACAGGGTTCGGTCCCAATTAAAGCCTGTGACAAACATCTTGGCATTTCAGCTAAACGAATAAAACGCAAGCTCTGACGCGATGTTGCCAAGTGCTAAGGGGTGTGGCTATAGCTAAGCAGACGAACTACAGCGCGATCAGGTGGCAGAGGATAGACGTGGATGTGTACAAAATAAACGTGGCAATATTGCTGGCCTCTCATTTGCTAGGGAGCTTGAGGCGCCACCTTCAAATGCAAAGATGTTTGTCACGCCGTTTAGTTCGGATTAGCGGTACTCCACTGCATACTCTTTACGTGGAATATTATTGTAGTTTGATGATAATATTACAGTACAGAGTACACTGTTTACAGGATTAGAATTAGGAATTAGATTTCTGGGCTTTCGGCATTTATGGCCAAGTTAGTCTTTTACACATATGAGGGATGACGTCCCTCGGCCATCACACTGTTCACGAAATTGGAGAGGAAGAAACAAATGGGAAAGGAAGGGAGCAGCCTGGGACGTATATGTTAGGTACCATCCTGTCATTTTCCTAGTGTGAATGAGGAAAACCCACTCATTCAAGATGGCTGACCTGGAAAAGCTGTTACACCTTTCCGACCGAGTGTCTCCACCGGAAATCGAACCCGGGACCGCTCTAAAGACGAAGAGCATTAGCGACTACTCGGACAGTGTAAGCAATTGTGCTCGCAAATAGAACCAAAAATGTGTTATCAATAAAATATCCGAAAGACAGATACAAATATAGACGGAGAGGGTTAGGGGACTTTTACAAGATGGCTGATATACAGGGTGGATAATTTTTGCTTCCTTATAGGTTACAAATTTATTTTTTAAAATTATTATTTCAATGTTTTAATACAAAAATCTAATATAACGATGAAAATAGTGCCCGCGACGACTCATGAAGCCTGAACACTACATTAATCATATAACTGTTTTACGTGTGATGCATCGGAATTATTCGGTACGATTCGTGGAACTGCCTACCGAATGCCCACTTGTGAAAACGTGAAACAGCCGAAGTACACCAACAATGTTACAAAGCTTACAAGACATGGCGAACGAGCAACAAAAAACAGCACTTAAAGAACTATAACACAAACACTAACAATTATTCGAATTACATTGTAACAGTAATAATAGCAAAAATATAAAACAATAACAACAAAACGAAACTTAGCGGAAATCTGACAACACTGTACCCTCCTCTAATGTTCTCCGTATAGCGCGAGAGATGATACTGGTAACAGTTCATGGATCGGGGTTGGCGACTGGGAGACACCCTCGCGCTCTAGTGGGTGGTAAAATTGATAGATCTAGGTCAAGCTTCACGAGTCCTCGCAATCACTATAGTCATTTTCAAACAAATAAACAAAAGTAGTGTCTTTGGAAGGCTTTTCCAGAAGATTTGACTTATTATAGCCCAGGAATAATTACTTGATCACTTGTTGAAATGGAATTATTGTGCAATATACCGTAACAAACCGCCACTTAATCAAATGCGGAAGGCAATAGAAAAAAATAATTCATTTTTGATCAAATGTTGTTAAGGCGGATCACTAGGTGTTCTCGGTGCTATGCTAAACGCTGCGCGGCGTTGCCAGGTAGTGCTGAGTGTTTACTGGTGCCAGATAATAAAGGAAGTAATCATGGAATTCTTCTTGAATACGTACTGGAGAAATTAGTTTTCGACCCTTACCGCGATTCCTCTTCTTGAACTGCAACGCTAGAATCCAAAACTTTTCTTATTGTGACTACCACAGTAAACGTACAAATTTGGCAACAACGCATTATGGCGTTCTGTGCAAGTTTCTTCTCAAATTCTATTTCCTTAAATGTAAATTAATATTTAAATAAAATGTGAAACATAACACGAAAAACGGTCAAACAAGATATCTATTTTGTAATAAGATCGTTACTTTAAAGTACTTTCCACATTCAAATAAACATTTCATAAAATTGAACATTTCTAGTAAGATATAACAGCAAATGCCGTCTTGTGTGCTCATTGTAAAACGAATCAAATATTTTCTTTCATTTGTTACCTTTTTCGATATCAGAAGACACAACCAGATGAATCAGTATCTTGTGTTGTAGCTGAAACATAACTTTATCTTATAGTGCAATATTTATAATATATAACGTTTCATTGTGCAGTAGTTAAGAGAATGAGCTAAAATATGTACAGACTTCCGGGTGGTGATCCACCTTAAATAAATGTCATCTTAGTAATTCATAACTTCCTAGAATTTCGGCGTCTCAGGAATCAAGTAATTACGGTCAGAAACGTTAGTCATAACACTGCTCGCGATTTCCGATCGACTTACTTATACTTGGATAGAAACCCCAATACGAATTCGAATCCCATTTAAACTGCATAGGTCCCCTCGTACGTAGCCTCCGTGTAACGCAAACAATTCCAAAACAAATTTTTAACTTCTAGGTAGGCAACTCCTTCTGCACAACTGTCGTGCGGGTAGTATACAAAGTAAGTTTTTATTTTTACTCATATGCAGTACTACGTTCTTTGCTGCCTAAACGAACCGCGAATAATAATAGTAATAATTAAAGTTTGCTGAATCTATATTAACCCTACACATAAATTTCAGAAATTACATCATTCAACCGAATATACTACTACTACTATTACTACTACTACTACTACTACTACTACTATGACTACGACTAATAATAATAATAATAATAATAATAATAATAATAATAATAATAATAATAATAATAATAATAAACTTAAATTAAATTAAATTTGCTAAAGAAAACTCAAAAATATAAAACTTTTCTAGAATTCAAATGTTCAACGTACGATTTCCAAAGCATGTTTATTGCGTTCACTGTTGAAAACTACGCGTAAATATTTTTAGTTGGCTTCGAATATATATTTTTTGAATATAAGGTGATATGTTGAACCGCTGAAAAAAAAAAGTAGAGGACACCATCTATACTACATGCTTCTATTCCTCTTTGATAATTTTCTGTTGTACTTTGTGCCTTGATTTACGATAAGAAAGCATCACCATTGTTAATTTTAGATATGTTAAAGCAGTAGTTCCCAACCTTTTCTGGCTAACGACACACTTCACTCAACGTCTATGACGTCACGACATATTTGTTTGATTTTTTATTAATAACACTAATATAGGCATCACTGCTGTATCGCCGGACCAATTTGAAAATCGAAAACAAGTACCAAAATGTACTGCATTGGGTTATATTTGGTTGGATTACATTACGTTACGTTACATTACGTTATTAGGTATGTAGTTTTACTATACGGATCCATAATATAAGTACTAGTAGTAGTAGTAGTAGGAACGGGTTAGAAGCTTCGCAGGGGTTGGTTGGGTTCTGTTCTCGACATGAAATGGGTAAATTAAAGACTTACCTATTTTTTTTCTGTGCATTTTAGAGTCTATGGATCCGTATAATAAAACAAGTGCACCTCGCCGCGAAACAGTCCATCCGCCTCCACATACAGTGCTGCTTACATCAAAAACAATCAGCAAATACAACCACTTTCTTAACTTTTACTATTCCCCTTACCTGACTTTCACTCATACTTCCTCACAAACTTAAATAAATTATCCAATTGACTCGGTAAATTTCCTAAAACTGGTCCGGCGATACAGCAGTTAACCCCTAATATAAAGTGTAATCTAGTGGTTAAAACGCCCTACTCACGCCCGCATGGTGACGGGATCGATTCCCGGCCGATCCGTCCTAACTATTTTGCGTCTAGTCAGTGTCGTGAGGCAAAATGAGCAGTCACCAGGTCCAGGAAGCTCCTGAAACGCTTTGTTAAAGACAGAGCAACGCAGTGCAGTGACCACGTGTTAATCACTAGGTTGAACCTAGTTCCGATGGTCGCTAACAGATGGCATTGGAGTGGCTCAGCCCCACAAAGGGCTGTAGTATCACCAAGTGGTTTAGGTTGAAATATAAGTTATAATAGTGCAAAACTAGTAAGTTTTTGTAAAATAGTGACTCCGTATTGTTGCTACAGCTGGAGACTTTGACTGGTACCCTCTGTCTCAAAATTAATTTTTAAGTAATTATTAAATGCTTTATATTTTTTTTTTTTTTGAATCCTAAAATTTCGCAACACATCTTATAGGAATATGCCTGACACCAGTGTGTCGCGACACATTGATTGGAAAACACTACTTTAAAGTATTCTTTAAAAAAATAAAGGTGGAAAAAATAAAATTTAGGAGTCAATTCTAATTTTGTGTTATAATAATAATAATAATAATAATAATAATAATAATAATAATAATAATAATAATAATAATAATAATAATAATAATAATACCTTTAACTATAGTGTATACTGTATTATTAATATCATAATGAACGGCATGGTGTACGTATGTTTTACGATCAGTTTTGATGTATTAACATTGTTCAAGTTATACCGTTAATTTTTATGTTAACAAAAATGCTCGAACGTATAACAATTTACGCTTTAGATATCGACATTCTCAGTTTCGTAAGATCTATTGATTGTTACTTATGTTTAAAGATATTTCCTTAGATTAAATGTTATTAATATTGTAGAATTTTATCTTTTTTTCCTATTACAGTGTGATTTAACAGCACCGAACTTTGAGTTAAAAATTTAATAACAAAAATTGACGGCTTAGTGTCAAAGGAACGTATCTACAAAAATTTTTTTGTTTGTTTGTTTGTTTGTTTGTTTGAGATACGAACATTTCTGACATTATCGAATGTTTCTTTCTGTGAAATGATTGTTGAGTCAAACTTCCTTGTAAAATACGGTTGATCAAATAAAAAGCATTTTGGATTATCAAAAACTAAAGTCAAATACGAAAGAGAAAAACATTTCTTTTCGCGATTCTGAAAAATTAACTTTTTTCCAGATACGTTCTTATGACACTAAGCCGTCGAAATAACATGTTATTAGAAGCATTTTGCTTGCCATATTTCTGAGAAACTTCGCCGAAGAGTTTGATTCACTGCAATGTTTGCTGACATAAGATAGTGCCAAATGATAGCACATGCACTAGAGTTGTCAAAAATTCAAGGAAGGACATAGGGAAAACCAATCCGTTATGCTTGTTCTTACACAAGAACAGAGCTGCTTTGATAGAAGGAAAAATATTCAACAAAAATTGTATAGATGTTGCTGCGATATCTTTCAGCACTGGTTGCCTGAAATTTCTACTCCAGAGCAGCGTTCGTAGGTTCTTAAGAAAATTTCAGTCTATTCACACAAACATTTTCTATCGAGAGCTCCTTCGTGGCTAAGCGGTTGGCGTGGGAGACCCGGGTTCGATTCCCGGCGTGAGCTCATGTGGTTCGGATTCCACGTTAATCAGTAGGTCCACGTCTCATATAGCCTCGCTGCTGAACAGGACGTTAAACTCAATCAATTCAACTCTTTGCTTATCGTACTTTTCCTAGTTTCTTGATTGCCCAATTCCTATGACAGAAGTTGTGTGCTAATACTAATTTAGATATATTAAAAGAACTGGCAGCCACATTGTTTTGTTCATTTGTTTTTTAAATTCTATTTTTTTTACTTTTCCTTCATTTTTTAAAAGAAAAATACACACAAATACACCTAGCCAACAATAGTTGGAAATTATGCTATTTTGAACACACACACATTATTGCTATTGTATTGGTCTATTTCTGAAGAACAAAGAAAAAAAATAAGCAATTATGTTAGTCAATCAGTCAACGCCAGAATTTCCCTGGATCTTTAATGTTTTATCAAAAAATTCCCTTTCTTCCTTTTTGCTAAATTTACTTACGAAATTTCCCTCAAACTACGAACACTTCTCCAGAGAAAACAATAGTACATTACCTACATAAAGATTTCGCAATACAATAATTGCCGCTTAGCGAATTTTGAACACAAATATTTTCAACAGAACTGTAGATTTAGATGTGTGCGTTGACATTATAAGGAAGTTTGTAGTTATAAAGCTAACAACATACTATCTGGTTGTGGTAGTTCAGTTACATCGTGAACGTGCGTAAGGACAGAGTGAATGTTGGACCTCCACAGAGCATCATAAGGGCGTGTATGCTGTACGAGTACAAACTGTGGTCAAACGCCACTGCAGCGGAGCGGAAGATATGCCAGGCCTTTGGTGACGGTGTCGTAACTACGCGGACCGTGTAGCAGTGGTTTAACAAATTTAAGGACTGTGACGAAACACTCAAAGATGCACTACGTGCTGGAAGCCCAACACATGTAATTTTACAAAATAAACATCTTCAGGCAGCAATTGAGGTGAACAGTGGCCAGATATGTGAAAAACTGGTACTACAATTTAATGTGAATGCACAAGGTTTCGGCAGCACCTCCATCAACTTGGGAATGCACTAGAAGTTGGATTGATGGGTCCCACATGATTTGACTCTGGGTCAGAAGGCAATGCGAGCAGACACCTGTATTTCTTTGCTGTCTCATCTGAGGAAGAAGCCATTTCTGGACAGGATGTTGACATGGGTGAGAATTGGGTCCCGTACGAAGTTCCACGGTGCCGTCATCATTGGTTAGCATCCCATGAACCGGTTTCAAAACAGCCGAAACAGGCACTGCACCAGAAGAAGGTCCTCCTGTTTGTTTGGTGGACTGCTCGCGGCATCGTGCATCGGGAACTGCTACCAGCTGGTCAGAGCATCAATGCAACTGTGTACTGTCAGCTGTTGAGCTGTGATCAAGAAAAACTCAAAACTCTGGAGCCAGCACTTCTGAACCATAAAGGAGTTCACCTGTTGCAGGGCAACACCACGTTGCTAGGGTTACCCGAGACACCATTCTACGCCTTGGATGGGAAACACTATTGCATCCACCATACTCACCGGACATTGAACCGTCTAATTATTACTGTTCCATTCCCTGGACAACCACCGGAGAGTACGCCAGTTCTAATCCCTAGTAGAAGTGCAAAATGCACTTGATACCTTCTTAGCTTCAAGCCCCACCAAGTTCTACCGCGATGGAATCCATTGCCTTCCAGAACGTTGGCAGAAGGTCGTCGATGCTGATTGGGACTATTTTTAATCTTCCAGATACGTCTTAGGTGACATATCAATGTTCGAAGGTAGTGGATGAAAAAGCGGCACATCTTGGTTATCTTTATATGTAGCAGAAGATGTACACATTAAGGCACAGAAACAAACACCATATATGAAGAAAATAGATGCTCCTTGAATTATTAAAAGATAGATTGATGTAAGATTTGTATTCCTCTTTCCCTCTCTCCCTTGATTTACATTCACCAAATTTTTATTTATGAGATTATTTATAGGACATGGGTACCACAAGACCTCAAGATTTGCGGTATAATATAGTTCGAAGCAGTGAGGGACATTACAGTTAATTATGTTTAAAAAAAATCTAAACTAACATGTCAGTGGCTGAATTCTTTGCTTGAAATTTCTTTCAGCGTTTTGAAAAAACAAAAATGATTTAAGGCTTTTCTAGTTTAAATGTAGCTAAAATCTATTGTGTTTTATGTAAAATGAATAGTATTATGTGTATGTACGAGTATATAATGTATGTTATGCATTCTTAGATTCTTTCAATAAATTCGAATAACTTTAATTTGGAGTTGGGAGAGTTTTGAATCGCACTGTATGATTCTTACGTACGAATTTATTAATCTATGGTTATCGTATTCTGTTTACAGGAAATATTGCCTACGGGCAATGGGATGAGCCTCTCATTATAAATTCACTGTTTGATAGCTGCCAAGAGCTTTTAACAATTGAGGATGACCAATTATATTTGAACGTAAGTACTTAATCAGTGGTACTATTCACATTTTTTAACAATCGGTTATCTCTCTCTCTCTCTCTCTCTCTCTCTCTCTCTCTCTCTCTCTATATATATATATATATATATATATATATATATATATATATATATATATATATATATATATAGAGAGAGAGAGAGAGAGAGAGAGAGGTAATATTGGGTTGGCAACTAAGTTCCCGCCGTTTTTGATGTGAGGCACCCATGTTCCACACTTCTGAACTTTGCACATCGAGTGAAGATGCTTCTCTACAGTAGTGTGGGAGCAATCTATTGTCTCTGCCAGCTCCCTTGTTGTTTGACGCGGATTTTCGTGCAAAAGGTGGTTCAATCGCTCTTCATCGAACTCAACTGGACGGCCAGAACGAGGTGCGTCTTTAAGGTCAAACTTTCCTTTTTTGAGCTTTGCATACCAATCATGGGCGGCTCTTTCAGCTACAACACCCATTCCATACACAACACAAATATTGCGAGCAACTTCTGCGGCCTTAGAACCTTGATTAAAGGCAAAAAGAAGGAGGTGTCAAAAATGCTCATTCTTCTCAACTTGACATTCCAAGTTAATGATCTGTAAATAACAAGAAAATGTATCTTAGTAACAACGAAACATATATTTAGGTAGAACAATATATTCTCTTTCGAATGATGTACAACTTCGTGCCAAAAGTATTTAATGTCATACAGATATTTCCAATTAAAAAAACGGCGGGAACTTAGTTGCCAACCCAATAGATGGATAGGTAGGTAGATAGATACAATTCTCTTAGGAAACAAACGCTACAAGGTAGATACAAGAGTTGTTACGTTGTAGAACGCAAGGCCAATTTTACCACCTTGGGTTCAAAATGAGAACTGCTGTTATAAGATAATGAATCTCTTGAAATGCTACAAGAACTCAACAATATCAACAGAAATACAGGATTTAAACTCAACCACACATGGACATCAGTCATAAAGAAAGCATATATGAATAGGGCCAATCAGCGTCAAACTATAGACCATCCAATCAGAGACACGGATTCTTAACCCCGCCCACTTTCCTCTCCTATATATAGTATACACGAACTAACGAAGAAAGTCTTCTCGAAAACTATAAATGCACTGATAACAACATCAGGTAAGCTCCATATCACTAGGCCCACCTATGCTGAGAAAATAAAAGAACAACAAAAACCTACTAGCACTGATGTTTCAGAAGACAAGGCCACCAATAGGAATAAGGAAATCCAGCCTCCTCAAAAGTCACGCACTAGTAGCAGCAGAAGGAAAAGATAGAAGAAGACGAAGTAAGCTGCAGCCTACAACCTGATGACAACTACAGCACAGACATGGACTACGATACGGATATTTTTGCATGTTAAAAAAATAACAGATGTCCCACTAACAAAACACTCCCCATTACAGACAACACAGATTTTTATAAACACTTAACAGATTTAAGATAGTTTTGCATTTAAACAGATAAGTTATTGATTAATACTACAGACATGTTTACATGGATTTTCACCACCCTTCTTATGTGGTTTTGCCATGTAAATACTTATGCATGCAGCATGACCGATATAGGGTTTTTTTTCTGGTTTCCAGGTTTTTTGTCCCTCTCTCAAAACATAATAAACCTTCTCTCGCGCTTTCCTATCATCTATTTTACCCTTCTTTCCTTCTATTTCCACACATTTAGATTCGCGTGTAAATGTCTCCGTTCAAGATAGAAGCCGCGACATACACTCCCACCCGACAGATACTTTAGGTTACTAATTGCATGTGAGGAGAGGCATGTAGACAGATGGTTGATGCATTACTCTCTGCCAGGACGCGGGCTTTCCTGAGGGGCGTCCTTAATTATAATTTTTCTGTTTCTGTCTTAGTATAATCGCCCTGAAGACGAGAACGATGTCAGTTGTTGAAACGTCGGCTTTATCGTCGACTTCACCTGGCTGATATCCCGAGAATATCTCTATAATATTCGTCGCTAGGAAAACTTCAATTCTTATTTCAAAATAAGAACTGTTTCTATTATATTGTAGCGGGAGGTTGAAACAAAACCAACTTTGAAGGTTGGTTCATATGACATATGACAATATACAATAATGTATTTTTGTGGGTGACATTTAGTGCATGTATAGTGCGTCCAGTAAGAGAACATCTCTGACAGCTCTCAGTGACATTGCCACTACTCGCGTGTCAAGGGTTTTTCGGTCCAACAGTAGTGGCAATTTAATTAATGGTATAAGACAGAGTGATCGTGGTTGGTAACACTGGTATCAAAGTAGGGGCTGCAATGTCCCACCGCATGTGGTAAGAAACGTCAGAGACCATCTCTTGTTGGCCGTGCTATAGCTTCAAAGCTTAACCAAAACCAGTCTTTTGTTGTCTGAAATTTTCAAATATTTATTGTCACCAATACAAATATGGAGCACTTGAAACGTTTTATTAACTTGACTGCGAAAATTTATTGGTTCGCATCAGACAAATTTTTTGGCGCACACCCATTCAAATTTCTGTCTGCCCATTGAATTGAAACAATTCAAAGTTGTTTTGTTTTCACAACAATGCAAGCGAGCGGGAAAAGTACAGAAGTGTTTTCGTAAATTTGTTTGACTTCTTTCACTCTTGGTTAGGTCATATCAGGCCGGTAGCCAGCCCAAAAATGTAGGGGGGGGGGCGATCCAACCATATTATAGTTCATTACGATATTATAGTTCATTTCCAAGCCTACCGTGAAAATTTTAGGGGAAGCAATAAAAATTTAGGGGAGGCCCGGCCCCCCAGACCTCCCCTGGATACGGACCTGGGTCATGCGTATATATGCATGTTTGTGTTTATGTCTGGGTATAACAAACGGCTTCTGCGAATTCGAAGTATTTTAACAACCGGTTCTAGCGAACCGGCTGAAAAGCACCACTGCTTGTAGACTAATAATTCTTAACAATAATTGTTGTTTATCGTTAGGAGCCTTTTAACAATAATAAATAATTATTCAGAAGTGTTGTGCCTATTGCATGCGTTTCTATGCATATTGGAAAATATAAAACGTATCTTACATATTTTCTACTGTTAGAAAGTAATTTATTTCTGTAAAAGAGTATTTCAAAATGGTTGAGCTTCTGTATTTGTAGCTTTATATTCTCCTCAAACGCTAAATTTTGCACAGTACATGATTTTGTGAAATTTGTCCTCTAAGGGAAGAGGCTAACAAAGTTTAAGATTTTCCCCACATATCATCGATCTGGGGTCGTTGGAGTTAGCAACTTGAAATATTATACAAATGTTTTCGAAAAAAAAATCTAGCCTATGATAATTGAAAGACTGGAATGTGTAAAGTTCTTCCCGTAAGAACGAAAAGAGGTTAATTTTTCACCATCACATCTTTTCAAACCTGTGAAATTTATGTCCAGGGAATTTTTAAGGAAGGCGTTGACTCACCTAATACGAAAAGAAAAAAAAAATCACTTTTTACATAGCCTATGGCAGACTAGTGAACTGAGGCTTTTTTTTTTTTTTTGAACCGCTTAATTTATAGGTGCGAAATCGCTATACAACATTCTTGATACGTATTATACAAAACCATGGACGTTGATTTAAAAAAGGAGAGAGAGAGAGAGAGAAAAAAGAAAAATTCTACACTAAAGAAGGACTTTTTTTTAATGATTAGGTGTTTCTTTTCAACGGTTTCAGACGAACGCGATGAAGGAATACTTATAGTTCAACTAATCCCCTATATGTATCTATAAAATAATCCCCAATATGTAAGAATCCTATGAGAAAAATCCAGAAGCGAAGGTTTCAAGACAAGATGCAATTTTTAATGAAATATGAACTTAATGAATAAATCTTAAATAAAGACAAAATATGACGAAAGCAAACACTTACATTGATAAATTGAGTTATAATTTTGACAGAAAAAACACTGCCTTGATCAGACACACAAAAGTTTGTAGAGACTTTTATGTATATACGAGGTGTGTTCAAAAAGTATCGAGCTTCATTTTTTCCCGCGTAAACTAATGAAGCGCGGGAGGCTTTCCTCTGTGTAGATGTGGAGGGGACACTCACGCGCAGTCGTGATTTTTCCGCGCCCGTACATAACGTCAGTCGTTGGCAGTTGGCCAACGAATGAAGACGTGTAGTGAGTGGTCGTCGGTTTTCAGTATTTTGTAAAATGACAGAAAAACTTGAGCAGCGATATTGCATCAAATTTTGCCAAAAGCTTGGCGATATCCAAGCGGAAACCATTCAATCGGATCGGTTCATTCAATTTTGAACGAGAATTTGGGCATGAGGAGAGTATCCGCGAAATCTGATCCAGGCTTTCATCGCCAAAACACAACATTCCTGTGTGTTGTCAGACTCCCTACTCAACCGACGTGACTCCGTATGACTTTTGGTTATTTCCCAAGCTGAAAATGCCACTAAAAGGGACCTGATTTGAATCAAGAGATGACATTATGCGGAATGCGACGGGACAGTTGCTCATCATTCCAAAATCTGCGTTCCAGAAGTGTTTCCAACAATGGTGGGAACGCTGGGAGAAGTGTGTGCATTACCAAAGAGACTATTTTGAACGCGACTAGTGTTTCGGATTTCCAAAGCAACAAATGAATTTTGGCAACCAAAGGTCCGATACTTTTCGAATACACCTCGTATATAAGATTATCTATTACTGAAAGACTGGGTGTCAACTCACTTGTCCGATTCATTTCCCTTCGACGCAAAGTCCGATTTTAAAATTGAATATTATTACAGGTAAATAAATAGTTATTTTTTTTTAAATATTCGCCTCCTAGTATGTATATATTTATATGTTGAAATTTATCACTCACTCATTTATATTTTGGTATTTTTATAAAATTTACTCAGATCGATATTTTTTTTCACTTTTTAGTATACACAGATGTATTTCCGAGACTGTTTTGATATTGCTGTTAATGGAACTGACCCTTGCATGTAAGTTTTCAAATTTTTTAAAATTATTTTTTTTAAAAAAAATAGCAAAATATATATTGTCTTTCTTTTTCTGCTTAATACAAACCAAGGCCTCAAATTAAACTCGAAAATAGCTAATTTCTTGTTCTAACTAAAATGTAAGTACAACACTTGCGGCTTTCGTAGTCTTTTCACACTTTTTTTTCGCATGCTTTTCAAATTTTGTATCAGTTTTATTTTGAGTTATTGTTATTGATATATGTTTGTTATATATTATATTATTTGTTTTTAAATTTCACTCGTAAACCCCATGCCATAAACATTGCTGCACCACCGATGATGAGCAACTAGCGACATCTCGCCAAAACTTGGCGGCTCCACATCGACGATCCGCGGTGGCCTCACTTCCGTTTTGAAAATTATACCAGCAGTGGCAGAGACCCGACAAAACGCCAATGAACCACAAAATTACTTCCTTAAAATACGTTAAATCGCGTATATGCGTGATTTGTTTACTTGTGTTCATTGTGGTTTTGGGTTATTAAAGACACAAATGTGGATTGTAATTTCTTTAAATAGAGTTACAAGCTAATAAGATACCTGAGCATGGTGTAATTTCACTACTGCAGTAATATCCGGTTCAGTCTTCGTGACGCACATTGTCAAGTCACTTATACTACTCCAGTGGTGCCCACCCCTCCTTATGTTCATGACGCACCCCCCCAATTGTCTATCTGTAGGTGTTCTTCCATGAAAAAATCTTCTTTTCGATTAATTTTACCCCCCCATCAAACATATTTATATAGATTTTTAACCCCCCCCAAATATTTCAATGACGCAGTTTGCGTCATAGCCCCCCCTTGTGGGCACCCCTGACTACTCAATAACTTTTTTTTAACAACTGAACATTTTTTTAACCAAAATTAGAAATCATTTTATTTTTTTTATCATATGACCCAAAATTAAGGGAGTTATGAAATTCTAAAATTTTCCAACGGCCTCTATTTTAAAACAATATGATGGATCGGATTCGATATTTGTAATATGAATGAACTGACCAAATTTGGTTTTAATTCATTCACTTTTAAAGAAGTTACTGTATTCGCTGTACAAAAGAAATGGATTCTACTATTATAGTAATAGATGGATATAGTGAGATCTCCGCAATAGGTATATTAAAAATTTCACACAGGCTTATTAAAACTAGAAATTTCAAGGTGGTCGCTGGAAAGAGAATGTGATAAAGTGGGGGTCGGGATAGGAATTAGATTGAGAACCACTGATCTAGAATGTATGTAAAATCGCATGGCAAATACAATAGGATTCAGAAATCAACAGAAAAACACTTTTCTGTAACATGCGATAGACATGCGATTGGAACGATTGGATGGTTCCAATATCTTTTTGCTTTAGATTTCCGTGTCAAAATGAATTACATAACCGAAACCATGATTTTCGTTGCCGAATTTCCCATTCCACATATATTACGGATTGAATTTTGATACATTATTTATTGGTCTGAATGTTAGGCATTGGCTATAAGTACTGGAAAGGCTGCGAAACGACTTAACTTTCCATGTCTAGAATCATAAAACTGTCAAGCAAACTAACAAAAATCCACACTTCATACTTAAACTTCGGAAAATAATTGAAATTGCACAGTAGCTATTGAACTGAAACCAGTAGTACCAGGTGACTTCAATTAGATATTCTGTTCACTGGTTGCAGAATGTGTTGAAATTTGCTTCTATCAAATTGCAGTCATAAATCTCTCATTTCCAGGAAATAACTGATCTTTCAAAAGTTGTTTTATTTTAAAACTGTTCAAAGACATATAAAAAATGTGAAAACTGTAAATTCTTTTTATTGTGGCTGAATAACATTGTTCAAATATGTAAATTTTAATACATTACGATAACTTTTGTACTTGGCGTTCTTCTTAATAGGTACGAGAGGGTATAGTAAAGTTTTAAATACCGCCAAGCACGTAGCCAAGAGGGGATCCGAGGGGTCAGGACCCCCCCTTCGGGACCAGAAATGAAAATAAAATTATGGAATGATGAAACAAAATGAAATTAGAAAAAGAAGGTTCAGCGTTAAAAAAAAAAAAAAAAACTATAGGAACTTTTTGGTTACTCATTCTTATGAGGAGTTTAGTATTACTTGGAAAGGTGGAAAGGTGAGCGAGATATCCTGGAAGAGTCAGGAAATTTGAAATTTCTAGAAAAGTTACGGAATTCTCAGAATTTCTGCTACTAGTCAGGGAGATTTTAAGCTTCCGAAAGCATAGTGCCGTTGTGTAAGAGCGTGGACATTTTTTATCATAATTTTTCGTCATTGCATCCTTGCAGTATCAAACATGTTATTTCGAAAACAATTTTCTACTGCTCCTTTAACCTATCATTTGGAACAGACAGTAGTTGACGGAATAATAAAAACAAAAATTTATGTGGAAAGAAAGTGTTGTTAACATTTCATTCAACGGAAAAAGGAACGCAGAAATTGTCAAATATTTTACAAGACATTATTGAGTATGTACTTTTTATAATAGTGGATATGTACTTTTTATAATAGTTGAGGTCATAATGAAAGGAAAATACTTTTTTTTTATTATTTTACTCAAGATTTCTTCATAGTTTGTTATTAAAATACTTGTGAACATATCCTCATTTTATTGTCCTAACAAACCAATATATGTTGATAATAAAGTAGTTTAGATTGATTGAGCTCCTGGGCCTTCAGAATTTCATGCCCCTCCCCCCGTTACGAAATCCTGGTCAAACGAACCAATATGTATTTCAGTAAAATAGTTTAGAATTTTAGAGCCCCTGGTGTTACGACCACATTATTTCATATCACGGATACCCCTTCCCTTCACGAAATCCTGGCTACGTGCCTGCACCAGGCAGTTATTAATATATGATGATAAAATTTTGTCAGTATTATGTTTCATTCTCATGTGCATGATGTTAAGGAAATTAGCTCCTAATGATTGTTTACTTTTATACAGGGTGTGCCAAAAGAGACCAAAATGCAAGATAGATAAGATTGAGGATCGCAGTGTGATAAAGTTCCTGCATTTGAATGGTAATAATACCAGATAAATTTGTGACGAGATAAATGCTGTGTATTGCGGTGATTGTCCAAATTATGACACCATTATAATGTAGAAAAGGAGATTCCAAACTGATCATATGTCCGTCACAGATGACCTAGGACTTGGAACACCATCCCTGATGGACGATGCGGCCACTGTGAAGAAAGTGGAAAGTTTAATCCTCGAAGACAGACGCGTAACCACTCAAACAATTATGAATGAGACCGGTCTCAGTTATGGTAGTGTGGAAAATTATCCATGATGGACTTCACATGTCTAAGGTATCTGCGCACTGGGTTCCTCGTTTGTTGACACCTTTTCAGAAGCAAGCACGGAGTGCATCTTTCCCAACAGATGTTGACGCTGCTAGAAGAGAATGAAGAGGATTTTTTCGGGTGTCTGGTAACCATGGATGAAACACGGATATATCAGTATGATCCGGAGATCAAAATGAATTTGTCTGGCATTATTACCTTTCAAATGCAGGAACTTTATCGCAATACGAACCTCAATCTTATCCATCTTGCACTTTGGTCACTTTTGGCACAACCTGTAAAAAAAATAACAGTCATTAGGAACTAATTTCCTTCACATCATGCACATAAGAACCAGACATAACATGACAAAAATTCATCATCATATCTTAATAACTTCCTGGTAATTCTTAAAACTTTACTTTATCTCCCTCGTACACTGAGAAAAAAAATGTAGGTGGCGTACTTAAAAAGATAGGTTGCATGCGTAATTCATGTAGTTTTTGGACTTAACGTACAGCAGACGTATAACTGAAAACGCATGTTTTATAATACTTTCTATATAAGTGTTCCATCTATACGTACTTTCTGTATGAAACAATGTAGGCGGTCAGGATTTCACATACAAATGGTCGTATATAACATATAGTTGACGAAGGTAACATAAGTATATGTATGTGATATACGGAAAACTGTTAGATGTCAGACATCCTGCAACGGCATGCTGTAACATCTAAGGGCAGTGCCTATGTAGCATACGGATAGCGTATGGTCCGTACTGATTTCTATACTAAGCAAGAGGATACCGTATATTTGTACAGCGGTGGACACTTCTAAATGGTACAGCCATATGGAGATTTACGGCTAAGGTGTACCATTTAGAAGTGTCCGTCGCTGTACAATATACCGCTGTCCGGAGAACGGATTTTCCTCTGTGTAATCCTATTCCGAACTAACAGCCTTCTCGCCAACTAGAGGGGACTACATGTACAGAAACAGGGCAACGCCCACTTAAATACGTGGGGATTGATGAAGAAATTCTACCTATTTGTGATTAACTTTACTCAATTAATTTATCTACTGAAGTTGAAGACTATTAAAATGTAACAAAAATACTTATTCTAAAACAGAGATAACTACCTAATTCCTTAAAAGTCGATAAATTTAACCCACATTATTTATCATAAGCTACATATATAACTTATTTGTATTACTGGTAGTACTGACGTAGTAAATGTGACGTCATCGTGACATGTTCGCAACTATAAAATACAATTGTTTTAACCAGGGTTAAAAGTGGATTAGAAAAGGTAGAGGAACGGCATGACGTCACGCCGTCCCCCGTGAATATCTTTGGCTATTGCAATTTTTTTAAGAAGTGCAGGGACGCCATACATATTTTTTGAAAGAGAGGTAACGTTATGCTCAAGCGTTCCCCTTCATTTTACCTCCTGGCTTTAACTAAACCGCAATGGAAAACTATAAAAATTTGTTAGTCTACGAACGCAATAGCAAATATATTTGTAATATGATAAGCATTGTTCTGTTTGGGTTATAAGCTTAACCCTATTCACTTTCGGGGGCGCGGTGGCTCAGTGGTAGAGCGTTCACCTCCGGTGCTTGGGGTCCCTGGTTCGATCCCAACTCGCGCCGTGTGGACTTTGTGGTGGACAAACACCGTACTCGTGGGTTTTCTCGGGGTTCTCCCGTTTCCTCCCACTTTATTCAATTTACTCATCTCCCATCATCACCGCCTCCTTTAGCCTATCCGGCATAACCGTGGGACGTAAAACTTAAAGATTTCGTTTCATTTTCCTATTCACTTTTTATCCTCTGTGTTATATAGAAAATCTTTTGATCACTGTTGATTTTATCTACTAAACGAATTTTCTTTTGATCGTATTACCTTATACATTGAGTATTTTTGTTGTCAATTTATGGTAAACATTTTTGTGTAATATGCATTTTTTATATCTTAATTTCAGAGCAGCTACGGAAATTCAAAGTTGTACAAAACACCTTGATAGTATTTACGAGCTTTGCAATTACACGACAAACGACATTGCAGATTTGAAGAGTATGGTAAACGCTGGTGTTGACTACATTTGCAAACAAAATAATGAAACCCTTGCAGGTAACTATTAAAAAAATACAATGGGAAAATTAGGCTTTTAAATGAATATAATGAATGTAAAGCGAAGTTGATGAGTTGAGAAATGTTTTGAAAACGTCACATATATTTGGTGATGACTTTGTATAAATATAAGTGAAGGACTGAACCAAAAACCTGAAAACACTGGTCGTTTCAAACTTTAAAAATTGTCGCTCCTCCACTTCACAAAAGCTGGTCAATTTAGAGCCTATGACAAACCTAAATGCATATATATATATATATATATATATATATATATATATATATATATATATATATATATAAACAGTTAAGTAAGTATGCGTATTTGTTCCGTTCGAGATGGATAAATTTACACTTGGTTTGTAACTCATTGTTAGGAATATGCGTGTGACTAGTAGATGTATATGAAAGGCTACTGTAGGCTACTGGTTAGAACATTGGATTCACGTCCACGTGGTCCCAGGTTTGATTCTCGGCCGGTGATTTCCAACTTTTGGACTCCACCCAGAGTCGTGAGGCAAACTGAGGGGTCATGTGAATGAAAGACGTGACGGCCACTACGTCTAGAAAGATCCTCATACACCTATTTAGTGACAGAGCGACGCAGCGTACTGACAACGTGTTTCTTGCTGACCTGCACGTAGTTGAGCCGGTCCCTAACAGATGACGTTGGAGCGGCTCAGGCCCATAAGGGTTGTCATTCCAGTGGTTAGTTAATTAATTTATTAGGTGTATTTGTATGTGCTTAATCATAAAGAAAAAACAAATTTCTTAAAATTTTGAGATTAGCGTCCCTTTCAGCAGCGAGACGTGGACCTAGAGCTTAAAGTGGGATCCGAACCACATAAGCTCCCATCGGGAATTGAACTCGGGTCTCCCACGTCAAAGACAGTACGATAACTGCTTAGCTCAACATCACTACAAACTAAGGGAAGGAAACAACTAATGTCCTAATTCTTGTATCACTACAAACTAAGGGAAGGTAACAATTAATGTCCTAATTCTTGTATCACTACAAACTAAAGGAAGAAAACGTGTCTAATGTTCTAATTCTTGTATCACTACAAACTAAAGGAAGAAAACGTGTCTAATGTCCTAATTCTTCTATCACTACAAACTAAGGGAAGAAAGCGTGTCTAATGTCCTAATTCTTATATCACTACAAACTAAGGGAATAAAACGTGTCTAATGTTCTAATTCTTGTATCACTACAAACTAAGGGAAGGAAACTCAACTAATGTCCTAATTCTTATATCACTACAAACTAAGGGAAGGAAACTCAACTAATGTCCTAATTCTTATATCACTACAAACTAAGGGAAGAAAGCGTGTCTAATGTTCTAATTCTTGTATCACTACAAACTAAAGGAAGGAAACTCAACTAATGTCCTAATTCTTATATCACTACAAACTAAGGGAAGAAAGCGTGTCTAATGTTCTAATTCTTGTATCACTACAAACTAAGGGAAGGAAACTCAATTAATGTCCTAATTCTTATATCACTACAAACTAAGGGAAGAAAACGTGTCTAATGTTCTAATTCTTGTATCACTACAAACTAAGGGAAGAAAACGTGTTTAATGTTCTAATTCTTATATCACTACAAACTAAGGGAAGAAAACGTGTCTAATGTTCTAATTCTTGTATCACTACAAACTAAAGGAAGAAAACGTGTCTAATGTCCTAATTCTTGTCTCACTACAAACTAAGGGAAGGAAACTCAACTAATGTCCTAATTCTTGTATCACTACAAACTAAGGTAAGGAAACTCAACTAATGTCCTAATTCTTATATCACTACAAACTAAGGGAAGAAAGCGTGTCTAATGTTCTAATTCTTGTATCACTACAAACTAAGGGAAGAAAGCGTGTCTAATGTCCTAATTCTTGTATCACTACAAACCAAGGGAAGGAAACAACTAATGTCCTAATTCTTGTATCACTACAAACCAAGGGAAGGAAACTCAACTAATGTCCTAATTCTTATATCACTACAAACTAAGGGAAGAAAGCGTGTCTAATGTTCTAATTCTTGTATCACTACAAACTAAGGGAAGGAAACTCAATTAATGTCCTAATTCTTATATCACTACAAACTAAGGAAAGAAAGCGTATCTAATGTTCTAATTCTTGTATCACTACAAACTAAGGGAAGGAAACTCAACTAATGTCCTAATTCTTGTATTACTACAAACTAAGGGAAGGAAACTCAACTAATGTCCTAATTCTTATATCACTACAAACTAAGGGAAGAAAACGTGTTTAATGTTCTAATTCTTATATCACTACAAACTAAGGGAAGGAAACTCAACTAATGTCCTAATTCTTATATCACTACAAACTAAGGGAAGGAAACAACTAATGTCCTAATTCTTGTATCACTACAAACTAAGGGAAGGAAACAACTAATGTCCTAATTCTTATATCACTACAAACTAAGGGAAGAAAACGTGTCTAATGTTGTAATTCTTGTATCACTACAAACTAAGGGAAGAAAACGTGTGTAATGTTCTAATTCTTGTATCACTACAAACTAAGGGAAGAAAACGTGTCTAATGTTCTAATTCTTGTATCACTACAAACTAAAGGAAGAAAACGTGTCTAATGTCCTAATTCTTGTATCACTACAAACTAAGGGAAGAAAGCGTGTCTAATGTCCTAATTCTTATATCACTACAAACTAAGGGAATAAAACGTGTCTAATGTTCTAATTCTTGTATCACTACAAACTAAAGGAAGAAAACGTGTCTAATGTCCTAATTCTTGTCTCACTACAAACTAAGGGAAGGAAACTCAACTAATGTCCTAATTCTTGTATCACTACAAACTAAGGTAAGGAAACTCAACTAATGTCCTAATTCTTATATCACTACAAACTAAGGGAAGAAAGCGTGTCTAATGTTCTAATTCTTGTATCACTACAAACTAAGGGAAGAAAGCGTGTCTAATGTCCTAATTCTTGTATCACTACAAACTAAGGGAAGAAAACGTGTCTAATGTTCTAATTCTTGTATCACTACAAACTAAAGGAAGAAAGCGTGTCTAATGTCCTAATTCTTATATCACTACAAACTAAGGGAAGGAAACTCAACTAATGTCCTAATTCTTATATCACTACAAACTAAGGGAAGGAAACTCAACTAATGTCCTAATTCTTGTATCACTACAAACTAAGGGAAGGAAACAACTAATGTCCTAATTCTTGTATCACTACAAACTAAGGTAAGGAAACTCAACTAATGTCCTAATTCTTATATCACTACAAACTAAGGGAAGAAAGCGTGTCTAATGTTCTAATTCTTGTATCACTACAAACTAAGGGAAGAAAACGTGTCTAATGTTCTAATTCTTGTATCACTACAAACTAAGGGAAGAAAACGTGTCTAATATTCTAATTCTTGTATCACTACAAACTAAGGGAAGAAAACGTGTCTAATGTCCTAATTCTTGTCTCACTACAAACTAAGGGAAGGAAACTCAACTAATGTCCTAATTCTTGTATCACTACAAACTAAGGGAAGTAAACTCAACTAATGTCCTAATTCTTGTATCACTAGAAACTAAGGGAAGGAAACTCAACTCATGTCCTAATTCTTGTATCACTACAAACTAAGGGAAGGAAACTCAACTAATGTCCTAATTCTTGTTTCACTACAAACTAAGGGAAGAAAACGTGTTTAATGTTCTAATTCTTGTATCACTACAAACTAAGGGAAGGAAACTCAATTCATGTCCTAATTCTTGTATCACTAGAAACTAAGGGAAGGAAACTCAACTCATGTCTTAATTCTTGTATCACTAGAAACTAAGGGAAGGAAACTCAACTCATGTCTTAATTCTTGTATCACTACAAACTAAAGGAAGGAAACTCAACTAATGTCCACATTCTCATCTTTATTTCTACTATGCAACTTATAATACATAGGATTTAATTCAAAAAAGTTCAACATAAGGGCACAACACACGTCGAATAAACTAAGATTCTCCCATCTTTAGTTTCCAATCTCTGTGCTGCACTATATCGACTAGCGTACGTAATCAATTATTCTTCATATTTTTGGTTACAAAAACAGAACTGTTCTAATGCAATTTCTGGGTTTACTTTCAGGTAATTTGACTAATGCTATGGAATGCATTTCCCATTTAACTTCCAACGAGGACTTTACAGGCTGCGTCTCTTTAAATCATACGGCTAATGTAGACATATTTACTGAGGAAGGATGCACGTATGTATATTACTATAATTGTAAATAAATTAATAATAATTCGTTAAAGTAAAATGAATATGAGAGGACCATTTTTAAAATTTCTTGGAGTGATATGTTTTAAACATTGATTTGCACTTGAAAGTTCTCGTTATTTTCAACTTAGTAACTCTTATAATTGGTTGAAGATCTTGAAATTCGTTATAATTAAGTGACACATATATAATTGGCTGAAAAATTATTTTAAAGCCTTGTCGCGGAAACCGAGACTCCTCCAGATCTACAAAATACTCCATTGATGTCTTAGGATCTTCATCTGAAGACAATCGAAGTCTAACAAGGTACTTTTTCATTGTCGGGAAGTGATCGAAGTTTGAGGGAGCAAAATCTGGCGAATAAAGTGGATGTAGCAGCAAATATTTTCGCAATTCATTGTGTTCATTGTAGTGACCCCGATGTGAGAGGATTTAGGATTTAAATTTTTGGGTTTTCAGCATTTATGGCCAGGTTAGCCCATCACATATGACGGATGACGTCTCTCGGTGATTACACTATTTGGGGAAAGGGAAGGAAGGAACCTCATGCCGTAAGCGTCGGTGGACCACTGACGAACAACAAGCGACATCTCGCCAAAATGTGTCCTCACTTCCGTTATGAAAATTATACCAGCGGTAGAGACGCAATGAAACGCCAATGAACACAAAATTACTCCCTCAAAAATATGTTCAATCGCATATATGCGTGATTTGTTTACATTAAGGTGAGTCCAAAAACACAAAAATTAAAAGTACCCCGGGATGGACACGAACCACCGACCTTATGATTACTAGTCGCACGTTCTTTCGACTTCCCCACGGAGGTGATGGAGAAAATGTCGCTTGTAGAGGGATAAATCCTTGAAGTCTTTTTAATTTGGCCAATCATAGTGCTCCTTTAACCATGTATTCAACGATAACCGTTTGAGATAATATAAAATGCGTTCGCCATGTAATTTTATAAGATTTTTCACTTCATGATGTAGAGGCAGGAGTTACTCTTGACCCCTGGAGCTCATTTAAGGAATAATTCGTCAGAAAAAAAATACATATAATAATAATAACCGCTTGCCCATGACTGGCGATAGTTCGTGTTGGTCCCTTCGCGATTCTGCGCGACGAATCAAAGGAGCGCGCACCAAAATGAAGTCCTCGCTGCTACGCAGTGGTAAATTCAACACCCTGGGCCTTATGCAGTCGTTTTCACGTCTGATTAACACCTTAATACGGGATTGACTAAAGGATGGTTTTCAAAATTGTATTCAGAGTCTCTGATTAGGACGTAGTAATGGAGGAAGTTAATGAAATGTGACTAATTAATCTAGAGCAGAGGCTAATCTTTTACCCATGATTTAGCGTGCGACACATTTCGTATTTCGTAATTCATGTATTTTCATTTTTACAGACTACACATGCGCTCATCTATTTTTCCGTAGTTGCCACATTTATTTTACTCACCGATGCATTGGGGTTCTATAAGTTAATCATACCCAAATCATCATTTTAGTTGTACTCAAAGTAGACTCTGAATACCAAAAGTGCACCTTCCATAGTAAAGATTTAGTATGCTTACTAACTAGTCTGAGACTAACCTTCGATTAACGAATTCTCTCTGAATACCGCCCCCTGACTCTAGATATCTGTTTCGACGCGTCGCTATATCGACGATCGACATTTACCAACAAGGGGGTCACTAGATGTTGGCGATGTATACGGCATGAGGAAGCGGCTTGGACCTATACATTAGGTACCGGTACAATAAGCATTAGCATAAGTTGAACTTTGGCGATGAGGCGGCTCCTAAGGAAAGTCACTTCGATAAAAAAAAAAGGAAAATTTTATCGTTTCAAATTAAGGGAATAAAAGTCACCTGATAGATCAATTGTTGTACACAAGAATTTTAAATAATTTTTATTACCTTACTTTCAAGTGACAAAACTTTCCTTTTTATTATTGAAGCATTGATTGTTAACATAGGCGGCCGCAGAATGTTTTGTATAAGAGGGATCAAGAGGAACTTGGTTGCTTCTCCATGATTTACGACCAGATATATTAATATATATTTTCCTCTTTAATCAAGTCACTGAATAAATTTCAGTTTGCATGTAAGTCCTATTGTGTTAAACTTCGTGATCAGAAATGAAATTTAAGTATACTTCGACTAAGAGTTTGTTCCGATTTTTCACATTATTATTATTATTATTATTATTATTATTATTATTATTATTATTATTATTATTATTATTATTATTATTATTATTATTGTCAAACTTCAAGATAAGATTAATGGTTATCTTTCCCGGGATTTTCATTTCAATCACTGCTGAAGTTTTGATGATTTGTTATAAATAATATTTAAAACTACAAGTTGTTGTCCATCACAAAATCTCACCTCGCTTGATCCTAGCCGGCATAAGCGTGGGACGTAAAACTCAAAGATTTCATTTAATTTCATTTCACTTGGCTTGGATTCGAACCAAATTAACTATTACCAGAGCTGAATGCCTTACTACTGAGCCGCCATTCACCTGACCAAAAATTCTTCTTCTTCTTCTTCTTCTTCTTCTTCTTCTTCTTATTATTATTATTATTATTATTATTATTATTATTATTATTATTATTATTATTTTGGAATACATTTTGCCTTTTCTTTCGATCATCGTACACCGTTTTTATAATTTTGGGAAAAGTCTGTTATAATTTCTCTAGTAGCATTTTCACCTTAAATGTGCCCAACAAAATTAAATAATTATGGAATTCGATTTCTGGTTTATTCAAATATTGTAGCTATTGTTAGCCAATGTAATAATAATAATAATAATAATAATAATAATAATAATAATAATAATAATAATAATAATAATAATAATAATAATAATAATAATAATAATAATAGTGTATGTTGATCTTTTGTGATTCTGTATATTTTGTAGCCCATTTTAAGTCAGTTCCGGGTCGTCAAGCTATCGCCTAGACCATTGATCGCCAAATCGTCTATCGTGAGCTACTAAGAAAAAAAGTCTGTTTCAGGCAACCTGATAGTAAACTCCCCTACCTCTCACCACTTACCACTGCAGAAGGGGAAAGCAAGTTGTTGACCTTCACAGACAGGAAAGCTTTTCTAATAAACAGAATCGTGTAAACTCTACATTCGTACGTCAATTCGCTCGCACCTGATGTTGAGAAAGCACTGCTGTTCCTTTTGGGTATATCAATCCCGAGTGGAAGACGGAACACCAACATTTACCTCTACTTGAGCGTGGTGGGAGGAAAACTTCTTTTTCCTATCAGGTTGTGTGAAACAGATTATAGTAGCTCACGGGGACATTTTCAGTAGATCGCGTTGACGCTCTGGTTGGCAACCTTGATTCCTCCATTCCTTCACTGAGCTGACTTGAACGATAGGGGGCGCTGACGACAACTGCTTGTTTCTCCCGCGCAACAGCCATTGACGTTATGTTTTTCGTGTGTATATTAGACATTTGCTAAACGTTATGTTTTTCGTGTGTATATTAGACATTTGCTAAACGTTATGTTTTTCGTGTGTTATTAGACATTTACTAAACGTTATGTTTTTCGTGTGTATATTAGACATTTGCTAAACGTTATGTTTTTCGTGTGTATATTAGACATTTGCTAAACGTTATGTTTTTCGTGTGTATATTAGACATTTGCTAAACGTTATGTTTTTCGTGTGTTATTAGACATTTACTAAACGTTATGTTTTTCGTGTGTATATTAGACATTTGCTAAACGTTATGTTTTTCGTGTGTATATTAGACATTTGCTAAACGTTATGTTTTTCGTGTGTATATTAGACATTTGCTAAACGTTATGTTTTTTGTGTGTATATTAGACATTTGCTAAACGTTATGTCTTTCCTGTGTATATAAGACATTGGCTAACTTGGATATTTTAATTTCATATTCACTAGTAATTTAAGTTTATAGGCAATAAACAAATGTAAGATTTTTTTTAAAAAAAGTTGGTAGTTGTTTTGGTTGCTAGCTCACAGTAGGATTTAGAAACGGCACCGTAGCACAGAAGCTTGCTAAGTTCGGCAACCACTGCCCTAGATATAGGCTTACTTGTCGTGTTGATATGTCTTGTAGTAATGAAGGCTTTGCTAACTTTGGTCGATTCTAAAACTCTAATCATCAAAATTAAACTATCTGTTGTTATCCAGTGTTTTCTACGTGTGTGTGTATTCAGTGGCGTATTTACGATTTTGTTTCGGGAGGGACTTTGCTAACTTTCGGGGGGGGGTTGCCTGGAAATGTGAAAAATCTGCAAGATATTTCATTTACTTTACTGTACTAAGAAAGATTTCGCTGGGGGGGGAGCTTAAGCCCGGAAGCCACCCCCTAAATACGCCACTGTGTGTATTTATAACATGATGCGAAAAGGGAATATTTTCTATGAATGAAAGTAATGATTTTTCCTTTCTTTCTTTCTTTAGAGAAATCAAGAACTGCACCGAAATTCTGAAGGAATTCTTGTGGTCAGAAGATACGTGCAATGAACATAATGACACCATTGTCTATGTAAGCAATCTGATTGATGAGATGGTGAAGGCTCCCTGTGCAAAAACAGGAGAAACGGGTGGCTCTTCCAGCAATATTGCTTCAATTGCCACAGTGCTAGTTGCATTTTTATTTGCCACAACGAAAAAATGGTTTGCTTTGTAAACCAAACTTAAACATTGAGATTTCTATTTAAGCTACAGCAGTATTTGTCACAATTTGTAACAACACGTATAATTTATTTATATCATCAATACGAAGCTGTGATGTTGAAAAGTTCAGCCGAATTACATGTGTATAAGAATTTTTAATAAAGCGTATATTTTGTCTTGTGTATGAACTATTTTATTTTGAGCACCAATTACTTTTAAACAGCCAATTAATTAGATCTATGGCCAAAGAAGTTTCGCAATTCATCGGTGTAGAAAACAGTGGCGGTTTTAGCTGGTAGGTTTTAGCACGGGCCTACCCAAAAATTTTAAAAAATATATAAACGCTAAGGATGGCGAGCACGAAACTAGTATAAATTACTCTTGTAGTAACTTTTACTTCTTTAGTCTGGATTACTTTAGTAAATTACTTCCGTAGTAATATACTATTTTAGTAACTGTTGGAGACCTCAATTTCTATTTATTTCTTTCCTTGTAACTAAAGGAGTAACTAACGCCTTTTTACTAAAGAAGTAAGCCATTTCTACCCACTGCTGGCACGTACATTTCGTTTCATATCCGGAGCTGGAGCTTATGAGAAGATGAACGCATGAAAAAAGGCAGAGAACATGCGGTTGTAGCCAAGAACAGGAAGTTGTTGGAGAAAGCAGACGAGCTTCATTCGTTAAAAATGCGTTTAATACGACAGGAATATAATAATACACAATAACATACTGAGCAAGGCTATGTGATAATATGTAAAAAAAAAAAAAAAAAAAAAAACATATCACTTAACAGTTTCAACACAATAACTGTGTCTTCATCAGACTTCCATTCCTTCTGGCTGCTTGGGAGTTGGTCATCACTTATATACTCTCCGGAGATCAACTTTTAATTAGGCTTCGCCCCTTCATTAAAAAGTAACACTTGTGTGGCTTTCACTTTCACTTTTTAGCTCCACACGTGTCCAATTAAAAGTTTACTTTTTTCGTTCGATACCTTCTGTCCTCTAATTATCCTTATTTTCCTTATTAATTTTTCCTCTTTCTTTCTTCCTTTTCATTTCTTCTTCTTTAAGCAGAATCTTCTCCCACTCTTTATTTATCGAGAATCCTGCATTCCAATTCATCACCTTGTCTCCTGCCCTCATAATCTACCTAGCTCCCTTCCATTTTCTCACCAAAGTTCTGTTCTCTACTTCTATGACCTCTGCTCCTTCCCACCCTATTCTGTGGTTTGTCTCTTTGTGATGCTTGTATATCGCATTGTTGTCCCTTTTCAATCTTACATCATCCTGGTGCTGTTTAATCCTTTCTTGCATTTTCTTTTTTGTTTCTCCTATGTAAATTTTGTTACACTCCGCGCATCCTACTCTATATATTACTCCCCTTTGATCTTTGTCCGCTATTGCTTTTCTCTTGGTTCTTCTTACTAATTCAATTATTCTGCTTCCTCCTTTCCTGCACGTCCTAATTCCTGCTTTCCGAAGCATTCTCTTTATCTTCTCTGTTTCTTTGCCTAGGCTTTCTATTTCAAACCATTTTTTGTTCTTGTCTTCTTCCTCTTTCTTTCTTTCTCTTGCTATGTCTCTTGTGATCTTATCCTCTTCGTTGTATCCATTTCTCCTTAGCTGTGCCCAGAACTCCTTTAAATCGGTTTTCCTCTGTTCTTCGTTTGTGTTTAGGTCTCCAATTCTTTCTTCCATGCTTTTTATAAAATTCTTCTTTGTTCCCTCATCCACATCACTTCGTTTGTGGCAATACTCTCTTTTTGGTACCAGGATGTAATAAACTCTCCTTCTTCCGACTTCTTAATTTTCATATCTAAATAGTTTATCTCCTTGTCTACTTTTATTTCATTTTCTAGTCTAATCCCTTTCTTTTCATCTTCCACGTCCCTTATGAATTTCTCCAGCTGCCTTTTCGTTCCCTTCCATATTCCTAAGCAGTCGTCCACATAACGGCAAAAAAGAAGCAGTCTTTCTCCTCCTCTTTCTATCGTCTCCTTCTCCCATCGATTCATTACTATATCTGATAGTACTGGACTCAAACAAGATCCTATATGAAGTCCGTCCTTCATTTTAACAATCCTGTCTCTGATTATGCAGTATCCATTCTTCAACAATGCCTCTAATCCTTTTCTTACCTTCTTACTGTCCCAATTTTCTATTCTCTTTTCACCCATTTCCTCTTCTATTATTCTCAATATTTCTTCTCTCTTAAGGCTCGGGAACATACTCTTGACATCCAGACTAAATAGCACTGTGCTCTCTTTTCTTCTTCCTAATTTATCTATCATCCTCTTAACCCTTTGGGGATCCTATGGTACAATTTTGTACCATACGCGTTTTTCATGGTACATTGCGTTATTTCTCTTCTATTTGAGCTTTTTCGTCCGGTTTTTTTTTTTTTGTTTTCCAAGTCCAGAGGCCTTGTAGAAGACATTACGTATGGTTTGAGACCTTCCTGCGTCCAGACATAGGAGGTGATGACGTCATAAGTCAAAAATTTATTTTCTCATTTTCTAAGCCTATGTTCAATATTTTTTGGCGGGCTTATTTTTCCACGTAGAAGATTGAAATTTTGCACAAACATTCAGTCCACCGAGTAGTATTTACCAGATTTTTTGTTCCGATGTCAGTGCTAAAACAGGGGGGAACCAAAGGGGCAAAGGGGTGAAAAAAGGGATATTTTTACCGCCAAAATCCCGTTTCTCATCATTTTCCCGCCTCACATATATGATGGGGACACGTGAGTCATACCGTCTGAAAGGCAGTTCCATTCTGAAGAGAATGTCGGTCGAATCATTGTCCTAGGGTAATTAAGGACGTCTCAGGGATTTTTGGAAAAATATACTTCTATATAGGGAAAAATGGGACATTGTCGGTATATATATTTTTTGGCGGGCTTACTTTTGCACCTAGAAGATTGAAATTGTGCACAAACATTCAGCCTACCTAGTAGTATTTATCAGATTTTTTTCAGATCTTTGCGTTAAAACAGGGGGGTCCAGAGGGGGGAAAAACTGGAAAAAGGGATTTTTAGACCCAAAAAATCCCGTTTTTCAGGATTTTCCCGCCTCACATACATGATGGAGACACGTGAGTCATACCGTCTGAAAGTCAGTTCCATTCTGAAGAGAACGACGGTCGAATTATTATTCTAGGGTAATTAGGGACGTCTCAGTGAATTTTTTTCAAAATATACTTCTGTATAGGGTAACATGGGGAAATTTCTGAATTTTTTTTCTCGCGGGCTAATTTTTGCACCTAGAAGATTGAAATTGTGCACAAACATTCAGTCCACCGAGTAGTATTTAACAGATTTTCTTTCAGATTTCTGCGTTAAAACAGGGGGGATCCAGAGGGGCTAAAAGTTGAAAAAAGGGAAATTTAGACCAAAAAATCCCCTTTTTCTGCAATTTCCCGCCTTAGATACATGATGGAGACATGTGAATGGTACCGCCTGAAAGGCAGTTCTATTCAGAAGAGAATATGGACGGCACATGACCCTAGGGTAATTAGGGATGTCTCAGGATTTTTTTTTCCCTGAGATCATAGTGTTTTGTGGTAATTTGGGGCATGGTGGGAAATTTTGATAAAATTTCTGCCTCCCTTACTATTCAAGATAGAAACTTGAAATTTGGCACACACATTCAGTATACCAAGTACTATTTCTCAGATTTTTTTAGATGGCTACGTTGACACAGGGGGGGTCCAGGGGGGGCCAAAGTTCGAGAAAAAAATTCCCTCCGAAACTTTCACTTTGACATTTTTTCCCGCTTCTGGTATATGGTATGAGCATGCAAGTGGTACCATTTGAAAGCCAGCTCTATTCTGAAGAGAATGAGGTATGAACCATGATCCTAGGATAAATAGTGTTGATACAGTAGCTGCTTGACTGAAAGTCTAAAAAATAGCCCAAGAAGCCAGGATCCGGAAAGGGTTAACCTCTTGCGTATTCTCTACTCTCCTACTTTCTTGTCCTTCTCTCACTGCCTCGGCTATCCTCTTAAGCTTTTTCTTCAACAGTTCTAACATATTATTCCTGCAGTTAAGCACCGGCCTCAACTTCACTACTTCTTTTTGGATTTTTGCAAATCCTTTCATCCTAGGTAGCTTTCCTTCTTCTCTTACTAACCTCTTGAACCCTTTCTTTTTGCAGTCCTCTGTAATCTTTTTCTTTATCTCTTGTTCTTGTCCTTTTTCCGCCACATCTTCGTATGTCTCGTCTTTCAGATCTCCAAGTTTTTCTTCATACCATACCAATATAAGTGATTACCAAAGTTATTACGATATATTTGTGTGTGTGTGTACATACTGCATTTTACATTAAAATCTGAGGGAGTTGGCAAGAGTCAAGTGGCGAGCCTAATTTATTTACTACGTAAGTATGTGGTTCCTAGAAGGATCCTAAAAAAGAAACATACTTACTTTACCAAATATGGGTATTAGATTCCCCTGATGCCATTATCGAGGTTGGTCCCAGATTGTTCCTCTAGGCGAATCTTCCTTAAGCAAGTCTTACATTGTTGTGAATGCACACAGAGTAGGTGTCGGAAGAGTAAGATTGAAGGAGAGTGAGACTCTTAGAGAAGGTTCGATTCCGACACACCTTTCGTTCACAACGACGTCTCACACTCTAATTCAGTATTTGCTTAAGCAACTCCCAGTATCATGTCCCTTGGATAAGATAGTGAGTAGTCAGCTATCTAAACAGCCTCAAGAAAACCTTCTGTCATCAGCACCAATATAAGTAATGACCATCTCCCTCCCAAGCAGCCAGAAGGAGAGGAAGTCTGATGAAGACACAGTTATTGTGTTGAAACTGTTAAGTGATACTGTATCACATAGCCTTGCTCAGTGTGTTATTGTGCCTTAGTACAAAATGGAAAGAAGGCCTGATAGAATAGTTATAGGAATATAATACAAAAATGTTCATTGAAAGACAAAGAGAAATCGTGGAAGAAGAGCATAAGAATATATATAACAAAGATACAATAAAGAGTAAATACATTTTCTACTATTTATATTAATGGTAGATAATTATTTAACAAAATCATCAAATACTATTGTAAAAGTAATTTTCAACGAACTTAAAAAGTTTGTTACTGAATATATATATATATATATATATATATATATATATATATATATATATATATATATATATATATATATATATATATATATATATATATATATATGTGTGTGTGTGTGTGTGTGTTATTTGCTATTTTTTAATTTTCAGCCCTCCATTCGATAGAGGATCAAAACCTATCTCAAAGAAGTGGTTTCTACTATCATTAATCGATCAAATGTGTATATGTATCTATAAGCGAGGCAGCGGGCCTACCCAAAATTAAAATCCTAAAGCCGCCCCTGGCAGTGTTGAATTCAGACATTTTCACCCGGGGGGGATGTGAAATCCTCGGGGGGGGTCTGTATTTTGCAAGAAAGCAGCATATTTAACAATTCCATTCACATGCACATCTTACCTAATATTGAGACTAATTGCTGATAAATATTCAATGTGAGATTATAATTTTAAAACAAGAACAGTTTAATTTTATTTACAACATTAAATAAAGACTGGCAAAAATAGTTTAGACTAAACTTTAACTGCTATTTACAGTAGCTATTTTTGTTATTATTTCCTATATTCAGTAGTTACTGTTTGTTACTAATGTAGAAGTTTTTAAAGATATTTAAATTAACTCAAATATTTTTTGTCCTAAAAGAAACTCATAGGAATATCTTAACAAAAAGTTATCATTCTTTCTCACACTTCTGATTCTCAATCAAGCCTATTAGCCTTGGTTTCTTCACTGCATACACATCAATAGTTTAGTTTATGAAATCTTCAGTAGATTAGTGCCGTCGTGGAAAATCAGCACTTGGGGCGAGAGTATACGATGAGTGAGTGAGGTCGACAGACCAGCCGCGAAAGTTGAGAAAATTTTAAAAAGTAAACCTTGCTCTTCCTTGATTTTGAGCACATTTTATTACTTTTTCCTTTCATTTTATATATGTGCACATGCCCACATGTGCACATGTGTTTCATTCCTCTCTTTTTTCTTTCTTTCTTTTCTTTTTCCCTCCCGAATTTTGCGCCCCTTATTTCGGCGCCCGGGGCCGTAGCCCGCTTGCCCCTCCCCCATGGCACAGCAGTGAGCAGGATCTTCGTAACCTTCAATAGCAATCTTTCACTTATGTACTACATATTGATGAATTCTACATAAATCTCTAACCCAGGAGGGATAACTGTTCCTCCCTGATCCCTCTGAATCTCACCTTTAACTGACTTATTTTTAGTTTAAAAAAGATGTGTTTACTTTAACAATCGTCAAACACATTTACGTGTTACTTCCGATGCGAGAAATGGGATTTAGGCGCTCTATTTCAAATAATGCAAGAACTGTACATTTTCAAGAACTGAAGTCTGCTGACATCAGAGATCATGGAATGATCGAAAGATCTTCCCTATCTTTCCTTTCCTATCTCAATCTGTGCTAGTGCTACCTACTAATATACAAACTAGGGCGAGAGTATAGTACCTACTAAAATACAAACCTTTCTTCAACAGTTGACAATTTCATGTTCTGTCGAACTCGGTCATAGCGTTAAGAAATACAGGTTTTATTGACTATTTGGTATTCTATCTTAGATGTTACATGTTTAATATTTATATAGAATGGGTCTGCGTCATTTATATGTAGATTGAGAGATCGGATTTCGTCTGCACGTGCACGGAAAGAAATGCAAATAAGTGGGTGAAGTAATTTCTATATTTTGTGACTGAAATTTTGGGAGTTTCTCCGGGGGGGGGGGAATAAATTTTCTTCGGGGGGAGATTCCCCCGGGCTACCCCCTGAATTCATCCCTGGCCCCTGGTAGAAAACAGACAAAGAGAATTGTTTACAATTAATTATATGTATATTGTAATATATCTGTTTATATTATAGTTTTAGATACAATTTTAAAATTCATCACAAGAACTCTGAATTGTGCACATATGATAAAGCATAGAACATTTTTTTTTTTTTTTTACTTTCGTCATTTCGTTCATTTTATTCGATTCAGTGATTTGGATCTTTTGGCTCCGGTTTTGAGAATGTATCTCGTCTTCTAGATTCGTTATTGGTATCGAGTCACATGATGACTTATTGTTGATGGTTAGGTTAGGTTAGGAACTGATTTAAGGAATTGTTCGGATGAACTAGTTCCCTTCGAATTGATTCATGGAACGATTCATTGAATGATATGACCAAAGTAAAAACTTGCCAAACATAGTCTGTAGATCGTATTAGCAATAAAATGGTTAGAAAACTCTATCTAATAACAACAATTCTAACTACTGACTTAACGTATAACCATGTCGGTCCCGGCGTCCCCCACAGGGGACATAAAGTATGACGATATTATTCTTTCTTTACAACTTTAAAATCAGACTGGCAACATTGAAAACTGTTTACAAAGAATGATCATAAATGGATCATAAATGCCCTGTAAACAGTTTTCAATGTTGCCAGTCTGACTTTAAAGTTCTAAAGAAAGAAAAATATGATCATATTTTATGTCCTCTGTGAGGGACGCCGGGACCGACATGGATAAATATTAACTAACCCATTATAATCATCAGCTAAGCAGCCTTTATTAGCAAGAAGCCTTTTGTACACTTCTGTTCACAAAAACTTAGACTGCCTTCCAGACACTAAGTTCAAAAAATTGAACCTAGATCCTTACGTCCCTTTAACCTCCTTACAAGGAAAATCTATTTTCTATCCATTCTGTTATAGAGCAATATGCTATTCTTTAATAGAAATAGACAATCTGGGCGTTACTGCCAAATAAATATATAAGTGATATGTAGAAAATAATGAAATATGTCCAAAAAAGGGGAAAAAGTAAAAAAAAAATGGTATATGGCAGATGCCAGACTCAAGACTGTAGAGGGTACGCTGTCAACAGAACTGTACAGAAATAAACGGATAATCAAAATCAAGCATTCTTGGTGTAAGGAATAGCATCATAGATTTGTGTGCTACTGTACCTTTTGACATGAGTTCGAATTCTGTCTACAAAAAATAAAGGATCTGGATTTTATTGGCAAGGAGCAGACATGTATGAATGTAAGAAATGTATTTCAAAGATGTGTAATATGCTATATTGGAATATACATGTTTAAAAAAATCTCAACTCCTTCTTCTCTTTGCCTGTAATGTATACTCTTAAATAGAAGGCAGAGTGGAAACATGTTAATCCTAGAAACTACAATAATACTTTAATATTCCGCGCTTGGACAATCATCTTTGAAAAAAAAAATGGTTATTAAATTACATCAATACTAGCAAGAGTATCCGATGTAAGAACGGGAAGAATAACTTGTAATTTATATAAAACAGGTAATTTGAATATTGTAGACGCTATTCAGTTTTCCCCCCTTAAGATTTGGAATTTTTGAAAACGCTGAATCAGTAATTTTTAAGGAACATACTAACTGAACATGCTCTATCTACACAGTGCATCATTCACATATGAGCATGAATCTCCTTGTCATTCCTCACAACATCTGTGCATGTCCCTTTACAGACACAAGTGAAAGATATCTTGATAAAAATCGACAAGGGATATCATAAAGGGGAGATTTTTTAGATTATTTTTTCAATATCTCACACCGTTTGCAAGATTTGAGCCTACTTCCGATCGGAGTTTCTAATTCATGTATGATCAGTGTTTTCTTTCTTCTTGCAGGCAGTATGTAATAAGCAAATACTTACATACACAATTAATTATTAATATAATGTCAATGATATAGGGTGTTCACTGGGCAAAATATTCCAAACAATAAAGATTCATCTTAGAGTGGAGAAATGGTTATCCTCGTTTTTCATTATCATTTGGCCACGAAACAAACGCCGGAGAGATACTGTACATGTTGCTTATGGATTGGATGGCATTATCATACTAGAAAGAAATGTCTTCAGATGTGTTCCGCCTTGTCATAAACAGTGTCCCCGCATAGTACTTCATTCCAATGAATACAGTTAATGGCTGAGAAAGATCAGTGTAAATGAAATGCACATTATCGAATTTCGTAGTGTTTTGTTCTCCATTGGTTCAGACCAATACTAAGAAAACACGAGCGGTACAAATGGAATTTTTGATCATTTCTGAGGGAAATTCTAACTTGAGTTCCTAATATCAGTGGCTCACAATCGCCGCCCACTGCCTAATGCTCACTTTGTTAACGTCTATTATTCTATTTGTTATTTGTCAACATTTTCGTTTCTAACCTAAGTCATTTCGTTTTTTATTTCTTTTACAGGGGTGCCCACAAGGGGAGGCTATGACGCAAAGTGCGTCATTGAAATATTTGGGGGGGGGTAAAATATCTGTATAAATATGTTTGAGGGAGTGTAAAAATTAATCGAAAAGAAGATTTTTTTCATGGAAGAACACCTACGGGTACACAATTGGGGGGTGCGTCATGGACATAAGGGGGGTAGGCACCACTGTCTTTTATAATGATTTGTGTTTTCACTTTTCATTAGTAGTTTGTTTTTCATGTAATAATAATAGCTAACGATGAAAAAAAAAGTGAGCCTTCTTTCGGAAAAGAAAGCTACGAAACTTGAAAGAAGATGAGAGGCATGCCAAGGCTCTAAAAAGTTTCTTTCTACTTCTGGACAAAATTTCGAAAGTGAAGATCATACATATGTTGAGGTTTGGGGACTTGTCAATATCAGTTACTGTCAGCGAAGCAGTTTAAAGTCGACAAAATTTTGAAACTTGAAGTTTATTTTACTTGATTGCAGTAATCTAATTGTTAAATTAAAATGAAATGGATACGTCTTCTTCAATTACGGGTCTGAGTTAAATTTAAAGTATTTCAAAATTTGTTCGAATACAATTAGTTTTCACGTAGCACATGTGTATATTACTTGAAAGGGTAATTGTAATCGAAAGGTCATTTGGATTATAAGTAACACTTCTTTTCATCAGAATTCTCACTGTCAATCAAACAGTGTATACATATGCTGATTGTATTATAACAGTAATTGTAATATTGAATTGAATTGAATTTCTCTTTATTTCAGCGGGCGAGGTTCAGCCAGAGGCTGCTCTGCCACCTAACCCTTGTCATCATTACAAAGAAAAGAAAGAAAAAAATAAAGACACAAATAAGATACAAGATACAAATAATATAACAGTGTATTATAACAATATGACAGATAATCATTATCAATCCATTTTCTCGTATTAAATTTAGATGGAGCAACATTTTTAAACGATTGATAATAGTCCTAATGCAAAATAGAGTTTTTAGATACTTGTGTTCAGGAATGCACCGACAGAGGTGGTCCGAGAGTCTGGGTCCCCCAGAACTTTTAGTTTTTAAGAAAATTAGCATAATTTCAGGAGTCAAATACACAAAATTATTTGAATTTTGTAAGCTACTCTGAAAAATCTTGGGACCCAAAAGAAAAATCGTGGGTACGCCACTGTTTGTATTACTCGTTGCCCAATTTCAAACGTCTCTGTTGGAAACAGACATGAAAGGACTGAAGTTTTATAGGCCTAAAGTCCCCTGAAAAGAATTTTTGCGGGGGGAAACTGATTTTGAAGTTCAGCCACTGGATCGAAGACAAATTAAATATCGATTAAGTCACACATTTTTGTCATTTGTTGTATATTAAACAAAAAAAAAAAAAAAAAACTTTGAGTTTTATGCCGGCTAGGCTAAAGGAGATGGTGATGATGAGAAATGAATGAAAAATGGTGGAATGAAGAAAGTGGGAGAACTCCGAGGAAACCCACGCACGCGCTGTTTGTCCACCACAAAGTTCACTTGGCGCGAGCTTGGATCGAACCCGGAACCCCATGTACCAAAGGTGAATGCTCTACCACTGAGCCACTGCGGCCTTTGCATTGAAGAAGTTCAGCTAAAAATAATAAAGAATTATTAGGGATAAACTACATCTCAAGACCGATTAAATGAACTAGCTTTGATGAGCATTGAAATGACATACTCAATTAAATTGATATTGATGCAATAACAAGAAATTTTGTCAAATTGAAAGCGAGAAAAATGTCTATAACATGAAATTTTCAGTAACAAAGAAAATGAGAAATTGGGCTAACTATCATAGTCGTATCATCAGAAAATTCTATGAAAATATGCTTTTAATGAAACATAAGAACATACCTCTTTGTCAAAATAAAACTTGTGTTAATATCAGACTTGAAGCTCATGAATTTTATTCTGTTTCGATTTTTTTTCTTCACTCTTCTTGTCAAAATATACCTTAGGTATATATCTCAGTTATGTCTTGTGCTTAGTTAATAAAAAAATGCTATTAATTATTAAAATTAGTAATTTGTTCAGTATTAAACAACAGTAAATTTATTATAATTTAGCGATTCTTCGTTAATATTGACAGGGAGACAATAGATATTGAAGAAATTTGAAACCATAACAATTATTTGTAGAATATTCGTCCATTACAACTTTCTACTCTTTTATTATCGTTTAGGTGAGGGCGCCTAAATATTGTTTGCTTACACTTGAGAAATATCCAGAACCGGCCCTGCTAATCCCGTATACAAATGTGTGGTATTGGAATGTATAATTCGTAGGATATGATGCTTTACTTTTTGAAATTTCAATATTTCCAGTGTACCCCTAAAATTGTAATAAAAAAAATAACGGCCATTTTAAAAATATTCAATTAAAACTGAACAATCTACACAAAATTTGGAATCGACCAGCGAAAACGACACGTTTCTAGCTCTTGTGGTTTTCGAGACCTCATTGTCGATAGGATTGGAGACAAACACATAAATCTAGCATTTTAATATTATAGGTTTGTGTACCGAAGAGCATACAGCTACTTAAATTTCAAAATTGGATATTCTCTGACGAAAGAAAGAGAATAACTTAGAAATTAGTTCTTATTGCTTCTTACAACTAGCAATTGTTAAATGTGCACCATATAAAAGACAACCAAAGCAAATAAAGAATAAATAAACCGCAATTAATGTAAAGAATGCAGATCATATATGCTTCTTAAATTCAATATATATTCAATTTATAAAGCCTTATATCCTGTACATTTCATGTCGAACAAGTAGGCCTACCTAAAATGATGAACTGAAAAACGAAATTTCACAGAGTGAGAATCATATCACTGCAAGAGGAGACTTTAAAGTGCAATGCAAACCAGCGCTCGAGTTTTAATTCGAGTTAAGCACATTTCTCTTAGCGAAAATTGGTATTCTACATGGTAATTATAATGAAAACAACATAATATTTCTTCATTCATTTGCACAAATGTTATGATTTTGCGATTTCAAAATATAGAAGAAGAAACAACTGAAGTATTTGATTTAAAAGAACATTGCTGAATGATTTTGTTATGAATTAGAGTCCAGTGTTGCCAATTTGGCTAAAAGTCGCTAAATCTACACTGAGGAAAATCCATTACCGGTATATTGTACAAATATACGGAATACTTATGTTTACTACAGAAATCAGTACGGAGCATACGTTATCCAAATGCTACATACGCATTACCCTTTTCCCCGCTTAGATGTTATATCATGCCGTTGCAGGATGTCTGACATTTAACAGTCTTCCTTATATTACATACATATTCATATGTTACATACGTCAGCTTATAACCGTTTTCCGTGATTTGTCCTCCGTTGTCCTGCCAATGAGTGTTTTCCGGAGACCTGGACTCACCTGGGTAAGACGTTGAAGGACATCTCCAAAAAGGGATTACAAAATTGTTCCCAAATTGCCCGCCAGTCTCAATAACAAGATGAGCATTAGGCACCGAGAGGTTCGGATGTTGCATCTCGAAAACCTCACGGACGATCAGGAGTCACTCAGACCACAACGCACATAAACATCGTTTATACTACAACAAAAACACACTGGATTAAACGACACTATGCTTATTTATTAAAATACTATTTTTAAAAAAATAATGGATTAGAAAACAATCAGAACACTCAACACTGAATATGTATAATTATTTTCATTAATAAAATCACACTTTGTTTTTCATGATACTATAGCCCTTTATCACTTCTATATGTTGGTAGAAAAGATTATGATTATGATTCCACTAGATATGCTTTTCTCACACCATTAATGCACTTGGGGGATTAGCACTGGGGAAAAGCACTTCATTGATTGGAGCTAGCCATGACTAAGTCCTTTACTGGCTAATAACTTGTGCCCCTTAATTTAATGCAATTCCCGACGCAACGAATGTATACTAAACGTAATGTTAACTTGAGAGCGGAATCACAAGCGCATTAGTACATGCTGGCGCGAGAACCTTTTCGCAGGGAAGCCTTTCTATGTGTATGGGTGTTTTGGTTGGGTTCTCATTCGCCAGGGTTTCAACTGGTGCTGCTCTGGGTCTCAGCTGATATGCGCGGAGCGGTGATTTCTAATCCTTTTCCTGCAGCTACGAAAAATGTTTCTTGGTCTATTTTTTTTAATAATTCATGAAGACACGACAATAGTAATAAATGTATTGGAAATTCGCACGTGATGTATTTGCAATCCTCACAATTAAAACTCGAGAGCATGAAAACTATTTTGATTATTCATTTCAATTTATTAAGGTAAAAAAGGATAAGAAATGAAGTTATTCTCATATATCTACCTGGAAAAGGTCAATCATAAACAGATACACACAAGCAGCCACCCTCCCACATAATAAATTAAAAATATGATTTTTAATTTTTTCCCCTCAAAGCACAGCAACTCTACGTTAGCAATGAGTAAACCAGCTGCGAACCGGCAACAATCATATCAACAATTTGTTCAACAGTTTTGTCTGCATATTTTTCTCTTAGTCGAGCGTACACATTGATGACAATTTATTTTGCTTGACTTTAAAGAGGCTTCCCTTCCTTGTGTTTGATAATACTGAAAAGATGATAATTCGGATTCATTCATGATTTCAATTTCGCGCTTAACACTCTCAGGGGCGGACTGGCAACCATAGGGCCCACCCTGCTAAACTGAAATAAGGGCCCATTGTATAAAAATGTAAAAAATGTACTTGACATTCTTCATATGTATTACATACAAAAGTCCATCTTCGAACCCATAAATAGTATCCTATATATTCATACAAAAGCAAAACATTAATTACATTAATTACAAAAAAGTAGGAACATTTTAATAGTAACTCATACAGTGTGTAATTGGCATTATCATTTTTTATTGTAAACAAACACAATACCGGAATTGGTACTTTCAGTTATTTATATAGTGCTATTGTTTTTTATGTAATGAATTTAAACCATTTATTTAAACAGGTGAGACAACAGACATGGCGTCAGTGTTGGAAACTTGAAAAAGCTGTAACTTTTTGGCCTCAATGCAACACAAAGAATGAGATTGGAGGTAAATTTGCGATAGATTTCGAAACGCAAGATTTTCCTTGACATAAGTAAGTCATAATATCATATCTTCATGTCGCAGAAAGATTAGATATCGTCTATCGTCTAGTGTAGTCCGCCCATTCCTCGGCTGGCCCCAACTTCTCTTTTCAAATTAATACCTACTTTGCGCACACTTTTATTTTAAATTAACTTTAAATAACTAAAGGGAAGTTAACATTTACACGATATACTGTACACACTGATTTGACGACAGCATAAGTGTTCAGCACTTTCAGAAGTTACACCACGCTTACTGAGCCCAGTGCCAGCAGCTAGTGCTCTCAAACGGGTCAGGTCAGGCCTCATCGGGTCAGGGCTCGAGTCAAACCTCCTTGGGTCACAGGTCGAGTCAGGGCTGCTCTAGCCACGGGTCGGCTCGGGTCAACTTTCATATGCGTCGTTTCGGCTAAAACATATTCGGGTCATGACTCGACGTTCAACTCAACCCGACCATCTCGACCCGAGAAGGATTTAGCCGAAACGGCGCATAAGAAAATTGACCCGAGCCGACCCGTGGCTAGAGCAGCCCTGACTCGACCTGTGACCCAAGGAGGTTTGACTCGAGCCCTGACCCGATGAGGCCTGACCTGACCCGTTTGAGAGCACTACGCGGCAGGAAACAGTTCAGTTAATTTTGTGTTCGCCTGTTAAAGTTATGTAATTTCAAGTAAAAATAGCCATAAAAGATAAGCTACAATTGACTGAAATCATCCAAAAACGTGGTGTATACATTATAATTTATAAACACCTTAGAAAAAAAAAAAAAAAAAAAAAAAAAACAGGCAACTGTCCTGCAGTACTCGAATGACTCACATCACGCTCATTTGTTTTTTGGGGCTTCACAGATTCAAATAGCCTACATTGTTTTGGGTCAGATGCAGCTTTTTGTAAATCACATCTTCGTTTGTGTTCTCGCTTTTTATCACCACTTTTATATTTTTTCTTTACAGTAATCTTACAATCACTCTTACCATCCATAGTGACACAACCACATCTGTCTTCCACGACAAACGACACGTAACTGGTGTTCCAATAATTGAATTGCTGCTATCGGATTTGCTCTTCGATGTAATATACCAATAAAACACGAGCCGAGGGCAGCAACTTCATAGTAATTGTTTGAGGTTTGTATAAAACAATCGTTGATAGTGGCGACTAATTTCTTTACCGCACTGAAAAAAAAAAAAAAAAACGAAGCCTGATCCGATTTCTTTCTTCGAAGCTTGGTCTGATTACAATGCAGTTCAAAAGCGTTCCGGCTCCACCTCCACTTTCCACACTAACAATATCTACGAAACTATTGTTTCTCCGGAGTAGGCAATGGTATCCAAATCCAATAACAGCCTGAAATCCACTGTGTTTCTTATATTTAAAAAAGTAGTAGTTAACGTGCTCGTTTTTAACAGCTGCTGTATCACAAACCCCGCAATGTTTTAGGGCCTGATTGTCTCGTAGACGGAACCTTTTCAAGTCGATAAACGTGAAGAAGAATAAGGTCTGTTCATCAAAGTTTAACTTTACGTCTTTTTTATGCAAAACACAAGTTTGCGGGAGTTATCCTGCCATACTTTTGATGCTGGTAGGTTTAATTGAGCACATCTTTTTATAATTGGTGGAGGGGGCCCACCTGTTTGGGAGGCCCACCCTGCATTTGCAGGTTAGCAGGGTGGGCCAGTCCGCCCCTGAACACTCTCCATGGTTTCAGTTTCACTACACCCATGTACCCACACTAACGCACGTGCGAAGACGATATTTGGCAGAGCAGTGTTACTCTCTGCACAAAAATTACAGAAGTTACATGTGAGTCCCGTTCTTTCTTTTGTGTCATTTATCAGCAGGCATAGAAGTTTCTTACGGGGTAGCAACTCTATTTAATTTATATAAAAACATTAAACCATTTCCTATCCATTGTAGATGATTTCTAACATTGATCAATTAACTAATTTTACTGGTCTTCTGTTTTTGATATAAGATTTTACAACTTTATAATCTGGCAACACTTGCAAGAGACTCGCATCTTAGCTACCGGCTTTTCACTCTTCCCTTTCCTTCTCTCTTTCCGATTTTGAGTCGTGACGTCATTTTCATAACCCGTCACTAATAAATCTAGTACCTTTTATTTTAAATATTGTTTCTGTATTGACATTTTTATATGCTTGAATTCATTAGCTCTTTGAATTGATCTCCTAAGTAATGTTTTACGTGTGTAATGTGAAGAACTATGTAACATGCGCGGAGTCGCCCGAATTGAAGTTGCGCATCTCGGCTATCAGGATAAGGTCGCGGTGAGTATAGTTGCTGCTACGATAAATGGAGTAACTCAGAGGTTCGAGATACGAGCTGCACTGATCAACGGATCAATGTTGGCAGTTCATTCTCAAAAACACTCAGGTTAAATCACATGTATGTACATGTAAATAGAATATAAAAAAGAATTAATGTTAATTTTAGTCCACTGGCCACGACGCACGAGACATTGCGATAATTTGGGTCTGGGAACGTTTAGATAACGAAATGGTAAAGCGATGTGACTGGCGTTGTTCTGGCATTTGAACATCTGGTTTGCTTTAGACCGCAGTATTTCCATAAATGATTGGAAGATACACTTAATTCAGTTCCAAATAACCATAGAACATAGTTTTTGCATATTAATATGTCAGAGAGAAACACTGAGAAGCTTCGTCGCTCAATAAATGTTCTCACCACAAAGTAACGTTTTAGATATATACAGGGTGCAAATTACCGGGGGGATGAGGGGGATTTTCCCCCTCAATCACATTTTGTTCCCCCCCAAAGAAGTCAGCTGAAGTATCCCCACCGGGGATGCTCGCTTTCTCCCTCAAACTATGCTTAATGTAACTCCAAATTTCACTGATTTTTGTTATTTCTTGTAAATTTAATCTTCTAGCTGTATTTCGAAATGATCGATGTAAACTGTTCAGTTTTGGTCATTTCTACTTACCACCTAATTACCCACTATTTTCAACGTTGTTTAGTAGAACTATATTATTATGACTACGGTTGTTACTTGCAACTGTACCTTCGTACCCTTCAGTTCGTCATCGTTTGTGAATTTGAATGTACTAATTGCGTATAACAAAGCCACATATAGATTTATAAATGTTCTTAGCGATTGGCCAAGAAGAAGTAAACAAATAGCTTCTTCTACCATACTTGGCGAAGTTCGGATATGTCTTATTCATCCTCTATATTTGTATCGATTATCATCTTATTTTAATTTTTGTTATAACATGTTATTTCATTTTCCAGTGTACTCTTTGTTAGCACATGGTCTTCATTCCCTAGTAGGTTGTGTGTATGCAACTCAAAAGTTGCATTTAATTTGTGATAATTAGCATAGTAATCATTGCTTTTACAGTTTACGGAAATGAAATTTTGAAACTGTACTCAAAATCTGAGATATAGGTATTCTCTCGTAAGTATATGTTAACGTACACGCTGGGGGATACGCTCCTAGTGAGCAGACATGTTAATGAAGGTGATTTTTAGGTGAATAAGCGAATAATTCAAGATTTGTTTCAGCATTTGTTAATACGGCTGGTTCTCCGTGTCATTGTCCGTGTCTGTATAAGCATTTCAACTGGAGCGGGTTTTTTTAAAGTTAACTTTTCATTTTTCCATCTTTTCGCTGTACAGTTTGCTGTCCACGCAATTAATGTTGTCTGAAAAACTTCAGTGTAATGTTTTACTTTATTTGAATAACGTAGCCCATAGTGAATCAACTCATCTTCAACCTAACAGTAAAGTAATTTTTAAGTGTTGACTTTCCGTGCCCATCGTGGAATCGATATTTGGAGAAAAAAAGTCGTGATGAGCACAGCTTTAGCGGGAAGTAAAAGCACAAGCTCGAAATTTGAATTGAGAGATTTTAAATATTTGGCCTTCGATTTGACCTTGATGTGAGAAATCGGGACTAGCAACAATGCATTTCTTATTTGATAGGCTAATATCTAGATTTTCTTTAAAAAAAAAAAAATGTCCGGTTTAACTGATAATTTTAGTGGTTTTCACAAGACTGAAGTAGGTTTCTTTTCGCATGTATTAATGCAAAGTGGAAGCTTTCAATATGAGTGAAAAAATTAACATATGCTTGTGATCATGGCTATCGCTCGAGGCAAATTATTAACTAAATAAACCTTAGAGAGCTATGGGGACAAGAGTGAGTACAACATTAAAACACGTTCAGAAAGGTTTAGTGGGGTGTGTGTATGTCAGACAATATATATGTGCATAGTTATTGTCGGTAGATTTATTAAATTAATAAATCTCTCATTTATTACAGGTCACACACACACACATATATTATATATATGGGGGGTAAGGCATTTATTGTCTCATTTTGAAATTTGAACCTTCAGACTATGTCCTTTGGCCTAATTTTATCCCCCCCAATATAGATTATCTAATTCGCACACTGGATATATATATATATATATATATATATATATATATATATATATATATATATATATATATATATATATATATATATATATATGAAAAAAACGATGAAAGACTTCTTTGTTCAATTACGTGGGAAAGAAGCAATTCCCATCGAGGAAAGAATTTATTTGGCTCGCAGAATAAAGTATAAATCGAAAAAATAATTACTGTCTTTCCAAAATATACAGAGCGTCCACAAAAAATACTTCTCTAACCTGGTGACTTTTATCAGCTATATATACATACTTCCATCCAGGGCCGCCCACAGGGGGGATGTATGGCGCAAGCTGCGCCATTGAGAAAAATTTTGGGGGGATTTTACTCTACTTTCGAACTAGCAATTTTACTGTCGGAATAGCATTAAAACACGATTTTGAGAAGCTAATTTTCAAAAATTTTCTGGGGTCAACCCTCGTACCTCCTGCTTCGATACTCGATGAATGAAGTACCACGCAAGTAGCCGTATGAAAGGAAAGGTTGGTTCGTTTTAAGAGAGAAGGGCTGCCCACAGGAGGGATGAATGGCGCAAGTTGTGCCATCGAGAAAAAAATTGGGGAAGAATTTTACTCTAATGTCGAATAAGTAATTTTGCTGTCGTCAGAATAACATTGGAACACGATGCGATTTTTTTTTTAATCTCGAGAATGAATCCCCCTACCCCCTGCTTAGAAACTCTATGAATGAAGTACCGCGCAAGTTGCTATATGAAAGGATGGCGCCAAGTTCTGGTGAACAACAGTTACAAATACTCAAGGAATCACTTTCAAATTTAGATTTGAAACTTGCCTATGTTGTCTGTTGAAAATTATAAAGTAGTTTGACATAATTGTGAGCTAGTGGTAACCATACAGACAACAGCCAAGTTTCAAATCTAAATTTGAAGTGAGCCAGTGAGTGTTTGTAACTGTTGTCCACCAGAACTTGGCGCCTATTTTTGTGATTTCAATTCTTTTTAAGGCCACTCGTACTTGGCTCTTTTACAAGAATGTTTTTTGTTGGATATCACTTCTTTTTGTAGGCTAATTTTGAGGATAACATTTTCTTTTGGTATCAAACTCAATAACTTGTAACTTGCGTCTTACTTTTCATGTACAAGGGAATTATATCAATATTTTGTAAAGAAAAAATACTACTAATTGTAAAAAAAGAATACTTGTGCCATACACAGTGTGTAGAAGTTTTTATACCCTTCAATATCCTTATAGAACATATTTAGTATTGTACACTACCAAGACTACTAATAAAAGTAATGCCATCTTTATAATTAAGTTACTACTGCCCCTACTACTACTACAAGCATTCTATAATACTACTACAGGAAATAAAAACAACAACAAAAGTAACAATTACTAGTACTATAAAAACTACTGCTACACTGGGCAATTGTTTTTAGAGGACTTGAGTTTTGAGAAGGGAAGAGATTATTAGTTTTGGGGGGGAGTGCGCCATCAGCTTTGGGGGGATGGGCACCCCTGCTTCCATCTGCATGTGAGATCCTCGTTCGTACGGAAAGTACGTTTATGCGGAACACTTATAGGGAAAGTACGTATAAATATACTTTTTTGTTATACATTTGCTGATTTACACATGTAACCTACATATTTACATACGCCACATACATGTAAGGGACTTGATGTAAGGGACTTGATTTTTTGATTTCCAAAATAGCGACAAAAAATTATTTTTCCGATTGGTGACTTCTTCGGTTATTTTTAGAAGACAATTTGTTAATTTATTTACAAATCTAGCGACTTTGTGCTTTGAACAACTTATCATTCTGTAACCAAATACTATTTAGTTCGAAATAGTTTTGATATCTTCTCTTCTATGCTATTACCTATATATGCTGAATTCAATGATCGGTCGCGCCTTCTAGACATAGATGTGACCAGAACAAGAGCGCCGATTTATCTGTAACTTGGAGCGGGAAGCATTCAAATGGTATTTGGTTACAGACAAGGGTCTAAGAAGGCATATATGAGAATTTTAAGAAAATTGAGTTCAAATTATGCCAAATATTGTATATTCATTTAAAAATACTTATAACAATAAAAATACATGAGGCCCACATGAGCATTGGAGTCTCGGGCGTCCTCGACCCCCAAGGATCGGCGTCCTATAATCAGAGTATGTTTTTTTACACACACATATATTTCATATTTATGATTATACACAGAGAAAAATCCGTTCTCCGGACAGCGGTATATTGTACAAACATACGGTATCCTCTTGCTTACTATAGAAATCAGTACGGAGCATACGTTATCCGTATGCAATATAGGCACTGCCCTTAGATGTTATATCATGCCGTTGCAGGATGTATGGCATCTAACAGTTTTCCGTATATCACATGCTTATACTTATGTTACCTTCGCCAGCTATATGTTATATACATCCATTTGTATGAGAGATCCTGACCGCCTGTATTGTTTCATATGGAAAGTACGTATAAATGGAACACTTATACGGAAAGTATTATAAAACATGCGGTTTCAGTTATACGTCTGTTGTACGTTAAGTCCAAAAACTACAGGAATTACGCATGTAACCTATCTTTTTAAGTACGCCACCTACAATTTTTTTTCTCAGTGTATAATAAGTCCTCACAAAATTACATTGTCATAGACACTGAATTTCATGGATTTCGTACATAATAATTTCATTTCTGGCGAGTTTTCACCCAAAATTGGAGCCATTTCATTTCTCGTTTAGAGACTTTTTATGTTAACATTTTGGAAGCACTGCAAGACACTGACGATGTCAGCTTGAATTGCTTAGTGCGGCAAGTGGAGTGTCTGAGACATATTTTGAGACATTAATTATTATTATTTTTTGCATACCGATAGCAATAGTTTAATATTACTTGACTTCATAAGAATACAACATATCTAAGGGCAGTCGTTAAGGGGCAGTTGTTTTTATTACTCTTTTCGATTTTACAGATTACTAAGCATTACTAAGCGTTTTGACAGTTGATTTATTATTATGGAACCATAAGTTTGTAAAACTTGTCATATAAAAAAAGATTGAGTAGCAGTCTTCTAGGATTTAACTTATTCCATCAGATGTTTTCTCTTCTCTGTATTGTTGTTTACATTCCTATTTTATCTCATTGTACTTCTATATAATGTAATGCTGTTAATATCATAGGATTAGTAAACAGATAGATATGGAGTTAAAGTTATCTGAATACTTCAATGTGAGAAAGAGAATGGGCCTGCACATGATTGAGCTGAGCGAGCGAAGCTCTTATACTCGGGTTAGCCGTTTGGTTGTCCGCGAACTTGTACTATCCTTTCTTTAAGGAGTGCTTATATTTGTTGGCTGATGATATGCCAGATCACAAAGTGATTAACTTCATCAGCTGCAAGCATCGGACTATAGATTGCAGATACGTTGCACCACGCAGGAAAGCCACACCAGAAGAAGAAAACACAAAGCATTATAACATATCAGGAATACTTATGGTTGCAAATCTACTAAAGATGAAAATAAAATGCTTCAACCAACTTTTGACAACGGATCACTTTTTATTTAGCTCCAATTAGGTTAAGGGTCGTATGCAGTTTCTAATACGAATTATGATTAAATAATAACAGGTGAGGCGCTTAAGATACACTTAAGAAAATGCGTGACATACAACTCGCCATTAGCCATCAAGTTTACATTCGTCATTGGCCATCAAGTGCCTAAGGAGAATCATCATTTTACGTATTCAATACATATAATTACCATAACTACTAGTTCATATCTTTATTCATTGATCCACTTCATCAAATATTTATATCAATTATAATTAATAATCTTCGTCGCAGAATATCTCATAGATGATCTCCGTTGACAACATAAAGCACATCAGATATCAATTTAAAGTCTCCGCATTATACTCGTACAATAGAATCCGCACCTGAGAATCGACATTACAGACTGCTACCGCCATACGTTTGAGCTAATTCAGAATTTGGTAGAAAGTTCCTGATATGACATGCATCAAACGTGATTATAAGAGAGAAGGAATATATTCCATTCACGGAATCCTTATGGATTCCGGACGTTTAGATTTAGCTGGACATTATTTATATTACTACAGTACGTCCAGAAACAAAATACATAAAATTAACGATTTATAAGTAAACGTATCATACACTTCAATCACCCATTTTACACATTTCAAAACTCTATATGCCAAAACTATTCTTTTCTAACATACAAAGATCGAACTTCAAGTGTCAAAGAAGAAGAATAAAAAATAGGCATTAATTTCACTATCAATTTTGCCAACATTTCAATGGGGCAGATAAATTTTATGTCATCTTTTACTTTGAAGATCAGTTTGGTAAGAATAAGGGTACAAACAGAGAAATAACACAAAACGCTGTAATGGATCAAACCGGTCCATTACAAACTCCTCCTAGACCGTTTGGCCGATCTCAACCAAACTTAGCACGCTGATAGAGTATGTCGTGCTGAGTGAGAACATAGGTCGAAATCAAAAATCCGATGTACCATCGAGGAATAATGACCGAAAAACGCTTTCTCCTAGACCGTTTGGCCGATCTCAACCAAACTTAGCACGCTGATAGAGTATGTCGTGCTGAGTGACAACATAGGTCGAAATCAAAAATCCGATGTACCATCGAGGAATAATGACCGAAAAACGCTTCCTCCTAGACCGTTTGGCCGATCTCAACCAAACTTAGCACGCTGATAGAGTATGTCGTGCTGAGTGACAACATAGGTCGAAATCAAAAATCCGATGTACCATCGAGGAATAATGACCGAAAAACGCTTTCTCCTAGACCGTTTGGCCGATCTCAACCAAACTTAGCACGCTGATAGAGTATGTCGTGCTGAGTGAGAACATAGGTCGAAATCAAAAATCCGATGTACCATCGAGGAATAATGACCGAAAAACGCTTTCTCCTAGACCGTTTGGCCGATCTCAACCAAACTTAGCACGCTGATAGAGTATGTCATGCTGAGTGAGAACATAGGTCGAAATCAAAAATCCGATGTACCATCGAGGAATAATGACCGAAAAACGCTTCCTCCTAGACCGTTTGGCCGATCTCAACCAAACTTAGCACGCTGATAGAGTATGTCGTGCTGAGTGAGAACATAGGTCGAAATCAAAAATCCGATGTACCATCGAGGAATAATGACCGAAAACGCTTCCTCCTAGACCGTTTGGCCGATCTCAACCAAACTTAGCACGCTGATAGAGTATGTCGTGCTGAGTGAGAACATAGGTCGAAATCAAAAATCCGATGTACCATCAAGGAATAATGACCGAAAAACGCTTCCTCCTAGACCGTTTGGCCGATCTCAACCAAACTTAGCACGCTGATAGAGTATGTCGTGCTGAGTGAGAACATAGGTCGAAATCAAAAATCCGATGTACCATCGAGGAATAATGACCGAAAAACGCTTCCTCCTAGACCGTTTGGCCGATCTCAACCAAACTTAGCACGCTGATAGAGTATGTCGTGCTGAGTGAGAACATAGGTCGAAATCAAAAATCCGATGTACCATCGAGGAATAATCACCAAAAAACAATTTTAATCACAATTTAAAAACAAATTAACGATTTTTTAAACTTTTTTTAGCCGGAACAAAAGATCAAGACGAAGAATTGTGCGATTGTTATGAAAAATACTGATTGTTTTAAAAAGTCACAATAAACTGATTACGTTGCTTAAGCTCGCTCAGCTCATTTCATTGCAATCGAGTATATCCATTGCATTCCTAGTTAGAAATGAAAGATATGTACTTTCTTCTGTTGTTGTTTTAAACTGCAATCTGATTCGTTTTAAGTACAAGGAATGTCTTGTAATATCTCTTAAGTAAAAGAATACCTGGCTGACTGTTTGACTAACTCTTAAGCTAAAATTTTGACATTTAGCCATAAATAGGATTTGTGACATGAGGTAGGAAGGAGAAACATAGACCGCGATTGTTTGAAATTCGACGTTGAAGGAGGTTGCAATTATTATAATACGATCTCTATCTTGGGAATCCTTACGGTTAGAGACATGAAGTTTGGTATTTGGAATTTTCATTTAAAATAATTAAACACGCGTTTAAGCGTATTCTGATATTCGATCTAAAAGAAAAATGGGTGGGGTTGCTTCACTAAGATGCCCATACAAGGTGTTCGAAGTTTGTGCGAAATTTCGAGTTCAAGCGAAATCTGTATGAAGGATGCAGAAGGAGGAACGCAAATATTGCCCAGAGTAAAACGAAAGTTTGTGCGAAACTTTGAGTTCAGGGAAAATCTGTATGAAAGATGCAAAAAGATAAACGAGAAATATTGCCCAGAGTAAAACGGAAGTTTGTACGAAACATCGAGTTCAGGCAAAATCTGTATGAAAGATGCAAAAAGATAAACGAGAAATATTGCCCAGAGTAAAACAGAAGTTTGTACGAAACTTCGAGATTAGGCTAAATCTATATGAAAGATGCAGATGGAGGAACGAAAAATATTACCCACAGTAAAACGTGGGGGCATTTGCTTGTACGGTAAAATACATCATAGTGTTGATATTTCCAATTTGTAGGTAATCTGGAAAAATTATTTATTCTTATGTTTTAAAGATCAACAGTTGTGTAAATTAAATCTTCGAGTTTTACGCCCACAATTATACTGTGTAGGCTACACTGAAAAAAAGGGCTTGGTCAGGAATACCAACTTTGTTTGGTCAGATCATTTGGTCACTTTTTTGGATAATTTAACCAAAATTTGGTCATTTTGACCAAACCTGTTTGGTCATGAACACTATATTTTTTGGTCAGAACATTTGGTTGATTAATTTGGTTATGCCAAACAAATCGTAAGTGATTTGGTAAAGATTTGGTTTTCCTGACCAAAGTGCTTATTTACAAAGTCACGTGTATCGATTTGACTTCTGGGTAATCTTTATTTAAGCTATCAGTGTTTTGAGCGTATGTTAGTGACAAATAAAACTGATTATTTAGCTGTACAGAATGAATGCTTGAAGTGTGTGATTCATTATGTAAATCGAGGTAAGCTTACGTTTTCTTATATACTTTGTTGTAATGTAATGTGTATTGGTTATTTTAGTGGTCGTATATTTGGCATAACAAATAGGCCTTTATATACACATGAAGCGGGCAAGTTATATTGACGACGCTAGGGTAGGGAGCAAAATTATAGCGTCAGGGGTTCGTTCATTTCCTATTCCTCCACTAGAAACTTCCGGAGAGAGATAAATCAAGTGACACTAACACTAGAAGTTTGCAAAATAAACTGGTGCATGCACAGTATATAGATGCACAAAATCCAAAATATACGGAAGAAATAAGTAGTGTTTACTTTCTTCCCCAGATCACTTGGTGTAGACTCTGGCTCACTTGGTAGTGATTACCATTCGTTATTTGTAACTGTGATGTAGACATGAATATAAATGGAGTGTGAACGTGTGGTATAGAAACTGCGGTGCATAAAACACGAACCAACTTGTGCTAGGTGGCCATTAGAAAGCAATAATGCTATCTAATCGATTCAGGACAGGAGCGTATCAGGGGTTCCCAAGGATTAAAAACGATGTGCGTCCGTAGGGAGCAGACGCGTCAGCGACGGTGGCTATTCATATAAACGAGATAGTTAAGAACAGCTCACTATAACTTAAGTCACATTACTGACTCCGGAGCTGTCGATGGATTTGAGTGAGATACTAAATGCCATCCGAAATATGAAGCATAATTTTGAAGAACTTTTCATATAGAATTCATATGGGAATTCTTACCTATGAGATCGATGTTTCCTGAGAAATGCGTTAATAAAAGCGTATAAGTTTACGTTTGGGATACCACTCGAAATAATTATTGAAGAAATATATGTTCCCTAATTTACTTCTTACTGACTCCTAAAAGATTTGCACTGGGCGACATGAAAATATCTCACTTGGCATAGGTAAAATTCAAGGGTGCCATCAGAAGTAATTGTTAAAAAATCACAATTCTTTCCGCCCATGAGAGATTGTGATGGACATTATCGTGTCCGTGAGTTTTCTCGAGGTTCTCCCGTTTCCTCACACATTCACATTCCACCATTTTTGTTGCAATCAAGCCCTTCCATTAATCACCCGTCACCTTTGACATAAAGAGCACAAACATGGTACGTGAAACGAATTATTTTGTGGAGAGGAGTCGCGGTGGTTCAGTGGTAGAGCGTTCACCTCTGGTGCATGGGGTCCCTGGTTCCCTCCCAGCTCGCATCAAATGAACGTTGTGGTAGACAAACACCGTGTGCTTGGGTTTCATCGGGGTTATCCCGTTTCCTCCCACTTTCTTCATTCCACAATATCATTCGTTTCTTATCATCACCGTCTCCTTTAGCCTCCACAGCATAAGTGTGGGACGTAAACCCGAAAGATTTCATTTCATTTTGTGGAAGTTCCGTCAGAGCTTTTGCCGGTGGGAATCATTTAACACAGATGGTTTGAGATAAGTGGAAACGTACCATGAAGTGCACACGATTGGTGACTTTTTGCTTTTAAGTTTCCTTATTTGTACTTTAAAAAATTGTTTAAACATTAAAAAAGTTATTACGGGATGTATATTTTCATCGAAGCTACACGTAATATTTTCACATGTACTAACTTTCCATTTGCATATTTGAGAATTTCTTGCTTTGTGACGATATTTGTTAGAAAAAAAGTTCTCATGACTTTTGCGATAATCGCATTATTTTCAGTTTAGTACTTATATCAACAGTATTTGGTAATTTCTACCAAATGTTTTGGTCAAATTCACTAAATGCAGGTTTAGTATTTACAACCAAATTATTTAGTTCCAAGAACCAAATTTGGATCATTTTAACCAAATTTTTGGTATTCCCAACCAAATCCTACTTATTTGGTTATTCTTTGGTCAAAATTACCAAAGGCATATTTGGTACTGGTAACCAAATACTAGGTTCCTGCAACCAAACAAATCGTGACCAAATGATTTCGTGCTGGTGACCAAGCGTTTGGTTGGCGCTATATTGACCAAACGATTTGGTAACCAGCACCTATTTTTTGGTCAATTTGACCAAACCTTTTTTTCAGTGTAAAGAATACGGTGATAATGAGAATGAATAAAATGATAGAATGAGGAAAGTGGGAGGAAACGGCTGAACCAAGAAAGAAGTCACGCACACGTATTACGCTGTAACAATGACAGAAGGCCATGGAATAGAATAGTGAACAGGATGTTTTATAATGTTATTTTCAACTGACAAAATGTCTTGTGAAGTATAACCCCCAAATGTTAATACGTTTTAGACAACCTGATATTGCCAAATCCATATTACGCTTACAGTACACGACATTTCTCTTATTTTCCTACAACGTACTATGTCATATTTGTTACTATGTTACGTTAACTAATTATATAATTAGTTGGGGTTTAATGCCCCTTTTCAGCAGTATTTTTTTATATATAGAACTATAAGAGGAGACTTTAAAGTGAATACGACACACTGCTCGTGTCTTAATGCAAGTTCAGTACCTTTTCCCATGCAGATATCGGTATTATACACAGTGACTAACCTAAATATTTTCCATTTATTTCCGCAAAAGTTATGATTTTACCGTTTCAAAATGTATAATACAAAACTTATTCTATTTGTTAACCAAAGAAATGATTTTATGTTAAGATTCAGAGGCAGCGGCGACTGCAGTCTTAATTGATTAAGGAGGCAAACGGAGTGACAGACATTTGTTGCTAGCAGTAATTTATTTTGTATACGAATCTAATAAATTTATATTAATTGCAATACAACATGTTTGGTAGAAGTTGAGATGACGGATGATGCTACCAAATGTGCACACCCCTTGTCCCCTCTAGCGCCATCATTGCTCATGGGATAATAATTGGTTAATTAGAGTTTAATGTACTTTCTGTATGGCCAAAGACAAGAATGACTTCCGAGTCATTTACGACTGCTCGCAATAAGCAGTCTTCTCATGTAATTGCACCCGAGAAACGGATGTCGAAACAAAGACTACATCTTTCGACTGCGTAATAAAGATTAATTCATTACAGTTTTTTTTTATATCATGTGCGCTTACATCCTTCTACTCGCAGAAATTTGGAGTACACGTCGCAAGAAAGTTTTTCCGCTTGACTCGTCTCCCAATAAGATGGTCCTTAAGTCCTTTTTTGATGCAACTTGCCATCCAACTTGAACTTAAAGCCCATGGTTCAACCTTCAGCACTCCAGCAAACAGTTGTCATAATCCAGACTCTCCCTATAAGAGTTAACTATCAAAAATCAGCGCCAGAGCTAGTGCATATTTTTACCTTTTTAAGAATCTAGTTAGAGTTTGATTTCAACGCCATGACTGTGCTTCCTAAATATTTGGATATTGTACGTAATGCCTTATGGACATTGCTCACTGTGTCAAAGAGAATTCGTTAAGTTCTTGCCAGATATATTATCTGATTTACTCCTCTGTCAACGCAAACTTATTCCCTTGCTTACTCCCAAATTGTAGAATCTTGTTTGTAATGGAATTGTGAATGTGGCATTTAAATCGGCTCGCATTTGGTTTGAGCTCTCGCTCTATTTCTATTTTTGTGGATGCCACTCCTTCCATGGTATAGGAGACCCGGGTTTAATTCCCGGCGGGAGCTCATATGGTTCGGATTCCATGTTAATCAGTAAGTCCTGTCTCACGTAGCCTCGCTTCTGAAAGGGACATTAAACTCACAATCAACTCAACTCAGCCACTCCTTCTACTATTGCAGCTATTTATTCTGATGGGTCTCCTATCTTCTATTATGAATGGGATTGGACTTTTCCGTATTGATAACTAAATATATGGCTGCAGCTTTGGCCATCTTTCTGTTTAAGGATGCTCAACCAATTATTTACTCTGAGAACATTGCCATTGTCTATTGTTTGCGAAAGAAGATATGTCGAGTTTCATTTTTATATTTTGTAGTCCATCTTTTGTATAACAATTGTACGTGTATTGTTCATGTACCAACCTTGTAAAAATAAAGCAGATGGGCTATCACGAATCTTCGATGACCCTCAACCAATCACAGGGCTTCACTAACCGTCATCAGCTTTAAAACTAGATGATGGACAATGAAAGCCTTACTTGGATTTGAGAACCAAAGGGGATCAGGACCCTTGCGCATGATAAGCCTTGGTTGATCCACAATTGATCCAAATTCAAAGTGAGTTCCAAACCTCATGAGTCCCTATCGAGAGGATATTAAGAGAATAATAAAGGTACTTTATACCCTGTTTCCAACTATAGTATTTTACATTTATAATTGTATAATGCTGTTCTCTAATCGAATTAAGAAGTTGATATTAAGTTATTGGAATAAATGTTGACAGTCTGTTATGTTAGGAGCACGTAATAAGCAAAAACAAAATAAGAATTTGATATCTTCCAGGGTTTAAATACAGAAACACATGATTAACAAATTACTTTCCTCAAGCTGCTCTACTTCTTCTCACGCTACCTAAAATCTGCTTTGTGTAAAGTCGTACTCTATTCCATACTGGGTTTTGTTTACAGTCTGCGAGACTGAGTTTACTGCAAATAATTGGAAATTACATTTCTTGAAATATATAAACATATTTTTCGCACAACTCACATTTGCTTTGATGACATAATAACTGAAAAAGGTTGGGGTTGATGCGGTTGAAGTGGTCATTAATAATAATATAGAATAACGTTTAAATCCAAATTCAACGCTTTCAGTCCATAATGAAACGCAATCTCCCCATGCGAAGAACGGGTATTCTGCTGCTTAAAATTACATATAAGTCGGTTAAATGTAGTGATAATATCCCTCTCATGAAGGGAAGAAAAAGCAGAAGGGAATGTCAGGTTGTGAGTTGAGTACTGACAAATAGCAAGTGAGTATCTCTTGTTATATTGATGGTCTGATAGAAGATAAAAAATACATAGATTGTTGATAAGTTTTGTGTTTGTGATACGTCATTAGGATAGTGATAGATGGAATGCCGTAATTAGTTACAATTAAGTATCAAGCTAAGAATAATTTGAATATGTACAGAGTTAGTGAATGTTCCACGGTGAATAATCATGAACAAGAAGAATGTGGAGCTTACGGTTAATTATATTTTGTGGAAATGCTTGAGGAAGATGCTATTGTTTACGCATATGATTGAGGTAATTATAATTTGAAGCTGTAACGGATCGAAGTTAGTAAAGGCTTGAATTATACACAGGGCTATGTGGAAATTGAATCTTGTCTTACAGTATAACAAAAGTAGTAATTTCCTATTTCTTCAAAAATGGTCGTAGCAAAACTCCGCATAAGGTCTAGTAGTTTTACTGACTTCATTAGAAAGGTATTTAAGTAATATTCATTAAAAAGTGTTTTAGTAAAAAAGATTTGTATTGATTTACTTTTGCTTCACCACTAGAACGAATTGTTAAAAAATTATAATTCACTAATTTCCTTTTTATTGTCCCCTAAAATATATCCGTTGGGCGCCATGAAAATATCTCACTTGGCGTACCTAAAATTCAAAGGGGCCACCAGACGTAATTGTTGAAAATTTACAATTCTTTTATGATTTGCGTACAAATGCGACTTCCGGATCTGTGGCATAAAAACTATAGTGCAAAAAAGACAAAACAATATTTGCTGGGGGCTACTAAAAAGCACGAATGTTATCTAACCGATTTGAGGGAGGGTGAAGCTAGGTTGGGCCGTGTGATAGCACGGTAATGCGTCCGAAGGTAGCAGGCGCGTCAGTGATAGTGAGTATGCGCGTAAGCTAGGACTGAAAAGAAGTGGTTTTTGGGAATGATACAAGTTTCAATAGCACTTGTCATGGTTTCATACTTGTAAACATAAAATACAGGTTCTCTACACTGTCCAGAAACAAACTGCTGGTGGAAAATAATATCTAATAGAGTCATCTTTCATGTGCACTCACTCATTTTATCCGTCGTAACCCACTTGTAATGATTTTACAGTAATAACCTTACACTTGTAAACCTAAAATACTCCTGTATTATTTTATATTTAATTCTGTCGCTTGCAGAAATTTGTTCCTTATAAGCATGTCTTTTCATGCAAAATATTGAATTTTACTTGTAAATCTTCCAAAACGTGGTGCGTCTAAACTACACCAGCACCAAAAAATTAATGGTGGTAGCAATAACTATTAAAAAGTAATAATTGAATTTCGATTTACGGATTGATCACTTAGAATTTATGTATAAAGTAAGTCTCAGTTAGTAACATGCTTTAGAGATTTAAATGCCTATCTAAATTAATTAGTGCACAAAGAAGTTTGACTGAGAAATTAAGGAACTCCACAGAAGTAATAAATATTCAAAGCTTTGTAGGTATAATGACCAGAAGTGGAATTTATTGCTAACCCACTATTGTATGATTATAGAGTTACAAATGTTTTATTTTGTAATACTAATTTCTGCAATTATGTTCTAAACTCTTTCGCGATGGCTTCGTCTCACTAGAAGAATGAAACAACCTTTAATTTGGTGTTTTGTATTAATATAACAAAAATAAAAATTCAGAAGTTTGATCTAAAGAAATTGATGTTATTTTCGCATACTGTTTTGGTTTCCTTTTATGTATTCTCTACAATCATATTGCGCACTTATCAAAATGGTTTAAGCTATTGTTCCTTATTAGTACTGATTGTAATTGATATTATCTTTTTACTTTACACACAGAATCAACTCATGTAATGTTTTATTCCATGAACATCAACGATAGGGCTGGGCTCAAACAGTGCTTTATTAAATTTTCTTTGAATAGTCTGTGTTCGAAACCTCTATTATTATTTTTCACAGTGGGAATAGGAACAAATATGAAATTATATTTGAAATATTCAAGATATGTTATCCTGATTAATATTCAAGATATGTTATCCTGATTAATATTCAAGATATGTTATCCTGATTAAGAAACAATGTCGCACGAGGAACTGAGTTGAGTTGATTTTGAAATTAACGTCCCGTTCAGCAGCGAGACTATGTAAGACGTGAATCCACTGATTAACATGGAATCCGAACCACATGAGCTCCCGCCGGAAATCGATCCCGGCACACGAGGAATTAAACTCGCGAATATTCGAAATCGAGTAATGATATGATTAATGTACTATAAGATTATACATTAGCATTGTAGAGTTGATACTTTAACTGCATCCGGGTGACAGGGCCAAAGCAGCTCCGAGAAGCGAGACGCAGACACGAATGACACGGACAAAAATCGTGATTCAAGTGACTGATGTTCTAAGTGGTATTATTGTTTTAGAAAGCTTTATTAATGTATTATACTATGATGAATAAATGGTTATCAACATACTTACGATAATAATGCTTAATATATATTTTTTTATCAGATACGAATTACACTTGGTCCACTTCAGTCATAAGACAAACATGACAGGCTATTCATAACATTTCCGATGACAGGCTATTTATAACATTTGTAGAGCATGTTCTTTTACTTAGATTGAGAGCACGTAAGCTGTCTATTTCTTTTAATATAAGAATAACAATTACTTACTAATGATCAGCATTAGTGATATTTGACACAATTACCATAAGAGTAAATATTTAATTTGGTCCGTACGAAGAAAAGTAAGTAATGGGCAATCGATCTTGTAAAGTAAAACCAATATTTGGTGATTGCTAATACTGCATTTTGAGTGTGATAATGTTTTCGACGTCTAGCACTTCATGTATTTGAGTACGTTCTTAATGATAATTATAATGGGTAACAGAATATAACCTTTGGACTTAATTTTAAAAAAATAGTTGGTGTTAATGTAATTGGCATTGGTGAAAGACTATTAGATTATTTTATTTCTCATATCTGTGAGAAACGTGACAAATTATTTCACTAATAATTTAGTTACTACCAGTACTGATGATATAAGTTGTTATTTTTTTCTTGTTAATTTTCCATGTTTGAAATTATCGTTACCTGTTCGTTCTTTAATATACCTAGATCAGTACTCAAGTAGGAATGTGTCGAACTTTTGTGATTCACTGACAAGAACTAAGCAGCGAAGGAAACTTTGTAATCCGGAAGGGAGTGTATTTGTATGTAATTCAAAGATAACAAAGATAACACAAATGAAATGTTCAAAGATAACAAGATAATACAAATGAAATGTTCAAAGATAAGAAGATAACACAAATGAAATGTTCAAAGATAACAAGATAACACAAATGAAATGTTCAAAGATAACAATATAATACAAATGAAATGTTCAAAGATAAGAAGATAACACAAATGAAATTTTCAAAGATAACAAGATAACACAAATGAAATGTTCAAAGATAGCAAGATAACAAATGAAATATTCAAAGATAACATGATAAAACAAAATTGATTTTTTAAGGTTAACCCAGTCAAAGGGTTACGCCTTTTCTTCGATACAAAATTAATTGACCTCACTGAGCTTAGTATGGGTGAAGGTAAACACTTATGCGTAGTTTTGGAGAAAATCGAGGAGAAACAAATTTTATGGCGTACATAGGTATGTCGCTTGTTGTCATAATAAATTAGTTTTATTCTGCAGAAACAGATTGTTTATTATATATGTGCTGAATATTATATATGTGAGCGTTAGTTACCTCGAAATATAACTGAGTTTGAGCATAAAACCACTCTTAACACCGGATATTGCTGTTTTCATAAAACAATGTAATTCTCCATTTGTACACTTAGTGTTGTCCGATCTCTTAGAAGAGACAAAACACTAATTTGTCATTAAACGACCGATGTAGGTTAGGGAGGTTAGCGCTAGAGATAGCTCGAGGCGACTGGAAGTACATCTATTTCAACAGATTTTTGCTTAATTGGCGGAATTTATATCATATATATATTTTTAAATTTTTATCCAAAATTACAACACAATAGTTATGCACGAACCAAAGATAGAGAAAATATCTTGCCTTCTATATAATTACTAGACCATTTTAGTTTTAAAGAAATTAACAAAATTAGAGATTGTTGTAACTTGCAAGTTTTGTGGAGAAAATTATCTCAATATCAAAAAGTTCATCTCGCATTAAAAAAAATAATTATTTCTTGAATCTTACCATGTCGGCCCTCGTAACCGAGCGTGCTAGCGTAACATGATAGTAATGAATCTTACCATGTAACTAGTAGAGTAACATGCGTGATATTTTTCAACTTTTTTCCATTGTAAACTTGAATCTTTTTGTGTCTTATGGATTGAATTATATTTTCCTGCAAGAAATAAATTACACATTACTAGGGTTTTCGTTTTTACTTTCGAAGAACGATAGGAGGGAGAAAAAAATATGGCGATCGTGGACAAATCAAATTCGTGATTTTAATGAATTTACACGTTTCATGGACCGTACACGCCGAAAAATCGCTTTTAGAATGTCGATCTATCTGTTCATTCGTTCCGATGTGTGTACATTTCCCTAGAGGCCATATTGTTCAACGTATCCGCACCAAATTTGACACGTAATATTTTTTTTATAAGATTTCCCATGAGCACCTTTCGAACTTTCTTCCTATCCTCCCATAATAATGATACTTTACTGAAGGATGTAAATAAAAGATTGTGATTTTCTCAAAACCGGCTCTAACGAGTTTTGTTTATATTTCATACACGAATATTTCATTCTGAATCCCTCACAGTAAAACGAAAGTTTGTGCGATTAAGACAAAATCTGTATGATAGATACAGAAGGAGGAACACAAAATATTGCTCAGAGTAGAACGGAAGTTTGTGCGAAACTCTGAGTTGAGGCAAAATCTGTACGAAAGATGCAGAAGGATTAACGCAAAACATTGCTTACAGCAAAACGTGGCTTATGTAGTTACAAATATATTATAGTGATGATATTTTAACTTTGTATGTAATCTGGAAAATTATTTAATTTTATCTTTTAAAAATCAATAATCGCCTAACTGAAATCTACTTCACAGTTATCCGATGTGAGCTAAAGGATACGATGATAATTAGAGTGAATGAAATGACGGATTCAAGAAAGTGGGAGGATATGGGAGAACCTATAGAAAACTCACGCACACGATGTTTGTCCATCACAAAGTCCACTTGGCGCAAACTGGGATCGAGTCAGGGACTTTACGTAGCAGAAATAAAAGCTCTATCATTTTTTTTACAAAATGTTCCTGATTCTTATTTTACTGTTTTTGAACTGTTTAGAACTACAGGACGGACGGGACAAAACACAAAGATCAAGAAGGGTCATAATTCTAAACGATCACACACTGAGAATCGAACCCAGATTGCGTGTTAGCCGCTAGAGGAAAAGGAAGGGCTACCACTGAGATTCTAATCAATATTTATATACGCACGATTCTGAAATATGGATGGATATTCATTATAACTTGTTTACAACTCCTAGAATCTCGGTGCTTATTTTGACGTTATACATTTATGATTCTATTTAGTACATTTTCTCATAAAATTAATGTGTCGATAAAAGGTACAACATTAGCTATCTTAGTTGTTATCTTCCTTTGTTTTTATTGTATCTTCTGTATACGCGTAGTTTTGTTTCATAATTATGAGGTAATGGACATGGAAATTGCTTTCAACAAAATATCAGATAACAGAGGTAATGTTTGTTGCGCGACTGAAAAAAAATTCTTAGGCTAATGTAAGAAACGATAACAGTATATGTGTAACATAAGGTGTTCTGAAAGTAATCTATCTATACGTAAAATCAGGTTTTAATAGCCTGAAAATTACCACTATAATGTCAAAAACAAAAACGTTCAGTTCATAGGCTTTTTTTTTAATACTAAGAATACATACATGACTCAGCACTCAACATCAACACTCAATATTCAGTTGTTTTCAGGGCTCCACACATTCGGAACAAAGCGTGTTTTAAAATCTATAATTACCTGTACCTAATCGTCTACAATTAACGTTTATTTTATTATATTTTAGTTACATTTTCTCAAATTGTAATTTGTGGCAATCTTAAAAATAAAAATGTACTATGTGATATACTCATTATGTACATATCATATTAAGGTGAATCAATAGTCAATGAATCTAAATAACGTACTATGAATCTACAAGCATTTCTTCGAATCCGAGCGACAAATTCTTCCGAGCAGAACCCAACTTCAGCATTGCTGATATGTTTAACTACAAACTACAGAGCAATGCACACCGAATTCTAATAACTAGATATAAATGAAGAAAAGTAGTGGAGTGTTCAGAATAAAGTAATCATTTTCCGGAGGTTTCTAAGGTAAGTACTTGAGATGTTTTTAGTTGTCCCAAAACGAATCTTTTAAAGTGGCTCTAAAACCCAAGGGAACATTTCGGAGCATGAAGAAGATATAAACCTGTCTAAACCGGTTTTGGACCTGCATGCATACCAAAGTGAAGATAATCTAGATCGTTACGACAATATTAACATTGAGCATGGACTGGCATCACTGCTTTAATATTTTCACATCCCATTTATTTACTTTTCGTTAACTGTATATTTTCTGAAATTATAATTTTCTTATTCTTTGAGGCATCATTAAAAGACAACATTTCTTATAGTAGCAGTTTTATGTTTATTTTTTTTTATAAACATTCTTTGTTCACTGACAACTGGGCGATGAAGCGAGAATTCAATCTTCTGCAGGCGCTTACAATATTACGCGAGCCACTTAATTATTTAACCTTAAAACTTATTGTTTACGTAATGTGCCATGTACAGGGTCCAGCAAAAATACCTCTCGTATTTGGAGAGGATGCTATGTGAGTTGTGGTGGGGATACCGCGGTGGAGGGGGTATCAATCGATAGCGGTATACGTGCCATTTTCAGTAGTCACAATGGCGTGGCGCGGTTAACATCGTGCGTTTGTTATGGAGGAATACATTTGAAATGGTGGTTCTGTGATTAATACTCAGCGGACATTTTGCACTCTGTTCGGACTTGGCCGATGTGATTCTGTTCCAGATAGAAAAACTATTCAAGTTTCAGTATCAGACTTTAGACTGAAACAAAAATTGTTTGGCCAGCCTTCAACTGTAACAACGCCGGAAAATGTCGTGCGTGTGAGAGACATTCAGCATTTAAACATGTCGGACAGACGATTTTTTTCTAAGGAATAATTGAATTAGTTTCCTAAAGTAAGACTTTGCTTTTCAAATAATAATGACCTTATATGGACTATTTCTTTACTTCTTATAAACGAGGTTCACAGATATAAAAATGACACACAAACGAACAATACACAAATTCAAATCGAAGTATCCTTTCAAGAAAATAAAATGAAATTGAACAAGATTATTTAAGTGTGTTAGAGTGATAAGGATATTATATGGATTCAAAAGACACTAACCCATCATCTTACAAAACAAATGATGATATAGTGTTGAAAATGATTGTACGATCTTGCTTCTTAAATTATTTTCTTTTTTTACTGAAGTAATAAGCTTTTTCAATTACATTTTATACAAAACTTTACGTTAACAATTACGTAGATATTTTAAAAAATGTTTATTAGGTAATACAACATTTAAAATTTTCTTGGTATCTCTCGTGTTCAAATTCTTGATCAAATTACATTAAATATAGTGTTTGCAAAAAAAAAAATGCAAAACATTTCCAAAATTTAACGAAAACAAATTATGCCCAAGATTTTCCAAATCTGAAAAATTAAAATCATACAAAAGGCTTTAAAATTTATCAAGAACAAAAATATTAAAACTATCTTCGAAATTGAAAAAAAAATAAAGTATTCCAAAATTTGAAGGAATAAAAAATATTCAAAAGTTTTTTCAAAATTTGAAGAAAACAAAACAATCAAGAGTTTCAAAATTTGGTAACAACGAAATTTGCTCACAAGATTTATAAAATTTGAAGAAAATAAGGTTCCCAAAATTAAAGAAAGGAAAAAATATTCATTAGATTATCAGAACTTGAAGGAAAGATATGAAAATATTCCCAAAATTTTAAGAAACTATTTCTACACATTTCTGGAAACATTTCTAAAATAAGGCGGATCACCACCCGGAAGTCAGTACATATTTTAACTCATTCCCTTAACTACTGCGCAATGAAACGTTACATATTATAAATATTATACTATAAGATAGAGTATTGTTTCAGCTACAGCACAAGACACTGATTCATTTGGTTGTGTCTCCTGATATCGAAAAATGTAACAAATAAAAGAAAATATTTGATTCGTTTTACAATAAGCACACAAGATGGCATTTGCTACTAGATCTTACTACAAGTGCTCCGTTTTATGAAATGTTTATTTGTATGTGTAAAGTATTTTAAAGTAACAATCTTATTACAAAATAGATATATTGTTTGACCGTTTTTCGTTAAGTTTCATATTTTATTTAAATATTAATTTACATTTAAGGAAATAGATTTTGAGACGAAACTTGCGCAGAACGCCATAATGTTACCAAATTTGTACGTTTACTGTCGTAGTCACAATAAGAAAATTCCTGGATTCTAGAGTTGCAGTTCGAGAAGCGGAATCGCTGTAAGGGTCGAAAACTAATTTCTCCAGCAAGTATCTAAGCAGAATTCCATGATTACCCCGTTTATTATTTGGCATCAGTAAACACTCGACACTATCTGGCAATGCCGCACTATTCAAGCAGCGTGTAGCGTAGCACCGAGAACACCTAGTGATCCACCTTAAGGACAGAAACCAATATTCAAAAGTTTACTAAAATTTGAATAAAAATTATATTTAAGTAGGTTAATTGTGTTTTCATGTAATCAACAAGTTGAAAAATCATCAGACTAATATAACATTTTAAGTAAATGTCTTCTCTTTGATCAACAGTAACAATTGAACTCTGTATTAAAAATTAATCATTTTGCTTCAATTCCCTAAGAGGTATTGAAGACTTTTAACCTTCTATAATTATAATGAAATAATTTACTTTGTAATTATATGAAGTAACTAGCTGAATATACTCATTCTTCGCATAGGAGCTGTATTTGGAAGTCAACGCCTGTGAGAGTATCACCATTCATTTCAGCGACCTCGAAAACTAAGGATTTGACACTAATATCGGTTATTTGGGCTAATTTTTACATGTCTCGGTATCCCGCCCCGCTGACCCCCGACCTGCATACATTGGTAACTGAATGTGCAAGTCATTGCTAATGGAGGTGTCAACATTGATCTCAGAGACCGTAAAAACTATGGGATTTGACACAATATTGGTCATTTTGGATTACTTTTATATGTCTCGGTATCTCTCCCCCAAGATACCCCCGGCCCGCAGCCGAATATGTTGAATTTGGAAGTTAATGCGATCTTAGTTTCACCATTGATGACTGTAAAACTTATGACTGTAAAAATTATGAATTCGACACTAATATCGGTGGTTAGTTTCTACTACTTTTACATGTCCCGGTTAACACCCCTTTGGTTCGAATAAAAAAACAAAAACGCTTCGTCTTGGTCTCGGGCCTGGACCAAGGTATCCGTGACCAAAATTTGGTAACTCTCGGTCAACTTGTCTGGTCCCCAGGCCGGTCTCAGTGAACGCCACCCTGAGACCTCCCCTGGTTCGAAATTTGAAAACAATGTTTCGTCTTCATCTGGGGCCTGGTCCAAGGTACCAGTAGCCAAATGTTGGTAACTCTTGGTCCACTCGTCTGGTCCCCAGGCCGCACACAGACAGACAAACATACAAACTCTTCATTTTATTTACCTAATAACAATAGTTATAACTACAAATAATGTCTCTAAGAACTCACTTTTGAACACTGTCTTTTTTACTTTTATTTCAGGTTACACTTCTACTGCAACAACATGAATATCTATGAATGGTCAATAGTGCTTATAATGGTGGCAGTTCTGTTTATTTTTACAAAATGTGATATCCCATTACCAAACTACACTAAAACGGAAGAATCAGAATATATGAGATGTATTCACACTATTATAAAGTTGTACTTCAGCGATACACCAATTGTAACTGTGTTGACTCATGCGTCTATAATGGGAGATGCATTGAACAAATATAATCCAATAATTTTACTCACGAGTGAAGTCACCCACAGTAATTTAATAGAACTGTCATTAAATTACACCTCGTTTTTAAAAATTGATATGAACTACATAATTTTCCTTCATGATACAAAATTATTAAATGATACAGTGCTAAAGCTTATGGAAATGTCCTTGTGGAATCCCAGAGGTAAATTTGTGTTGTGTGTAACTTCTGAAAACCAAGGCAATTCTAGTATTCAAAGCATGTTCAACATTATGTCAAGTTTGGAAGTTCTGAACGTGGTGATAGTTGTCACAAAACTCTCCGAACAAAATGAAATATCTAACAGCAATGACGTGGTATCAATATATAAAAGATTTATAGTGATCTATTTATATTCCCCTTATATGAAAGGAAAATGTGGTATCAACGAAAAGATCATGTTAGGTGAATGGGATGAAGTACTATTCAATGCTCAAGGTAACTTATTTCCAGACAAATTAAAAGATTTGAATGGATGTCCTCTACAAGTGACTGGATTTCATCTTCCCCCAAACTTTGTCTTTGAGGAAACAAATAATACCCAGGTGATTGATGGTTTTGGCGGGAAAGCATTGTTTCTACTTGGAAATGTTATGAATTTTGTGCCTCAAGTGCAAATGGCGGAGGGAAATAACTGGGGAACACATGATGAAGAAACTGGCACAATTAATGGAATGTTCGGTGATATTTATTACCGTCGAACAATTGCATCTTTCGTTCCTTTGTACATAAAAATTAGTCTCTTGAAACACTATGATGCAATAGATGCTTTAAACCCTTGTAACTTGGTGTGGATCGTACCTTCACCTGACCCTATTCCAGTGTGGAAAAATATATATCTACCACTTCCACCTCGTTTGTGGCTATATATTGTATGCACTTACATTATTGTTTCTGCTACGGTACGAATCTTAAAGCGATTTAATATTCTTGCAGACATGGGAAATAGCAATATAGATTTTCTTCATAATTTTTGTTCTCTACTACTTGCGTCTGTTCCTTACAATCCTAAAACATCCTCCCTTAGATTATGTTTTGCAAGCTGGTTGTTGTTCTCTATAGTTGTGTCTCAAAGCTATTGTGGATCTCTGGTAGGTTTTCTTACCATACCCTCCTACCTGCAACCAATTAACACACTGAAAGAATTAGTTTCTTCCGGTTTACCAATTGCAGGCTCTAGTGCATTTAGAGTTATTTTCAAATATGCTTCAGACGATGATGCCAAATTTATTTACAACAGGTGGATACCAGAATGGGATTACAACTATCTTTTCGAGCGCGTGGCTAAGAAACGTGATTTGGCATTTGTGGCAGATTCAACATTTTCTCGGATCAGAATAAATGCTAAATATGTGGATAAATTTGGAAATGAATTGGTTCATATTGCTAACGAGCGAATTATGTCATCGATGAGATGGTACCTTTTACCTTGTGGTTCACCGTTTAAAGATAAATTTTATAATAAAATCTCACACATGGAAGAGGCAGGTATATTACGAAAGTGGGTAAAGGATCTGGTATTTAAATCTCGACTTGAATCTGAGAAATTAAACTTAGGAAGTACTAAAACTGGAATTATAATTACTTTGTATCATTTAAAAGGTGCCTTTTTGCTTCTTGTGTGTGGTTTATTCCTGAGTGCAATGTGTTTTCTGTGTGAGGTTATGTACTTGAAAATCAAAATAAACTTTAATGGACACATACAGGCCTACTAGTGCTTCGTTTGACAGAGGTACAATATACCTATACAGCATATTATTTTATTTATTCAGTTAGGTAAACAGAGTATGAGTTAATGTTACATCATGTTCATTGCTTACACCTCGATAATAAAAAACTAAGATGATTGAACATGTTACAGTGTAGTGGACATAATGACAAGTTATATAATCATATTGGCTATGTTTGTTGACATTATTTGTCTAAATTTTCATTTGCTCAACTGAAATTTGCATTGTCATATTTTGTTATAAGACACTATGAACTATACGTATAACTGTACTATTGAGTTGCATCACATATTAATATTATTTGCAATGTAGGTTTTTTCTTATATTTTGAATATGATTTGAATATTTATGTCTTCCAGGTTTACATACCCACAATTCAACCGAGGGAAAACATATTTAGAGGTGAATTTGAGCGCGTTTTAAAAAGTTCAATCGATTTGCATAATTTTCTACTGCAACGAATGAAAAATCTGTGAACACTTATATGCTAAAACTTCATCTAAACTACTCTGTTCCTGCTAAATCATCAATACACACCCACTTATCAACAGACTCTTCAAACGAGATCCTACAATATCCTTGCATCCACATTGGAAAATGTTTTGCTTAATATTTGAATAAACTGTAAACACCTAGAATTGCAAACTTGGTCTCCTTGGAAATGGGAGAATTGTAAACTTGAAACCTGGGGACAAAACCCTCAATAATCCAATTTGAAATGTGATTTTCATCTACATTTTTTCATCTACATTGTGGATGAGGATCGTTGTTGATGCCTAAGTAGAAATATACCAATCATAAATATGCATGTATTCACACTTCAGAATGTGTCCAAGGCATTGATTTGTAATACTGATATGTACCACTACTTCATCTACATCGCCTCATATATAACATACAAAAGGTTCACCTCAGAAATCAGATTCATCTACCGTAATATGAGTCTAATTTCTCCTCTAGTATAAGCCTCAAATCTGCCCACCTCCCAATGTTGAAGATAACTCTGCTTCCCTGATCCTGCACAACACTGTTTTTTTAACTTTATAAATATTTTGAACATAAATAAAACATTATGAGAACGATGTTACCCGTCCCCCAATGTTGAAGACAGATTTGCGTGGCTGTTTATGTTACAAAAGCAGAATTTGTTTGTTGTTTTATTGCATAAAAATATTAGAATAGACTTAAGAAAATTTTACAGTATACGAATATACTTTCAGGTGTTTTAAGAAAATTATTTTTATAATGTGGACCATTAATTTTACAAATTCGCCTAGATGCCATACTGTATAGTATTTTTAACTGAAACTGATATTTAGGGCTCAAATGTTTATGATAAATTTTAACGGTTTTGAATTTTATTGCTCTACGAAACGTTTCATAATTTTTCTCAGGTAGAACATTGTCTGTGAAAAACGATTCTTTTTTCCCAAAAGCTAAAACTGTGTCTTTCATGCACAGGCATGTACTATTCCAGACAAATGACTTGTTATTTTCGTATATTCTGTTTTGTGGAAACATAGTTGCAGTCGAATACACATTCTAGTTGCTTTGCAAGTTGTGGATCATGTGATTTCAATACCCAATCATTTCTTCCCATTTGTAACCTTCACCTAGTTGCAAGGACATCAGTTACGAACTGATGCTATTTCCTCTCGTTGCACTTTGTCTCAGCCATAGTATAGTGAATATATTAACTTGACTGCTCTGAAAATTAGCGCCTACTCACGTGTCTCCTGCTAACAAATGCATATATTGTCGAAATTATGTAAAGTCGTGCTTCACTGGTACTTTAGTTCATCGCGAAGTGTTCAGTAGCAGTATGGCAAAGTTTTGTAAGTAATTCTTCCAAAGTGGAAAACTTATGCATAAAACAGTGTTATTACAGTCAATCATCAAGTTAAAATGCTTAGTAGTTGAAAAGCTTCGTCGCGCTTTCTTTGTCATAAGTTTACATGACTAAGTATTGTGCAGTCATTCTCATTAAGTGATATATTTGCTATTTGAAAACGTAATAAATGTATAATGAATTCGCATCTCCATTTGCTGTAAAACTGTGCGATTAATGTTAGTGGAAGCTATATGAAAGCTCCAGGTGAATTTATGCTAAATATCTTTTGGAAGTTGTGGATACATTAGATGCTACAAGAGTACAACCAGGTCAGCATGATCCTTGAGATTTAAAGTGTAGAAGAATGTTCATAATTTCTTTTGTCATAAATACAATTAAATTACGACCACCATCGAACTAAATCACTAGGTTTGTAACCGCTTTCCTGATCTGTTCCTGTCGTCCAACTTTTTATACTTTTGAAACATCTTAGTTTACCTGGTTAAGACATCAAAGAACATCTCTAAAAAGAAATTACAGAACTCTTCCCTGGTCGTTCTTAGGTCTCGACAATGAAACGATCATAAAGCATCCAGAAATTCGGATGTCTAATCTCAAATCTTAGTAGTCATCCAGAGGATCGATCAGACCGTAATACACAGGAATACTATTAACACATGAAACGAAAACACACTGGATAAAAATAATAATATACATGTTTATTAGATGCACTATATGAGAAAACAAAAATAATTAGGCAAAATAAAATAATCACAACATGAAACACTTGTATAGATGTGGATAATTCACTAATTTGATAAACACTACAAGATACACTTCACATTTCAACAACACATAATAGCCTTTTTAAATCTTTTATCACATAGACACGAATGGAATTTTATATTTCGAAGATTACTGTAAAAAAAAATTTTCTCACACCACTAAATGATGCACATTGGGATCAACACCGTGGAATAGTCCCACGAAGTAGATTCCAAACTGCTGCGATGAGAATACAATAAAAAATTCCCAGTGGCAATTCACTGGCATAAACGCAATCGCAATGTATAGTTCAAATAGTTGATAGAAACAGATAATTACTTATAGGAACTTGGTCAAAGGATCGGGGAATTAACTAAATAGGGCTAGTCGCTAACAAAGTCCTTGGGCGAGTATAATATAACAGATGCCCTTTCCCAAAACTATATGAAGAACAGAACAAGCATAGTGGTTACGTCAACATGTAGAGAAAAACTTCTCGAGTTGAGGTAGGAATTGAACTGACCAACTGTTCAAGGTTGGTAGTTCATTTAAAATGTAATCTGGTTTAAACAACCTACAAAATCAAATGTTGAAAGAATTTGCGTTAATTCACAGTTCATTGGACACAATGTAGAAGAAGAGGAGATTTATTCAAATCTCAGAACTTTGAGATAAGAAGTCACTTAACAATGTTTGTTGACGCCAGACAGTCGCTCAGTGCACCTGGGCTATTAGTATTTCATTAAGTAATCAAAGAAAACACTTAATTCAGTCTCAAGTGATTATATAACATAGTCTATGCATATTAATGAGTAACAAAGCAACACTGAATTATCTAGATATTCGAAGTATGATTCTCACACATATAGTTCAGAAAATGAATGTTGCTTTTGTTAGTCACTAAAATCTTTTCACTGTAAAACAACGTTTCGCATATACGTATTGGTGAACGATGAAAGGTCCCTTTCGTGAGAAAAAGTCAAGTTGTTAGCTGTTCCGATCGAAGAAAAGAAATTAATTTTGTTGCAAGAATAAAAAATAAATCGAAGAATGGTTTCTGTCTTTCAAAAATATACAGAGCGTCCAAAAAATACTTATGTAACCCGCTATCGGTTATAGATATTAAACTAAATTTTCCGAGAGCATGCCCTGCCTAGATCATTCAGTGAAAAATAAGAATAACATCTGAATCCATGAATACAAGAGCATAGAATAATATCAAAATAGACCACAACAAGGTTTCAATTCATTGTCCAATATGAGTTTATATTTTAATTTTATCAATAGCTGAACAGGTTTAATTAATAGTCTTCAATGCATTTTATTTGCATTTATGTATGTAGCTAGCGTGAACAAAGGATATTTACAACTATGGATTTTCATTCTGATATTTTCTTTAACTGACAATCGCCTGAAGTCAATTTTTTGCAACATTCTTTTACTGTATATATCGTCCTTTTACGACGGTAGTGGGTTGATACTTTACCTGTTGTTGCGATTATCATTACTACATATAACTTATTTTCTTCACCTATATGTGTCGAAAATACGGTATATGATTGAAGCACGGCGAAAACCACGACAACGTCGCCCTGCATTTATTGCGTGCAAAGTTTACGGTAGTTGGAAGGCAACTGGGACTAGTTTTTTTTCTAATATTCTGTTAGTCAGTTCAGTACATAGTTTTCGATTTATAAATAAAAGTTTATGATAGGCATAAGGTGGTTACGGAGGCTTAAAATTTCGATAGCATAACCATGAGATCTCCGGAAGTTTCTCCAAGGGAGTTTATCTAATTTTCTTCCAACGTCTTAAAAATTAGAGTGGTTTGCTTGGTGGAAATCAAAGTTCCCGATTTTCTCTAAAATGTCTCTAAACGACTATGCTTATATGCGTATTCCATATATTAATATTCTACAACGGTTAGTATACTGTTGAGGTTACTACTTTTTGCACATTTTCCTCAAAATGACTTAGGCGATCTAGTTCATGTTACTATAAATAAATGTTTTATTAGGATTCCTACAATATGGCATGAGTCACTTCACTTTAGAAATTCACAAGTGGCAGATTGCTCTTAGAGATGATTTTCTTTTTTCTTTTTTGAAGATTTTCCCTCAAATGTCACAGGCTATTTTGTTCATATTTCAGTTTATATATTGTACTAGCTAAAATGCCCTTCTGCACATCGAGATAATAAATTTATGGATAATATTTGAAACTCTCTTAGAATACGCATTTTACTGAAACTGAAATGATAAAAAAAACTCATTTGGTAATCTATTTGAAATTTTGAACCCCTCTTTTAACCTTTTTTAATCAAAGTAACATAATAAAATATCAGTTTGAGGTAGGTATTGTATTCCAAAATCCATTTCAAACGAGTCAACCGGTTTTCCATGATGCGATCACAAACAACAGAGAACTCCGATTTCAATGTGAAACAAGAAATTATAGAAAATGTTCCCTTCCCCCTTAAAACGGTGAAGCATGAGTCCCCTTATTTTAAATGAGAACTTTATATCCTGAATTTTATTTTCCTTACTCTAATTTTTACACACATTTTGAACTTGTTCTACCTTCTTTAGGATACGCCCTTTAGTCACGTAACATGATAAAAAAAAATCTATTTCAAGATAGGTACTGTGTTCTAAAATTCAATCCAAACTGCTAAACCGTTTCTTCGTGACGCGATCACAAACAGCATACAAAATTGTTTTGAACGAGAAGAAAGAAATTATAGAAAACACCTCGTTCCCTCCGTTTGAGGAATTTATCTGATGAGGATTTTCATCTTCCTAACTTAATTGAATCATGAGACACCAAATATTTTTACATAAGTGTTGACCCTTCGTTTCCCCTCAGAATATACATTTTAATCAAAGTAACATACAACCTTTAACAGAAAAGTTCCAGGACAAAGGTCGTAAAAAATAGAAAACTGCACTTACCAAGTAATGATCCTAGCTCCTATCAAAGTAGTCCCCTTGGCTATCTATATACAATTGCCAACGTTTCTGGAGGTCTTGAAAGCAAGCAGGTAAATCTTCAACTACGATGCTTGTAAGCTCATTTGTCACATTACGTTGGATGTCTGCGATATCGTGATTAAGCTTTCCTTTCAGTCGCCTTTTCACTCGCGGAAACAAGAAAAAATCACAAGGTGAGAGGTCGGGCGAATATGGCGGATGTGGAATGGCAATAACAGAATGTCTGGCCAGATACTCGTTAACAGATAAGGTAGTATGGGGTCTTGCATTGTCATGCAGTAAGAACCAGTCCTGAGAACGCCACAAATGAGGGCGGCGACGTCGGATTGCTTGTCAGAAACGTTTCAAGACTTCGATGTAAAGAGTTTGGTTCCTGTTCGACCTGGAGGAACATGGTCATGGTGAACCAATCCTTTACTATCAGAATGCGATCAACATTGTCTTTGTTTTCGAAGGTTGTCGTTTGACTTTTTCGAGGCTGGTGATCCATGATTCCGCCATTCAGCACTTTTATGCTTCATTGTGGGAGGGGGGCATACTGGTAGCACAAACTTTCATCCCCTGCAATAATCTTTGACACAAGTGTGGGATCCCATCTGACTCTATCCAATAGTTCAGGAAAATTTTTTAGTTCTCCCCTTTTTCCGTTCGTCTGTTAGTGCGTGAGGGACGATTTTAACATTCAGTTTCCGTTTTCCCAAATCTTCGCGTAAAATCTTATGACACAAACCATGATTCAAATCCAGTTTTTCGTGATTCGTACGCACAGTTACAGGATGATATTCTTGCAATAATTGCCTTACACGCTCCACGTTTGCATTGGTATGGCTGTAGACGAGTGACCAGCTTTGGGATTGTCTTGCACTGAATCTCTGCCGTCACAAAATCATTTGGACCACTCGAAAACATTTCTTGAAACTGTCTCGTCTGTATATGCTTGCTTAATCACGTCCCACGTTTCATTAGAGATTTCCCCGAGAACTTAATGTACACTCTCTTTGCTCATAGTCAGCATCCATTGTGTCACCTTAAACTAATGTGTCACTTAAACAACCAGAACGGTGTTTTGCTAAGCTCAGCCATGCTACACAGTGACTTCCCACGAAAACGTGGCCAAGGTATGTTAAGTAAGAACACATACATAGCATGTAACAAAAATATTTGTTCCTTTCTAGTATTGCAAACTCAGAAATAAAAAAACAAAAAGTCCTTGAACTTTTCTGACAACGGTTGTATGATAAAACCCAGTTCTATTTAAGTGGTAAATGTATCCAGAAATTCATTTCATACAGTTCAGCCTTTTACTTATAATGCAATTCACAAACAGGATCCTTTTTAATTTTATATAATAGCTTAATAATGCTTCTATGTTTCGTTTCTTTAATTTTAGTACATTGAAGTCGGTACTTTGACATTGAAAAGGTTAATAACTCAGATTTTACTAGAAACTACGGAAATGCATTAATACAGGGTGGCCCAAAAGTAGGTATACAGTCCTACAAAGTATAACATTTTAGTTTATTAAGATAATTAGTTTATTTGCTTCCGTCCTTTCCAAGCTTAAGGTATGAGTGAAGAGAGATTAAGAACAAATAATAAAGAAACTAAGTCACTACCTCAATGGATAACAATGAGAAAATTATATAAAATGTCATGAGCCGGTCAGTACGAGACTGTATACATACTTTTAGGCCACTCTGTACATTAATTTTTTTTTAATTCTTGATAGTAAACGGAAACAATCTGAATTCAAATGCATCTTTAATATATAATTGCAAGAACGTTATTAGGATTACATTATTCGGATTGTAGACATTCTAAAATCATGAACAATGTTTCCTGAATATCAGGATAGCATGAGTTGATGAGTTGATTTTTAGTTTAGCGTCCCGTTCAGCAGCGAGGCTATATGAGACGTGGACCTACTGATTAACGTGGAATCCGAACCACATGAGCTCCCGCCGGGAATCGAACCAGGATAGCATGAGCTTTGAGTTTAAGAATAACCTATGAGGAAGATCTCCTTGCTTAACCATTTTGTTTAATGTTTGTTTACATAACTGAGCTCCTTCGTGGCTAAGCCGTTAGCGTATGCGCCTTTGGCATAAGAGACCCAGGTTCGATTCCCGGCGGGAGCTCATGTGGTTTAGATTCCGCGTTAATCAGTAGGTCCCGTCTCGTATAGTATCGTTGCTGAAAGAGACGTTACATTCAAAATCAACTCAACTCTCTTTACATTACTGTAATAATGAAATTTTTAACTTACTAATTGTAGGATAAGGATTCTGTCTTGATTGCCATGATGCCTGCTTCGAGAATCAGAAGACTAATTGGAAGAAGTCTGACCTTTTGTTTACGTTTCGGAAGGTTTATATATTCTTCAGTTCTGGTTTCACTTTTTTATTTCTGATTTACCATACATTGTTTTTACACTTCCACTTCTGTTTTTAACTTTCTTTTTATATCTTCATTGAAAACATGCTTTGTTATTGTCTCACATAGTTTCCACTATTTTATATCACAGCTAAGTGGTCTGAGTGATTTCTTATGAAAAAATCCAATGGTGTAGTTTATCCTTGGGAAAGTAAAGTTTCCGGGATTTTTTTCACACTCTGTGATCGATGGAAGGATTTCCAGTTCACTCTTAACAGGTTTTGTAAAAAAGAAAAAGTATAATAATTATTGTTTTCAATAACTGACCAGCGGGCCTGAAGACAGGGTTAGGCGGGCCGCATATGGCCCGCGGACTGGCTGTTGCACACGGCAGTTGTACAGATGAACCAAAATATCGTTAAACTGTGGTTGATGTAACTAATGGGTGGATGGAAATAAAAAGGAAGCTTGCTTTCTTCGTATGCAGAGAGAAGTCGTCCAGGCAACACAGAAGATAGTGGCACCGAAATAACAATTGATTTCGTTCGAAGAAAAAAGGCAAGAAAAGCAAGCATTGATATGAGAACACCTTTCCTATAACACTCACTTGCTTGGAATGTAGTTATATGTGGTACTGAAAAAACTTGCTTGGAAAGGCAACGAAACTAACGAAATTGTGAAATAATAATAATAATAATAATAATAATAATAATAATAATAATAATAATAATAATAATAATAATAATCACAGCTTCTTTTTGCTTACTATCATTACACACAACCTTATACACACAGAGAGAGCGTTTGTTTCAGCCAAGATTCGAATATGAGGCTCTGTGATTATAAGTCTAGTGACGTAAACCTTCCAGTCACACAGACTAATAACTCAACCACGCGGGAGTCTCACAAATGTGTAGTTGTGTTTAATTGGGGTAGTGTCTTAGACCTCTTTTCACTTTTGTTGGATTCAAGTACACAAGCAGTTAACCTGTGACGTGCAACTTACAAGAACACCGAGGTAGCAGAATTTGTTCTGAAAGAAAGAGATTGCAACCGTAGTATACTGTTGTTACACGCGCCTAGAACAGAAGCTCTGTATGTCTGTAAGACATTAGTGAAACAGATTATATTTAACGACACGAAACACAAAATGTGCCTGACACTAACTGAATCATGTGCTTCTATAATAAGTAACATGTTCGCCCGATTACAGTGCAGTGCTGTGGTTTTCATTGTGGTAGTGGTGTACTATTTAAATTTTGTGATTTGAATGAAAGGGTAGTGACGTATTCAGTGCTACAAGATGAATGAGTACTCGTTTAGTGAGCTGGCCGATATGCATGTGATTTATGGACGTGCTGAAGGTAATTCGTGGGCAGCACAACGCTTATACCGTGAGACGTTCCCAAACCGTCGGGTTCCAAATGATCGGACATTTGTTTCAATTGATAAACGTCTCAGGGAAACTGTAGTTTCCGTGGGAACGCGGATCGTGGAAGACCAGTGAAGTGCTTCGACCTGCCGACGAGGAAAGGATTCTTAACCAAGTAGCACGGCAACCAGAAGTCAGCACACGTCAAGCAGCTACATCAGAAGGCATATCCCACAATATTATTTGGCGTTTCTTTCGTGAACAGCTGTTATATTCATGGCACTTACAACGTGTACATGCTCTTGAAATGAGAGACTATTCCCGACGACGAGGATTTTGTCGGTGGATACTGAGGAAGTGCACGCGCAACCCAAACGTTTCCATCTTTCATTCTTTTCACAGATGAAGCTGGCTTTACGAGAGATGGCGTCGTAAACTTACACAATCGCCATTTCTGGGCCGAGGAAAATCCGCATCATATTGTCGTAGGCCGCCACCAGAGACAATTTAGCGCAAACGTGTGGGAAGGCATAATCTAAAACCAACTTTTAGGGCCATATTTCTTCCCAGGGTGTTTAACTGGAGAGCTATATCTCAATTTTCTAAAGCATGAACTTCCACAATCCATGTAGTTCATGCACGATGGGGCTCCTCCTCATTTTAAGAAGCAAGTTCGCGAACATCTAGATGTTACATTTCCAAACAGATGGATAGGAAGGGGTAGTTGATATGCATGGCCTGTTCGTTCTCCCGATTTAAATCCATTGGATTTTTATTTGTGGGGACATGTTAAGAAAGTAGTTTACCCAAGGGAAATTCATGATATAGACGATCTGAAACAACGTATCCAGGCTACTTTCCAGTCGATTCGTGATACACCCGAAGTACTCGATAATGTTCGTCAGTCATTGCTGCGTCGTGCCCATGCGTGTGAGCGAGTTGGTGGAGGTATTGAGAACATACCACGAGTACACAGGAACGACTAAGGCGGATATTGGAAATATGGAACAGCAATTTGGCAAATAGAACCTGCTTATGGTGATTACAATGCAGCTATAGTCTATCCCTATTTATTTCGTTTATTTTGCCACATACTGGATACATGGTTTTTGTATTTACTACGGTTTTCATGTGCATGTTCTTTTTAGTAGTTTCTCATATTCCCTATGTTTTTGGTTACTGCACCCTCTTTTCATTCATGTTCCCACGTAAATTCCTATTGCAGATATGTACGCACTGTGCTGCTGCTATTCACCCCGAATGGCCCGTCTCTCTCATTTATGGTAACTAAAGCATATGTTTTTACCTCTTAATGATGTTTCAGTTATGCAGCCCCACATGGCTAATTACAAAATTCCTGCGGCATGTTGAACTCGTTGAAGATATCACATTGCCGACAACGAATTACTGGTTTGCTGTTTCTATAGTCTTTGAACCACGCTAATGTACACCTCTCTTTCTCAACAGAATTGACGAGGATTCCCCACTTCCTTTGAAGAACCCCTTGCGCACGGGTTTCACGATTGCGGCATAAGCATTTTTGGATAGAACACATTCGATGTCTTTGACTTGACCATACCGCCTTTGCTCTATCGTTTAGGATAGTGAAAATATAGATCTCTAAAGTTCATTTTCCTACGCTTTCGGCACTCTATATCTCCGAAACTATGGACTTTTGGCCAAAGTTGCAAAGGACTTTTTTTCTTGGTTTGACATCAGCTATCTACCTTTAAATTTTTGTATGCATTGATAGGACACTCTGTACATATGTACTTGATACACTATAATAATTGATTTTCTAATGTATTGTTCTTTATTTTCGACACGTTGCCACATATTGCAAGTTGTGTCCCCAGACGAGGACTCGAAAGGTATATATATACGAGGGTAAGTCAACTGAAAACCATAAAAGTAGAAATAAAAATCCGCATATGGCGCCAGTGAGCTGTAAGTTGGCATGCCTGTTTACGATAGTATGCCGGATGTCTCCTAGGTGGCAGCAGCCGGCAGATGCACAAACACCGGCGCAACAACAGTTCCAAAATGGCAGCCACACTAGCCACATGCACCAGCGAGGAGCAGCGTTGTGTGATTCGGTTTTTGCGAAGTGAAGGTGTGAAATCGATTGACATTTTTAGGCGAATGAAGGTTTTTAGGTATGGAGATGCGTGTTTGTCACAGCCACAAATCTATGAATGGTGCCGGAAATTTGCAAATGGTGTTACGTCTGTGGCCGATGCTCCACGCCCCGGCCAGGCTCGGCGCGTAGTGACTCCAGAGACCATTGCAGCCGTTGAAGCCATCGTTTTGGAAAACCGCCGTGTAACAATAGACGAAATTGCAGCATGTGTACACATGAGTCATGGATCGGCACATCATATTGTGAATGATGTTCTCCAGTTTCATAAGGTGTCTGCAAGATGGGTGCCCCGACAACTGACGCCTGAACTGAAACAGCGACGTGTTGATGCGTGTGAAGACCTTTTGTGGCGTGCTGAACGTGACGGTAATGCCTTCCTGTCACGAATCGTCACTGGTGACGAAACATGGGTGCATTACATCAGTCTGAAACAAAGCGAGCGAGCAAGGAGTGGCGCCACTCCTCATCACCGAAACCCAAAAAGTTTCGGACACAGCCGTCTGCAGGGAAGGTTATGCTGACCCTCTTTGGGACGAAAAGGGCATCATCTTGGAACACTACACGCCACCAGGAACCTCTGTGACGAGTGCTACGTACTCGGACCTCCTAAAAAATCATCTTCGGCCTGCCATCAAAACGAAACGACGTGGATTGCTGTCAGCCGGTGTGCTGCTGCAACACGACAATGCACGGCTCCATACGGCGCATGCAACGGTTGCGACCATCACAGACCTGAAATTTGAATGCCTCCCACATCCCCCTTACTCGCCAGACCTCGTACCGAGCGATTTCCATCTGTTTGGTCCGCTCAAAGAAGCAATGGGCGGCAGGAAGTTCCACTCCGATGAAGAGGTACGCAACGCGGTGCACGAGTGGTTGTGCCGTCGTGCAAAAGACTTTTTTTCTGCAGGTATTCAGGCTCTTCCGAAGCGCTGGCGGACTTGCATTGAAGGAGGAGGGGACTATGTTGAAAAGTGATTTACTTCTGTACCCTGTGTGACCAATAAATAATATTTAAAAAATAATTATGGTTTTCATTTGACTCCCCCTCATATATATATATATATATATATATATAATATATATATATAGTATACCTTTCGAATCCTCATCTGGGGACACAACTTGTAGTATGTGGCAACGTGTCGAAAATAAAGAAGTATAGATTAGAAAAACAATCATTATAGTATTATATATATATATATATATATATATATATATATATATATATATATATATATATATATATATATATATATATATATATATATATATAAAAGAGAACGTACAATATTTTGTCCGCTCATCACGCTAATACGGCTGAACCAATTTCTTTCATTTTTGGGGGGTTATTAGGATTTGGACCCTAGATGGTTTTTATCATATCACTTTAATTTTTAATTACCAGTGTCTTGAGATAATTGACCATTCAAGTGTCCATAACGTACAAATCCTTTGTTATTAGTTCATCATAGGTAAAAATAAACGTATTTATATGCAACCCGCATGACCGTGTCACTCGGCGGGTTAACATAAATGACAGGCGATATACAGCGGAAAATAGCTTGAATCTTCTGTTTAAAATTTTTTAATTGATTTGCTTATTTTTACAGACACTTTTACAATATGCCAGCACCGGGATGACCGCAGCGAAGCGGAGCGGGTTAACATAAATGACAGGCGATATAATGTTAAGATTTACTGCAATCTTCTATGGTTTTTATCATATCACTTGAAAGCGAAAAAGTAAAAATTATCTAAGTAACAAAGTTTATTGCGTTCCGGGGTGACCGCAGCGAAGCGGGGTGAACGCTGCTAGTATATATATATATATATATATATATATATATATATATATATATATATATATATATATATATATATATATATATATATATATAGAGAGAGAGAGAGAGAGAGAGAGAGGCTGTGAGAGAGAAACAGTATAAAGTAAAAAAACACGATTTTTTATTTTACCAAACAAAAGTATGAATCAGTTATACTAACAGTACCAAGACGCGATTATTCAAATCACGTTTAGAATTGACTTATACCAAGTTAACCGGAGGTGAAGCATGGCACATTGACAATATTTATATACTACAAAGTTTCGTCAATTTTTGTCATACATATTAACATAAATTGCACGAATTGAGAAACTTTATAATCATATACAGGTACCTACCTCCCTTACTCGTGATAGGTTTCCATCCTTGCTAATGATGTTATACGGTTTTATTTGTTTCTTTGAACCTTGTTTTGGCAATACAATTAAAATCATATACTTCACAATTTATTTCATTCTTGAATAAATATTCCTTTGTATTAAGACCATTTGCAATTTGATATTACAAATTGAAAGTTTTTCTTATTTATTTTCCTTATGCTACTTTTACTACTGGTAATAATAATTTAAAAAAAAAAAGATTTATTTACCTGGATTTTCCTTCCTTTCATTAGATTGATTTCCAGATTCTTGTGCGACTATTTCTTTTTTCTTTCTTTCTTTTTTTAGACGACCCATAAATCTATAAAGCTCCATCTGACCAAATATTTGAATTATACTCATTTTCTTGTACACTAACATAAAATATCGAGTAGCTGTTATGTTTAATTTTTTACTGAACACCTTTTTCAACTTCAATTTTGATACAATTTTTCATCAACGTTCTTATGATATCTCTATAACAGACAGTTGGGTGAATCCGCGTCACATATAGAGCAGCCACACGATACGGGGGAGGAAATTTTATGGACCTCCAGTTTATCAGTATTTACTTTCTCTTACATTAAGTTAATGCTTTTTTTCGTCAGGGAAAAATAGTTCACGAACTTGGTGTGTTTCTGTATACTTGTCTTAAATATTAGGCTTCGGGTGCTTGACATTGGTCTTTTGGTGTAATTAGACGAAGTCATAATGATGTACGAGTGTGCAAACCCTTTTAGGTGCAGATTATTAATACTATTAATCATGAGATTTTAGAGTACGTTAAAATCGCTTGTTGGTACCAAAGGTTGTGGCTGGGCTTATCTTGAGCCGCCATTAAAGATGAGCCTTTTCATGTTGACGCCATTAGCTTCGCAACCTTTGGTCCAAAGACAATAAAGTATTTATTAAAATACTCACACTTTTTTTTTATATACTCTACCCTTTTGAGTTAAAATGCAAAGCTTTTTAAATTTTAAGTAAAGAGGTGTTCTGGAAATTTAGAAGTTTTTAATATTTTAAACATCATTTTTGGTTTCTTCGATAATTTTGCTACATAGGATAAAGTTCATTTTGGATTTTTACAACTGTAAGTAGATGTCGTATAGTGAGACCTTCAACTGCACGGTGGTACTATGTAATCAGGAACTGCAAGGTTAGTATATACTTTGGTAGAAATTCGTTGCCATGTTTTGCATAACCAAATTTCAAGTATAGTGGCTCGTACGAGGGTTTAAAAGCATTCTTTCATACGTACGTTTGAGTTAACACTTGCAAAGCATGTTGATGTAAAGAATTTGAAGTGCACGGAATTGTGTCTAATGAAAAATCAGTTCTAATAGTTTGTGATATGGATATTACCTAGGTATAACATGGATCATCAGCTATTGGTCCTCGTTTATTTATTGGTTTTAAATATAGCTATTAAGTCTGACTGAGTAAGAAGTAGTTCATTTCTCAGTGGCTTAAGAATGTCTTGCGAGTAGTTCTTTTCTTTAAATTTTACTGTGGATTGATTTTTTAAAAATTTTTTTGCTTTTTGCGCCGCAAACCAGTAAATGCATGTAGCAAAGGTAGAATATTAATAATTGGTTCTCATCATGATCAAACACAAACTACCAACTTATTGTTCATGACTTTTTAATATATAGAATTAACTTTCATACATGACCACGAGGAGTTGTAATTTTCCAATTCTGGTTAGAAAGCATTTCAAGAAACATTTAACTTCTATTCTTTAGTCTGGAACATAATGTATATCGAACACACTTCTTTGCGGACAGTGTTTTAGTAAAGAACGATTCATACAAAAATATAACTAAACTTAAGCTTAACCCAGACCCAAGGAGCACAAAAGCACCCATCATATGGTAAAGTGAAAGAATTGTAATTGAGTCATGTTCTTCATGACTTAAATTTTTATATTTTACACGAACTTCCAACAGAAGATCATTCATCCATTTTTCACGTAAACCAGATTCATCAACAATCATTACCAGTTGAGCAAATTTATCTTTGAATGGAGAACCACGGTGTAAAATATACCATCGCATACCAGATGTGATTCTCTCTTCAGCAATGTGCATCATAGGATTTCCCTCAAAATCAGTGTACATGGCATTTATTCTGTACAGAGTTAAGAACGAATCAGCGACAGTAATAAAATCACGTTGTTTAGCGACACGCTCGAACAAATAGTTAAAATGAGAATTGCCAATCCATTTGTTGTAAATAACTTTGGCATCATGGTCTGAAGAATGTTCAAAAAAGTCTCTGAACGTCAATGGGCCTCCTATGTTCAGTTCAGATTCAACTACGTCGCTCAAAGTGTTGATAGGTGCAACATAAGATGGTTTTGTCATGTAACTTACAAGAGCACTGCAGTACAAAGTGACAATTATAATGGAAAACAGAGACCAAACAGTGAAACAGATTCGAAGCCAAGTTTCTGTTGGTTCTGCGACGGAACCTGATAATAATATTGCAAAGTTGTCGAGAAAGTGCCTTTCTTTATGCTTTCGAGCTGAGTTGTGGCATTTTTCAAGAAGAAACACAGCGATTGAATATACTAAGTAAACTGTTACTGTGCATATCCATAATGAGGATTTGAATGGTAGGTAAATATTTCTCCATGCAGGAATCGGGTCAGGTGATGGTGCGACCCAGACAAGTTCACACGGATGAAAAGCGTTGATTGCGTCGTACAATTTGAGTTCTCGTAAGCGAACAAACAATGGAACGAGAGCCAAATCAGCTCGGTGGTTGTATATTTCTCCAAACATACCCGTAACAATACCTGTTTTCTCATCACGGGTACCCCAGTGATTTCCTGGTGCTATTTCAACATGGGATGTAAAATTTAGACTTCTTGCTAACGCTGTTAACACCCTACCTCCAATACCACTAACATATACTTCGCCATTCGTCTTTTCTTTTACGATTGTGTTGGGAGGCAGATTAAAAACTGTCACTTTAAGATCACACCCGTCTAAATTTCGTAATTTATCCGGGAAGAGATTAGTTCCATACAGGAAATAACCTAGCTTCCATTTATCAAATAATTGTATCACAGCAGTTCCACATTTTCTTTTAATATATGAAAAATAACTATATATATAAACTATAATTTCAAGAGACGATGTATTTAAGTGTGTCACAGGGAGTACACTTTTCTCAGGAACGGTTAACAGTGCATTAGTGACATTTAGATGCATCAACTCGTTAAAAATATTGGAAATTATTGTTTCACTGTGACTGTGGCTAATTAAACACAACACAAGTTTTCCTCTAGGATTCCATATGGATTTAGACATAATAGTTTGTAACGCGTTGTTTAGAAACCTAAAATCATGTAAGAGGATGATATAATTCATGTCCATTCTGGTAAAATGTTGATATTTGATAATAGTTGTGTTGATTTCTACATTTGAAGATACTGAGAATTGAATTACTGGAAAGTAGTTGTTGAAAGCTATATCTTTGAAGAGATGATTATGTGTCACTACCACTACTGTCTGTGTACTTCCAAAATATGATGACACAATATGGCGAACACAGTTGCCAAGTGCCATTAATTCTTGCACAGTTTCAAGAGTCACAGAATGAACTTTGATGAGTGAAGTCACTGATGGAAAAAGTACTTTTACTGCTACAACCATCAAAAAGTAATTGACATTTACCATTTCCGTAGTCCTATTCAAAGTATAATCTGAAATTAAAATAAATCACTAGTCAGAACATTGATAAGGAATCTGGAATAAAGAGCTTTTCAAAATATTTTCCGAACATAAATGAATTTTATAATACAGTACCTCGACTTACTAGATTAATTCAGTCCAAGATGTTACTCTTATCCCCAATGGAAAGTATCCTGAGATTAATTTGTCCAAAAGGATTGTATCTTAAAACTCTTACATTACGAATCGAAGTTACGAGATTAAGTTATCCCAGAAAGTTTATTTATTGAAATTGGCAAAATTATTTATTTGCCAATTATAAACCATACAAGTAACTAGATATGAAACTTATCTAAGCATGTTTTTAAACTAAACCTTTTTTAAAAAATAATTCAAATTTTCAAACCTTTGTAACTTCGTTCTTATTCACTCTGGAAAAGTTACACCATGACCATGGTATCCAACATTAAGGTACTTTTGATGTGAGTTATTTTGTCCATCTGCGTTGTGTTGTATGTGTGATAGAGGCTTCGAAACTTTGGATGTTTGTGATACTACTGTATAACATTCTTAGTTTGTAACACTGAATAATAAATGTGATATTTTTAATAAGAAATAAAGAAGAATATAAGGGAGAAAAATAAAGAAGAATATAAAAATCCAAAAGTAATAGTAGTGCATGTAGGAACAAATAATGTAGGAAGAACAAACGGAAAGTACCTAATGAAGGAAATGTGAGAGTTCCTAGAAAAAGGTAAGGAAATATTTCCTGAAAGTAAATGGGTCGTAAATTGATTAATATATAGAAATGATGTTTATGAGGGTACTATAAAAAAGCTGAACGATGGCATAAATTGGGTATGTAAACAGCTAGAAACGGTATATGTAGATGCAAATAGGAGACTAACCAAATATGAAGCAGCAAAATGATGGAATACACCTTAACTGGAGAGGACGGTGTTTCTTGGGACAACAAATCTTGGAAGAATGTGAAAAAATTCTTGAAAAAGGAATTATGGACCTGAATTATTGACTGAAAGGAAAAGCAAAATGGAGTAAGGCTGACAGAAATGAAAAAGATAAATAAAAGTAATACTGTACATAATTCTAAACATAATAATAGGTTGTTTAAATATTTAGGGAGGGGGAAATAAAATAGAAAATGGAAGGAAATTATTGATAATATGGAGAAATTAAATATAAACATAATGCTAATTACAGCAACAAACATGAGGGATGAAATTACCCCACCTTTGGAAGATACTAAGTACAATTGGGAAGGAAGAAATAGAATGACCGGAGATATTAAAGGAGGAGGAGTTGGATTCATAATAAATAAAAATATACATATCATAGAAAATAAATTAAAATGCAAAACTAAGGCCATAAATGATCATTTATGGGTAAAGGTAAAATTGAAAAAGAAAAAGAAATTTTATGTAGGCGTAATATATTGGAGACCGGAAAATAATCTAGAGTGGAACACGGAAATATATAATTGTGTAAATGAAGATTTAAGTGAAATAAGAAAAGAAAATGTAGATTATATAATAGGAGGGAATCTAAACGCACATTTGATAGAAACGGAAGGGGAAATAAACAAAAATGGGCAGCTTTTATACTCACTAGTAGAGGATTTTAATTTAGAAATAATGAACATAAGACAAACACCAGTTAAGAAGACATATTTCAAAAGAGAAATAGCTACTACTATAGATTACTTTCTTGTTAGTGAAAAAAGTAAAAAAATGGTTTAAAAATTTGATGTTGATGAGGAGGGAATTTATAGTGTAGGAAGTGATCATAGATTACGAACAATGGAACTATTTGATCAAGCGGGCAAGAGAAATTACTAAAAAAAAAAAAAGATCAAAACAAACTTATTAGAAAACTGGAAAAAGAAGATATAAAGAAATATAAAGAGAAGTTAGAAAAATAATACATAAATGAACAAACCTACGAATCTCTAGAAACAAAAATTAAAAGTGCTGCAACTGAAGTCACAAATGTAAAGGAAGACAAGAAAGATTATTAAACAAGTAGAAAATTTGATTGGACCAAAGATACAGAAACAAAAATTAATGTAAGAAAAGAAAACGCCGATCCATAGATTAAAACTAAAGAAATTCAGGAAAGAAAACATTGGGAAATAAGAAAATTCAAGCATGGAACGAATATATAAATAGCAAGAAAGATGCACTCATAGCTTAAAATGAAAGAAATAAAAAGTTTCAATGAAGAAATAGCAGAAAAAAGTAAGTCAGGAGGAAAAGAAGCAGGGTAAAGATTTTGGAGATATGTTAGACAAAAACAAAATGAAACAGAAAAAAAAACATTCTTAGAAATGAAAAGGGAGAATTGCTGAAAGACAGGACGGAAATTGAGACGTAATTAACAAATTGGGCGGTGAAACAAAATTATGAAGAACGGATAAATGAAACAAATAAAGTAGCAAAAATAAATAGTAAGAGTTTTGAAGAAGAAAGTCAGGAATTAACATATAATATTGAAAATGTGGAAACAGAGAAAGTTAGGAAAAAGCTAAGAAGAGAGAAAGCAACAGGAACAGATGAGATGTTAATAAACCTAGATAATAAATCTTTGGAAAGTTTAAAGAATATTATGAATAATATACTTCAATCAAGAACCATTCCTCCAAGTTGGAAGCAAACAAGGATTAAGTTAACATATAAAAGAAAAGGAAAAGATAAACATGACATAAAAAAATTATAGACCAATAGCTATTACCAGCTGCGATTATAAGTTCTTTGCAATTATTCTAAGAGACAGATTAATGAACTGGCTAGAGAAAAACAAAATATTAAGTGAGCTACAAAACGGATTCAGAACAGTAGAAGAATAACACATAACATCTACATTGTAACACAATTAATAGAAATATGCAGAGAAAGGAAAGAAGATTTCATAGTAGCATAGGCGTCGACTTGAAGAAAATAGTGGGGGGCTCAAACAATGAATAAATATATAATCATATTCAGCCGTTTTCTATCAACTGCTGGATAAAGGGCCCCTTCCCTCCAGATCTCGGTCCGCTGTATAAACTCCGGTGCTAAATTCATGACCTAAGTCAAATTTGTCTAAACGCATTAAAACAAATTTAAGTTCAAACTCTGGGAACTTTACTGCACCACATTGATTTTCACTTCTCATATCAGTGTTTCCATAGTGTTGGTTGAAACTTCAGTTCTCTATTAACCCTTTTAGGATTTTTGGTAACTTTTGTTACCATGGCGTACTATTGTCTTTTACTGATTATTTAGGTTCTATAACAGGTACTTAAGCCTTTTTTTTATTAGTCAAGTCAAGGAAGGACCAAAAAACACCCCAGATGCGTTTTGGAACCGGATGGTCAAGTTGGCTGCGCCAAGGGGGGGCAGAAGGGCGTGACTATTTACTGTTTCTTAAGGCAAATTTCAAAAATTTTTCACGTCTTTATTTTTCAGGATATCAGATTGGAATTGTATGTACCTTTCGGTATTTCTCAAATTTTTCTGAGATCTCTACGTGAAACCGAGTCCGGGTACGAGGGGCACAAATGTTCCGAGTGGCTGATTTTTTCAGAAAAAAATCAGTTTTCCCGATTTTTCCGGTTCAGGAATACGACACGTACATGTGTGATGTGTGTGTTGGAAAGGGCTTGTTATACTAAAGAAAATAAGCATGACTTTAGGGTAAATAGTAATGACGTAGTAAATTTTTATATGTATATATATACTGTGTGTGTGTGTATATAAAGAGAGAGCCTAAATTCAGACTTTCAACATTTTTTCTGCCCTTTGTTTTTAAGATACAAGATTGGAATTTTGCACACAAAAACAATGTATTGTTAGAAAAAAAATCAGATCCCTACGTCAACCCAGGTCTAGGCCAGAGGGTCAAAATATTTTGGTTGGATTTACAAAAATACTTCCGGGTTTTTCCCTAATTATCTGATTCAGATGCATGATAGGGACATACAAGTGATACCGTTGGAAAGGGCTTATTATACTGAAGAAAATGGCGTTTGAACCATGACTCTAGGCTAAATAGGAATGACGCAGTACATTTATATATATATATATATATATATATATATATATATATATATATATATATACACGAAAAGATGTGTCACCTTCAGACTTTCAAAAATTTTCTTCCGACCTCAGTTTTCAAGATACAAGAACGAAATTTAGCACACGTATTATGTATATAACAAGATTTTTTTTTAAAAAAAGATTCAGATCCCTACGTGAACCCAGGTCCGGGCCAGAGGGGCACAAATATTTCGAATTTTTTCGAAGTCTCATTGTTTTTTTTTTAATGTTTCTTGTTTCTGGTGTATAATGCGGACAAGAGAGTGGTACCGTTGGAAAGTATGATCTATTCTGAGAAAAACGAGGTATGAACCACGATCCTACGATAAATAGTAAGGAAGCAGTAGTTGTTTGAGTGAAAGTCTAAAATTTACCTCAAAAAGTGAAAATCCTAAAAGGGTTAAACACCGTTTTGAAAACGGCGCTTTTTATCGAATAAGAAGGCTGTTCGTAACATTGAATTAAAGGCACGACGTAATTTACGACAGAAATTCTTGCTCCTCTTTGTTAATTCTTCCTCAACTGGATTATATTGGGCGGGGCGATGACCCGACCTTTAAATATTGGGGGGTAAAAGTGCCCTGCTCCCCCAAAGTCGGCGCCTATGCATAGTAGCATTTATTGATGTTGAAAAAGCGTATGATACAGTCAAGAGAAAGATATTATGGGAAGTAATGTGAAACTTAGGAATCTCAAAGAAATTTATTATGCTCCTTAAGGAATTATATAAGGATAACAAATGTAGATATGAAATGGGAAACATAAAATCAAAATGGATAGACAGTAACAAAGGTTTGAAACAAGGATGTCCTCTATCACCAGTTCTATTCCTGATATATATGCACGAAGTGGAAGAAGCATTGATCAAAACAAACAGAGAGATAGAATGAAGATTGCAAGGAAAAGAAAAAAAAATAAGAAAAATCCCTGGCACTCTATTTGCGGATGATGTAGCATTGATGAGTAATAATATTGAAGACATTAAGAAAATGGTAGAAACAGTGGTTAGGAAAGAAGAAGAAATTGGTTTAAAATTAAATAAAGAAAAAAGCAAGTTCATGGTTTTTAGTGGAGACATAGAGGATAAAAATATACAAGCAGGAAACATACTAATAAGCAGGACTCAGAAAATAGAATTTTTAGGAACTACACTTGAAGAAGGAGAACAATACTTACTTGAACACGAGAAAAAACTGAAAAATAAACTACGAAAATATACAACAATTATAAAAAAAATAAAGCTATGGGGTCATACAACAGATATGAGGTGTCAAGAATACTTTGGAAACAAGTAGAAGTACCGGCGCTAACATACGCAAATGAAGTAATAACTTTAACGGATAAAACCAGGAATATTTTACAACAAGCACAAAATCAAATTGGAAGGTTTACCCTAGGAGCAAATAAATTAAGTGCAAATGTAACAATAACAGGAGAGATGGGATAGAGTGATTTTGAAAAAAGAGAAGTTATGAGTAAAATAAAATATGTTGGAAGATTAAAATTTATGGAAGAAACAAGATTAGTAAAAGTTGTGCATGAAGCCACTAAACATATGAGAAAAGGGGAGAACACAAAATGATTTAGGAGAGTTAGGAAACTAGAAAGAAAATACGATCAAGGTACCCGCTGGCACAGAGAAGAGAATTATAAAAGTTGGGGGAAAAATCACTGAAAAAACAATTAAAGAAAAAGCACAAGAAAATCGGTATTAAGTAGTCAAAAAGAGCAGTTTGAAAGGAATATACACTCGAAAGGCGTTATGAGCAGGGGCGGATTAAGGTTTCTGGCGCCCCTAGGCACTCTGACACAAGGCACCCCCTCTTTAACATACACCTTCGCACTTCTCATAAAACACAAGCACAAATCATGTTTAAAATATATATGCATACCAGTATACCAAAACTCCGTTCATTATATTATATAAAATAAACATTTATGACGCTTTGAATCTTAAAGGTTATAGGCTTCATCTTTACATATCATAATATGGACGGTTAACATTCTCTTTTTACCTTTAAACATCAACAGTTACTGGAAATAGTACGATATTTGCTTCAGAGTAAAACACTTCTTCCTGGCTTTAACGTCTGCAAATAAACTAGCACGTGGTTCAAAAGCTATCTTTCTTAACAGTTCGCTTTCAACACACATTTTGCTAAGAGCTGAATGTTTTTTGTTGTGCATTCTGGACAGTAAATGACTCTCAAAGCGTTTTAACACAGAAAACGATCTTTCACCTGAACAGTTCGAAGTTGGCGCAGTACAAACATTGCAAGGCAAATATCTGTATTGGGAAAGATGGTTTCAAGTTTCTTTGTCCGAGCATGGAAGCTTCATACCTGCTGCAAGTGGGTCTACCATTCCCGAATCGAACCCGGGTCTCCCACGTCAAAGGCGCGTACGCTAAACGCTTAGCCACGAAGGAGCTCAGTAAGGAATATTAATTGAAAAAGAGAGTATTAAGAAACAACTTCTACCTTTATCATTGTTTTGCATTGTAATATAGGAGTTTAGGGGTGTACATATACAATTTTGTATATACAATTAAATTTAGTGAATTCAACATAATTCTAGGTTTTAGGATTATTTTGTGTAACTGAAATGTGGAATGACTCTAAGTATTGTTGAGTTTTGATGTATTCCAAGAAAGTGAAAACTGTAGGGCCTACCTAATGGCAACGAACATGTTTCGGGAAACTGCAAAAGTATTCCGTTAAATGTCGCAGCATATGCTTGTAGTATTTACCGTGTTTCTAAGAGTAATAACACATATAATAGCATGCGTGGAATTAATTAAGTTGTTCATTAATTCTAGTCAGGCCTGTATCCAGGAGGGTCTAGCGGGTCGGGCCCCCCTAACTTCAGCCGCCCCCCCTCTACATTTTTGGGATGGCTACCGACCTGATTCTAGTTTCAATATAACTTTTGCAAAACAATTCTCATTATTCATTACTATCATTATTTGATCAATATTATCCCTTCTATTTATTTGTTTTGCAAATTTGTTATTAAATAGGCCCCTAATCTGATCACACAATTTTGCAGACATAATTTTAAGATGTTCATGAGCAAGGAATCAAATCTCTTTTTAAGAGTACAAAGGGCTAGTATCTACTTGCGTTGCTCTTGTCAATTTACATAATAAGATATTAAATACGATATACTGTATTTTAACTGAAAAAGACAGTATTATAATACTTATACAACCTTTCGTCAAACAAATTGTTACAAGCAACCAGGAAAAATAACATTGATATAAAAATATTCAGATCATGTCTTGCCCCCCCCACTTTTAACGTCCAACCGCCGCCACTGGTGATGTACAGTGGTGTTGTAAGTCTGCACTGCTAGAATTAAATACTATAACGTTGATACGTATTTAAAATTTTGACATACCTTGTGCCTTTAGTAACTGTCTGTGAAGCTTTAATCTGTCTGAGCGAGCCACATCTTCCTAACCAACTGGTTCCAAACTGAATCTGAAAAAACAAAAAACATTCGAAATACGTAAAGGTACTCAAGTGTGTTTTAGTGACATTCATGGCTCTTGTTAGTAACTTCAGTCTTTTGCATTCTAATAATTGATAATAGCAAAGACCTTGGAAGAATGCCACTCAAAATATTACACACTGAAGAAAAGTCCTAAGAAAGATGTTTTTCTATTACGAATATGATATGGTATTGAACACAACATTCCTATTCTGCAGAGGTGACCACTGAACCGTGTACCAAGTAGCTATACTTCGTTTAGTATTGATAAGGAATATGCTTGCTGAAATATACTTCATAAGTTTTGAACTTCCAAATTAGAACATATCAACAAAAGTATATTAATTCAAGTAAGTTCGTTAAAACAATATTTTTAATAATGTAGAGTTCAAGTTTCAATGTTTTTTCATTTGGTCACTATCAGGTATTGCAGTGTAGATCGTGGAGTTTCCAACGCGTATGTGTTATATCAACCAGACTAAGGACTAGGGTTTTAAAACCTACGGTTCATTTATTGGAGCATTACTTCACGAATCAAATAAAATATTCATAATTACAATCACATTCTGGGAGTTACACCCACGTTCCTGGTTTCTATGTTTTGATAAGAAAGCGTATGTAACAATAAGTATATGATGCAAACGAGTATATTATTATGTTAAGTAGTGTCGATACTGCGTTATTGTAAACACTCTGGCAATAAAAAAATTCCCGGTTGCGTGTCACAAAACCACAAGAAGTAAATTAATCAACAGAAACTATTCTACTGCGCTGCAAGCTTGAAATAACATTTGTTATAGATCTGTATGATAAACTACTTTGTCCTTCACTCTAGACAATATCAGAAAATCAATTACTGATTATTAAGTTGATAATGTGAAGATTGTATCAGTGAACAGAATATGTAAGTTCTGAAGCGGAATGGAAACTTACGAGAATCAATTTTCAAGCATATAGCTTGGTAATGATTCAGTTCGGCTGGAAATGCAGCATGGCGACTCTGTGCAATGTACACTCATGTCCAAAATGATTGTCGCATATCTATAACTGTCTTATTGTAAGAATATCGCAATGTCTTTATAGGTAGAGTCAAATGAAGGACCGGGTGACTTTTTCCCTCCACCAAGCTTTATTACAAAATATAATAGACTGATGCTGGGTCCCTCGGTGGTCTGCCTTTTATCTGTCTTCTTCGGGTCCTTCCGTGAGGTTCCGTCTTCTTTCGGCGTTTCTCGGAGTTTTTCGTGTCGGCTTCTCGTCTGCTACGCTCTTTTCAAATAATAGCACGTGTTGTGGTGAGATGTGCTCATGTCATGATGTTGGGATCCTTGCAATATAATGTTATAATGATTTTGCATGGTACTTTTAATACTGATATTATGTGTATAACCCAGAAATGTATATTTATGGTAAATTTCATAGGAAAAGAATTATAAATACGAAAATTAGAAAATGTTGCTAAATGAACAAAAAGTTTTATTTTCGTTTTATTGTTCTTATTTATTGCTCTTTTGACATGAAATTTGCCGCACACATGTCTTTACCGATTATACACATACTAACATTATAAGAAATACCAGGCAAATTCGTTATCAAATTATATTCCTACAACAACATATTTATAGACATGCGACAATAATTTTGGACATGAGTATATATTGCTAAAAATCCCATATGTTATACCTATCCGCTCCAAGTTCGAGGAAATTAGAAACATCGAATCCAGGAGAACAGTGTGTACTAAAACAAAAATTGTAGATTTAAATCATATTTCAACTTTGATTAATGTTATTTAAATTTTTATTTGAGAATTAATTTTATGTACCTAGTAATAATTGAGCTTCCTTGTTTGAATGTTAAATTGGCATTTCTATTATGTATTCACCACCATTATGTATGCCTTATCTTCCTGGCAGTTCAATTCCTTCTTTGTAAAATGTGGTTGGCCGGCCTGGAAGAAATTTTCGAAAGCATGACTGACTTGCTCTTTCTAATTGAAGATTTTTCTTTTCAAAATTTTTTCTAAGGAGCAGAAACGGTGGTAGTCTAACGGAGCAAGGTCCTGGGAGTAAGGGGGATGTGATAAAATAGACAGTTTAAGCTAAAGAATTTTTTTTTTGAGTCAACCTTGCTATATTTGATAATCATTGTCGTGTAAAAGAATAATATTTTTGCAATTGACGAGTGCAGAACGCTTTTCATACAGTTTTTCTTTCATTGTTTGCAGCTGCTGAGGTAGGCTATGTAACTGTAGTAATCGTCGATTTGAACAACTCGTGATGAATTATACCTAGACAATCCCACCATGTCTCTTTGTGACCAAGTGGAACCCAATCTTTCTTTGTGCAGGTTTCCAGATTCGATTCCCTGTGAGGTCAATCATAGGTTCATTAGTTTGAGGTTTAGGATCGTTTCTCAGCAATCAATTCGTACGAGGGACACTAGGAAAGGTTTCAGACATGGGTCTCTGGGTATGCAAAACTTTATTATATCTATTACATTTTTTTTAATATTCTCCATGCCAAAGAAGCATTCAACAGGAAGAGATTACTCTTAACTAGCAGGCTTAATTTGGACTTAGGAAGAAGTTGGTCAAGTGCTATATATAGAGCATTGGACTTTATGGTTCAGAGACTTAAGGACATTACGGAAGTTAAAGAAGAAGTATTTAGTGAACTATGGAATGTGCTGTTGGAGGAAGATAAAAGGGACAGAGATAGTAACAACCGAAGATATTTTAAAAAGGATAGGAGAGAAGAGGACGCTTTTGGCCAGCATCCTTCGTAGAAGCCAATTGGATTGGGCATATCTTGCGAAGAAATTGTCTTCTTCATACTGCCATAGAAGGAAAGATGGATGGAAAAGAAGGAAGAAGAAGAACACGAGTAATCGATGATTTGAAAAATAGAAGAAAACATTGGGAGTTAAAAGAGGAAGCTGAAAATCGAGAAACATGGAAGAAACATTTCCAGACCCAAACTGAAAATTAAGAAGAAAAAAGCCCTGATTAGTCCTAGGACCTGCCAAAAGGCAGAATACTTAATAATAATAATAATAATAATAATAATAATAATAATAATAATAATAATAATAATAATAATAATAATAATAATAATAATAATAATAATAATAATAATTCTCCATGACACTTCACACAAAGTCTCATACTTCTGAACTAATTCTGGAAGCATTGGCTCTAGTCTGGTTCAGGCACTACACTTAATTGCTCTGTGTAAGCAGTGTCAGCATCTTCACAGGAAAGAAATCAACGTCCATGGAGTTTACGTAGATTTCATCGTAAGAAACATGAAGAAGTCAGATTGTGCTAGGTCAGGACTGTAGAGTGGGTTGCTAAGAAGTGTAACACGACTGTCTTCAAATGAATTTAACTTGATGTTCGCTGAGTGAGCAGATGCATTGTCATGCAGCATGGTTAGCCGCAGGCCTGTTCTTGGTCCTCTCTCCTCGATTTTCTATAACACTTCTAGAAGACAAACACTTGTGTACCATCTCGCTGTAACTGTTCGTTGATTTTCTAAAGAAATTGAGGCCACATGTCCATTTGGTAAGAAAAATTTTGCTACCATTTTCTTTACAACACTTCTTGACCTTTTGAATTTCATGTGTGCTTCTTCGCCAGGAAACAACCACACAGACGATTGGCACTTTGTTTCGGGGTCAAATTGATATATCAATGTTTCGTCACCAGTAACTATGTCTGACACCCTCTTAGTATCACCATTGTTAAATTTCTGGAGCATGTCTTGACATCATTCGACAAGAATCTACTTCTGAGTATCTGTCAAGTTGTGGGACACCCAACATGAAGAAACATTCCTTACACGCAAGTATTTGTGCATAATGTTTGAAGCACTCGGCGAACTAATGCCAAGAGCACACTCAATGTCACTGTAGTCATCACTTAATACACTGCACTTAATACAATATTTATCAACTGCAGTCTCTTTTCGTCCCCTTCCTTTTTTCTTTTCCTTTCTTTCTTTCTTTCTTTTTCTTTTTCTTCTTTTTTCTTTTCTTTTCTTTTTTTTTTTTTGCTATCATACCTTCTACTACGTTCCTTATAATACAGTTCTTTCCCAGCCAGTTTCCCTTTCTAATTACATCTAAAATTATTCTTTCCTCCCCCAATATTTGTAACACCTCCTAATTAGTTTATTCTCTTTATTTTTCTCTACACATGCCTTTCGAAAGCTTATTTATTTTCATTACTTTTGCATAATGTCAATGTTTCTGCCCCATAAAATAAATACCCTACATGAGATTTTTTTGTCTCTTTCTTGAGTTCCCAAAAATAGCTTTTCTTACGTCTTTAACTTAAAAATAATCTGCCTTATGTAGAGTAATCTGCCTGACGCATGATTAACGTCATACTAAAGGTCTGACTACTGTAGGAAACATACAGGGGTTAGACAAAAAAATCTAAAACGTTTGCAAAAGTGTGAGACTCATACTTAGTATGGTATGGTGCCTCCTTTTGTGTCCAAAACAGCTTGGATCCGACGTGGAATGGACGTATACAGCTCCTGAATCGTGGTGTGTGGAATTTTGTACCATTGTTCCTCCTAAATATGCTACAATTCCTTAAGGGATGCTGGTGGAGGGTAATGAGACGGAACTCACCTCCCTAACTCAGACCACAATGCCTCAATGATGTTCAGATCTGGTGATTGTGGGACCCAGGGGAGGTGTGATAACTCCTGGTCATGCTTCTCAAACCATGATTTCACCGTTTTTGCAGCGTGACAGGGTACCAAATCATCTTGGTAGATGCCATCACCATCAGGGAACAATATTTTGGGCCATGGGTAGAACCTGGTCCCCCAAAATGGCCTCGTACGCCTTAGCATTCATCATTCTATGCAGGGTTATGATGGAACCTGCAGAAAACTGCGATATCACTGCCCATACTGTAACAGAACCATTCCCATGCTTTACAGTTGGGAGCACACAGTCAGTATCATAGGCGTGCGACGGTGTTCCCCATACGTAAACACTACCGGTTGTTGGAAACAAGGTGAACATCGATTCATTGGACCACATTACGTGTTTCCACTGCTCATGAGTCCACGCCTTGTGGTCCTCGCACCAATGGATACGTCTCTTCACATTTACTGCTGTGACCAGGGGTTTGGCGATAGCGGCTCTGCCACGAATTTTCATTTTATGAAGTTCCCGTCGTACTGTTTTCGATAAAACCGGGCTCTGTAGGCTGGAATTGAGTTCAGACGTAATTTTCATTGCAGTTGTCTTCCTTTTAGCTGCTACAATACGTTTTAATGCCCTCCGGTCCCTATCTAACAGGATTGTCTTTCAACCACTGTTGTGCTTTGCAGACGTCGTTTGCCCATGAATTGGTATGCCCTCGTGACATTGGACACAGTACCTTTCGATACCCCCACAATGTTCGCTACTGTTGCCACTGAAGCTCCAACCAGACGGGCACCAACAATCATGCCTCTTTGGAAGTCTGTCAGATCGCCCATTTTACCACACCACTTTCACACCACGACACTCATAGGTGCTGCTGACGGAAGAGGAAGGTCCACATGACACATTGAAAACAAAAAATGATCAGCAAACGCAACACGTGTTGTACAGTGGAGGGCCAAACTTACGTGTCCTGTATGAAGTGTTTTTAGTTTTCTGTCTCTCCCCTGTATGTTAGTCGAACTGTTTAGTATGGCACTAATCTCGCGTGAGAATTTGCATAAGGCCTAATCACATTTTTAATGTATTTGAACATTTTTATGTAATTCGATTGTGTTCATATAGTGACAGATACACCGACTGAAATTCAACAAACCTGCAACATTTAGAAAGTAATCAGAATGTAATTTATGAGACAGTGTTCAATAGTGTTCTAACTTTTGAGGGGGAAAGGCAGATGGGTATCTAACCTCCTCCCATTTAAGCTACCCATCGTTTGAATAGGGGCCCTCTTCAAAATAAAACTGTCTTACTTCACACGAAACGATACGAATATGAATGCACAAATGAAACATGAAACTAGTTTATTGCATCCCAAAAGTACCATTAAAAAACATAAATGAAACAAAAATGTAATCTGGGCCTATTTTCATAAAACATCTACTATTAAGGTCCCAAGAAATAATATAAATTTCTTAAGCCTGTAAACTATGTCAAATATTGTCCCTTCAGTTTAACTTGCGAAGTAGGAAAGAGATCACCAAATAACTTAGGTGATGGTAATCTTAGAGAAAAAAAATGAGCCACAAATACATACATAAGCAATATTACTGACTCTTGCACATTTGTTGCAGATAATTTTGAGTCATTATCCATACCTTGAAATTATGATTACTGTAGTTACTGGAATTACTGAAAATTGCTGTAAATTAACCCTAACAACAAAATTCTGATTTCAGATTTGAATTTACCGCTTTAAATTCCTTCCTCATGCCAATACCTTGTGGCCCACTTGCCGGTAAATATCGATCGTCAATATAGCGACGTGTGGAAGAATTACTATTAGTGTGTCACTAATGACAGGGTTATGTCGAGTCGAAACAGATATCTAGAGTCGGCATCAAGGACGTACGCAGAGGGTGGGTCCTGGGGGTCCGGACCCACAACATTTCTACTTTTGTGTAAATTTAGCCTAAATTCGGGGTCAATTTTAGAAATTTTAATATAAAATACCCTCCTATTGAGTTTGGACCCACCCGGAATTAAATTTCTGCGTACGTTACTGGTCGGCATGTTGAAGTTGCCATCGCGTAGCAGTGAGGATTTCATCGTGGTCCGCGATCCTTCGATTCGTCGTGCAGAATCGCAAAGGGACCAATACGAACTATCGCCAGTCATGTACAGTTGCGGTTATTATTATATATTCTTTGTCATGACGAATTCTTCCTAAAGTGAGCTCTGGGAGTTAAGAGTAATCCCTGCCTGTGTATCATGAAGTGAAAAATCTTGAGATGAGTCCGTATAATTGTATGAATTTAGATGGCAACTGTCGCCGATCATTCCTAAGTGAATATATTACAACCATGAAATAAAGTAAATAGACGTGTACCATTTCTTATAAAATTACATGGCGAATGCATTTTATCTGATCCCAAATGGTTATCGTCGAGTATACACGGTTAAAGGTGCATTCTGATTAACCAAATTAAAAAGATTCAAAGATTTATCCCTTTACAAGCGATATTTTATTCATTGTCTCCGTGGCTAGTCGAAAGAACACGCGGCTCGTAATTGTAAGGTTGGTGGTTCGAGCCCACTCAGAGGTACTTTTTTATTTTTTAAAAAAATGTCTTTTACTCACCTTAATGTAAACAAATCATGCATATTTGCGATTGAACGTATTTTGGGTGAGTAATTTTATGGTTCATTATCGTTTCGTCGCGTCTCTGCCGCTGGTGGGCCGCTAGGGTACAATTTTGAAAACGGAAGTGAGGCCTCCGCGGATAGTCGTTGCGGGGCCACCAATTTTTGGCGAGATGTCTCTAGTTGCCCATCGGTGGTCCACCGACGCTTACGGTATGGGGTTATTATCCATACATTCAATGGAAATCTATTCGTGACAGCGAAATTCTGATTTCAGATTTGAATTACCGCCTTACTTCCATTTACTAACTAGCTAATTCTATGGCCTATGGAATCCGGAGGATGAATGTCGCGTTTACAAAAGCTCTCCATTGACTTCTATTCTTAGCCAACTGGATCTAGTTTCTATTTGTATTCCTATTTATGTGAGATCTTAATGTTGTCCTCCCATCTGCTCCTTGGTCTTCCTAATGGTAGTTTGAAATTCCAGTTAAGACTTTGAAAGTGTTCCTGTTTTTCTTTCATTCTGACTACATGACCTGCTCACCTGAACCTCTTAGATTTGATGACCCTAATAGTGTTTGGTAAACGGTATAAATTATGCCCTTACATTCCATTAGAATTAGTATCATCCCGTAAATAGAACCCTGTAAGAGGAGATGAAAATGGGAGGATGTGGTTGATCCTACGCATGCGCAAGATATGTTGCCAACTACGATTATCTAAACTTCTCAGTAGTAGACCTTAAATCGTTTATTTAAAAAAAAAACTAGTTTGTTTATTACTGAATGTTTGCCTCTTTGCAAAGCATCACACATCCTCTGCACTATTTTTGCAATTGGTACAATTGACAACAATAGAGCATCGTTTGATCTTTCTTTCTCAAAGTAAGCTCTGACCTTATATAGCATTTCCCTACTTAGACTTCTGATCGTAGTACTGTTCCCGAATTTTTTTTAAAAAAAAAGATCTATTATCTTCCATATCATAGCGTTAAATAACCAAAGTATCAGAGAATTTGAAATCAATTATTAAAATTAAGAATAACTTATGTATCAAACACCTGAAAGTGCCGGCATTAAAAAAAGGGTAAAGAACTCATACAAATATATCTACACAATCCCAGATATTAACACACAAAAGAATAGTATTTTAGTTCTCAAAAACACAAAAAATCAGATTTCTATACACCACTATAACACAATGCTAAGTAATAACTTACTGAGTGGAAAAAATTCTTTCACCCTTCTTATTTTTACCTTTGTGTTACCAAGAAAACCATCGGAAGACCAATCGGAAAACGACCATTAGGAAGACCTAGGCACAGATGGGAGGACAATATTAGGATGGATCAGATTTTGTCAGTGGAGAGCTTTTGTGAACGCGGCATTGAACCTCCCGGTTCCAAAGGCCATAGAGTTAGTTAGTTACCAAGAAAAAAGGAAAGAAAAGACAAGAAAAAGGAAGCCTCCCACACATCTGTAGGTCAACAGAACACATGGTACATTTTGGCAATCATAGCATTCCATTCGCTTAGGGTCTAAAACAAGAGACATGGCTCACTCACCCCTCGAACTAAGATATTTCCGATGCTTGTGAAGGTTTGTTCTTTGGCTGGGTTTCGTGTAGTGTGCTGGTACATTGAAAATAAGGTCTTTGTTGTTACGAGGGTGTTATTATCGTATTCCGGTCCAGTGTAGTGTGGATAGGCTAGTGTAATAGTTTGTAGGTGTATCGGTGTGTATTGTAGTGAATTAACGTGACTATGAATGTTATAAACACAAAGTGAAGCACAAAAAGATCCATTCACAGGTTAGAGGGGTGATTTGGCATGTTATTAAATTTATGGAGATGGAAGCTCGAGAAGGTACCCGCATGCGCAAAAAAATTGCGCGTATACTGTAACTCGCGATTTTTCGCATTTATTCCATTTTCCCTACGTTTATGAGTAAAATTCAGTTATTAGTATTTGGAAATGATAGAAAGCTATCCATTTAAGGAGATATTTCCAAAAAAATATAATAAAATAATAAAAATATCAGCAAAAAACGAAATTACGCTCGGTTTTGTGTATACTGGCAATTATGCTTTCGAGGGATTTGTAGTAGCAGAGCACGATTGCGAAGGGAAATTGACAATAGGCAGGATACATTTCCTCAATTTATTTTAAATTTTCCTGGTTAAACTGTGAATAAAGTGTGTTCAATCGACATTTTTTATAACACTAATCTCTGTTACGAACTCTCTTCAGTCAACGCTGAAGAGGAATTCGGACCACTGTCAGGGATTGAGTTTGTTAGAATGAATCGTTCGCAATAATCTAGAAAAAATATTTAGTGAACCTACAAAGCTTCTAAAATTAATATTAACTGTACCTATGGCGTCAGCAAAAGACGGAAAGTATTTTCCTACATCAAAAAGAATTTTTTGACTCTTTCAAGGAATTGGATATCTCAAGAAAGGTTATCACCATTGGAGATGCTTTCTATCGAAAAACACCTGACAATAAGAATACCAGAGTTCAACCAGCATGTATTAGACAGATTTGTTCCAATCAAAGATAGGAGAATGAACTTACTAATTAATTAAGGTGATTAATCGGATAAAATGTTCTGCATTTTTTATTTTTTTAAAACAGAATTTTATTTAATTTCACATGTCACATAGCATTTGCATCTAAAGTTATGCTGATTAGTCAATGAGTCCGCTTTATATCTTCTGTCTCTTATCGTTCGTATTGCAACACCCGAAACCACAATCCACTGGCCGCCACTGATTCCTGCTATACAGTTTTCTGGAGGGGACAATCTCCTCCTAAAAATTTCTGGCGGGACGCGTGCTCCTCATCCCCCCGGCTGGCAGCCCATGTGGCTATGTATCTAATTATTTTACAGAATCAATTACGAAATTCATTTTGAAGAAATAGTTTGAGGAGTGTTGACAAATGAACTTCTTGCACCGCTTGAATTCTTTGTGTCGAGTAAAATATTTAAAACTAACATTGTAAGTTAAATACTTTTGTATGTAGGATATATACTATTACTAGATATATGCTTATGCAATGTCAAATACATTTGTTTTCTTTTTTATGATTTATTGGAACCTCGCATCAGAATTTAAAGAATTGCTTCTAAGCGAAAAAATCACTAAAAGCCCCGAAAGCGGGGATTGATTTTGCAGGACAGAACTCGGCCCACAAAGGTCGTTTCGACTTAATTACCAATGTGTCTTTCCTTTTGTAGAACACAGTAGTCACTACTGCAACTCGAATTTGACGAAAGAAAGCGATCGGTACCGAAATTGGTCCTTTTCTGTCACCAAGTACCGGTACATGGTACCTAATACAGTTTCTGGAGCTACGTATATCCAACAACTGCACACCTGCTGACTATAAATTACATCAATCAACTCTTCTTTACGAATGAAATCGATTGGTGCCAGAATTAGTCACATCCAGTACACGGTACCTAATATAGTTTCCAGGGGTGGTGTAATTTCAGCTACTTCAGCTAAAGAAGTGGGTCACCGCAAGTGACTAATTTTGGTACCGATGACTTTCTTTCATTAAGAATAGTCGATTGATATATAGGTTGCATGTGTGTAATAGCTGGCAATACCCCAGCAATGGATACATATTAAGTACCTTGTACCGAAAGGAGTTAATCGGAAGTGACCAATTCCCATACCAATTGTTTTTTTACGTCAACACAAGTTTATTGATATATCGGTTGCATGTGTGAAATCGCTAAAGTATCCCACGCGCAGAAACTGTATTAGGAACCGTGTACTGAAATAGGTTAGTTCCAGTAGCGATCGTTTTCTTTCGTCAAAACTAGTTAATTGGCATATGGGTTGCTTGTGCAGTAACTGAATATCGCCCAGTTCCAGAAAGCCAATTAGGGGAGTATCGAAAGTTGTTGTCCGGAAGTGACCAATCCTAGTACCGATCGTTTCCTTTTGTCAAGACAAGTTGATTTATGTATAGGTTACATGTTTGCAGTCGTTGCATACAGCTCATCCCGGAAAGTAAACTACCATGTATTAGAAGTGTGTGCCTGGGAATGTCCATTTTGGTACTGGTTCAGGGCGAGTTGTTCGACCTATTGATCACATGTGTATAGTCGCTGCATATATCCCACCCCTTGGAAGTAAATTAGGTATCGTGTACCGAAAATGGGTGACCAATTCCGTTATCGATAGCATTTATTCAATAGTTTATTGATATATAGCTCGCATGTATGCAATTGTTGGAAATACCCCACCCCCGAAAACTATATTAGGTACCGTGTACCATAAATGGTCAATTCCGGTACCGATCACTTTCTTTGGTCAACAGAGATTTCGAGATTGATATGTAGCTTGCATGTGTACAATCGCTGGATAAATTCCAATCCTGGAAAATAAATTCGGTGCTCAGTACCGCAAGTGTGTAATGCACCACCCTTCGGATGTTGGTATTACAATAATTTTTCATTATTTAATTTGTTTACTTAAATTTCAAGTTCCAATCTAATGTTCATTATTTGATGTTGATTTTGTCCGCTGATCCATATTCCTGGGAAATCATTACAACGAAGTAGAACAAAGACAAATTAGGATGTACGGTAAACAAAAAAAAATTCAAAGGAAATGTAATTACAGATGAGTATTTACTAAATGTATTGTAATTCATTACATAAATAGAGGTATGAGCTAAAACGTACACTTGTGTTAGTATCTATACAGTCTCCCTTGAATTTTGTGGGCGACAGGTGTAACAGAATAACTTCTGTTAAAACAATGAAAAACTGAATGTTCAGTATTCTGGCTGAATTCAATTTTGTAACCGTCTTTCCCAGGAATAAGAATAATCTCGAGACAAATCAACATCCTGGATTGTATTGCCAATTTGTAACGCAATGAAGTATTAATATATATGATATATTTAACTATACAAATGATTCCTCAAGTTAAGATCCAAAATATTTATACACATCACTTACATGCTCCTTTCCGTCTGGGTCAAACAAGCCAATGGGAGCCCCCCACATTTACGGAGTGGAAATGCTGCACGGCGCCATGTTGATTTCACTACCCATAATGCATCAACACTTGATAGTGAAGAATCAAATCACCGATATTCTACTGCGAGATGTTTACGATTGATATCATAAGTAAGTTTAGATAATAAAATGTTAATGTTATTATTTAAGCACCTTCACCATACGTTTTTACATAGAAAATTTAAAAGAATCTCACGTACTGTTAGAAATTATTTGTAATTAACATTAGTTACATGTGAATATAGTGCACTTAGAAATTATTTGTAATTAGCATTAGTTACAGTGCACTGTTATAGAATAACCCCGCCATCCAGTGTCTTGTATTAATAGTAAAGAAACATTTCAACAACTAACGTTAATAGATAACACGTAAAAACAAATAAAACGTGTATTTGAACTAATGGCACGACTATACCAAACGGGGCCACTCAAATAACACAACAGAAAACAACAACAATGTAATGTGAGGTACCATAAAAGGGTACGCTACATTTTTCCCAGCGGCCTCAAAAAATTCTTTTTACTTGAAATCTTTCAATAATTCATTCTGCTTCTCTTCTGAACAATTAAATAATTTAATATTCATTAAATTTTGAACTGGCACTTCTCTCCCCCTTAAATTCTTCAGAAATACTGAATTATGTTGCACTTTTGACACGAAGTAAGATCCAGTAAACACAGGAAAATATTTATGTGTGACCTTTTTGAAAGCGTCCGAAAGAAAATGAGTTTTCACCATGACTAAATTCCCTTCCTTAATTTCGACTACATTCCTTTTTGTTTTTCTTTACTTCTTTGACAACAATCGTGGTTCCACTTGTATAAACTTCTTTGAATTCTCTACATTTTTTAGTTCAAGAGGCCAAGGAAATTTCTCCCGAAATCTATCTACAGCAGAGAAAGAAATGAACACCTCTGCCTACGTAAAATTTATGGAACTATTATAAGAATAATTCAATAAGTCTTGGGTAACTTTCAGGACATTTTTCCATTTGGTATGGTTACTACTACACAATAATCTGATGATCCTATTCAATTCACGATGCGATCTCTCAAGGATCCCATTTGCCCGTGCGTTGTAAGGAGAAATCAGAATATGCTATATCTGATGGTCGTTACAGTAATCTTTCCACTTCTGGGAAACAAATTGTGGGCCTTGATCGGAGACGATATAATTTGGATATGGACAAAGATAAAAGTAATCTCTCTCCAAAGTTCGAATAATTTCAGCAATGGTTGCTGTCCTCAAAAGTAGGTAACAAAGGAATCTGGAGTAAACCTCAACAATTGATAATACATAATAATATCCATAACTACATGGAAGTCTACCTACGTGATCAACACACACTTTAGAATTTGGTTTATCTGCCTCAATATGCAAGTCTTCGCGAGCAATTGTTCTGTTCGAAAATTTCGTTCTCGCGCACGATTCACAATTATTTATACGTTGCCGAAACGTTCGTTTTTTGACCTTTCCAAAAGAATAACTCTTGCACTAATTTCATACATTTAGCAACGCCAAAATGTCCTGTCCCATGAATGTGTTTTACGGTTCTTTCAATCAGAGATTCCGGAATCACTAGCAGCCAATTCTTTGTTTTTGAATTTTGAATATAAAGTAGATTATTTATAACCTTGATTCTAGATTTCATAGTTTCTGAATTCATTTTGACTCTCAACTCACAACAGCACTTGTCAGATGCTTGCATTCGTTCCAACTCATTTACATCAAACAAAGTATTTTCATTATAATTAATGAAATTTACTTGGTATTCTTCCGATTTGGCAGTGAGTTCAGGAGAATTTCTACTCAATATATCGGCAATTTTATTATCTACTCCCTTGATATGCTCAAATCGGAGATCAAATCTTTGTAGCTTCAGCAAATTTTTTTTGGTTCTAGGATCAAGGTTTTGCAAAGTAAAATCATATGTCACTGCACTATTGTCACAGTGAACCGTCACCTTCCTGCCTAATATGTAGTACGAAAAATGTTCACATAAGAACAGAACAGCTAGTAATTCTAATTGAAAATTCGAGTAAGACACTTCATGGAGTTTTAATTTTCGACTCGCATATTCGATAACCAAAAGTTCTCCATCGTCGTCATATTGAGCCAGATAACTCGCCAAATTTTCTAATGGAGCGTCTGAAAGTATATGAAAAGTCTTATTGAAATCTGGTTGACTAAGTGCAGGGGGCTCACTTAGCAACTCTCTTAATTGTTGAAATTTACTCTATAATTTCTCTGTAAAGCAATATTTCCTGTCTTTCTTTAAAAGGTCAAAGAATGGAGCCGTTAATGCAGCGAATTGAGGAATAAATTTTCTCCTCCACGAAAGAATACCTAAAAAGGATCTTAATTTCTTTTTATTTTTGGGTACCGGAAAGCACTTAATGGCTTCATTCTGTTTAGGGTTTGGCTTCAATTCCTTTCCATTCACAACATGTCCAAGAAACGAAATTTCAGTTTTTACAAACTGACATTTCTTAAAATTTAAAGCGAAATTTCCAAATTCTAAAATTTTGAAAAGTTGTTCCAAATGATCAAAATGTTCTGTCAGATTCGGACTAAAACATAATAAATCGTCGAGATAGACTAGGACAAAATTTCCAGGGTCTAGACCGAAATATGAATTCATCACATTTTGAAATATACTAGGACTAGATTTGAGTCCCATTGGTAAAACACACAAAACATATTGTCGTCCTAAATAAATAAAACTAGTGCACGGAAAGGAATCAGGATGAAGCCTAGCACCATAGTAACCCATAGTGGCGTCCATCAAACTGAAGATTTTTGCACCAGAAATTCGAGAAAGTATTTCGTTTATTGGTTCAACTTGGATTTTAGGGCTTATGACTTTCGAATTCAGGGATCTGAGGCCGATCACTGGCCTCACACTCCCTGAAGCCTTTTTCACGCAGTGAATGGGGTTTCTATAGCTACTAGGTTGTTCTTTAGCTATCCCCAATCTTATCCATTTATTGAGTTCTTCCTCAAATTCTTTATGCATGGCCTGAGGAATGGGATACATTTTTCCCACAACGGGTTCTTGATCGCTAAGCTCGATCTTGTAAGGCTCACAATTTATCGGCTTAGGGTACTCACAAAATAAATGTTTGTATTTTAATAACAAATCATGTAGTTTTATTTTAGTGTTTGTATCTAAATCAAGACGATTATCTACATATTCTTGGATTTTGTTTTTTGAAATTTCACATAAGTCTTGTTTCTGTTCCTCAGAAGGGGAAAGATTTTGATTTAATTCAGTTAACGATTTAGCATTTTCTACATGAATTAACAATATCTTTGGGTAAGAAAGGTCCAACGTAACTTTTTCTTGATAATTATTTTTCAGAATTAATTTTCTATGGTACTATCCAAAGTAACTTGAAACTTTGCAAAAAAAGGTGACCCTAATAACAAACCAGCTTTCAATTCTTTTACCACGAATACCGGAACTTCAAAAAGATTATCTTGTATATTTAAAGTTAGTTCCAACAATAACTTCACTGGGAAACTATCTTTCCCCGCAAATGCGTTTAAATGCACACTGGGTACAGGTTTGAGCTTGGCCGAACGAAAAGAATTTTGTAAGGTTAGCCAAATATTATAATTTAGGAGATTTAGCTCAGCTCCCGTATCCAGGATACACTTTATCTGCACTCTTATATTTGCGAGAGAACTCATCCCCGATTTCTTCCACATCAGACGAAGAAGATGCACCGGTCCCAGTTAGTATTTCATCAAATCGAATTTTATCAAATTTTGGAACTGATGGTTCCCTACCTTCCTGACAACTTTGTTCATTCGCATCACGGAACTTTCGGTAATCATCAACTTGTCGCTCTTTAACAGTTTTTAACTCAAATTCAAGTTTTGAGGTTATATTTCCAAATTTACCTTTTAGCATTGAAATCTCTTTAGTAGTAGCTTCTAACTTACAGTTTACATTTTCATTAAATTCAGCAAAATTTTCAGTTACTTTATCAAAATCTAACCTAATGTTATTCATATCCTGTTTTACATTATTGATTTCCGTCATACAATTCTCGCGTACACTTTCTATAGTTTGTTCTAAATTAGTATTCGTTTCATCAATTTCATTTCTTAACTTAGACACTTCGGTTTTTAATTCCCCTTTTACTGATGCGAAAGATTCTTTTAATGCTACAATTTCGTTGCTCATCTTATTTAATTCAGTTTTCATTTCTAACTTCAAATCATTTTTATTAAGTCATTTGATTAATAACTTCTATTCTTACAGCCGAAACCTCAGACTTTAACTCCTTCCGTACTTCAGAAACCTCAGACTTTAGTTCTTTAATTATGTCTACCAACTTTTCTAGAAGTGGATCTCCCCCAATTTCTATTTCCGGAACATTCTTCGGTTTTTCTATACGTCTCACTTCCTCAACGCCTAATTCTACAGACTGTTCAACTACACAGGTTGCACAATACCATTTTTCCTGAGAATGTTTTAACACTTCCTGTTTCGGTTCAGGAATATTTAAACAGTTCATGTGGTACCATTTATCGCAACTTTTACAACAAATTGCTAAAGTGTTCTCAACACTGTAAGCACCATTGCAACAACTATATTCTTCAGATTCATTTATCATAGTTGTTTCACTCATCTTAGATCATATTAATTGGGCCACGCATCTCTCAGCCTTATCCTAATACTTCCACTAGTTGTTCTAAAATCTCATTTCAGTCCTACCTACTAGACATTTAAAAATAATAATAATAATCCTGAAGCTGAAGTAGCCAATTTGTAACTTACCATATTCATTGGTTATGTATTAACATCAAAATAAATAAAATCCTAGCTGGTGTAGCCAATTTTGTAAGAGACTAACTTCTGTTAAAACAATGAAAAACTGGATGTTCAGTATTCTGGCTGAATTCAATTTTGTAACCGTCTTTCCCAGGAATAAGAATAATCTCGAGACAAATCAAAATCCTGGATGGTATTGCCAATTTGTAACCGACTAAATTTTGCACAGTTACTTAACCTTAACGTTTAGGCTGAACTAATCCAATTTTGTAATGTTCTATTTCACGTCACAAAATTAAGTAAAAATATACCAAGCAGAATCCTGCATTTTATCAATTTTGTAACGTATTTTACAAAACCTTTTTCAACGTATTTTAAAGTTCCAATAGCTCGGCTAAATTAACCCAATTTTATATACTAAGTCCAAATAATAAGAAAAGTTCAGAATGAAAGCAATTTCTGATTTTCAGATTGAAAGCAATTTCTAATTTACATGCGCAATGGAATTTTGAAAGCAATCGCAGATTCTTGTCAAGTGGTAGACCAATAATGAGATCTTAGTAAGTGTGCCATCTAGCACATGTTAGACATGAACTTACAATTTGCGTTATTATTATCATACAATATAGATATTTAATATGAATTTCTGAAATGGAATCATAGATTAAAATTGAAATTATCATTTACTGTTTCAATAAAAAATATCGAATTACAACTTAAGAAGGCGGTTATAAAATTTTGAATTATCGTTTCAAAATAGATTTGATTCTTTGCACTGTGTCAGTTTTACATTCGGTCAATACATAACTTCCGATAAACATTATTACGATTGTAACATGATTTACATATCCATAGCTTGAAGGTACAAAGAAGAAAGAAAAAAATAAACATATAGATGATACATTATTAGTAGCTTCTTTGGCAGGTTAACATAGAGTATTATGCTTCAATGGAACAATCCTATTAATTCTAATTATTCATTGATCCATCCATTTTTCACTCGAGACTCAGGAAAGTGTCAGAAATAAATAAATAAAAAATGAAGAAGAAACATGTTCCGTGCACTTCCGTCACGTATTGCATATGTGCCCACTTCTGTCACCTCCACTCCTATATACTACATTATTATTATTATTATTATTATTCCTTATTAGGAATCATTTAATAAATTATATGTTTGTAGCATATTTTAAATTCGTTTCTATGACACTGGGTCACATTTTCTTACAGCATAACAAACACTACATTGACTATCAATATGAATGAATATGAAATATGTACACAAATGAATATGAACAAAATACATCTACAATATTTAGCACTTTCCTGATTATACTATGAACATGACATTTTACTCTATGGATCAATATATTCAAGGAAAAAGCGACAAATTGAGCATAATTAACCTAACCTTTAAAAGTACATAAGGACATCAAGTTAGAAATCTATTTATACCGGAAGCTAGGTTTATAATTTTTTACTGAATTCACACTAAAAATTTAATAATCGTATTAGTGGAAGTACTACGATAATCCCATGAGATGCGTGACGCAACACGAAATTTTATTCACACATAGTTGTCATGCTATTGTTACGTATTAATAAAAATTTCGTGAACAATTGTTAATTTCCAATGTTTTAGTTTTCACCGCACAAACGGTACCCTAGATCTTGTTGCGTGCAGTCTGGATAGTTCAGGACAAATAAATAAAGAAAGGTTTTACCTTACTACACGTTGTTTGTGTCACCTCCACTCCTCCGGACTCCGCCCTTACATCAACAAATGAAATTGCGAATCCCGGAACACTGCAGCCCACACCAACAACTCATAAACCACCTGCCACATATTCCTTGTAGCATTCTTAGGTGGTTGGATACGGCAACGCATTTTCCCAACGGTATTAATACTTAATTTAGAGTCTCTATTATTAATCTCAAATATTTAAGGTGTTCCAAGAAACAAATTTTTATCAAGGTTGGCCTGATCAAGCAAATTTGTGCTTAACGAAATTTGAATTTTTCTACTGAGACTCCGACGGCGTTGCCTATATTAGACGATCATCCACGATGAAAACGTCATGCAATACCTCGCTATTACATAACCCAAGCTACACAATATTTTTCACATTATAAAGACTAACATTTTATCATAATTAATATCCTAAAATTTTAAAACTCAATGAAGTATTAATATATATGATATATTTAACTACACAAATGATTCCTCAAGTTAAGATCCAAAACACATCACTTACATGCCCCTTTCCGTCTGGGTCAAACAAACCAATGGGAGCCCCCCACATCTACGGAGTGGAAATGCTGCACGGCGCCATGTTGATTTCACTACCCATAATGCATTAACACTTGATAGTGAAGAATCGAATCACCGATATTCTACTGCGAGATGTTTACGATTGATATCATAAGTAAGTTTAGATAATAAAATGTTAATGTTATTATTTAAGCACCTTCATCATACGTTTTTACATAGAAAATTTAAAAGAATCCCACGTACTGTTAGAAATTATTTGTAATTAACATTAGTTACATGTGAATATAGTGCACTTAGAAATTATTTGTAATTAGCATTAGTTATAGTGCACAGTTATAGAATAACCCCGTCATGCAGTGTCTTGTATTAATAGTAAAGAAACATTTCAAAAAGTAATGTTAATAGATAACATGTAAAAACAAATAAAACGTTTATTTGAACTAATGGCACGACTATACCAAACGGGGGCACTCAAATAACACAACAGAAAACAACAACAAAGTAATGTGAGGTACCATAAAAGGGTACGTTACACAGGCTATCGTAGATAAGTCACAGTACAAGGTGAGTTACTCAGTGATTTATGAATGTAATTATGTAACTTTGGCTATATTGTACTTTTAATGTTACATAAGTAAATCTTTGTTTATTAATGGAAACACTAAAAATCAATGTATAAATTAGATTGGCAACTCCTTCAAACTTCGTTTATAACCTATGGGTCCACTTTCTGTATATTGTTTTTACATTATACCTAACTAACTAACGTCTTATTGCCATTCATGAAGATCAGGGTGAAACTATTAATACTTTAAATGGGGGAGTTGACTTCTAAACTTAAAAAGACAGGTCCTTTGGCACAATGGTATGGCAAACCATCTACTGTCTTGGCCTTCTCATGTCGTAACAGTACAAAAGAGTTGTTGTGAGAGGTATTCTACATCTGCTGAATATTTTAAAATTTTACATTTGATTTTTGTTATTGCGTTGTAATATTTGTACTCAATTTGTCATGTTTTGTCCGAAAAAGTAGACAATTGATATTTAATCTTAGACATCAAATTGATATAAATATATTTGTTTATTTTATTCCTCAACTTGTATTATTAAAGTATTCATTTAACAAATAACATATTTTAGTGATTTTTACATTAAACACGTTTTTCCAAAAGCATTTCGTATTAACTGTACTGTACTTGCATGTTTTTGAAGTGTTTGAAGTGTTTGCCAAGTTTGTTTAGGAATATTGTTGTTCGTATCAAGTAAACATTATGCGTTTTAAAATAAGCTAACATTATGTTTTCTGTGTTAAGATACTGTATAACAAATCTACGAATGTTTATTTCGTATAAGAACATGTTTAATATTTGCAATTATCTTTATTATGAAACTTTGATAATTTCATTCAAGAAAATTATAATATTTCGAAAGTCGTTCCTAAGCATATTTATTATCATATTTTGCATCTTATTTCTATTTGCATAGTGATCACCCCTTAAATTTTTTGTTATTATGATGTAGTGTAATTACAGTCAGTGGCGAAGCGTACTATGAGGCTCTCAGGCCGGGCCTACCGTCTTTTCTGTATATTTTCTCCATCTTCGGTTTCTTATAAAATAAAGTCAATACTTGAACATTTCGTTTTTTTCGATAACAAAATAGTAGGTTGCTAACACTTGGAGAACCTTCCGTCCGAGCCTCAACAGCTCGTAAAAGAGGCTTACGAGTTATGCTGCTCCGGGAGCGAAGCTATTATCGCTGGTAATCGCACGCAGTCTTGGGAAGGTGAGAAGGCTCGCCTCTGGGAGTTGAGTTTTAGCGATGGAGGCATCTTTCAATGATAATATCTTATTAAATGATTCCCTTTATAGAGAGTAAGAAGTTTCTTTGTCGAATTATATATTTCTATTAGTGATAACTTGTTTAATTTAGTTATATACCCTCAAGAGTTATTCAAAGTAACTGTTATTTTCCCCCTACATGGGGCTTGGTCCACAATAGCTTGTAGAATATAAGTCTGATACATTGAACATATCGCAAAGGATAATAATATTTTTGTGTAATTTTAGTTGAGTTTTCTATTTCAAAGAATCAGTGGAGTATTTACGATTTTGTTTCGGGGACTTTGCTTGTTTCGGGAGGGGCTTTACTTACTTTATTCCTGGAAATGTGAAAATTCTGCAATATAGAAGAGTAAAAAGTTGCGATAAAATTTAGGTGAGTGCTTAAGCCCGGAAGCCACCCCCTTAAATATGTCACTGCATAGAATACAATATTAAATACAGAGTATTTGTTTTTAATTTAAATGAAGTTTCTTCTGAGTATTAACACTTCTATTGAAATGCAAGTATAAAGTGGGAGATGCAAGTAACAAACGCTTATCCCAAAATTTGACAGTTAACTGTAAGAAATATACTTACTTTTTCACTCCCTCCATGTTCAAATATGCAGGAAATGAAAACAGCAAGTGAAGAGGAAATTCCTTTCTGCCCCCTGCAAATCCCAGACAGAAGAAAATGTGAACTGCACTTCAAAATATTTGTAGTGCAAATTTAACTCTAAACAGTGTTAAAAATACAGCTAAGAAAGTTCTTTAAACTAAATAGGTTTGGTAATTTCTTTTGTTTAACTCAATAAGGAAAATATAGTACTTTGACTATAATTTTAAACATTTTATGATACATTAAATATTATTTGGGTCATTAGTTTATCGGGCTACCCTACTTGTGGGATTACGCTTCGCCAGTGTTTACAGTAGATAACTGTACAGAGTTCTTGGATGCTTGGATATGCATAGAAATTCTTTAAAATAATCCAAGAAAGAATAGTTAGCATGAGGTTATATATTGGAGTCGTTCTCTTAAAATATGCGCCTAGAATGACTTCATATATTGGAAATTATTGAAGAACAACGACGTGAAGTTAGATATGGAAGAAAATTGTAGTACATTAATAGCATATAGTTTTTATAGATTGGCGCAGTGTTGTGATGTCCACTTGAACGAAAGATCATTTGGGGAAATGGGTAATTATCCAAAATACTTATACTTTAATAAAACATAAAGCTTTTACAACCTCTGCACTCAGAGAGAAGACATCGTTTTGCAATATGCTTTTAACTTCCACTAGCGACGCTTATAACAGTCTTTTGAATAAAATCATAGTATTTTATACTTCTGTATTGTAACGTAATTATGTGGAATTATTGTTAATTGTGCTCCATACTAATCATTTTATTTAGTTGCAAGTACCAAACTGAAGGCATTCCATTTATGGAGTATTGCTGTCAACTTCTGGCATACCATAAATGAATAATATTTGTTTTTATGCAAAGCATTTTGTGGAATATAAGTTCGGGTATTATTTAGTTTCTCCTCCAAGTCATTTAGTTGTGACTCTGGCTCATTTGGTAGCGATTACGGTTCGTTATTTGTAACTGTGATGTAGTCATTGATGATTTGTGATAGTATTGGTTAGGTTAGGTTAAGTTTCTCTCCGGAGCCGTGGATGGATTTGGGGGAGATACTAAATGCCATACGTGAATTCAATCAATTACTTATACCACATCTTGTATTGTTTATTACTACTATATAATATACAACAAGTTGTTATTTGGCAACATAGCGTTGTATTATCAATTGTCATAGAATGAAGTTAATGAGAACATATTGTATATTGAAATGTTTTGTAGGTAGAGTCAATAACGGACCCTTCATCTATTATTTGTAAAAATACAAAATAGTCTTTGTGTTTACAAAGTTCTTATAACAGAATCTCTTTTATGACCAAGATTGAAGGATAAATCATTTCATACTGGAACCCCTTCACTCACAGCCACCGGGATGTTTTTAAATGTCTCCAGGTTATGGTCCTAGAAAACCTCAGCGTATAGCAGCCTCGTGAGGTATGGTTGTATTGAGGAATCCCCTTCGCTTCAGAGCAACCTCCAGGGATGTTAGTATAGGTAGAGCTCTTTGGTCCAAAGCGACCTCCAGAGCTGTAGTGGGTTGGCGATCAGTGGTCAACTGATTCCTCCTTCCTCTGTGATTCCTCTTTTATGGGCTCCCTTCGGGTGGCTCGTCTTCTTTCTCTTCCCTTCATGTTTTCCTGTTCTGTGTATCGTCTGCTTGTTTATAGACGTTAGCACGTGTCGTGCATAAACATGTGCTCATATTGTGATGTGGGAATCCTTAATAATATGCAGATGTTGATACTAGTTCGATTCCTGAAGAAAATTTTGAATAAGTGCGATTTTTTACACAGTATCTTTCAATTTATAGTTTTATTGTTATTTTAGATGCCATGATATTGAAGGGAAAGAGTGTAACTTTCCCAAAGTTATTGGCCAAAGCTTCATTTTGATATGAATTCCAACCATTAAAACAAAACTTATGAATTACAAGAAATAATGAATCAGATTTTGTTACCTTCTTGCAGAACCTATAATATTATCTAGTTTCGTTACATATCCATAGGCTAACAAAACTTCATGTGACTTAATATGTGAATTACACACAGTATTAATCTCATTTTTTTACACACTAACATAACGTGAGGAGTAACTTTTAATTTTTAAATTAACACCTTTCTCAACTTCAATTTTAACACAATTTTTCACCAACGCACATATATGATATCCTTACATGAGACAGTTGGGTGAAGCTGCGTCACAAATATAGCTGTCATCGGGTGATTTTTATTGACCCTCAGTCTTCATCCTCCTTTGCACTCATATGTCACTTTTTTTGTCAAGAAGTTATTCACGAACCTGGTTTATTTCTGTCTACAGTTCTTGCATTTTAGGCCTCGGATGTATGACAACGACCTTCTGCTGTAATTAGACGAGGCCGTAGTGAACTATGAGTGTGCAAAACCTTTAAGGACTAGTTTCTTTTTTTCAATTATTTATGACACTTTAGAGTATGTTAAAACGTAGGTTGCCACCACATATTGATTAAACTTCCTTCACAGTAAGTACTACACGCCTCTGGAACAGTATACTTCACTTAATACACAACGTTTCCAAAGTTGCCAAATTTTAAAAAAAATCTGTAAATTTCCTTCTCTTAAGTAACGATAAGGATACTGGTAGCACATGAGACATCTTCGTTTTACCAGATTATTAACAACTCACATATGAACACATAACCAATAGGTAACCTATGTTAATTTGTATAGCTTATATATATATACATACTTATATATATATTCATACTTCTAGTGCCGCTATATGCAATATGCAATTTAGGTTTCTCCATGTTGTTTCCTCTATTGTATATTATTTTCAATTTTTGTTTTGAAGTGTTTAACTATTTTTTTACTTAAGCAGTATATTCTTTTTATGTGGTTCAATTCTTTTCTTTTGTACTTGTTAATATTTTCTATGTATTGGTGCTTTTTTTTTAAAAAAAAAAAAGAATGTATGCACGTGATTAAGTGCACGGAGAAGGCTGCGGAACCTTAACTTCGCCACGTAAAAGAAGTCATAAATAAAATAAAATAAATAAATAAAATAAACTTGCTTGAGCCGCCATTAAAAAATGGCGGATGAGCCACCTCATGTTGACGTCATTATCTTCGCAACTCCTGGCATGATCTTCTTTAATTTTACTTTAAATGAAAGGCAATAAATTATTTATTGTCTCCACACTTTTTTAAATACCCTATCTTCTTGAGTTAAAGTGCAAAGCTTTTTACAGTTTAAGTAAAGAATTGTACTGGAAATATAAAAACAATTTTTAATATTTTAAACAGCATTTTAGGGTTACTAGGTAAATTTCTGCTACATAATAACTATTATAATTAAGTTCTAAATAGTTAATAGATGTTTCAAGTCTTCAACAATGCACCCGTACAATTCATTTTGGGATGTCTACAGCTGCAAGTAGATGTCATGCCGTAAACCTTCCAATTGCATGGTGGTACTAGAGATTCAGACACCGCTCTGTCGTTGCTATGCTTTTTATTACCACATTTCATCAAATTAAGTGGGTCGTACAAGAGGTTGAAAGCATTTTTCAATATGCATTTTTGAGCTGATGAACGTGAAGCATCCGAAATGTTTGGAATTCTATCTAATTCCAAACTAATTCCCATAGTTCGAAGTGCATTTTCAGCTGTTAGTCCTGTTTTATTAGTTTTAAATATAGCTGTTTCTAGTGTTGTAAATAGAAAAAAAAACGGTTCGTATTTTTTCAGAAATGTACGTTTTTTTTAGAAAAAAAACATTGCCTCTCGTTTTTTTTCTAAATTTCGTTTTTTTTCAAATAGTCATTTGTAATGCATCTTACGTCTATTTAAGTATTAAATATTTTTATGTAGGTATAATCACCGTAAAATGCAACATAAATTAAACGCTAGATACTGATACGCTACAAATATTTTACAATTTACATGAATACCATACCTATTAACAATTCGAGTTTCAGCAGTTTTCATCAATATCAACTAAGAAATAAAAGTAGAAATGAAATTTTGTTTTTTCGTAAAAGCAGGCCTTTAATAAGTACGAAAATAATGTCACGAACGGTATAAAATTCCAATAACTTGTCTAAAGGTAAAAACTAATACTAATTTGCCTAATAGTATTTTTCAAAATGTCATATATAAATAATTTGTCGACTAGATATATATGATATGCAGAACCGGCTCTACCATATATGCAGTGGTGTATTTACGATTTTGTTTCGGGAGGGGCTTTGCTAACTTTCGGGGGGGGCTTTGCCTGAAAATGTGAAAATTCTGCAAGATATTTCATATACTTTACTATAGTAAGTAAGATTTCGGGGGGGGGCTTAAGCCGGGAAACCCTCTTAAATACGCCACTGTATATATGCAACACGCGCATTTGCGTGGAACGGCAAGCTTGGATGGTCCGGCAAAATCTGTCACAAGTATATTATTTAAATTAAATATTTCTTGTTGGAAACATACTTCATGATGATGGTAGTTACATTTACTAAGCTGACCTTCTATTTGAATACTACATTCATAAATAATGTTTTTAGGTTGCATTAGTTTAAGACCACATGGACAATGCTAAAGCAAATGGTCGAATAAATCCGAGCACAAATTGCTTGATTGTTGTCAAATGCAAGAATTCAATTCTCGAATAGTAGTGAATATTTGTTCCATTTCGTATGTTATCACAGTTTTGATATGAAAGTAGTCTTGTTTTTGTCAGAAGCAAGTTCCTTATCATTGAAGATAGAAACAAGTTTTTTTTTTAAAATGTTAGGAGATGTAGAAGAAAAATCAAGAAATAAAGATAAAAGATGTAGTTGCACTGGAATTGCAAACTGATACATTGAGATTGAAGCTCGATAGTGAATTCTATAAAAAGGATTACCATCTATCCTCTGCAGGTATATTTGCTTTATCTTTCACTATCATAATAGATTCACATTTAAAGAAAAAGAAACATACAGAACGGAATTGCATTTTTAGTAAGTATTTAAGCCTTTCTGAGTGCGACTGCACTTACCCTCACCTTTGTTGTTCATGCTGGAGTAGCATACTTAAAATCATGACTTCTAAGATTTGTTCTTTCTGGAGAAAGGGGGAGGCGGCAAATTATGCCATTGCACGAGGCGACAAATTGACTAGGACCTGAATATAGGATGACTCAATTTGAAAAATGAAATGAAATCTTTGAGTTTTACGTCCCACGGTTATGCCGGTGAGGCTAAAGGAGACGGTGATGATGAGTAATGAATGAAATGGTGGAATGAAGAAAGTGGGAGGAAACGGGAGAACCCCGAGAAAACCCACGCACACGATGTTTGTCCACCACAAAGTTCACTTGGCGGGGGCTGGGATCGAACTCGAGACCCCAAGCACCAGAGGTGAACGCTCTACCACTGAGCCACCGCGGCCCCCGACTCAATTTGAAGTAATGCAGGGTGTTTCAAAATTAATATTAGGGTTTTGAAACTTTGTAATATCTATTACAATTAACTTACAATTATAAACGAAACTCCCCTAAATTGAATGTGTTTTGTGCCATATGGCGGAAGGTTTATGGGCCTTTCTCGCCTATCGACTAGATGTGTGCCGTGTGATGAATGAATCTCACATTGAACACTTGTAGTAAAGACTGTTTGAGGTGCTCTTTTACTTGATGCATTGCTTATAATTGTACGTAAAATGTAATAAGTACTACGAAGACTTAAAACCCCAACATTTATTTTGAAACACTCAACATTTCTCACCAACAGTGTTGGAACTAAGATGTAAAAAGGAGAGAAAATTTTCTTTATAAAGTTATTGTTTACAACAATGATATTATTATTAGTCGAGACTATAACTACAACAACAACACGAGTTAGTAGTCAAAAAAATGTAATCAAATGTGTACTCGGTGGCCCAGGTGGCCAAAATGGCACACACAGGTGTGCTACTTGTTTAATCCGCTCCAGTGTGGACACTAATTAAGATATCGGGATATTGTTCTTGCAAAATGTGGTTGGACTATAGTTTATCATATTAATTTCTTTTTCTTCTGGTGTCGAATTTCCTTCTCAAATTTCACCCCAGTAAAAAATCGAGAATTTTCTAATTTCGAATTTCCTTTATCTTTTTTTCCCTTGTAGCTTCCTTCGTTGTAGAAATATATCCTTAAGACTTGCCAGGTAGATACCTCGGATAGATACCTAACTGTTGACATCAATTGGACGGGCCTGCGCGCAGTGTTGCCAATTAGGGAAATTAAAATTCTCCTATATTTGGGCAAAAAATTAGAAATTTTTGTTTATAAATCCGTACCTATACGTTCGAGTGCAAGTCAACTTATGCCAATCGAACATTTGTCCTTATTTAACAAACGAAAGTACAGATCGTTACAATGGGATAATTAGGGGACGCACATAAAATTCGTATTTAGGTTCTAGCCCTTGATTTTTCTAGTTTTCCTTACTTTTCTGTTTACCGTAATATCTTTTTGGTAATTAGAAGCTTTGTTCCTTAAATATCGCCATAATACTTGTAGGATATATTAGTGGTGTACTAATGTTTAATTTAAGATAGTTTGCGTCTGTCTGGTTGCAGTGTTGCCAGCTACAAAATATTTTAATTCCAGATTTTAGGGGGAAATTTTGGAAAAATTATATGTTTTGTCTCTATTATTTCCCTCTTGTTGGCTATATCGGAACAAACGTACCAGTATCTGGAAGTCTATTCTTTGCTCTACACAACGCACTATAGAAAATTTCAATAGGATAATTAGGGGAAGTACAGTTGAGGTTTACAGTGGACCTTGTTCTCTAATTAGAAAGATAACTGTGATTTTACTTAAGGTAGAATGAGATATTTTTTATTGACATGCTTACTTTATTAGATATCATCACAAAACTTGTAGGATATATTAGAGGGATACCAAAGCTTATTTTAAGATAGTTTGTGTGTGTCTGATAGTAGTGTTGCTAGCTACAAAAAATTTTAATTCCAGATTTTAGGGGCAAATTTTGGAAAAAATTCCCTTTTTTATTTCTATTATTTCCTTCTTGTTGGCTACATTCGAACAAATGTACCAGTGTCTAACAGCCTCATCCTTAGCCTACACAGCGCACCATAAAAAGTTTCACTAGAATAATTAGGGGAAGTACAGTTGAGGTTTATAATAAACCATGTTCTGGAAATGGTAAGAAAATTGTGAACTTCTGAGGTAGAATGAATTTTTTTTTCAATTTCATGCTTACTTTGTTATATATCGCCATGATACTTGTAGGATATATTCTTTGAGTACTACGGTTTATTTTCAGATAGCTTTTGTCTGTCTGGTGGCAGCGTTTCCAGCCAAAACAATTAATTCCCGCTATTAGGTGAAAAATTCGGAAAATTTCCCTTTTCCCCCTCTATTATTACCCTCTTACTGGCTACATTGAAACAAGCGTACCACTACTTGAAAGCTTCCTCTTTGCCCTACAGAACGCACTATAAAAAGTTTCAATAGGATAATTAGAGAAGCTGTACCCCGGCATATTTGGTTTTTGCTTCTTAGACGTAAAAAGTGTCAAAATTTCATGTATATGACAGAATTTTTTCTTTCCCTCTTTGAATGGAAGCCAGCGACTTCAGGATTTCACTGTACCTTGTCAACACACCAAAGATTTTTTTAGGTTACTTGAACCCATATAGCAGCTGTGGTGCTAGATACAAAAAAATTTTGAAATTCGGTTAGGGATTTTTTGTAAATTTTCACCCCTACATTTCCCTCAATAATTTCCCACCCGTTGGTAACACTGCAATGCAACTTACACCAAAAAATAGCCACATCAATTTTCTTAAAAACAAGGTTTTAACCATATCAATCGAATGAATAGTTTTTGAGCAATAAGTCACTAACTGGAAATGTAGGAAAACGCCAAAAATGGCCTGGGACCGAAAGGAATAATCACACAATTTTGCTCGTATAGGTTCGAAGAAACAAACGATTTGTAAGTTACGAGGGCTTCGACTCAAGTTCTGTTGATTATTTCAATAATCTGCAACATAAATCAATAAATAATAGTTGCCAGAAAAAAAACAGACTTTTGAAAAAAAACATGAAAAAGAACGATGTTTTTTATTGAAAAAAAACTTCACAGAAAAAAAAACCGTTTTTTTACAACACTAGCTGTTTCACAACTGTTGACTTGGACTAAGTGAGGTGTAGACCATTTCTCAGTGCCTTAAGGACGTCTTTAAAAATTGCACTGTAGACTAATTAAAAAAATATTTTGCTCGTTATGTCGCAACAGTTAAAAGAGAACAGCACAGGTGGGACATTAGAACTTTTTTCCGATAAGAGTCAGACACTATGTGATAAGTTATTGTTTGTGATTTTTTTATATAGACCTAACTTCTATCCATTGCCACAAACGGTTGTAGGTTTTCGATTTTGGATTTAAACATTCCATGTAATTTTTTTTAACTTCTGTTTTTGAGTGTGGAACATAATGTATATCTAATACGCTGCATTGCTGGCTGTATTTTAGAGGAGAGCCATTCGTATAAAAATATAATTAAACTTAAGGCTAAACCAGATCCAAGGAGTACAAAAGCACCCATCATATGGTAAATCGAAAGAACTTTAATTGAGCTACGTACTTCATTTCTTATTTTTTTATATTTTGTACGAACTTTCAAAAGGTCATTCATCCATTTTTCACGTAAACCAGATTCATCAACAATCATTACCAGTTGAGCAAATTTATCTTTAAACGGTGAACCACGATGTAAAATATACCATCGCATACCAGATGTGATTCTCTCTTCAGCAATATGCATCATAGGATTTCCCTCAAAATCGATGTACGTGGTATATATTCTATACAGAGTAAAGAAAGAATCAGCGACAGTAACCAAATCACGTTCCTTCGCAACACGGTTGAACAAATAACTAAAACGAGAATTGCGAATCCATTTGCTATAAATCAATTTGGCGTCAGGATCTGAAGATTGTTCAAAAAAGTCTCTGAACGTGAACGGACCTGCTATGTTCAGTTCAGATTGAACGACGTCGTTCAAAGTATTGATGGGTGCAACATAAGATGGTTTTGTCATGTAACTTACCAGAGCACTGCAGTACAAAGCGACAATTACAATCGAAAAGACAGACCAAACAGTGAAACAGATTCGAAGCCAAGTTTCTGTTGGCTGTGTAACGGAGCCTGATAACAATATTGCAAAGTTGTCGAGAAAGTGCCTTTCTTTATGTTTATGATCCGAATTGTGGCACTTCGCAAGAAGAAACACAGCGATTGAATACACTAAGTAGACTGTTACTGTGCATATCCACAGGGAAGATTTGAATGGTAAGTAAATATTTCTCCATGTAGGAATCGGTTCAGGTGATGGTGTAACCCAGACAAGTTCACATGGATGAAAAGCGTTGATAGCGTCAAAATGTTTGAGTTCTCTTATGCGAACAAACAATGGAACAAAAGCCAAATCAGCTCGGTGATAATATATTTCTCCCAACATACCTGTGACAATACCTGTTTTCACATCACGGCGACCCCAGTGATTCCCTGGTGCTATTTCAACATGGGATGTAAAATTGAGACTTCTTGCTAATGCGGTTAACACTTTACCTCCAATACCACTAACATCGATTTCATCATTCCTCTTTCCTATTACGATTGTGTTGGGAGGGAGATTAAAAACTGTGACTTTAAGATCACACCCGTCTAAATCTCGTAATTTATCCGGGAAGAGATTAGTTCCATACAGGAAATAACCTAGCTTCCATTTATCAAATAACTCTATCACAGCATTTCCACATTTACTTTGAATATATGAAAAATAACTGTATATATAAACTGTAGTTTCAAGTGGCATAACATTTGAGTGTGTCGCAGGGAGTACGCTTTTTTCAGCAACGGTTAATAGTGCATTAGTGACATTTAGATGCAATAATTCATTAAAAATATTGGAAATTATTGTTTCACTGTGACTGTGGCTAATTAAACACAACACAAGTTTTCCTCTAGGATTCCATATGGATTTAGACATAATAGTTTGTAACGCATTGTTTAGAAACATAAAATCATGTAATAGGATGATATAATTCATGTCCATTCTGGTAAAATGTTGATATTCGATAATAGTTGTATTGATTTCTACATTTGAAAATACTGAGAATTGAATTACTGGAAAGTAGTTGTTGAAAGCGATATCTTCGAAGAGATGCTTATGTGTTACCACCACTACTGTATATGTACTACCAAAATATGATGACACAATATTGCGAACACAGTTGCCAAGTGCCATTAATTCTTGCACAGTTTCAAGACTCACAGAGTGAACTTTAATGACTGATGTCGCTGATGGAAAAAGTACTTTTGCTGCTACAATAATAAAAAAGTAATTAACATTTACCATTTCCGTAGTCGTACTCAAGGTGTATCTGAAATTAAAATTAACCACTAGTCAGAACATTGATAAGGAATTTGGATGAAGCATTTTGGTTTTCAAATTATTATCCTGAACATACAGACCTGAGTTTTGTAATACAGTACCTTGACTCACTAGTATAATTCAGTCCAACACGTTAATCAGTTCTTGAAATTTAAATTGGAATTAAATGTCCAAAATACGAAAAATTTCAATTTTCATGTTATATTATTTCAAGATTAAGTATATATGTATAAATTAGCTTATACTTCTGTCATATATTCATTTACTTTTTGACATTATTATTACGCGCAAGTTTACGTCATTTATTTCAATAATAAAATTTTTGGAAAAGTAATTTACAAAGCCACACAAATGAAAAGTACAATATCTGATTAATTAGAAACTATAATGGCAGACGTGTGTTATGCTCATCTGTGACCATACATTTTTGCCATCGCTCAACTAGATTCCGTGGCGAAAGCAGTCTCGGGTATACACCGTGTATGATGTGAAGATTACATGTTGTATCGCATGATTATCAGGGAAGGTCTTCCCTACCAACAGCTCGAAATGCACACTACAGTTTTGTATATACTACAGTGGAATAAGTAGAGTACGATGTAGAGTGGTGTTGTAAGTCTGCACAGCCAGAGTTAAATAATATTAGAATTTAGATATAAAGCTAAAATTTCGACAAACATTCTACTGTTAGTAATTGGTGAAACTTTGACCTATTCGAGATATGTACTAGTCTACAAGTACATTGATAGTCCTTAGTAATTTGTTTCAACTTCAGCCTTCTCCAGTCTCATAATTATTAATAATAGAAACTCTTGAAAGAATGGCTCAAGATATCAAACACCTAAGAAATGCCTTCAAGAAAAGCATTTGTCCATTAGGTAGATCGTTTGGTGTAACCTGTGATTGAACACAATGTTCCAGTCCTGCAGAGGTGAACGCTGAACTAGCAGTATGCACCAAGTAGTTGTACTTCCGTTAGTGTTAATACCTGGATATTAATCAATGAGTTTGTTGATATTACTTCATAAGCTTCGAACTTGGAAATTATAACATATCAATAAAAGTATATTAATTCAGGTCAGTTATTTAAAACAATGTTTTAATGTGATGGAAAATAACAGGATAAGCTTGGTCACTCTCAGACTTTACAGAGTATTTACCACAGAACGTAGTTGACGACGAGTAAGTGTCACTGAAACCACAGTAACGACTAGAGTTTTAAAACTAACAATTGGTTTATTGCAGCCTAAGTTGACAAATATAATCAAATATTCATAATTGCATGTACATTCCGGGAGGTACACCTACCTTCCTGGTTAGTATGTATTGATTATAAGGCCTGTGGAACAATAAGTATATGGAGCAAACAGGTATATTATTATTATTATATTTCTCAATAGTGCCGATATTGTGTTACTGTAAAAACCATGGTAACAGAAAATTTCGTGGCTGCGTGTCACAGTCTCGAGAAATAATTCAAACAAAAGAAAATATTCTACTGCCCTGCAAGCTTGAAATAATATTTATTATAGATCTTACGATAAACAGAATTTGTCCTTCACTCTAGACAATATCTGGAACTATCAATTATAGATGGTTAATAAGGTGAAGATTATATCATTGTGCAGGATATGCAAGTTCTGAAGTGGAATGACCAATTACGGAAACTAATTTTCAAGCATATAGCTTGGTAATTATATGTTATGGCCAGAAATGCTGCATGGTGTCTCTATGTAACGCACATAATGCTAAAAATTCAATATCTTGCTATTCTCTGCTCTAAGTTCGAGGAAATTAGAAACATTGAATCCAGGAGAAGAGAGTGTATTGGAATGAACTTTCCGATTTTGATCCTATTTCAATTTTTATTGATGTTCCAAGCACCATGTATGAGAAAAAGCCGATATTAAAAAGAACAAGAAAATGGTAGGAGAAGAAATTTATTGTGATCGATATATAAGCACTGTACATACCATGAACTTTCTAACATTTCTGATGGTGTAGCACAAGCTTCTACATACATTCTATTATAAAAGTCTGCCCCCTCAGAGTGCAGCCAGTCCAAAAACTGATGTCTTGAGCACTTCACCGTTGTTGAAACATTTTGGTGCAAGCCACATTTTCAAAAGAAGAAAACAAAGAAAGTGCTGGGGACAAGGCCGGTGCTGTAAGGAGCATAATTAAGTAGTTCCCATTTAAATCAACAGTAAGAACAGCTGTGTGTAAGCGGACGTTGTCATGGATTAGAAGCATTCCAGTGATTAGCATTATTTTCTACCGATTTTGATCTGCACGTCATAGTTAATTCAGTGTTTGGGAATATACAATTGCTGCAATATTTTTTACTAGTTCAAACGGGGGCACAGGGGCTCAGTGGTAGAGCGTTCACCTCCGGTGCTTGGGGTCCCTGGTTCGATCCCAGTTCGCGCCGTGTAGACTTTGTGGTGGACAAACACCGTGCTCGTGGGTTTTCTCGGGATTCTCTCGTATCCTCCCACTTTCTTCATTCCACCATTTCATTCATTTCTCATCATCAACGTCTCCTTTAGCCTAACCGGCATAAGCGAGGGACGTAAAACTTAACGATTTCATTTTTTCTTGTGTAGCTCCAAGAATTCCACAAGAATCACACCCTTTTATTCTCAGCACATAGTTGCCATAATTTTGTGAGTGATGGTGTTTGTTTGAATTTCTTCGCTTTAGGAGAACCAGAGTGCCACTATTGCATTGACTGCTGCTTCGACTCTCCAGTGGAGTATGATATCCAGGTCTCATCCACGCTACTATGTGATAAAAGAGGTCGTCCACATCCTCCCAGAGGGCCAAAAGATCATGTACAGCTGTCATTCGTTGCTCTTTGGGAGCGTCTGTCATTATTTTTGTCACCCACCTTGAGCATAGTTTTTGATAACCCATCTTGTCAGTCACAATTGGATACACTGCCATAGCAGACACTTCTGGAAACTCTTTCGTCAGTTCAGTTGTAAACTGGCGGCGATTGGATCACACTTTCTCCTTACGACATTTCATCATATCGTTCGTCTGGACACTAGTTCTTCCAATACGCTCATCGCCCTGAACTTTGAACGCCCTTCCCGAAACTCTCTGTACCATTCCAGCCATTTTCTGTTTACTTATTACAGTCGATCCATAAATAGCACACAATTCCCGATGAATATCAGCTTCATTCTGTCCATTGTCGTTCAGAAATCGTGTGACGTATCTCACTTGATTTTATATTACGGGTTATATTACGGTTAGCACATTTGGGTTGATTTTATATTACGGCAACCATTTCACCTTATTGCTACTCGGACGCAACTCCACTTGAACGAATCAGTGTTGTCGGACCGATTAGATGGAAAAGCAGAAGACTCGAAGATAAAAAAAACAGGAGAAAGCAGTAGACACATAAAGGGGCGTCATTTGAGTACAAATTCGGGGTGAGCAAAAATTTTCCATTATTAAGGGGACAGTGGTCAAAACAAGCAGTCAAGAATTCATTATTACTTTCATTTCAAAATAAACAATACACACGAAACATAAATTTGAATTTTAAATTTCATGTTTTCCGATGATTAGGTAATCTTTTGGAGGTAGGAAGACCCTCATGGCCCCTTTATATCAATAATGTTTGATACACTTGTGTGTGAAGTAAGACGTAGTGAAAGAACAAAGCGGAATGCGGTAAAAGTCTTATCATGCACCTAGCGATATTATAGGTGATCATGAGGTAAGACGATTTTTCGCTAACGATCGCGGAGACGCGATCTAAGCTACTCTTCCAACCCAAGTCCGAATCTAAACAACATGTACTCGTAAATTTTACAGTAAGCCATGAAGATCAACAACCGTCATGCATACAAAAGATGACGTACAGTTGTATCCTTGTATTCATATTATATACAGCAAAGCTCTATAACTATATGCTCTACAGATCTTTGTGTAAGCATACAGAGAAATTTCATCTTTTATGAAAGGAAAAAATGAAAATTCAATATTAAAAACAATATATATTTCTTTAACTTCTCGAAGTAAGGAAAAAGCAGGAGATTGTTAACTTTTCATTTTCGTTCGCAGTAGATCAGTAGAACGTGAAAAAAGAATGAGATCTGCAAAATCAGTAGCTGTGGCAACTCTGGAACGAATCTGTCTCTGTTACAAGTACAGAATACTAAAGCATGCTCCCTCGCATATTCAACTTCATCAGTGTTGCTAATCCCGGCCTTCTTTACACGCACCTCGTATTTAAGTTTTAATTTGAGAATTAATCTAGCACAACTTCCTTGTTTGAATGTTAAATTGACCTATCATGATTGCATATGATAGATAGAAAATTTGGTCCTTACAACCTGTCGCTCAGTGTCCATTGTCCGCCCCATTTGCACAGTGTCGAGTCCTCACTACTGATATCTGACTACTTTGACTCTAACTTCTCTTTAGCGAAGTTATAAGGGCGTTCGTGCATTTGATATTTATTGGATATGTTATGACCCGGATCGCGGCTAATTTCTTTGTTTCAAAAGTTAATCGATAGGATTGTGTATACTGCTTTTTTTACTAGTGTAATTTTCACCCAGATACAAGGAAGTCGAAGATTGTTGAGTGCCATATTTAATAAATTTTGCTGTGCAAAATAATTGCTGATATATTATGGTAACACCTCCAGCTAGTTTCTTAATTCTCTACATATAAAAACACTACTCGTAATGCCTGGATCTGACTTCTAAAGAAATAATAAAATAAAATAATTAATTGAGAATAACCTGAATTTGCATCTCATATGTTAACAGTGCGATGATAAAATATAAAAATAGTTCCACAAAAAAGTAAGCCATTTTGAAATTGAAAATAAAAGATTATGAACAAGTGTATTTATTTAATAATAGTATAGAGTATGTAATTAACTGTAAATATCTTAATTACTCCCAAGATAGCTTTCCTGTTTTGAAGAAGACGTCAGGAAGATGGCTATCATTTTTTATACCGTACATTCAATTTATTGCTGTGTAAGGACACTTCATGAAGAAACTCTGAGTTTTAGTGGTCCAATATCGGAAATATTGCTTATTGCTTATTGACGAAGTCACTGAGATGAACGTTGACTTCGTCTGACACCCACACATGACATATTCTGCATGAAATAACTTATGATGTACAAAATGTTAGCCATCTTTCGTCATCATCTTCAAGACAGAAAGGCCATCTAATGAGTGATTAACACATTTACAAATAAATCGCATACTCTGTGCTATTTATCTCCATGTATATACTCGCTTAGAGGTTCATAATCTTTTATGTTCTATTTCAAAATGGATTACATTTTTGGGATATCCTATGAATTTGTTGCTGAGAGAGGATTGGCTCATACAACTTATGTTAATATATGTAAGTATTTGTGTGAAAGTATGTGATGGCTACGACTTAACAAAGCCTAAAGTTCATGGTCGTATTAACAAAACCAACCACTCTTTTGTAATATATCCTTGCCAACCCAATTCAATTCCATAAGAATTCTTGATGCTGATTCCTCCATGACTCTGCTTGATGTTGTCCGCACATCATCGTCGTTTGTCTGCAGGTTCCTTTCTTATAGATTTTGCAGCTAAAACTCTCTATGTGACGCATATTTTCCATCTGAGTGACATGTCACACTTGACACCTTAATCTTATTATGCTTAAACCATTCCGTCACATAGATATTTCATCCAAATCAAACAATTACTGACGATGATTCTTACAATAGTTCTCATACCTTTCTAATACATAAGGTGTGTGTGCTACCTTCCGAACTGGATGCGAAAGTTGTCCAATTTCCCTTAACCGATATCCTAATGCACCAAGACACTACCACAAAACAAGAGATGAATACAACGCAACTTTCTCCGACAAAGCCACAGCTTTCACACTTCTATACTACTGCAACAAAAACACAAAGGCATGACAAAAATATTCATGTTACTTTGTTTAGATAAATATGCATGTCTCATAATTCACTACATTGCTTTCAAAAGAAATTAGATATTTCCGCTCAGGAAGTTTGATATTGTCTAATAAAACCTTGCTTTTTCTTTTCTTGCATTCAGCAGAAAAGGAAGATATCTTACCATCCCTCATTTAACTAACCCTTTTTCACTTACCAGTAGCTCCGCAATGGCATTGTTCATGCAGCCATTTTCAATCTCGTCTGGACGCTAATGAGTTTCTTATCATTTTCCAGAGATATGACAACCATCAAGTGCCTGTTGTCAACGATGATGCCACAACTTCTACAACACTTTAGTTTTCTGCAGCTAACTTCGTGCCTCAGGAATCATTTACAAGAACTTTGCCACCAATGTTCTTCGTAATGAACCACAATGCAATAGTATCAACTCTTCCTTCCAGTTGCCAGGATCTTATTATTTTATCATACGTAAGGGTTATTTTAATATATGAAAACTTGGTATTTTACTTACATTAAAATGCACTCTTTATAAAAAGTTGGCTTGCTACGAAATAGTTTTAAATGGTTTCTTAAAACAATGGTGTTTGTAAACAGGGTTCCTGGTTTTAACCTTACCCTTGAACAAGGTATTATGAAAAAATAAACGATAACCATATTAAGAAATTCATATAAAAAATACTGAAACGATATGAACTTGGAAGCTTGAGACTCCCATGTTAAAATTCTGCGTATACTACTTTCTGTAAATAGCAACTTAAATTAGTATCGGCCTCTTTAATTGAAAATCGAGGTAATAAACAAATCTTCGTATATTAAAATATAGATTCTTCGTTTTAAAAATTTTCTACATCAGTATTATTTACATACTTATTTCCAGCACTAATTACAGACTTATTTGCAGTCTGACTTCTCAATAAGGACTTGACATTAATTACAATAATATAACCTAACAGAAAGCAAACATACATTTGTTTTAGGTGCTCCACTGTATAAAACGCGTATCGGCGCTTCTATTTTGGTTTAGATTTAGCAATATTATATTTTAACATTCGGTACTTTTACTGCGATATGAAATTTGTAATAGGCGTTGCAGGTAAATGTGGTTTTACTTTGTTTCTTGAGATCTTCAACTGTTTAGGAAAAAATATATGGTTTAACTATCTATCTGTTAACAGAAGATGAGGATGAGTCATATACTTCCAGAAATCAGCAGAAGGTTTTCAAATATTCTTTCTTGTTTGTAGCCCGCTGATTTTGATAAACTACTTCTTGCATTTGGATCCAAGGAAGATCAGTGAACAAGGGCATGTCATGGAGACATTTTAATTGCCAGTGAAACTATTAACCCCTTGCACTGAAATGACGAGTCTAGCTCGCCATGGTTTCCCGGTGCCAAATCGCAGAATGACGAGCTACACTCGTCATAAAATTTAAACTATTGTAGCATCACCTAAGATATATTGATATTTTGAAAGATATATAATGATAAACTATCTATAATACACTTTTATAACTTACACTTCAATTATAGTTCAGAAAATAAATCGTAGTGGAAGGGAATAAAACACGTAGCACAGATGAATACTTATCGAAGCTTATTTCTGTAGTGTAATGATGTTACTTCTATCTGTTTTATAAAAACGTTTTCAGATTTAAAATATAGTTCATGTATGAAATTTGCGATTACAGTATTTACTTGTACAGTAGCTACGTTTTGAACGTACATCGTACAGGCAGCATAATTACGATATTTATATGAGAGTAATTATTGTACAATCTTGACCCCTATCAATGACAAAAATGCAGGGGAAAGAAATCTTTCGACGCATGATGCTTCGAAGACCTTGTTTCATCGTAAGTACTGTGAAAATAAGGATGGACCTTATCATTCAAGAAAATTATCGGTTCACAATTATTAAGTTTTATGAACAATGTCCTGAAATGTCGCGGACAGTTGTATACGGAATGGTCAACAAATATTCAAAGTTCCAGAAACTTCGTGCAGGTTGCATACGACAGACGCTTTTAAATGTCGACAAAACTTCAAGAATAAATGTTGCATTGACATTTTTCGAACGTTACTAGCTGGATGAAAACGCTTTCTTTAATCAAATTGTCACATTCGACGAATCATGGATTTCGCACAACACATCCGCAATCGATAGAATAACATCATGTTCACCCACCTTAAAAGACATACGTTCAAAGAAACTGAGTTAGTACATAAACTGAGGGTCACTGATTTCTGGAGCCTCCAAGGGATCCTCGTCGTTGATTTTTTTGTTTCGAAACTCAACCATTAATGCTGCTATACATTGACGTCTTTCACGGGCTGTTCAGAGCCGCTGCAAAGGAAAGATCTTACGTAAAATTGTTTTGTAGATCTGTGAATCTATTACAAAGCAGACCTATGTATCATCCTCGAGACACAAACTTTGTTGTGTGACGAATTCCACTGGGGCACATTTGAGCACCGGCCCAACAGTTCCAATCTGACTCCTTTTGGATTATCGCCTGTTCCTGAAGATAAAGGAAAGCCTTGTTGGTAAACGTTTTTGGAAATGATGAAGACCCCAAGGTCATTGACTAGTTGAAACATGCGAAACACGCGTCAACCTAATTCAAGAAAGCAATATTTAAACTAGTGTCGAAGGATAACAAGAGTCTGAAAGTCGAAGGCGACTATGTGAAGAAGTAAATACACATGTATGTCACAATATTTATATTCTGCTTTTGTATGGTAGTCACTACATACATTTGTAAAGTCCAACGTTCTTTACTTTGCGAATGACCAATGTATTTTCAAAAACAACCTAAATTTTTAGATGATCTTTAGCAAATTTAATATGCTTAACATTTAATAATAATAATAATAATAATAATAATAATAATAATAATAATAATAATAATAATAATAATAATAATAATAATAACAATAATAATAATAATAATAATAATAATAATAATAATAATAATAATTCCTCATTGTATTGAAAATGTAAACTTTCTATTATTTGCGTAAATGTAATTACAGATATTGACAAAATGCGCTTTACATTGACACTAAAAAATATAACTCCAATTAAATATCAATTATAATATTTACAGATAAAAAATATTTCCCCAATTCGTAGAGTTAGCATATCTTTACAAAACGTTAGACAAATATTAGATAAATGATTGTCCGAAAAACTGAAGAAATATTCTAAATTTTTCACTGGAAACCGAAAAAACCTTCTAGAAAATTCCAAGAGAATTGTAGTATGGTACTTACACTTGGTGGGACTGGAAAGTTCATAACACACTGTTTATTACATTTAACATACCAAATACCATATGAGTTGAATTTAATTGTTGCTAGTTTTAAGTATGATGTCTTGTGAAACAAACACAACTCACACGTATTTTTACCTTGGGATCCCCAGGGCGCACAGGTGATTCACGTTAACATGCTCCAATATTTAAATAAGTAGATGGTCTCCGGTCAAAACTCTGTAATTGATTTGTGAAAACCTTAGTTATTTATGTTGTTTTTGCAATAAGTTGTTAATCTATTTTCTTAAAACTCCATGGTACCCAGGGGAAAAATATAGTGTGTTGAATCATTAACTCATAAAAGAAAAAAAGTAATGTTGCTCATCCGAAGAATTGAAAGGGAAGTAGTTCTTGTGTACTTGTGTATTGCACTCTCAAATTTTCTTCTGGTAATGAAGAGTTAATTCCAAGTAATTTTTCAATCTTCTATTCTTCATTCTGGAACATGGTGTATATCGATCACCCTTGATAGTGAAGAGCCATTAACATAAAAATATAATTAAACTTAACCTTAAACCAGAAACAAGAAGCACAAAAGCATCCATCATATGGTAAAGTGAAAATTGTAATTGAGTCATGTTCGCAATGGTTTACATTTTTATAATTTGCATGAACTTCTAACAGAAGATTATTCATCCATTTATGACGCAAACCAGATTCATCAACAATCATTACTGGTTGAGCAAATTTATCTTTGAATGGTGAACCACGATGTAAAATATACCATCGCATACCAGATGTGGTTCTCTCTTCAGCAATGTGCATCATAGAGTTTTCCTCAATATCGGTCTGTATATACGAGGCCTGTCCAGGTAGTAGCAGACGTTTTGAAACAAAAAAGTAACAGAATGAACAAATCAAATTATATTATATACATTTGAAAGGTACACTCTTCATTTAATCGCCATGCAAATTAAGGCATTTATCATACCATGGCACAATTCTTCAATGCCGTCGCGGTAGAAATCTGCTGCCTGCGATTTCAACCACTGACTTACACCGTCATGAGTTCGGCATCAGCATCAGAATGTTTTATAGCGAGCCATGTCTTCATCGCTGGGAAGAAGTGGTAGTCGCTCGGCGTCAAATTCAGGCTGTATGATGCTGGATGATCGAATACCTCCTATCCGAAACCACCCAAGAGCTCTCAGGTACGCTTGGCCATTTTTTTAAAAATCAATGCACCATTTTCTCACTTGGCCTTCATTCATTATTCCATGACCGTACACTTCACACAGTTGGCGATGGATTTAAATTCTCTTCTAGTTTTTTTTTTTTTTTTTTTTTTTTTTACCAACACAAACCTTATCACAGAACGCACCTCACAAGAGGCGGGATTTTCTATTGCAACTCACATTGTAATACGTCACAGAAAGCACAGTAAGAGCGTCAAAGTCCTCACACTAGCACAGCTGGATGCGCACTGAACGTGGCAACGTTCTGGCACCAAGATGTCGACTCCGTCTGGCTCGCCCGTTTGGCTCTATACGTTTTGGCTCTTAGACATAAAAACTCAATAATAGGGCATCCACTCATCCTCTCCTTCATTTTCCCGGACATCTTATTTTCTCCTATAGGAATGGCAGAGACATTAGCGCATGGACAACCTAATGTGTTAAATTTATCAAGCATACACAGTGTATCCTTGTAGATCTCATCCATTAGGATATAGTAGATGGATGAATCGATGACCACGTATGCAAGTTGAATGTTGCTGCCATACATGGGTTCATGATACCATAGCGGAATTTGTTATAGCAAGCTTAGACAGATCGAAAACAGATACACCTATGAAAAGGGGTTGCATAATTTCTCAACTTGATAGCTTCAAAACATGGAACACTGGAAGTTTCTCGTTATATACCACTCGGGTCTTAAGACGGGAATGCTGCTGGTTTTATGCAGTTCTATTCATTGCATATGAATTACATCCTCCACTGTTTTTACCATACACTCTGTTATTAAATAGCTTCTAGAAATATTACACGAAATCCATTCTGGCATTAGTGCATTTGCATTTATTATTTTCAATGTATGTAGCCAACCACTTCCATTGCTTAAACATTTGATATGCCTTTTCAAACTCTAACCCCTGCGGTAAAATAAACTTTTAGCATAAAACCTAAAACGATAACCACATAAAAGGTTAGAAGTAGTTTTACTTGCTTATCGTTATGTAGTTTCTCATTTACAGGGGACATTGGAAAATCGGAGTGCTCGTCATGTAATCTGTCTGGATCGTCTAAGTCTACTTCTGGGATTTGTCTAGTGAAATAACTACAACATTTAAATTGCTGGTGTTTCGTATAATGTAACTAAGCTGTAGTAGTAGGGACCCCCGTATGCGCGAATGACTCATCCTCACTCTCTTTTACGACCAGGATATTTGAACTTCGTTCCCTTTTACGGCTAAGATGAATGCTTTGGTACCTCGATTCTGATTGGCTGAGAGAGGTCACGTGACGTTAGGCCCCGCCCACGCGGGAAATTCAAATTTTCAGGTCACGTGGTATGACGTCATGAGTCACCCCGACCTCACCCTGGATTTTTGAAATTTGTTCCCTTTTACGGGTAAGATGTGTGTTTTGATTGGTTGATAGCTGTCACGTGATCTTAGACCCTGCGATATTTGAAATTCGTTCCCTTTTACGGGTAAGATGAATTCTTTGGTACCACGATGCTAGAGGTCACGTGATCTTAAGCCCTGTGACTTTTGAAATTCGTTTCCTTTTTTTACGAGTAAGATGAGTGTTTTGGTACCTCGATTCTGATTGGCCGACAGAGGTCACGTGATCTTAGACCCGCCACACACCCCATGAGTGAAATATAGAGCAATATGTCGGTGATCACCCTAGACCTGGATTTTTTTTTTTTTTTAATGGTTATCCTTAAAGTTCCCATGAAGGGTTCAACCTCCTCCTTAAATAACCCTTTTTTGGTATCATGATATTGTACTGAAGTTTACCTTAAATATTATCGTTCTCTTTGACAGATAAGATGATTACCAGCTTTTTTACCTTGATGGAGATCCTGTCCTTGAATTAGTAGCCTATGTCTCTGGAAGTAACAATGGTGAAAGAGAGGTGTCGCTTGTAGATTTCTTATAACACATTGTTGTGAGTTTAAGCGATTTATTGCTCAGTAAGCGCTTCATTAATGGAAACAGTGTTGCCAGATTTTTTCTACCTAAACTGCTCCGGTTCTTTTCGAAACGGTTCCGCAGAGTGCAAGAAATTTTAAACTAAAAAATTTTTCGAACTAAAAAATTGTCAAACAAAAATTTTCAAACAAAAAATTTTCGAACTAAAAAATTTTGAAACAAAAATTTCAAAAAAATTCGAACTAAAAAATTTAAACTAAAAACTTTCGAACTAAATTTTCAAATCAAAAAATTTTCGAACAAAAAATTTTCGAACCCAAAAAAATTCGAACTAAAAAAAAATAAAAATTTTTCGAAAAAATATTTTAAACTAAAAACTTTCGAACTAAATTTTCAAATCAAAATTTTTCGAACTAAAAATTTTAAAAAAATTTCGAACCAATTTTAAAAACAAGTTTCGTACTAAAGATGTAAACCACATTTGAAAATTTTCAAATTAAAAATTTTTTCGAACTAAATTAAAAATCAAATTTTGGACACTAAAAAAATTCTTTAATTATTTTTTCGAACAAAATCATGTAAACCAAATCTTGAATATATTTTCCACCTTAAATTTTCAAGATTACCATGATTTGAAAACAAGTGTTCAGGGTTTCAAGAAATAATAAAACATATTTTTTTTCAACTTGTTGTATTTTAACGAAAAGTATGTGGTCTTCTCATACAATTTATTAACATAATAAATACAGGATCTAGTTTAATGAATATGTTGGACGCGTCATCATCTTCGAATCTTGTAGCCGTATCCTGGAAAGAAAAAAGAAGAAACGATGGATTAATTTAAGAATTTCTTTTTTTTCTGAAACAATAAAAATGAGTCAATATTGATAAGAGAGAAATAAAACTTACTCGTAAATGATGGATCTGTTTAGGCTCATCTTCCTCCTCGGGTACAGGATCACTGCATTTTTTTTTCACCGATGGAAGTTTATGAACTCTTCTGGGTACTGCATTTTCTTGGTGTTGCTCCTTTATGGTCAAGGTTCCTCCTTGGATACGAGATGACTACATTTCTTCCACTGATGGTTGTGTTGATGGTTTATGAACTCTTGTGGGTACTTCATTTTCTTCTTGGTGTTGCTGCTTTGTGGTTAAGGAGTGGAAAAAAGGAAAAGGAAAAAAGAAATGGCGACCTTATTGGGTATTTACAGTTTTTTCTTCTTCATCTTCTTTTTCCAGTTCCATCTTCTGTTTTTTAACGTACCCGTACGGAACCGTATCATAAGAATTGAATTCTTTAAATCGACGTTTTGTGTACTGGATACTGTACATTTTTTCTTCCTTTCGTGTGACGATGGTATGGTCTTTGGTCCTGCATATCTTATGGGGGATAGTGATGGTGACTTGTCCACGGCATTGATTTGTAATCATTTCTTTTAGCGTATTGAAATTTAATTGCTGTCCTGCATTGTAATTTAATGTAAATCCTCTAATTTTGCATATGTAACTGGTGACGTTGGTATCCGGATTGTATATTTCTAGGCTGTAATTTTTTGGTCCTCCACTGACAAATGTCTTGATGTATGCTCGTGGTCCGTAAGACTCCATCTCGTCCGATAAGCATCCCAAGTACGTTGAAGGTTCAATGGTTGGCTCCCCGGGCTTCTCCGTAAATATTACAGAATCCGTGTCGAAATATAAAACACGTTCCTGCAACATTTCCAGGTACTTGTACAGTTCCAGACGTGCCTGACATGTTGTAAATGCACCTAACACGACATTGGTGTTTCGGTTTTGAACAGGCACATGTTCATTGTACTCCCAGAACGCATACAACATCGTATCATTGATGGGTACAATTTGATGGAGTTTAATGTCGGGGGAAGTGAGTTTTTCATAAAATTCTTCCGGCCGATCAATAATTGTGGTCTGGCTAAAGTTTGATCTTTGCGAAAGTTTTCCCCAAAGAGCATTAAGACAAAGCTTAGATAAACTTCTTCGTGTAGGATTATTTTCAATTTTGGACCGATCCAATGCAATACCTTCACGCTCCAGGACGGTTTGTATGAATTTTGATTTGTCTTCTTCGCTGACACAGGAACTGGGCCAGCCAGACGCTTCCATTTTTGATTTTAAAAATGTATTGATATATTCCGTGAACAAGCCACCTGTTTTCGTGATGGGATCATATTGTTCAATGTCATAGTCCCAAATTTCAAAAATTTCCACCGGTTGATATCCCAATTCTATTGCTTTCTGGATTTCATATGATACCCATGTTCCAGTGAGGCACCGCTCCTGATCATTGTGCGTACACGTTGTTGTAGGGTCTGGGTTCATTTCTTCGGCACACGCAGCACACAGTGGAAAGAGTAGTTTCTTGTTACATCGGTAAGGCAGGAGACCATGATAAAGATGGCGACTTGGTAATATCGTCAGTTTGATTAGACCATTGACTTTATTTATTGATGGTATATTTTCATCACCCTGTAGATAAATTCGTGGATGGCCTACAGGGTATTTAGCACACTTATTTACATAAGGATAAAGCGAGACAATATCGAAATATTTTATTACTTCCCCCGCTTTTTCATCGACTTGGTGGTACAATTTCACGCAATTGGTCCTTCCTCCAAAAAAGCTATCTCTTGGATTTAATGGTCTGCGGTTCATGTACGGGTGATTCTTCAGATACGTCGCCATTGCAGGATTTTGTTTTAAGAACTGATTAAATTCGCACTCCCACATTTCATGTACAATGTACCCCAATTCACGCAGTCTTGCATTTTTTCTTTGCGTTCGTTCATAACGGAATTCCATGGTGTCTTCTGGATTGCTGTAGATGGGCTGATTACGCCCTGTAGTAAAACATACTTTACACCCGTGGTAAAAACAGCCGGCATGCTCGTAGACGTGCTCCTCTAACGTCTCAGGATCTTGGTAGTAACCATCAACATGGAATCCCGCAATAAACACTTCTTTTTGTCGGGCCGCATGTAAGATTTGTTTTTCTTCGGTTTTTTCAATGTAGGCCAGCCATTGCATTGCAGCGATCGATTGGGTACTTCTCCATCGATAGCCATGTGCCGGTAGAATTCCAATGGTGTTGGGTTTAAGGAAATTCCGGCGGAATACTAAATTGGAAGCACTGGCAATCGTGATCGTCTCCAAGAAGGGATTCACTTTGGTTTCTGTTTCAAATGACGTCATAAACGAAACGCATGCTTGTCGCAGTACATTGACATCTTGAATACAATACTTGAGAATTTCTTTCTGGAAATCAAACGTATCATTACGATGATCGTTGTACCACTGCATGAACTTGTTTCTGTCTTCGACGGCCATTTCATCTGCACCATAATACTTCGTTTCTGGAAGTGGTCCAATATACGATTGATTCTCCTTGGTGTTGAAGAAATGCGGGAAGTAGCCTTTGGTTGCGGGTAAATTGAACGCTTTTGACAATTTACTTAATGCCATAGGTAGGAAGTTCAACGAGTCAATGAACGTCAGATTATTCAAGGTTAAACTCAGTATCTTGGTCCCATTTAATATGACGTCAGGTCTCCATTGGCATTGTTCGACCATAGCCTTTAGGATGAAATGTCCATCGTATCCCTTCGAGTTGTGCGCGACACAGAAAATCCTATTTATATTGGGACGCCGTTCCCGCAAGTACTGGAGAAAATCATAAACTGGATCCTCTCCTTGGAAAATATGCTGGCGCTGACCACACGTACTGCAAGACTGCTGGATATTATCGTTTTCAACACATGCATAACATACTTGTTCTGCAACCAATAAATTTGGAATGTGTACATACGTATTATCGCCAATATTCGTGTCCTGCATAGATTCTATATCATAGAATATCAACAAGGCTTTCTTTGCGTGCATGAGTGAAGGAACACCAGGTTTCAAGCATTGTCGATCGGGAAGCATAAAACATTGATGCGATCCTGGAACAATCTTCTTACAAACATTGCAAAAGATCTCATTACAATCATGATGTCGTTGTCCACTTCGTACAAAGGAATATACTCTGTAACATCTAGTACATTGCTTCACCATTTTGCATACAGGTTCCCCTTGATGATATGGAGCATTACGATGATTGTTAAAACATTGTTCGCCGTAAAATTGACGATTGCAGTCGTTGCATAATATCAGCGTTTGGTTCTTGTCGCATAGTGGTCTCTGTAGACATTTGGAGCACGTTACAGGACAATTTTTTACATGTCTGTTACGCTGATCATACTTTTTATGGCACGCCTCACAGTAGAACTTGGTTGCAAAACAAGCAGTTAAAGATTGGATGATGTCAAAATGGCCAGCCAAACAAATCAAATTTATGGGAGTGCGATTTTCATCGTTCGGTCCCTCGTACATGATATCATGGCCTGTGAAACTGGTATACACTGTAATTTTATATTCTTTGAGGTATGCCTGGAATTGTCGTATTTCATTTACACTGGCACCATGATCCAAATTCACTCCTGCATTTGCACATAACGCATTCACTTCATCGTCCACAATACATTTCGATTGACGTTGATATTGCCAATATCGTTGCATATCTACATTCTTGTATGCCTTCAGGCCAATAGCAATAACAAGGGCGTACGCCAGGCACCTTGAATCTTGATTTTTTACACGTACAATCCCTTTTTTGCAACGTAACAATTCTTCGTTTTGAAGTACTCCTTGCCGCAAACCGCCATAGCCACGTGGAATATCCACACGATGAAAATGAACGGTGAATGGCTCGTGCAGGAGAAATGCATTGTTACTTTGTAACACTCTTTCAAAGGAGGCCCACATCGTTTCCAGTGTTAGGTTTCGTGCTTGGCGAAAACTCACCCAAAACGGTTTATTCGTATTCCGTGGCGATATTACAGATAAACCAACCATCGCCTCATCGTCGACATTGGCTAACAAATGGTCTAGCATTGCTTGGAAACTGTTGTGTACATACTGTATGATATCGGTTCCTACGGGCGGTGCGTTGAATTGAATTTCGAGCATTCTACCTTCAATGTTAAATCGTCTATAATGACGAGTGATTTCATTGCGCACAGTAAAACCCGATTCGGCCATGTTAATAAAAGGAGATAACAAACAAACAGGTACAATTGCGATAAATGTGTAAGGGAAAAAGGAATTGAGCAGCGTGAATTTACTACAAAAGAAAAGAAGAAAGAAAAATCTTAATCATCTGATAAACAGGAAATCATAACGTTTATGATAAATTCTTAATTAAGCAATTCATGTAAAGGTTCTGAGTTTGATTCCTGGCGGTGACGTTCAGAATCTCATTATGAAAGCACACGTACTAGAAATCAAAGTTTTTTTAAAAAATAATTATGTTACTGAAATGAGTGTTTTATTGCTGTCAAACTCGAGAGCACTACATCAGCATTTAACTGACCTACCATTCTATAGTGATAAAAAGAATGCATGAAATGAATGAATGTTTCATCAGTGCTGAGATGTGACAAAGTACGCGTCAGCATTTTTTTTTCCACTCACAACGACCTTTAAATGATGCGTTTGCAAGTTAAAGAGATTCATCGAACATTAACGATACACATACGTAATTGTCGAAACAAAATCTGCATAGCGTATTTTTTTTATTATTATTGTGACTAAGCGGTTAGCGTACATGGTTCGGACGTGGAAGTCCCTGGTTCAAGCCTCGGTGGGTTTGCTTTTCCACGTCGGGGCATGTCAAGCCTTTTCTGTAATTTAATATTCTCACGCGTTATCATACATTCTTTTCAAAACTAAGCTAAATGGCTGACGTACACCTCATAATACATAAACGTACATAAATCGTCTATAATGACGAGTGATTTCATTGCGAACAGTAAAACCCGATTGGACCATGATTAAAAATGAAAACAACAAACAGGTACGGTAAAACAAATATGTAATGGGAAAAAAGGAATTGAGCAGCGTGAATTTGAGTTGATTTTTGATTTTTTAGTTTAGCGTCCCTTTCAGCAGCGAGGCTATATGAGACGTGGACCTACTGATTAACGTGGAATCCGAACCACATGAGCTCCCCGCCGGGAATCGAACCCTGGTCTCCCACGCCAAAGGTACGTATGCTAACTGCTTAGCCCAGGAAATCATAACATTCATGATAAATAATTAACTAAGCAATTCATGTAAAGGTCCTGAGTTTGATTCCCCTGGCGGTGACGTTCAGAATCTCATTATGAAAGCACATGTACTAGAAATCAAAGTTTTTTTAAATAATTATGTTACTGAAATGTGTGTTTTATTGCTGTAGCATGTAACTGACCTACCATTCTATAGTGATAAAAAAAAGAATGCATGAATGAATGAATGTTTCAACAGTACTGAGATGTGACAAAGTACGCGTAAGCATTTTTTCTACTCACAACGACCTTTAAATGATGCGTTTGCAAGTTGAAGAGATTTACCAACCGTTAACGTAACACATACGTAATTGTCAAAACAAAATCTGTATAGCGTAAATCTTTTTAACCACATATTCATACACTCGTGGCTAAGTGGTTAGCGTACATGCTTCTAACGTGGAAGGTCCTGGTTCAATCCTCGGTGGGTTTGCTTTCCCACATCGGATCGCTGTCAAGTCTTTTCTGAAATTTAATATTCTCATGCGTTATCATACATTCTTTTCAAAACTAAGCTAAATGGTTGACGTACACGCCTCTGGCCTTGGTTCAATCCCGGGGCGGTTGCTCGAATATCACGTTAAGCTGAAGGGGTCGCTAATGCTTTTAAAGGGAATCGAACCATATTATTCTCAGACATAGTTTCTAAAATTTTCTAATGCATTCTTTTCAAAACTAAGCGCACACATTTTTCTGGCCATGGTTCAATTCCCGACGGGAGTTCACATTCAACATTAAGCTGAAGGGACGCTAAACCATATCATTTATCGTGCTTACTTTTAATGTGTGGAGGTTCCTGATTCGTACTCCCACTTTCCCATTCCACTAATTTCTTCATAGTCTAAATATTTCGTACTAAAAGTAAAACAGTGTATGAGTGATCCACCCCCACAAATATGAAATAAAAATGATTTTCGAATCTTGGGTGACAAATAAAATCTCACTGAACTTACCTCAATTCAATGAATAAAAAGTCGGTGCAATGAAGCTTAAATGAAAACACTTTTAAAAGGAGATCTTCTTCACTCGCTAGTTGAGAGCGATGTAGGATTTGAAAAATGAAATTTAGATTTTTATTTAGGTCGTTGTGAAAACGATGTCACCGTCAGCCAATCAGAAACGAGGAAATTTATAAAATGACATCACAACGAACCAATCAAAACGCTCGCTGCTTTTGTCATGAATCACGAACCAAAACGATGTGTAACAATCGATCGTGACGTCATTCACGTTTCTCAATAGTTACAACATCTAGTATCGCAATTTCGATGCCAATTCCCTTCTGCCAGGATCATGTCACTACATGTCGTAACTGTGACATTTCATTTTCCTCATATTCCATACGAGAATGTCAATGTTTGCTTTTTTTCCATGAATCATGCTGACACGTTCGTAGTAAAACAAAAGTAATGCGATCCGCTGACGTTTGCATTTTTCAATCATATGTGCTTCTATGTCGTCACACAAAGAAGTCTATCAGCATTTTATTTTAATCCACGAACGGAAGCGTTACACTGTCAGATTTATTTTCTTAAAGTGTATGTGTATCCTTTTCAAGGACCATGGTTCGAAACCCACCAAGCATAATTAAATCCGAATTCATTCATAGCTAAGCGGTTAGGATACACATCTTTGGTTTGAAAGACCTGAGTTCGATTCCTGGAGAAACATTTCTTAGGATTTTTCTAAACTTGGTTTAAATTTCTAGTTCGAAAATTTTAAAAGTTTAGTTCGATAAAAAGTTTGATTTGAGAAGCGTTACACTGTCAGATTTATTTTCTTAAAGTATATGTGTATCCTTTTCAAGGACCATGGTTCGAAACCCACCAAGCATGATTAAATCCGAATTCATTTAAGCGGTTAGGATACACATCTTTGGTTTGAAAGACCTGAGTTCGATTCCTGGAGAAACATTTCTTAGGATTTTTCTAAAACTTGGTTTAAATTTCTAGTTCGAAAATTTTAAAAGTTTAGTTCGATAAAAAGTTTGATTTGAGAAGCGTTACACTGTCAGATTTATTTTCTTAAAGTATATGTGTATCCTTTTCAAGGACCATGGTTCGAAACCCACCAAGATCGATTAAAACCGAATTCATTTAAGCGGTTAGCATACACATCTTTGGTTTGAAAGACCTGAGTTCGATTCCTGGAGAAACATTTCTTAGGATTTTTCTAAAACTTGGTTTAAATTTCTAGTTCGAAAATTTTAAAAGTTTAGTTCGATAAAAAGTTTGATTTGAAAATTTTTAGATGTGATTTACATCTTTAGTTCGAAACTTTTGTTTTAAAAAATGTTTTAGTTCGACAAAATTTTGTTTCAATTTTTTTAGTTCGAAATTTTTTTTGGGTTCGAAAATTTTTTGTTTGAAACTTTTTTGTTTCAAAATTTTTAGTTCGAAAATTTTTTGGGTTCGAAAATTTTTTGTTTGAAACTTTTTTGTTTCAAAATTTTTAGTTCGAAAATTTTTTGGGTTCGAAAATTTTTTGTTTGAAACTTTTTTGTTTCAAAATTTTTTAGTTCGAAATTTTTTTTTTTTTTGGGTTCGAAAATTTTTTGTTTGAAACTTTTTTTTTGTTTCAAAATTTTTTGTTCGAAAATTTTTTTAGTTACAAAAATTTTTTTAGTTCGAAAAATTTTTTAGTTTAAAATTTCTTGTACTCTGCGGAACCGTTTCGAAAAGAATCGGAGCAGTTTAGGTAGAAAAAAATCTGGCAACACTGTTTCCATTAATGAAGCGCTTACTGAGCAATAAATCGCTTAAACTCACAACAATGTGTTATAAGAAATCTACAAGCGACACCTCTCTTTCACCATTGTTACTTCCAGAGACATAGACTACTAATTCAAGGACAGGATCTCCATCAAGGTAAGAAAGCTGGTAATCATCTTATCTGTCAAAGAGAACGATAATATTTAAGGTAAACTTCAGTACAATATCATGATACCAAAAAAGGGTTATTTAAGGATGCGGTTGAACCCTCCATGGGAACTTTAAGGATAACCATAAAAGGGAACAAAATTCTAAAATCCAGGATCACCGACATATCGCTCTATATTTCACTCATGGGCTGTGGGGGTGCTAAGATCATGTGACTTCTATCCACCAATCAAAATTGATGTACCAAAACATTGATCTTACCCATAAAAGGAAACAAATGAGTGAGGGGTTTTCCCACGTATTCTGTTCACCGTGTGATGGGTCTAAAATCATGTGACTTCTATCTTCCAATCAGTATCGTAATACCAAAGTATACATCAGAAAGGACACCCTAATTTCAAAAATCCTAGGACCTAAAATCACGTGATCTCTATCATCCAATCAGAATCAAGGTACCAAAGCACTCATCTTACCCGTAAAAGGGAACGAATTTTTTTTTTTAAATCCCAGAGCCTAAGATCACGTGACCTCTGTCAGCCAATCATCAGCGTGGTACCAAAGCATTCATGTTACCCGTAAAAGGGAACGAATTTTCAAATATCGCAGGGTCTAAGATCATGTGACATTTGTCAACCAATCAGAATCACACATCTTACCCGTAAAAGGGAACAAATTTCAAAAATCCCGGTCATAAAAGAGAATGAGGGATTTCCCCGCAGGGTGACTCATGACGTCATACCACGTGACCTGAAAATTTGAATTTCCCGCGTGGGCGGGGCCTAACGTCACGTGACCTCTCTCAGCCAATCAGAATCGAGGTACCAAAGCATTCATCTTAGCCGTAAAAGGGAACGAAGTTCAAATATCCTGGTCGTAAAAGAGAGTGAGGATGAGTCATTCGCGCATACGGGGGTCCCTACTACTGCTGTATATAGGTGTTAAGAAACCTTTCAGTGATGTGTCATCAAATGATAAATTACATGTAATTGTAACCCTAAATCTTTACATGTGGTATTTTTTTTTTCATTTTTTCACCAGTAAGAGTATATGGATAACTATTAATACGCTAATCCACATACTTCTGGGAAATATCATTCACGTTCATTTTCTGTGTATCACAATAATTTTCTCCTTGAATGAGGTCCTTGGCACATGATCTCAAAGAATGGAGGGGACTTACAATTTGTTCATGTCGAGATACATTACGTATGTTTTAGATTGCCGAAAATCAGCGCCGTAACTTAGCTTTTCTTCTAGGGGCACGCATTAATATGCGTATTTGGGAACCCTAGAAAAAGGTTTTTTTTTTTTTTTGTAATTCTTGGACCTACTCTTCCCACCTTTCTCTTACTCTTTATAGGCCCTCCGGAGCCTGTGGACGGAAAGATCAGCTTTCCGTTAGTTACGTCCCTGGGCCCCTTCCATACATGACAAATTAATTAAGGGAACAATATTGGCAAATCTCAAAGTCATAGGAATAAATGTTATTTCTAGGACCCCTAATAGTAAACATTTTTTAATGAAATGGGCCCACAACTCAATTTTGTTTTGTATTTACCTTTTGTGTGCTGTTTTTTTTATGTAATGTAGTGAACCTGTTTGATGCTTTATTTATAATTTCATGTTCGTATCGTATATGGAGTAAGAAAATTTTGTCTTAAAGTGGGCCCCCCTCAAACGGCGGGAAGCTTCCCTGGGGAAGCAGTTGCCCCCTGTCTCCCCACAAGTTACGGCCCTGCCGAAAATCAAATACTTCGTTCTTAAATATGAGTTATTAATGACGACAAGACGAAGAATGCATTGAATGATACGGCCTCGAATATTCTTCTTGACTGACAAGCTCATGGTAATAATTGTATTAAGATCCAACTTTCTCAAGAATCAGTGGGTGTGACTATGCATCACAGGAAGAGCACATATACTCTCTGATCTGTATTTTATAAGTAATTGTGACATTTCCCTATGTTTAAAAAATTTTCAGATGTGCTTGCCGTTACATGTAAACCTACCTCTTACCATGTTCATAGAGATTGTTAACTAAAGTTCGCTGGTGCTATAAGTGCATGTCGCCTTATTAATGAATGATTAATTAATAATAATTCATTGCAGTTTTCTGAAAATAGACAAAACAAATTTACATATTATAATTTCACTCGTGTTTTATTATGTAACTATGATTTTTCAGGATTTCGTGGAGTTCGATATTACTTTTAGCATCGTCGTGTAAGTCGGAAATACTATGATAGCACCTTAGATAGCACCTTTCATGTTTTTATTTATTTATTTATTTATTTTTGAATTCAACCTTCTTTCACGTTTCCATCTTATCTTCCTAAGAAGAAAAGACTTAAAGGGCCGTTTCAATATATCGACTACTATCTTAGATTCTCGAGAGTCTGGGAGAGATAGCTTTCAATGCTATTGCAGATCCTACTACCACATCATTATTCTTATCCTTAACAGCCTTAAAGTTGGAAACTTGGTGCTCCAGACCTCTAAGCCTTAGTGAACTAGAATTTGAAAGTTTTCTTATGTAATTGTTTGTGAGTGAGTGTAATAAATAAAAATAATACAATAGAAGTTGTACCAATGGTGGAATAGTCTTACCTGAAATACCTGTTGTGTTTGATAGTTGTTTTACACTGAATTGTTAAGTATACATGTACTTGTCATTAATGTAATTATATTTTCTACATATGGTATTAAAACTTAATGTAAAAAAATTCAAAGTAAATATTAAAGTTTACTAATTTATTTATTGCCCGTCAACAGAGAATACAATCTTAAATTACAGAAGGTACATGGCGTAGATAAGTAATAGTGACATTGTCCTATATTTAAAAATTTTTCATATGTGCTTGCCGTTACATGTAAACCTACCTCTTACCATGCTCATAGAGATTGTTAATTAAAGTTTGCTGGTGCTATAAGTGCAATGGGTATTCGTTCTATTTTATGTCGCCTTATTAATGAATAATTAATGAATAATAATTCATTACAGTTTTCTGAAAATAAACAAGACAATTTATAACGCATAATAGTGAATTTAAACACATTGAGAAAATAGATATCTGACAACAACAACAATAATGACTATTGTAAGAGTATAAGACCATTAAATGCTAACCGTATTACAAGTAAAGAAAGTATTAAGAGTCGAATAATTGTTTTACACATTTGTATCAACTCATATATTCACATTTCAATACAGCATATTATCTTTAACTTCTTTGCGTACAAAAACGGAGGTAACGCTAAATCCAGATCTTTGTTTAATATTGATATGCTATTAAACCTACTAGACATTCTATATAATGGAGAGCCTTTATACATTTCAATTTTGGGAACATCAATGGTCAATAGTTATCAGTTATGTAATTAGTCTGTGTAGTATTGAGTTTGATTTTTTGTAAGAAATAACTATTGTGTAAATCAGAATTTTATAAAGAAATAATTGTTCAGAAAACTCACGTATGTTACTCAAGCTAATATAGTAAAATTTATCTAGAAGAGTTTTATACGATGTTTTATTTCCTATTACAGAAACTCCCATGGTTTTAAAATAGAAATATCTCAAGAATTTCTTTAGAATACTTCCTATTTTTCTGATGGGATTTACAATATGGATCCCAACCAATGGTTGCATATTTTATTTTGCTCCGAACCGAACCGAACATAGAAATAGCTACAACCAACGGTGCTATTCTAATTTTTTAACAACAGGTTCTCTCTCTCTCTCTCTCTCTCTCTCTATATATATATATATATATATATATATATATATATATATATATATATATATATATATATATATATATATATATATATATATATATATATATCAGAGAAAGATAGTAAGATGGATAGATATAATACTCTTAAGAAACAAACCATACAAAGTAGATACAAAAGTTATGATATTTTAGAACGCAACGCCAATGTTAGCACCTTGGGTTTGAACTAAGAACTGATTCTATTACATTTTGTAGCGCCACGTTCAAATAAAATCGACTTGAACTAGGGGAAACATAGGACAGAATATATAATACTGTATTTTTGTTAGTAAGATTTAGTGCATATAGATTCAAAGTTTTACGAGAACAAGTTCTTTGGTGTCTGAAAATTTAAAATGTTCGTACCAATACAAATATGAAGCACTCAAAAGAATTTACAATTAAGACCTGGAAACCTTTTATTAACATGACTTTATTGGTCACATCAGGTAAATTTCTTGGCGCCCATCCATTCAATTTCTATCTGCCAGTTAAATTGAAACAATTCAAAGTTGGTTGTTTTCACAACAATGCAAACGAGTAGGAACAGAGGTGTTTTCACAAATTTGTTTGGCTTCTTTCTTTCACTCTTGGTTAGATCATGCGTATGAATGCATATTTTTGTTTATGTCTGGGTATAACAAACGGTTCTGCGAACTCGAAATATTTTAACAACCGGTTCTAGCGAACCGGTTGAATAGCACCACTGGCTACAATGCCATTTACATTTCTGGTGTTTCGTATAATAAAAAAGAAGTTCTCTATAGGCTTTAAGAAACTCTTCACTGTTATGATTATCACATTATAAATTACATGTAATTGCATCCCTAAATCTTTACATGTGTATTTTTTCCATTTTTCACCAGTAAGAGTATATGAATAACTATTTATACGTTTCTTTCACTCTTGACATATTCATAAATGCACATTATTTCAATGTTGCCGTTAAGCTTGTTTCTACACTCCATTTATATAGTAAATCAAGATCTTTTTGTAGTTTTGTCGTATCTGTATTATATCTTACTTCTTCATATAATTTTAATTCTCTCCATAAGTAAGGTATTTGGAACATTTTTATTAAGAACTATGTCATTAATAAACAATAGAAAAAATAATGGATTCCAGGTTTAATCTTTGAGGTACTCCCGAGGTAGTTACATATTCTGATGATTTTGATTGCATTGGACATAATATTTCCTTCCGGATACGCATGATTTAATTGTCATAAATTTTAAAAGTGTTAACTTAATCCATATGATAATTTATTTAAAAGCATACAATGGTTGAGTTTTGTCAAAGGCTTTACTAAAACTCAAATAAATCATATGTATAACAGTTTTGTTTAAAAATGAAATATGTATATCTTGGACGAAATTAATAAGTTTCTAGTTACAGATTAACCAGGGCAAAATCCATGTTGATTGATATCTAAAGAATCCTAGTATATAAGATATGTTCGAAAACTTTAGTCGAGGAGCAAATTATAGCAATCATGTATCATTCGACTTAAACATTGTACAGATTCGTGCTATTTTCCAATCTTCAGGAAATATTTTGACTTTGTATTATAACATTAAATATTGTATATACATAATGGACGCATTAAATTATAAGAACTTTCCCTTTCTTGCCTAAAATATTTCTTGTATTCCTCTATTATCCCTAATATGTTTCCGATAGTAATCTTTTAAGTTTAGCATCTTAGTGATTTCTTTCGTAAATCAACATGGATACTTTCTCCTTGTTCTTTTTCGTGTTTTCGAAACACTACTAGAAAATCTAATTAATTTTACTATAAAATATCCTAGTAGCTACTTCTATACGGACTCCAAGGCAGACCAATTCGTACCAGGAAACATTTTATATGATTAAAGAAAGTCTGTGCCCCTAAAATTGTTATAGTAAATAGTTTCATTCTTAATGCTACTAATATTAGTACTAATATTACTTCTTGTATTTGTTATTATATTAGTACTAATATTACTTCTTGTATTTGTTATTATTTCTAAAGTAGGATGTTGCTTGTCGACAGATACCATCACCATTAATTCTATAGTTACTACAGTGTTTAGAATATTAGTCAATAGTAAATCAAGAGTTTTGTTTTGTTATTGTTAATAAATTCAAGGATAATACATTCTAAAATTTTTGAAGGTGCAACCTACCGTTTGTAGTTATATTTCGAATTGATAATTGGAGGTAAGTTACAATCCATAGTATAACTAGTATATTATGATAATGAAAATCCAGATGCGACTCAAACATGTTATAAAAAGACATATACTTGTCAATAGAAGAAGCAGATGTAAAATATAAATCATAATACAGTATGGTACTTTATGTACAAGCACTTTTGCAATAAAATATTCTGTTTTCTCTTTAAGTCAATTAACTTGGAATCGTATTTATCCCTTATTGCAACTAACATCTCAACAACATTTTTATTTCCATTTCTATAGTATCGATATACCTTGTAATTATCATGAAATAATTCTCTTTTATAAAAGCTATTATGCTATCAAGCTTTGATAAGAATAATTACATCGCAATTACTACTTCATGTATTTAAATAGAACTCATAACACTTTGTATTCAAATCCCTAAGATTTTGGTAGTAAATGGTTAAATTTTCAATTCTTACAGTATCCATTATATTGTAACTACGTTGTTAATATCCTCGAGTGTTCTCAATGCATACACGAACGTATCTATCTTTCTCTTGCTCAGTTTTATATTCCCTACAGAAAAAACTCATAAGGAAACATATTTATCTTCCATTTTATCTTTCTAGCTTCACTAAAAAGACATCTTCTGTATGATGTGGGAGACTAATTAACATAAATAATCTGATTGTACATGTAATCTAAATGTACTGTATTTCAATTTCTTTTTACTTCTCTTTGTTTAATAGATATTTCTTTATCTGTATGCCTTAGAAATCTTTACAATAATTCCATTACCAGAGAATGAATCAGGTAATGTGTGTAACATCGATCATGTTATCTGTAACTGTTATATCTAATGTTCGTCCCACAAACTTTACAATATCTAACACATTTTCATTATTTTTTTAAAAAAATAATTAATTTCATAAATTTAAAGTCTATTAGTTAAAGCATATCAACTCGCAGTTCTAGGTCTATGATTTTTCTTTAATGTCATACGTTCTTGTTTTAGTTGTTCTGCAGTGGTTAAACAGGTTTCTATTGCTTCAGCTTGTTCGTAACTTGACGTTCTCATTTAACTTTCCAAGCCCTAACGAGTTTCCAAGTTCCCGTTCAGTTTCAATATTCGATATCCTTACATCTAATAGTTCCTGTTTTAACTCCTGTAACAACTAAAACAAATTAGAAAAAAGTTGGCAATTCTGTATCTGGCAAAGAAATGAATTCTAAATTTACAATTATAATTTTAAAACGGTTACTTATCTCACTAATACAAATTGATTGTATTAAAGCCCTTTAAAATGAGTAGTGCTATTATGAAAGTTATAATAATCTCTCAGTATTTACAGTGAACCCACGGGTTACAAACTTAATCCGTTCTGCAACGCTGTTTGTAAATCGAATTTTTTCCCATTGAGACTAATATAAATACAATCAATCATTTCTAGCCACAGAAAGATAGTACTGTATATATGTTTTTTTGCATTTTTCAATGTTTTCTATTATGAAAGATATAGAATAAAATTAATCCTAATTCTGTAATGAAAACTATCCTATTAAAAGTTAAGTATCAAGCACTAAATTAAACATAACAGTATGGACAGGAGTGAGTTTAGATTTTCATCAAAGTTGCACCAACCGAGCATGACGTAATATCACGTAGTATTATCATGTAGCAAAGGTGGAGTAAAACGATCCCTGTGGGGCTTCTAACCCCCTTTGCTCGCTGACGCTCCCTCAGCTACATGTCGTAGCGAAAATAAATAACATTTCGTATCAATAAAGTTGAGTGTGCGACGTGGACTAATTACCACGTACGACAGCTGAAGAATCCACGCACGACTAATTACCACATACACACCCGTATGACAGCTGAGGAACTCAAACATAAACAAAAAAGTAGTTTTTGATCACAGCAAATGTGCAAAAGCATTTCTGGGCGCGAAAAATTATGGGCACACTCGTGTGAATACATTCCTATTCAGGCTTTCTTCCAGAAATTTTTGTCCGGGCACAGAAATCAAACTGTGAGGAGGCTACAGAGAAACACTATTTTTTAAAAAAATGGCAACAGCAATTTAATTTTCCTTAGCTCGGAGATGGTTCGCCAACTCCGTGAGCCTCATCTTCCAAAAGTATGCCTGGAAGAAACATTGTTCCTATCCATAAAGATTGTTGGTAAGCAAAGGAAAAAATGTTCACAAAACTTGTTAGTAAACCGCTTTGTCAACGAATCGAAACTTCGTAACCTTTATTTAAATACATTATATACCTTCGTTTACAGAGATTGATGGTGAAAACTAAGATGCATGTTTGTAGACTAGGAAGGTGAGCGTGGTGGAGAGAATATTTGCTTTAATCTCCTATCAGCTTATCTCGAATGAATGGTAGCATACAATATTTTCAAACATGCTCAATTGTACAGTTTATCATAATAGGTATTCTGGTATTATGGGCAGATCACTTGCTGCAACTGAGAAGCTTCCATGTTCCACGTTCTTCCGCTAACCTCTTCGTCCTCACGTACGATTTCTCTGTTTTGATATGGTCCATTAATGGTGAAAACTAAGATGCATGTTTGTAGACTAGGAAGGTGAGCGTGGTGGAGAGAATATTTGCTTTAATCTCCTATCAGCTTATCTCGAATGAATGGTAGCATACAATATTTTCAAACATGCTCAATTGTACAGTTTATCATAATAGGTATTCTGGTATTATGGGCAGATCACTTGCTGCAACTGAGAAGCTTCCATGTTCCACGTTCTTCCGCTAACCTCTTCGTCCTCACGTACGATTTCTCTGTTTTGATATGGTCCATTAATGGTGGTCTCCTTCGCCATCTCCCTCTTTCTCCTGCCACCATACCCTCTAGCACGTCTCTCATTTTACAGTTTCTTCTTAGCGAATGTCACAACCAGTTTATCTTTCTCTTCTTAACAATATCTAAAATTATTATTTTCTCCCCCACCATTTTTAACACCCTCTCATTCGTTTTCCTTTAGACCCAGCTAATTCTTTCCATTCTTCTCCACACCAACATTTCGAAAGCTTCCAGTCGTTTTACACCATTTTTGCGTAATGCCCATGTTTCTGACCCATACAGCACAATACTCCACACGAAGCATTTTATAAGTCTTTTTCTCAACTCTTTATTCAAGGTCCCACAAAATAGCATTTTCTTTCTCCTAAAGGCTTCTTTCTCCATTCCTATCCTTCATTTTACTTTACGTTCACACTTCATATCATCACTGATAATACTACCCAGGTATCCAAAACTAGTCACTTGTTCTATTTTGTCCCTTCTTACTTCTATATTTGACACCGATCCCAAATGAATTAATTTAGTAGTGTTATTTTTAAACATAAATGACCAACAATGATTTGAATCATGAAACATGAATACACATAAATATTTACGTTTAGTTCATCTTTGTTTTAATGTATACAGAAAGCACATTTCGATTACGAATGTAAATATTGACAATAGTAAACCAATAGAGAGAATGTAGAAATAGGATACCACATGCTTTAATGTTAAAATAACGGTTTTCGCTACTACGAAAACATTATTGTTATAATTGATTAAACCATCTAACCCATCCAAATACCATTTTCTAGTTAAACCACTTTCTATGCTTCTGATAATTATGCTATTTACCTTATCTAAATAAGAAGAGCCTTTAGATAAACAAACAGAGTGAATTGTCAGTCCCAGATTTTCTTCCATCACAGAAATAGAGACTGATTTCTTGAATAAATTAAACAAAATGTTTGGAAGAAATGGTACTGTGTGTCTATCAACTATAATACCAACCGATTTATCAGATTGAAACAGATGTAATCCTTTCATAACATTGTTAATCGGCTCTGATCGTGTGTAAAGATCACGCATAAACCGGTTTCCGCTCTCGTTGAAACGCTCTAGCATTACTTGGTTTGATACAATTGTAAGTTGGGCATTTGCAGCTTCTTCGAAGTTTCTAATTTGTGACTGATACCTCGGAACAGTTAGAAATGACAAGAGAGATCCCTGGTATAACGAAGAAATAATCAATGAAAACCATGTCCATACATAATGTAAATATTTCTCTAAGGATCTTTCAGGCTCGGTGAAATTTATTTGTAAGAGAATTGAAAATAGGGTTAGAAATACACCCTTAGAAGGTTGTTTGTGAAATTTCTGATCAATTACAATGACTACGTATAGTGCTGTAAATACAAAAATAATCATAACCCAAGATGGAAGTAAAAATGGTAGAAATATGCACATCCATTTTGGTAATGGATTTGATTTGTGAATAATTATCTCATGGGAAGTGACGTGAAGAGGAAATGGAAGACAAAATTCCTTATACCTTTCAGAGTCGAACGCAACCGGTAATAGGACGAATTCTGATTTCCCATTGGCCAGATCTCCTAAATAATTAGTCCAGGATCCATTCGGAAGTCTGGTACCAGCATTATGAGTTTGTCTTACTTGAGAGTAGATGGGCGTAATATTCAATACACATACCAAAGTTTCAAACAGTTTCCCGTACAATCCTCGATATTCATGTTTTTCTTGATCAAGAGTATTAAAAGATGTAATTTTGAGGAAAGGTGGGATATGTTTAGTTAGGGATACCATAAGAGATCTTCCTAACACTTTTCGTGAATAAAAGAGTGATGTTTTCAGCATTTTCAAAGAAAATGTCATATTCCATTCGTTAAAAGCATTATTGTTATTTGTGTCATTCAAATGTATTAATAGATTATGCTTCTGTGTAATCTCATTGAAATGTGAGCAAAATTCATTAAAACCTTTGTTGATTGTATTAAGTTCACTAGAAGGATCACTGCACTTGTTGTAACACAGAACAAAGAAGTTGTGGGCTTTAGATAACTTAGCAAATTGTTTCAATTGTTCCAAAAATAGTTCAATATTCTGTGAATACATTAATGTAATGATGAAATATGCTTTTATGGCGTAATGGTATGGTATAATGTTCTTCATAAAAGGTATAATTCTTTCAAATGAAGTGCTACGTAACACAGAGATGAGAACAATTTTATTGATATTACTATGGCATATGAAAAAATATTTTTGCTTAATCAATTCTATTTGTTCAACAAAATTAAGAAGTGTTAGTTGATTCCTTTTGTAAATCTCTTTCATTATGCTTGGATGCACTGGTTGAGTCTCATCGGTAAGAAACAAAACTTCATCACCTTCATGCAGAAGATTAAGTAGTAGTAACAAGATATCTTCAGCAAAGACATCATGAATATCTTCGTGTGAGAGAATACTACCACACACTTTAATACGATTTTCAAGAATTCTGACGAAAACTGTTAGCAGAACTATGGATGTTGAAAACCTCATGTCTAGAAACACTTTTATTTTCCCTGAAAATAAAAAATGTTAATATAAATATTTGACATCAAATTTTGTTATACGTGGGTCGTAAAAAAGTTAGTTGTACACCTTCGTAAGAAAAAAACGTTGATACATGGATATTTTGTTGAAACTTGGTGGCAACACTGCAGACATTTATCTGCAGCTCGTGACTTAACGGCTTTGACCAGGCAGGTGTAGTTTGCTTGCTACTCTGTTGTTAAAATGTCTTGGTATTGCAGATGACGTCCAAATTGGAGGAGCGTGCAGTGATTCATTTTTTGTGGCAAAAAGGGGTTGCACTGGGTAGGAATTTATTGGCAGATGTACGAAGTGTATTGTGAAAATGCAATATCGTGTCAAGTTATCACAAAGTGGTGTAACATGTTTGACCACGGACGTACAGATATTGTCGACACTTATGCTGAGACAAGACCATAGACTTTGATAAATACTGAGATCGTTGCTCGCGTGAATGAACTGATTTTGCAACTTGTGATTTCCATGTTTTCGGTCCAATAGAAGAAGAATTTTCAAAGTGACAATATTACTCGGATAACGAGATGAAAACTGTAGCCTAACAATGGTTATTGGAGTTAGACGGAAATTCTTCGCAGAAGAAATAGAAAAACTTGTGTCACGACTTTACAAATGTTTAAATAAAAGAGGTGATTGCGTCAAAAAGTAGCTTTTGTATGGAACTTTTGCGTACGAATAAAAGTATTTTAAATGTCCGCATTAGTTTTATTTTCTCAAGCAGTGCAAATAGCTTTTTCATTGGCCCACGTAAATGGCAACATGTGTGATACACTCTTGTATTTTCTTCTAGTAGTGACCAACTTGTACTGTGAAGAATACAAGTGCATTCCCATTGTTGGATTTTAATTAACCAATAGCGTTAGAATAAAATGACGAATACGAATAATAAAGTTTTCATAATGTAGATATAATACATACCCTACCAAAAATGGTCTTTATATTGACCAAAATTTATTCGAAACTAATTGTAATCTACAGTCGATGGACTCTGACCTTTATGTTCTAATTCACACCGTAAGTTAAACATTTTAAACAACTAACCAACTAAATTAAACATCCAGTAAAACATTGTCATAATTAAAAACATAAATACCCAATAAAATACCTTACTACTCAACTATGTAGTTATTTTCTCAAGTTCGCTCGCTCACGAAAACAAGAGATCGCAAAGGTTTATCTATACTTCCACAGACAACAGAGAAACGAAAAAATGACGTATCAAGGGATCAAACAGCAACTAATTCTATGATGAGATATCAATCACGGATACAACAGTACAACTGTTCAATCATTAATGAAAGCAACAGTAATAGTTGTTCTCTTAAGTTTGGAGATAGATCTATCTGCTTTTAAACAAGTAGACTAACTTATTTAATGCTAAAGTATAAACAATCTCCTGTAATTTATTATGAAGCAATAAGGATTTCGACGTGTAATATCTCTCCTTGAAAAGTAGCATCAAAAGGAAAGCTTATTAATCATGTTGAAAATATTCTTTCTCTGAAAAAAAAAAAGATTTGTATAGTCTGTGCTTTCAAATAAAATAGAAGTCGATCAATTACGGACTCTAAAAGAGACATCTGCTTATGTCGATATTGTGCTTATTGTGAAAGAAATCTGTTGGTATATGGCAGGTTGATAAATGATAATACATAAATCCATGTCAAATCTTATTTTATATTCTGGTATTTTTGAAGCACAGTTCCTTACGTCATTTTTAAAACAAAATCAAAGATGATTTTAAAAATAAACATCAAATTTAATATAAACTTAATACACGTATATTATGCAATGGTTACAGTTATCACATTCTGAAATCTGAAAATGCTAACACACACTAATAACTGGCTAACTCATTATATGAACATTAACTTTCGGCACGAGAATACTATTTTACCTTTCACTTTCAAGCTAGCTTTTAAAACTATGAAAAATACGAGGAAAAGTCAGAGACTAAGATTCCCACATCAGGTATATTGTTCATACTAGATATAAATACAAATACTTACACGTAGGATACATCCGCTAATATTTAATGTAATGACCTCTATTGAGGAACCCTCACAAATTTTTGTTTAGGTGCTTCAGAAAACGAAGTAAATTGGCGTAAATTGGAGAACAATATTAAGATGGATCTCATAGAACTAGGAATACAATATAGAAACTGGACCCAGTTGGCTAAGGACAAAAGTCAATGAAGAGCTTTAGTGAACGCGGCATTGAATCTCCGGGTTTCAAAGGCCATAGAGTTAGTTAATTAGCTTCTTCGATGTTGCGTGAATAAAATTTGGACGACGGAGATTTTATTCAATACTAGAGTAATAACTTCTTAGGTGATTGTGTATTGAGACTAACTTAAGACTCTTGCGAGAAAAAGATTAAATAGGGAAAAAAATATTCAAATGACTTAGAATAAATGAGGAAATAGATAGAAAACGTTTAATTTGAATTTCAGTTATATGTTCGGTTTTCTTAAATCTATGTCTCAAGATGAACTATCCCTGTTCAAAATCTTCTATTTTTCATTGGTAGTTAGTATTAATCGGAAAGAAAAATATAATGAACTAACATTTTATTGGGTTTTCCTTATGGACATATGTATTAACAGTTAGACCCTACGCTACGTTGATTTATCTTTTGATCGATAAATAAGGCAGTTCAAGTTTTTTTTTCTATTTTTTTTCAATATGACGAGCTCGTTAGCACATTTACACGTAATATTGGAATATCAAAAGACAATCAATAAGTTGTTTTCCAGTTCTATAATTAGCAGACAGTTCTGCTTGAAAATAAAGCCTTCTTTTGTTTGTCAGATGCTAATAAGATAAACGATAGATAGAAGTCATTCATTAGACAACTGTATCATGCATTAAAATGACCAAATTATTTGTGAGTTATGAAATTAGTGTTGCCACGAGACGAGACGAGACGAGACTTCAGGCTGTCTCGTCTCGTCTCGTGCAAAGCATGTCTCGTCTCGTGTCTCGTCTCGAAGAAATGTGCTCGTCCCGTCTCGTGTCCCGTCTCGAGAGGTTCTGTCCCGTCTCGTCTCGTCTCGTCTCGTTTGTCTCGTTTTGTCTCGTCTTGTCTCGTAAAAAATATAGCAGCATACCATGGAAGCGAAAGTAAAATCTACCAGGCTGCACCATGCTAATCAAGATACAACTAAGTTACAAGTATTACCCAGAACACACAAGACAAGAAATGTCACGGTAGCTACACCGTGAAGCCTTCACCTCTGGTGTATGTGGTAGTCGGTTCGATCTCGGTTAGTGCCATGTGAGCTTTGTAGTGGACAAACATCGAATGTATGTGGGGGGCGCGGTGGCTCAGTGGTAGAGCGTTCACCTCTGGTGCTTGGGGTCTCGGGTTCGATCCCAGCCCCCGCCAAGTGAACTTTGTGGTGGACAAATACCGTGTGCGTGGGTTTTCTCGGGGTTCTCCCGTTTCCTCCCACTTTATTCATTCCACCATTTCATTCATTACTCATCACCACCGTCTCCTTTAGCCTAACCGACATAATCGTGGGACGTAAAACTCAAAGATTTCATTTCATTTCATTTTTCGTATGTGTGTTTTTTCTCGAAGTTGTCTAGTATCCTACCACTTTCTTCATTCCACTAATTTTCCCATCATCATCCATTCGGGTTGGGTCAAAGTTGCCTAAAGGTCTTAAAAATAAGCTCACAAGACAAGGACAATAGTTTAGAAGATAATATATCTCTGCTGTTAGTTGTCTGAGGCTTCTCGACCCTGGCTTTTTTTTTTTTTTTTTTTACATTTTGAAACATTGAAATTTGTTTCACCAGTTTCAATACACGAATATACAGTAAATTGCTCATAGGTACGTCGAAGATGAAGACACTAATGTCAAATAATGTTTACACGACAAGCACAGTTCGATGTAAAGGTGTCACCATCCCCGACAGTATCGTATACTATCAGCCCACTTGCTTTATAGTGTCTGTATATATATATATATATATATATATATATATATATATATATATATATATATATATAGAGAGAGAGAGAGAGAGAGAGAGAGAGAGAGAGAGAGATGGAAAGGTATATAGATAAATAGAGAGATAGATATGTGTGCACACTTTGATTTCATATATTCCAGCCTTTAGGTTTCACAGTGTTAACCCATACCAATCCAAAAACTAATTTCCATTTTAGCATGTTTAGATTTGTTGCAATTATTTATTTATTTTTTTTAAAAAAAGCTCGGAACCAAATAATTTTAATGAGAAATTGAAAGTATTTGATTGAAATTTTATATGTTACTGCACAGTAAGCTCTACTTAAAGTGCCATAGTAATGGGAGCTGAACAACACAACGGACGAAAGAATGCTTGAGGCCAGTCTTCACCTCCATGGTACAAATCTGTTCCCATAACCGCGGGGTGTGTGCCACTATATGGTGGTTGCTCCGTTTGTGTAACAAACTCATGACAGTACACCCAGATTAGCTAGTGTTCTAAAAAAAGAGTTGATTTTTGGGTGGCCATTTTGGATTAAAGTTTCTTATATTGTCGTGATCTATTCGCAATCATACAACGTACATCTTCATACCAAGCCGAGCGGTCTGCGGCGATAGACCATCGGCTTGAAGGCCCCGGGTTGAGCCCCGGAAAGGTCATGTGTATGGATTTTAACAGCATTTGTTTTTTCGTATTGTGTCAGGGCGCGAAATCGTACGGGATAAAAGGATTTCAGTCTGAAAAAATTGGAGAGAATATCCTCCCTAGGATACTTTCATGGGAGTAAGGAATTAGTAAAAATATAGGATATACATTTTATAGCAGGTTTAAAATTATGGTTTAGGTATCCTATTTCTTTTCTGTTAATTATGTTCTTCATTGTTCGAATTTTGATCATTCTCATGATATTTTCTGCTTTCAACGGAGTTCCATGAATATTATACCAAATGTTCTTTAAACTCTGTAAGAAACCATTTCTGAAGATAATTCAGGTCCTAATGAATATTATTCACTAGGAAAGGGAAGTATTCCCCTCCTCTCAACATGGAAGCAGAGGGCAATTTCGCACTCTGGTCAGATCAAACATTTCCGCGTAATAAAACGGAGGTCCCCCTGTAAAACCTTTTCACCTAAAGTGTTATTGTTAGTATCATAAATTTGCTGAAAGCAAACAATTTGAAGGGTTCGTCGATAATATATTTGCTTTCTTTGTCCTTCGCCCGCCTTCCAAACGAAGAGGTGAATTTTACAACATGACTGCTGTATAATAAGCGAGCGATTGGTAAAATGGTAAAAGTGTGTTCTTATGTATATATATATGTGTGTGTGTGTGTGTGAGAGAGAGAGACAGAGAGAGTGAGAGAGAGAGAGAGAGAGAGACAGAGAGAGAGAGAGAAGACAAAATTTTAGTTGCAAGATGACATACTTCAATTGCCGTTTTCGGTCAATTTCGGTTCATATAGCAAAAAGAATACCGCCACCAGAGAATAAAGACAAGTTTAGTCTGTTCTGTTCTCTTCCGCCATCTCAGCCAGAACTTTCAACTACAGCCTGCAATGAGTGTAGACCTTACCTAGTTTTCAAATTGAATAGATGGTGGTGGTAGTTCGGTTTCTTGTCCTTGTAAAAATCTTCCCTCTCTTTGATTTTGTTTGTCATCATTCCAGCCAGAAATGAAAAAAATGAGAATTCCTTTGTTCCTCAGTTCACAGCAAGGGGAATTGGGGACAAGACATTAAGGATGATATTCCTGGAAGCTCATGTATCACGATTGTTTCATTCAATAGACAGAGGACACTTTTCTATGAAGGCTTTTCAACATGTTTTCTCACAAAGGGGATTTTCCTTTTGCAATCTATATGACCACTGGCAATTTCAATCTTGGCCATTTCCGCCAGCGTTTTCATTTTCGAGACACGAGACGAGACGAGATATTTCACGAGACGTCCCGTCTCGTCTCGTGTCTCGTCTCGTTTTCGAGACGGGACAAGTAACCTGTCTCGTCTAAAAGGGTTCTGTCCCGTCTCGTGTCTCGTCTCGTGGCAACACTATATGAAATATTGTTTTAATAGTTGAATATACCCATGCTTCGCACGGGGGCTGTGTTTGGAAGTCAACGCTTGTGGGAGTATCACCATTGATCTCAGCGACCGCGAAAACTATGGATTTGATACTAATATCGGTCATTTTGGGCTGTTTTTTTTTTTTTTACATTTCTCGGCACCTCCCTACCCCGCTGACTCCCGACCCGCATACAACTGTAACTAAATTTGCAATTCATCGCTAATGGAAGTGTCACCATTGATTTCAGCGACCATGAAAACTATGGATTTGACACTAATATCGTTCATTTTGGATAACTTTTATGTCTCGGTATCTACCCCCCCCTCGGTGACCCCCGGCCCGGAGCCGAATAGCGTGAATTTGGAAGTTAATGCGATCGGAGTTTCACCATTGATTTCAGCGACCGCGAAAACTATGAATCCAACATTAATATTGGTCATTTTCTACTATTTTTAATGTCTAAGTGAACGCCCCCCTGAGACAGCCCTGGTTCGAATTTTGACAAAAACGTTTAACTCTGGTCTGGAGTCTGGACCAAGGTATTCGTGATTGAAATTTCGTAACTCTCGGTCAATTTGTCTGGTTCCCAAGCCGGTTCCAGTTAACGCCCCCTATGACCCCCTGGTTCGAAATTTGAAAAATGGGCTTCGTCTTGATCTGGGGCCTGGGCCAAGGTACCCCTGACCAAAATTTGGTAACTCTCGGTCCACTCGTCTGGTCTACAGGCCTCACACAGACAGACAGACAGACAAACACACAAAGAAACTTTTTATTTTATTTATATTAGAAAGATTATTTGAACGTTTCTAGAGGCAGAATACCTGGTAACATTGTGGAAGCTGTGATACAGATCAAAATTTAAACGTAATGCATTGTAGAACTTTTAACAAGAAATTCTGAAAAATGTGCCACAATTTATAATTTATGAAGGAAACTTTTAAAATCATGTAAAGAACATATTTTTATTAGTTAACATCGAATAACCAAATATAATCTATCTTAAACCTTACAACCTTTGGCATAGAAATCATGGTCGTCAATGACACCCTCTGAAAGAGGACACCGGTGAGTAGGATGCGCAACTTAATGCTAGAGGGCTGTGCGGACAGGGCTGGTCCTAGGCAATTTGCCGCTCCAACCCCTTTCTCCAGAAAGAACAAATATTAAAAGCTACGATTTTAAGTATGATACAACATCGTGAACAACAAACGGGAGGGGAAGTGTACTCGCACTCAGAAACGCCTAAACACTACAAATACAATCTCGTTACGTTTGTCTTTATCTTTAAATAATAATCTATTATATTAGTGAACGACAAAGCAAACATATCTGCAGAGGAAAAATGGTTACCCTTTTTATAGAATTCAATATCAGGCTTCAATCTCAATATATCAGAATGCAATTACAGCGCAGCTAGCTCTTTTATCTTGATTTCTTGATTTTCTTCTACATCTGTTAAAATTTTTTGAAACAAATTGTTTCCATCTTAAATGATAAGGAACTTGTTTGTGACATATACAAGAGTAGTTTTCATATCAAAACTGGGATAACTACTTAAATGGAACATGTAATCGCCATTGTTCTAGAATTGAGTTCTTGTATTCGACAACAAGCAAGCAATTCATTCTGGAACTTGTTTCGCCAGTTGTTTTAGCACTGTCCATGTGATCTTAAATTAATACGACCTAAGGATGTAGTATTCAAATAGAAGGTCAGATTAGTAAATTTAGCTACCATCATCATGAAGTCTGTTTCCAACAAGAAATATTTATTTTAAATAATATAGGTATGACAGATTTTGTTGCCCCGTTCAAATGCATCTGTTGCACCTATGGTAGAGCCGCCCCTGAAAATATATCAAATATAAATGCCACTAAAAGAATTTTACGTAAATTGGGAAAACTTATCACATTATTTTCGACCAGTACAAAAAATTCTGAGGGTTGCCAGTATAGCTCCTGGGAGAAGGGCAGATGGTTCCACTTATGATGACAACCAATACTGAAACCAGTGTTTTCAGTTTTAAGAGAGTGATGTGGATAAGATGGGACCCACCTTGGGATAGTGTGTCCATATCAATAAATAAATAAATAAATGCTATCTCTTACAAATTGTGTTTTAATGTCTGTCAACAGATGAGCTTTGCTCCATATGGTTTTCCATACTTAGACATAGTATGCACTAGAAATCTAAAAAATGAAAACAATACAATGAATTTGCATCTTTTGCCATATACTCTGGTGGAAACGCATTCAGAAACATTCAGTAACAATTCACTGATATTGCACAGAATTAGTAGACAAAATGATCATTTCGAGATATGCTATAGTGAGTAGCACACACTGTAATGCTTGGAGGAACCTGTGCTCACGCCAACAGCCGGTCATACAAATGCTAAATATCTGTCTGGTATAGGGTATCAACAAACATAAAATTGGCTTTATTGTAGGTGGGTGCTTCTCGTTTCAAAACCCTAGTGTCGAACGGGCAGTCATATCACATCTAACATGTTTAGTACAGTTAGGACCAGATACCTGCCAGATCATTTATATGTACCGAGTACACCGTGTCAGAAACAAATATTTTGGTTAAGTCTCTACAACTAAGTTAAAATGTCTCTACTTTTCACCAAAAAGTCTTTACAAGAAAAGATTATTAACATTAAATATACAATAATGCGTTACAACTGTCATTATGCATTATTTCACTACATGAAATTATGTAATATTTATTTTATAATCAGAAAACTTTTATGTGTATTGATATATCTTTCCATTATATTTTTCTGAAAACATGGGAGAGTAAACTTGTATTTCACATACAGCTCTTTTCCAGTGTCATTGGTTTCAAACCTCTTAAAAAGTGCAACTGAATTTTTATAATGATTTCTTTTATAACATAAAGATATGTGTTTATATCTTTCTTCTACGGTCTTCGTTGTGCCTTCAGGGAGGAATTTAAAACTATACGTGAGTTAGGAAACGGTGGCCCCGAATTTTGTTTCTCAACTTTATTTTAGTGTACGCCGACACACCTGGTTGCGAGAATATTGCGCCTGGGAAAAGGGAAAAATGCATCCACTATATATTTGCACTGGGATGTTTGTTTGCGCCCTACAATTCAAACTGTTTTTTGTATCGTATAAAGTAGCTTCTACTCACATTTGAATCAGGTTTGCCTGTCATCGTCTCAGTGATTGTTACTCCATCCATTATACTATTCCGAACTCAGCGAAAAACTTACAATTTTAGTTCTCTAAAGGGTAATCCATAAGAATACAATTTTTCATTACACTACAATAGTTACTGAAATGCTCGAACAAGTTCTTTTATCTCGCAGGGCGCAAACTTCCCGGTGTAGATACATCCTGGGTGCATTTTTCATTCTTCTTGAGGCAGGGTGCAAATTTCTCAGGCGCAAAATTCTCGACAGCGACCCAGCTAACTGGGAAAAGGTTTTGGAAGATCTTTCTTTCTTTGTCATTCAACATTCAATTTGTGACAGTCAACTCAAATTCGACGATATTTTTCTTGCTTTTTCAGAAGTTAGAATTTGACTTGATCGAAACTAAGGATCGTAACTCAGGTGCAGTTACAATTTGTGATGATAGTGTAATGCACGGGAATATTGACCAATTAATTACCAGTATACCTGTTAATTCCACTATATTTTCAACCATTAAGTTTCGTTTTCAAAAAGTACCTACGTTTCCCACCAATTTACAAAATCCTTCCCTACAGTTAACAAAAGAATGTCTTTGTTTAAAGCCAATACTTTTAGGGACGTATATGTACAGTTCGCAACACTACTGAGAACACACTCAGCCTTCATGTATCTTTGTATATCCGGGCCTTCATATATCCGGAATTCTATCATACACTACTGTAACACTCCGTCAAAAAATTGCTTTTAGTTTCTCTCTTTGTAACTGGATATGAATGAGGGCATATGCAAAACAAATTGGACCAAGTGCTGCTTCTGTGACACATATTACAAAGCCCGACTGCCATCTTGGATACGCCATATTGTATTCAACCTTCGGTTTTTCGAATGTGAATAGGTGCAAATCATGTATCAAATTCATGTACAATTTTCTCGGAAATTCATTGGTGTAGTGAGTTTTACCATATCTTGTACCATGTAACCTTCCTCCTTGTCTTTTCTTGCCTGAGTCAGTTTCTAACTAACCGAACCATAGAGATTTAATCCGAAGATAATTATTTCATTACTTTGATTTCTAACTGCACGTTCTAAGCTGAAAATTTTATACACCCGTGCTGGAATTTTGACATCACAAGAAATCGAAGGAGGATGGAAAAGAAGGATGAAAAGGAAACAAAGAAGAAAGAATAGAAAAAAAGAAAAAGAAAATAGAAGGAGGGATTGGAAGTAAGCACAAAAAACGTACGGTTGAAGGATATAGATAACAGGGGAAAAGAGTTGAGAATAGAATAGTAAATAGAACAGGGATAAAGAATTATAAGAACCAAAGAAAGACAAAAATACTCTACTTTGCGTTGGAATATTAAGATTGAACTGTAAACGATTTCTAAAATTGAACTTTTGATCTTATGAAGAAGTATTCTGCTCTTATTGACATTAATTTGGTCAGAACTGTAACAACATATTTTCTTAGTTGCAATTATACTATTTTAATCGAATATTTGCTGAAATAAAAACCTTCCATATTAAAACATAAATATTTTAACACAAGGTCTATAACAGAACCTGATTCTACTTTAGCGTTTGTATTTAAAATCATGCTTAGCAAAAATATATAGCATAACATGTTTATTACAAAATACAAAAAAATAAGAAAAGCACAACAAAATAAAAGTCGAAAATATCAGAGGTTATATCAAATGATTACATAGCGTCATCTGGATATATAGGTATGTATATATAAATATAAATGTTTTCTTTTATACGCGCATAAAAGAATTCATAAAGTTACAAATGTTATTTCCCACCTCCTCTTCGTATATGGATAAAATAATGAATGCGGACGGGGACTGAGAAAGAAAACAATCCGTTATTTAGATCCATATGTGTAATTAAATGTGTTTATACTTTAGATTTATACATTAAAAATTATATCACATTGTCATTGATGTCTGAAAGGGGACACGGTGCTCAGTAGTAGAACACTTATACCAAGGGCGTGGAGTTCTATCCCTAGCCAAGTAAGTTTGTGATGCTCGTAGGTTTTCTTGTGGGAATTCCCGTTTCTTCCCACTTTTTCATTCCACCATTTCTTCCATCATCATTTTCTTGCTTTAATCATCGTTTTCCTCAGTTTAACAAGCATAATCATGGGACATTAGACTCAAAGATTTCATTTCAGTTTCATTGTCTCTGAAAAGGTTTCTAGTTTTACATGAACAGAAGTGTACAATATTTCGATACCAGTCTCTCAGTTGCATGCTATGGAACTAAGATTCTTAAAAAGTGAATTACAATTAAGGAAATCAGCTTATGTGTATGAAATAATATGGTAGTACTAAATACTGAAATATGTCATAGATTATTATTTGTGTATATTACAACGACTCACCAAAGGTAGTCATCAACCCTAGTACAATTAATATAAGTATATCTCTAGTGGCAATACTCGTTTACACTTTAAAATATCTTCGAATGTTATATTCACTAAGATGATCACCTTTTTAATTGAAATTACAAGCCAATGATAAATATTAAGTAATTTATTCTTTGATTACCTTTTAACGTATGTTCACACAAACAACGACATAGCACCCAACAAAACAATAATAATATATATTCATTATGTTAGAACATTCTTCTTTTTTTTATTTTTTTATTAACATTATAATAGGTATGGTGCTTGTGTAAAAGCACTTTCTGCCCGAGATATATGCAATTATGAATCGATACAAAGTATCTCGTTATAGAAAATGTCGCTCGATAAAGGGACTAAATATAAAAGTTACATGGAAGCTTGGCTTTTATATTTAAGAATCACTGGTCCGTTTATAATAATAACATGATAATAGTTGTATTCTTTACATTTTAATCGTCCCTCATATATAACTTCGTTCAGTTACCTCATATAAATACATTTACAACAAAACTTTCATTCCACTATTATTTATCTTTTACCATTAAAAAGTCGTCGCTTACTAATACAATTAACGAAGGATTCGAAATCAAAAGCGTAAGAGATAATTACATTCTGAAACATAAATTACAATGATCAATAGTTCCAATCATCATTAAAAACGGCCATGTTAAAAAAAATGGTTGATCTTTCCAGAGCGAATTATATAATAATTACGTTAGATGGCATTTTAAAGTATGTATCATATCAATAAGGTGTCGGGATACAAAAGAATCTTATCCGAATATCATATAAGGTGACGCATGGGTACGGTCGTCGGATCATTAACTTAATAGAATGAGCCTTATACTAAATATAATCTTTGACAATAAAGTTTCAACACAAATCAATATAATATAAATAACCTTTGTTTTTAATCAATAATAAATCGAATTATAATTTTTCACATTAGCAAAACAGAATTAAAATCATTTGGAAATGAATATTTGTTAATGAGAATTAAAAAAAATTAAATTAAGTAAAAAAATCAAAAATTAAATGTAACCTATGCTCGGGTGAGCGAAAAGAAGGAAATAAATTTATTTTCACACAAACAGAAGTCTCTTTTCCTTATCATACGGGAAATATGGTGAGAAGATAAAGGTACTAACTGATGAAAATAATGAAGCAACAAGATAGAGGACAAAATCACCCTTAGTTTCCTTCATTCTTATTTATTTGAGCAAGAATGCCAGGTGCAACTAACTCTTTTATCAGCTGCATCCATTTTTCTCTTGTATACTGGGAAGGTCTTCAAACCTTCAACTCGTCTATATTACGAAGTCCAATTGACGTACCTGTTTTGGCGTTCAACAATTCAAAAACTTTAGGGTTTATTTCCTTGAAACATAAATAAGGACCTGAGAAAACGTCACAAAATTTATAAATCTTCTTTAATAACGCATTACTTTGTGGGTGTTGTTTAACAAAAACTAAGTCATTGGTCTTGATTCGATATTTTCCTTCTTGTAGAGACTCTAATTTAGAATTACGCTTCAAAAATTTGTTGTGTCTTCGAATTTTTACCATATTCACTAAACTTGAAGAATCTACGATTGACGAATCTTCCAACTTGATATTAAAATGTTGTTCCACAAGGAAAATCAAATCAGAACCGTTATGTACATTAGCAGGAGACACGCCCAATGTGTCTGATATTGAGTAATTCAAAGGATACGTGACTTGATTAACATGTTTAATCCATTCGGTATGTTTGTCTTTACAAAAGTGTCGAAACAACATACCAAAATTACGATGCACATTTTCTACAATAGAGCTGCTAGGATGATACGGAGTTACGAAATGAATTTTAATGTTAGCCTTATTCATTGCTTTAATAAACACATCACTTTTGAACTGTGAACCATTATCACATAATATGTGTTTGACAGGACCACAATGTGGAATGTATACATTCAAAATTTTATTTATGATAGCAGCGGAAGTTGCTCTACGCAGAGGGTAAGCTATTACATAGCTCGAAAAAATATCCATAGTGGTAAGTAAATAAGTTTCTCCTGTAGCTGCTCGCGGTAACGGTCCATATAGATCAATAGATATGAACGAATGTGGTCTCTCTGGGGTTATCGATAGCATAGGTTTCTGTACAGCCTGGTAGTTGTGTTTTATTTGCATACATTCAATACAGTCCTTGATATGATTCTTGATTTGGACTCTCATTCCTCTCCAATAAAAAGATTTATTAATCAAGGCACATACTTTCATATAACCAAAATGACCGAAATCATCATGATAGGCTTTTAATATGCGGGTTGTCAACGTAGGTGGTATGCAAATTTTATTTCTGGACTTGAACTTAAAATCTGTAATAAGCAGAATTCCGTTGGATAGTTTAAATCTGGAATTCCATTGTTTGGGGCAATTACACTCCGCACTACAAGAAGACAAATGTTTCATGATTTGATTGTATTCATGATGATTCAGTTGATGTTCCCTTAAATCTTCCATTGAAATAGTGGCTATTTCATCCTGTAAGACCTTAAATTCGTTGATAGACAAGATATGTTGTTCTTCTCCAGGAAACAAACGTGATAAAGTATTTACGGGTCCATTATCTACTCCCTTTATGTGTTGTACCTCAAAGTCATAAGACTGAAGCTCTAACGACCAACGAAGTAGTCTGTTATTGTATCCCTGTATACTATTAAGATATCGTAATGAATTATGGTCGGTAAGTACTATAAAATGGCATCCGCTGAGATACGGAGCAAATTTTTGTACTGCAAAACGTACGGCCAATAATTCAATTTCCGTAGTTGTATAGCTTTTCTCAGCTTTCTTTAGAGTACGGCTAGCACAATGGATAACGGCCGGTTCCTTGATAGTTGGATTTGGTTGCCAGAGTACCGCAGAGATTCCAAGTTGAGAACCGTCGCACTGAACATAGAAAGGAACGTCATATCGAGGATGGTTCAAATGGATGTTTCGCTTTACACTCTCCTTCAACTTAGTAAAACTAGATTCTTGAATCGGACCCCATTGCCATGGTACTCCCTTTTTTGTAATCATAAATAAAGGTTGAGCTATCTCAGCAAATCGTGGGATGGCCTTGCGAAACCAATTGAAGAGTCCTAATACTTGCCGTGTCTGTTTTACATTCGTCGGTGCAGGCAAATCCTCTATTGCTTGTACTTTAGATTGACTAAACTGTAAACCGGATGCATCAATTTGGTAGCCAAGGAATTCTATAGAATTTTGTAAAAATTTGGATTTCTGTATGTTGATAGTGAGACCCGAACTTTCCAATCTCTCTAAAACAATATCCAAGTATTTTAAGTATTCATGAGGATTTTTACCCATTATCAAAATGTCGTCAGCGTAGGTAATTACGTTGCTGCGTAAGTCTTGACCTAAGACTTTATTTAAGCAAGAAGCTAACGCCGCACTACCATTGATAAGCCCAAAGACTACACGGTTGTACTCGTACAAATGACCTTCAAAACTGAACGCTGTATAAGGTTTCGAATCTTCATGCAATTCGATCTGATTATAGGCTAGTATTAAATCTAAATTTCCGAACACTGCATTGCCCTGTAAAGAGGCTAATATTTCTTCCACTGGTGGATACCTCACTTGTTCTAAGTCAATATGGCAATTTGTACGTCTCAGATCCAAAACTACACGTAGAGAACCATTTTTCTTAGGGACTACATGTAACGGATTAAGGTGAACGCTTCGTGAAGGCCTAATGATTCCATCTCTTAACATGACTGCAATTTGTTGACGTACATTTTCTCTGTATCGGTAAGGAATTTTATATGGCTTAGTCACAATAGGTTTGTCTGTCTTAACCTTAAAAGAATAGATAAAATCCTTACAACATCCGGGACGTTGTGAAAAAACATTCTTGTGTTTATATAACATATCCTTAAAGTGAGTTTTTACTGTATCCTCTATAAAGTCGAGGCTCATTTCAAGTGATTTAACACTCAGAAAACAATACATCATCTTTCGAATCCATTAAATTTTGCGCAACTTGTGTTAATTGATCATTTAATTTATCACTTTCTGAAATTACAGAAACATTATTCAATACATTAGGAACAATATTATATTGACAAGCAATATCATCAGATTTGGGAAGAAGTTTTTGAACGATTTCTTGAGGAATGCCGGGTATCGTTAAAGTTTGATTTCTGAAATCGAGCATTACACGTAATTGAGACAATAAATCTAAACCAATGATTAGTTTTTCATTCAATTCTTTTATCACCAAAATAGGAATAGATATCTCAAAACTTTGAATGGCTATTGTGATATGAGTAATCCCAGCTACCCTCTTTTTGTGTTTACCGGTAAAATCTACTATAATAAGATTCTCTGCTCTTTGTAATTTAGAATTTGAATAATCACTAGCAATTGCTTTCCACAACGAATACGATAGCAAAGATGCATTTGCGCCCGTATCCAATAAAGCTTCTGTGCTTAATCCATTTATTTTGACAGGTATTCTGGCAGTACTATAGGATTTTAAAAATACAAAGTTTTCTTCAACACTAAAACCGTCATTGATGTTATCATCTGTAAACCAACAATGATTTACTACAGGCACAAATTGATATTGACATCTATTGACTGCTATTTCTGAATCATTATTTACACATACATTATGTAAAAGATTGTTTTCATTATTGACCTTAACACATAAATTTGAAGATAAATATTCATAAGAATCAATAGCTGATATGGGTTTAACCCCTACCACATCAGCTGCAGTCAGTTTAAATTCGTACTTGTATATGGTTCCAATAAAGTACATTGTATTGCACAATCTTGATTAGGTTCCGCATTATTATTTTGTACAGGAATTGCATTATTGTTTTGATTCTGATACGAAGTGCCATCTCTTAAATTAAAGTTACGTCTATCAATACGGTTTACAGTATTTCTAGAATTACGCCATACATTTCGTCTGTTTTGGAACCTACTTTGGTTAAATGGTCTGACATAATTATCATCACAATTAGTTAGGTTAGGTGAATTCGCATTATATCTTTGCCTATTCTGATTATTTAAATTTACTCTATCCAGGTTATGTTCCGTATTGTTTACGTTACGGATATTCATATTCCGGACAGGTACTGACCTAAGGTTATCTGAATTATTTCTAATTTTACCTACTCCAGTTTGATTATTCTGTGCCTGGTATTGACTTTCGTAATATTGAACAAGCATTAGCAGATGATTAAAACTTATGCACTGGGTAGAAAGCAGAATTTGTTGCAATTTAAAGGTAGTAGATTTCGGATAGATGCAATCACTCTGGATTCAGATTGTAATGGATTTACAACTTTTAATTCATTGTAAGTGTTCACAACAAAATCAACAATAGATTTGTGTAGGCGAGGATGAAAAGGTTGGTTTCTAATCATAACGTCTCTGTTAGCAAGTAAAAAGTCGTTCTCATAATTTGCGATCAACGCTGCTTTGAATTCCTCATATGTTTTGACGTGCTCCCGTACTGCTTTGAACCATAAAGAACACGGTGGGAGTAATAAATGAGGGATTAGTTTCATATATTGAGATTTATCTATACACATTATACTGCATTCATCCTGAAACTTTTCCAGGAAAGAAGTAGCATTTTCATTGCACCTACCACTAAACTTACTCATAGCTCGTATTTCACTCATTTTTACACTTAACTTTATATTTCTTTCACCATTTCGTGTTAAATGAAAATTTCTACCTATTGTGTTATGCGTAGTTCCACCATCTCTTTTCCGCCCATCTATATTCCTTCGCTGAATTCTTTCCAAAATAATATCATCATCGGATGGGTTACTTGAAGAAGAGGTAAAGCAAGGTCCACGTCGATCTGCTTCGGGTGGATGCGAGGGCATTTCTTGTGGGTGAGGGAACTCCAAACGATCAGTAACAACGTTGTTGTTGTATGCATTGTCTTTAATCTGTAACGTCTTAATTTCCTCCTGTATGGTAGATATCAATTGTGTATTTGCACGTATTTGGTTAGAATTATCTGTCACCTGAATCTTTTGCTGACGAACAGAAGATTCCATTACTTCAAAATCTTTTTTTACAATATTGACTTCTTGAATTACATGATTGTAGTTATCCTTACAATCTTCAGATAATCTTTTTAGCTTCTCATCAAATTGTAACGTGATGTCTCTCGCAGCTTGTATTACAGATTGTTTCGTTTCTTCTGACTTTTGATCTATTTGTTCTAATCGTCTACTCAATTCTTCATACTGTCTACTAGATTCTTCAGATTTTTGCTGTACCGTTTGTTTTAATTCTTCGGACATCTGAGCATATTTTGTTTCATGGCTTCTAAATCATCCTTTCGGCTTTGTTCCAGTCGTTGTTCCTGTCGCTGTAACGCTATTAGGATTCTATCTTCTAGTGTCAACATTCCAGGTGTAATGGGAGCTATATTCTGCTCATTGTTAACACCGTCAACAGTTTCATTCTCTACCGTCTCACCAATCATGACTTTTCTTATGATTACTCTGCCACTTCTAAGAATAGTTGAGTTAATATTCATAAACCTTCTTATTATGGTAAATTCACCCTTACTTTAAACTTCGGGATATGAATTTACAAAATCCCGGGTGAGGTAAACCAAAAATTTTAAAGCGACTCACCAAAGGTAGTCATCAACCCTAGTACAATTAATATAAGTATATCTCTAGTGGCAATACTCGTTTACACTTTAAAATATCTTCGAATGTTATATTCACTAAGATGATCACCTTTTTAATTGAAATTACAAGCCAATGATAAATATTAAGTAATTTATTCTTTGATTACCTTTTAACGTATGTTCACACAAACAACGACATAGCACCCAACAAAACAATAATAATATATATTCATTATGTTAGAACATTCTTCTTTTTTTTATTTTTTAATTAACTTTATAATAGGTATGGTGCTTGTGTAAAAGCACTTTCTGCCCGAGATATATGCAATTATGAATCGATACAAAGTATCTCGTTATAATATATAATCAGCAACTTTTTGATAAAGTGGCTAGTTTCAAATATCTAGGATCAATATTGACAGAGGAAAGTCATATTCATGTAGAAATTAAATGTCGACTAAAAGCAGGGAATTCGTGTTACTATTCGGTTCAAAATCTCTTGTCGTCGCGAATTCTCTCGAGGAATTTGAAGCTTAAAATATACAAAATGATAATCATGCCTGTTGTTTTGTATGGCTGCGAAACATGGTCACTTACTCTGAGGGAAGAACATAGACTGAAAGTATTTGAGAACAAGATCCTGAGACGAATATTCGGACCCAAGAGGAACGGGAATGGGGAATGGCGGAAACTTCATAACGAGGAACTACATAATTTATATGGTTTACCCAACATTGTTAGGGTCGTTAAGTCTAGGAGGCTTAGGTGGGCGGGTCATGTAGCTAGAATGGAAGAAAGTAGAAACGTTTTCAAAGTCTTGACTGGAAGACCAATCGGAAAACGACCATTAGGAAGACCTAGGCACAGATGGGAGGACAATATTAAGATATTAAGATGGATTTTTCAGAGATAGGAATACAAAGTAGAAACTGGATGCATTTAGCTAAGGATAGAAGTCAGTGGAGAGCTTTTGTGAACGCGGCATTGAACCTCCGGGTTCCATAGGCCATAGAGTTAGTTAGTTAGTTATAATCAGAAACTTCTAAGTTCCGGTTGATTTACTCCTAATGATTGGCCAATTTGAACCTCAAGGCATAAGACAATTTTTGAAGATCAAAAGAAAGTAAAAGTAAAATTTGATTTGAAATGAGACAGACAGAGAAATGTACAAAGCCATGTCGTGTCGAACAGTAGAAGCTCGATTACACTTTACTGAGTTTTACTCATAAACTATTATAGTCTAATAGGTTATCCCTTTTTATTATTTACATTGAGTATTGAAAAACAATTTTAAGGACCTTTCTAGTTTGGAAAATAAGTATGCTTGCATCCGTAACACAAACTGAAAGCAAAATAATAACAAAAATTGAGTAAACAAATGAAGAGCTAAATTAGAAGGAAGATAACAACGAGCGTCGAATTACAAGAGACATTCAGACTATTCAAAATTAATATTTTGTTCCTGACTGATTTCCTAATAGAGATGATGTAAAGTGAACCTGTGCCTAGAATTGATATGCATCCTTCTAAACGATAATTAATTTGTGTAAATTAAGTATTTTTAAATTGATTTAAAATATTCAGGCAAGCGTAAGCTATATCTACTTAATATAATATTAATTAATTTGATAAACGAATATGAGTTCATTTTTATCTATCTTTAGGAACCATCTGTATGAAAATATCAATGGATTTGGTACTACTGTATTATTACTACTTGCATCTATAGTCGCAAGTGAAAAATCTGAAATAAATTTTGCAATAGATTCCTTTATTGATTATCTTTCCAACATTGGAAATTGTGTAAATGATATTTTAAATATACATCTAAGTGATTGCAACAATCTCATAGTGTTTAGTGATGAAAATGATTATTCCAACATTGTGCTGAAAACCAATGACATCAGAACATCGTTAAAATTCGGTACAAAAGGTTCAGCTTCAATACGAACGAATAATGAGGTTTACTCTCAGTTGTTCAGCAGATCTTCTCTTGTGGGTTATGTGATATTTCTTGAAGGTAACACGTACTTTGAAAGTGCTATAAACACACTGAAATTCGTTTCCTTTTGGAGACCACTAAACAAAATGCTAATTGTTTCTACCACCATATATAGTGATCAAGATATTGTTAAGGTGTTTGACAGTGCTGTATGAGAAAATATTATAAATGTTATTCTACTTTCACCGTCAGCACCTTGTAATCATAGCTCAGTGTTTAATTTACATACGGTACCTTCTTTCCTTTTGGTGATAGTAATTGTAGAACACTAAGAAATACAACGTTATTGGATGCTTGGGAAAGAAAAACATTTAGAAAGGAAGCAGATTTATTTCCTAACAAACTTTAAAATTTGTACAAATGTCCCATATCTGTCACTGCGTTCGCACATTATATCATTATGGACGCTAAGGAAGATGATGACACTTATTTGATATCAGATGAACAGAAATTACTGATGACGCTGTCGCGAAAATTGAATAGTTCATTAGATTTGAAACCTTTTCCATAGCTGGATAGAGTTGGGGGGTATTATGGAAAACGGCACGTACACAGGAAAGAAAAAGAAAATTCAGTCAGATGAATGTGAGGGAACTTTCCATGAAATGACAATTCTTATGGAAGAGTTTCATGATTTTGAAACAATATCTGGAGGATTTTTTGATGTAGTTTTTGCTGTTCCTAGTCCAGGCTTTTACCCCTCTTGGATGACTTTCTACTTTCCCTTTCAATACAATTTGTGGATTGTAACATTAATAGTCCACATTCTGCTTTCAGTTATTCCAAGCTTTATGTACAGGAAATTGTGTTTTTGTAAACTTAAAGTAGGATCAACATTTCTTGATAGCTTATCGATTCTATTAGGAATCTCGGTATCCTCCCGTCCGACTGGGAGTTATTACTTTCGAATAATTTTCCTTATTTTTTCATCTCTGCTGATTAGTTGTGCTTACCAGGCAAAGTTGTTTGAATTTCGTACAAAACCCAAGATGTTTCCTCCCATTAATGCCTTGGAGGAACTTGTTGAATCCAATATTGAATTCGGAGGTTTATCTGATCCTATTAGTCAAACTATAAGTAACAAGTGGGTATCTGTAGATACCATTGAATCAGGGTATCAGAAAGTCATTGAAACGCAAAATTATGCGTTTCTTCGGGGTTGTCCTTCTTTTGAGCGTTTACTCAATAATAAAATGCTCAGAACTCCCGACGGAAGGCCTTCGTTTCATATAATGAAGGAAATCCTTTTATCTTTGGAGTAAAAAGTCTTTGTTTATTGATATCGTACAGATGATAGTACGAAGCTGTAAGTCTTCTGGTTTGTTACTCAAGTGGAGAAAAGATGATCTAGGTAACAACCATTACTCTATTGAAGACGATATACTGTATTTTCTCTTGATGTGGGGGATCTTCTTATCGTATTTGTGGTAACTGGTGCAGGTTTGTTATGTAGTTGTATGACATTCGCAGGTGAGGTGATAATAGCTGCTCTCCGAGGTAGAAACAAGAAGTAATCATGTAATACATTGGTAGAGTAAAAATTATATTACGTTCAGCTATCATCAGCGTGAAACGCAGGCGTAGTAAGCAACCAACTCAAAAATAACAAAATCATTCATAAATTTAAGCCTCAAACAAGACTATTTTAAACTATTCATCCATATGAACACCTTTTGAATAGGTTTACTAACATGCATACAATATGTTATAATGAGTTGTCCAATTATAATTATTCAATTGTAAGATATACATTTGCTTCCAAAGTATTAAATGTGTTTGTTCCTTGTTATTGAAATTTATGTTCAGAATTAAATAGGTTTATTATACGACTTTACACAATTCATATACACAGTTTTGCTTATATTAGCATACTTTTGATGTATCACAAATATGTCACTATCTTGTCTTGTATTATGGCTATGAACATATTTATTAAATATAAAAAGATACCTTTTTCTCACAGTAAAAAGAATAGATTTATAGATGTATAAGATGGAGAGAGTTAAAAGTTTTGCTTCTACGAAAGCCTTTTTACATATCGGTTTTGTGGATAGTCCAAAAATTATTCTGATCGCTTTCTTTTGCAATCGGAAAGTGCTTAAACTTTTTTCAGCAGATTACCAGTGTATTATGAAGAAGCTAAATAGTGAATAAAAGTTGGCATAGTAAAAGCAAAGAAGTGTTTCTCTCGATACAGTACCTTGAAGTTTGTATAAGGCAAAACACACGCTACTTAGTTTCTTGTTTAAAGTGGAGATATGAGCAGACCATGAAAGGTCGTCACTTATAATTGCACCTAAAAGTTTTGTCATGCAAGAATATTGGAGTAAGGAGAAGATATTTTTATTCTAGGTGATATACGCGGTTTTCCTGGAAAATGAAAATGTAAGAGAATCGATTTATCATGATTTATAATTAATCTATTCACTGTTAACCACTTTACTAATTTGTCCATAAAAATGTCAGATTTCCTCTCAACTTCTTCTATTGATTTTCCTGATATTATTATACTGATGTCATCAGCATATAGAATACATTTTACTGGATACATATATTCTAACAAGTCATTTATATATAGCAGGAAAAGAATATGACCCAAAATGCAACCTTGGGGAACACCTCTGATAACAGTTGATAAGACGAATAAGTCGTTTGAAACATCTGCAGCTAATTTTGATATTTGTACCGCTTGTTGCCTACTGGATAAATAAGAGAGAAATCAGTTGTGAGCTACTCCTTCAATACCATAAGCATACAAATTGCTTAAAAGAATAGCATGATCAATGGTGTCAAAAGCTTTGTATAAGTCGATGAATATGTCAACAACATACTGTTTTTTACCTTAATCCCTAAAAAGCGTCATTAAGGCATGTTGTCATTACCATTATATGAAATCGAGATTGATAATGGGGAGAAAGAAGAGAAGGTCCCTTCCGGCACGGAGAAAGAATATCCACCAAAGCTTTCATCGAGTGGAGGAAGCGTGTTCACCTTACTCATGGGAACAGGACGATTTGTCGACTTCTCTTTATGAGTGTATTTTTTTAAAAAAAGCATCATTATAGTATATCAAAGACTGTATTAAAAATTGGAGATCGGAAATGTGCTAAACTGTTTAGGTTGTGCGTATGAGGATGACTCACAGTGGGATCATGATTGCATGCTATGGGAGGATGATTCCTTACAAATGGAAGCAATTCGAGCAATCACACAACTGGAAGCGTGTGAGGAACGCGTTTAAATAGAGACAAGAAAAAAATTAATTGAAGTGGAATTTTATTGAATAGTTTAGACACTTAGTATAGGACGAACAATACAAGCGAGAGTTAGTGAACATTTTTAAAAACGTTCAAGGGAAATATGCAAGAAATTGAACAGTTATGTATATACCAGTGGTGATGGTGCTTTGTTTTAACTATGTACTAATTGTGATGTTTTTTCTTTTATATATAATCGTGTAGTAAAAATGTATTGTAAGGTAGATGATTGTGAAAAAAACATTAGTGAAACATATGTACTAAAAACGATAAATGTATACTCATACCTACACACAAATCCATTACATTGTAATATTTGTATGTTAAACATTGAACGTACTGGTATGTGTCAGAATTTTGGATTTTTTCTTCGAAACCAGTTGTCAGGTGATAAGATGCCAATTGAACTCTTTGAAATAGTATTTCATGAGAGACATGGTGAATTTTCAATCACTAGAAACAAACGAGTTATTGAATAATACTGAAATTATTGGACAATTAATTCCAATAATGTTACAACGTTCATGTGAAATTTCAGTCTGTAATAGGCAGTATATTGTAGATATTCAAAACTTCAAATCAGCTCATACGAAATGTTTGATATGTGAATTTTGTCTTAGTATTTGTGGTGATGCATTGAATTTTCACTGTTTAATAAAATTACTATGTGAATATAATAATTTATCATTAGAATTTCAAAAACAAATTGATTGGTTAACGAAACACCATGGTTTGCTATGGAACATTAAGAATTGGTATTACATATCGCAATTATGTGAGATGTTGTAAGAACTTTGTGCTGTTGATGCACAATTTTATTTTAAAAGAAAATAAGAAATCCAGATGAATTAAAAATATATTTTCATAATACTCTCTTATTACGAGGGCCATCCGGAAAGTGGTACCCGTTTGTGCAATAAAAACACAGTAGTACATATTAACAAATATACACATTTTTATTGGAAAGAGCATACTTTACACTACTTCTCCACATAATCACCAAGAAAATTGAGGCATTTGTCATACTGTGTGACGAGTTTTTGTATTCCAGCGTCATAGTCCTCCGCCGCCAGCGTATTGAGATACGTAGTCACGCCTCGTTTAAGTTCTTCATTTCTGTCAAATCTTTTTCCTGCCAGAAAGTCTTTAAGCTTCGTAAAGAGATGAAAATCCGAAGGGTCCAAGTCCGGGCTATATGGTGGATGGTCGAAGGTTTCCCACTTGAATTGCTGCAGAAGTTGTTGTGTTTTCGCACCTGCATGGGGCCTGGCATTGTCATGAAGGAGAATGACACCTGTAGACAACAGACTTCGCCGTCGATTTTGTATTGCCCGCTGTAATTTCTTTAACGTTTCACAATACGCATTAGCATTAATTGTTTCTCCACGGGCCAAAACATCAATGAGTAATACACCTCGTCGGTCCCAGAATATGGTTGCCATGAGTTTCCTGGTGGACGGAACTGTCTTGAATTTTTTTGGTTTGGTTGTGAATGAGCGTGATGCCACTCCATGGACCGTCGTTTACTCTCAGGTGATGCATAACAAACCCATGTTTCGTCCCCTGTAATGATGCGATTCAGGAAAGAGTCTCCTTCATCGGAAAAACGTCCCAGAAACGTCAGTGCTGCAGCCATACGCTTGGTTTTGTGCTCATCTGTGAGCATGCGAGGGACCCACCTTGCACAGATTTTTGAATAATGCAGATGGTCTTTGACAATTCCATGAACAATTGTTCGAGACACATTAGGAAAATATTCACAGAGTTCATCAATTGTGACGCGCCGATCGTTCCTCACGCATTCGTCTACTGACCTCAGCAGTTCGTCTGTAATGACAGATGGTCTCCCTGAACGCTCCTCGCCGTGTGTACTCCCCCTCCCCAGATTGAAGTTGCGAAACCAGGGCCGAACAGACGACTCATCCATCACATTGTCTCCATACACCTCCTTTAATTGGCGATGAATTTCACAAGGTCGAACGTTTCGTGCATTAAGAAATTTAATCACGGCCCTCACTTCACAACTGGCAGGTTCTCAATTCGTTTAATCATTATAAACGAGCACAGACACAACACAGGCACTGCTAGCGTCACGCAACCTCGCACAGAGCAGGCAGACAAGCCACTGACGCGGTCTGACCTTGCCCAGAGGCTCCCCGAGTCGTCAGCGCTTCATGCGGCGCAAACGGGTACCACTATCCGGATGGCCCTCGTATACTGAAACGAAGGACAGACCACCATTATCAGATTTACATCAAGGCAATATGTTTTCGTGAACATTGTTCATTTTCAGACATCTTCAAGCTCGACTCGAGAACTTGACTCAAAAAGAATCCTTCAAACTCGACTCGAATTCGGGTCGAGTCGAACCAAAACGACCCAAATCCTGTGTGTAGTTTCAAGTACTCTCTTCAAGTATGCTACATAGCCAATATAATTATTATCAATGATAGGCCTACTGCTACTGCTACCACTACTACATATTATTATTATTATTATTATTATTATTATTATTATTATTATTATTATTATTATTATTATTATTATTATTATTATTATTATTACACTATGTAAACACGAAACATAGGCAGTTTGTATCTCAATAGTAGAAACTAATTGTCTGCCGACCTTGGAAGTCGTGAAGCCTAGGAGCCAAGGACATCGTTCACAAGGTTCTGGGTATGAGTTCCAGAGGAGGAAATATTCCGGCTTGAGCCAAAAATTGTTATAATAGTAGGGGAGCTTAAGGCATAAAAATGGCCAAACCCTGCACTTTGTGTTAAAAAGGTGCCACTCGGATATGTTGTTTCCCTGATCCAACTAAGCAGGAATCGAAGTGGCCCCACTCCGACAGGTGGCCAGAATCCAATATGGCGGCTATCAAAGATGGCCGCCTCTGCGAATTCATAAGTGTTGGTTTTAGAGGCCTATATCTCCTTAACTAATAGTCCAATCTTCACGATTCAAAAACTAAATGACGTAGAAGATAACAGGGTCTAACAAATGAGCAAAAGGGTTTACCTAACACTGAAATTAACACCTACAGAAATTATTTAATTTGGAACTTTATATTTCTTATGATGGAGTTTACTCATATTTTTTAAAATAACAAGTAAACGGCTGAGATTATCGAAAAAGATGTGGTATAACTTTTTAAAGAGTGTTAAATTGTCTTTCGTTTGGTGTATAGTTTATTCAGATCGATTAATAAACAACGAAGTTATGACAATTTCAAGATTCACGTTGAGTCGATTGATTTTCCCAAATTTTGAACGAGAGTTCATTTACCGTAATAAAACATCACTGATGGATGCTGCATTGTACGAAACGGATCATTCTCTTATGATGTGTTCTTCATAGGTTCCATTTTTACCAGAGCACAAGACAGCCTGACCGAGCCCGATTATATGAATTCAATATGGTGGCCATTAATTATCATTAATAAAGATAAGTCTTTTTCGAAACATTTATTGCAGTATCTAGATTTATAAACAAGTACGACAAAGTAATAACAAACATTTTTCTCTCCCCCATCCTTCTGCCCCACAGAGTAAGTATGGGAAGGAATGAACTCCAAATCATGTTTCGAAATACGTCAAAAGAATCAGATAAAACTGAGTGGTTAAAAGACTTGGATTAATAACAACTGCACTATTCTCGAAGTATTTCCATTGAAAGTAACAGTGGCGTAAAATCCCGTGTAATGTTTCGGAGGGAATAGTTCGGAATCACACAAAAAGGCAAAGTTTGAGGCGGCTACGCAATTCTTGTGTTACTAAAAAGTCGTCGATTCAAAATGATCGATCGTATTAAATTGTACAAAACACGGTTAATGACGATTATGAAGAAGTCTGAATCAGAAGAAATAGAAGTTCATAGCACAAGATTTCGTGAAAGGATTTTTCGTCACAGGCCTGAGCTAACAGCTAATCTGTCTGGCAGAGAATATGTTTTACTTTCAGAAGGATCTGACAGAATAAGTGAGCTGGAGAAAGACATTGATGAAGATGCTACGGCACTAAGTCGTGTTGTTAAGATGCTTTGAAAGGATATGGCAAACCACAAGAGTCATTTTGCAGGAAAATTTGAGAATCACTGCCACAAAGATTCTGTTCCTCCTCCACTAATAGCTGCTGTTAATATGTTACTTTATGGTTCATTTGTCACCCCTGATAGCAACGCAAGTCAAGCAACTTCAACTATTAGTTAACTTATATTTTATAATTTCCATCAGAAAGCAGGCGATATTGAAACAGAAGCAGCAAGGCATAAACAAAATCACATGCCACCTCTTCCTCTCTATGTTGGGCTGAGCGTGTATGCTAAAACTCTTAAAAAAATCTCTCATAAATGAATTGCATTCACTAAGCATTTGTATATCGTCTACACGTGTACAGGAAACATCTTCAAGTCTTTCTCAGTCCTTGATAAATCAAAGTGACGAAATGGTGTATCCTTCCACTCTTCATCGAGGTATTTTAACCGTTGCAACATTAGATAATATTGACTACAATCCTTCTAGCACAACATCAAAGGATTCTTTTCACGGTACGGGCATTTCTATTTTCCAGCATCCTTCTAAGTATAACCCTAGCATTCGACGTGACCATGTCTCACTGGATAAATGAACATAAAAATGAGAACTGCTCCTGCTCTCTCCGATAATTATGCTGTAGTACCTCCTGCTTATGTCACTAATAAGGAACCAGTTTTATCTCAACAGAACCCGCAGTTTGTAGAGAAAGTTCTTCCACGAAGTGGGTTTTTCGCAGAATAAAAAAAAACTAGGAGTGTTGGTTTGAAGCATGCTTAAAAGATGACACTACTTGCACTTGGTCTGTACACCATGCCTCGAAAACTGAAACTCTGCAAATGTCAAGTATATGCTGCCTGCTTTCGTTGTTTAAGGAAGACTCTAAATCTGTTGCTATGATACGGCACGAAATGAATGTTGTACGAGAACTTACAGACAAACTCAACAAAGGACAAGTTCCAAAACTCAACAAAATTATAAAAGGGGATGGCGGGGCGATTGGCCTCTTACCTGACGACAATGCTCTTGTCAAATGGATGACAGCGGGACCAGAAATTAGTAGACTAATTAATGAATTCAAAATGTCGTATAATGAATATGATCCTGATAATAAGCACCATGAAGATTACTCGTCGATGCAAGAAATATTTAAATCGTCTGTTGAAAAGATGAAAGAGGTTTTCGTCGAATTGGGGAATCCGTTTGAAGAAAATAATGGACTTGTTAATGTTGCTTCCAGAATCATCTATAGCGGTGATATAATTGAATCCCTATATTTAGCAGAAGAAAAAGGGTCTAATATGTACAAGGAATTTGTGCAAGAAAGAGTAGTATAATGTACCAAGCCATTCTTTTCGCCCATGAAAAAATCTTCTCCAGTGCTTCATTTTTCCCTTCAAAAGAATAAAACAAACATAAATGAAATAAAATTACTTAAGATGGACGTTGAGCTATTCTCTCGCTTACTACACGTCAGTCAAACAAGACGACTTGACTTCGATGAATTCTTTCAGCACGAGAGTCAACCAATTCCACCGTCTCTCTGCCATAATTCACAATCCTCAAAAAAGTCCGACTTAGTTATGCTTCTTGAGAGTGAAGCCAACACCAACTTTCATAATTCTTGTGATGTTTTATTATTTGATGGAGCAGTTTTGGTTCACATTTTGCAACCAGCATCAGTAGAAACATTTTGTGATTATTCCCAGTGTAATTTCTTCGAATATGTTCAAAGAGAAGCAGACACATTCCATGCAAAGCGAGTGGATCTGATATGGGATAGATACTCTACAAAGAGCATAAAATCTTCCACAAGAAAAAGTAGGGGTGTAGGAATAAGGACGAAAATAACACCACCTACACCAATTTATAGGAAGTGGAACGATTTCCTTCGTAATGACGAAAATAAAGAAGAACTGTTCCTTTTTCTTGGAAAGTCTATGTGTGAAAAGGAAGGAAGTAACTTTGGGGTAGCAACGAGCAATGGATATCACATAGAAACTTCAAGAAATCTTCCATCATTTTCAAACAAATCATCAGGAACTCATTTAGACGAAGCTGATAGTAGGATCATGTTACATTGCTTTGATGCAGTTAAATGGATACAAGAAGATAGTTATCCGCACAGTAGACACAGATGTTGTAATACTTGCTGTATCATTTTTCTACGACTTTCAACGACACAGTTTAGAAGAATTATGGATATCTTTCGGCACTAAGAAACATCATTGATTTCTCCCAGTTCATCATATTTCAATAGCATTAGGAAAAGAAAAATTAACTGCGTTGCGAGGCCTCCACGCGTTTACAGGATGTGATACAGTGTCATACTTTCTAGGACATGGAAAATTATAAGCATGGAAAACATGGCTTTTATATCCAAAGGTGACCACAGCTTTCCTAACAATTTCACACCCTGTAATCAACATAAGTGAAGATTGTTTTAATTCACTGCAACGATATGTTGTCCTATTATATTCAAAAACAAATGAAAAATTTAAAGTTAATGAAGCCCGGTGAGAATTCTTTTTGGAAAACGGCAGATCTCTTACTGCGCTTCCTCCAACTTGTGATACCTTGCTTCTTCACACCAAGTTTGTAGCATACCAAGCTGGACAAATCTGGGGCCAGTCAATAAAGAAGACAGCACATATTCCTTCATCAGTAATCTGGGGATGGACTGACAATGGAAGTGAACTTTCTCCAACATGGACTTCGATTCCAGTTGTATACGAAGCATGTAGGAAACTCTTTTTGAAATGTGCCTGCAAGACATGTACCACAAGATATCGTTGTAGAAATGCGAGCATCCCGTGCTGCTTTTTTGTTCTGTGTGCAGGGGAACATCTGGAAAGGTGATGGAAACTGAAAACGAAGATCTAGACCAATAAAACTTTCATGTAAGTAGCACTTATTTTGAAAATTTAGTTGATCCACAGTAAATTTACAACACGTTGGAAACGTACCAATAAATAGATAAACTTAAATGTATGATTCTTTATAGAATAGCTTGTACATAAAGTAATATTAACTGTTCGTCGAAATCATAAAACTGTTTGTACACATAGAAAATCCAAAAGATATATTGTGAATTTCAAATTATCGAACCAATTGTTTGCGTTGTGTTTCTGTTTTTACAATACGAAAGAAATTATTTACATTCTAATTTATAACAATATATTGCTTTATGTAATTTCCTTATAATATTGTAAAGGATATAAAGCCAATGTCTATGGTTTAAAGACAGAACTTACTTCTTAGTCTTCCTGTGCAGTTCCTCTTTCAATTCAGAAGAAACCATATAACTTTTCTATCGTGACGCTACACACGTAATTTCTTAAGATATTCTTAAACTTGATTCAAGTGTAAAAGTGAATAGTAATAGAATAGGTGATATTACTTTGTCCGTATTCGTTTACAAATCTAGATACTCGGGTCAATATTTCGAAAGAAAATAATTTTTATGAATCATAATTAATGGCCGCCATGTTGGATTCATAACCGGGCTTGGTCAGTAGGCCCGTAACCAGTCCAAAAATGTAGGGGGAGCAGGCTGAAGTTAGGGGGGCCCGATCCAACCATATTATAGTTCATTTGCAAGCCTACCGTGAAAATTTTAGGGGGCCTGCAAAAATTTAGGGGGACCCGGCCCCTCTAGACCCCCCTGGATAGTGGCCTGTTAGTCAGGCTACTTTGTGCTTCTTGTGAAAGTGGGACTTACGAAGAATACATCATAAGAGAATGATCCGTTTCGTACAATGCAGCATCCATCAGTGATGTTTTATTACGGTAAATGAACTCTCGTTCAAAATTTGGGAAAATCAATCGACTCAACGTGAATCTTGAAATTGTCATAACTTCGTTGTTTATTAATCGATCTGAATAAACTATACACCAAACGAAAGACAATTTAACACTCTTTAAAAAGTTATACCACATCTTTTTCGATAATCTCAGCCGTTTACTTGTTATTTTAAAAAATATGAGTAAACTCCATCATAAGAAATATAAAGTTCCAAATTAAATAATTTCTGTAGGTGTTAATTTCAGTGTTAGGTAAACCCTTTTGCTCATTTGTTAGACCCTGTTATCTTCTACGTCATTTAGTTTTTGAATCGTGAAGATTGGACTATTAGTTAAGGAGATATAGGCCTCTAAAACCAACACTTATGAATTCGCAGAGGCGGCCATCTTTGATAGCCGCCATATTGGATTCTGGCCACCTGTCGGAGTGGGGCCACTTCGATTCCTGCTTAGTTGGATCAGGGAAACAACATATCCGAGTGGCACCTTTTTAACACAAAGTGCAGGGTTTGGCCATTTTTATGCCTTAAGCTCCCCTACTATTATAACAATTTTTGGCTCAAGCCGGAATATTTCCTCCTCTGGAACTCATACCCAGAACCTTGTGAACGATGTCCTTGGCTCCTAGGCTTCACGACTTCCAAGGTCGGCAGACAATTAGTTTCTACTATTGAGATACAAACTGCCTATGTTTCGTGTTTACACCGAGTGGCACCTTTTTAACATAAAGTGCAGGATACTTCCAGTAAGCTCCCCTACTATAAGTTATAGGGCACCGGAAAACATGTTCAAAATTGTTCTGCCCGATTTTAGGGTTATCAACGGCTTGAGCAGCTCGGCTCACAGCTCATTCACTAACGAGCAGAACCAAAAAATGAGCCGAGCCAACAGCTCACCCAACCGAGCAGGCTCGAGCCGATGGCTCACCCCAAATGAACCGGCTCGAGCCATGGGCTTAGTTGAGCAGAGCCGAACTCAGGTTGTTATAAAAAATATCTTGTCGTCTTGTCATTGAGACGAGACAAGATGTGACCAGTGTCCCCTCTCATGAGCAACACTGAAAGTTTTTCACATTAGTGCTTATATTTCTCATGACTTTCGCTTTGCAATCTAATCAGGTCATGATTTCAAAACGAGTTAAAACGAGCGAGCCCTTTATTAAACTTGACTTGACTCTAAACTCAACTTAAAAACAGTAACTCGGCTCGAAACTTGTAGCTCGACTCCTATCCATCCGTAACGGTGTTTACTCATTTTGATTTTAGTCGATTATAGCGCCATCTATCACGCAAAGCAAAGAATCTTCAATACAAAAGTTACGTATTTTTTCATGGAGAATCCGAATCTGGAATTAAAAATAGGGATTCCTATTTACCTAAGATTTCAAACTTGATCTCCCTCAAGCTCCCAGAGGTTGGAGCAGGAGGTCGAGTGTGGTATCGCTCCTCTCGGCATGGGCATAAAATTTGAAGTACTCACCAACTACCTCTATAAAAATTGTTGTGGAAGTACCGCAGGACTCTGAAACATGGATACTTGGATAGGGCACATACTAGTTCCTGAATAAAGTCTTGATCCGACTCCGGTTGGTCTCATAGTTTTGGAGCTATGGACCTAGCCTATAACTCCGAAAGGAAGCAATTTTGCACCCAGATTGGTCCATACTTTTTGTCTTATCTTGGTGTCAAGAATCACCATGTGTGTGTGTGTGTGTGTGTGTGTGTGTATGTGTGCGTGTGTGAGTTGTTGTGCTGCTAAGTTCAATTCGGAATATAAATTTTCAAGTTCCGGTTTTTACATTATAGGCTACTAAATCCATTTGTCTTGTCTTCTTCTTTTTTTGAGGGGGGGGTTATGATTCATTAACAGACACGCCTAGTTTCGTTGGAAACGAAAAAAGATGTCTTGAATAGATTACACATTGGGGGAACAAGATGGCGACGGACACCTTTACCCCTGGAGTGTCATGCTCTTACAATTGTGCAATTGAGAATATATTCATAATTTTAAATTTTGACAAAATTTAATTTCTTTGCAATTTTTATATATTATTACATCTTTTTTATACGTCCTGAACCTCTAACCCCCAAGTAATTTTACAAATAGTGTAAAAACAAATTTACTTAGAACAGGCGAATTCGTCCATGTTGGAACGCGCCATTTTATACAAATCTACGTTTTCAAAAACAATTAAAACAAATTTAGTGAAGCAGTCCACTGGGCTATAAGGCTGGGACTTTCTTTATAAATCTCCCGAAAGGGAGATAACTAGAACTAGATTACACATTTTGTAGATAGATTGTAGGTTTCCATGATCCAAAACTGAACTTAAGAAGTGGAGTGAAGGTTAGACGTATTTTTATACAACTTAAATTTTACATAATTTAAGTTGTATATAATACTTAAATTTAAATTTTAAGTATAAATTTAAAATTTAAACATTTACATTTAATATTTCAATCTTATAATATTGATATTTAAATTTTACAGGATCTTGTTTCTTGTTAACTCATAATTTCTGCTCTATAAACAAGAAAGAACGAGACAAACATTGAATTGTTCGCCTACAGTGTTTCTTCCATCTATACAACCTACAAGTTTCCCCAGAGTTGACCAAGTCCTTCTTCCTCTCCGAAGTTAAGGTACTCTGCGATTATGTATGATGCGTCCTCTAGCAACTAGTGTCCGAGTGAAGTTTCCCTACACATTGATTTTGTCCTTGGAGCCTGGACAAAATTTTCTGGAAGAAATTTTGTTCAGCTGCTTGCACGGAGTGTTTTTACCTGCATGTTCCTGCTGAATAAGAAAATAAATAATACCAGGAGCCAGAAATTTTGAAAGGAGGTAAATAATACTTTTTTTTTTTCATAACGCACTGACTTATTATTTCCGTTCTAGAACTTGTTAAGAGCTTCTAATGAATTTTAAAGTTAAAATTAAATTCGCTGGATTTCAATTTTTAAATATATGTCTCCGACCAATCCGGAGAAGTTTATGTCCATTTTGTTGTCAGGGATGGGGAGTACTATCACCACAAAATCCGTCTCGAATAATTCTTATATTTTTCCAGTAAGTCATATATTTCCTTCAGATGGCACTAGACCCTTTCTTGACTGGGCTACAGAAGGATTACATCTTTTCATCTTTGCACAAAAGGATAATAGGTTTAGTGGGCCGAAAAATATTACCTACTGTAACACTGGGGGATATTAGCTAGTTTGTACTGACAATGGATTGCGAGCAGATTTTTTGTTTAATATATTAACCAAAAAACTTGTCGTTTCATATTGTTGAAATAACACCAAAAATTTACATCTTCGCTTGGATACAGCACTGGATGGACAGACATTGAAAATAACTTTTCTGGATTTTTTTGAACTGCTCCTTGAGTGTTTGGATGCAAGCACGACTCTTGGATGCAAGCATCCTTACCTGTTGGATTAGGAGGCCTTGGTATTCGACGAACCGTTTATATGGCGATTCCTACCTTTTTAGCGTCCTACCACGGATCTCTTCGTTTAATCGAGGCTCTCCTTCCTCAAGACTACCACCTGGACCCAGATGGGATAGTTGAAGAAGGCTCTAGCAAATGGATAAATATAACCAGGGTGGAAAAAAATCATGATTTTTTTAATAAAAAATCATTTCTGACGATTTTTTTGATTTAAATCGATTTTTTTTATTTAAATCAAATCTTTCTCCTCGTATAATACAAGTCACGAACTGAAGAAAAAGCATTACGAATTAGTATTAAATGACAATTATGCCATTTAAGTGAAAGTATTAGGGTTGAATTTTGAATTAATCCCCAATCGTTAACCTATATCAATCCCAAACAATGTTTCTTAATTTTATTTTATTTATTTTTTGGTAAATTATAGACTTTCAGTCAAGCATCATCCCTATTTATCCTAGGATCATGGTTCATACCTCATTCTCTTCAGAATAAAACAGCCTTTAAAACGGTAACATTCACATTTTCTCTATCATGTCCCTGAAGCGGAAAATTTTGAGAGAAGTCGGGATTTTTTCTGACTTTTTTTTTTTTAATTTTGATTCCCTCTGGACTCCCCTGTGTTAACACACAGATCTCAAAATCAACTCGGAAATACCAAGGGTGTACTAAATGTGTGTACAAAATTTCAAGCTTCTATCTTGAATAGTAAGGAAGGGAAAAATATTTAACAATAAGTTAAGAACATCCCAACAATACCCCAGATGACCCGGATGTAATATAAAACTTTCCTCAGACATCCCTATTTATCCTAGAATCGTGATTTGTGCATTATTCTCTTCAGAATAAAACAGAATTTCAAACGGTACCATTCAAATGTCTCCATCGTGTAGGCTATCTGGGGCTGGAAAATCACAAAAAAGGGATTTTTTCTTAAGAAATATCCCCCCCTTTTTTTTTTTACTTTTTACCCCTCTGTACCACCTCTGTTTAAAGGCAAACATCTGAAACAAATCTAAAAAATACTAAGGGGTGCAGTGAATGAGTGTCCAAAATTTCAAACTTCTAGATGCAAAAGTAAGCCCGCGAAAAATAATATCCCCAAATACCCCAGATTCCCGTATAAAACAGGATCTCAGGTAACAGTTTCCTGAGACATCCCTATTTATCCTAAGATCATGGTTCGTACATCAGAATAGAATAGAATTCTCTTCAGAATAGAACATCCTTTCAGATGGTACCATTCATATGTCTCCATCTTAGGCGGGAAAATCGCGAAAAAAACTATTTTTTGTTAAAAATATCGACTTTTTTTTTTTTTTTACATTTTTGCCCCTCTGGACTCCCCTGTTTCCACGGAGAGATCTAAAATCATCTGAAAAATACTAAGGGTGCACTGAACGAGTGTGCAGAATTTCAGTTTTCTGAATGCTAAATGTAGGCCCGCCAAAAAATAAAAATAGGCACAACAAAAAATATCTTTTTTTTTAATTTATGACGTTCTCACATCCTTTGGCTCGTCGCAGAGAGGCGTGAAAGCACATGTAACGTGCTCTACAATGCCTTCAGTCCTGAAAAACACGAAGTAAAAAGCTTTATTGGTACTTTTTTAATCGAATATTGAAGATTTTATCGTATCACCTAAAAATAGGTTATATAATTTAAAAGGCTAAGCGTTAAAGAAAAAGTACGGCAAGGCTTATGAAAGTGACACTTTTTTCCACAAAAGTTACTGATATTTGGCAGGGGCATGTTTTTTTTTTTTTTTTTTTTTTTTTTTTTAAGGAAATTATAACTAGCTTGCGGCACGAAATACATAAATTTTGCCTAAAGTTATAAAATCTAAAGAAAAAAATCTGGAGAGGGGATAGGACATTTCTAAATACGCTCTATTATCTGGGAACAAGTATATAGACGCGCACACAAAAGAATCTTCGTCTTAAATGTCGATGGTGATTTTCCCGTTGGATTAGTTAACGATTTACAAAATAAACCCTTTATTACGAAGAGAGGAAAACATGATTGTCCGATTACTGTTCAAAACGGTATTTTTCCTAATCATCCTCTGCATGACACTTCTTTTCATACTATGCTGTACATACTGTACATTTGAGTCTCATTGAATTATGATTATCATCTTCCATAATCGAAATAACAGAACAGAAACGAGACTTTACTTTAAATTATTTTATAATTTTCACTTTAAATTATTTCGGAATTTGATTTAAATCAACGATTTTTATTTAAAAAATCAAGTGATTTAAATCTTGATTTAAATCAGACTGATTTAAATCAATCCACCCTGAATATAACAGATACGGACCTTCCAGAAATCAGCAAAAGAGGTTCTCAGACATGTTGGTACACGCAGTACATTTCCATAAACTTCTTTTACAATCCGTTGCTGTTCCAGAGGATAAAGCTAGACTTCTTGCTGTGTCATCTCCCCCTGCTGGTGCATGGTTAAATGCGTTACCTTCCCCCCAATTAGGTCTTCACATGTCTAATGAAACCTTTCGAATTGCAGTAGCCTTAAGACTAGATTCAGATGTTGGTGAGCCACATTACTGTCCAGCTTGCGGTCATCAAGTTACCCAACGCGGGCTTCATGGCCTCTCATGCATGAAGAGCATTGGCAGGAACAACAGACATTCATCTGTTAATGACACAATTTTGCGAGCCCTCACGGCGGCAGGAATTCCTTCGATTCGTGAACCGTCAGGCTATTGTCGTTCCGATGGTAAACGACCTGACGGCATGACATGAATACCTTGGATGAGAGGCAAATCACTAGTATGGGATTTTACATGTTCGGACACATTTGCCCATTCAAGCCTCCCATTGACTGTTGTGAATGCTGGAGAAGTTGCTAGACGTAGAGAGGCAGAAAAGGAAAGGAAATACAATAATCTCCTCGGTAAATTTATATTTGCTCCAATAGCTATCGAGACCAGTGGGGCATAGGGTTCTAGAAGCCTTGATTTTATCAGAGAGGTAGGCAGACGCATATCTATCGTTTCTGGAGACGTTTGTTCAGCATCCTTATTCCAAGTATATCCATTGCGGTCCAACGTGGCAACGTTTCGTCAGTTCATGGTACGTTGCCGCCTGGAAGGGAACTGGAGGAGGTGTTTCTTCTCTAGTACAGCAGAAACAAACGACTAATAGAAAAATAAAAATAATATATCAACGTTAAGAGAAATTTAACAGTATTTTAGGTTTAAACTTTAAATGTTGTTCCATCCATCTGTAACATAATATTTATTCAAATTGCGTTTGCTCCTTAGAAATCATGTTTAAATTTCATTGTTGTTATTGTTATAAAATATTAATATACACACTTAAATATAACTTTTCTGGTATGTGAGAAATAGAAAATATATAAATATGTTGAAATATTGAATCCGATTTCATTTCTACGATTACCATTAAAGTTTATTCAGTAATCTCATCATCCAGAGGTTAAAATGAATAAATATTTTGTTCCTGTCACCGAATTTTCCGTATTTAATTTTTATGAATCTCTTATTCAGCTTCTTGGCATATCTCTGTACTTAGCAACACTGTGCACTAAACGCGTTATTAAGAAGAAGAAGATAAAATAATAATAGGGAATGAGATGACATAGAAAGAAAGAAAGAAAGAAGAAACTAGAAAGCTGGTGTAATTATTATGTTGGTATTGTTAAATCTGGATTTATAAATAGTTGTTTTACATGAATATTCATTCAGCGTTTTCAGTTCTCTTAAATATGGATTGGAAGGACCGAAATGTAGCGGACGAAACAGATGATTTTGTTAAGAAAGGTGTGTCAGAAGTCAATTACGGGAAGCTGTGTAGACTGTGCTTATCAGATACTAACCTCAAACTACATATTTTTGGTGAGGAAGGAATTCAACGAAAATTGTATCAAAAAATTTTAAACTGTCTCACTTTGATCGTAAGTAATATTTAAGGTAATGTGTAGGGTCGTGTTAACATTTTACTTAGCGCTGAGCGTTCATATTTTTTCCCATATTTTATCCATACAAGTATAACGTGCGCTAAGTATACACATAAAGGAATGTGTAAACAATTGTTCCGTCCCAATATTTACAAGTAAACGAATTTTAAAATTTCATTCTATACGGGTTATTTACAACGAAGTTAACTACACAATTCAAGACAACACTATATGTCAGTAGGCTAGTTGATTTATTAGCTCGATATAAATTTCGTAATAGTAATTCAACTGGATTAGGCAGTGGCACATAGTTGAAATATTTTTTCGAAGAATATTTAAAAAATACTAACTTAAAAACTTGCTAGTGCTAGATTGCTTGTAGTGAAAAACTCGTTATATGCAAAGGTAATGCACAAAACACGCTTTCTGTCAGGCTGTAGCAATATATATATATATATATATATATATATATATATATATATATATATATATATATATATACATTTACGGTTTTATATTTTACAACAAACTGTGTGTCATATTTCAGTTTAAAACAGCATTTTCTTGAAATAGAATTAAAAAGCTCGTGTCCTCAAAACCAATGAGTTGATATAGGCTTTCGGTGTAGAATGAGAATAGACCAGAATGAAAACTGAATTTTACCGGTAAAATCTTACTGTTTCAGAAAGAAAATGGTTTATGCATGCACCTGTAGGTATAGAGATAAGGTAGAATTGACATAGAAACTTCTAAGGGAGGCATTTCATACACTATATTTACTCCAACTCCTAATAAGCACTAGTCTAAGGTATTTTAAGAAACAATGTCTTCAAGTAGCATCTACTCCTGCCTTTTTGGACCTGTAAGTCTGTTCTACTCGCCAACCGACTTTCTCAGGACGTTGCAATTCATTGTAGACTACGTAACCAATCTACACGTACAATCACACCTAGAAAATGTCAAACTGCTGACAGAATTAATGTATTTATGAGAGTGAGAGAGAAGTTTGTAAAAAAAAAAAAAAAAAAAGTTACGTGTTCATATTATGTATGCTGGTCTGCTCTTAATCTGCACGGCATCTTCATACTTTTCCAATCCTCACTGTGTACCTAAATAGTAAATCGGTATACTCTACTTTAAGTGTAGCTTTTCAGTTCTTATCATCATTATTTTTAAGTTGATACCTAATGCCTTAGATGTTTTAAACCTGTACATGACTTTCCATTTTTACGAGACATGTTTGCACGTGATATTTATTAATCCACTGGACAGTGTAGGAGCGGGAGTTAGCGTAGTCATGTGTTACAGTGAAAATGAAGAAGAATATTTTTCTCTTTATTATTAGTTGACCGGTAACGTCCCGCGATTATGTCGTTAGGCTAAAGAAGATATGAAGGTGAATAATTGTAAAATTATTTTTTTATGCTCTCCCGCCGAGAATTGAACCTGGAAGCACGTGCATCAGTGGCGCACGCGCTAGCCATTACATCAGGGGAAGGGAAGAGTTTTGGTACATTGGTATTTTTGGTAAAATTACGTACTACGAGTATTCAGCTTCTATCTTCCATTGCGTTCTTTTATCCTATTCGCGAAATTTCATTTTTTTTTTTTCCTTCTGAGAGTGGTCAAGAATTTCAACATACCTTCTTGTCTTGACATTACTCGAGCAGATGGTGGTACCAAATTTTGACACATTTCTTACATTTTTAGGTTAGGTTAGATCTTTGAATTTCTTTTAGCAGAGGATGTAGTAAATGAGGAGCCCCATTACTACTTGCAGATTGACTTCAGGAGGGCTCAGTCCAAAAATACACTATGACCGTATGGCGTAAAAACTGTAGTGCAGAAAACGCGGACCAACTTGAGCTATACTCGCCGTGACCTTATCCTGATAGCCGAGGTACGCAACTTCAATTCGGGCGACTCCGCGCATGTTACATAGCTCTTCACGTTACACACGTAAAACATTACTTAGGAGATCAATTCAAAGAGCTAATTGAGTTCAAGTATATAAAAATGTTAATAAAGACACAATATTTAAAATAACAGGTATTAGATTTATTAGTAACGGGTTATGAAAATGACGTCACGACTCAGAATCGGAAAGAAAGAAGTGAAAAGCCGGCAGCTAAGATGCGAGTCTCTTGCAAGTGTTGCAAGATTATAAACTTGAAAAATCTTATATCAAAAACAGAAGACCAGTAAAATTAGTTAATTGATCAATGTTAGAAATCGTCCACAATGGATAGGAAATGGCTTAATATTTTTATATGATATATAAATTAAATAGAGTTGCTACCCCGTAAGAAACTTCTATGCCTGCTGATAAATGAAACAAAAGAAAGAACGGGACTCACATGTAACTTCTGCAACTTTTGTGCAGAGAGTAACACTGCTCTGCCAAATATCGTCTTCGCGCGTGCGTTAGTGTGGGTGTAGTGAAACTGAAACCATGGAGAGTGTTAAGCGCGAAATTAAAATCATGAATGAATGCGAATTATCTTCTAAGTGTTATCGCAAACACGAGGAAGGGAAACCTCTTTAAAGTCAAGCAAAGTAAATTGTCAACAATGTGTACTCTCGACTAAGAGAAAAATATGCAGACAAAACTGTTGAAGAAATTGTTGATATGATTGTTGCCGGTTCGCAGCTGGTTTACTCATTGCTAACGTAGAGTTGCTGTGCTTTAAGGGGAAAAAAATCGTATTTTTAATTTATTATGTGGGAGGGTGGCTGCTTGTGTGTTTCTGTTTATGATTAACCTTTTCCAGGTAGATATATGAGAGTAACTTCATTTCTTATCCTTTCTTACCTTAATCAATTGAAATGAATAATCAAAACAGTTTTCATGCTCTCGAGTTTTAATTGTGAGGATTGCAAATACATCACGTGTGAATTTCGAATATTACTATTGTCGTGTCTTCATGAATTATTATAAACAAATACACCAAGAAACATTTTTCGTAGCGGCAGGAAAAGAACAAGAAATCACCGCTCCGCGCATATCAGCTGAGACCCAGAGCAGCGCGAGTTGAAACCCTGGCGAATGAGAACCCAACCAAAACACACACTTACACATACAAAAGCTTCCCTGCGAAAAGGTTCGCGTGCCAACATGTACTAATGCGCTTGTGATTCGGCTCTCAAGTTAATATTGCGTTTAGTATAGGTGGCCACTAAAAAACACGAATGCTATTTAACTGAGTCAGTGCAGCGGGGGCCAAAGCGGTAGCGAGGGGCTGCATCCGTAGTGAGCAGGTGCGTTAGCTACATGCGGTATGCGTGATGAGGATAGTGGAAGAGCACACTTACACATACAATACTTTCACTACCGGTATCACTCAAAATTCATTTCAATATGCTGTGCACTTAAAGTAATTACTTATATCCATACTCTCATTCCTTCACGAAATATATATCGCAACGTATTCTTCCTATAAATTTTCTATTTGGTAGAATCGTCTGCTGGAGTGAACCCCTTCTCTGAATAAGCGAGTTCTTGGGATAGTATGTGCATTAGGGTAGTCATTATTTTTCGACGTGCAAGATTTTTAATTTCACTCCCTAAAATGGTGCTATATCAGCCCGAAGTAAACCAGGAGAGATATTAGCTGAATTGAATAATATTAAATGGTGCCCCAACTGACCTCAAATTTTAAATGGCTTTACACTATGCACTATAAAGCGAACATACCTGTAAGTTTGGAAAGACAATTTTAAGTTAATAAGCATATATTATGAAAGTAACAATTCTATTAAATGATTTGGCTCTAGAGTAGAGCGTTCACCTCCTGTGCTTGTGGTTCCCTGATTCGATCCCAGCTCGCGCCGTGTGGACTTTGTGGTGGACAAACACCGTGGTCGTGGATTTTCTCGGGGTTCTCCCGTTTCCTTCATATTTCTTCCTTCAACCGTTTCATTCATTTCTCATTATCACAGTCTCCTTTAGCCTAGCCGGCATAACGTGGGACATAAAACTTAAAGATTTCATTTCATTTCTATTAAATGATTAGGGATAACTTGGAAATAACATCAGGTCTGGTTTTGTGATGAAAAACTACCCCAAAAGAATGTGGACATGGCCCCCTTTCTGTTAATAAAATTGGACCTGAATCCAAGATGATAGCCGTGATTTTACTATACAGGAATAGATGCGATCTGCCTCCATTACCCCTAGTTAAAATATATATTACTCTTTCTAATAGTTCCAAATTTACAAGTTACCTTTGCCTCATACTATACTGTAAATGCATTCAAAACTTCAGTTCCTTTGGTGTGGGAGACCCGGGTTCGATTCCCGGTGGAAGCACATGGGTTCGGATTCCACGTTAATCAGTAGATCCGCGTCTCATATAGCCTCGCTGTTGAACGGGATGTTAAACTCAAAATTAAGTCAAAGCTTCAGGTCGCTTCATCTGCTACGTGATGGACCGAGAGAGTTGGGGAATTAAATTTGCCCGCGGTGGTTTTAATTAGCCTTTAGAATATATTTGTTCAATTTGAGTTAACGTGTTGAACCAAATTTCAAAAATGAAAGTTTTCAAGGAATTGTAGTTTTTATTTGTATAAATAAATAAATAAATACAGTGAGTAAAATTGCTTAAATATTATACAAAATTTCTTATATACGTAATACATTAAAAGTCTGTTTATAGTAGTTTAGGTTAGAATTGAAGACTATTCCTGTGTAACTGTCCTTTTTGCGCCGTTCCTTTTACACTCAGAATTGCATTTCAGAAGGTATTTACTCATCTTTTACAGTACAACATAGGTTTATGTACATTTTATATTCTTGATGAATTAGACACAATATGAATTCTTTCTATTGCGTATTTTAGACATAAGTAACCAAGTGTTTGCCTCTCATTTTATGTAAATTTTACAAACATTTATCCTATCCTATCCTGTGTGTACTATATATATTTAGGCCTTTTGGTTGTGATATATACAGTATATGTATATATCAAGTATATGAACATATACAAGTTAAAATGTTTCACCAAAGAAATTCATTCGACTATGCAGAAAACCAGTATTATAAGTAACACTCGAGAACGTCTCTGAAAACCTAAGTGTTTATATCAAGGACAAAAGTAAAACATTTTTAAAATAATAATACAAGATTTAGATATAAAGAAACAAATGAAAGGAGTTTTGGGGGAAAGAAAGATGGGTAGTACCTATGACCAAGGGGAATTAAATTGGCCCGCGCGACTTATTTATTTTTTTTATTTTATTTTATTTTTTTTTTACCAAAAAACAATGCAGTATATTCCAGATGAAAAAAACGAAAATAAACATTGCATCAAAAGGAACAATAACAAAAAACAGACAATCCTGAATATATTAATCCACATAAACTAAATAAAAAAAGAATTTGCAGGCAACATTGACCTCCGCCCCTCCTTGGTCTTTCTGGGGTTAACTGAGTGAATTTTATTCGTGGGTTGCTTTGGTCTGATATGAAACTATTTTAGAGGTGTAACTTAAAAAACTTGGAAATCGAAATTTAAGAACCACTCTAATATGCACGCAGTTAACCTGTATCCACGGAAGTTTAATTCAGTGTTCCCAACTATGGGAATACTGAAACTTACATACATACACATGTTATACTGTGCACATTATATATATGATGAATGACGTATCAACCAACTTCTCATAACATACTAATCATTCAGATCACATAGAATACACCATAAATCCTGTTACACTAAGTAACCCAGTGTCTATAGTAATTTATGGCTATAACTTAAACGATAATACAGGATGATTATAAATGATTCATCAGGTTTGAAAGGGCTGTATTAAAAAATGTATAACACATACTATAATGAATGATATATGAAATTATGCGGAAAGTGTCAAGTTTCAGTTCTTAGTAGCGGAGGCATATACACTGTCTTTCACATGACCTTCCCAAAGAAAAAAAAAATCACACTGTCAAATCGGGAGATCTAGGAGGCCATGGGAAAAGTGCTAAGTCATCTTCGGCACATCGACCAATCCAACGGCGTAAGAGTTGATAAACAGTGATAAACAAAGAGCAATACAATGGACGGTATGTACCTTTAAGTTTCGAAGTAATCTCAATCAGCATTCAACACTTTGCCAATGTTCGTGTAGCTGGTGATAAAACTTGGTGGTCGTGGGTGCAAAGAAGTTCGTGAGTGCGTTCCGAAGACCTCCCTGATTTGCGAAGGATTTCCTATGTAGGTGGTTGTCGAGGAAGTGAAACAGATGGTGGTCTTTGGCACGAGTCCGGTGAATATGGTGCATGGCACATGAAACTAGGGCTGTTCCGATAATCGAGTAATCGATAACAATTCGATAAAATTTCAAAACCGTTTCATCGATAAAGAATTTTAATTTTATCGAACTTTCGAGACTCCCGAAATGTTTGAGACTCTCGAAATGATAAGACTCCCGAAATGTTCGAGACTCTCGAAATGTTTGAGGCACTCGAAATGTAAGAAACATTAGACAACTTCGAGAGACTCGAACTGTTCGAGAGTCTCGAATTGTTTGAAAGCAGCAAATACAGAAATATATCAATTTGATCGCATTTGTCGAGTCGCTTGAATATTTTGAAAAGTTCGGGATTATCGGAGTGTTCGGAAGAAACAATGCATTCGAGGTTATCTTAGTTGTATATAATATGTATTACATATATGCAGAGTGTTCATATTAAAACTTCTCTCCTTAGCAATGAAGTGAGGGAAAAGTTTCTTCCCCACAGATCTGTACATGGTTTAAGCAGTCTGTCAGAAGAGAGAAACAGGAAGAGAAAACATGCATCACCCGAATGATATTGGAACCCAAGACACCATTAGTCTACTAATAGTCACTTTGCCGATTGCGCCAATAACGGGGCAGGCAGAAAAATAATTTTACATATGATTTTGACAAATATAACTGCAATAACTTATCAGATGAAAAAAGTTGTTTGACTAGTTTGGCTGCAAGAAGGTATCATTGGAGAGGTGAAGGAACTGAACTGTCCATCACTACTTTTGATAATACCTGAAATTTCGATAATACCCGAAACTTCGATAATTTCAAATACTCGAACGGTTTCGAGTAACCGATGACAACTCGATAAATTTTCACTCCCGAAGTTCGATAGGTCCTCAGTCTTATCGAACATCCCTACATGAAGCTTGGCTTGGCATTGTCTTGCAGTGACAGCACACTTGCGATTCACCAATGGCGGGTCCTCCTGCCGCAATACACAGTGCACCCTTTGCAACTGGTGAGAGGAAGTCAGCAGTGATGCTCTGACCAGGTGAAAGGAGCTCGTAAAGCACCATTTGCCGACAATTCCACCTGCAGAGAGCATAACCTTTCGTTGGTGCAGAGGTAATCTTGAAGTGTGAGGAACAGGGTCACATGGCGACAACCAGTGTCTGGTACCCTTGGGAGTGTCATAGAGGACCCACTTTTCGTTACCAGTGAGCAAGAGATCAGAGATGGGTGTATGCAGGTGCCGAGTAAGCAAGAACAAACAGGTTGTCACTCGTTTTTCCTCAGAGGCTGCCGACAATGTGTGTGTGTTGGGGGGGGGGGTACCTACTTTCTTATGACTTCTCTATCCCATACAGGTGCACTCTGACTTTTAGCGGAAACATGAAACATTTCTGCAAGATCATCAGACGTTACACCATTGTCCTCCTCAATGGCTGCTTTTAGGGCCTCGTCATCCAACAAATGTAGTTGTCCATTCCGAGGTTCATCCGTAAGGCTCACATGTCCTTAACGGAATTTCTGGAACCTGTAACGTTATTTAAGATTCCCTTTTGTTACATATATTTGCCCACAGTTCGAGTAACTCAACACGATTCGGTACTTTAATTTTTACACTTAATTGCAAAAACTAACAATTGCATACCTTGGAAATTAGGCTTGTCAAATGGGTCAGTCCATTTCAAATCATCCAGCTAAAATATCAAATGAAACCCATAGTCTCAGAATGGCATGAAGAATTTTCTGTTTACTCTACTTGCCATCCTTATTGATCACACCAAATTTTAATTTGATATCTTATATACTTTTTTAGTTAAATTTTTTTTTAGTTTGGTAAAATATACGTTTTAGTTGTTGCCGAGGGTTAAAGAGATTATGACATTGATATACTAAAAAGATCATAACTTTGTTAATTCTCATCATATCACAATGATTTTTTCACTAAAATGATCACAATAAGATACAGAATAAGGTAAAAATACATTCAGCTACTTGTACTTGAATTGTTGTAGTACATATTACCTCAAACCTGGATATTACGATTTTTAAAAAGAAAAAACATAAAATTTTAAAATACAGTAAAAACTTAAAGGCACTACATAAACCAAAGTATTCTATATGTATTTATAAGCCTAAAGGCATGAGCTAATGTGTTCTGAAAGAAAAACTGTGGGTTTTTAACTGCAAATATTTTAAAACCATTTATCTTTAGAGTACGGCCAGGTATTTCAAGAAAATCGCAGACCTTCACGTTGGCATCCCTGGCGTTGTCCCTAATTGTCACAGGGACATGAACCATATCTCGATACAAAGCTTATGGAACACAGATTCCAACAAGTTAACTTCTGTGCCCCCTTGTTTCCAACCCACAGAAGAAGAAGAAGAAGAAAAGCTTTTTTCAAAAAAAAATTGTCGGACTCTGGCAACACTGTTCATTGTCATACAAAGGAAAAAAATTATCGCATACACACCAGACATTGGGTGGAATCATATAAAAAATAAAGGGCGTCTCTGGCATGTAAAATTTGGGGGGTGGGGGGACATCAAAGAAATTGATTTAAATGGTACTTCCTAGTCCAATCTGTTTATTATCTTCGATTCTATTTTTATCCTTCTGCTTACCTTCACGAATCCCCTGAGGTATATCAAGAACTCTGTTATAATCATTTCGCAGCCTGAATATTATATTCCAGATGAAAAATATTATTATTTATATGTTATTCTATCGTTAGTAAATAAATGAATTAGAATAAAATATTGAATATTTTGTACTTCAAAATATTGGGGGGGACGTGTCCCCCTCGTCCCCCCGCCAGAGACGCCCATGCCTAGGTGCAATAGCTTGCGAGATAAAAATTTGAAACCTCGTATATACTATGGTCAACCTGTATATATTTTACGAAGGAACTGTGGTCTACCCTCAGGTTGGCAACCCTGGCGACTTCCCTAATTGTCACAGAGACGCGAATGATACCTCGTTGCAAAGCTTACGGAACACTGGTTCCAATGAGGTAACTTTTGTGGGACTTTGGCAACACTGTTCTTTGTCATAAAAGAAAAACACTTTCTCCTACGGATTCGGCATGGGGAGGCACAGTCTAGATTCATTAGGAGCCGAGCAACAGAGGTTTGAAGTACTGGCGCTAAGAGAAAGGGATGAGCCAGGCATTTTCTAAGGGTTAAACTGGTGCACATTTTACTTTCTGAAAAACTCATTGAATGATTTACATGTAAGGCGTAATGAAATTATGACATTTTAATCAAGCTGAAGATGTTAAATTATTCAAGCTGCAGTAAATTTATCAATGTTCTAGAACTAATACAACTGCGCATAAGCTTTTACAGTAAACTTTAAAATCAAATAACCAAAATATAATTTTATTATTTTTACTCATAAGCGCTTTCGATAACTGTCTTAGTTTTTAATAAATTAAAAATATATTTAATGTATTTAGAAAGTAATATTGTTTCACAAAGTATTTCAGAAATCAAAACAGTTCGTTGGAATCTTATATCAGTTTAGGTAGCAATTTCGTTCGGTATCTTGAGGAGTGCGAATCCTACAGCCCTCAGGTTCATGAAAAAGAGTTGAGTTGAGTTGATTTCAGTTTAGCGTCCCTTTCAGCAGCGAGGCTATATGAGACGTGGACCTACTGATTAACGTGGAATCCGAACCACATGAGTTCATGAAAAAGACTTTGGATTAAAAGCTACATGGTGTTTTTTTTTGCCACCAGCCATGGGAAGTCTCCTTGTGACGGTATAGGTGGCACTGTCAAGCGCATCGTGACAAAAGCAAGTCTCCATCGTAGTCCTGGTAATGCTATTGATAATTCCGATTTTTATTATTATTATTATTATTTATTTTTGAAAATATAGAAAATATAAAGTTCACAATGATTAGAAAAGAAACATTGATAGAGGCACGAAAAAAACTTAGAAGGGCGTTTCACTCAAGCCAGGACAGTACCTGGAACACGTAATCTTCATCACTTTGAGTCCAAATCTGAAGACTCCACTGGAACAAAACGAGTAATTTTAGATGACAACTTTTGCACAATATTCAACTTTTCTGGAGAAAATCATTCGATGAAAATGCTTGTTGTGGGTGTGCACAATTACATTGCATGCCTTTATGATGACCGAGGGTATTTTGGATTACTTTTGTCAAAACATGAAGATAAAGGAGACGTTAAAATTAAATTTATGCATCCCCATGGGCCTGCTCCATCTTTTCACTGGCCCCCAAAAGAAGATATTTGCTGGATTCTTATGAGTAACATAATTTCATGTGTAACCCCCATCCCAGTCACAAAAGCATCCGGAAGAATGTATTATTTTTCCGAAAAGGAAATAGGTTCAATCAATCTTCAGTGCAACAAGATGTTGAAACAAATGCAAGCTCAGAAATAAAATGTTGCTAGTGTTTTATTTAAACATTTTCTGTAATTCCACTTCAGGACCTCTATGGTGTAAATAGTAAATGAACCACTTCAGGACTTTAAGATGATTTGGTAAATTCTTTTTTCGTTCACTGATTATATTCAATATGTTGTATGTGATGAATATGTATAATTCATTAAACTCATAGTGAATAGCTATTTTCTTCTTCTTTTGTGGGTTGGGAACCAGGAGGGGGAGGGGGGCACAAAAGTTACCTCATTGGAACCAGTGTTCCTTAAGCTTTGCAACGAGGTATCATTCGCGTCTCTGTGACAATTAGGGAAGTCGCCAGGGTTGCCAACCTGAGGGTAGACCACAGTTCCTTCGTAAAATATATACAGGTTGGCCATAGTATATACGAGGTTTCGAATTTTTATCTCGCAAGCTATTGCACCTAGGCCTATTTATTTTTTATATGATTCCACCCAATGTGTGATGTGTATGCGAGAATTTTTTTCCTGCGTATGACAATGAACAGTGTTGCCAGAGTCCGACAATTTTTTTTTGAAAAAAGCAATTTTTCTTCTTCTTCTTCTGTGGGTTAGAAACAAGGGGGCACAGAAGTTAACTTGTTGGAATCTGTGTTCCATAAGCTTTGTAACGAGATATGGTTCATGTCCCTGTGACAATTAGGGACAACGCCAGGGATGCCAACGTGAAGGTCTGCGATTTTCTTGAAATACCTGGCCGTACTCGAAAGATAAATAGTTTTAAAATATTTGCAGTTAAAAACCCACAGTTTTTCTTTCAGAACACATTAGCTCATGCCTTTAGGCTTATAAATACATATAGAATACTTTGGTTTATGTAGTGCCTTTAAGTTTTTACTGTATTTTAAAATTTTATGTTTTTTTCTTTTAAAAAATCGTAATATCCAGGTTTGAGGTAATATGTACTACAACAATTCAAGTACAAGTAGCTGAATGTATTTTTACCTTATTCTGTATCTTATTGTGATCATTTTAGTGAAAAAATCATTGTGATATGATGAGAATTAACAAAGTTATGATCTTTTTAGTGTATCAATGTCATAATCTCTTTAACCCTCGGCAACAACAAAAACGTATATTTTACCAAACTAAAAACAAATTTAACTAAAAAAGTATATAAGATATCAAATTAAAATTTGGTGTGATCAATAAGGATGGCAAGTAGAGTAAACAGAAAAATCCTCATGCCATTCTGAGACTATGGGTTTCATGACCTGGATGAATTGACATGGACTGACCCATAGGCCAACTAACTTTATTCTTGAAACTCCATGAATAATAATCTTTTTGTTGTCATAGCAACACGAAACAAACAATCATCTATAGTTATAGCCACCATTACATGAAAATCAATCTATCTCAACATATATTCTACTTTTTTTCTTCTTCTTCATAACATTGTGCACTTTTAAGCACCGTTGCCCAAAATAGCTACAATTAGAAATGGAAGTAATTTATAGATCAGATATACAATATCGTTGTAAACCAATGCCTAGTAGTACGTTCGTTCACGTCATTCTCCGCAAGTGCCTGGCATATGCGGCGACTGGATGCAGTAGCTCCCAGGCCCAGTTTAAAAGTCTTCGATCCCAGGTCGCGCCGTTTGGACTTTGTGGTGACAAACACCATGCTCGTGGGTTTTCTCGGGGTTCTCCCCCCATTTCCTCCCACTTTCTTCATTCCACCATTTCATTCATTTCTCATCATCACCCTCTCCTTTAGCCTAACCGGCATAATCGTGGGACGTAAAACTCAAAGATTTTATTTCCAGTTTAAAAGTCATACAACAAACACACGCGAGCAAGGTGCCTGCATACCTGCATTTTTCTTCGACACTGGACATGCTGTGTATGCGTAACTTGCCTGTATTACTGATGGTCAGACAACTCCCGATCGTTTGCCAGGCACGTGCGTCGTTTCGTGTCCTCTCTGTGAGCGCATGGTTAATGTAACAGCAAAAATGGAAGGGACTTTTTTTTTGGTTAACTTGTAATATTACTTAAGTAAAATTTGTTACTAAATTAGTAATTAAGTTAAAATTACTAAATCGTAAAATTATACATAGCGAAATTTAATTTTCGCGAACTAAAGGACATTTAAATAGATTTTGAAAAGAAACCAGTGAAATTCCAATTCATTTCAAAATAAAATCTCTCATATAAATCAATCGATTAAAAATTAAAGATGGCGCAGGTATTCAACATCGTTAAGGGGGCGCGGTGGCTCAGTGGTAGATTGTTCACCTCTGGTGCTTGGGGTCCCGGGTTCGATCCCAGCCCCCGCCAAGTGAACTTTGTGGTTGACAAACACCGTGCTCGTGGGTTTTCTCGGGGTTCTCCCGTTTCCTCCCACTGTCTTCATTCCACCACTTCATTCATCTCTCATCATCACTGTCTCCTTTAGCCTAACCGGCATAATCGTGGGACGTAAAACTGACAGTTTTCATTTCATTTCAACATCGCTAAGAGCATCAAGTACTAATGAAATAATTCATATCTTAACTGAAACATATTTTATCATCCAATACAAACCATCCATTGTTATTACAAACCAGAGATCACAATCTAATTCCTTGTTTTGGAACGAGAGCAGTATTCGAAATGTAAAACACATAAATGTATTCTACCCAGGAAACAATGATATTTCAGTGGCTAATCTGCCTGATTTCTCAGATAAGTGTTGAAATGAGGTAGATATGTGAAGATAATCGATCACCTACACACTGAATTGTTATAAAGCCGGCTGGTGTGAAAAATACACTTCAATATGAAGACTAAGTAACTAACAATATGGCCTATGTAACCAGAAGGTTCAATGCCGCGTTCATAAAAGCTCTCCATTGACTTCTGTACTTAGCTAACTGGATTCAGTTTCTACCTTGTATTCCAGTTTCTACGAGATCCATCTCATTATTACCCTCCCATCTGCGCGGAAGTCTTTCTAATAATTGTTTTCCGATTTGACTTCCGGTTAAAACTTTGAAAGCGTTCCTACTTTCTTCCATTCTGGCTACATGACCTGCCCACCTGAGCCTCCTAGATTTGACGACCCTAACAGTATTGATACTAAATGAAATAAAATACTCTTAAATTATTTAGAAACTGTGTTTATTAACAAAACATATATAGCTTGATGTTCAGAGGCATTAGAAAAAAGTGAAAACAGTTCTCGAATGGATCAGAAATCGAACCCATGTCTCCAGTTTACCCTGCCGGTGCGTTTACTATTACGCTGAACAATCCGCTCCGTGTAGCGTAGTCGCTAATGCTCTCTCCTTTGATGCGAGCTCAGATTCGATTTCTGGGTGGAAACACTCGGTCACAAAGCTGTAGAAATTTTTCCAGGCTAGCCATTCTGAATAAGGCTTTCCTCATTGACACCAGGCAAATGTCTGGATGGTACTTAACATAATGGCCCCAGGTCGCTTCCTTTTCCCCGATTCCCCTGGTAATGTGATCATGGAGGGACGCCATCTCTTATACATGATGGGCTTACATAGCCATAAATAACAACTGGCCAGGAATCTAATTTCTAATCGTAATCCTAATCGTAATCTTATGGCCTTTCACCTGGATGTGTAGTGACAGGTCAATGTTATGCGAACTTGTACTTAAAAATTCGTAAGATCAGTGTCTTGCTTCTTCAGGTCAATGCGCGAGGCCATACATTTGACTAGTGCAAACTGCTACTCGACAAGTAAAGGTCTGAATATTGGTATACTCGCCGGGATTGATCCCAACTGATTATCACTTGCTTTCAAAATTTAAGGACATCTCTGGCCTCAATTTCTAGCAATGATGATGTCATAGATTCTGTTGACCAATGGTTTCAATAGTAGGAGAAATTATTTTCTATAGGCACTCAACTGTTACAGAAGAGATGGGAGAGGTGCAGTATCTAGAGGGAACATGTTTAATGATATAGGAAAAAGAGCAGTGAAAATGTTGCTGTATGCTATTTACAAGGAAATCGGTACATGAAGTTGTTCGATGTTTCTTGTATTTCTCTTAAGTGTGACATTTTGTAAGGGCAAGAGCATACTGTAACCAAAAGAGTCGCTTCATCGGAGTGGGTCAGAGCTAGTCGCTCAAAATGTTTAACTCGTGAGTACTCTTTACAACTGGTTTCTGATTGATCAGTTCCTTTCAGTGAATTAGTTGGGGTTCAGTTACATGATAAAATAATTTCACATATTTTTTATGTACCATTATTTCATAACTATAAGGTTTTTAAAAACCATGGTAGTTCATCGCTGCAGACTTGGCCATGAATTGTATCTTGTTGACATCAACGCAGTTACTAATAGTTGTAACGTGTGTTAAGTAATGGTGATCCAATACCGCAACGTCACTGGCCGAGGAGAAATAAATAACCCCCTCCACAAATAATTTTCAGGCAAAAATGTAAGAATTGCATAGAACAATTGATCTTTCAAAATATTTATATATGCATATAGAACTAAATCCGAAATCACAACCTTGGACTACTCTAATATTATGAACGATGAAAATGGTGAAATGAGTAAGCAAAGTTCTGATTAATGCTATTTTAATAATATATTATTTTTTTTTTGCTCAAATTTATAACGAACAACAATAGTATAACTGTTCCAAAAACGAGTGATTTAACAAATAATCCAATTTAAATTTCATACACATAAAACCAATCTCCTAATATGATTGATATTCGAGCATTGAACTAATTGTTCTTTACAAGGCAAGCTCCGTTAGAAGCAAGTTTAATCATGAAACCAGGAAATGATTTACAATCTTTGCACAACGTATTTAACCACTAATTTCAAGAATAATACATAATATATATATAAACACCAAATACAATTCTCAATTGGTATCATACCAGAATATTAATTTTGCCTTTACTAGTTTCGCGAACAGTTACTTTAAGATAACTATTATATCCAAAATTATGTATTCACTTTTCACTAAACTCGTTATTACAGATTTTTGTTCCGACCAGTTCGATTTCAGCTTCACAATTGAAGCTTGTAACTCGTGACGTAAATTTCGAATAGATATAGTCCTGTAAATTGCCACTACAGCGCTATAGTCGGCCTATCTCCATGACATCTATACAATTCAATACGCTAACTTTTTTTTTTTTTTTTTTTAACAAACTCATTACATAGTATTCTCTGTTTCCATAATAGCACAGTAATATGAAAAATTATATCAATGAGAGGAGTATCTTTTATAACAAACCTGGTATTTAAATATCCAACTTATACTTGAGAGTAGAAAGTCTTTTCAGGTGGTGCGTGGGGCTTTTTTTTTTTTTTTTTTTTTAACATTCCACAATTATACCTACGCTTAACCCTTTTAAATTATGTATACTATGTTTAATATATTGGGTAGTGCTTTCATTATTCGATTAAAAAGAACTAACAAAGCTTTTTACTTTGCATCTTTTTGTTTCTTCAAGCATGGAGGCATTGTAAAACAGGTTACGTATGATTTCACGCCTTTCTGTGTCGAGGTGATAACGTCATAAATTATAAAAAAATAATTTTTTTTTACGTCTATATCTATAATTTTTTGGTAAGCTTACTTTTGCACCTACAAGATTGAAATTTTGCACATACATTCAGTGCACCCCTTAGTGTTTTTCAGATCTCTGCGTTAACGTAATGGAGTCCAGAGGAGAAAAAGGTTTAAAAAAAAAAAAAAGGATATTTTTTACCCTTTTTTCGCGATTTTCTCGCCTCAGTTACATGAATAGACATGTGAATGGTACCGTTTGAAAGGCTATTTTGTTTTGAAGAGAATGCTGTACCAACCGTGATCCTAGGATAAATAGGGATGTCTCAGGAAATTTTTACCTGATATCCTGTTTTATACGGGAATCTGGGGTATTGCAGAGATATTATTTTTGATTAGCTTTTCTTTGCATTTAGAAGATTGAAATTTTGCACACACATTCAGTGCACTCTTTAGTATTTTTCAGATCTCTGCGTTCGCTCCAGAGGGAAAGAAGGTTTAAAAAAAATTAACAAAAAAACATCTTTTTTCGCAATTTTCCCGTCTCAGATACATGATGGAGACATGTAAATGGTACCGTTAGAAAGTCTGTTCTATTTTGAAGAGAGTGATATACGAACCATGACCCTAGGAAAATTAGGGATGTCTCAGGAAATTTTTATATTACTTCCGGGTCTTTTAGAGTAATCTGGCCCATTGTAGGGCTCATTGGTAGATATTTTTTCCCGTCCGTACTATTCAAGATAGAAGGTTAAAATTTGGTACAAATATTTAGTACACCCCTTACTATTTTTTGTAGTTGATTTTGAGATCTGTGCATTAACAGCGGGGTCCAGAGGGGCTCAAAATTTGAAAAGAAAAAATCCCAGTTTCTCTTAAAATTTCTCGCCTCAGGGAAATGATAGGAAATGTGAATGGTACCATTTTAAAGGCAGCTCTATTCGAAAAAGAACGAGGTACGAACCATGATCCTAGGATAAATAGGGATGATGCTGTAGCTGCTTGACTGAAAGTCTATAATTTACCCTAAAAAGCCAGAATTTGAAAGAAATCGGGAGAACCCCGTGAAAACTCACGGACATGATGTTGTCCACCCTAAACTCAAATGACCTGAGGTTCGATCCCAGCCCCCGCCAAGTGAACTTTGTGGTGGACAAACACCGTGTTCGTGGGTTTTCTCGGGGTTCTCCCGTTTCCTCCCACTTTCTTCATTCCACCATTTCACTCATTTCTCATAATCACCGTCTCCTTTAGCCTAACCGGCATAACCGTGGGACGCAAAACTCAAAGATTTCATTTCATTTTTTCAAATGACCTGAGGGTTAACCAGGGGCCTCACGCATCAGAGGTGAGCATTTCACTAAATCACCGTGACCCCCATAAGTGTTTTTAATTGTGATAATTTCTCATTAATTCAGCTGTATGACCATATGTTTAATATGCGGTAACGACTAACCTAATTTTTTGTTTTTGTTATCTTTGTAGGTATCTGAAAAAGACGATCTGCCAAAGTATATCTGTCATCAGTGTGATCATCAACTGGAAAGTTTCCACGCATTTAGAATCAACTGCCATAAAACGGATCAAGTTTTAAAAACTTACAGGCCATCAACGTCTTCAGACAAGGATAATCATTTGCAAACATTGGAGGTAAGTATTTTTAAAAAAAATATTTTTTTTAAATTTAGGTTAATATTTTTTTTTAATAATAATTAAATAGTAAGTATTCATTTATTCAAACATGGTTTTTTGGTTCCAAACGACTTGTTTTGAGAACTTCAATTTCCAGATTTTTAATGGTACGAACTTACTCTCATTCCAGCATACCCTTATTAGCCGGCTATAAGACGCCTCCTATTTTCTTTATGTATTTCCGAGGAAATAATGTCACTGCATATTGTTTTTGTAGCAAGGGAACAGTATTATTTGAAAAGATCTGCTGATATTTATTGGTTCACAAAACAGTATTTAAGCGAATGCTGTTGCGCATCGTAAGGATCGATGGAAGGCATGAAATAGCACAGGATCCGGAAGACTTTCGGAAATTACAATAGCATCTGTATTGCTGTATAATTTGCACTCCTTTTTTGAACGTATTTTTAGAGGAGAAAAATGCGTCTTCTACAATTTATATTAAAAGTTCTTATATGAATGACAAAGAGGAAAGGGGCACAATGACAATTTTTATTTTTTCTAAAACTGAGTTTCGTTTGGTGGCAGTTCGTCGCGCAGAGGAGACAAGACCATTTCCTTTCAGAAGTATCTACTATAAATGCGCAGAGACTAGAGATACCTCTACTACTAGGCATCTATAACAATTGCACAGAGTCGGAGACACTTGTTCTATGATAGCTCTAGGATTTAGATTTCTGGGCTTTCGGCATCTAACGCCATGTAATTTAGTCCGTCACGTTTTGAGGGATGACGTCCCTCGGCGAGCAAAGGGAAGAAAGAAAGGATGGGGGAAGGAAGCAAGCGCCGTGAGACCTCTATCCCGGCAATTGCCTGGTGTGAATGAGGAAAACCTCATTCAGGGTGGCTGGTCTGAAAAAGCTCTTTACACTTTTTCGACCAAGTGTCCCCGCCGGGAGTCGAACCCGGGACCGCTCACACCAAAGGCGAGAGCGCTAGCTACTACGCTACGCGGGGCTACTATGATAGCTCTATAGCAAGTGTATAGAAAGAGACTAAGAAGGTACTACTGCTGCTACAAATGCGCAAACAGAACAAATTTTGCTACAAGTATGCAGAAAGAGAGAAAGAGAGAGCTATTTGTACTATGATGGGCCCTGCAAGAAGCACACAGAGAGAAACTAAACTACTTTTGTTGTGTGTACATCCTACAAATACACAGAATCAGTGCTACGATATGACTGGTGCGAATACACAAAGACAGAACTGCTTTTGCTACGAAATATCTGCTACTAGTGCATAGAGAATGAAGCTTCTGCTACGAGTTGTTTTCTATAATTGCACAAAGACAAGGCTACTTTTGGTACAAGTCGGCAGAAAAATCAGGAAGGGGGTACATTTGTGTCTGATATTTTCGATAAAATGTATAGTGCATCACGAATTGTTCTTCCGGTTGTTGTCAAAGTGGTTAGATAAGTGGCCCGTTAATTTCATAATAAAATACGTTGTATTTGTTTTTATATTATTCATATTTTAGTTGATTAAGGAAAAATATATTACTTATGAGCATCATTCTTCTGTTTTCTTAATCTTTTTTTCCATCAACACGTGAGTGTGTCTGATTACAGATGAAGTGAAAATTTCAAAAAAACAAAGTGTTCTGAAAAACCGGGAAATCTCAGGGAATTCTTTCCCGTGGGGCAGCGGTGGCTCAGTGGTAGAGCGTTCACCCTTGGTGCATAAGGTCCTTGGTTCGATCTCAGCTCTCGCCGAGTGAGCTCTAGTTGACAAACACCATGTGCGTGGGTTTTCTCGGGGTTCTCTCGTTTCCTCCCAGTTTCTTCATTCCACCATTTCCTTCATTCTTATAGTCACCGGCTCCTTTACCCTAGTCGGCATAAACGTGGGACGTAAAACGTGAAGATTTCATTTCATTTTTCCTAATATACGAGAGGAGAAACTTCCTCCTCCCCGCTCTCGAGAGAAACCTTGTGTTTTCGCCGAAACTGCAGAAAATATGTACGGAAATTTGTTCTTAAACTGCTTAAGAACTCACCTTTAAGTTATAAATTGACTAATGCTCTTTCATGTTTAGATCTCAATGTTTCTGCAGGATAGAGCAGATAGAGTTGTGAGATAGTTCAAAGAATCCAGATACAAATTGTAAAGCAATTGTGAATCAATACTCTTAAAACTGGTCAGTGTTTGGATTGCTTTTAGCTGAAGAATTTGGATCCTTCAGACTACATTGTTTAAGAGAGTTGTAAAAATGGTCTTGATTTTCTATAAAGACGATATTGAAATCTAGAAAGAGGATATTCAGTCAATGCCGAATGTGTAGCAGATAATGTAAAAGAACAAAACTTTAGTAGCACGCAGTTTTGTGTACGAGTTAGTAGTTTCTCCGGGTGGTCTTGAGAAACTATCCATAAGCAATTCTATGATTCATTATGCACAAAATGCTCGTAATCATTTCGCTGAGGCGACAAGTCAATGACCAGAGGGATATGAAAAGAAATGAAAGTAGGGAGGTAAAGATCATTTTGAACCAGTTTGAAGAAAACTAAAATAATGGAGGATATGCGCAATTTTGATCAGGATTTTCTTCATTGTTGGAATGGCTTGATTGATGAAATGGATATTCAAACCTTTAACAATATAACTGTTTCAACAATGAAGAAAATTCTAAATAAAAAATCGGCACAGATTGTTGCCTTCGATAGGTTATAAAGTTCCTTCTCCATAAATTTGAAGTCTCTAGGTTGATATTTCTAAGAGAAATCGTGAATTTTTGTAAAAGATAAAAAATACATGAGCGAGAGATACGAAGATTGTAGTGACATCTACCGGCAAAGCTTGTCCCTTTACACCAACCTTAAGATAATGGAAAGAAAATATTGAGTTGTATGACAAGAAAAATAAACTTTTATTTTGAGCATTAAAAAAGGAACAAGTAAACGAGAATCACAACGAAATTGCGATAGTAAGTTACAAGTTCAAGAATATAAACGGAATGAAGAATAAAAAAAGTAGATAGTATATCTATTCCGTTTGTTAAGATTATAGAAAAAGAAGAAAGAAAGAACTATTCAGAATTTGTAATCAAGTGACGAGGGAGTCGTCATAAGACTTCCATATAGAGAGTTAAGACTTGAGTCTGCCTCCTGATGTGAGGTACAATTCCAGTATTTGCCTGCCGTATTTTAAGGGAGATTAAAGGAATCTTGGGTTAAGACGGCCAGCCTAGGATCTGAATCCTGGGTGTAATACAGGTCCTATTCTATATTATATAGAAAATTACCCACCTTTTTGTAACTTAACTTCCTTCATCGTTGAAATTGATCTATAAGCGAGTGCCTATGATGCAAAGTGTGTCCCACAAAATGCGAATGGGGCCTCACGGACGACAGAGATATTCCATAGTTTCATGTGTGCAATAGAACATGAATGTTTACATGGTATTTTAAGTGAAAATACGGCTTTAAATTTACTTACAAAATTTAATAAAACCTTATTTTACCCAGTAAAACCCAGTGCTTCTTTTAACAACCCTAGTGTTATTTTCTCTCTGATTTCTGGTAAGTATATACCTACTTGAATATAAGCGCATCTGTTCAGTTAAATTTTGCTTCGAAAAATAAGTGAACATTAGAATCGATAACGCAACAGTATTACCTCCGGAATCTGAATGCCCAACACGTTGTTCGTGTCACCCATACACTTTGTTGTGGGAAGCTGTAATGAGTGCATTTCGTGTGACTTTCGCTGATATTGTTACATTTTTAAATTTTATTATTTTACATTTTTATTGAATTAATATCATTCATAACAGTTAGTAATGACGTGGATTCCTGGATGGACCTTTTGCTTTTCCCCTACGGAGTTCTGTGTGTCCCTCCACATTCCGAAAAAGTTACTAATCTGACAACATGGATTAAGCAGAGAGTTAAAGATTGGTCGTAATATTGCTCTATCAGATCTTCACACAAAAACATACAAACCTCGCCAGTTACTAACAAATAAATCTTTCAACTTCAAGAGTATTGAGCACAAATTATCCGATGGAGATATACGTGGGGCAGTGAGGCTATTAACTTCGGAAGACGTCATGACAATTCCAGATTCATCAGTTTTGGAAGCTCTCAGAGAAAAGCATCCTGCTCATTCACATTCATTAGCTACACCGGAGCCTCCAGAGATCAATACTCCAGTAACCAGAGTCTCGACTGATGAATTCATTAAGGCACTAAAATCTTTCCCGTCCGGATCAGCTGGAGAAATGGATAATCTCAGGCCATCGATATTGAAAGACCTTATTCTTAGTCAGAAATGTGAATCAAAGGATCGTCTAGTCAACTCTGTTTGTGATTTATTACACATAATAATATCTGAAAATGTACCAATCTTTTTAAGACCTATCTTCTTCGGTGCATCATTGATAGCGCTCAGGAAGAAAAGTGGAGGGATACGCCCAGTAGCGGTTGGAAACGTTTGACAGCTAAAATCATTTGTTTCCGAATGCGCGAATCATTAATAGATATATTGTCTCCACACCAAGTAGGCGTATGCACCCTTCTGGAGCTGAAGCTGCCGTACATGCTGCTAGAATCTTTTTCTCCTTTTCACACTCACAAGTGAAGGCATTTTTGAAAATTGATTTCCGAAATGCATTCAATGAAGTCAATCGAGATTCCATGCTGGCGGCAGTAAAAAAAATCACTTTCCAAACTTCTATCCCTACGTTTTTCAGTGCTATTCTGAACCTAGCAACCTTTTTGTAGGAGACAATTTTATCTTCTGTCAACGAGGCGTTCAGCAGGGCGACCTCTAGGTCCAGCACTGTTTGCTCTGACCCTCCAACCAGTTGTCAATAATATAAACACAGAGTACAATGTGTTACATCTCGACGACGGGAGCATAGCCGGAAATACTGATGCAGTACTACATAGTTTAGACAACAGGCAACATCCATCGGTTTACATCTCAACCACTCAAAATGCGAAGTGAGTTTTCTAGGCGCTAAGGAAGAGGAACTTGAGGATCTTTATAATAAATTTAATGAATCTACACCTGGTATACAACTAGTTCTATCAACTAATGCTGAACTCCTAGGCGCAGCTCTATCACAGAAGCGCGGAGTAAACTATTGGTAGAGATGATTTCGAAATTAGAGTTATTCTTGTCACGCTTATCAAACATCTCAACTCATTCAGCGTTTTATTTATTGCGAGCCTCTTTGTCAATACCAAGATTACAGTATTTCCTCCGATGTTCTCCTTCCTGGCGTGAAGAGGACTTAGTCGAGAAATTTGACGATACTATAAGAACAGGATTGGAATCTATCCTTAACTCCACCCTAAACAATGAATTATGGTTACAAGCACCATTTCCAGTAAGAAATGGAGGTCTCGGAATCTGTCGGGCCACAGATGTTGCTAAGCCGTCATTTCTTGCTTCTTTTTGTGGCTCAGGTCAATTAACTGGAACTCTGATACCGAGAGAAGTCGGATTGGACACCGATTCAGAGGTTCAAAACTGCATCGACAATTGGTCTAATTTAGTGGGGTCTGCTCCTCCGGCTAACGAGAAATCCTCAATCAGCCTGGGACGAACCCATAGTAAAACACCATCTTTTCTCATTAATACAATCAACTCATAAGATCGAAGGCCAGATTCCTCGCTCTTTCGTCCCCTGAAAACGGTGCATGGCTTCAAGCTCTACCGTCATCTTCTGTTGGTCTACATCTCAGCAACAAAAGTTTTCGCATAGCTACATCTCTGCGGTTAGGAGCAGATATTTGCGAACCACACCGTTGTCGTGCTTGTAATGCTCTCGTCGATAAGAGAGGCTTATCATGCAAGAGCAGCGCAGGTAGACAATCACGGCTCTCAAGTGTGAATAATATCATTTTGAGAGCTCTCACATCTGCAGGTGTCCCATCAGTACGAGAACCAAACGGATGCAGTCGTTCAGACGGAAAAAGACCGGGTGGAATGACTTGAGTGCCCTGGAAAAAAGGGAAAGCTCTAGTTTGGGACTTCACCTACACAGATACTTATGCTCCCTCCAATCTTCCACATTCATCGTCATGCGCAGGTCTCGTAGCTGCTCCAAGGAGACCAACAAGAGGAATAAATATATTAATCTCAGTGATAAATATTGGTTTGTTCCAATTGCCATCGAGTCAAGTGGTATTCGGGGTCAAGAAGGAGCTAATTTTATCAGGGAAATCGGCCATCGTATTTCACTTATATCGGGAGATAAACGATCTAAATCTTTCCTTATTCAACGGATCAGTGTCGCAGTTCAGCGTGGGAACATGTCAGCCATTTTGGGTACGTTACCCACAGGTAAAGAATTAGAGAATATCTTTCTCATATAAGAAAGAAAATAACGACTTGGTTTCTGAGTACCAACGACGGAAAGATATTTTAAACAATATGCACTTAAGAATTTATCTGATCATCGTCATTGAAATTCCTGTCATCGTCATTGAAAGATACATTTTCATTTTCACGTTTACTATCCCAATTTGATTCTAATCTATATCTTTCTTTTAGCATAATTTCTTGTTCTTTTAGCATTTCTTGTTATTTTGCCACAATTTCGTCTTATCTTGATAGTATTTGTTTTTCTATTAATTCTGTTAAGAGCTTATGATCATTATGAATTAGTTTAAGTTGATCGTATGTGTAAATAAATTTGATGTACATATATATATATATAAAATATCATTTGTTAATATTTTGTTTTAAAATCCAATGTTAACCTTTACTATTAAAATCATCTTGAGAGTTCGTGGGACCCTGAAGCAAATTAACCTAGTTTCTTTCAGTTTAAAGGGGGAAAATTGTTTAAAATTTATTGCAAAAGATTTGAAACTCACTTTAAGACATTCTATTCGCTAGCGAGTACCTTTGATTTCAAGATGTTAAAAATCAAAGTATATACCAAGGTTCCTACTGATCTGGAGAAATCTATTTCCCTGACTTCTCCCTGATTTTTGGCAAGAAATTCCCTGACTTTCGTGACAGGTGTCGGATAACGTTGACATATAAATAAGGAATAAATAACGGTGAATATTCATATGTTATAACATTTATTCTATAGAGACAAATAGTAATCAATTGCTCTTACGTACATTCCACTTACCTTCCATAAAAATCTGAACAACGTCCGTTATAATGGTTGGCTAAGCTGAAATTGATATATACTTAATGTTTGAAAGCATATATTTTATAAAATTTCCCTCGCTTTCTCTGATTTCCAGTCTTTTTCCCTGACCTGCACCATTTTCCCTGACTTCTCTCATCAGTAGGAACCCTGTACATACATGAAAAAAAAAAAAAAAAAAAAAAATCAAGCGAGGACTATGAAAATTAAAGTGAAAGTTAGTTACATCATAGTTTTGAACATAAACACGTAGGGTGCCGCGATAGCTTAGTGGTAGAGCGTTCGCCTCTGGTGCATGAGGTCCCTGGTTCGATCCCAGTTCGTGGCAAGTAAAACGTGGTGGTGGACAAATACCGTGTGCATGGGTTTCCTCGGATTTCTCCCGTTTCCTCCCACTTTATTCATTCCACCATTTCATTCGTTTCTCATCATCATCGTTTCCTTTAGCCTAACCGGACGTAAAACTTAAAAGATTTCATTTCATTTCATTTCAAAAACACATCGTTAAGGTTTTCAGTGTAACGTCCCAGGATTATTAACCGAGTCTAAGGGAGAGACGATGATGATGAAATGGATGAAAATGGGGAACGGGAAAACGCATGTACACGGTATTCGTCCACCACAAAGCCCACTTGACCGGAGGTGGGATAAAAGCAAGGACCCACGCGCCAAAGGCGAGCCCTGTACCACTTTTTTTTAATAAGAAAAATTCTGACTCTTATTTCACACTTTTTCAACTGTTGAGGATTACCAGACATGAGAGGTACACGAACCCAGAAAGTTCGAGGACGGTTAAAATGCCAAAGCTGTTCCAGCGAGAATGGAGCCTGGATTAAAAGTTGCCAGGTGTTTATGCTGTGGACATAAGATAAATAGTTGGGATATAATTGACTTGAATTAAGTTCGGAAGAATCGATACAGTTTTTCGTAGTAGATTTATGGAAGTTAGTTTGACAAAGGTCATATTGGAGATTTTGATCGTGTGTGATCCTGTGTGGAAGCGAGAAAGAGCAAAATAAAAGTTTCTGGTCGGAAATAGCATAAAAGTAGCAGTAAAAACCAGCATGCGATTCGGAAGTAAACCTTTTTGTTTAGAGCAACAATATAAGTATTCTCGGTACCAATAGTTAATACGAACCTTAGATTTACCTAGTTCCGGCTTCGATTCCCTGTAAGCGTTAATTTAGTATCCTGGGGCAATTCGAAAATTACTTGAGGGGGGCGCGGTGGCTCAGTGATAGAGCGTTCACCTCCGGTGCTTGAGATCCCTGGTTCGATCCCACCTCGCGCCGTGTGAACTTTGTGGTGGACAAACACCGCGCTTGTGAGTTTTCTCGGGGTTCTCCCGTTTCCTTCCACTTTCTTCATTCCACCATTTTCATTCATTTCTCATAATCACGGTCTCCTTTAGCCTAACCGGCATAACCGTGGGACGTAAAACTGAAAGATTTTTTTTTTCGAAAATTACTTGACTTAAAAGTCATCGGATCTCTGGGAAGTCGGAAGTATTTTCATTAAAGTCAATACGCTGACCTTGCATCACCCAGCTGAATATACAGCCTGGCATAACAGTTAGTTAATTGAAGTATCATGCATTTTATTTTGTTTAATATTCATTTTAGGAAGATGAAGAAGTGTATGGCCATTCAGCAGGGTTGGCAAAAACCATGGTTTTTATTTTAAAAAAACAAAAAAAAAAAACGGTTTTTGGTTTAAACCAGGTTTTTTTGGTTTAAACCAGGTTTTTATGGTTTAAATAATTAGCTCTATATATTCATATCATATATGGACAGATATAAGTTTGTTTCGCCTTGATGTTATTATGCAACAACCGGGTTATGCTGGAAGGGGTCACATAAGCTTAAAACGGAATAAAAACCGCTTCTCGAGTTACATCTGAGAGAAATTGTCCTCCATTTGAACTCGGAACCAGGACTAATTGGCCACAAATGCGATACGTCTGCCGACTCACTCACGAAGGAATCCTGATAAAAAAAAAAATACGTTGTACTGATCTTTACATGCCTCTTAATATAACTGTCAAGAGTAATTTCAGAAGGACAAAAAGATAAACAGTTGCACAAGTGAAACCATTACACAGAATTACATATGAACAGTTTCAAAGTACTACGGAGTACAGAAGAATTAATTTAGTTCAAGTTAGTTAACAACGACTTTTATTGGTCCAAATTAAAGAAATACACCGACTTAATCTGCATATCAATAAGAAAAGTGAATAAAGATACGAATTATTTGAGTCCACTTTGGCTCAGACTCATTTATACATAAATAGATACCAAAGATACTTATTTCACTAAATGCCTCTCGTGGGGTCTGTATGACCCCCCCCCACACACACACACACACAAAAAGTACGGCATTTTCGATGTATTTTATCAATAGTGAACATTGAAAGAAAACAATATTTAGAATTTTTCTTCGATTGAAATTACATAATAATAACAACTACAAAAAAATCACAAAATAAACATTTATAAACTTGTAAAAAAAAGTTGCTTTTGTAGTATAATCTTTTTGAGTAATGAATGGGGAATTTAGGTCTGAATATAATACGAATAATATACGGGAGTGAAAGTGATAACCCACAAATGTGTGTTCATCAAGATTTTACAAACACTTACGCTTTTACGAACATTTTTTTGTTTTTTGGTTTAAACCAGTTGGTTTTTTTGAAAAAACCAGCTGGTTTAAACCTTGGTTTAAACCAGCCAACCCTGCCATTCAGGGAGCGGACAAGGTAACGTAGTGTGGGGCCGTGGTGGCTCAGTGGTAGAGCGCTCAACTCTGGTGCATGAGATCCTTGGTTCGATCACAGCTCGCGCCAAATGAGCTTTGTGGTGGACAAACACCGTATGCGTGGGTTTTCTCATGGTTCTCCCGCTTTCTCCCACCTTCTTCATTCCACAATTTCATTAATCTCTCATCATCACCCTCTCCTTTAGCTTAGCCAGCATAAGCGTGAGATGTAAAACTGAAAGATTTCATTTCATTTTCAGGATAACGTAGTGGTTAACGCGTCTGCAGGTTCGAATCTTGTTCCAGACGTGCATGTTTTCATCTTTTTGTGTTTCATTAAATAAATATATTTTATATTTTCGTTTCAGGCTTCAAAAATGTCATATACTCAATCCTGCTTAGACTCGAGGGATAAAATTCCTTCAGACAGCGAGGGATCGCCACCAGACGTAGCTGAAATCGCGTTTTACCCAACTGTGAAAATCGAAGAAGGATCTGAAAAAATGGACTACAGTTCTGGTACTGACAATACGTCAGAGGGTTGTAGCTGGACTCTCAAAGAACCCGCTACCAGAGAAAAGACATGTCAGACAAACAATGTAGTGCCCCCAGTACCCCCCAACACAACTTCCTCTCCTGATAATATTGGGCCCAGTTGTCCTCCCGTTGTCCCACCTAATGTCCCAGTGAATGCATGGCAGGAGAAGGTGGGTGGAAGTATGAAGGACAGCAACATGTATGGTGTGAATAACTCCAACAGTGAAAGCAGGAGAACGGTCCATGACACGCTTCCGTTGGAACCGCTTCGAGAAGCAGCCAAAAGTAACATGAAAGCTCCTGAGGGTCCTCACAGTGTGGCACCTATGAGTGATATGAGTAAAGTAATGCATGGGTACCCAGATCATCCAGCATTCAGAAATCCGTGTGGTCCAGAATTAAAAACTCCACTATTAAGGTAAGAGTTTATGTTAGTATACAATTAGTTCCAATATAAATTAACTCCTAGTATTTAGACTTCCTGAGAGATTTGTATGAAATGACAAAGGTGAAAACTTTCTCTCAGTTACTTCAGAGTCTTATTTGGCCTTTATTATCAAAGCTGGAAGGTAAATGTATTTGCTTAAAATGGGTAATTAAAGGTTATGGTGGAAAGACTAGAAAGGGAAATCCGATTGTTGACGTCTTGTGGACATCGCTGCCCTTCAAAGCCCGCTATGTATTAAAAAACAAAATTTTAAAGGCGATAGAAAAACGAATGTATCGTTTGTTAGGCGGCAGGAAGAAAATCTGATATATGCAGCTGTTGTTTGCACATAATTGTTAACGATTTTAGCATAAAATCATGTATGTCTTTGGTAACACTATGTGGAAAGTTCAATTTGGGCATAACATCGCATGGGGAGAGGGTCTTTTATGGCGTAATTACCCCTTAAATGAATTATATCACATAAGAGTCTTTAGAGGTAGGCTATATATACACTGTATACCAGATTGCTCCTATATAGCCTCTGCAAAATCTACACAAAGCGATTTTTGAATGCGCAAGCGACGAGACCTTCTTTGATATTTGCACAATGTATCTCGTGTTATGATCATGTAAATGTTGCTGTCGTAATTATACTCAGTGTCAGAACAAAAATTGAGTACAGTAATAACTCCGGACTCCGATAAGTCAGACTTCGCTTAATTCAGCCCCCACCGCCCACATGAAAAAAGCAAGGCTTAAAATGTAACCAGACATCACCAATCCCTTTCGTTACAAAGCTCCACGACGGATAAAAATACAATAGTATATTTGATCATTGTTGGCAAATACGGTACATAGACATTATAATACTACAAGTACAGTAGTATTATGTGTGTTTAGGCACATGTCCTTTATTTGCACTTTCTGCTTATCTCTGAATTAGTCCGGAGGTTTTACTATACTCACCTAAACATCCAAATACAAGGGTGGATTAGAAAGTTCGTGGCCTAACCTAGAAAATTAAAAAATATTTGAATACGTTGTATTTTATTTTTCCGCGTAATCTCCTTCGACCGAGATACATTTATGCCATCTCTCCGGTAACGCTTCTATACCATTTAAAAAAAATGATTTTTGAGCCCTGCAAAGTATTCCAGTACAGTACTTTCCACCTCTGCATCCGAAGAAAATCGCTGACTCTCCAAAAAAATTTCCAGGTTTCTAAACAAGTGAAAGTCCGAGGAGACAAGATCAGGTGAATAGAGCGGGTGCGGCAACAGTTCGAACCCACAGGAATGAATTTCTGCCGTCGTCCAGGCAGAAATCCAGGTCGTTTCCATTGCTTCGATTGTTGTTTTGATTCCGGTGTATGATGGTGTGTGTACCCATGTCTCGTTCATAGTCACAAATCTACCAATAAACTCCTCCGGGTCACTTTCAAACAGTTCCAAATAATGCGTTTGTGTTCAGCTGAAAGCACCTTGTGTACTCATCTCGCGGACACCGTAGAAAATCGCTGATTCGTTTACGATTAATGTTTTGTGCTCGCTCATAGGAAATACCCATAGTCTCAGCTGTCTCTCGAATTTTGATCCTGCAGGCATTTAAAATCAGGTCACACATTTTATTGACAGTTTATTGATCGACGTTGAAGGCCTACAACTGCGGGGGATCATCTTCAATGCTGTTTCTGTCATACTTAAATTCAGCTACCCACTTTTTCACAAAGGAATACGAGAGCGTTCAGTCTCTTAGTCTCTCTACCATACCCATACTAAGTTCCAGTGGTATTAAGCCTTTGTTATGCTGGTACTTAATTGCAGCTCGATGCTCAATTTTCTCCATGTTACATATTTCCATCATTTCCGCAGACTTGGTGCCTTATAAACTCTTCACCTGACACATTAAAAGAAATGAAATCTTACACAGTGACTACCAACGAATATAGCTACGCAACTAATGTATACAAACATAAAATAATTGCTTCCTTTCCTAGTCAGACCACGAAATTTCCAATGCAACTTCGTAGCAATCGAAACGCAAACGTTTCAACGACTAGTTGTCGCCATCTTCAGTGTATATTCCTTCAAATTTTTCTGGTGCTTGAAGAACTGTTCTTTTATCAATCTCCTTCACTGTAGAAATAATGAATTTGCACGAAACATCCGACACGTAATGCAAGGTACTGCTCTTAAAAGCCGTCTATATTCCCCTCTTTCTTTTACGTTCCATCCTTGTCTGTGTAAGTCTTCTGATTCATGTTACAAACTAAACAAGCAATCCCAATCTTAGTTTGTAAGTTCTACTAAAACAAGTAAACTCTTTTCCTAGTACATCCTTTGTGATTAAGAAGCTACCGGGCTAGCACAATAGTGATAACACCGTTATTAATCGTCAGGGAAAAGTTAACTATCGTATTTTCAAGTTACTCAGTTTCATTGTATAGTATTGTATCAACACAAATAAAATAAATAAATAAATAAAAATACGAAAGTAGATATGTAACATTTGTATAAAAATTGTATCCAACACTCATACAATGTAGACATTTTGGTAAAGTACAGTTATAAGACTGATTCCGGGATGATATAGTAATTTCAAGGGTTTTAAACGTGGAAGACTTGGCTTGGAAAATCTTCTCGTCTCACGTAATTCCTTGTAGATCCAACGATATTGTACTGTCAAGCAACTCATCTTATGTGCGTCAGTGCTTGTTGTTTTTTTGCTAATGTGTTTTACATTTCTCTGTAGGCCACCAATGCCCATGCCAATACCTCAAGCAAATGGTGAAACTCTTCCGTGGCCTCTGTTTAATAATGCAATGCCTCATCATAAACCAGATTTTCCCCCAGATATGAGGTACTTCAACGCGCTGCATCAGCCGAAGCCTACGGATCCTGAGGGACGACTACAGATGCTGGGTCATTTGGGGCTAAGAAGAAGCGATAGTACCAGTGAATCTCCAACAGATGCCAGTGCTGGAGGAGGGGGAGGTGGTAGTGGTAGTGCTAGTGCTAGTAATGCAGCACCAGGTGCATCCTCATCATCATCCTCATCTTCGCCATCATCGCCACAAGTGAGTGGTAACTCTCTGTACTCATTCTCTCCGATGTGGAATCACCCGCCGCACCACCATCCGCATTCTCATCATCATTCCACATCAACGTCGTCGCCATTGCGAATTGGAAGTGAGAAATCATACCCTTGTGATGTATGCAATAAAGTGTTCTCGCAACAGGCCACCCTGATTCTGCATTTACGAACACACACAGGCGAGAAACCTTTCGTGTGCGAAGTGTGCAACAAGAGTTTCGCACAGCAAGGAACACTCCACGCGCACCTGCGGACACACACAGGCGAGAAGCCGTTTGTGTGTGAAATCTGTAACAAAGCTTTTACTCAACAAGGAACACTCACGTTACACTTGCGAGTACACACGGGCGAGAAACCGTACTCGTGTGAAATGTGTAATAAACGATTTGCTCAACAAGGAACCCTCAACGCACACCTGAGAACACACACGGGCGAGAAGCCGTTCGTGTGCGAAATTTGTAACAAATGTTTTGCTCAGCAAGGTACGCTCGTTCTGCATCTCCGAACACACACGGGAGAACGCCCGTACGTGTGTGAAGTTTGTAACAAAGCTTTCGCGCAGTTGGGAACTCTGAATTTACATCTACGAACACACACGGGGGAACGTCCCTTCACATGCGAAGTGTGTAACAAAGCATTTACTCAACAAGGAACACTCAATTTACACATGAAAATTCATAGGAAAAATGTGGCTGAGTGAACAAAGTACTTTTTTTTTCTTTTTGTTATGTACGTAGAACGCTTTAGAATTACACATAGATTTATTTACGTTAGTTAATAAGTGAAATTTCAAGAGAAGCATATATATATATATTTAATAATAAAGAAAAAAAACTATTACATATTGCGAGCTTATTTACATTCTGTAAAGATTCAAATGTAGTAAATATGATGTATTTCATTTGTAATTGTACTCGGAACTTGGTGGAGAGGTTATGTGAAACGAGATGAACTATGAATCTCACATGTGCAAGTACTTGGTTTACGCCATCAAAACATTCTCTTCGATGTGTATTTTTTTTTTTTTAAAGAGAAACTAAACTTAAATTAGAATTATGTATTTTTTTTTCTAATTTTATTAAGTGATATGTATGTACGTATTAAAAAGAAAAAAAAAAGATGACTACACCTGCTGGCGGGCCGATCACTTGGGTATTCAGGAAGTCTGATTTACCTTTCATTTTTTTAATTACAGTATTTCAAATTGTCTGTAAGGCATAAATAATGTAGCGCATTAAGATTTTGGTTTGGTCCTGAACTTCTAACGTAGTTGTTTTTTGTAGACACATTTTAAGTGTAAAAGGCAGAATGTACGTTGTTTGTGTGTGTGTGGCATTGTCAAAATTATAAAATAGCAAGATCCAGTTGATTATTGTATGAGTGTGTGTTATTAAAATAATAATTTTTTTTTTAAAAAAAAAAAAGCTTAACTATGATGTAACACATAGACGTTGATCATGATCTGCTATTGTGTTTTTATGGGCATGTGTAGTATGTAAATAATATCGTAAGTTCGGGAACTGAAAGTGTTTGCCAAACCATTAACTTAACGCAGATGTTTATAGGTAGCGACAGTTTAAAGACATGAATAGATAGTTGATCTATGAAACTTTTTTTTTTCATTATTCATTGATTTTTTAATTATTTTTTTCGACTTTTAAAGTGCCTGTAGGAACAGATTTGTGCAACATCAACCCCGCCGTGTCATGTTTTAAGGGTTTCTATTAAGAAGTAAATCAATAAAATTGCCGTGTAAAAATAAATTTAAAAAAAAAAAAATGGGAAAAATTAAATAACTATAGGTCTGTGAGAGTATTACTTGTGTCCAAAGCTACAAATACATGACAAAAAATAAAGTTATATGCATTCCAATGTTTTTGTGTCGTTTTCTTATACTCATTTGAAAACATTGCTCCTTTGTATATACACTTTTTTTTTTACTACGGGGTGTGGCTAGAAAAAACCTGACTGCTGCTACAAAATTTTTTATTAGACATTTTGCAGAATGGGAACTCTTATCACCTTCAAAGTACTCCCCCTCACGATCCTTACCTCTTTCATTGTTGGAAGCAGTGTTGCCAGTCATTTTTTGAAATCATGTCCATGACATCCGTCGTTTTTCTCTTCACAGCTTGTACTGTCTCAAATCTGGGTCCTTTCAGGACTGACGTCACAGTGGGGAATAAGAAAAAAAAAGCCACACGGAGCAAGATCCGGCGAATATGGCGGGTGATCTAACACGAGAATGCCATGTTTAGCCAAAAATGTCTTAACTGATAGGGCCGTATGGACAGGAGAATTGTCTTGGTGCAGAATCCATGACTTCGTCTGCCATAAATCAGGTCGTCGTCTTCTTACTCGCTCACGAAGGGTTGTCAGAACATCAAGATAATAATGTTCGTTTTTACATTTTGACCCTCAGGTACCCAATGAACGTACACGATCCCACGGATGTCGAAAAAAAAAAAAAAAAAAAAAACAATCATCATGGCTTTGAATTTCGACTTGCTCATTCGAGCTTTCTTCTGCCATGGAGAACTCGGGCTCTTCCAATGCATTGGTGCTTTGTTTCAGGATCGTACGTGAAAAATCACTTTCATAGACGTAACCACTTTGCCTAAGAATGTAGCACCCTTTTCAATGTTTGTCAAAATGTCAGTACAAATATTCATTCGAGTTTCCTTCTGTTCCAATGTCAGTTTCTTGGCACCAAATTTGAATTTTACTCATACTCAAATTCTCGTGTAAAATTTGACGAACACTTTCTTTGTTTATTCCTGTGATATCAGCAACAGCTCTAATTCTCAATCGACGATCTTTCCGAATCATATCACTTACTTTTTGAATGTTCGTTTCTGTTCTTGACGTGCAAGGTCATCCTGGACGCGGGTCATCTGTGATCATTTCCCGTCCCTCTTCAAAACGTTTAAACCACTGAAACACTTGTGTGCGTGATAAGCAATAATCTCTGTACACTGATTTTTAGCATATTGTACGTTTCTGTTGCGAATTTTCCCAGCTTGCACAGAAACTTCATATTAGCACGCTGTTCCATTTTAACAAGCATTTTTCCGACGGAGCACAGATGTATGTTCCGCTTTGTACAAAGACCACAGCAAAACTGATTGACCTGCATCCAGGACAGTCATTTAGTAGGCAAGGTATCGTGTTACAGTATCATGCATTGCTTTACCTTCATGTACACCTTCATGTACACGTTGTTTGCCTGTAGCTAAAGCAATCCATTTTTTTCTAGCCATAGCTCGTATGTTCTAAACTAAAGAAAATGAATGGTAAAATTCTGATAGTAATTCTTCTATTAAAGGTTCATGATGAATGCTATTCAGTATCTAAATATAACTTTCACACTTACAGATCAAGGTCATGACATCTCTTAAGAATACCTGAAAGGATGCACCTGGCGTAAGTAATAACACGTAGAAACATGCCTAAAGACTGCCACAAATCCATGATTGAATATCAGCGTAACCCTTTAGAGGTGTGTGTGTGGCGTATAAACACATCTGGACGGAAAGGACAGGTGTGGTTTATAAGCCTCATTTCCGTTTGTTAAATATGTCTTTCAATGCCCAATCATACCATAGACTGATAATGGCTTTTAGAAAGGCGTTCATTTTTTGCGTCTCTGAAGAAATGGATAGCCATCATTAAACTTAGAGATAGACGTGGCATATAAACACAATGGAGATAGTTCTGAGGGCAGGTGTGGTTTATAAGCTTTATTTACTTTTGTCAAATAAATCATTCAATATCGAATCGTAGACTTGGATGGCTTTTAAGGCGTCCATTTTTTATGTCTCTGAAGAAATTGATTGCCGTAGTTGATCCATTTCGAGATGAGTATTACATATAAACACAGCCGATCGTTCCGCTGATGACAGGTGTGGTATATAAACATCTGAACAGAGAGAACAGGTGTGGTTTATAAGTCTTATTTGCATTTAATTTGTGAAGTATGTCTTTCAATACCCAATCGTAGTCTTTGGATGGATTTTAGGATTTTTTCTCTGAAGAAAGAGTGATAACCATCCCTAAACCCTTTATAGATGTTCGTGGCATATAAACAAAATCTGGACGGAAAAGATGGATGTGGTATATAGGCCTAACTTGTCTTTAATTTTGTCAAGTTGTTCTATGTTTTTTTCGTCTCTGAAGAAAGATTGATTGAAAGTAGTTGCCTCTAAATGGTTAATCCCATTCTCTTCTCATTTATTTAACCTCTGAAATACATCTTGTATTACAAATATCAAGGGGGGTGCGGTGGCTCAGTGGTAGAGCGTTCACCTCCGGTGCTTGGGGTCCCTGGTTCGATCCCAGCTCGCGCCGTGTGAACTTTGTGGTGGACAAAACACCGTGCTCATGGGTTTTCTCGGGGTTCTCCCGTTTCCTCCCACTTTCTTCATTCCACCACTTCACTCATTTCTCATTATCACCGTCTCCTTTAGCCTAACCGGCATAACCGTGGGACGTTAAACTTAAAGATTTCATTTTTTTTTTACAAATATCAACACTTCTTATTGTAACATTGTATCGTCTCAAGGCTTTTGACACCCTTTACACAACACTAAAATCGAGCCTTGTAATTGTAAATGAGCACCTTCTGAGACACGCATAAAAAAATAACATTGATTTATCTACGTTAAGTAAAGCAAAGTTTATATGTTATCAGGACTATTTTCCACCCACTAAAATATAAAATTCCTCTTTTATTCCCAACCTGATTCGAAGCTTCTGTCTGAAATAATTATATAAGATTGTTCTGATGGACTTTATTCATCAATAACTCGAACACAATTAATGCTACCAATGAGCTGAGTTTGTGTGCATTGTATCAGGAGTTCCGTATACTACCGCTAGATGTAAGTAGTTTCTAAAGCCATGTTGATTTAACTTTCATTCAGTAAACTAGAGGTGTGGTGTATCAATACCCAGACGCAAACTAACTTCAGTGAAAGATAATAGTGCAACCTATCGGTGAACAGTGTTAAGAATTGGCATAGAGACTTTATGGGGAGCGGTAGTGATACTTGAAGGAAAAAAAGGAGAAAAAAGTGAAACGAGACAAGTAAGGAAGATATTGAACGAATTCGTAAGTCATTTTCAGCAAAATTGATTCAGAGCAAGTATACCACCAACAACAGTATATAAGTGTGTTCCATAGGAAGCTTCAGTTTATCTCCCTCTTTTCCAAAGCAGAGCGTATACCATGAATAACACTAGTAAGGACTATTAAGTTTACGAAACTCTGACTGAAAAGTGTCTAAAAAATTATAAGTTCGGAGGTGTTGACATGTTAGGTCACTTACATTATGTCCAAGGGCATTAAACGGCGTGACAAACATCTTGGCATTTGAAGGCGGCGCTCCAGGTTCGCTTTAAATGCTGCTAGCAAATGAGAGGCCAGCGGTATTGCCACGTTTATTTTGCACACATCCACGTCTATCCCGTCACCTGATCGCGCTGTAGTTTGTATGCTTACTCATAGCCACACCCCTTTACCACTTGGCAACGTCACGCCAGAGCTTGCGTTTTATTCGTTCAGCTGAAATGCCAAGATGTTTGTCACAGGCCTTAGATAAGGCGGTTAATGTTGAAATAGACCTTAAGTCTTCTGCGGACCGGACATCCTTAATCTTAGGGAGAGACAGAACTCGTGCTGTTTTTCTCAACACTGGGAAGGTGCCGGTGGTGAAGGAAAGATTAAATAAGTTGATAATTGGGTAAAGAAAGGAAGGTCGAAGTTATGCTTACGTCATCTGCACTTATAGTAGTGAATTTTATCTTCTTAATCGCTTTCATTACATCCTCTGGAGTAATACAAGTGAAAGATTTTTTTTTTTTTTTTAAACTAGAGTCTTGTTCAGCATTATCACATCTTGCATTTATGTGTGAGCCAGAAATATCAATTCAACAAAATAATATTGCGATGCTCAGCAGACAAAGGTGCAACTACGTCAGGCTGGCCTCCTTTACTGCTACGAACGCCAATAACTTCAAATTTGGCCAAGATAGGAGAGATTCTTATTCTCGATCAGGATGTACGAAAATTTTAATTTCGCATTACCCACAGCTTGATTACATTTAAGGATCCTATATTCCTGTAATTTGTACTATGTACACCTTGTCTCAAAAAGGTTGAGCGCATTCTTTATTGGTGTTTTGAGGCAAAAATTTTCAAAGTCCAGCTTCGGGTATCTTCGGGAAAAAGTAAGCCAGGTTCGAACCTCCAAGCCAGCCTTTGCAAAAGGGTAAAAGTTTGCAGATGTGTTTTTCTTCTTTTAAATATAATAAGACTTGTTACCAAGTGTTTAAAAAAGCAACATTGATTGAAATACTAAATGATACAATATTTCGAAACGTTTTTATTAATGTGAGCACATGCTTGTTTGTCATTTAGCTCTCTATACGTAATGGAACATTTAAATACGTTAAAGAATCTTTCCATATGTAAAAGAATGCTCAAAATTAAGAAATAGAACATAATTATCGCCTGAGTACTAAAATAAAACTCAAAGTAGAGCAGAAACTGCGTTTGTAATGGATATGAATGTCATAATCATCTTGAGATCCGTTATACGTTGCTAGAAGCTTAGTTTTAGAAGTCCTTGTGTTAGCTCATTGGTAAGCTGTCGGATTTCAAATCATATGGTTGAGAGTTCGATTCTCGTCTGGGCCAATACTTTTTTTAAAATTGCATTTTCCGCAATGCATGAAAAATTATATAAAATAATTACATTAAAATACATAAGTTGTTTATATATAACATAATAATTGCAGAACATAGTAATTATTATGTTTAAAATATAACATCTGAGATAATTTTCACAGTAGGTCGGTATTATATATGAGGATGTAAATACAAGTTAAGAAACTCGTTCAATAGCAATAAATAAATCATGTAGTGTATTTATTTGCAGCTATTTGTCATATAGAGAGTAATTCTCAACATTCATAATACAGAATGTCATTTATGTTCTTGAAAAGTTATTCGATGCATAAACAGAGGGTATAAACAGAGAATCCAAAGTCGGAACGCTCGCAAAAAAAATTCATGAACCCCAATGGTCACGTGAGCAGACTGGAATTGTGCTTATGAAGCATGCCACAGCAGAAAGTCTTTACATAGATTTTCAATTCAATTCCTGATATATGCTTTTGCAATGTGGAAGTGGTGATGCCTTGAGTCGCCTCTCTCTCGCTCGCTCGCTCGCTCACTCTCTATTTATACAGAATATAAAAGTGGATTTATGTGTGTGTTTCAACATAATTCTAATATATCTAGAGCAATTTTAACTATATTTCTTACAGTCTGGAAAAAGAGTACTGTCGGGATACATATCAAAAATGCTAGAAACGGTTCGATATTAGTATCGAATCCATAGTTTCGTGGTCGCTTAGGTGAATAGCTCTACTTTCAATTCAAGTCCAATTAAGCTCCCATTAGCACCCAGGGTGGTTACGTAGCGACATAAAGATATCGAAATCAACCGATATTAGAATCGAATCGTAAGTTTTCAGCGCCGCTAACAGTGTAGCATTTCCCATTAGTCCCATTGCCTAGAGGGCAACATATTTGCAGAGTGCAAATTTTAAAACTTGAATAATATTTTAATTTTTTCCGTATGAAAAAGTTAAAAATCATGAGCAAATATACTATTTCACGAACAATCCTCTTTTACTATTCTAATATGTTTAATAATTGCGTAAGAAATGTAATAGTAATTCAGAACATGTTTCACAGTTGTTATTTTTGTTACATAGTTGTAGCTATAGCATGTAGTGAGTGGAATTTAACTGTAATAAATTCAGTAATTAACCATATTCGAATTAAGTTTTATTTTTAAGTTCGGAATGAAGGGGCGGAGAAATATGCAGTTATTGGCGGCACCGAGCTTTTCTACATTTTACTTTCAAGATCTCCATTTTTCTTTTGTCATTTGTTCCTAATAAAAAAAGTTCAGTCACTTTTGGATTGTCATAGGATAGTAGGAGTTGGATTTTGGGATGCAGCCTGTGAGATTCTAGAGGAGCTAACTGCTTGAAAAAATATTTTTGAATCATCTGTAACATATGAAATAAGGATATGTATAATAAAAAATTGAAAGTAACTATGTCTGCGTAATCATCACGGTCAAATTGCAAAGTCAAATGAATTGACGTTTGGTATATAATCAGGCTCCAATCCCAACTGGGAAGTTATCATACGCGTGTCACTTTCATTATAATACATATCCTTAGGGGGAGTTGAATTCCGAATTTTTGCGAAAAATTTGGTATCTCACAAGCCGTTCAACTGAGAGCTGAAATTCAGCATACAACTCTTTATTAAAAATAAAGAGAATATGCCCTGGCATTTTTTAAAATTGTCTTTTATGAGCGGGGGGACGGGGGTGCCTTTTCTATATAGTGGAAATTAATAGTGGGTTGATTTGTAAAAATAATCGAAAACGATTGATATTAGTTGAGAAAAAAATTGAGTAATGCAAACTAAAGTTCTTTTTGAATTTTATACCCACTGCTTTCTATTTATAATTGCTGAAGCTGGTGTTTAATATATGGAGCGTTCCGAGCATAAGGCAATCAAGCCATAAAGTTAGAGAAAATGGCCATAAAATTTGTATTCTAAACGTAATTACATGGGCATTTTCAATTTTTTTTTTTTTTTTTTTTACGTTGGTCTACTTTTCCTTGATTCGAAACTTTTAAATTTCACCCTATTTTCTACTGAATGTGTCTGTAAGGCAACAAAGAAATAATTACATATGATAAATTTAAATTCATTTTAATTCGGAAAATGAGAAACACTTTGCCATTATATATCGTAAAGGTCAGACCCACCAGTATTGTAACAAAGAGGTGCTTGAGCCAATGACGGTAGAAATTCAAACTCCGATAAGTGATAATTTCACAGTCTTGTTTTATTACAAGTGTAATCTCTTTAGTCAATGGAGAGGAGGACGTGGGTCATCGGTCAGAGTTGATGTCGATGGGTTTTGGTGGGTCGGAGTTGGTCGCAATGGTTCAGAGTGGTTCATAGTTGGTGGTGGGTCAGAGTGGATCACGATGGTTGATGGGTCAGAGTGGGCCAATGGGTCATTTGGGTGGTGGGTGATAGTGGGTCATGGTGGGTCGTGGATCAAATTTTCATTGACCCACACCATCTCTGGTTAAAATTGTACTAAAGATAAGAGGCACCGAAGATGCATGTCGGCTATTATGCTCAAATTTTGCGCATGGATAGTACTTTACCAGAAAGCAATAAATCTGAAACGGTTCACGGTATCACCTCCTAGAACTCGAGATGTAGGGGTTTGTCTGATTGGCTAAATTAAGACGTCAATGATTTATCCTTCAACAACCAAGTTTTTTATAATCGTTTCCGTGGGGAAGTCAGAAGAACACGTGCCTAGTAATCGTAATATTGATAGTTCGCGTCCACCCCGGCGTATTTGTTTTGTGTTTTTTTGATTCACCTAAATATAAACAAATCACACATATAGGCATTTTAACATATTTTGGGAGAGTAATTTTTGTGGTTCGTTGGCGTTTCATCGCGTCTCTGCCACTGGTAGTAAAGTTTTCAAAATTGAACTTGGGCCATCACGGATCGTCGCTGCGGGGCCACCAATTTCTGGCGAGAGGTTAATAGTTGACCATCTGTACTCCACCGACGCTTACAGCTTAGGGTAATGAACGATGTCCTTGCCTTGTAGACTTCATGACTACCGACGTCGGCAGTCAACTAGCTTTTAGTATTCCTTTATTAACCATCTATCGTTCATGTTTGTACACGGTGTTGTCATAATAATAATAATAATAATAATAATAATAATAATTATTATTATTATTATTATTATTATTATTATTATTATTATTATTATTATTATTATTATTATTATTATTATTATTATTATTTGTAGTAACAGTAGTATAATTGATGATAGAATAATTATTGTCTATGTATTGTCTAGGTAGGACTACACACAGGATTTGGCTCGTTTTGGTTCGACTTGACTCTAATCCGAGTCGAGTTGGAAGATATTTTTCGCGCCGAGTCCAAGAGTAGACCTCAAAGATGTCTGTTTCGAGTCGAGTTTCAAAGAAAAGTCGTTCGTGCCCATCCCTACTAATGAGAGCTTAATCGGAGTTAAGCGAAATTGAAAGTCTCACTATTTATCTAAGCGACCCCGAAAACTATGAATCTAATATCGATCATTTTCTAGCAATCTTTTATATGTATCCCCCTCCCATTCACCATAGGTAACCCGACAGCACTCTTTTTGAAACTATAAGAAATGTGGTTAAAATTACTCTAGGCCAGTGGTTCTCAATCTAATTCCTATCACGATCCCCTTTTATCACACGCTCTTGCCAGCGACCCTTTTATAATTTGTTTTATAATAAGCTTGTGTGGGATTTTTAACATACCTACTTCTATAATAGTAGAATCCATTTTTTTGGTTTATAGTGAACAGTGCCATGGAAAATCATTGCCCGGGGCGAGAGTATAGTACGATGTCACCGTATATATGAGTGACGTCGACAGACTAGCTACGAAGCGCCACCATGGTTGGCACGAAGCTCAATAACATTTTCAAAATAAACCCTACCTTTCCTTAATTTTGAGCACATTTTATTACGTTTTCCTTCTATTTTACACATGTGCACATGCACTTTCCTAACATGAGTAACACACTTCCTCCGAAATGTGTGGCCCCTTTTTTAGGCGTCCGGCACTGACAGTGGATACAGTAACTGTAATATCTATATTCCCAACGACGAAGGTGATGGTTCAAGATGGATGTTAAACTCCTTCATTGAAGAGGCCATTAACGTATCCGATCTAAGCCCACAACTTCTTGACCAAATAATAGAATGATCATGCGACAAGTCTTTGCAACTGGTTTTCTGTAACGAAGACTTGGACAAGTTCTGCCTGATGAGGAGAGAAGAATATCCTGGTCTGGTGATTGCTGCTTTAAAAGTAATAATTCCATTTGCTATATCGTACTTGTGCGAAAGTGTTTTTTTTATGGTAAACATTAAAACAAAGATAAGAAATCGCTTATCAGTTGAAAATGGCTTGATAATGTTCGTCATGAAGATTGAACCGGGCATTGCTGCACTAGTGAAATTACACCATGCTTAGGTATCTCATTAGGTTTTAATTTTAATTGTATTTCAATGTGCAGGTTTTGTTTCATGTGTATTTTTCTAGTATTTCTATATACAGTTCTCATTAGTTTTATATCATACCTCTTTGATTTAAATTCATTTTTAAACAACTCTACTAACTAACTAACTCTATGGCCTATGGAACCCGGAGGTTCAATGCCGCGTTCACAAAAGCTCTACACTGACTTCTATCCTTAGCCAATTGGATCCAGTTTCTAATTTGTATTCTTATCTCAGCGAGATCCATCTTAATATTCTACTCCCATCTGCGCCTAGGTCTTCCTAATGGTCGTTTTCCGTTTGGTCTTCCTGTCAAGACTTTGAAAGCGTTTCTACTTTCTTCCATTCTAGCTACATGACCTGCCCACCTAAGCCTCCTAGACTTGACGACCCTAACAATGTTGGGTAACCGTATAAATTATGTAGTTCCTCGTTATGAAGTTTCCGCCATTCCCCATTCCCGTTCCTCTTGGGTCCGAATATTCGTCTAAGGATCTTGTTCTCAAATACTTTCAGTCTATGTTCTTCCCTCAGAGTAAGTGACCATGTTTCGCAACCATACAGAACAACAGGCATGATTATCGTTTTGTATATTTTAAGCTTCAAATTTCTCGACAGAATTCGCGACGACAAGATACTTTGAACCGAATAGTAACACGAATTCTACACCCTTTGAAAATGTTCAGTAGACTTATTTTTTATTGTTCTTTACAGTGTGTATAAAAAATAAAAGTATGCCTATCAGAACAAAATTAAAAATAATATTTAAAAATAATTTCTGGTATTAGATTCTAACTATATTTATCTCTTCCGCCTATCTTCGCGATCCCCTAGGGGCCGCGACTCCCAGGTTGAGAAACCCTGCTCTAGGCACACATGAGTTATGATGGAACATACATACATACACTTTTATATGTATAAATGCAGATAAGAGAGAGTTGAGAGAGAGCGATTAAGGAATTACCGCTCTCAATCTCTTCACTTTACTTTTGCGATTCGTGAATTTCTTACGTGACAGTTTGGGGCTAGCTAGTTTTTTTTTGTCTTGAACCACGATCCGATTTTCGATATGCTCGACCTAAATGCTGTAATGCGAATATTGAGAAGTTATCTGCGATGAAAGTAGCTGCAAATAAATACATTACATAACTTATTTATTGCTATTACACGATTTTTTAAATTTGTATTCAATATTCACACATAACACACCGACGTTCTGTGAATACCTCAGATGTTATATTTTAAAGATAAGAATTACTTATGTCGTGAAATGATATGAATATATATATTCAACTCATATATACAAGTGATGGTATGAAAATATATATACAACTGATGAATTGTAATGTAACTATTTTACATAATTTTCATGCATTGAGGAAAGTAGAATATCATAAAATAATCTCACCTGAACGGGTATCGAACTCACGATTTAAACACTCGGTGGTGTACCACTGAGCTAACATGACCGCTTTTCGGAATCTGCTTCTGAAATATAACTGAGCTCATACGTAAATGCTCTTTTCCGTATGGAAATCACAATGACGAAACGAGAGTGTGAATACATAGTCTCGAAATATTGTATCATTAAGTATTTCAATCAATGTTACTTTTTTCTACACTTAATACCATTTCAACATGTCTTATTATATTTAACAGAAGGAAAAACATATCTGTACATCTTTTCCCGATTACTAAGGTTGGCTTTGGAGGTTCGAACCAACAGCTTTAGTTTACTGTTTTCCGAAGATACCCGAAGTTGGACTTCGAAAGTGTTCGTCTCAAAACAGCTATCATCATATCGCTCAATCTGTTTGGTATATGGTATATGTTTTTATACGTGTAAAGTCAGTATAACAATTCATTCTTTAAACAGCTTTTCGTATGTATTAATATTTCTTTATAAAAACTGTTTTTAATATTATTATTACGGCGCACCATTTTCAGATTTCTTTCGCGAGTCGTTGATCAAGTCGTGTTCGCCACCAGCGTTGCCAGACTCACAGCTCGGAATTATTCCAAAACCTGATCGAACTTATGCTAGATTCGGTCAAATTATGCTAGATCCTCATAATTACTAATTCAGGAGTTTAAAAAAAAGGAAGTTGAGATACGATAACGTAACTTAAAATACACAGAGAGCAAGAATGCATGGATAGAACTCAATACTTCACGCACCAAAATTTTAACTCAACTAAATTACTGCAGTCGTTGTCAGACTCAATGGCGTATATATCGTATAAATGAATGCAAAGTTTTTCTTTACATATTTTGAAAGAAAATTACTTCGCAGCATAAGCGGAGTTGGGAATCATCTGCTGGGGGGGGGCAGATTTTTGGTCGGTCTCGGAGCTGTCATTTCAGGAATAAATATGATCATGAAGTCAGAAATAAAGATGGTGAAGTTGCCGAAAAGTTGGGGGGAGAATGGCCCCCATAGCTCCGCCCATGCCTCGGAGTTAAAGGATTAGAAAACCCTGGGTGGAGCCACAAAAAAAAAGCCCAAAGCCGTTCCGAACTTACTTCGGAAAATAAGACTGCCTGTATGGTTTACCGAGTGTATGAATCAATGGAAGAGGATACATTTCTGCCGTTCTTTTTCTTCCCACGACCAACTTCTTTCTCATCTCCAGGTTTTACGGCTTTTTGATAACTTGCTGAAATTGTGCTAGATTTGGGCAGGATGCTAAAAGCAAGATGCTAGATGCTAGAGACATGCAAATTATGCTAGATCTAGCATCATTATGCTAGATCTGGCAACGCTGTTCCCCACAATAGGCGTGTCGTGCAAGTAACCAATCACACGCCAGGTACTAGCTTTTACCTTATGCTTCCTTCTCACAGCTCAGAACATTAGTAACTATGGATAGACGTACAGCAGTAATTACTTTATGGGAGTTGGAAGGTTATTCTGCAACTGCAGCTAGCAGGCGAGTAGGTGTCCCGGCCTCTACAGGAAGGCGATGGATTCGGAAATATGGTGTTACAGGTCAGACTGGTAATTTACGATCTCCTGGTCGTCCGCATGTGTCAACCGAAGCCCAAGATGCGAGATTAGTAAACGAAGCCCGGTTAGACCCACTAAGGACGTCTGGACAGCTAAGGGAAGCTTCTCTCTTTCCTGGTAGTAAGCATACAGCTCTGCGAAGGCTTCGTCATGCTGGGTTACGTGGCCGTGTTGCTGCCGTGAAAGAAAAACTCTCAGACGACCACAAAATTTACCGTCTCGCGTTTGCACAGGCGAATGTGGGTCTCAATTGGGAAAACGTAGTTTTCTCAGATGAATCCATATTCACAACATCAAAGGAGGGACGCCGTTTTGTGTATCGTCCGAGAGGCACCCGATATGACCATGGATATGTGGCTGCTTGCAATCGCAGTGGCCATGTATCTATTTTATGTTGGGGTTGGATTTCCAGTCGCGGAGCAGGACAGCTTCATAGAATTGAAGGACATCTGGACAATGCTCAGTACTTAGACATTATCAGTAATATCATGGTGCCATCTGTACAGTGGACGGATGACGAGAAGAGCCCTAGCAGAAGTAGTGTGACGTAGGTATGGGCTCACCCACTTTTCGCACGGGGGTTTCGGCAAGTCGTTCCCTATACGAGTTCTCATGCTATCTAATTAATACATTCGTTTTCTTGCGCGCAACGTATAAGTTCTATATTTAAATATGTATTTTACAAATATGAGTGATTGATATATCGTATATATGTATATATATATACACATATAGGCGGATCCAAGGGAACTATAGAGGCTATAGTACGCTCCCCCTTTACATCAAAATTTACACGGCATAAATGGCAGTTGATTTTATCCTTTACTGGATAATTTGAAGACTATATACAGCCTAGCCCCCCTCTTGATCATATGATGTATCCGCGTGTGTATGTGTGTGTGTATGTGTGCATGTGCCAGCATTGGTTTCGAGAAATTCCAATCAACTTGGTACAAATGTCACTTATACCCTAGAGAGAAATGATACTGTCGATTCCACAGTTTTTTCGGAGTCGATGATGAATAGTGATACCTGCGATTCCATTTAAGTAACGTCCACTAGGGTTTCGCTCGAGACGAGACGAGACAGAATTTTCGTCAAAAAATTCGAGTCGAGACAGAGTGCTTCTAATAGAAACATATTTATTTTTTGAGACGAGACATCACTTTCACGACATATTTTCGAGTCGAGACAGCCTCAAATCCTGTCTTGTGCGTATCCCTAACGTCCACCTTCATGTTTTACCAAGGAATATCGTTGCAACGCAAGTATAACAAGTATAACAAAAATTAGACACAAAACTAAATGAATAGGGTACTTACCTTTACTGTGATAACGGCTGTGCCAATTCGTCACTGTCATCATCTGTTTCACCCTCGAATGCACCATCCGAATCATCTGACGGCTCACTGTCGCTATCTTCTGTTCCTCCAAACGAAATCAAAATTTTTTCTACCTCATTTTCCATCAAGCCGTCCCGCTCCCAATACTGTTTTTCTATTTTTTCGACATGCTGACAGAAACCCTTCCAATCTTCTGAAGTGCATGATGATATTGCAATTGAGGTAAGTTCCTGGAGTGCTGTGAATGAAAGTGACCCTGTCGTGTTATGGTCACGTATATATTTTTTCACCTTGGCCCACGAAAGTTCTATCGGGTTCAAATCACACGCGTACGGGGGAAGACGAAGCACTGTATGGCCATGTTCTTCAAGTAATTTGTCCACACGATACGTTTTCTCACGAGGTTTGTTGGCTTGAATTATAGCGTTTAATTCCGCCTTCCTCATGGTTTCATCACAGCTAATTTGTCGAGATTTTAGCCAGGAGAGCATATCGGTTTTCAAGCTATAGCCCGAAGGAACTTTTTCTGTTTGTACTGAATGGTAAGGAGCGTTATCCATTACTATGACAGACTGAGGAGGAATATTTGGGATAAGTTTTTCTCTAACCCACTTCTGGAAATTCTCACCATTCATTTGACCGTGATAATCACCTGTACTACTACCTGCCTTATATATAAGACACGCGTTCGGCACAAATCCATTAATGCTTCCTGCATGCACAACTATGAGTCGATATGCAGAACTAGCATTCGCATGGACCCCCACGACATCGTCTGACTGCCAACACTTCTTTGTTGTAATGTTGCTGTCGACTCCAGTTTCATCAAGATATATCAGAGCGCGATTTTCTCCCCGATATCTCTTGACAGCTCTTAAATATTTACTCCTCCACGTTACAATATCTGGTCTTTCAATCAACACCTTTCTCCTATTGTTGCATCTCTTCCAAATGAAACCACACTGTCTCAATACCTTGCGCAGTGAGTCTATTTTCCAAGGAAAATTAATTTTTTGCCGCACTACAGTTAAAAGCTTAGCACACGTTGGTACAATGTGATCTGACACGTACATTTCAATCACAGCATTTCTTATAACACACAAATCAAAATCGTCTACAATGACATTTCTGTGATCGGGTCTTTTCCTGTGTTTACCGGGAGAAATCAATTTTCGTGTCGGAGAATGCATTTTCCGTGTAAGAGACTCCTTGCGAATTCTTTTTATAGTTGATTCAGACAAACCTGTAGCTCTAGAAGCACGTTTTGTGGCTTGACCAAGAGGTACTAAACACTGTTTCTCTCTTGATTCGCGGTCACAGAATTCAACAATGTTGCTTATTATTTCTCGACAATCACTATGAATAGTCGCGCCTTTCTTCCTAGAGCTCGCCATTACACTAAAACACAGTATATTATAATATTAAAAACACACTAATTCGAAAAACACAACGAAACTAAGCACGAAACACAAAGCACAACGCGCGTTTCAAATGACACCACGGAATAGCACACAGATAACTTTACCCGGAATAGCAGACGACATCTAAGTATAGACCACACCTTAAAAACCGAAAATGGACTTGACCGTGTCGTTGACCTTTCCCCGCCACCCCTGTTTTAGGGCTCTTCTCGTCATCTGTTGGCAATACGAGTATTTCAGCCTGATGGTGTAATTCAGTTCCAGCAATACCAGTCGCCAATACATACTTCCCATGTGGTTCATGAATGGTTCGCAGGGCACCCTGAGATTGATTTAATCGACTGGCCGCCTCGTGGAGCAGACCTCAATCTCATGGAAAATATGTGGGCAGAAGTGAAGCGTACTCTAAGGGAAAGTTGGCCTGAGGCAGATCCACCAAGAACTCAGGATGACCTGTGGCATCTTGTTTCCGAAGCATGGCTGGAGGTAGGGGAAGGAGATAGATTTGTCACCCATGTAATAGATTCCATGCCCAGAAGAATGGGGCGTGTAATAAATTCAGAAGGGTCTTGGACACAATATTAATGCCCCCCCCCTTAACTCGCGAAAAAAGCCCTTTTCAAGGCTACCTAAACGCTTCTGAAAATATTTCTAGAAGTAAACCACTCCTTGTATCCGATTTCTGTGCAATCCTACTAACAAAAGAATGATAATTAGCTGTAGGCTTTGAACTCAATACCTCTTCAGTGGCAAGTCCGTACTCTACCAGTGAACTAACATGAACACGCAAACCCAACCTGAAGAAACACGACTTTCAATTTCTGGTATTCGATGACAATGATGCTCATATACTTTGCAAATGTTGTATTCAACTTGGGATATTCCGCAACACACACACACACATAAACAAAGCGAAAGAGAGAGAGAGAGAGAGAGAGAGAGAGAGAGAGAGATGAATACACAAAAGCATATTCAACGTATTCGAATGAGACTCTAAGTAACGACATTCCGTTCTAAAGAGAATTTGTGTTTCTTCCCGTGACGTTAAGGGGATCGGGAAAAGTTGTGTCTTGAAGCAGGATACGACTTTGGATACTCTGTTTATACACTTTCTATATCCGTAGGAATATACTGTATTTCACGAATATAAATAACATACTGTAATGAGAATATTGAGAAGTTAAATCTGTATGACAAATAGCTGCAAATAAATACACTACATAACTTATTTATTGCTATTAAACGATTTTCCTAACTTGTATTTAACATTATCATATATAATACCGACCTACTGTGAAAATTATCTCAGATGTTATATTTTAAACATAATACTTACTATGTTCTGCAATTATTATGTTATATATAAACAACTTGTGTATTTTAATGTAATTATTTTATATAATTTTTCATGCATTGCGGAAAATATAATTTTAAAAAAAAAGTATTGGCCCAGACGAGAATCGAACTCTCAACCGTATGATTTGAAAGCCGACAGCTTACCAATGAGCTAACACAAGGACTTCTAGAACTAAGCTTCTAGCGATGTATAACGGATCTCATGATAATTATGACATTCATATCCATTACAAACGCAGTTTCTGTTCTACTTTGAGTTTTATTTTAGTACTCAGGCGATAATTATGTTCTATTTCTTCATTTTGAGCATTCTTTTACATATGGAAAGATTCTTTAACGTATTTAAATGTTCCATTACGTATAGAGAGCTAAATGACAAACAAGCATGTGCTCACATTAATAAAAACGTTTCGAAATATTGTATCATTTAGTATTTCAATCAATGTTGCTTTTTTAAACACTTGGTAACAAGTCTTATTATATTTAAAAGAAGAAAAACACATCTGCAAACTTTTACCCTTTTGCAAAGGCTGGCTTGGAGGTTCGAACCTGGCTTACTTTTTCCCGAAGATACCCGAAGCTGGACTTTGAAAATTTTTGCCTCAAAACACCAATAAAGAATGCGCTCAACCTTTTTGAGACAAGGTGTACCTGTGAACTCTTGATATTAAATAAGGGTTAGTGTTAAATAAATAAAAATGTTTCGACAAAGATGCTTCTAAGATTTTATACGGGAAAGAAATGTTATGACCAGCCTAAAAAACATATATGATCTTCCATGCGATTTGACGTAGTGCTTTAACCCGGGAAAGCCCATACTTACTACAAAGTGGGTATTGAATAATTTTCTTGTTTTTTGCGTCCTTTATAGACACGAAATCGAGATTATCAAGAAAATAATTCCATACGTGTACTCAATGCGGAGAAATAGGGGTGTCCCCTGTAGGGGACACTGGGCATTAGAAATACAATGGGCATGCATTGAAACGACTATTGACTTAAAAGATACAGGTTTTATTGTGAATAAAATATAAATGAACACAAATATAACTTATACATAGAACAACTATACAAAATGCAAAATATTAAATACGGATAGGCTATTCTTGTTATAACATTTCAATACGCTACCCAAAGCAAGGTAAAACAATAGCATTACAGAACGCAAATTACAATATGGACCTTCAATGTTTACTTTTGGCTGTGGAAGTCATACCTACAACGAACATGTAGCCCAATCTCACAGTTTTCGCAAAAAAATTCTTGTGTGTTTGTGGCACAAACCACACCTCTTTTTTGCGCACTTCTGTTGTACCAAATTTCACAAAATTAAATCCCCACGTTAAGCGGGTTTGCATATCCAGGCTCCTAACTATGAAAACATTTACGCTCAATCCAACCTCAATCATTTCACGAATTCAACCTGTTTTACGTATGTTGTTAGGACATAATATCGATTGTGATTTATTCTAAAAACACTTTTATAAAATGCAAGAACTGTAACGTCCAAATATTTACTGAGAACTCATAGTCGTATCGGAATAAACAAAAGCGAGTATGGAACAGTGAACTGCTTTCACAAAAGGCAAAAGAAGATGTGCAAAGGCATGCAAAACGGTCGAGTGGTTTGGGTCGGTACACTACCAATCACATGTTTGTGTGTTCAAACCCGGTAGCAAGTTGTTTCTTTTTTTAAGTGTCTTCCTATTTTCATCCGGAGGCTGAAAATATTTCTTTGAGTAACTCATTGAAAACTTCTTTTGTTTCAAATTCGATTAGAACGGAACATTATATGAATTGCGAATCTTAAATCCATAGCTTAAAAAAAAAAAAAAAAATCAAGTATACTCACTACTCCATTATCCTCTGATTTGTAACGAAAAACTATTTATAAACAGTGGTGACTTCAGAAAATTATCCTCGGGGGGAATTTCAATATGCGGGTAGAGGGCAAACATTGGTAGTCCACATTGAGCATGATCGAATATATCGTCCTGAAGGCGGAAATTTCTTAGCTCGAGAGGGGTCTCAAATTCTCCCTCAGATCACGTCCTGAAAGCATCATTGCTTAAAAGCTTTTCGTAACAAATATACTATTACACTTGTTTCTCGTTCTACATTTTGAATTGGTAAAATCATAACTTATAGAGGATTATAATAAAAGCATAAAAATTACAATACCAATTATGTATAAATTATCCTGTAAGTTACCAACTTTGGGTCAGATTAAAACTCAAATATTTGTTTTCGGATTGCACTTAGAAGTAAGTCCTCTCTATATAATACTGATTGGAAAACATGTATAACTCTAATTAATTAATCAATATTTATACAAATATTTTTTATTTTACTATTTTTACTATTCAATATTATATACACTTCATTTCCAAAATCAAAATCTCGAAAATGTATATTGTATGAGTGCAGATTCGCAAATAAATGCTTATTTATCATATGTATTGGTCTCTATTCGAAATTCTATTTAATCGAAGCCGACAAGAACACAGACAGAAACATCGAGAACAGGTGAAAAAAAAGAGAGAAAAAAGTGCTGTTCCCGGCGGGGACTCGAACTTAGTTCGAATGGTGCTTTATAAGCCGAACGCCTTAGACCACTCGGCTATGGTAACAACTAGTAATTGTGGCAAAGGCTTCGAGTAGTAGTTCTTATTACAGAATAACATTTTTTATTGCCTAAAATTTAAACCTAATTTACTTTGATATAATATATCTATTAATTTGTTTCATGAACACGTTTTCCTTACTTTGATGAATGATGTATGTTGTTGATATAGATTCTATTACACGTTCTTTCGTAAATATTATAGAAAGTATCAGGGTTATTTATGATCTTTCATGGAAATTGACTGGCGCATGCGCAGTACACAGACAGTTCAATTGGAAGGCGAGGAAGGAAACGCTAACACACTGTTAGAATGTTTCCCTCGGAAGCAGTAGTTCACAACCGAGGGACGGCGGGACGCACTTCCTCCTCCTGGGGTGGCGTGAAGTGTTTACGAAGTCCCTTCGTTGTGTTATATTTCTTGAATGATTATGCACAATATCCACTAACATCTTCTACACATTTGGAAGTGATAAATCGTAATATACAGGTAAATAAACCGTCCTCCACACACAGTGATTGTTGCTTTTCCAAGATTATAAACTGAAACACTTTTTATTTCAATAGAATATAAAAGTTTCAATGGGAGAGTTGGAACCCCCTCAACCCACTGGGTTTTTGATATGTCACCGCCTAAACTGTAACTTTCAAGTTAGAATCGAAAAATGGAGACATGTGACCTACTAAATATATTTTTAGTTCATTATACATTTTCATATATAAAATATCCACAATTACAATGACAGTAAATGCTAAGTAATTATTGTAAATCTTTGTACTTTCATTTTCCCTCTTTCTTCTCAACTGAGCTTGAAAAATGTAAAAATGGAAGGTTAAGAATTTCAAATATTACGTATATTTTAGCGTATTTCGAAATTATATTTAATAGAATCCGGCAGGATCACATACAGAAACGTCAAGAAGAGGTAAAATCAAACCGTACTGTGGTGGGATTCGAACTACTCTTGAATGGTGCCTCAGAATTTCTAGCTGAATGCCTTAGTCCACTCGGCTAATGTGACAACTTGAAAATATAGTAAGCGTTATTCATGTTCAATCTTTTGTTACAGTATGAAATTTATTTTGTATTCTCTGAAGTTTAAGCCTATTTTGGCCTGATGTAATAGTCTGTTGAAATTGTTTTATGTTTACGGTATTCTTTACTTTGACGAATGATGTTGTTAATATAGGTTCTATTACGTATTCGTTCATAAATATTACAACAATTGTCAGGATTATTTATGATCTTTCATGAAAATTGACTGGTGCATGCGCAGTAGAAACAGAAAGATGCATTTTACCGACATTTGTCATACACGCCAGAACGCACATTTGTAACAGGTTCTGAAAATGCCTCGCTCTAAAGGTTGTGGAGAACTGTCTGTTGCTCTGAGAGGAGAAATCATAGGCCGAGCAAAAATGGGACAAACTGTGCCTCAGATTGCTAGAGATCTGGGATGTGACAAGAAAACGGTCAAGAAATGGGTTCAGCGACATGAAGAAGGTGGTGAATGGTTCAGGTCTCGGTCAAGAAGTGGAAGGCCAAAAGTGACAACTGCAGCTCAAGATCAAGCTTTAGTTACAGAAGTAATCAACAGACCTCTACGCCACACGTCAATCCTCTTGGACAAAACCAGAGAATATAATTGTTCTCACGAAACAATAAGAAGAAGATTATTGGGGGCTGGTCTACACTGTTCAAGACCCGCTAGGAAGACTCTCCTGACTGAAACTCACAAGGCCAGACGAATGGAATGGGCACAGAATAACATAACCCAACCTCAGTCATATTGGGACTTAGTCATCTGGACCGACGAGAAGGTTTTCAAGTCTAACCAACAAGGCAGAGTTATATTGTATAGACCGCGCGGAACCAGGTATGCTGAACAAAATATTATCAGAACTTCTTGTTCAGGGCGAATATCAGCACACTTTTGGGGATACATGACGGCTGCTGGTCCTGGAGATTTGGTTGCGGTGCCTGAGAGAATGAACAGTAGTGTTTACATTAACATCCTCGAAAATACGTTGTTACCGTCCTTGAAAAGAAACTTCCCCGAACAGGAAGAATATATATTTATGCATGATAACAGTGCTGTTCACACTTCCCGGCAAACACGAGAGTGGCTAAGTGAACATCCAGAGTTAATTTGTATTGAGTGGCCCCCTCTATCCCCAGATTTGAACCCAATTGAACATCTGTGGGCCTACATGGTGCAAGAATGGGAAGAGAGACGTGAAGACAGGGACCAAACGTTTCTTCAAAATCATGTTATGGAACTGTGGCAACATTTTCGTAACACACCGTCGCATTGCTCGAGACTTGTATCTAGTATCCCCTCCAGACTTCAAGAAGTTATTGACTCTGGAGGTGATTACACGAAGTACTAGTGTGTTATTTTTTGTGTAAACATTTATTTAAGTTCATTTATTTATTATATTTTTTTCAAGAGCAATACTTTCGTTCTTCATTCTTTTCCTTTGCTTGTTTACTTATTAGTTCGTTAAAACGTTAAGGAAGAGTAGTATATCTTCAAAAAGTATTTGTGAATTTACTTTGAACGTTTCTAAGAATACATTTACTTTCTTTTCTTACTCTATATCATGCCCAATATTACTTTCATTTCAGTTAATTAATAACTTTATTTCACATCTCGGATAAGAGTATTATTGTCATTTTAACGATGTTTTTCCTTTTGATTGTGTAATTTCTAGTTTCATTCAATTATCTCAATTCGAATGAATAAATCACATTTTGTTTATTGTCCCTTCCTTAGCTAGGTTCGAATTCGAGAACAATGTGGTGTAATTTACGTTCTTTATTCTTCATATTGTGCAGTAATGACAATATTAATTATTTTTCATGAGTCCAGTTGATCAGTAAAAACTTGGACAAACATTAACCTGCTGATTCTTTACGCGATGACAAGCGTAAAATACATTTTAGCTGTTCTTTATACTTCACAGCGATGAAACATTCAAACAGTGTGTTAGCGTTTCATTCCTCGCCTTCCAATTGAACTGTCTGTGTACTGCGCATGCGCCAGTCAATTTCCATGAAAGATCATAAATAACCCTGATACTTTCTATAATATTTACGAAAGAACGTATAATATAATCTATATCAACAACATACATCATTCATCAAAGTAAGGAAAACGTGTTCATGAAACAAATTAATAGATATATTATATCAAAGTAAATTAGGTTTAAATTTTAGGCAATAGAAAATGTTATTGTGTAATAAGAATTACTACTCGAAGCCTTTGTCACAATTACTAGTTGTTACCATAGCCGAGTGGTCTAAGGCGTTCGGCTTATAAAGCACCATTCGAACTAAGTTCGAGTCCCCGCCGGGAACAGCACTTTTTTCTCTCTTTTTTTTCACCTGTTCTCGATGTTTCTGTCTGTGTTCTTGTCGGCTTCGATTAAATAGAATTTCGAATAGAGACCAATATATATGATAAATAAGCATTTATTTGCGAATCTGCACTCGTACAATATACATTTTCGAGATTTTGATTTTGGAAATGAAGTGTATATAATATTGAATAGTAAAAATAGTAAAATAAAAAATATTTGTATAAATATTGATTAATTAATTAGAGTTATACATGTTTTCCAATCAGTATTATATAGAGAGGACTTACTTCTAAGTGCAATCCGAAAACAAATATTTGAGTTTTAATCTGACCCAAAGTTGGTAACTTACAGGATAATTTATACATAATTGGTATTGTAATTTTTATGCTTTTATTATAATCCTCTATAAGTTATGATTTTACCAATTCAAAATGTAGAACGAGAAACAAGTGTAATAGTATATTTGTTACGAAAAGCTTTTAAGCAATGATGCTTTCAGGACGTGATCTGAGGGAGAATTTGAGACCCCTCTCGAGCTAAGAAATTTCCGCCTTCAGGACGATATATTCGATCATGCTCAATGTGGACTACCAATGTTTGCCCTCTACCCGCATATTGAAATTCCCCCCGAGGATAATTTTCTGAAGTCACCACTGTTTATAAATAGTTTTTCGTTACAAATCAGAGGATAATGGAGTAGTGAGTATACTTGAATTTTTTTTTTTTTTTTTTTTTTTTTTAGCTATGGATTTAAGATTCGCAATTCATATAATGTTCCGTTCTAATCGAATTTGAAACAAAAGAAGTTTTCAATGAGTTACTCAAAGAAATATTTTCAGCCTCCGGATGAAAATAGGAAGACACTTAAAAAAAGAAACAACTTGCTACCGGGTTTGAACACACAAACATGTGATTGGTAGTGTACCGACCCAAACCACTCGACCGTTTTGCATGCCTTTGCACATCTTCTTTTGCCTTTTGTGAAAGCAGTTCACTGTTCCATACTCGCTTTTGTTTATTCCGATACGACTATGAGTTCTCAGTAAATATTTGGACGTTACAGTTCTTGCATTGTATAAAAGTGTTTTTAGAATAAATCACAATCGATATTATGTCCTAATAACATACGTAAAACAGGTTGAATTCGTGAAATGATTGAGGTTGGATTGAGCGTAAATGTTTTCATAGTTAGGAGCCTGGATATGCAAACCCGCTTAACGTGGGGATTTAATTTTGTGAAATTTGGTACATGGTCCTTAGGGTCAGAGTTGAGACGAACGACATTCGGAACTCGTTGATCTAATGGTGCACTACAAGTGACACTCTTCACAGACGGTTTCCCATAAATACCGCAGTAAATTTGAACAATCATTCTACGAAATTGACAATAAGTGAGTTTTTAACCTTGGCCGCATTCTTTTAGCATCAGCCATGCATTATGAGAATGGCATCCACACCAAACGCGAAGAGAGGGAACCACCATTTTTTCCTTGGAAAGCAATTCGCATTGAGTGTACATTTTCATCGAATCTGTCGACATCCCCTATATATTTATTGTATTTTTGAGTAAGAGATGGGCTGTCCACAGAGATTTTTGTTCTTCCGGCAACAACACCAATCCTATCTACTTTCTGAATCAGCAGTACACTATGACAGTTAGACACTACACTCACAATACTGTTATCATGCCATTTCACTAAAACCATATCACTTTTTGCTGCGAAAGAGAACGAACCTCTCTTGTCTTTCTTCAGTGCATCTGTCTCTTGCAACGGTTATTTCTGGATACTGTTCTCTCGTACTGTACCAGTGTCTGCATTTCCATGCGCTGACAAAGTTTCAATAAGTGGCAAGGTTGTACAAAAGTTATCAAAATGAAAATTGTAAGCTCCAAGGCCTCGCGGTAACCTAGACTCCATATCAAAAATAACACTTGGACCTAGACCAAGATCTCTTGATACGGTAGAATGCTATAACTGATAGGGTTCAAAAGCAATCAAATAACCTGTTCGGGTGGCAGCAACCACAGTTCATAACCAAATCTTAGTGGATTTCTACAATTTCATGGAGCTTCAGGCTGAAAAGAAAAGTAGCTTCACGTAAATTATCACACAAAGCACAACCTACTTACACAGAAAACGTAATCAAACAGTTTGGGCTAGGGAGATTTGATTAGGTTTGGTTTGGTTATGTAAACTTCAACAATACAATGCAATTTTTATAATTGTTGCTTAATTTTTTACTTTACTTAAAACAATCATTATCATTGTTATGTAGTAGTTAGATAAATTAATCTTGAAAACCTTTCTGTAGACAAACCGTTCTCGAAGGCCTTTTTCGCTTTTGAGGAAAACTGGACGTAAATCAAACTTAGTATATAATAAACAAAGTATCACGTATCTATTTTGTATACAGTGTCAGAAATCTACGACATAATATATTCAAACTATGTCCTCAAAATCGGAAATTATACAAAGAAACAGATTATGTGCGTACAGTGCCCAGTGTCCCCTACAGGGGACACCTTCTTCTTTTTGCAAAATTATAAGTACTTTTATTCATTTTTGACCAAACCTTACATTTTATATGTGGACATGAATGTTTCAAGATAATAAATCAAGAGTTTAAAACAATATAGTTACATGTTTCCTTTCTTGGCAGCCATTTTTATGCAGTGAAGTGTGCAAACAGCCACTCAGGCCGCAGAATGCGTAATTCTGTACTTCATATCTCCGCCGCTATGTGGATCTGAAATCGCACAGTAGTGCTAGGTGATCTTCAGACTACATACTTTCCAAAACTCCAAACATAACCGAAATACTTCCTTCAGGTGAAAAATAGGAGACATTTAAACTGCTGTCCCCTGTAGGGGACACCGGGCTTTCCCGGGTTAAATAAGAAGGAGATCGACTTTCGAATTTTGTGTCATTTTTAGAAGTCCAACTGCGATTTTATCGTACTGCTGCACACTTGTACCATAATATTCCACTGAGAAGACACCGCAATTTTACAGAGAAGGGTATGTGTGGGTAGCTAGCTAATCTCTTCGTTGGAGTGGCGAGAAATTGAACTCCTGCCAGTCAAACAATAGAGCTATTTTTCTATTTTCCTTAACATTATTCTAGTCGGATATACACATTAGTATTGTATTTAAAATAAATAAATAAATATGTAAGGACTGCATGTTAAGAATCAAAAATATCTTCATTCAAACATTCAGAGAATATTTATTAAAGATGTTACGGGATACGTATTGAATGATGAAAAGTATTTCTTACTTTTAAGTTTCCAGTTCACGTTCTTTGGAAGAATTTCCCTGACTTTCAAGGTCAGTCTGAACGCTTTTAAATCAGTGCATTTAATGCGCTGCTTATGAATCCAATGGATGAGTCAAACGTGTACTTCTGGCTTAATTTGCTCCTGTTGTTCCAAAGAAATGAGTTACAGATCGAATTTACATTTTGCGATAACCTATAAACATTACAGAATGTCAGAATTATAATGTGTGAATTTGTAAACTAAGAAACTTTAAGAAATAGTGGACTAAACATAAGGAAATTTGTCTACGAGGGGTGACTGAAAATTTTTGAGCCTAACATAGAAAATCAGAATCTAGAATAGTGTAATTATATGTATTAGAATAGTACAACCTTTGATATTAATGTGTATCAAGCTCTTGGCTCTAATTTCTTTTGTCTTTTACAGGCTTTTGAAGTAAGTGAGATGGCAGAAGTAGGGAAAATGGAAAAGATCGAGTACAAGTCAGTCATCAAGTATCTGTAATTAAAAGGAATGTCGACATCTGAAATCCACCAGGATATGGTCAATACCGTAGGTAAATCTGCCCCTTCATAGGCCACCGTCAAAAGATTGGTACAGGAATTCAAGCGTGGTAGGCAGTGTTGAAGATGAGCCGAGATCCGGGAAACCATCAAGTGCTACCACCACAGAAAACATTGGCCTGGTACTTGATATAATCATGGAAGATCGCTGATTGTCAACTTGACAGATAGCAGACAGGCTGGCATATCACAGAAGCGAGCAGATCATATTCTGAAGAATAAGCTAGATTTATGAAAAGTTTCTGCTCGATGGGTCCCACGTCTTCTGACCCTCGAACAAAAATGCATTCGGTATCTCCCATCCGTGGAGAATTTGAAACTGTTAGAACGTGATGTGGACGATTTCTCTGTCGATTCATCACTATGGACGAGTGTTGGGTACACCGTTACCAGCCAGAAACAAAACAATAATCCAAACGATGGAAGCACTCCAAAGAAGGCAAAGGTGATTCCTTTCGCTGGCAAAGTAATGGCCTCTGTTTTTTGGAATTCTCAAGATGTGATATTCATTGATTACCTGCAAAGGAGCCATACTATCACAAGACAATACTATAGTGACCTTTTGAAAAATACTTCGAGTACAAATTCAAGAAAAAAAGGCCACAAATGATGTCCAGAGGCATTCTCTACCACCACGACAATGCTCCCGGCCACACATCAGCAGTTGCCATGGATACTATTCACGAATGCGGCTCTGAACTCGTTCCTCATCCACCCTATTCTCCAGATCTGGCCCTTTCAGACTTCCACTTGTTCCCTAATCTAAAAAAAAAAAATAGCAGGATGACGTTTTGCAAGGATAATGACGTCATGACAGCCGTGGAGAAGTTTCTGTGGTCACAACCTAAGGATTTATTTTCTACTGGGATAAGAGCACTGCAGCACCGTTGGAGCAAGTGTGTTGCTGTCCAAGGGGATTATGTTGAAAAATAAAGGTATTACCAAATCTGTACTTCTTATAGTTTCTTCAAGGCTCAAAACTTTACAGTCACCATTTGTACATGGAAATAAATGATAGACACCTATGTTAATGTGATAATTCTATGCTTTCCTTAACACTACACTGCTCGCGCGGATTATTATTGTAGTCCAGTAGGTTTCAGTTTTCTTGTATCTGAGGGTTGGCAACACTTGTGACCTTGAGCGGTCGTCTACCTTCCTCCCCCATTTCTAGAACACCATTATTCGAGTGATAGCACCCAAAGTCAACGCATTGATGATTATTATTTTCGCATGGACTACTATTGTAATCCGTGCGAGTACTGACGTGATAGTTTGTTTTCTGGCTAACGTTTTAACTGTTCTCGTTTTGAATGTATTATTTCACATTATTCGATCAAATATATGTGATATATGTCAGTTTAAAATGTCAGAGCAACAACAGATACGACAGTGGCTAACAGAAACTGAAAGTGGTGACGAAAGTGTTTTGAGCATAGAAGACTAACATGAAATAGAGGAAGATGTCGAGTAGTGACTGAAGAAAGTGGTAGGGACGATTTGGAAGAAATAGAAGATGAAGAAAGGAACTGTGTTATCTAGGAAGACAGGTTTCACGGAGAATTTTACATTGGAAAAGACAGAATTACCAGATGGTATATATCTAGTGCACCCAAGAAATACGCGAACACAGCGTCATAACACCATACCTACACTGCATAGTTATTAAGATAGAACAACACTAAATTTGGAGTTGACATATTGGACAAATTGTGTCGCAAGTGTGATACAGCCAGGAATTCGCAAAGATAGCCACTCACTCTCTTCTTCCACGTGTTAAACGTTGCTGGAGTAAACGCTCTCATTGTTTTCAAAGCAAACAACAATGATGCTATAATCAACCGTAGAGACTTAATGCAATCTATGGCTATGGAACTTACCAAACCCTTTTGTGGAAGATGAAGCAACAAGGTACCCGAAAAAGATGTTTCAGGTGCAGTAAGTGGATCTGCTCTGACCACAAGCACACTCTTTGCACTGACTCTTATAGCAGAAACACCGAAAATTTTCCCTACCTTTGACCTTGTTTTCAAGTGTAAAAGTTAAACTTGCAAACAATTTAACAACTTCTTTTTATTTTTTATAACTGTTTTTAACACTTTTAAATGCAAATTTCCTCTTTTATTTCAATTTTTAATCATATAGTAGGAAAATAAACGAACATTCACAAAAATATAGTAAATTGCATGTGCATTTAAAGTTTTGCCCTCTAATTCTTTTTGTGCATTAAAAAACAAAATATTTGCACTGAAATGTGTTCTTTATTGCATGTGAAAACCCACAAAAATAATGTATAAAATACCGATTGGATAACCACTAAGATATATGTATTTATCAAATGGACTACAATCGTAATCCGCGCGAGCACTCATGTTTCAACAATTTCATGCGAGTACTGTAGTGTTAACTAAAGTCTATTCCAGGCAACCGGATAGGAAACTCCCCTACCTCCCACCACGTTCCACTGCAGAAGGGGAAAGCTAGTCGTTGACCTTCACAGGGAGGGAAACTTTTCTAATAAATATAATCGTGTAAATTCTAAATTCGTACGTCAATTCGCTCGCACCTAATGTTGAGAAAGCACTCCTGTTTCTTTTAGCTATCAACCTCGAGTAACAAACAATTACTGTGTTTTAATTTTTGTTTGTAGAAAAGTATTGCATATTATTTACGTACTAAAGTTTATCCCACTGTAAAACATTTTATTGTCTTAACAAATATCGAAAACATTAAAATCATTAAGAGCTCAATCTGTTCAATTTTGTATGAATGTGGAAGCTAATCCCTAACACGAATACAAGAACTCGAACTGCCGGGTTTCGAAAATAAAATGTTGATAAAAATATTTGGAGCAAAAGAGTTATACATTCAGGTAAATTAAAACGCTATACAAGCTTTTATTTCACAGCAACTACAGGTCACCGTGTATTAAAGAGATAGCAAAATTAATACGTATAAGATAGACATGACACGTTGCTTGTATGGGAAATGCGCACCAAGTCACCAAGTCCTATTCAAAAAGCCGAGGCGAAGGAAACTATTAGCTGGGAGAAAGAGAAGGCTTCCGGACAATGTAAAGTAGGATCTTTAAAGGATGGTTGATAACAAAGATTGACATTTTGCAGATTAAAATCTAATGGAAAAGTTTGTTTCTGCTACGATGAGCCTTTGAGATCTTTAAGCCAAAGCGTTCGTTATTTTTGTATGATTGAAGGAACCAGTATTTATCATTACTATTTCTATCTTACACAATTATCAACCCTTGTCACAACATTACACTATCTTGCACACCCGGGGCCACGGTGACTCAGTGGTAGAGCTTTCACCTATGGTACATGGCGTCCCTGGTTCGATCCGAGCTCGCGCCAAATAAACTTTGTGGTTGACAAAACCGTGTGCGTGGGTTTTCTCGGGGATGCCCCGTTCCCGCCCACTTTCTTCATTCCACCATTTCATTCATTCTCATAATCACTATCTCCTTTAGCCTAGCCGGCATAACTGTGGGACGAAAACTCAAAGATTTCATTTTATATTTTGCACGCCATAAGTGTCTCTCTCTTGCAAATTAATTACTGCAAATGATTATTCCTATTAATGGAGACCGATAATATTTCTAAGACAATAAAAAATCATTTCTCCGTCTTCTCTAATAGATAGAGGCTCAGCAAACACATATATATAATTCTTTTTCTTATTATTCTTTTTAATGTAAGAACATCGGCTAATAAGAGAGAAAACGAGTTTTTTTTTTTGTGGTTTTTTAGCATTTCAGGTTCTATTGTTATCATCTTATCTACCCATACATATTGTACTTGGTTTTCGATTTTATACCTTGTATGTGGGTTTTCTTCGGGTTCTCCCGTTTCCTTTCACTTTCTTCATTCGACCATTTCATTCATTTCTCATCATCATCGTCTCCTTTAGCCTAGCCGTCCTAACCGTGGAATAGCGTAGTCGCTAACACTTTCGCCTTCGGTGCGAGCGGTCCCGGGTTCGATTCCCGGAGGGGCCATTCGGTCGAAAAAGTGTATAACGCTTTTACAGGCCAGCCACCCTGAATGAGTTTCTCTGGGTTTTCCTCATTCACACCAGGCAAATGCCGGGGTGGTACCTAACTTATAGGTCCCAGGCCGCTTCCTTCCTTCCATTTCTCCGGGTAGTGTGCTCGATGAGCACATATGACGAGCTAAATGGCCATAGACGCAGAAAGCCCAGAAATCTAAATCCCAATAACCGTGGGACGTAGAACTCATTTTATATTCTGCACGCCATAAACGTCTCTCTCTTGCAAGTTAAGTACTGCAAATGATTATTCCTATTAATGGAGATAGATAATATTTCTAAGACAATAAAAAGTCATTTTCCGGTCTTGTGCAAGAGGGGCTCAACAAACAAAATTATTATTGGAACAATATTATCCGTGTGTGTATATATATATAGTTCTTTTCAATGTAAGAACATCTGTTAATAAGAGAGGGAACGACAAGTGTTTTTTTTTTTTTTTAAGCATTTTAGGTTCTATTGTTTTCATCTTCACGCTCTGATAATTTACCCATATATATTGTACTTGGTTTTTAATTTTATATTATTATGAAATTATTGTATCAATAAATAAATACCCATTGAATTACCAACCCTGCCATCCCTTGCCATTCCAACATTATGCCACAAGCCCGACTGCGAAAAAGAAGGAAAATAAACAATACAACTGTTCAATAAAATTTCCATTATAATAACACGTATTACTTATCTCATTACAATACAGGCAAATGTAATTGTTTTAAAATACTAGTGTTATTATGAAAGTTGTAATTTATATTTAGACATATTTAGGTACACTCTATACTTCCGTGTGCGGGGGCTGATGGAAGATGGAACAGCAACATTCACCTCTACTTGAGCGTGGTGGGGGGAAAAACTTCTTCATTTTCCTATCAGGTTGCGTGGAATAGCTTATAGCAACTATATTGTTTGAAACGGAAAACGTTTGAAACCTTGCTCTTTCGTTGAAACCGAAAGTAACGAAATAGCTGACTCATCCATAATTTTGAGGGTGCAAGAATATAGTGGGATGTATTTGCTTTACTCCACGGGGTAAGATTTTATAAATATTGTGTAACGAAGTAAATAAAACTGATAGAATTTAATTTTAGGTTCATGGTAGCTAAGTGGTACAGCGTTCACATCTGATGCGACGGGTTTCTAGTTCGATACTCAGCTATGCGGGTATGATATACAACATTGTCTCTACTGTGTTCTACAACTTTATTTCACCAATTTCCTCATAATAATTCACTTTTCATTAGTGCCCCATCTCTTTCAGCTTAAAGTGTATAGCCTAACCCTGGAACGTAAACTAGAAATTTATATATATATATAAAAAAAAAACTTTTTTTTTTTGTTGTTGTTGTTGTTACAAACTCTTTATTTACCCCACGACTCATAATCGTGAGGAATTTGTAATCTACTTAAGAGAGAGATAGCATTACACAAAAGCTATGGAAAAAAGGTGTATAAACTTTCTAAATGTGGGTGTGAAGAAGAATAAGAAAAAATAGCAGAATGGAAAATCAATAAGGGAGTGATAGAAATAGTAAATGAGAGGACAATATCGGAGACCATTAAAAAATGGAAACTATTTTGACATCTATATTAATGAAAGGGGGAAACAACCAATTTAAGCTTATCTTTACATACTAAATCCTCTGTAAGCGTAAATTCAATGACACACAGAGTGAAAAAAAAAAGAAAAAAAAAAGAACTGGACCGAGACTCAAATCCAGGAACTCCGGCATACCGTGCCGATGCCTTAACAGCAATGGTTAACGCAGGGACGGATTGAGACTTTTGGGGCCCTATATTAGGAATAATTCCAATGCATAAATTTTCTTTGTTTGCCTTCCACAGTCTTATAGGCTCATCGAAACACCGAGAACTATGCTGTAATATTTCAATGTGCTCTAAGTTTACAATAATTAGTTTAATTACATTTATTATTAACAGATAAATTCTCATATACTGTAGTGTAACACAAATGGTCAACCTCACAAAATATGTATCGTGAAGACGCTGGTGGAAGAAGACTTGACTTAGTGATATCGGGAGGGTAGCAAGCGGAAAAAATTAACATGGGTCTAAAGCCTATAATATATGAAGTTGATTGTTATATGTTAGTATTAAAGAGAGGGATTTTGGGGGTCCCGGAGCCTAGGCTCCATTAGCTCCGCCTTTAATCCGCTCCTGGGTTAACGCATCACATATTATCTGCTTCCCACTTATTGTTTCATAAATAATCGTTTCGCGTAATGCTAATACGCAATTCTCAAAAAATGTACGAGTTACGGGTTGCATAAATATACATGCAAAAATATTTAGATATTCTTAATCCGTATTATAAACGCAAACCTTTTCAAAATTATGCAGTATATTCTTCTATGTTAGTTAGTAATGCACATGTCGATCAAAGATTTTGTCAGATTATACCAATAGAACGTCATCAGTTTGTGATAGCCAAAATCTTGATTCAGATCAACCTGAAAAACGACCTATCAAAATTTTCACAAAAAGGAAAACAGGACGCTTCATCATGCAGCAAAATAGCTCCAACAAATGAGTAATGAGATACCGTAGGTGTCTATTTGTTTATTATTTCCATTTAGTCTGGTATTGTGTAGTTTGGTTAGCGGTTTGTAACAATGGTTATATTAGAAATAGTGGTGGTAATAATCTGCAAAAATCTTATTTCAAATTTCTGTCCTCTACCACACAAATACTGGTCTCTGGTCTTACCCTTAGCTCAATCTGCTAGCTCTAATGATAATGGACGGGTAAAGCTTGACGTATTTCCAACCGGCGTGATTTGTTTCTGATGAGTTTCAAGGACGTGAACTATATATGGAACTTACAATGGATATGTTTTGCATTGCCTCATGTATTTCCGTGAAAATAAAGTAAACACACCAAAGCGATATGTTTTTCTCGTCTACCAGACGCATTGTTTGGAAACTAGCACAGACTGAGTGCGGAAGTAATGAAATCACTTGCCTCATTCATTACGATGTGCAATACAAAGTAAAACTTTCCGAATTGGCGTTTCGGTCTACAACCTTTGGTACACATGATCTCTGGTTTGACTCCCCGTGGGACACAACTGAATGCAGTACGGTGGTTTAAATTCCACCTTAAGAGGTTAATTGCCGCGTGAGACCACGTTGGTCTCACATAAAATCTTTTCTTATGGCCACGTGGTGCCAGGTTCGCCTCACATTACCTCTTGTTGTCTTATGGCCTGTGGTGACCTACTGATGTCACTTTTTACATTAAAATCTATTGCAATGTATAGGAGCCGGCCTGGTAGTACGAAAAACAGCCTTGGCCTGTGGAAATGTGAGTCCAACGTGGTCTCACATGGGTCTAGCCAAAGTGGCAAAAAAAAAAAAAAAAAAAAAAAAAAAGTGATCTATGTATTATTCAATTCACTCAAAACTGAGGCGATACAACAATCATGTGAAGTAAAAGTACAACAAAGCGTGCAGAAGTTGCCGCTAAGTCGTTACAAACTTATGCGTTTTTCTGGGAAAATTCGGACACAATTGGCTAAAATTTGCACAGTGACATGTTGGTCTCACGCGGCTACTAAGTCTATTCCGTGCGACAGTCTTACCTGGTGACACGAAAGACTAACGTTTGCGTCAGTTGTACCCGCAGCGACGCCTAGTGTCAGAATCTTTAACTGGAAATAACATCATGCATATTATGGTACACGTTACACCAAAAGTGGGTACTTTATGTCAATCACGAAAACTTTTTTTTTTTTTTTGGGTCATTTTCTAGAAATGAAATGAAACCTTTCAGTTTCACGTCCCACAAGTATGCCGGCTAGATGGTGATGACAAATGAATGAAATGGTGGAATAAATGAAGTGGAAGGAAACGGAAGAACCCGAGAAAACCCACGAACACGGTGTCTGTCAATCACAAAGCCCATTTGGCGCGAACTGGGATCGAATCAGGGACCCCCATACACCAGAGGTGAACGCTCTCCCAATTTGTTATTTTCTAGAAATTATTGAATGACAGGAAATAAAATTTATATTATTTTTGACACAAAACCTGAGTTATGACATGATGCTAAAAAAACATTCATGACAATTCTTATCCTAATAAAAGTGTGGACAATTTCTTAACCCACCTTGATGTACATAGGGTTAAAAGGTATAGTGAAACAAACTAGGTACTTCTCATTACATGATATATTTCTTTCATTTCTGTCACACAAGTCATACCAAAAAACATACAGGTTACGTTCGCTCTCTTAACATACTAGTTATTTATATATACAGATGACTATAAATATGTATGTAGTGCATTCAAACATGTGAAGACTTCTTAAGTTAGTAATGCTGCATAGACTCAATTATAAACGTGACATAACTTGTTCGGTTGTCCCACGCTAATTATAATTTATTATTACACATAGTTATGAATACAATAAACGCATTCGAGTCACAAATATACTGTAATACCATACACACTCGCTCGCAATTACCAATATATAAAAATCAAAAATATAAAAAGATGCTGAATTTTATTACCTGAAATACTGCATCAGTATTATATACCTGTCATGTACAACTCACCAGCATCTAATATACAGGGTGTTCCAAAACAACACCGACAAGGTTTTGGAGGTGATTCCTGACACCAAGAGAAGATAAAAAGTATAGACCAACCAGGGTGCACAAATGCTTCCTTTCGGAGTTATAGGCTGCTGAATACATGAAAAAATCAACTTAGGTCCATAGCTCCTAAACCATGGAACCTACTGTAGTTGGGTCAAGATTTCACGTAGGAACTAATATGTGCACTATCCAAAAATACGTTTCAAAATCCTGCGATACTTTTGCAACAATTTGTATAGAGGAAGTTGGTGAGTACTTCATATTATATGTCCGTAGCCAAACTCCCTCTATAACAATTGTTGCGTGAGTAGCTTAGGATTCTGAAACATGTATATTTAGAGAGTGCACATGTTAGTTCGTAAGTGCAGTCTTGACTCGATTACGGTAGGTCCCATAGTTTAGGAACAATGAACCTTTAAAGTTCATATTTTCGGTAGCCTATAACACCGAAAGGAACCATTTGTGCACCCAGATAGGTCTGTACTTTTTATCTTAGTGTGAGGAATCACCTCCCAAACGTTGTCAGTGTTGTTTTGAAACAGCCTGTTTATTTCAATAACAATTCAGAGCTTAAGGGAAATGTACTCACTTATTATTAGCAATACACTTCAATAATGATTGGTTTGACGTGATGTGTTATAATATGTAATCTGTACAAAATACGCAAGAGAATGCAAAATACTGGGAAGCTCAAGTTGCAGTTGGGTCATATCAGAAGTTATGCAATAACTGAATCAGATCGCTGCTTACACTTTTTAGATGTTTTATTTACAGAGTCCTAGCTAACTTACATAATATTAATTTTTTTTTCTTTTAATGTTAGCACTATTATATACTACTACATACGAAATGTACAGATAGGGTAACCTCAATTATAATGGTGTTCGGTATTACATAAGAAATAATAATAATAATAAAAAGCACTAAACATGAATTCAAGTTTGTTATATATATAATATACATTTTAGTCTATTCGGAACCAAAGATGGTAATGTCATATCATGACTTCATGTTATGGATTAAAACTCATAAAACTAAAGCAAAATATCATCATACATAAGTACCTATTGTACAGTGATTATAGTTTATTGCACTCACGTTATTCGTGTAGAAAAAACTGAAATTTATGGTAAAATAAAGCGGTTTTGAAAGGTTTAAATATTTGTGTCCTTAATTACATGCACCGAAAATATTAGTTTTGAATCTCCTTTAATAATATATTCCTGAATCCCCTTTAATACGTAAAACTTAATTAATTCAAAGATAGAGAACGTTTTCCATCAGAACTGTGTAGTTGAATACAGCATGACATAGGCTTCATAACGCAATATAGTGTAAATCACAATATTTTGTCAACTTTTCAAGAATAACAATTATTATTTCAGCACATACTTCAATGAGTCTAATATATTCCCTTATAGTATACTCAATTTAAGTCCTTTCTGCGCAGATCAAGAATATGGGTATCAAGATTACGCTACTACCCTGCATTTGCTCTTTCAAGCTTCCACACTCACAGATGGATCAGGAAAAAATATTCTTCTGTACTCACCACTACTAGAAATGGAAAGTTGCCAATATAATAAGAGACTTTAAAGCAGTGGTCGCCAAACTCATGAGGGTTCTGAGCTACGGTAAAGAAAGAAAAAAAAAAATGCCATGGACAACAGAGTGAATTCCTGGGACCCATTAATCCTGTTAGTATAGAGAAAACCAGACTCGCAGTGAAATAGCTATTGCATCAACACTGTTCATTGGAAAGTCATAGCTTATAGTTAGTTCTCTTCAGCACGTGAAACCGGCTTTCCAGAGATGCTATGTATTGGGGCCCATAAGGTACTTGAACACGGAAAATTTGAAGAATGTCGGGAAAATTTCCTCCCATCAAGTTTGAACCCCTCTGGAGTTACCCCGGATAAAAGCATACAATCCAAATGTATCTCGAAAAAAATACTATAGGGGAAAAGAAATGTACATACCAAGTTTTGTATTGATAGACGGAATAGATATGAAGGCAAATCTTGTATACCAATGCACGCTTTCTCCTCATACCTATTCTGTCTACCAATACAAAACTTGGTACACTCATTTCTTATCCCTTATACTTTCTTTAGTAGTATTTTTCGAGATACACTTGAATTGAGCGCTTTTACCCGGGGCCACTCCAGAGGGGTTGAAAGTTGATGGGAGGGATTACGTTTATCGAATGGACTATGTTTGATTCGAATGTCCGGATGACACGTTGATATCCGCTCCTTGTCAGCATACTTCGACGCGCTTCAAACGTCTCTCTCTCTCTCTCTAATAATGGAAGAACTGTTTCTATTTTTCAATTAATAAATCTTTTTTAAGGATATAAGTTTCCTTTAAATTCTATTAATTAATAACTTGTTTATTAACAAATCTCACTTTTACTTGGAATACCTCTGTTGAAAAAAGTACTGAACATTCGAAACTTCGCAGGAATTCTCGCATTAAATTACGGACCTAAGCCTAGTACAATTATGCAAATACTGTGCTGTTTGCAAACATTACCAATATTTCATTAGTCCCCAAATGACAAAACTGTTTATATGATATATTGGTCTAAATGCAGTTACAGTACCATTATGAAGCACTTGTATTTTAAATACTATATGCAACTTATAATTAGGGTGGTTTCATTAAACAAAAAATAACAAATATTCAATAATGGCAAGCTACTCATATTTCATAATAAAAGACGGATGGCATGTACTATCTCCCCCAAATCCATCGATGGCTTCGGAGTCGGTATTGTGATTCATAGTGAGCAGTTGTAAGCGATCTCGTTTATGCATATATCCACCCTCATAGACGCGCCTGCCCCCTACGGACGCACTCCCTGGTTAGACGTGCTTTTAGTGGTCACCTAGCACAAGTTGGTTCGTTTTATGCACTGTAGTTTTTATGCCATACGTTTACATTGTATGTATGCTCATCACTGTTACAAATAATGAACCGTAATCACTACCAAGTGATTTGGGGGAGAAACTAAATAACATCCTAAAAGACAATCAGATAAACAAGATAACGATATCTTAGCTTCAATCTGAGGTTTCTACATTATTTGCAAAAATACTTATTAAAATTAGCTTTTTAGGGCATTTAAACATATGAATTATGGTATACTCTTTCTTTCTTATTACTTTGGTTTTCGACTTATATAATATATTAACCTATCGACAGTCGCGTATGAGCTTAGCGTTCATCTCCTAGTTTTATTAATCCTCATGTTTGGTTCTCTCTCTTGCATGTTAATTAGAAGTCGACAGATAAAAACTAATTTTCCATCGTAACACTGCGTCCACTCGGTTGTGCCAACCATTTTATTACAATGTAAGCTGGGTTATCAGTCACCTTACTTGGCCTTACTCGACCTCACGAGCGTGAAGTTGAGTGAGAAAAAATTCCAAATCGTGATGAGGTCAAGCGGGAGTGATGTTGAAATAATGACGTAAGCTTAATTTCGGGCTAATCGCATAAGGATAAGGTTAGGTCAAAGTGAGCTCCTCTGCCCTTCACCATCAATACTTCAAAAAAGTAAATGGCAACATAGATAGCGGTGCATAATACATAATTGTAGGAACAAAAGGAATACGTAGAAGAGTGACAAACGATGGGTTGAAGTGCCCCCAAAAAATAACAAGCTCAATCTCGTTATTGCCGCCTATCAAAACTAGTTTATACAAATAATCATTATACGTAGAAACCAAGTGTTTTTTTTTTTTTTCCTCAAAGGTACACTTGTAGTGAAATCTGGACAAAGGACACAAGATTCTTTACAAATTATTACAACAAATTTGGAAATTTCAAGCAGTTCTTAACAAGGTGTTCTAATTTATTATAAAATATGCACATGTTTCCAGCTAGTTGTATCAAATCAACAGATATAACTATTAACCAACATTTCCAACGTCACAGAACTGAGCCAGAATCTTTTGAAGTTGTAAATAAAACTTGAAAACAGAAATGTTACTGTACAGTATAAAAACATTGGTTAGTGATTTAAAACCAAACTAGTGTTAAAAGAATTCTTTTTAAAATAATAAATTTCATTAAAATTACAATATTATTGAATATAGTGATACTTAAAGATAGTTTACCAAATTATTTAACAAAGCTATACATTAAAACTTTATATATATCAATATAAAAACATCCATATTGCATACTTGAGATTCAATTCTCTATAGATAGAACTCATCTCACAACTGGAAAACCTTCCAAGACACCGTAACTATACTTTGATAGCTACTGGTCTGTTTAGAAATATTGGTATAAATTTACCTTATGTACTAACACAAATACTTGGGCGAAAGAAAACTATAAAAACTATAGTACTAAAAATAATAATAAATTTATAATAAGTTAAGAAATTGAAAAAACATGCATTAAATTCTCAAGATAAAAAAATCTCACTACTAAATTACTTCTTCAAGAAGCTTGGCACAATTATTTAGATAGAAGCAATTTATATTATATATAAATAATAATAATCATATGTTATTATACTATATATATTCTCAATAAGCAGTCTTTAAAAACTTAACTAGTGTTATTACAGTTTCTATATATATATGGAAGAAGCTTTTAGTCCTACGAAAACTACATTTGCTACTATACACAAATGCAATTTTTACGCTCTTCAAGCTTTGCAAATTATTAGGTGCGCTCTTTTAACTTTATAACAGCGATATCGAAGGATCTTCTTCCTACACGGTACCTAGAAACTCGTAAAATATTATTCAGGTACTTTCAGATACGAGATTGTATGTAACATGCCAATTGTAAAGGTGCATGCGGAACTAGTCTATGAGTAGGGTTTTGGAAAGATAAATTAATAATATACGATCGGCAATCAAAAAGTTTCCAGAATTTCGCTGTAACTATTTATTACAATATAGGTACACATTCACTTAATCGCCTTCAAAATAGTCTTACCACAATATAGGTACACATTCACTTAATTGCCTTCAAAATAGTCTTACCACAATATAGGTACACATTCACTTGATCGCCTTCAAAATAGTCTTACCACAATATAGGCACACATTCACTTAATTGCCTTCAAAATAGTCTTACCACAATATAGGTACACATTCACTTAATCGCCTTCAAAATAGTCTTACCACAATATAGGCACACATTCACTTAATCGCTTTCAAAATATGTTCCTTGAGAACACACATACTTGTTCCACTGCTCCTGACATTGCTGGAAACAACGCTGAAAGTCCTGTTTTGGCATGTTTCGAAGTTCAGCCGTCGCGTTGGTTTGGATGTCTTCTAAGGTAGCAAAATGGCTCGCAGAAACGAACCTTCTCCTCCTCTACCAGCCTCCAGATTTACCACCCAGCGGATTTCTTGCTCTTCCCCACGATCAAAAAGGGCCTAAAAGGTAACCATTTTGCCACTGTAAAAGGCATCCAAATCAACGCGACGACTAAACTTCAGAACATATCAAGACAAAACTTTCAGCGTTCTTTTCAGCAATGTGTTCTCAAGGAGCCTGTTTTGAAGGCGATTAAGTGAATTGTGTACCTATATCGTAATAAATAGTTACAACGAAATTCTGGAAACTGTTTGATTGCCAATCGTAATTTGCGTAGAATAATCAACCTTACTAGAATTCTTGAACTCTCCACCTACCTACAAGCCGTGAGGTTCACAAGAAGATCAGCAATAGCCAATAGCATTTTGGATTTCCTTTCAAAACTTCCTCGCAGAGATGACAGAAATAATCTTCATATTTTATTATTGTCATGTCTTCTCCCACTTGCTTCACTGAACATACGTTATTTTATTTTTCTATCACAGTATCATACGGTTATTCCACTTATAATGGTGGTATGCTTTCAGTTTTACGTCCCACGGTTATGTCGGCTAGGCTAAAGGAGACTGTTGATGATGAAAAATGGAATAAAGTGGGAGGAAACAGGAGAACCCCGAGAAAACTCACGCACATAGTGTTTGTCCACTAAAAAATCCACCTGGCGCGAGCTGGAATTGAACCAGACTCCACGCACCAGAGATGAACGCTCTACCACTGATCCATCGCCGCCCCCATTCTGATGGTATTAGGATAGTACTTATTTAATTTTCATTAACGCATTAGTAGATTACTTTTTCTCACTCCCTCTACCCAAAAAGTAAAAATTCAGTAGTTTAAGTGAGTTGTAATCGACCAATATTTCAACGCGATAAATACTGATTATTATCCGGCCCGCTGCTGTTAGCAATTGACACTCCGATCCTGATTTATTTGGAACGAAAATAGACTTGCTATAGTCCAGCTGTAACATCATTCCTGAAATTGACTATGACTTAAAATAAAGTATAACTCATAGAAATACAGAGAATTGCCAATTGAAACAATTCAATTTAATTACCAGTGAAAATAAAATATATTAATTGATCTATATGCTATTGTCTATTTAAAAGAAAAAAAAGTACAAGTGACAAACTCATCAACATCCAAGCTGTACTACTATAGATAGAAACGTGAAATTTTGACAAGAAAACTCAGTTTGTCATGAAAGCAAGAAATAACATGTACTACGGTAGGCTCATTTATTTATTTATTTTTGTCAAGAACTGAGTTCATCCTGATTTATCTGATCGAATATTATGTTCATTACATCAGTCATTAATTCCCTCTTTTACATGGGAGAACGTACAGAGTGTTCTTAAGTTTCTGTGCACTGAAAGTAACGTAAGTTTGAAATGCTTTGTAATGAGATATTAAAACAGAGTTCCTACTGATCTGGAGAAATCTATTTCCCTGACTTCTCCCTGATCTTTGGCGGGAAATTCCCTGACTTTCATGACAGGTGTCGGATGACGTTTATATATAAATAGGAATAAATAACGGTGAATATTTATATATGAGAACATTTATTCTATAGAGACAAATAATTATCAATTGCTCATACGTACGTTCCACTTACCGCCCATAAAAATCTGAGCAACGTTCCATACTTTGTACATTAATAGTGTGCTAAGGTGAAATTGGTGTACAATTAATGCTAGAAAAAATATATTTTATAAAATTTCCCTGATTTCTAGTCTTTTTCCCTGACCTGCATCATTTTTCCTGATTACCCTGACCAGAGTGTCTACTCAAATTTTAAAATGAAATTTCGTGACCTTTTCTTTCCCAAACCATAAAATTTAGTAACATTCTGAAGAGCGAATTTGGGTGCGAATTGGGCCAAATATTCATGCATGCAATAGAAATGTGCTTTGGTTGCGATTTGGTAAGGTCTAAAGCAGAGACATTTTTGGTGGTGAATTTTGACAATTTATAGAACAAAATTTTTCAATCTGTACCATATTTCTCCATATAAAAAAATTCGTGACCTAAAAGATAAATTTCTTGACTTTCATGACCGTTTTCTGATTTCGTGACTTTCGTGACCGATGGACACCCTGCTGACCAGTAGGAACTCTGTACAAAACAATCGTATAAAAAAATCTGCATAGCCCGATGCACATTAGTGTAGTGGAGGTCTTTCTTAGAAAATATGCTATTTAGTTTACAAGTTATACATTACTTACAAAGAAAATGCATTTCTTGTACAGTGACTTTGCGGACATTTTGTATATACTTTCTGCAAATGAATTAGAATTTGACTTCACGAAATACACTGCTTTCGTTAACGGCTTTATCTGACCACCGATTTTTTTTTTTTTTTTTCCTAAGTTGACATTTACTTTCTTAGAACTTCTCGGGAGGATTTAAAAAAAAAGCGTCTCTCATGTTTTAGTAAAAATATGGCACTATTCTGCATAAAAAGAGGAGAGAAGGGCATTGTACGTCACTTCTATTCCAGGCATAAAGCATTAAATTAAAATTATCTTTAGAATTTTGTATTACGAATAACCATCATCCTCAATTTCTTAAAAAAACATCGGAAGTACACAAGAATCAAGCGATCTTAATCAATCTACAGGATTCTAATATTATCAAGTCTTTAAAACATGGAGATATATTCATCTCTTGATTTACAAGAGCGAACTACAACGAAGAAAGACAGGAAGAAACGATGGCAGACATGTTATGACCATTTCGAGAGAAAAAAAAGCTACAGATCCTGAATTATTGACAAGATACAGGAATCGACCATTTTCATTGAATTTTGAACCTCTTCTCCCCAAACCCACCGTAACTGTAAAATAACATCAATGTATTTATTTCTGAGTTATTATATTGCCTATTTCATGATTTTTTTTTTTTTTTTTTTTTTCATGCACAAGAATATATGGCAAGTCATTACAATACTTTTGACTTCTGCAGTAATTTAAAGCTGAAAAATAATAATAAAAAAAGAAATACATCTATTTCGAAGGATGATAGTACAAAATTCATTTCAGTAACATAAAATAGGTAATTCTACCACAAGGCAGACATATATACCAATATTTAGAAACATAAGAAATACAAAGCACACATTTCTATTTTGTGTTTTCTATTTTTAAGGCATATGTCCGTTTCAGTAGCGAGGCTATATAAGACGAGGACCTACAGCTTAATGTAGGATCCGAACCACATGATCTGTCAGGAATTGAACCCGGGTCTCCCACGCCAACGGTGCGTGCACTAACCATTTAGCTACCAGGGAGCTCACAAATTTATAAATATAAAAATTAATAAATAGCAATACAATAATATAGATAATCGCAACAATAATATACTATTACGATAAAAATATATGTGGAAATCATTACACAGATACACACAGACAAATACATATTTATATGTTTCGCATACCATTTGCATAGTTTCAGTATATTTCAATATCCAAACTTTGCCTTCGAATTGTTCCGATCAGATCGACAGTGGTTTGAAAATAAATAATTAAAATAAATAAATAATTAAAAAATAAGTTCGACATTGAAGTAAATAACATTTCTTTCTCTGCTTTCTTATTTCATCTTTTTGCTTTTATAGAGGTATAATGTTAGGTAAACAAAAATATTAACTTCTATAGCAAACTCTTCTAATCGATATAAATATTATGTAACGCTTTGATACTTCACAGCAGCTTTCTAACAGCTTTAAATGATAACAAGCAGAGTTGGATCTTATTGCTAACTAATACAGGGTGGACATAAAGTTTCTTCCTGAAAACTAGGAATGATAGAAGCATGCGGTTTACGGCAAATAATAGGAAAACTCATTTTTTTAAATTTTTTTTTAAACCTGCTTTAGAGAATTTCCAGATGTGCTCCATTAGTAGCCCATGCGATGTCATACAAGAAACTTGCGGGTGAGAGACGATCTTCTTGTGTTAACGCATGAACAATCTGCGCCTTATATGCGTATAACTTCAAGCGTTTGTGTAAAATTTTTAACAATTGACTTTGGGATGTCCAGTTCACGTGATACGCAATGCAAGGATTTCGGTGGGCTTTGTTTTAAATCAACCGAAGCTTTCACACGTTCCCCACTAACACTCGGTCTACCGCTTCTATCACGATCTAAAACACTTCCTGTCGCAATAAACTTGCTATACCGTTCCTTCATGCTCTTAACATCTGATGTCTGCTGTCCATACTCTCTCCTGAATGTTCGTTGTACTATGACGGGAGATTTTGTTTCATGATACCACAACACACACTTCGCTTTCTGCTGTGCTGACGCCATTTTTAAACATACTGTTGCGCTGCGGTCAGCTGCAGTAGATGGCAGCACAAGCTCTGGCAAAATCATAAGGTATCATGCAAGCAATCTTTATAGATCGCATACTTCTACCATTCTTTGTTTTCTTACCATTAATATTTGTTATCAGAGAGAGAGACTTTATGTCCACCCTGTATAATTTTTCATTTAATATTAATCGCATATAAATATTGAAAAACTTCTAATACAATTCGATGATTTCCAAATATGTCACTCTTTACATACCATGATGCACTAGCTTTGTATAAAAGATTCAATCAAACAATCTTTTAGGTTATTATAACGTAATAGTACAAAATAACCTTTCCAATCCCAGTACTTAATTTAATTTTCAGATGCAGAAGCCAGTTGCATAATACTAAAGTAATTCTACAAAACAGGACAAAACACCAAGACACACACACATACACAATTTTTTATCAGAATCATTCAGAAATTTAAAAATGACTGCATATAAGCTTTCAAAGTAATATTATTACATGAACCTCATTCCGGTCAAGATTTAAGATGTCCATAAACCAAATACACAAAACAATTACCTGTTCACTAGAACTTTCTGGAACTTTCTTTTATCACTATGTATTTGGACTTAAGTCATGTATGCCTGCAAAAACAAATCTAATAAAATTTTTAAAGCTTCTAAGAATGTTGAAACTTCTGCAGCTATACCACACATTACATTCACTTGTGTTTATACAATTGCCAGACGAAACTAGGATGTTCACCTATGCAATATCTTTCCTCAGAAACTTCAAAATGAACGAGGTAATTTAAGTGTAGTTCACTCATTGCAACCTGAAGAAAACCAAGTATCTCTAAATTTCAGAAATGTATGTACAAATTGTCTCAATTTTGGAATTTTTGAGAAATTATAATATAGGAAGTACCTACTTATTACCAGACATGGGGAATTACTGTAACTAAAATAATACTCAGAAAAAAAAATATGTTAAAGAACGGACCTAGCCTAAACCTGGATGTAAACAAATACTAAACATGTCTGAACCTACGGGTTCGTTATAAAGAACAAATGCTCTCGAGTTGCAAGAGAGGTTAACAATATAGATCTTGTATCTTCATATACATCAACTGGTCCTACGGCACGGTCGAGGATGTCTTGATAACAAATACTCTCAAAATTAAAATAATTTTAATGGAACAGAGAAGTCAAACATCTGTGAGAAATGCGGACAGATTTACAATTATACCACTCTTTCCATTTCAAAATTCAAGGTGTAAATATACACCTGGAAACTATATGACATTTATTCCCAGAAATACTTTAAAAATAAAACTGAATCTTGGGATTTCTGCCTTATCTTGTATTTTAGAGTATCTCACACTGTAACAAACTACGGTATAGCGCTTGCAGCAGATGAACAATTTTGATTTTAATGTTTCAATACTAATTTTACACGTTGTAATTGATCAGTATTTATTGCTGTTCATTCCATAAAAAGATGGAAAAGTAATCTTCCTGAATTTAACTCAATATTTTTTAATCACAACGCATGTCAATATATTTGCATCTAGGAGAAAATAATAGGTAAAGAACAAAGACATGAAAAAGCAAAATCACAATGCAAGATTGGAATCGACCCTGGAAACAAGAAAATACTTTTGAATCGTTAACATATCATGCTTGCTATGATTCTAGAGTAACACTAGTAGTATCTTGTACCACCCAGTTTTTACTACCACAGAATTATTCATTTTATTTGTTTATGAAACCATTCAATACTCAGATGCAGATAACTTTGAAAGAAACCAGCAAACATGTTTTGAATTGTCATGCATTAATCCTGCTTAGATGTTCTGAACACATCACCTAGGACAGAAAATTCAACAAAACTGCAACAGCAAAACGGAATTAGATTGCATATTCTAATTTCTTGTGAAAATGAACGTGTGATGACTTGTTTCCTAGTTCGTAATGGTAGAGTTACATGTCAAAAGGGTACAACCTATTGCCTTGTAGTTTCAAAGAGCAAACTAAAAGAAAGAAAAAAAAATCAGTTGCTGGTTTCTTTCAGCAAGATACCCGAACTAACTTCCACTGACTTTTTTCTATGAGGTATGCTGAAGGCACGAGTATAAAGTAAGGGGAAGCTTTGAAACGTAACTTATACAACAAATAACTCTAGTTGTTGGTAAAGTAATACAAGCAATATTCAGAAGATCCATGGACTTAAAGAAGAACTCAACTCACTCACTTACATGGAGAAAGTGGAGGACTGCAGATTATGTAACATGGTAATGCCAAGGAAGGCTATGAAATCAAAATAATATGTACTGACATGGTTGTTTTGTACATAAATACATTTAAGCGCTACAAACAGGCAACTTAGGTTTCAGAACATAAACAGTTCATCGTCAGAATAAAGAAAAGTCAATATATATAAATGTATACATCTTAAAGTATCCGGTTGTATGTAACTTGTCTATCATTTTCAAATTTAAATACATGATAGTGGCAAGCACAAACTTACTGTCCGTTCATTTTTTTTACGAAAACTTTCTCAAATATACAAAAAAATCTGATCATGACGTAGAGACGCTTGACACAAAGGCACTAAACTAAATAAATAAATTAAAATAAATAACATTAAGAAAATAAAACCACTGACAAGGATACGATAGTTACAAAACTTTCTTTAGCAATGACAGTAACACAAGCATAATGCAGATCATTTATACTATAATATCGAGGTATAGAAATCAAATAACTTCCAGATATATACCTGACACAAAGGTCATGAACACACACGCATTCTTTTTCTTAAGAATTATCCAAAAATTCACTCAAATTAACATCAAGTTTTCTATCTCTCCATCTTAATCTGAGAAATTTAGGCAGTATTAAGTTGAGATACTCCTACCTGACATTTTTTTTTTCTTTTTACTACTTAGTAGTAAGTATAATAACATTTCATTACTGTTACTAACAATCCGTAAAAATGTGTCTTCAGTTGCGTACGTTAATTGTTAAACTTCAAGCATTCCGTATACATATTGTTGCAACTTTTATACATTTTTACGTACAAAATTTTGTCAGAACACATCATCACACAAGTCTTGTTGTGCTGGAAAAGTAGATATGAACTGTGCACCTTCCAGATACACTGATATTTTTTAAATTTTTTTTTTCTACAAAATCACGCAAGCATCAGTAGCACTGCCGTATAAAAGGACGGGGTTTAAAAGGAAAAAAAAAAATCATGGCTGAGTAACTAGGAATTTATCTTGCCTCGAGAGAATTATCCATGCGACTAGGCTTTTGATGTGCAAGTAAAGCCGATGTACTAGTACCAAAGCTATATTACACTGTGCCTGATCAACTTTTTATACAAGAAATGGAATATAATGTATTTTTTGCCGTCTCCTTTCAGTTGGAACGAATAAAAATTAAATACCGAAACCGGTAAGTATAAATCTTTTCAATGTGTAATAAACAATTAATATATCATGACTTGCGGTAAGGAATCAAGGGAAAATCTATCGCCTATAAATGACAATCAACGGAGCTTAACTACGTTATGATTTGTTATCTTAACTTTAAAATAAATATTTTGTGTATTATACACTATTTATCAACAGTATTTTTTTAATGGAAACTTATCAGTCAACCATCTTATTCGACTTATATCTCCAACATAATGCTCCAGAAGCGCAATTATTACCAGAATTACATGTGAAAAAAGCTCGCATTTACTGTGTATTTATTTGGAAACATTGTTTCCAGTCGCTAAATAAAAGGAAAGTTATGTTTACTAAATTACATGTTTTGATCTGATTTGATTTTTAGTTTAGCGTCCCTTTCAGCAGCAAGGCTATATGAGACGTGGATCTAAAGCTCAACTTGGAATCCGAATCATAGGAGCTCCCGCCGGGAGTCGAACCCGGATCTCCCACGTCAAACGCACGTACACTAACCGCTTAGCCACGAGGGAGTTCAAAATTGTAACTTGAAAGCTTAAAGCTAAGAAATGAAATCTTTGAGTTTTACGTCCCACGGTTATGCCGGTTAGGCTAAAGGAGACGGTGATGATGAGTAATGAATGAAAATGGTGAAATGAAGAAAGTAGGAGGAAACGGGAGAACCCCGAGAAAACCCACGCACACGGTGTTTGTCCACCACAAAGTTCACTTGGCGGGGGCTGGGATCGAACCCGGGACCCCTAGCACCAGAGGTGAACGCTCTACCACTGAGCCACCGCGGCCCCGATGCTAAGAAATGAGATAAGTTAGATGGCACATGGATTAAAGCAACTGCTTCCGTGAAAATCAACGTCAAATTTGGATACACTGGACTTGTAGTACTGCAATGCAGTGGACGAGTCAATTGCGCTCGATCTTAATGCACTAGATTCCATGGTCTGAACTACATTGTGTCTCCTATTTTAAACCGTTCCTCGCCATTTTATGTTTTTCATTGTAATTGTGATTTCAGTTTAGTATCCCTTTCAACAGCGAGGCTATAAGACGTGGGTCTACAGCTTAGCGCGGGATCCGAACTACATGAACTTCCGAAATCGGGTCTCCCCTGCAAAAGGCGCGTATGTAATTATGAATCCACGAAAAGCACTAGAATGGCATTATAACACCAACATTCCTTCGTGAAACATTTCATGTCATGCCATGTGTCTGGATGTTCTATGAACTGTTATTACTTTTTAAACTCTTTTTTTAAAAAGAAAAAGACGCGAATTTGTTTCGAATGGCTTAAGTTCAGGATATCACTTTATTCATAAGATCTATAAGTCCCGATTCATCTACGAATCTGAACTAGACCTACAGAGATAACAGATGTACAGGGTTTCTCCGGGAAGTAGTACGACTTATTTTTTCCCACCAAAACGTGGTGAAGGAGAAGGATGTTACTGTTATAGCGCTGGTTGCGTGGTGGTGGGGTCTCAGCTACCAGCGCACCAGTCGTCACCAAGTAGAATGTAGATCGAGATTAAAGTGAACCCTTTCAAGATGCCTTGTTGATGATCGTCTTTTCTGACTGCACAGAGAGTGGTTCGCCTGGTCAGACTGTGAATGTTGCATTCCACGTGGAAGTACTTGACTCATAAAACGAGTCGCCCGCGTCCGACCAGCAATCACTGGATCATGGAAACTCCATCACGACAATGAGCCAAGCCACAACACCGCATTTGCTGTCATGGACTTCCTGACCAAACATGGCATCATACAGCTTCCCCAGCCACCCTACAGCCCAGATGTCGCTCCTGCAGACTTCTTCCTCCTCCCACGACTGAAAAGGCTCATGAAAAGATGGCATCACGGCTCGGTCCAAGCCATTCAAGAGGCCGTAACGAGGGAGCTGAAGAGCATTCAAGATTTTTGCGTTCCAGAGAGCCTTCAGTGATTGGCAGAGTCGCTGGAAACGCTGTGTTGTAGCAGAAGGGGCATATTTTGAAAACTATTAAGTCGATGTGTCAAAAATGTGATTTTTTAAAAAATCAGTCCTACTATTTTCCGAACAAATGCTAATCACTCGGCAAATTGCAAATTGTTGTGATTGTATGTCGAAGTTATTTAGATCCTGGAAACTTAGTTATAGTACCACTAGTTAAACAAACCCAACCATTGCCTTACCACCTACATACAACTCTTTAGTTATGCATGCGTTAGGATGATGCACAATTCACAATGGCGACTTTCTCGACACAACAAACACATTTACTACCCTTCTGGCGTCTCTAACTGGAACACTAAGCACTACCTCGCTGGTACGAAACACTGTACATACACTACTTAGCTGAGATTCAAGGAAGCTGTACAACACTAACGTCACATCGAAGATGCACATAACGATGATCGTTTAAGTGACTTCTACGCGCAAACTTCTTGCCGCAAATATTGCAAGAGAACGGTCTCTCTCCTGTATGCGACCATTCGTGGTATTGGAGGTCGATTTTCCGGGTGAAACTTTTGCCGCACGTCTCACACGCGTACGGTTTGACGCCACTATGAATCTTCAGGTGACACTCCATGTTGCCCTTCTGACTAAAAGTTTTCTTGCACACTGGACACTCATACGGCTTTTCGCCCGTGTGCTTCCGAATGTGAATTCGCAGCTGCGAACCGGAAATACATTTCCTTCCGCAGTACTGGCAAGTGTAATCTTTGGGAGCGCGACTCGCAGAGTAAGCAGCAGCAGCATTTATTCGCTGGTACAACTGTTGGTTTATTCCTGTATTGTTCACGAAAGTGCTTGATTCTTGAGAAACTCCGTCGTCATTTCGGAAAATAAACCTGTTCGATGACACTACAATGTCTTGTTTTGACTTTAAACACTCGACTAGTTCCCTTATAGTCATTGCATTTGTTGATAACGGTTTTCCTGTCACATTTGATCTGAAACGAAATAAAAAAAACGTAACTAGAATACTTCGTCTCCTTATAATTAGTTCATTTCTACAGAGCCACAGTCTTTTCGGATCAAAAGATCCAATATATTTCAATCAAAAACTATGTTGTAAGCCTTATATCTGGAGAACTACATATAGTGTTACAAAACCCAAACCATCACTTAACTCATATGATGTCCTTATTCCGTAGAAAATACGAAAACTCGATTTAGGGCCCGTTCAAACATTTTGTGGCCCCTGATCCAAAAACTAATTATTGGCCAAGACCGCAATCTCTTGATCCATTTTTAGGTTTCCTACAATTCTTGTTTTCAGACGTATTTGTAACGGCCCAAAAGTACCGTTACATCTTGTTTCTTAATTTGCTTCTCTTTGTTCGTAATATTAATTTATTAATAAGTTATTTTCTATATTCTTTACTATTTTGCAAAATTGTTATATTAAAATATTATATATGGTAGAACCTATGAAGGCAATAAGTCATGACACTTCAGTAAATAAAAATTTTCACACGTTAAAACATCTAAAAACAAAATCTGTGAACGGTTTCCAGGCATTTCACACCTCTTCCTCAGCACATTTAAAGAAAACTTGTTGCTACATAGAAGGTAAGTCATACGAAATTCTCTGTTTGTCCTTCTACAGAATAATAATAAGTTTATAGTTTGATACCAATTTCCTTCTTTTCCTCACTTTTGGATAATGAAGTACATATCAAGAACTCTTCATCGATTGATTAGCCAAAAGTTTAGCGTTCCTTCCGCACCGTGGTTACATGGGACGTGACCATCCAGTTTACGAGCCTGGCATACTAAAAATAATGTAAAAGTTACCATTTTCCTCTTGCTTGTTTATTCATAAGTGAAAGGAGATAATGAAATGCAACTAATCACGATCATAGATAATGTTATTCTATAACAAAATATGAACCTGAAGAATTTTCAATGTTGCCATCCATAGAAATTGCAGTGTTGCCAGAATAACAACTCCCCCAAAATCTAAGTTAAGGCAGTGATTAGAGGAACGAACTTAACTGCATTTGATTATGTATCATGCTATTTTAGTATCCTGTGAACTACTTTTTAAATAACATTATTATGTAATTTTAATAACTGTGTGTTAAAACTATTTTGTTTATTACAAACTAAATACAACAATCATTTAAAACCTGCAATATTATCGTTCAATTTCCACCCCTGATGTGGCAAAAATGCATGAAAAAAGAGCGAGAATCTAGGAGAACCTAGGATCATTTTTTCAGATTTAGTCTCTGGAAGACAGTTCCATTTTTTGTGACTAGAACTGTACGTTATGCAAACTAATATCAGAAATTCTTGACTAAAGATATAGTTTGCCAACCCCGAATTTATCCTCCCTTGGAATATGTTCGTGATAACCATCTTCCCCATTTATTACTAATAACTTAAACTTTGCTTTCACGAAAACGAAACTTACTTACCTGTTTGTATAATTGGTCATATTCCCACCACCTTGGCTTCTCTGAACGTTCCTTGCATCGTACTGGTCATATGAGACGCCACTGTTTCTTGATCTTGCCAAATTCATTTGATACGGCTTAATATCCTGTGCATCATCGTCTGAATCGTCGGATAGAAGTATTACATCTTCCTCATCATCAACAACATCGCCTTGAACATTCGACATCTGCGAACCGTTGCTCTGATCAGGGTCTCCCGTATCAGAGGCACCACAGTTTGTCTCGACATAGTTCGATGCATCAAAATAGTCATTGGAGGCAGCATTGTGATCATCCAGTTGCTCCTCATAAGGCTCACTTTGATCAACAGAGACGCTCTGGTCGTCACCCGGGCCATACGAAGTGCTTTCCTCGTTCGATTCTTCATACGGAACATTCTGTTCAGCCGATTGTTCGTCGTCATTGTTATTACAGCTATCAACATTGGACTGTTCAACATCACCAGAGACTTCGTTCGTACAGCTCCGATCGTCACTTTTAGCTGATTGGCTACCCACACTGGCAGGGGGAGCGTCTAAATCATTTTCTGTATCACATTCGGCACTTTCTCCGTGGGGTTTCTCCGTTTCACACATTTCAGTCTTTATTATGGGTCCTGCCTGCCTCTTTCTTTGTGAGCTGGAAGCTTCTTCTTCGCCACTTTCACCTTCCTCTGTTCCGTCCTTCATATCACTGGTTTCTGGAAGATCATTGTTATCATCATCTTTCGCTGGTTCACTATCCATCGGGGCATCTTCTTCCACAGGCTTATCTGGCTCCTCAACTGCATTTCCTGCTGAATCGTCGGAATCATTCGAAGCCTCATCAGGATTAGGTAAATGCTCTTTGTAATTTCCTTGTACTGCTTCTATCTTCACAGTTAGATCGCTATTTTCCATTACTTTCTCTAATCCTCTTTGAACCTCTGGATCCACCGGACTTGCAGCTAACGGAGGAGGTGTTGGCAGTTGATGTTCCACCTGGGAAAACAGAATAAAATATTTTGAAACTACCAACAGGCTATTAAACATTTGTTTCAATAGTTGTATTTCTATACAGTACAAACCGCTAGGACAGCAAGAACACTTAATGACAATGCTTGCTAATTACTCATTTCTTAATTAATGAATATGCAGGAAAGGGTTTAGATTTTTCTCTTAATGCTTTCATCAATCCTAATTAGATGTAAATTCTCTATTGTGTTCCCTTGTATTATCTGTAGCACTAGGAAATGTTTGCACCTAATCAAAACTGATGAAGATATTATACAAAGATCAAAACTGTTTCTAATGAAATAAAACTTCTGCATAATGGTAAGTACAAATTCACATTCACTAGAAACGAACATTCGAGCTGAGACGCAAGATACTTAGATACTTGACATTGTACCAACATTTAGACAATCAAAAACTTTTCATAGTCTTTTCTCAGCTTTAGACAAATGATCGAGTATTACTTTCTATGGCTATAAAGTTTAAAATGGAGTTCAACTTACGTTCATAACGAAAAATTCAAAATGCATCATATGCTTACCTAAAATTCAAAATGCATCATATGGTTTTCATTTACTTCAGTTTGAGATTATTATCAAAAGGATATATATATATATATATATATATATATATATATATATAAAACACACACACACACATACATATATATCAGCGTTTTATTAAGCGGTATCGCATCGCAGTTTGCGACACAAAATCTTAGAAATGCGATGCAAACGAAAAACTGTATTGCTAAATGCAAAAGTGATCATAATTTCTCACGGAAGGGTGTATTTTTGCAATGGAAAAGAACATATCATTGTCATTTCTTTACGACAGAACAGTTCTCTTTCAATTTTACATATAATTGAAGTTCAGTGATTCCCGACGTTTTCCCTTCGGTGTCTGTTAGGGTCTAAGAATACGATCTACTACTGACTACAAACCGAATTATTGGAAATTGGTCAGTAAATTGATCACAGAGACCATATTCTCATTTATACTTTACTATATATCTGTAAAGACACTCAATGAACTATCGAAATCCAAAACTCGAGCTTACTTTTCGGGATCGGGATGTAGATTACTAGCTGAAACACGAGACCATATCAGTACTCTTTTCTTCCCTCTTTTATATTTGTTCCATAGCATTGGCTCAGAAATATTTGTTTTGCCATGGTCTGTTATTTTACATTGAAATGACGAAAGAAAATTAACATTCGGTTCATTAAAAAAAAGAAAAGAAAAGAAAAAAAAAGAAAAAAGGAGCTGGATTCGAGTAACAATTGAGTACAACAAGGACATTTCGATGGGTATACGGACAAAGGTGATATGTCCATGCCGTAATTTTTACAGGTGACAACATTTAATGCATCTCACAAATCAGAGGTTCATGCAAAACTTTGTTTTTATTAGTGGAATATTTACTGGAGGTTCTTTTGTTTTAATGTAATGTGCACCAATTGCAAATATACTTCGGGCATTATCCACATCATCCAAAACCTGACTTTCGAAGAAAAATGGACATATCACCTTTGTGCCTTTGTGCAGATACCCATCGATTTGTACATTTGTGCGAAACTAAGTTATTTTATCATAAAAATGAAAGTTCACTTCGTACACTGTGTAATTCCAATTCCCCGTTTCTTTAAGTCATTACAGATTAAAAACTTAAAATAAAAATAATCACATGGACACATTCGAAAACAGCTACCAGCTTAAACCATCTGTAGAATGTTAAAGTTAGAACATTTTAAAACATAATTCCTATTATTACTTTTTTTTTTTTTCGTCTCTCACTATCATACTTGTTTGTGATACACAAAAATGTTCATTACTTCATATAAAAGAACAAAATAAATAAATGAATCAATGACATTTTTCTTTGCTGGTGAAAATGCAATACAAAACTTGTAAATTGCGATGCAAATTTAAATTTGTTTTTCATTTTGCTATGCAAAAGCCAAAATCTAAAAAAAAAAAACACACACACACACACACACACACACACACACACACACACACACACACACACACACACACACACACACACACACACACACACACACACACACACACACACACACACACACACACACACACACACACACACACACACACACACACACACACACACACACACACACACACACACACACACACACACACACATATATATATATATATATATATATATATATATATATATATATATATATATATATATATATATATATGTGTGTGTGTGTGTGTTTAGATTTTGGCTTTTGCATAGCAAAATGAAAAACAAATTTAAATTTGCATCGCAATTTACAAGTTTTGTATATAGGGGCACGGGATTTTCACACTAAGAATTTGAAAATTTAGCGTTTCGTTTTTATATTTCCCGTTTTGTCGTATTTTCAAAATAAAATTCGTATTTTGTAGCGCTTGTGGAAAAGATATTCCCTGACATTTTTACAATTGTTTCTTTTATTCATAGATCACTACAGAAATAAATCATTAATTACCTAAAAGCAAAATACACTGAATATTTCACTTGACACTGTAAATTTCACTTACAGAAAATTTTATTTTTTTTTTTTATTTTTTTAAATCAAGATGAAGGAAAATCAGTAACTAAACTTATTATGAGTAGGAAAGTTTTGCTGTCTTATGAAAACACATGTTCTCTATAGTCGCGTCCAAATCCACCAAACAGCACAGTTCATGCCACATTCCACCGTTCCATCAGCGGAAAACTGGCGATTTTAAATTAATGAAAACGTATTTTTAAAATTTCGCAAAAAAGGTGCCAATTTCGCGTTTTATTGCGAAACGGAAACCAATGAAAATACACTCAGAATATCATAAAATGTCAAGGAACCCAAAATTACTTCTGACGCCTTTCGTTTTATCGTGCATTGCGAAAAGCTCGTGCTTCACACCTCTCTCTCTCTCGCTCTCTTTATATATATATATATATATATATATATATATATATATGTGTGTGTGTGTGTGTGTGTGTTTGGTAAACGATATATATTTGCGTAGCAAAATGCGAAATAAATTTAAATTTGTATACATCACAAACAAGTATGATAATGAAAAGCAAAGTAAGGAAAAAGTAACAGTAATTATATTTTTAAAAAGTTTTAATTCTGACATTCTATAGATTGTTTAAGCAGGTAGTTGTTTTCGAATCTATCCATATAAAGTTTTATTTTATTTATTTATTTATTTTTTTAATTCGTAATTACTTGAAGAAACGACTAATTGGAATTACGCACTACGAAATCAACTTTGTTTTTTACGATAAAACAAAAAAACTTATTTCACACAAAGTCCAGTTTCTAATTGTAGCCAAATGCTACTCAAATCCAATTTGTTTTCCATATTTTAAACATTTTATTTCGAACACTATTTTTCTTCCCCGTAACTTCAACGTATAATAAGCCAATATAGCGAAACAGATATGTATTTCTAGGCCAATACTATGAAAGAAATATGGGAGGAAAAATAGAAGGGCAGAAAAGAGTACTGCTAAGGTCCCGTATTTCAGGTAGTAATCTAGTTTTTGAAAAATAAGCTCGAGTCTTGGATTTGTAGAGTCGATTGAGCCACTTCTTTAAAGATAGAACAAAGTGTCGAAGAGGATATGGTCTCTGTCATCAGTTCTACGGTCTGTTTCCAATAATTTGGTTTGTAGTCAGTAGTAGATTGTATTCTTCAGAGCCAACAGACACCTGAAAGTAAACGTCGGGTTTCCAAGAAGATTAACCACTAAGCTTTAACTGTATGTAAGATCGAAAGAGAACAATTCTATGATAAACGAAAGATAATGACAAACTGTTTTCTGTTGCAAAAATAGCCGACTTCGGTGTAATAAATTATGATCATAGGTGCACGCATTTTGCGATACAAATTTTCTAGGATTTTTGTGTAGTAATCTGTAGTACCGCTTAAATTAAACGCTGATACATATGTAATATTAGAATAAATCTTATTCTTTTGAGTTTGTTTATTAAAGGAATAAATATTAATTATGTCCGCATCTTCTAAACTCACTCACTCACTCTATGGCCTATGATACCCGGAAGATTCATTTTATACTTTGTATTCCTATTTCTGTGAGATCCATCTTAATATTGTTCTCCCATCTGTGCCTAGGTCTCCCTAACGGTAGTTTCCCGATTGAATTTCCAGTTAAAACTTTGGCAGCGTTTCTACTTTCTTTCATTCTGAATACATTACCTGCCACCTGAACCTCCTAGACTTGATGACTCTAATGTTTGGTAAACGATATAAACTATGCAGTTCCCGTTATAAAGTTCTCCCATTCTCGTTCCTCATCTGATAATTGAACGTAAGTTATATAGTTACTGAATTTGCTCTTGGGTGCATAGTTAAAAATTCAAAATGTTACCTTGCACCCCCAACTGCCCTTTATCTTTAGGATATAATTCTGCTCTTGACAATGGTTAGAGGGAGTAGTGTCCTAAACGGCAGCAGTTGTCGGTGCAAGATAAGATTTTGACTTGTGAACATATATCATACTTACTTAAAATTAACAAGTCATGCGTGTTCCAATTTTTGAATTTGAATTCTTTGTAATAATTTTAATTCCTGGTGTAATCTTCCTCAGGTGCAATGTAGGGTTGGAATATTTCCATTACGTTCAATTATCAATTACAATGAATGCCTGAATATAAAACGGAATTACAACAAACCAAGGATAGGAATGTCCTATTCCTAATTTGAGCCTTAGTTAGATTGCACATCAGCAACTTAAATTATTACCAAGATTTTAAAAATTGGAATACGAATTTTGTCAACTGTCAGTTTTCTACTGAAACATTCCAGTATAATTTCCATCGAAATGATAAATGGTACGTATGACGTAAATGTTTTAAATTGACTCTTAGTAGCCAGTCATGAAGAATACAGGGTGTTTCAAAATGAATATCGGGGTTTTATGGCCTTGTAATATTTATTCCAATTAACTTACAATTATAAATGTACATCAAATGAAAGAGTAACTCAAACAATTTTGTACGCACGCATGCGTATGCACTGTTTCCTCTGTCTGCAGTTAGAAAGCGCTAGTAGCAAAGCTGACCACCAGTGAGCAGAAAAATTTTGTGTTTTACATTTTGGGACGACTAAATCTATAGTTACAGTGCAACCGTTTGTATGAAGAATTTTAAGAAGACGCTTACAACTACGTCCTTATCGTTTGCAGTTGCTACAAGCTCTAAAGCCTACAAACTACGATTTACGAGCCAACTTTGCAAATGAAATGTTGCTCCATGACGACGAAGATTTTCTGGATCGTATCGTCTTCAGTGATGAATCGACATTTCATTCCAGTGGCGATGTTTGCATCTGGGGATCAGCAAAATCCCTACGAGATGGTACACTTGCAACGAGACTCCCCTAAATTGAATGTGTCTTGTGCCATATCCCGGCACCAAAGTTTATGGGCTTTTCTCGACCATCGACTCGATGTGTGCCGTATGACGTATGGTGCTCATATTGAACACTTGTAGCAAAAACTGTCTGAGTTATTCTTTCATTTAATGTGTTATTTATAATTGTACGTTAAATGAAATAAGTATTACAAATCCTTAAAATCCCGATATTTATTTTGAAACATCCTGTATATACCAAGTATAGTTGACCGATCGCTGGAATGGTTCGAGTCAGTAACACTACAAAGAAACTTCACAGTGCATTAACAAACTGCTTGAAATAGGTTATATTAATGATGGACAGTACAGGCACGTTGTCATTTCTCCAGAATTAAGAAACAGAGCTACTGAATAAAGTAGCTCAACTAAGCTAAGATACATACAGTGCTGTAATATAAACATTATATCTACTCACCTTCACTCTCGTTACGTCATTAACAGAAACACCTTTCAATGAGACTAACTTAATTAATAAGCTTTCCGATTTATGGCATGTATCTCGAAATTCCTGAAAGCTGTCGAGCTTCTCTGCACAAGAGAAGCATATGTAGTTAGGAAGATCATCTTCTTCTGATACCTGAAATTCAAACAACAAAATTATACATGTATCATGCATGAAAATAAATATTCATTGCAATTCCATATTCTAAATACTGCATATAACTACACCTATTTTCAGAAATATGTGTTAAAAAAAATAAATAAATTACAAGTTGTCACTTCGGAAGCCACTTTCACTCTTTTCCTCGGTCATTTAATGTAATCACACAAAATACAAAGAGTGAAAAATCCACGACTCGACCGCCACTCTGTGTATGATTGAATTCGTACCTAGACAGAAATTGGTGTGATACAAAATCGGTAATTTTCTCCATTTACCATAACGACAATGTAACTGCACAATTATTCCTCCATAATTATCCGAATATAAAATGTAAATAATGGTACAGTACAACCCCTCAAATCCGAACCCCGGAAATCCGAAAACCCGGCAAATCCGAACACGTTCTCAAGAGAAAAAAATAACTACAGCTGGAAAATGAAAAAAAAAAAAAAAAAATAGATTTAATCACACAAATTTATTTATTTATTTATTTATTTTTAAGGTTTTAACATTTTTCGACTTAATGCTTATTCTAAATCATTATCTAATTATATTCTTAGAAGAAGACAGTTATAGATATGCGACAATCATTTTGGACATGAGTGTACACCCGCCAGTCAAAGTCACTGCCCTTTCGACCACTGGGACACCCTGTCTAACCTCAGTCGTTATTTTACCGCCAATTCAGTGACGAAATAAGTACACACTATTATTTCCCGGGTAATCCAAACTCCCCGAAATCCGAACAGGCTTCAGCCCCAATTATTTCGGATTTGAGGGGTTGTACTGTATTACAGGTAGTTAGCCAACTAGGAAACTATTCTACCACTCACGTGTACCGACAATATCACACAAAAGTTTGACATACATATTCTCAGGTCAGCAGTTTCTCACTTGGTTTGATCCATCCTTCCACTCTTTCATATTCTTAGTCAGATACTACTTCTTGCCTGAATCTTGCGTTATTGAAAATGAGATGAATCTTTCAGCTTACCGTTTCATGACTATGCCCTTTACGCTAAGGAAGATGATGATTAAAACAAGCGAATGATGATGGAAGAATTGGTGGAATGAGCATATGGGAGGAAATGGGAATATCCGAGAAAACTTAAGATACGATGCTGCCCATCACAAACTTACTTGGGCGGGGAGAGAACCAGGGACCCTACGTACCAGAGATAGGGGTAAGCGCCTTACCAAGGAGCCGCCGTGACTCTCAATCTTGCGTCATTTGGTCCATATTGCATTTCTCCGTAGCTAACAGCGTGAATGTGGCCAATCATTCTTTTTTTTTTAAATATCTTTCAATATACTTATTTTTCCCCTTCCATTTCCAGTACACAGAATGGTTCAGTGATAGAGCGCTTACCTCTGGTGCGTGGGGTCCCTGGTTCGATCCCCGTCCAATATTTTAAGTTTTACGTTCCAAGGTTATGCCGGTTAGGCTAAAGGAGACGCTGATGATGAGATATGAATGAAATGGTGAAATGAAGAAAGTGGGAGGAAACGGGAAAATCCCGAGAAAACCCACGCACACAGTGTTTGTCCACCACAAAGTTTACTTGGTTTGAGCGGGGATCAAGCCAGGGACCCCATGCACTACAGGTGAACGCTCTACCACTGAGCCACCGCGCCCCCGTGATCCCCGTCCAAGTAAGTTTGTGGTGGACAACATCGTGTCCGTGGGTTTTCTTGTGGTACTCCCATTTTCTCCCTTATTATCATTTCACCGATTCTTCCGTCATCATTCACTTGCCTTAATCTTCTATCTCCCTTAGCTTAACGGAGGTAATAGTGCGACGTTAAATTGAGAATTTCATTTTCATTCCATTTTCACTTATCACCTTCTGTTGAAGCAATATCAATAGGGTGGGCCGATTTTTTTATTTTTTTTAAATACAAAATTAAGATTGAGTACCGTGCAAATGTTGTAAAATGTTACATTATGTTTCCTCACCAAAACAGAGCCGGATTAAAAGATATTTAACCGGGCCCCGGGGCCCCAAAGAACGTTAATTTTGAAGAAAAAAAAGTAGCGAGCAATGAAAACATTAATAAACTATATTTTTAGAAAGTTAAGTTTCAGTACCATGCAAAAGTTGTATAATATTATGTTATGTTTCTTCACCGAAATAGAGCCGGATAAAAAGATATTTAACCGGGCCCCGGGAGCCCGAACGAACGCTAATTAAAAAAAAAAAAAAAATAGCGAGGAATGAAAATATTATTAAAATATAGTTTTAGAAAGTTAAGCTTCAGTACCGTGCAAAAGTTGTATAATGTTATGTTTCTTCACAGAAACAGAGCCGGAATAAAAGTTATTTAACCGGGCCCCGGGGACCCTAAAGAACGTTTTTTTTTTTTTTTTTAAAGTAGTTGTGAATAGTGAAAATATTATTGAAATATATTTTTTTTTAGAAAATTAAGTTTCAGTACCGTGCCAAATTTATAATGTCATGTTTCCTCGCCAAAACAGAGCCGGGTAAAAAGATATTTCACCGGGCCCCGGGAGCCCGAACGAACATTAATGCTGAAAAAATATGGTTGTGAGTAGTGAAAATAATATTGAAATATTCGTTTTCAGAAAATTAAGTTTGAGAACCGTGCAAAAGTTGTATAATGCCATGTTTCTTCCCCAAAACAAGGGCAGATAAAAATATTTCACCAGGGCCTGCGGGTCCGAAAAGTGTTATTTTGTTTTTTTTTAAAATATATACCTTTATTTTAAGTATGTATAGAAAATTGGTTAAGATTCCTAATACTTTAACTTGACCCCAGGTTTTTAAATGTTCTGATCTGATGTGCAGCTCTTCGTCTGATTGGTGTTTAGTAGATATAATAGTACGGACACAAATACATAAGGTAAGGTTAAAAAATTGACCAACAAACGCCAAACCAGTCCAGAACTCACCACGTGGAGGTGGCTACACAGCGAGTTCCTCCCACCCACTCTCCTCTTACTTAAAGCTCCTTAGTTGAATCTTGGAACAAAATATTGAGATTTATGTCCGAAGCTTGGTAGATACTTTCGTCCTTCCAGTTTTGCGTGAATATAACCGTCTCGTGCAACACTCCCGCATACTTCTGAAGATGATTCTGTTACTACCTTTACACACCTCTCCAAAGCCTGTGTGTGGACGGGGAACGTGACAAACTGTGAAACCTCCTCTTTCCACAATCATTTCGGTTAGTTCTTCTGTTGATACGTTAGCCGAAATTGGAGGTTTCGTTACTATTACTTCTGACCAATCGGTCAAATCGATATAATCCGCATATTCTTCAGTGCTTTGCATACTGCAATTGTCAATTAGAACTATAGTTTGACATTTTCGGCTATCAAAATAGAGACCCTTAAAATTAGTAGCTTTACACTGCAGACGGTTTCTTTTTCTTCTTCTTCTTCTTCTTTTTCTTTCCTACGGATTTTGTTTTTATCTACTACCTTGTCTTGGTTAGTTTTGTTTAGTAAATTCATATCTTCTAAAACAGCGGATACAATTTTAGCAGCCGACCTATTCGATACACCTGTTAAATCTTTTGCGGTACTCATTTGTTTAAGGCTCACTATTGTTTATTTAGGTTTACTTTAGATTTTATTCTCTAAACGATAGCTCCATGCAAACTCTTCATCGTCTGAATTCGGGGTGGAAGCGCTTAGTGTATGTTCCAAGTGCGGGATTGAGGCTAACGATTGTAACCCGCTTGTAATTGGTATCGTAGCATCATAATCGATCTGTGCGTCAATGCTTTCTTTTGAGCCTATGGGTTTCTGCTTTATCTACATTGCAACTCGTCATTTGTCTCTGATTTCTCTGATCTAATATGAGCTTCCACTCCAAAAGCGGTATTTAATTTGATTTATCACACTTACAGGTTAATCAATCGCAGCATTTGCAAGAGAAAATATCACATAACTTCTGAGCACCGTTCTTAAATTTCTTTAGTTTGGCTCTTAATGGAGGTATATTGTTTCTTAATGGGGTTAATGATCGGTTTGCATTTTGAGTTGTAGTCCAAAATCATATGCTTAATTCGAAGGCAAGACAATACAGGAAGAGAGGCTTGCAGCCATATCGTTTCTACTTTATTTGAATTCAGCAATGTAAGCGCCGCCTTCGGAAAACCAGTGTTGTGCATTTTGCATCCAGATGCGAAAAAGTGATATTCTCTTAAAGTTTGAGAGTTCTGAGCTGGGCTCAACACGAAGGTTTTTAGTGTGTTAATATGGTAGTTATGAAAGTTAGTTAAGCTCTTAATAGTTATTTGAGTATACTGAAACCATGTATTTCATGCTTTATGTATTAATAGTATTGTCTGGTAAAATGTTCTTATTATCTAAAATCAATTTATTTGAACAAAAATTAGGTACTTTAGGGCCACGGGGGCCCGGTTAACTATTGTTTTAGAATCAACATATTTGGAATGGCTTAATTGCGTACCAATGCACAACTTTTGATAACTACTCAATCCTGAATATCTGAAAAAAATATTTTCGGCCCACCCTAATTATCAAGAGTTTCATTAAAAACTTAATTCTGTATCCAGTTTTAACTTACTTTTCATTTTCCATTAACCAGAAACTCATAAATGCGGTGTATAGTAATTTGGTCATAGGATTGTAAAGTGGTAAAATATACGAGGATTATGTCCTGTTAACTGGTATTTTGACTTTTTGTTGTTCCTTTTATTTTGGTTATATTTATTAAGTTTTTGTGATCTTTTTTTGCTACTCGCGAGTGATAGAATAGGTGGCCAACTAACTGTAATCCATATATTAAAATGCTAGGAAAGTCTACATGTTTGTGGCCAATCCTTTCGACAGTAAGTTCTCGGGAACCATAGGCTCTAGAAAGATACCGTTTTCATTGATCGATTGCAAATTTTATGTAGATTCTTCAGTTTTAATTGAATATTTTTTAAAAAAATATCCTGCCAGTTATACATCCAAACACCTCATATTTGCATACAGGGGTTGTATATCTATCAGGCGTTCGTTTAATGTCCAAATGATAATAAAATGCGAAGGATAACCACTTCCCGAATCTTTACTGTTTGGAGTGTTTTGCCCAATAAACACTATATATCACTGACATTATAATTAATAGTGTGTGTGTAATGTATTTTCTTCTTACATACTGTATGCAAGAAGAAACACTGGTCATACATGAATTAAAAACTCTAAATAGAAGTAGGCTGATATCTTGCAAATAGTGCGAGATATTGAAAAAAATCTCTCCTTGCAGATTTTTATGAAGACATCTTTCACTTGTGTCTGTAAAGGGACATATACAGATGTTGTTAGGAATAACAAGGAGATTCATGCTCATATGCGAATGATGTGCTTTGTAGAGAGCGCAAGTTCAGCTAGTACCAATTAAAAAGATGGATTTTGTTATCTGAAGAATCCAGTAAAGCATATTGTCGCATAGTTTCAGAGTAATACTTACTTCTTCATCAGGATAAAAGCTGAAGTCTTGCTGATTAACAAATGAATGTTGTAGGAATCTTTCATCCGGTTCATCCTGAGATCTAGTTGTTGGAACGCTTTTACCGAATGCTTTAGTCAAAAAGACTCATATTTTAATTCGTTACTATGCTTTCCATTGATTCACTGAGCAACTATGTATCATTATTTATGTTCTTCATTCGTATCATTATGGACGAATAATTGTCTGAATTATGTGATTGCATTGTTCTTTTTACATTGAGTAACCAAGGAAGAAAGTAGAAGCGACTCTCGAAAATCTATCGGTAGGATAAATACAATTGACACTATAAGTTTAATTATATTTTTTAGTTAAAACTTTATACATTATAAAAATGAATGTAATACATGCTCCAAACCAAACTGAATTACTGAAGTAAACATAGGGTAAACCGACAAAGGCTAATTTCGATGCAATTCACCCAACCTTGAAACTCACAGATTCAGATTTTGATGCAACTTGGTACAGTTATTAGGATCAACAAGTTAGTAACTGAAGTATATCTTTTCTTCCCTACCTCGTATAGCTCCGGAGATACAAGTTGTCGAAGTCTGAGTAAATTACTCGTAGATTGTTTACGAGAGACTTCTTGTGAGCAAGTGTTGTAGAAGAAACCCCACAGTTCAGTAACTAATGAACTTATCCGCATCAAACTGTTACCAAATACCTTCAGTTTGGAAGTCTTATATTTTCATAATTAACTGCTTTTGTATTTGTTCTAGTCCCGTAACAAAACACGTAGTCATTATTAATAAGTTGAAGAATTGTTTTTCAATTAACAATTACTTCCAACCAAGTACACGGACATAAAGCTTACACTAATATTGAGGAGTTGGTATCCTTACGCAAACACAAAATGCAGTACTTTCAACCATAAGTACAAATTGCGATATTAGAAAATTATGATACAAATTATGGCATACCTACAGTTATTACCGTGCTTGCGCTGTACGGATGCATTCCAGCACGAGTCTTTCAGTTTCACCGTCCTCTAGCGCGGATAAGACGCAATATTAGATTCGAATGACCGCCCAAAACAGGCTGATGCGTGCCTCTCCCCTGCAGACACAATTGTACAACACTGCACAGCAACCTTCTACAGCGGAGACACCAACCTCCGATGCTAATGTAAACTTAACTCGAAGTTTTTCAGTACCAGTATAGTCGCTGTTATGACAACTACAATATGTGACGTATAGCTTAAATGATATATGGACGCTCCAAAAATATTTATTTTTTAAAAAATCATCCAATGTAGCTCTCTTTACCTAAGTCATTGTCATGAACAGAAAGTAAACCTTTGGAAGAACCATGAGTTCTAAAAGTTACTATGCAAAACTAGGACGTTAGTGAAATCTGCTCACCTCTCACGCGTGGAGTCCATGGTTCGATCCCACTTCCCGTCAAGTAAGTTTTAAGCTGAACAAACATCGTGTCCGTGGACTGCGTGGGTTTTCTCGGTATTGCCTGTTTCCACCATTTTCATCATTCCAACATTATTATCCATCTCACCATCACCGTATCCCTTACCTTCGATGCACAATAGTGAAGAAAAAAAAAGAAGGAAAAATGGGATGCCAGATACCGAGCTAACCTCTCTTCGTATACATGTGTCCATAAACTAACATAAAATGAGCATAACTTTGTCACTACATGTTACATAACACGGTTTCTGGGAGAAGAAAGCGAAACGCACTTGGGAGGGCCTGGCGACACTACGACGAGGCATCCGCGGGAGCTAATGGGTATGTGCGTACTACACAAATATATATTGAAAAGCTACTGAACCGTTGTTCACCGTAAACAATTATAATGAAATACCATATTCATGCACTACGATAGTTAATTAGGTAAGTTTTTACTTTGGTTATTTTATTCATTTTATTCGATTCAGTGATTTGAATCTTTTGGTCCCGGTTTTGAGAATGTATCTGTTCTTCTAGATTCGTTACTAGTATCGGGTAACGCGATGACTTACTGTGATAGTGGTTGTTTATGTGTTTGAGCGCGGTTAATATCGATATGATTTTGACGTAATGTGTTGTGACAGTGTTTTTCTTCTTATTATTATTTGCCTCATACGCTGTGCTTCGTCGTTACAGATGCATTTCGTGCGTGTTGCTTTCTACCATATGTTGTTTTCCTGGCAGCATGTCACATGTAGTGAATGTTCCTTTTGACAAAGAACAAATGGGTAAACTTTGCACTCCTGCTGCGAATCGATAAGTAGGGCTTTAAAAGCATGTAGTAGAGTAGGGTAGGATAGAGTAAAGGAAAACAAGGATAAATAGGGTAGGGGTAGGAACGAGTTAGCTTAAGGTTAGGGAAGTTTTGATGCATTTTTATAAAATGAATAGAGTGTAATTTCTCGTTTCTGAGTGAGTACACCAGCTGGAGCGGGCATTGTAAAGTAAACCCGAACTAATTAGAAATTTGAACTTATATCGATTGTGAAGGTTAGTATTTGTCAATGAAGTTCACTCTTTTCCAGTAGTTATTCGTCCTTAATGGTCAATGGAGACACAGGGTGTCTACTAAAATTCCAAAATGGAATTTCGTGACCTTTCTTTACCAAATCATAAAAAATTACCTAACATTTTCAAGAGCGAATTTGAGTGCGAGTTAGGCCGAAGTTTCACCCATGCGATAGAAACGTACTTTGCTTGCGATTTGGTAGCGTCTAAACACGATCATAGACATTTTTGGTGGTGAATTTTCACGTTTTATAGAACAAAATTTTCCAATCTGTACTTACATTTGTACAGTTTTAAAAAATCGTGACTCACAAGCTAAATTTCGTGACTTTCATGATTGTTTTCTGATTTCGTGACTGATAGACACCCCGAGACATGTAATTGTGAATCAATCCTGTAACTTCGTCAATCCTGGTAGTGGGACATACGCACAAAATATTAATATCGTGTGGGGTCATTCGAGAAGTTTGAGCCATACAAATGGTTCAGAAGGAGTGGTGATGCAGTTCCACTACAATTTATGAAGTAGGAAATTTTGTTCTACGTATATTAACTATCTTTATGGCCTATGGAACCCGGAGGTTCAATGCCGCGTTCACAAAAGCTCTCGACTGACTTCTATCCTTAGCCAAATGGATCCAGTTTCTACCAGGGAAGCATGAAAGTTCGTGCGCTTTTGAACCACTCCCGCGTCCATTTGGCTGCTGCGGCGACATCTGTCGCCGTAGCATGAAAGTTTTGACTGTTTGGGAAAGCTTATTCATTGACGCATCAGCCACGGTGAATACAACAACGCATTTGTTAGTGTGGTGTGTAAAAATCGCTCGTGATCATGTTAGTGTCAAATGAAGTTCTTGGAGCTTGTTTGCTTTACGAGTTTAAATTGGGGACAAATGGTGCAGAAGCAGCTAGAAAAATATGTGTTGCGTTCGGAGAGGGTGTAATAAGTAAACGTACAGCACAAAAATGATTCCAGACATTTTCAACTGGTGACGAGACCTTGCAAGATAAGCCTCGCTCTCGGAGGCCTAGATTAGTGGATATGGACCACCTGAAGGCCGCTATTGAAGATGATCCTAGTCAAACATGTGAGGAATTTGCTCACCGATTCGAGGTAAGCAGGGAAACCATTCGGGTATGTCTGCATCTGTTGGGGAAGACCTGGAAACTGGGTCAATGGATCCCTCACCAGCTGACCGCTACGAGCCAAGTTCTAAGACTGAATATCTGTTCATCTTTGTTGACGAGACACAAAATCTACCCAATTTTGGACCGTATATTAACTTGTAACAAGAAGTGGGTCGTGAATGACAATAAAAAACGGTCATACCATTGGCTATCACCGAATGATCCGAAGCCTTTGACTGCAAAACCGAACATCCATCAACGCAATGTTTTGCTCTTTGTTTGGTGGACTACAAACGGTATCGTGCACTACGAATTCTTGAAACGTGGTAAGACAATTACCAAAGATGTGTACTCATCACAACTGAGAACGGTAGCCACCAAACTGACCCAGAAACAGCTAGCGCTAGTGAACAGAAGAGGTGTGCTCTATCACCAGAACAACGCGCGCCCTCACACCGCAAAACAGACGCTGGAGGTAATCTCAGAACTTGGTTGGGAACTTCTACCTCATCCTCCCTACTCCCCAGATGTCGCCCCTTCGGATTACCATTTATTCTTGGCCATGGACAACTTTATGCGTGGCAAGCAGTTCAAGACTGAACAAGACGTCAAAAATGCAGATGCTGAGTTTTTCGAGTCTCGGGAACAAATATTCTACAAAACTGGCATTTACAAGTTTGTTGAGCACTGGGAGAAGGTTGTAGAAGCAAATGGAGGCTATTTTGCCGAATAAATAAACCGTTAAAACCCTGTAATTGACAGTTTTCTTCCATAGTATAAAAGCGCACGAACTTTCTTGTTTCCCTGGTACTTTGTATTGTTATTTCTGCGAGATCCGTCTTAATATTGTCTTCCCATCTGCGCCTAGGTCTTCCTAATACTTGTTTTCCGGTTGGATTTCTAGTCAAAACTTTGAAAGCGTTTCTACTTTCTTCCATCCTGGCTACATGACCTGTCCACCTGAGTCTCCTATACTTGATGACCCTAACTATAAATTATGTAGTTCCTTATTATGAAGTTTCCGACATTCTCCATTCCCGTTCCTCTTGGGTCCGAATATTCGTCTCAGGATCTTGTTCTCAAATATTTTCAGCTTACATTCTTCCCTCAGAGTAAGCGACCATGTTTCGCATCCGTACAGAATAAGCATGATTATCGTTTTATATATTTTAAGCTTCAAATTCCTCCACAGCATTCGTGACAAGAGATTTCGAACTGAATAATAACAAGAATTCCCTGTTTTTAGTCGACATTTAATTTCTTCGTGAATATGGTTTTCGTCTGTTAATATTGATCCTACATATTTGAAACTATCCACTTTATCAAAAGTATTATTTGATATTTTAACGCATCCATAATTTGCCGTATTACGATCCCGACAAACTTCCATGTATTTAGTTTTCTCTGCGTTTACTTTTAAACCCATGTCCCTGCAAGCGTTTAATAAGACCTCTGCATTTCTTTCTATTGTTCTCCTATCATCTCCTATTAAATTTACATCATCAGCATATGCCATAACCTGGTGAACATCATTCTACGTATATTAGGAAGAAATAAATATTCATGAATCACGCTGCCGAAATATATTTACCACACTAACATTTCAGGTATTATTTCTAATTATTGTTATTATTATTATTATTATTATTATTTTCATTTTAGGATACATAGTTGGTTCTAGTCTTGATGGGAGTTTGTACAATTTTGTGAACTGTTTTTATCAGGTTCAGTAATTGTTTCTGTCACCACGGCATGGCGCGTCCTCAGGTTGCGGATCGAGGAGAATGCCTCTAGATAATAGAGGTCAGCTGCGAACATACTGAATAAGTAGTCGTGGATAGACAACTAGGAGTGGTCCTCCAGCTTGGGGGTTTGGGTAAGGCTAACAATCTCATCCTGTGTATATATATATATATAAAGGTACTTGTTCAGAAACATTCACAAAAGCCTCGGACTGATAACTTCGCACGACCTCAGCAAAAGAAAATGGACATGAGATTTCGAAAATGGAATATTAGAAGTTTTTATAGGGCAGGCGCGTTAAAATCCGTAACGAGTGAGTTAGAGAAATACAGGATGGACCTAGTAGGAGTTCAGGAAGTTAGGTGGGAAGGAAATGGATCTGCGAATTCCGGAAATTTTACGTTCTTTTACGGGAAATGAAATAAAAATCACTTTAGGAACAGAGTTTTTCGTTCACAAACGAATATTACTAGCAATTAAACGGGTTGAATTTGTCACTGACGGACTTTCTTTTATTACTCTTAAGGGACGGTGGTGTGATATTATTGTTTTAAATGTACATGCCTCAACTGAAGATAAGGATGACGATATAAAGGACAGTTTTTACGAAGAAGTGGAACGGATATTTGACCAACTCCCGCGATACCAAATGAAAATTCTATTAGGGGATTTCAATGCGAAGGTAGGACGAGAGGAGATTTTCAAACCGATTATAGGGAACGAAAGTTTGCATAAGGAAAGTAATGACAACGGTGTTAGACTCGTGATCTTTGCAACATCCAAAAACCTAATCGTGAAGAGTACAAAATTCCAACATCGCGACGTTCATAAATACACTTGGACATCACCAGACGGGGAAACACATAATCAAATTGATCACGTTTTAGGAGATAGAAGAAGGCAATCTAGCATAATTGATGTCCGGTCGTTTAGACGGGCTGATTGTGACACCGACCACTACCTGGTAGCAGCGATAATACGAGAGAGATTATCGTTGAATAAAGGTAATATTCATTATCTGAAAACGGGGAGATTCAATTTAAAGAAATTAGAAGAGAGTCAGATAAGAGAGAAATACCAGATTGAAATTTCGAATAGATTCTCGGCTTTACAAGATTCGAAGTGCACTAGTGTTGAGGATACTTGGATTGAAATTAGAGATAGCATTAAAAGGTCAGCAAAAGAAAAATTGGGACACGCGGAAATACGTAGAAACAAACCATGGTTCGACCAGGAATGCATTAAACTAGCAGAGAAGAGAAAACAGGCAAATTACGCTGGCTACAAAATCCAAATGAAATAACTACACAAAATTTCGCAATGCCAAGCGGGAAACTTCCAAAACTTTTAGAACAAAGAAACGCGATTTTTTGAAAGCTAAAATTAAGGAGCTTGAAGATAATAGTAAAAATAAAAATATTCGGGACATGTATAAGGGGATCAGCGAATTTAAGAAAGGCTATCAACCTCGTGCTTATATATTAAAGAAAGCTGACGGTACAGTTCTCACTGATACGGATAGCATCTTAAATAGATGGAAAGATTTATTTGACGATTTGCTTAACACGCAGCCAAAAACTAATGTGCGTGGAGAAAAGGAGATACACACCGCAGAACCGTATATTCCAGAACCCAACCGAATAGAAGTAGAAACCGCTATAAAGAAATTAAAGAAACACAAATCTCCGGGTGTAGATGAAATTCCGGCTCAGTTAATTTTAGCTAGAGGCGAAAAATTGTGGAACAAAATACACAAACTCATTCTCCTTATCTGGAACAAGGAAGAATTGCCACAAGAGTGGAAAGAATCAATCATTGTTCCAATTCACAAGAAAGGCAACAAAACTGACTGTAATAATTATCGAGGCATTTCCCTTCTGTCAACATCCTATACAATTCTTTCAAATATTCTATTAGCAAGATTGACCCCATACGCAGATGAAATTATTGGAGATTATCAGTGCGGCTTTAGACGGAATCGATCAACTATCGACCAAATATTTACAATTCGCCAAATACTCGAAAAAAACAATACCCCGGTACATCAACTATTTCTTGATTTTAGAAAGGCGTAAGACTCGGTTAGGAGAGAAACATTATACAACGTTCTTACAGAACTTGGAATACCGAGAAAGCTAGTTAGATCATTTTAAGATAAGTTTAAATGAATCCCAAAGTAAAGTCCGGGTAGGAAAATTTTTGTCCACGAGCTTTCACGTCGAAAATGGCCTGAAACAAGAAGATGCGTTGCCGCCATTATTATTTAACTTTGTGCTGGAATACGCTATAAGGAAGATTAAAGATAGCAACCAGGGCCTAGAGTGAACGGTATTCACTAGGTTATGCCATATGCTGATGGTGTAAATTTAATAGGGGATGATAGCAGAACAATAGAAAAAAAATGCAGAGGTCTTATTAAACGCTTGCAGGGACATGGGTTTAGAAGTAAATGCAGAAAAAACTAAATACATGGAAGTACGTCGGGACCGTAATACGGCAAATTATGGATGCGTTAATATATTAAATAATACTTTTGATAAAGTAGATACTTTCAAATATTTAGGATCAATAACAACAGAAGAAAATCATATTCACGAAGAAATTAAATGTCGACTAAAAGCAGGGAATTCGTGTCACCATTCGGCTCAAAATCTCTTGTCGCGAATTCTGTCGAGGATTTTGAAGCTTAAAATATACAAAACGATAATCATGCCTGTTGTTCTGTATGGTTGCTAAACATGATCGCTTACTCTGAGGGAAGAACATAGACTGAAAGTATTTGAGAACAAGATCCTGAGACGAATATTCGGACCCAAGAGGAACGGGAATGGCGGAAACTTCATAACGAGGAACTACATAATTTATACTGTTTTCCAAACATTGAGTTGATTTTGAGTTTTACGTCCCGTTCAGCAGCAAGGCTATATGAGACGTGGACCTACTGATTAACGTGGAATCCGAACCACATGAGCTCCCACCGGGAATCGAACCCGGGCCTCCCACGCCTTTTCCAAACATTGTTAGGGTCATCATGTCTAAGGAGGCTTAGGTGGGCAGGTCATGTAGCTAGGATGGAAGGAAGCAGAAACACTTTCAAAGTCTTGACTGGAAGACCTATCGGAAAACGGCCATTAGGAAGACCTAGGCGCAGATGGGAGGACAATATTAATATGGATCTCGCAGAGATAGGAATACAAAGTAGAAACTGGATCCAATTGGCTGAGGATAGAAGCCAGTGGAGAGCTTTTGTGAACGCGGCATTGAACCTCCGGGTTCCATAGGCCATAGAGTGAGTTAGTTCTTTTTTAAATACGAGGCGTGTTTTTTAAGTAAGATCAGTTTTGTTGTAGACACTAGTAGTGCGCGCGCATACCGCAACGAGCGTGTGCGTCGTGTACCGGCATGCCTCGGGTACAACTGTGCTCAGTTTCAGCTCTGTAGCTGACCTGCACGGTTGTGTTCAGTGCTTTCACAAAGTTTAAGACTATCAAGTCGCCCGCCGCGTGTGAGGTTCGCTGAGTGATACGGTTTTTGTCAGCAAGAAACCTGTCTGCTGCAGAAATTTATCGACAGATTTGCGAAGTGTACGGTGATACTGTTATGAGTGCAAGAAAGTGCGTACGAGAATTGAAAAATGGCCGTGACAACGTCCATGATGAGGACCGCTCCTGTCGCTTTTCTTCGATTACAAACGATTTGGTGGCTTCAGTTGAAGCGAGGGTGCGTGAGAACAAGCGCTTCACAATAACAGGTTCTGATCTTGCGCCGAGCGAGTACCATCTGTTCCTCCACCTCAAACAACACCTCAGTGGCAACCGTTACAATGATGATGACGATGTGAAAACGGTAGGAACTCTTGGTTATCGGAGCAGGCGGCAAGTTTTTATGAAGAGGGTGTTTTGAAATTGGTTGAGAGGTATGATAAGTGTTTGAACAAACTTGGCAACTATGTCGAAAAATAGAGTAAAGTATGTACTTTCTGAAAATATATTTACTTTTTTGAAATAACCTTTCGTTGTGTACTTACGTTCAAATGGACCTTACTTAAAAAACACGCCTCGTATTAACTGTTGGCCAGAGGCAGGGTGGAAAAAAATCATGATTTTTTTTAAAAAAATCATTTTTGATGATTTTTTTGATTTAAATCGATTTTTTTTTATTTAAATCAAATCTTTCTCCTCGTATAACACAAGTCGCGAACTGAAGAAAAAGCATTACGAATTAGTATTAAATGCTAATTATGCCATTTAAGTGAAAGTATTGGGATTGAATTTTGAATTAATCCCCAATCGTTAACCTATATCAATCGCAAACAATGTTTCTTAACAATTTTAAATTATGGCTCTTTTTTTTTTTTTTTTTTTTTTTTGGTAAATTATAGACTTTCAGTCAAGCATCATCCCTATTTATCCTAGGATCATGGTTCTTACCTCATTCTCTTCAGAATAGAACAACCTTTAAAACGGTAACATTCACATTTTCCCTATCATGTCCCTGAAGCGGAAAATTTTGAGAGAAGTCGGGATTTTTTCTGATTTTTTAAAAAAAATTTGATCCCCTCTGGACTCCCCTGTGTTAACGCACAGATCTCAAAATCAACTGGGAAATACTAAGTGTGTACTAAATGTGAACAAAATTTCAAGCTTCTATCTTGAATAGTAAGGGCGGGAAAAATATTTAACAATGAGCTAAGAACATTCCCACAATACCCCAGATGACCCGGATGTAATATAAAAATTTCCTCAGACATTCCGATTTATCCTAGAATCATGATTTTCATATTATTCTCTACACAATAATACAGAGTTTCAAACGATACCATTCAAATGTCTCCATCGTGTAGGCTATCTGGGGCTGGAAAAACACGATAAAAGGGATTTTCTGTTAAGGAATATCCCCTATTTTACTTTTATCCCTCTGTACCGCCTCTGTTTAAAGGCCAAGATCTTAAACAAATCTGAAAAATACTAAGGGGTGCAGTGATTGAGTGTCCAAAATTTGAAACTCCTAGATGCAAAAGTAAGCCTGCGAAAAATAATATCCCCAAATACCCCAGATTTCCGTATAAAACAGGATCTCAGGTAACAGTTTCCTGAGGCATCCCTATTTACCCTAAGGTCATGGTTCGTACATCATTCTCTTCAGAATAGAACAGCCTTTCAGATTGTACCATTCACATATCTCCATCTTAGGCGGGAAAATCGTGAAGAAAGCTATTTTTTGTTAAAAGTATCCTTTTTCTTTAAAATACATTTTTGCACTCTGGACACCCCTGTTTTCACGCAGAGATCTGAAATCATCTGAAAAATACTAAGGGTGCACTGAACGAGTGTGCAGAATTTCAGTCTTCTGAATGCAAAATGTAGGACCGCCAAAAAATAATAAAAATAAGCAGAACAAAAAATATCTTTTTTTAAAATTTATGACGTCATCACATCCTATGTCTCGGCAGAGAGAGGCGTGAAAGCGTATGTAACGTGCTCTGCAATGCCTTCAGTCCTGAATAAACGAAGTAAAAAGCTCTATTGGTACTTTTTTAATTGAATAATGAAGATTTTATCCTATCACCTAAAGATAGGTGATATAATTTAAAAGGTTAAGCGTTAAGGGAAAAGTACAGCAACGCTTATCAAAGTGACACTTATTTTCCACAAAAGTTACTGATATTTGGCAGGGGCATATTTTTAAGGAAATTGTAACTAGCCTGGGGCACGAAATACATAAATTTTGCCTAAAGTTATGAAATCTAAATAAATAAATAAAAAAAATTTAAAAATCCGAAAAGGGAATAGGACACTTCTAAATACGCTTTATTATCTGGGAACAAATATATAGACTCGCACACAAAATAATCTTCATCTTAAATGTCGATGGTGATTTCCCCGTTGGAATAGTTAACGATTTACAATATAAACCCTATGTTACGAAGAGAAGAAAACAGGATTGCTCTGTTACCCATTCAAAACGGGATTTTCCCCTAATCATCCTCTGCATCACACTTGTTTTCATAGTAAGCTGTACATACTGTACATTTGAGTCTCATTGTATTATTATCATCTTTCATAATCGAAAAAAACAGATCAGACACAGGACTTTACTTATTTTCACTTCAAATTATTTCGGAATTTGATTTAAATCAACGATTTTTATTTAAAAAATCAAGTGATTTAAATCAATCCACCTTGGCCAGGGGGGCTTTCCTCCTCAGGCATGTAGCCTAATATGCGATTTACATATTCATTTTCTTTTGTGTTTTCTACTTTGGCTTTCACACCTTGACAATTTGTTTGTTTTCTTGTCTATTGTGTGTCGTTTATAGTAAAGAAGAAATATGGTGCTTCTTATTTAGTTTTTTCTGTTATTGTTATAATTTGCATATTTCAAGTTTTGATAAATTTAGTACTGTGTTATGATGGAAGTTCTCATGGTTCTATCAGCATTTGAATCCGACAATGTTTAAAACGGGTTAACTGCTGTATCGCCGGACCAATTTTAGAAAATTTACCGGATGAACTGAAGAATTTATTTTTGTTTATGAGGAAGAGTGTGTGAATGTTAGGTGAGGGGAACAGTTGAAGTTAAGAAAGTACTTGTTGATATTAGTTGTTTTTGATGTAAGCGACACTATATATTGTGGCGGAAGGGACTATTTGCCGGAGAGGTACACTTGTTATGATTTATGGGCCAGGCAGTCTGGAAATGGTGCTTAAAAGACAAGATTGTCACATATCGTGTTTGAATTTTATGGAGTTGTATAAAAAATAAAGTGTCAGTTGTTGAAATTGTATGAAAGGCATGGTCTACTAAACAAGTGAACAGTTTGTCAACCAACCTAATCTAATTTAGTACATTGTAGTACTCTTTTAGATGGCATTTAGTATCTCTCCCAAAGCTGCGCAATACAAGAGCCATACATTTTGACACAAAGTTTTCCCAAAATCGTAGTTTATGCATATACCCACCGCCGCTGACGCGCCTGCCACAATAGACGCAATCCAGGCCGCTGCTACGCTCATGCTCTTACTCGGTTAGATAGCATTCGTGCTTTTTAGTGGCCACCTAGCACAAGTTAATTTGTGCGAACAATAATCACTACCAAGTGTGTCAGTGTCACAACCTAGTATTTTGGGGGAGAAACTAAATAATATTCTTTTTTTTATTTTTATTTTCGTGTGGTCCGCAGTACCGCAGTAATGCCTTTAAAATAACTGTAGAAACATTACAGTCTCAGGCACTATAATTTCTATCTGATTCGTGAGAAATTGGTTGATATTTAATAAACTGTTCCGAGGAACCAGTTCCTTACAAACCGATTGATTGAACAATTCATTGAATGAAATAACCAAAGTAAAAACTTACCGTTAATTATAGGCTCATGGCCAAAAATGTTACAATTTCATCATAATGATCACTTTTTTGAAATACAGTACAGCTACTAATCAGAATACCTGTTACAAAATAAATCAATACAATAACGAAACAAATATTGAGGAAAACAAATGTTCGTCGAAACTCAGACAGCAAATTACCGGTACATCCTACAATATTGGTTATACACTAAAGTACAAAACTAAAAATACCATATCTTAATTATTAACATGTGCAACTTCGTGCATATGTATTCATCAAACGAAACTTAATATATGTATTCACCATACAAAACTTAATGTATGTTTACAAGGTGCTAATATGCATTTGACCTACTGAATAAATAAAAATAAACGAAGGGCTATTGTCACGTAGTCCACACTACTTTCATTTTTGATACTTACTATTAAAGATAGACAGCTCAATATTTTTTGAACAATATTTCTACACTGACTCTCTGCATTAAATATATTAACTTTCATATTATCATATATATTATTGAGACAAAATCGACATAAAGTCTCCAGACTATCCAGTCTGCCTCGATATCCCTCACTCTCCATTATTACTGAATCAGCAAATGTTCTACAATATTGAATGTTACGATGTTATTATATATAGGAACTTTAATTCATATTTAACATAGCTAATACTTTTCTTCCACACAGTACTTAGTTACATCGTACACAATTTCTGCATTCACAGTCATAAAAACACAACATTTAATGCATTTCATAATTAATAGCTTTTCATTCGGCGTCAACCCCTTCCCCCTCAATCAGTTTTTCTTCGGCACTCAAAAGGTAGTGGACTCAAATGGCGCCAACCTCGTGTATCCTTGCCAAAAAACTATGCAGATTTTTTTCTCCAAGTTTATTAAATTATTTGAAGAACAAGCTCTATAACAAAGTTTAGAAATATTCCGGTAATTCATTAGTAGTGATGGTAAAGAAGTTCAACGCGCCTTGAGCAGATTTGCTTGATGTCGGTATGCAAATATTGCAAAGAGAATCCTTAGTGTACAGGTGAAGTTTAGGCACCCTACGCAAAATAATGGTTAATAAACTATAAATCTGTCACTCCTACTTATTATTCTACAAAAAGTTTTCACTGGGAGGGAATGTAATAGTTGGAAAGTGTTAGGCCTATAGAAAGTACGGCGAGTGAATGATACAACGGGATGAAAGTAAAACGACGGGTGCAATTGATGTAATAGAGGTTCAAAAATAATCAATTGGCGTATTGTACAGCTGTTTTGAGTACTTTATTGGAAGTTCTTTCTTTCAAATATAAGATCCCTTTCTTTCTCATACCCAACACCATTTTCTTATTCCTTATTACTCCACTTGTAATCAGGGGCGGATCCAGGGTGGGCTTCTTGGGGGGTTGTAATACTACTACTTAGAGCTACTTTTAAGAGCTCCAAACTCTGGGATGGGTTTTATTTATACACAAAATAAGAAAGTTTCCCCTTCTGGGCGGGCTATTGCCCCGATCACCCACCTGGATCCATCCCCGCTTGTAATTTCGTCTTGTAATTATTCTACTATAACGTAACATATTGTTACAGTTCTTTTTCATATGAATTTAATTGCTGCTCAATTTCGAATCAACCAAAGCAGAGCAAGTCAAGTAGCTTTTAAGTATGGTTGAAGTAAATGAACATCCAAAATCAGAATAGACGTAGTTTCCTCGATTTAGTAGCAACTGCATAGGACGTGCAAATTCGTCGAATGTGTGTTGTAAGCAGTATACGTAGGTTTTCTAAAGAAAATTTCTCTCAAACTCCTCATCATTTTCCCTTTTCGTATTAAATTTTCCCTAGTTCTTTGAGTGTCCAATTTCTGCCATACGTTATGTGATAATTTTAATTTAGCTATATTAAAGGAAGTGTCAACCACATTTGTTTTATTCATTTGCTTTTTAAACTTTTTCTTTCATCTTTTTTAACCAAAAAATATACACAAATACACCTAGCCAATAATGGGGGCAAATTATGGTATTTTGAATACACACAAACTATTGCTATTGCATTGGTTTACTTCTGCTAAACAAAGACAAATTTAAACACTATCCGCCTTATGCAGAGTCGTTTTGATGTACCATTAGCTTCATACTAGTCAGGCTTTTAGTATGAAGGTAGTGGTACATCAAAACGACTCTGCATAATGGGGCGTTTACACTTGGTCGATTTAGTCGCACGGCTAAATCGACTCGCTGCATTTGTCACTAAATCGTAGCAACTAGGCCGAATCAAATCGATGGATGTGTTCAATTGTTTCAACCACAGAAAATAGAACGTCTTTAAATTCAGTTGCCAGTCGATTAGTCGCCTTCGATTAACAAGCGATTAAGTTGAAGTCCCGTTTACACGGTCGATTAAGTTGAAAGTGACGTCAATTCAACTGAATCGAACGCAAATCGACTAAGTGTAAACGCCCCATAAGGCGGATGGCACTAGTCACGCATCAGAACGACTCTGCATAAGGCCCTATATTGTCAAACAGCCAGTGCGAGAATTTCCCTGGATCTTCAACGATTTACCGAAAAATTCTCTTTTCCGCTTTCTGGTACGGAATTTCCCTACATTAGGGAAATTTCCCTAAAACTAGAAACACTGCTTGCAAGTGCTTATCCAGATTTGGAAAAATTCAAGTGCGAGTAATAATGAAGGTGATACTGATGTAACTGGATACTGACATGAATTCTTCCCAAAATACTTGTTACCACTATGCTCCAGTGACATCTCTAGATGTGGAAAAATAATTTTTACGTTTAAAACGAACTTATCTGACAGTAGACAAAGTGCCTTATTCTGTACCAGACTTCGGAAATACTGTGGGGTGTAACGTAACGGCAAACATGCAAAAATTAATTATAACTACTCTCTCTGTTGTCGTTAACTAAAACGCAGATTTTGCGTTATTCTGACGCAACCCATTACGGAATGGCCCAAAGTCTTCCGTTTGAAAATCTTAAAAAGTTATTGATAATTTCAGAGGACAAACATATGGGGGAAAAAATGTTAGTAAAATACGTCCAAAGTCTATTATACATTATCAAATATTCCAGCACATCTTGTATCAAACATTTCATCGAAGTGGAATTTGACCGTAATCGATAGCAAGTTGTACGCAATTTCGGAGTTGCTCACAACATTTGTTACAACTGTTTTAAAGTACAGATTCTTCTTCTTTTGAGGGGTAACTCATGTTCCTATCCCTTTCATGTTCTGGGGAATCTCTTGAATATACCAATGGTAGTACAAGGCTGAATAGTGATGAGCGCAAGAGTCTTGCATGCAAGACCAAGACCAAGACCAGGAATCCGAATGCAAGACCAAGACCAATACCAAAAACAAGACCATACCTGTAAGACCAAGACTCTTGTGCAAGAGTCTTGCACAAGTACCGACACTACTTGATTTTTTTTTTTTTTTTAGAATGTAAAAAAGGAGATGGATTTCTTGACTTCAGTAAAAATGCTGCTGGAGTGAATGTGTTCCCAGTAGTTTATGCAATCCGTGTGAGTCGATCTGCCCCTGTAGCATATAGCTACTGTATGTTGTTTTCTGAATTGGTTGTTCGCGTTTTCTGTAGATATTGCTCGTTTTCAAGTCACACAGGTGTCATCTTGCACCATGTGAGCTCAAGAGAACTTTTTTTCTTGTCTCAGTGACAGGAGTCACCTCCCAACTCATTTTCAATATAGGATCGGACCTGAGATGGTTTCTGTCATATCATTTTGACGGTGCAATTTAGGGGAGGGGGGAGATATTTAAAAATGATCGAAAATGGCCGATATTAAAATGGATCTATAGGTTTGGGGTTGCTGAGCTAAACAGTGACACTTCCGATGCTGTATAAATTCAAATTCAGCCCCGTAGCTTGGCGGAGGGATGGGAAGAGATGTAAAAATGATCGAAAATGACGAATATTAGTGTCAAATCCATAGTTTTCGAGGTTGCTGAGTTGAATACTGACCTTCCGATACCGTTTACGACCAAATTCAGCCTTGTAACTTGGGGGAGAGAGAGATACATAATAATGATAAAAAAAATGATCAAATATTAGTGTTGAATCCATAGTTTTCGGCGTCGCTAAGGTGAACAGTGATACTTCCTATCCCGTTTAAATGCAAATTTACCACCGCAACTTGGGGAGGAAGGAGATATATAAAAATTATCGAAAATTACTATTATCAATGTTGAACTCATTGTTTTCGAGGCCATTGGGATGAACAATGACACTTCCGATGCCGTGCCTCGCAACATGGGGGTGGAGGAAATATATAAGTTTATTGAAAATGACCGATATTAGTGCCGAATCCATAGTTTACGAGGTCTCTGAAACAAAGAGTGACACTTCTGACGCCGTTTAAATCCAAATTCAGCCTCGCAACTTGGGGAGAAGGAGGAGAGAGAAATATAAAAATAATCGAAAATGATCGATATCAGAGAGCGCTTTACTAACAGTAAAAAGTGACTGACTAACGAAATATATTACTATTTTTTAAAGTTTAACCCAACGAAGTGGGTAATTGAAGCTAGTAATCCATATTCACAAGTGAGACTTCAAATAACTTGGAAATTGATGCCGTTATTTTGTATTTCTAATACAGGTCGAAAGTATTCATATAAATTGAGTTTATACAAGACATAGTTGAGTCATTTTCAGTTTTCACTCCAATTATTCTAAAATGTTAAAAGGTTTGATTATAATAATTATTATATCAATTTTATCTTTTTTGGTCAATATTGCTAAACATATCATCATCATCATCATAGCTATTCTGCCATTATTGGCAGGTTACTTGCTGCAATTGAAAAGGTTCGACGTTCGGTGGTCCTCAGCTAGTCTCTTCGTCTTGACGTAGTAATTTTCTGTTTTAATACCTTCCTTCAACTACAGTCTCCTTCGCTCCCTCCCTCTCTTTCCTTCCACAATACCCTCCAGCACGTCCCTCATAATACAGTTCCTCCTCAGCCAATATCCTATCCAGTTCCTCTTCTTCCTCTTAATAATATCTAAAATTCTTCTTTTTTTCCCCTACTGCTAATATTTCCAACACCTTCTCATTCGTTTTACGTTCAACACAGCTAATTCTCTCTTTTTTTTTTCTAGATGCCCACATTTCGAAAGCCTACAATCTTTTAATTGCTTTTGCGTAAGGTTTATATTTATGACCCATAGAGTACATATTGGAATCAGTAAAACAAAACATCAATATTTAATAGGAAGTTTCTTTAATACAAGGATTAGCTAATCGTGGTTGAAAAGAAAATTCTGACGCATTTAGAGTGTAAAAATAATACTGCAATTCATGATATTTCAATAACCGAGTTTCTTTCATGCGTCTCAGGGGTAGCCTCCCCAGTCTGGGAACTAGTGGAGTGTTAGATCTGTTAAAAAAATATAAACAGATTACGAAACGTTGTGATTTAGACATATCTTATAAGTAGTGAAGCGTGGGCACCCATTAAAAAACAATAAAGGTCGTCACCTATGTTGTACACAATCATCATACTTACACGAAGTTAAACTATATTACACAGTAGCGGTTCGTGGTCTGTAGAAGTACCGGTTGCAATGTTGCAATATCAAAGGTATGTAGTTACGCGCAAGCGTTCCCCTCCCCCCAGCATTCTTGAGTCTTAAGAAGAGGAAAGTCCTTATAAGCTCCATTTGTATATTTATTGATTAAAGTGTATTCTCTAATATTGATTTAATATATAAGTTATTTCCTTTTTTCAAACAACCACTATCAATGTACGTTTATACACTATTTACATGTACAAAAACTTCTACGTTCATGTTATTGAACAAGATATAAATCGAATATATAGCATGTGCTGTAAGCCATGAATGATATCGTTAACCGAAAAAGAAGGAAAAAAAGCAAGAAAATTGCATATATTCATGCACACAGTTAAACAAAATTATTTAATTAAGTAAACTATGCATTATTTTAAAATGGCAGGTGTTTCTTTGTTCTTTTCGAGCTTCAAACTTTTCTACGACTTCATTGAAATCTGGAATGCTGCTCGCCAAGTTTTTCTGAATAGAAAGCATCGCTACTGCAAATATTTTCCGCTTTATTTTCTTTAAGGTACAGAAACACCTCTCTCTCCTCCGACAATATGCATTTTGTTAGCATTTCTTTGTATGAATATAAGGGACAAAGAGTTCATTTTCAGTTACTACGTATTTTTGTCTGCTGTTCTATTATAAACAAGCATGAAATATAAGATTTTTTCCTTCGAAAATGAAAAAAAAAGTAATAGTTTAACATTCCAGCAATTTAGGCTAAAGAAGACAGATGAGTATTGAAAGTGAATAATTTGAGATTAATTTTTATGCTCTCCGCCGGAAATCGAACACGGGATAATGTGCACGAGTGACACACAGCTAGGAATTAGACCAGTGGTAAGACATTCTCTTCTTCGAGTCTCGTCCCCCCCCCCTAGAATAGCATATTTTTTTATTTTAAAAATAAAATCTATCCCAAGAATTTTTACCTTTGTATTATAAATGTAAAATAAAATATATTGACTTCGAACGACCGCCCTCCCCCAAATATTCAGCTTGGATCCGCCCCTGCTACCACCAGAAGCGTATTTGCTCTTTGCGAGTTTCTGTTTGGTGACCAACTTCTTTCTTCCAAGCGTCTATATCTCACTCAACCTATCAATTGAGTCAAGCGCTGCCAAACGGAGGAATTCGTAACTACTACAGAAGCTGACTATATACCAGTTGCGAACGAAGTAGCAACTGGAAAAGCGTAATACGGGAGGATAGCAGCGATGCAAGAATAAATCCACTTCCTCATGTTAAGAGATAGGAGCTCGCTGCAATACGCTCAATGTTACTGCTTCCAGTGGCAACGCTCGCTGACTCTGGTTTTATATCGCTCTCTTTCAGTTTTTTATTTTATTTATTTTTTTATTTTTTATTGTTTTTTTAGAAATGCATCAATACTGTTTTGCGCTCAAGAGCAAAGGTTTATTTTTTACTGATACACTACTTTAATGCTTAAAAATATCTTTAGTATTAAAGAAATATCCGGTATATATATGAGGATTTTAAGACAAATTGCATTCAAATTATGACAAATATTGTATATTCATAAATACAGTAGGGGGCTCACATGAGTTCTGGGGGGCCCAGCCCCGCCGGCTTCCGCAGGATTGGTGGGGTAGCGCTAAAATTGAGTTTGTCATGGACATAGAAAACGCTTGAAATTCTTATTGATACATGCAACTAAGATACTGTTTTGCATAACAAAAATCGAAACAATATTACGGCCAAGTACTGCAGAAGGTCTCCAAAAATTGATGTAGATTAAGAATGGTTTGTCGAATTAAAAAGGTATTTTTCTTTAACCCTTCTTCTTTTAAATGATTTCGTAAGAGTTCTGGAATGTCGTTTGATTTCACATGGCTATATAATTGCGTAGAAATTAATAATATGCGTGCAAATTAATGTTCCTGGGATGATTAGTGCAATCCTATTACAAGTTATCTAATTATATGCAATTATTTCTTCACGAGATTCGCTCGTAGTGTCTCGGAAATTGTTTTTAAGAGTAGGGGTTGCATTTATGGGTGGATAATGACTTTACTAGGACTCCCTTTTAACGGTATTAATCGGAAATGTCTAAAAGCGACTGTGCCAAAACGTAAACCATCTTGTGTTAGGTTGCCACTAGAATCGAGAATACTATCTAACTAAATCAGGGTAGGAACATAGCAGAGAGGGGCGCGAGCTAGCGCGTGGGCACGTCCGCAAGAGATATCGCATAAAATCACACACATTAGAGCACTTATAATGGTTTCACACTTATAAATATGAAATACTGGCTTCCTATATTGTGGGGAAAAGCCTCCGACTGTGGAATTTAATATCCTCTTCATGTGTACTCACTCACTTTAATCGTAAAATTATCATTTTTAAAATGACGGACCACTTAGCCCTAATCAGTGTCCCAAAGCTACAAAAATTATGGAAAATTTAACAGAATTAGACAAAATTTAAGCATCAGATTAACAAATACGACATAGATTCATACGCATTTAGTGAAAAAAAAAGAAAGCATGAAAATAAAAAGAAAAAGTATTTTCTACAGACGTACGTCCTCGTAGCCTCACAATTGAATCAAGAAATACAAACAGACGAACAAAAATTTTCATTTGATCGTTTAGAGTGAATACAAAAGTTTTAGCCAACTTAATTAACCAAGTTATCATTAAAAAGTTTGATCTAAGTTTTGATGGAAAACTATGACGATGTACAAGACTTGAACCCATGGGCGGAGCTATGGGGGGCATTGCCCCCCTAACTTTTTGACAAAAAACAAAAATGATACTTATAAGAACCTTCAATTCTGATTTGTATTAACCGTGCCCCCCCCCCCCCAGCAACCAGTTCCTAACTCCTCCTATGCATGAACCGCCTTATGCAGAGTCGTTTCGACGTATAATTACCGCCTTACTAAAGGCCTCAGTACTGTAGGAAATATATGTTAGTCGAACTCTTTAGTTTGGCACTAATCACGCTTCAGAGCGACTCTGCATAAGGCCCTAAGCTTTTCAAAAAACTGCTAGTAAAGTGTAAAACAGTTTTATTTGAATAATTCTTCTACTTCAAGTGTTTTCTAAACTGCTAACGGAATTACGGGTGAATAAAATGTGGTAGTGTTTTTGCGTTTATCATTTTCTTTCAATTTTATTACTGAAAAATGATGAATGGATCATCAGATGTCGTTCCTTACGAGTTGCGCAAGTTACATGTTTCCAGAAATTTTAAGTTGTAAGTACTAACTTTTCTTTTGAAGATTTATTTTCCATTCGATTTAGTAAATCAATTATAGGTTATTGTAGCTTTAAATATTTTAGTACATATTTTCTTTTAAATCTCTCGTTTTTTGGTTTTATTTTGTCATTTTACCTGACATTTTTAAAGGTTTTATTTCGCTATTTTCCCAGCCGTTTTAGATTTTTTATTCTGCCATTAATTCTGGACTAGTTATGATTGTATATAGAAAGTGCATTTTCCTATTTTTATTTTTGTGAGTGATAAATCATAACAAGAGAATATACATAAATACAAGACAATTTATTTTTTATTTATTTAGATCATCATGCAAGAACTACATTATGACAATGACAGGTTAGAAAGTACAATAAGCAATTTGAAACGAATAAAAATATAAAGGTGCATAATACTAATGACAAAATATAGCTCTACTGTACACTACTACTAATAATAATACATTACTACGGTACATTTCTATTAAATTATCAGTCGCATATAATTATTATTGTACGAGACGCATCCAGAAAGTAAATTCAGATGAACTATACATTGGAAAACGGACAATAGGGGGTTATTTCTCAAAACTACTAGGCTTGTAATACTAGTGTAAACATTTTCTAAATTACATATTGTACAATTATATATACACCATGTAATTATGCCATAAAAGAGGTGTCAAGAATAGTGTTTAGAAATGATTTCTACTTAAAACACATTACAAGACTTACTGTTATGAGAACAAGGTCTCTGAAGAAAATATTTTATTACTACTTTTCAATATATGCATAATTCTTGTTGAGGCATTTAATGTAGCGTAGTACCAGGGTTCGTGCACCTGTGTCAAAGAATTTTATAGTCAAAGACTGGAACCAGGATGTTACAACCATTTGTAACTAAAGCTGCACTGTTGAAACGTTGTGCAGCCAAAAATCAAATCAGATGTTCAAACAGGTGGAAGTTGCTGAGCACGAGGTCGCGTCTGTACGGCGAGATTACTTAAGATACATACGTTTCGTCCCTGGTGATGATGCCTTCTTAGTAGTAACGCAGCAGGAAGATCAAAGCGGACGGTAGGTGCTTCTTCATGTGACCTGTTTTCAGTTGTTTTGGAACTAATAGTGCACACAATTTGCGAAACTGCAGTTATTGGGTGAGATCTCATGCAGGAGAGAACACGTGGTTTGCGGAAACTGACACGAGAGTTCAGATATTGTGCAGAATTGCTTGCTGCACGTTTTCCACCAATTTAGGGATAAATATAGACGGTCGGACACTGCAGTGTTCTTCGTACACATTGGTCTGGCCTGCTGTCAATGGTATGCACAATTTTCTGGCCATACCTTCACTTATAACATCCTCTTATACATTTCAAACAATTGCCGATGGGTCTCTGACGCTGTCAGGTTCTTAGCGAAGAAAATCAGGTTATCACGCGAAATTTGCACTCGGAGGGAGATTGTATCTGTTAAGGCAGGTTTACCGTACTACAGTTATTTTACCACTGACTTTACACAACTGCGTTCACGCCAGAATATGGCTACACGTTTTCCTCCATTCCTGCATTGTGTCCCGCTCTGATCATTTGCGTCATCTTGGGCTACATTCTTTACTTACTTTCTGGATGCGCTTCGAAATATACAGCAGATTTATGCTTTAGTTGAGGATCATTTGAAATTACTATTTATAGGAACTCATATAAGACACTGTAATACTTTCGTTAATAACTTTACGCTATATTTTAAGCATATACAGTACAAGCTGCTAACTTCGCCACCTTTCTAATTTAGTCACCTACCAAACTTCGCCTTATTTTTGTTCGACCTTCATTATAAATGCATGAGTTATTAATCTAGAATTGGCCATGTGCTTAACTTAGACTAATTTTTATTGAATCTTCATTTTCGCACTATAAATGCATGATTCATTAATTTGTAAGTTTCTCACTACTTTCTGTTGAATCTTTATTTTCCACTATAAATATATGATTTATTACTTTCTTAGTTGTCCACCTGCCTATTTCAGCCTCATTCTTGGTTGAACCTTTATCTTCCGATTACAAATGATATACCAATCTGTAAGTTGGCAATCTGCACATCTTAACCTTATTTATATTTAACCTAATTTTCCCATTAATAAATGCATGAATTATTACACTCTAAGTTCATAACTTGCCTATCTTAGCCTTATTTTTATTGACTTTTCATTTTGTCATTATAAATGCATTATGCATTAATTTGTTAGTTGTTCACCTGCCTGTTCTGTTGAACCTTAATTTTCCATTATAAATGTATGATTTATTACTCTCTAAGTTGTCTACATACCTTTCTTAGCCATAATCTTCCTTGAACCTTCATGTGCCGATAACCAATCTGTAAGTTAGCCACCTGGTCTTAGCCTTCATTTTTCCATTATAAATACACGATTTATTAACCTCCAAGTTTGTACTTGCCTATGTTAGCCTCATTTTAGTTGCATCTTCATTTTTCCACTATAAAATAATGATTTATTAATCTCCAACTTGGGCACTTGCCTATCTTAGCCTAATTTTAGTTGAATCTTCATTTTCCCATTATAAATGCGTGATTTATTAATCTCCAACTTGAACAATTGCCTATCTTAGTCTAATTTTAGTTGAATCTTCATTTCCTCATTATAAATGCACTATTTATTAATTTCCAACTTGGGCACTTGTCTATCTTAGCCTATTTTTTTTTGTTAAATCTTCATTTTTCTATTATAAATGCATGGTTCATACTCTCCAATTTCTTCACTTGCCTATCTTTGTCTTATTTTTATTGAATTTTGATTTTCCCATTATACATGCATCATTAATTATTCTATAAGTTTCTTACCTGCCTAACTTAGACTAATTTCTGTTGAACCATCATTTTCCATTATAGATGTATGATTCATTACTCTCTTAGTTGTTTACCTGCCTATCTTAGCCTCATTCTTGCTTGAACCATCATCTTCCGTATATAAATGCATGTTATACCAATCTGTAAGTTGGCCATGTGTATATATTAGCCTTATTTTTGTTTAAGCTTCATTTTTCCATTATAAATGTATGATTCATTAATCTCCAACTTGGGCACTTGCCTATCTTAGCCTAATTTTAGTTGAATCTTCATTTTCCTCTTATAAATGCATGATTTATTACTCCTTTAGTTGGTCATTTGCCTAACTTACCCTCATTTATGTTGAATTTTCATTCTTTCATTATAAATGTGAGATTTATTACTCTGGCAGTTGGTCACCTGTCCATCGTGGAACTCGGCCAAATTCAAGCAACTTTAATCCTAGCCTGTTAATAACAAAATAATACTTGTATGATGAACACCTACTGACACAACAAATTGTAATGTGGGATACCAGCCTTGACTAATGATGTGTATAGCACAATAGGAATAAAAATTGAGTGTTCAGGATATTTTATTGAGTATATATAAAATTAAGAGAAGTACATATTACCTTTTATATCAATGATACTAGGAAAGAAGGTTCTTAATACTTTTATGAAACGAGTTAAGATGTTCAAAATATTGAATTTACACATCCTGTAATGAAGGAAGGAAGAAATTCCGGTTTCAATCTTAATTGTAATTTACTGTTTGAGTTGTGAGCAGACACGGGCGCCCGAAGGGAGTCAAGGTGGGGCCACAGCCCATCTGGCTCACGAAAATGTATTAAATTTCTTAAGATTTTCTTAATACCAAAGATAATATAGCAACCAGGGAGATGATCCCCCCTAGAAAATTTTCTTCGGGCGCTCATGAGCAGAGGGTTTCAGGTTATATTAGAACTTAACAAAAATGTAGAACCACTGAAGTTAAGAAACAAGATTTAGTAAAGAAATGAAAATTTTCAGTTTAGCGTTCCCTTTCAGGCTAAAGGAGACCGATAATTAAGGTAAGTGACCGATTATTAAAGAAACGGTGGAAGGGAAATGTGGAAGGAAACGGGAATAACCCGAAAAAACCCACGGATCCAATGCTGTCCACAACAAACACACTTGGCCGGGGAATCAAAAAAGAGACCCCATACACCAGAGGTTAAGCACTCTACCACTAAACCACTATTCCCCCTGATTTGGTGAAGAATGTACATTAAGTGGAAAAATTTCGACTACTCTAGAGACGCAAGAGATTAGCTAAAGGCTTATATTGCTATTGGTTGCTTATCATCTGTTCTTGTATTCTCTTATCTTACATTATATAATAGAGATTTCCTTCATACAGAGTGTTTCAAAACAACACGGACATCGTTTGAGAAATGATTCCTGACACTAAGATAAAAGTATAGACCAACCTGGGTGCACAAATGCTTCCTTTCAGAGTTGTAGGCTGCCGAAAACATGAAAAAATGAACTTTAAAGGTCCATAGCTCCAGTACAATGGGACCTACAGTAGTAGGATAAAGACTTCTCTTAGGAACTAATATGTGCGCTATCCAAAAATACATGTTTTTGAATCCTAAGCTACTCACGCAAGAACTGTTAAAGAGGGAGTTTGGCTATGGGCATATAATTTGAAGTACTCACCAACTACCTCTATAACAATTGTTGCGTGAGTACCACAGGATTCTGAAACTTGAATATTTGGATAGGGCACATACTAATTTCTAAGTAAAATCTTGACCCTACTACGATAGGTTCCATAGTTTTGGATTTATGAACCATTAAAGTTCATGTTTTCGGAAGTCTATAACTCCAAAAGAAAGCACTTGTACACTCAGATTGGTCTATACTTTTTGTTTTATTTTGATATCAGGAATCACTTCCCAAACGTTGATGGTGTTTTTTGAAACACGCTGTACATGCACATCGTATGAATAACAACTAAAGTTTGAGAAGTGTATCCCTTACATAATTCTTTATAACTCTGATAAATTTTAACTTCGTACGATTTTTAATATTTACGTCTATGTCACGGGAATACAGCACAATCATACTTCAAGGTAACAAAAATTCAACTCGGTCAAAACTCAACTCTTGGCTTCTCGACTGTAGTGTATAGGAAGCCATCAGAGTATAACTAATAAAGTTAAGACGGCTTTGACCCCATATTGTCCCTTATATGAGCACCCATGGGTACAGTTTGATTGACAACCGTTTCAAGGTTAACTATAATATCACTTAATACATTGCCTGTATGTCTTTCAATCTGTTCTTTGGTGTGCACCTTTTTCACGTGTCGATTAAATGAACTTATCTGATTAAATCGATTTCTGCATACGGGACACGAGAAAGGTCGTTCTCCCGTGTGAATGCGAAAGTGTTTCTGGAGATCATATGAAGAGTAGAATGCCTTGCTGCACGCGCCACATCCGTATCTCTTCATCCTGCGCTCGTCTTCATTTGATCGATTCATACAGTCTCTGGTGATAACACTAGAAAAGAAAAAGGTCACATTAATGAATGCCTTTAATTAGCTTTTATTATAATCTATTATACTCTATGAAAGTAGCCAATACCTTTATAATTAATTAGTTGCCAATACCGTTTGTAGATTGGTTCGATACTTCAAATCTAACGAAACAAGCATTCATGACAAACTTGCAAGGAACGGACATGAACGTTCCGTACTTCCGATAAAACCTAGTCCATTCGATAAACAAAACAAAGATATGTTCATGCACAAAAAAATTAGGTGCCATGAACAACGGAGCCCATTAACCTTACTAGTACTCGCAGTGAAATAGCTATTGCATCAACACTGTTCATTGGAAAGTTATGGTATATACTTCATTCTCTTCAGCATAAAACAAGCTTTCCAGAGGTGCTATGTATTGAGGCCCATAACGTACTTGAACAAGGAAAATTGGGAGAATGTCAGGAAAATTCCCTCCAAAACTCTCCCACCACTTTTGGCCCACTCTGAAGTGGCCCTGGGTAAAAGCACACAATCCAAATGTATCTCGAAAAGTACTATAGGGGATAGGAAATGGATGTGCCAAGTTTCGTTTTGGTAAACGGCATAGGTACGAGGGGAAATGTTGTATACCAAAGTCCCCCTCTGAAGAATTGGATGTCTCCCATAAGTTTAGAATTTCCCCATGTTACTTTTTTTGGATGTGCAGTTTACCTTCCCTGTAAAATGTCTTTTAATTCGCACAACGACTCCTACCGGCTGAGGTATCGCTTCAGAAGACGTACAATTTCACTATAGGACTATTTTGGAAGGTATTTTTCCGACTTACCCCCAATTTGCTGCTCCACGTATTACGAAACAATATGCATGATAACTATTGAAACGCTTGCTTCATTTTACAAACGATGTGGTACAATTCTTGATGTCAGGATAAATAGTACTGCGTTCATATTTTTTTTATATTATGTTATCTATATATGTCAGGTCATAACCTATAGGTTCGGTTTGGTATGTTCAGAGCGTATTGGTATATCGCGTATGGACCTTTCTCCTCATATCTATATCGTCTATCAAAACGAAACTTAATAAACTCATTTCCTCTATAGTAGTTTTGGAGATACATTTGGATTGTGTGCTTTTATCCACGGCCACTCCAGAGGGGTCCAAAGTTGATGGAAGGGATTTTTGGAGGGAATTTTCGCGACATTCTCGAATTACCTTGGTCAAGTACATTATAGGCCCCAATACATAGCACCTCTGGGAAGCTTGTTTCATGCTGAAGAGAATGAAGTATAAACCATGACTTTCCAATGAACATTGTTGATGCAATAGCTATTCTACTTCGGGTCTACGATTTTCTTTGTACTAGTAGGGTTAATGGGCCCCAGGGGCTTACTCAGTTGTCTATGGCACCTAATTTTTTGTGCATGAACATATCTTTGTTCCACCTTATGCAGAGTCGTTTTGACATATGATTAGCGTCATACTAAAGGCCTCACTACTGCAGGAAACATATTAGTCGATCTCTTTAGTATGGCACTAATCACGCGTCAGAAGGACTCTGCATAGGGCCCGTTATGTTTATCGAATGGACTAGGTTTGATTCGGAGGTCCAGATAACACGTTCATGTCCGTTCCTCGTTAGAAGCAGTTCTCAGTCAGGGCGATGAACCCAAAGAAAAGTCGGATGAACTAATACTCATCAAGCTTCTCCATAAGGGGTCTCCCCAGATATTGCATTGATCCTCACACACACGTCTTAAAAATCATCTACGTGCATAGGTTTCAAAATGCAAAAACGCCATAGTTTAGAATTTGTGCTGAAATTTCTAGGATTTTTGCACTTTAGGACATGCGAGCGATACCCTTTTCTCAATGTAGTATTTCGACGTAGGTACAAAAAGATATGCTTCCAATAGATTCTCATACTCCCCACAAACATGATATTTTAACACAAAGCAAATTTCTAGGACGTGATAGAGGTAATTGCGAAATGGCAATTATTTGACTGCATTTTCATTCACTGTTACTTGCAATAAGGATTATAAAAAATATACTCTAGTTTCTTTATACTATCCTCTATTGATTGTCGTTTACAATAAGGGTCATAGAAAGGTAACCTAGTTTCTTTATACAATCCCCAATAACTTTTGTTCAAAATGAGAACCATAGAAAGAAACTAGAGATATTTTTCTATGATCCTTATTGTGAACAACAATCAATAGGGGACAGTGGCATAGGGAAGGGATCCTCCCCCTCCCCCCAAAGAGTTCCGACAATGTACTTTGGTACGTTGATATTTGTATTTTTTTCTGAAAAAAAAAGCAATATATTGTATTTCAAAACAAAATATGTCACTAAGCTATTCCAAGATAAGCTATGTTTGCCAACGTCGTCTTTACTCTTTAAAGTTTTTTTTTTTTCATTTTGGGATATGGAATTCGAGTTTTCTAGGAATCCCTGGTGTTGAAAAGGAAAAAAAGAGGGGGTCTACACGCATATGGTGTCCTTAAAGTTATTTTTGGATCAAAAGATCCAATATATTTCAGGCAAAAATGTTCTTGTAGGCCTTATATCTCGAGAACTACATATAGTGTAGACAAACCAAAACTAACAATTTACTCAGTATGATGTACTTATTCCGTAAAATATAGGAAAACTTGATTTAGCTGCCATTTAAAATTTTGTAGCCCCTGATCCAAAAAATTCAATATGTTTCATTCAATCAAGCATTTTCTTGTTGTCCCACATTTTAGAGCTACATATAGTGTAGCTAAACCCAAACTATCACTTAACTCAGTATGATGTGTTAATTCCATAAAAAAAAAAAAAAAAAAAAACGTAAACTCGGTTTAGGGTCTGTTCCAAACTTTTGTGACCCGTGATACAAAAACTAGTTATTGGCTAAGATTGCAATCTTTTGATACAATTTTTTTGGATAATTTCTAAAATTCTTGGCCAAGATCGCAATCTTTTGATCAATTTTTCTTACATCATTCCTAAAATTCCTGTTCTATTCTTTGCCATAGCAATGACATTATCAAGTATCTTCTTTGACCCAAAGGCTTTGCAAACTGAGAAAGGCAATATTGAGAAGAATCTATTCCTTTGTGATCATAAAAGAATGTTCCGAAAAAAAATACTTTATCTTAGATAAACCTCCCGCAATTGGCATCAGAGAATGCTACGATCAATGGATTTCAATAAATGCTCGGCAGCTAGTTTACTTAACCTACAAGGGAAAAAAGGAAGGAAAGAAAGGAGGGGTAAAAATAAACGATTTCCTTTGTTGTTTTGGTTTTATTCAGATGAAAAATATTTGAGGAAAAATTGTTAAGAGGAGGGGGTGGAAAACAATAATAAATACTTGTAGCGTGTGACTAATATCTTATCAGTAGATAGGGGTCACTTGGGGCAGTTTTTTCCTACTTCGCATGCGCAAACCCTTGATGCAGATTGGCTGCCGCAGGTCACGTGACCCCCCCCCTTGGCCACGCCCCTTCACGCTGATTGGCCGTCCATACCCAAGCTCTTTTATGGCCTCCATTTTAGGAGTATCTACTGCGCTGACTGGCTGGCGCGGGACCCCCCGCCGATTGGCTGGCGCAGAACCCTCCCGCCCCGTTCACGCCCATTGGCTGGCACCGGACCCCGCCTCCGGCCCCGCCCACCGTCCAACCACGGTCTTTTAGGAGTGCCGCACTGATTGGTCGGTGCCGGACCCCGAGTACATGGCACATACCATAGCACATATTACATAAGACTCCTTCCCTTTTATGAGCACTTTACGAACACATAGCAGATCGATAACACATAAGACTATACAACATAGCAGGGGTGCACTAGTTCCCTTTTATGAGCACTTTACGAACACATAGCAGATCGATAACACATTTTTCATCCACCTATTTAACATAGCACATATAACATAGCAGGAGTGCACTCGTTCTCTTTTATGAGCACTTTGAACATAGCAGAAATTACACAGAGACTATGAACATATAGCAGATAGATAACACATTCTCCATCCACATATTTAACATAGCACATATAACATAGCAGAGCTAATAAAAGACTTCAAACACATAGCAGAGCAGATAATACATAAGACTAAGTAACGCCCTGAACCGTCCAACGACCTCCATTTTATGAGTGCATTTGTTCCCTTTTATGATCACTTTTTTCCACCCCTTATTTTACCATAGCAGAGAATAATGGGGGTGTATTCGTCCTCCATTTCTTATTCAAGATATGGAGTCAAATTTTGACCTACTGCGCATATGCACAAACTGTTCCGATTCCGCCGAAGCAGATTGCCGTTCTCTTTTACGAGATTAAAAAATAACAACACCACACACACACACACACACACACACACACACACACACACACAGCAGACCGCAGACTGTTCCAGTTTAGGAGCAGATTACGGCTATGCGCAAAAACATAAAATAAGACATAACACCCCCGTTCTCTTTTACGAGCACTTTATAGCAACATAATAGAGCAGAGAATAAAAAAATAACACACACACACACACACATACGTACATACACACTTGATTGCTTATGTGCAGTAAAATTAAATTTCCAATTTATTACACATTGCACGCATGCGCAGAAAAAATACAGTCACATAACAGACTGTTCCAGTCGCAGTACCAGTTCCGGTTCAGGAGCAGATTACGCAAACTGTTCCGGTTCCCTCGGAGCAGACTACGTGCAAGGAGTAGGTCGTAAAAGACTATGACTTATTTTTCATCCCCTAAATAACATAGTATTCCGGTTCTGATTAAACACACAAACACTTGGTTGCGTATGCCAAATCCGATTTAGTAGAAATAACACGCATGCGCAGAAACATTTACATTTCCGATTCGACCATGCTGGTAAAGAATACCACACTTATTTCTACCTGGGTCTTACAGTTTATGTGGGATACGCCCTTTCTATGACAATTTTAACCGATTTGGATGAAACTCGGTATATAGGGGTTTTCGGCCATGCTGATTACGAATATTATATTTATTTCTACCTGGGTCTTATAGTTTATGTGGGATACGCCCTTTGTATGACACTTAAAAACCCAATCACTCGTAAACGAAGCCACATATTGAGGTCGCGTCTCCACATTTAGTAATTGGTCATCAGGTACTACAAGTTCCAAAATAATGACCATCGAGGTCAAAGGTCAAAATACTTAAAACCTAACAACTCGAAAACGGAGCCACATATTGAAACGACGTTTCCTCATTTAGTAATAGTTCATCAACCACTGCAAGTTCCAAAATAATGACCATCCAGGTCAAAGGTCAAAATACTTAAAACATAATAACTTGAAAACGGAGCCAAATATTGAGATGGTGTTTCCACATTTAGTAATAGTTGATCAATTACTACAAGTTCCAAAATAACGACCATCGAGGTCAAAGGTCAAAATACTTAAAACCTAATAACTCGAAAACGGAGCCACATATTGAGATGATGTTTTCTCATTTAGTAATTGGTCATCAACCACTGCAAGTTCCAAAATAATGACCATCCAGGTCAAAGGTCAAAATACTTAAAACATAATAACTTGAAAACGGATCCACATATTGAGGTGCTGTTTCCAAATCTAGTAATTGCTCATAACCCAACTGCAAGTTCCACAATAATGACCATCGAGGTCAAAGGTCAACATACTTAAAACCTAATAACTCGAAAACGGACCCTCATATTGAGGTCGTGTTTCCACATTTAGTAATCAACCACCAACTACTACAAGTTCCAAAATAATGACCATCGAGGTCAAAGGTCAAAATACTTAAAACCTAATAACTCGAAAACGGACCCTCATATTGAGGTCGTGTTTCCACATTTAGTAATCGACCACCAACTACTACAAGTTCCAAAATAACGACCACCGAGGTCAAAGGTCAAAATACTTAAAACCTAATAACTCGAAAACGGATCCTCATATTGAGGTGCTGTTTCCACATTTTGTAATTGGTCACCAACCACTGCAAGTTCCAAAATAATGACTATCGGAGTCAAAGGTCAACATACTTAAAACCTAATAACTCGAAAACTAAGCCACATATTGAGATGGTGTTACCATATTTACTAATAGTTCATCAACCGCTGCAAGTTCCAAAATAATCATCATCGAGGTCAAAGGTCAACATACTTAAACCTAATAATTCGAAAACTGAGTCACATATTGAGATGACGTTTCCTCATTTAGTAATTGGTCATTAACCACTGCAAGTTCCAAAATAATGACCATCGAGGTCAAAGGTCAAAAATTAGACTAGTAAACGAAGCAACATATGGAGGTTGTGTGTCTACATTCAGTAATTGGTCACCAGCAACTACACGCCCCAAAAGGTCAAATATTTCAACCAGAATAACTCGTAAACTGAGCGATGGAAAGTTTTGTACCAAGCAGAAAAAGTGAAGGAGGAATAACTTTGAGTGGCCTATTGAATTTTGTACCAATGAGAAATCTCATTTGTAACTAGCTCAGAATTTCTGTACCTCTTTGGGTTATTCAAAATAAACGAAAAAAATAATTTGGATAGATTAACGAAAAAGAAAACAAAGATATGCCATTTTAACTAGATGAGAATTTAAAGAAACAAAGGGAACCTACTCAATTTTCTATCAACGAGATATGCCATTTCAACTAGCTCAGAATTTATGTGCCTTTTTATGCTAAGGTCTGTTTTAACTAGCTAAAGATTATATGTCTTCTTGTACTAATTAAACAAACGAAGGAATATTGTGCCAATGAGAAATGCCATTTTTTCTAGACCATGTTCTAATATTTAAACAAACGAAGGGGTAAATTTGAGTGACCTATTCAATTTGGTACCAACGAGAAATGCCATTTTATCTACCTCAGAATTTTATATCATTTTGTACTACTCAAATAAACAGAAAACCCGAAGAAGGATCATTTTAACAAGTTCATATTTTCTGTAACGAAAGAATAATTTCGATGTTCTACTTTTTATACCAACGAGAAAAAATGAACTAGCTGAATAGTTTATATCATCTTGTACTATTTAAATATACGAAAGAAGAAAATTTAAGTGACCTATTCAATCTTGCACCAACGAGAAATAACTGCGTATTTTAATCCATTTTGTACTATTTAAATAAACAAACAATCGGATAAATTTAACCTGCTCAGAAGTTCAATACTATTTTGTACTATTTAAACAAACAAAGGTCTCTTGAATGAGTTTTCCAATTTTGTAGCAAGAAGGACTATTTTCTAACTAACTCAGAATTTCATTTCATTTTGTAATACTCAAATTTGGATGGAGTGTTTAGTTTTGTAAGAACCAGAAAAATTTGATTGGATTATTTCCTTATGCACCAACTGGACAAAGTGAAGGGCCATTAATCAAATAAATGAAGGAATAAATTTGGGTAGAATATTTAGTTTTGTACCTAGCAAAATAAGAAAAAGAAGTGAAGAACGAATAAAATTTGGATGGACTATTTTCTTATGTACCAACAAATAATGGAGCAAATTTAAGTGGCATACATACTTTTGTACCAACGACAAAAAAGAAACCGAAGGAGGAATAAATTTGGGTGACCTATTCAGTTTTTTACTAAGCAGAAAAAAATTGAAGCATGAATAAAATTTGCACCAGAAAACCGAAGATGATCAGCATTCTATACTTCTTGTGCCATTTAAGAAAATAATAAATTTATTGGGGGTGTCCTATTTCCTTTTGTACCAACGAGACCATTTTTAACTGACTTAGAATTTTATACCTTTTTGTAATATTTGTACCAAACAGAAAAAATCTACACAAATAAACAAAGCAATCAATTTTTAACTAGCTCAGAATTTCTAGACCACGTTGTACTATTTAAACAAACGAAGAGATAAATTTGTGTGACCTATTCAATTTTGTACCAAGCAAAATAAGAAAAAGAAGTGAAGAACGAATAAAATTTGGATGGATTATTTTCTTATGTACCAACAAAAAATGGAGTACTAACGACAAAAAAGAAACCGAAGGAGTACCTATTCAGTTTTGTACTAAGCGGAAAAAATTGCACTAAAAAAGCGAAGAAGTTAAAATTTAAATAGCTCAGTATTTATGTACATTTTTGTACTACTAAAATAAACGAAGGAATAAATTTGGGTGTTCTACAGAAGAAAACGGAGAAGGGCCATTTTATTTAATTTTGCATTACTCAAAATATACAAAAATATAAATTTGTGTGACCCACTCGGTTTTGTACTAAGCAGAAAATTTGTTGGCTTTTTTAGAAAGACCATTTTATCTTTTGTATTCAGATTTTCCGGCTACTTTTTGTGCTCTACAAATAAACGGAGGAAAAGCAAAGAGAGACCATTTTTAACTAGCTTAGAATTTATGTGCCTTTTGTAACGAAGGAACAAATTTGAAGGAGGTTCATTTTAACTAATCCTGCTGCGAGTAGATCAATTAGTACATAGATTAAAAATAAATCAATACGGCATTGTTGCGACTTTCATTTTCGAATGCATACGGATTAAACCACTATGGCAAAAAATACTACTCTCTCCTTATGCTTATTTGGAGTAGACTTAAGAGGACCAAGCATTAGAAACCCGCTAGTAGGGCGTCGATTCAGTAAACCCGTTATGCTTTACAAAACAAAATCCATATTGGAGTATACCTTTTATACAACAAACAAGCTTCTTATACAACACTCCAAAAATTAGAAAACAAATTCTTTCTTCTACGGTTTTCGGCACGCATTTTAGACCAAGAGCAGAAAGATTAATATTAAATAACACTTCTGCTGGATAGAAATTCGATTATATCGATCTTCTATTTTATCCGGCAACCCCAATAAGCATCTGTAAAATATTCTTTGATGTGTAAAATTAGCTCTAAACAGTCTTGTATTGGATCCACTCATCAGTATAGTAGTTAAAGATAATTGCTTCCCATCTCGTAATACCCTGTAAACGCTTGTCTGAACAATGAACAAAATCAATTAGATAGTTGTAAATTTTAATGGAAGAATTACCTGTATTCTATCAAATACAATCTACACCCACGGAATCATCGTTGTTACAAAGAGTGTTAATAGGCTTGTCCTTCCATCCCGAAATTAAAATAGAAGTTCTGAATTTTTTTCTATTTGCACATCCTAGTACTTCTTAGTTATATCTTCCAAATACTGTACACCTCTTGCCCATTTAATTTAGCCTTAAATCTGAGAAATTGGATCGTATAAATGTGTTCGCAAAATGGCGGTGTAATCGGTTCGCCACTAGCAAATTGTTATCTTTACCTAATAACTCTTTCAGGGATCATTATTGCTGGTAGACTAGAAAATGTACACTACAATACACCTTTAAAACCTACTCTCATTCGAAAAATAAACTGCACTATACCGCTATAAACTGGAAATTCTTACACAATTTATCGTTCTTGTTATCGAAGCGTAATGAAATACCACCTATATTCTCTTAAGTCTACTCCAACTAAGCATAAGGAGAAAGTAGTATTTTTTGCCATAATGGATTATTCGGTATGTATAGCTTTATTGTGAGAAAAACCATTTGTTATTCTTTTTCACCAAGTATCCAAATACTGCGAGGTCCAACAGATAGGTATCAGGAGATACCACAAAAAGGACAGTTTTACCACATCGTGTAAAGCAACCAAGTAAATCTGCAATCTGGATACTTGACCTGAACTCGCACCCATGATTCCAAAACTGTAGTAGCTCATCCAAAGTGTCTTGTGTTCCCCCATAGCGAAAGAAAGCTGTCACATTATAACTATTACCCTTAGTTTTCATGGCAAAAAAAGGTAGCTGATTGGAAAAGAGAACTGTGCGCAGTTAACGAGTAACCAACGACAAAATGTCTATCTTAAGATCTACCTGCGATAAATGCTTAACAAATTCTACCATATACCATTTGTTATAGCGACTATTAAACAAATATCTATCTATCAAATAATTGTCTACCACATCGTTATAGTGGGCATTGTGCTCAACAAAACATGGCTGTATACCATTATTCAACCGAAAATATCTAACTGTAGACCTAGAATAAGCGGGGCGACCATTACGTTGTACCACAGGGAAATGAAAAACTTCGGCCATTGTAATGCACACAACCAAGTATGTGTTAAAGTTTTTAATCGTTAATACAAAAGTAAAGAAGCCAACAAATTTCTGCTTGGTACAAAACTAGATATTCTATACCTTCTCGGTGGTACTAAATAGTACAAAATACTTAGTTTGATACAATGGTACAAAACTAAATTCCTTCACTTTTCCCAGCAGGTACAAAAGAAATTATTCCGTTCAAATTTTATTAATTCTTCACTCCCTTTTGCCCGGTACAAAACTAAATTCCGTACATATGCCACTAAAATTCATTTATTCTTCCCTTTGACCTTTAAAATAATAATAATGATTTCAAATTTAATTTTCCATTTTTCACACACTCTTTATCTCTACTTAATTAAAAAACTATCGTTTCTACTAATACTGTATTTACCCATATGGAATTGTCTCAAAGTTATCTATTCGTTTTCTTTTACTAGATGTGGATAATTTCCAAGTAAAGTTGCCGGATAAAATAGAAGATCGAGATAATCGAATTTCTATCCAGCAGAAGTGTTATTTAATATTAATCTTTCTGCTCTTGGTCTAAAATGCGTGCCGAAAACCGTAGAAGAAAGAATTTGTTTTCTAATTTTTGGAGTGTTGTATAAGAAGCTTGTTTGTTGTATAAAAGGTATACTCCAATATGGGTTTTGTTTTGTAAAGCATAACGGGTTTACTGAATCGACGCCTTACTAGTGGGTTTCTAATGCTTGGTCCTCTTAAGTCTATTCCAAATAAGCATAAGGAGAGAGTAGTATTCTTTGCCATAGTGGTTTAATCCATATGTATTCGAAAATGAAAGTCGCAATAATGCCATATTGATTTATTTTTTAATCTATGTACTAATTGATCTACTCGCAGCAGGATTAGTTAAAATGAACCTCCTTCAAATTTGTTCCTTCGTTACAAAAGGCACATAAATTCTAAGCTAGTTAAAAATGGTCTCTCTTTGCTTTTCCTCCGTTTATTTGTAGAGCACAAAAAGTAGCCGGAAAATCTGAATACAAAAGATAAAATGGTCTTTCTAAAAAAGCCAACAAATTTTCTGCTTAGTACAAAACCGAATGGGTCACACAAATTTAATTTTTGTATATTTTGAGTAATGCAAAATTAAATAAAATGGCCCTTCTCCGTTTTCTTCTGTAGGACACCCAAATTTATTCCTTCGTTTATTTTAGTAGTACAAAAATGTACATAAATACAGAGCTATTTAAATTTTAACTTCTTCGCTTTTTTAGTGCAATTTTTTTCCGCTTAGTACAAAACTGAATAGGTACTCCTTCGGTTTCTTTTTTGTCGTTGGTGCTCCATTTTTGTTGGTACATAAGAAAATAATCCATCCAAATTTTATTCGTTCTTCACTTCTTTTTCTTATTTTGCTTGGTACAAAACTGAATAGGTCACACAAATTTATCTCTTCGTTTGTTTAAATAGTACAACATGGTCTAGAAATTCTGAGCTAGTTAAAAATTGATTGCTTTGTTTATTTGTGTAGATTTTTTCTGTTTGGTACAAAAAGAAATAGGACACCCCCAATAAATTTATTATTTTCTTAAATGGCACAAAAAGTATAGAATGCTGATCTTCTTCGGTTTTCTGGTGCAAATTTTATTCATGCTTCAATTTTTTTCTGCTTAGTAAAAAACTGAATAGGTCACCCAAATTTATTCCTCCTTCGGTTTCTTTTTCGTCGTTGGTACAAAAGTATGTATGCCACTTAAATTTGCTCCATTATTTGTTGGTACATAAGAAAATAGTCCATCCAAATTTTATTCGTTCTTCACTTCTTTTTCTTATTTTGCTAGGTACAAAACTAAATATTCTACCCAAATTTATTCCTTCATTCATTTGATTAATGGCCCCTCACTTTGTCCAATTGGTGCATAAGGAAATAATCCAATCAAATTTTTCTGGTTCTTACAAAACTAAACACTCCATCCAAATTTGAGTATTACAAAATGAAATGAAATTCTGAGTTAGTTAGAAAATAGTCCTTCTTGCTACAAAATTGGAAAACTCATTCAAGAGACCTTTGTTTGTTTAAATAGTACAAAATAGTATTGAACTTCTGAGCAGGTTAAATTTATCCGATTGTTTGTTTATTTAAATAGTACAAAATGGATTAAAATACGCAGTTATTTCTCGTTGGTGCAAGATTGAATAGGTCACTTAAATTTTCTTCTTTCGTATATTTAAATAGTACAAGGTGATATAAACTATTCAGCTAGTTCATTTTTTCTCGTTGGTATAAAAAGTAGAACATCGAAATTATTCTTTCGTTACAGAAAATATGAACTTGTTAAAATGATCCTTCTTCGGGTTTTCTGTTTATTTGAGTAGTACAAAATGATATAAAATTCTGAGGTAGATAAAATGGCATTTCTCGTTGGTACCAAATTGAATAGGTCACTCAAATTTACCCCTTCGTTTGTTTAAATATTAGAACATGGTCTAGAAAAAATGGCATTTCTCATTGGCACAATATTCCTTCGTTTATTTAATTAGTACAAGAAGACATATAATCTTTAGCTAGTTAAAACAGACCTTAGCATATCTCGTTGATAGAAAATTGAGTAGGTTCCCTTTGTTTCTTTAAATTCTCATCTAGTTAAAATGGCATATCTTTGTTTTCTTTTACGCTAGTCTATACAAATTATTTTTTCGTTTATTTTGAATAACCCAAAGAGGTACAGAAATTCTGAGCTAGTTACAAATGAGATTTCTCATTGGTACAAAATTCAATAGGCCACTGAAATTTATTCCTCCTGCACTTTTTCTGCTTGGTACAAAATTTTCCATCTCTCAGTTTACGAGTTATTCTGGTTTAAATATTTGACCTTTTGGGGCGTGTAGTTGCTGGTGACCAATTACTGAATGTAGACACACAACCTCCGTATGTTGCTTCGTTTACTAGTCTAATTTTTGACCTTTGACCTCGATGGTCATTCTTTTGGAACTTGCAGTGGTTAATGACCAATTACTAAATGAGGAAACGTCATCTCAATATGTAGCTCAGTTTTCGAATTATTAGGTTTAAGTATGTTGACCTTTGACCTCGATGATGATTATTTTGGAACTTGCAGCGGTTGATGAACTATTAGTAAATATGGTAACACCATCTCAATATGTGGCTTAGTTTTCGAGTTATTAGGTTTTAAGTATGTTGATCTTTGACTTCGATGGTCATTATTTTGGAACTTGCAGTGGTTGGTAACCAATTACAAAATGTGGAAACAGCACCTCAATATGAGGATCCGTTTTCGAGTTATTAGGTTTTAAGTATTTTGACCTTTGACCTCGGTGGTCGTTATTTTGGAACTTGTAGTAGTTGGTGGTCGATTACTAAATGTGGAAACAGCACCTCAATATGAGGATCCGTTTTCGAGTTATTAGGTTTTAAGTATTTTGACCTTTGACCTCGAAGGTCATTATTTTGGAACTGTCAGTGGTTGATGACCAATTACTAAATGTGGAAACACGACCTCAATATGAGGGTCCGTATTCGAGTTATTATGTTTAAGTATGTTGACCTTTGACCTCGATGGTCATTATTTTGGAACTTGTAGTACCTGATGACCAATTACTAGATTTGGAAACACCATCTCAATATGTGGATCCGTTTTCAAGTTATTAGGTTTTAAGTATTTTGACATTTGACCTCGATGGTCATTATTTTGGAACTTGCAGTGGTTGATGACCAATTACTAAATGTGGAAACACCTCAATATGTGGCTCCGTTTTCGAGTTATTATGTTTTAAGTATTTTGACCTTTGACCTGGATGGTCATTATTTTGGAACTTGCAGTGGTTGATGACCAATTACTAGATTATGAAACAGCACCTCAATATGTGGATCCGTTTTCAAGTTATTAGGTTTTAAGTATTTTGACCTTTGACCTGGATGGTCATTATTTTGGAACTTGCAGTGGTTGATGAACTATTACTAAATGAGGAAACTTCGTTTCAATATGTGGCTCCGTTTTCGAGTTATTAGGTTTTAAGTATTTTGACCTTTGACCTCGATGGTCGTTATTTTGGAACTTGTAGTAATTGATCAACTATTACTAAATGTGGAAACACCATCTCAATATTTGGCTCCGTTTTCAAGTTATTAGGTTTTAAGTATGTTGACCTTTGACCTGGATGGTCATTATTTTGGAACTTGCAGTGGTTGATGAACTATTACTAAATGAGGAAACGTCGTTTCAATATGTGGCTCCGTTTTCGAGTTATTAGGTTTTAAGTATTTTGACCTTTGACCTCGATGGTCGTTATTTTGGAACTTGTAGTAATTGATCAACTATTACTAAATGTGGAAACACCATCTCAATATTTGGCTCCGTTTTCAAGTTATTAGGTTTTAAGTATGTTGACCTTTGACCTGGATGGTCATTATTTTGGAACTTGCAGTGGTTGATGAACTATTACTAAATGAGGAAACGTCATTTCAATATGTGGCTCCGTTTTCGAGTTATTAGGTTTTAAGTATTTTGACCTTTGACCTCGGTGGTCATTATTTTGGAACTTGTAGTAGTTGATGACCAATTACTAAATGTGGAAACACGACCTCAATATGTGGCTCCGTTTTTGAGTTATTAGGTTTTAAGTATGTTGACCTATGACCTCGATGGTCATTATTTTGGAACTTGTAGTACCTGATGACCAATTACTAGATTTGGAAACACGACCTCAATATGTGGCTCCGTTTTCGAGTTATTAGGTTTTAAGTATTTTGACCTTTGACCTCGATGGTCATTATTTTGGAACTTGTAGTACCTGATGACCAATTACTAAATGTGGAGACACGACCTCAATATGTGGCTTCGTTTACGAGTGATTGGGTTTTTAAGTGTCATACAAAGGGCGTATCCCACATAAACTATAAGACCCAGGTAGAAATAAATATAATATTCGTAATCAGCATGGCCGAAAACCCCTATATACCGAGTTTCGTCCAAATCGGTTAAAATTGTCATAGAAAGGGCGTATCCCACATAAACTGTAAGACCCAGGTAGAAATAAGTGTGGTATTCTTTACCAGCATGGTCGAATCGGAAATGTAAATGTTTCTGCGCATGCGTGTTATTTCTACTAAATCGGATTTGGCATACACAACCAAGTGTTTGTGTGTTTAATCAGAACCGGAATACTATGTTATTTAGGGGATGAAAAATAAGTCAGTCTTTTACGACCTACTCCTTGCACGTAGTCTGCTCCGAGGGAACCGGAACAGTTTGCGTAATCTGCTCCTGAATCGGAACTGGTACTGCAACTGGAACAGTCTCTTATGTGACTGTATTTTTTCTGCGCATGCGTGCAATGTGTAATAAATTGGAAATTTAATTTTACTGCACATAAGCAATCAAGTGTATATGTACGTATGTGTGTGTGTGTGTGTGTTATTTTTTTATTCTCTGCTCTATTATTTTGCTATAAAGTGCTCGTAAAAGAGAACGGGGCTGTTATGTCTTATTTTATGTTTTTGCGCATAGCCGTAATCTGCTCCTAAACTGGAATAGTCTGCGGTCTGCTCTGTGTGTGTGTGTGTGTGTGTGTGTTTGTGGTGTTGTTATTTTTTAATCTCGTAAAAGAGGACGGCAATCTGCTTCGGCGGAATCGGAACAGTTTGTGCATATGCGGAGTAGGTCAAAATTTCCATATCTTGAATAAGAAATGGAGGACGAATACACCCCCATTATTCTCTGCTATGGTAAAATAAGGGGTGGAAAAAAGTGATCATAAAAGGGAACAAATGCACTCATAAAATGGAGGTCGTTGGATGGTTCAGGGCTTTACTTAGTCTTATGTATTATCTGCTCTGCTATGTGTTTGAAGTCTCCACTTGATAATAAGCCATGCTCTTTTATTAGCTCTGCTATGTTATATGTGCTATGTTAAATATGTGGATGGAGAATGTGTTATCTATCTGCTATATGTTCATAGTCTCTGTGTAATTTCTGCTATGTTCAAAGTGCTCATAAAAGAGAACGAGTGCACTCCGGCTATGTTATATGTGCTATGTTAAATAGGTGGATGAAAAATGTGTTATCGATCTGCTATGTGTTCGTAAAGTGCTCATAAAAGGGAACTAGTGCACCCCTGCTATGTTATATAGTCTTATGTGTTATCGATCTGCTATGTGTTCGTAAAGTGCTCATAAAAGGGAAGGAGTCTTATGTAATATGTGCTATGGTATGTGCCATGTACGCGGGGTCCGGCACCGACCAATCAGTGTGGCACTCCTAAAAGACCGTGGTTGGACGGTGGGCGGGGCCGGGGGCGGGGTCCGGTGCCAGCCAATCGGCGTGAACGGGGCGGGAGGGTCCTTCGCCAGCCAATCGGCGAGGGGTCCCGCGCCAGCCAGTCAGCGCAGTAGATACTCCTAAAATGGAGGTCATAAAAGAGCTTGGGTATGGACGGCCAATCAGCGTGAAGGGGGCGTGGCCGGTACCAGCCAATCAGCGTTAAGGGGCGCGGCCGGCGCCGACCAATCAGCGTCAAGGGGCGTGGCCAGCCAATCAGCGTCATGGGAAGCGGCCAAGGGGGCGGGGTCACGTGACCTGCGCCAGCCAATCAGCGTCAAGGGTTTGCGCATGCGCAGTAGGAAAAAACAGCCCCAAGTGACCCCATTCTACTCTATCTCACAGCAATCTCTGATGTCTGATCAATTAGAGAAGTTCAGAAGATTTGCTTGAGTTAGATTGCCACCTCTATTTTTCTTACCAGATGTATTGGGGTCATATTAGTTAATCACACCCAAATCAACTTATTAGCTGAACTCCAAGCAGACTCTGAATACCAAAAATGTACTCTTCTTAGTACAGAGGTAATACAACACTAACTACTCATGCGACTAAAGTTTGATCAACGATTTCTCTCTGAATACCGCCTCTAGTAATTTTAAAAAGTATCCGATTTTCGGTTGGTTTATCTTACATCACAGAATTTATCGTTTGAGTATTCGTTTAGTTTCGGATACCACCTTCCAAATTTTTACTCTAGAGGCAAAAAAACTCTACTACAAGTTGTCAAACCTATGAACAACTAGGCCTTATATAATCTCATAAATGGATCTGTTATGATAATCAGCACCTCTTTAGGAGTGATCCATCATGTCCTTCTAAGGCAAGAAGAAATCATCCATGTAAACTATTACAGTGCTGAATTTCATGTAGTGCAACACAAACTTGTCGGCAACATCCAGCAATGGCCAATGGATGTGCCGTCCTTATGTTTCAGTTCCACATGCTTCTCAAAGGACAGTATAGACTTCCCATTAGTTTCAATATAAATCTTTACTTCATCAATCATATTTTCCTTATATCTTTTCCACTGACTACTTGTTGAGAGGGAAATATTGTCGAGGAATCTGATTACTTATATTGCGACCTGATGATCAACGGTGCAACATGTGATTGAGGACTTCTGCGCATTGCATACTCAGACTTCTTTAGTAGCGGAATCTAATTGTTTGCTGAGTGAAGGTAAAATGTGTGGTTGCAAAAAGCGATTATTTTGATTAACCAGGTTGTAACGTTCCTCTTTGAGCGTTACATTTTCTCAAAGAGATTATCTGTGGAAATGTTTAATCAGCTCTTAGTTAGTGTTATTTTCTTTTATATTTTCTCAATTCTCGACTCTCGTGAAGGATTCAAGATGGTCGACTATTGGACTAATGTATGTAGGCAGAATATGCTACTTTTTTTGTATGTCTATGTTTCGCGTTGAGCGGCTTCTGTGAATAGCATTGACTGTTTGAAATAATTTAAATTTTTGTGTTTCGTGTAAACGGAGGGATTATTATGAACATGCATATATAAACGCTCACTCATATAATTTTTATTTTTATTTGGATATATATATATATATTATTCAAATTGTTGTTTTGGTACTACGCTTTAATACGTAATAAGAAGCGACCAATCAAAAGCGAGCTGGCCGCGGAAGCGTGCTCCCCTTTGTCTCAACTCTTTGTACCGAGACATGGCGGCAGTTGAGAGGGAGGCGTAGTTTTGCTCATGTCTTTGGACATGAAATTATCGCGAATTGTGCAGTGAGTGATTGCCCATTTCGTTTCATCACAAATGTTCTCCTAAGAACTGTTATAGTCTAACAGTATGCTGGACTAGTGTACGTGCCATGAATTACAAGAAATTCCAATCATAAACATTCAGCTTGGTCGTGTCCAAAATATTACTGGAAGTGGTGTAACACCCGCTAATCACTGCTGTGATGAAAGCTGAAGTTTAATAGTCTTTCTCTATTGTCTCCAGAACCGCATTCGATTGCGTATGGCTTCGTCCTCTTGAAGTTGTGATTTCTCGTCCTTTAATTTCCTTAATAAGGGACTCTGTCCTCTGTTACATGGCATCAGTTCCGCCTGCTTCTGTGGGACTTAAATGTGCCTAACTGTGGTCGCTGTTGCGAACGTGAGTGTTGCAGCAGCTTTACAGTGAAACTTTGTCTACCTGGTGAAAGTAGTAGTGAAATGCACGTTCTTACTATTAACCAAAGGAGCTCACCGCTCGATCAACCTGTGCCGAAGTTATGGTCACGACTACTACATGGTGAGATGTTGAAGTCATCGGAACCGGTCGCCACCCTAGGACGCTGTCCTAAATGGAGCCCATTTGCATTGGTCCGTGGGACCAGTGCTGTCTACTTGTAAAGCGGAAAAGGTTGGGTGAGCTTTGGTCACCGTTCCAGGTAACTATGTTTCATTATTCTTTATTCCGTCGTGTGAAAGAAGTAATGTCGTCCAGGAAGCTGTGAAAGAACTTGTTCACCGTGCATAAATTCGTCCAAGTTGTCTCTGTTTACAATATCTAAACGTTATATTACTACTACCGTGTGTTTACTGCTTCAGATCGTTTCATAAAGCAAACAATAACATACATTTATTAATCATTCGTTCCTCAGTGTATTTACATACTATGTGGGTAAATTTTACAATGTCTATAATGTTATCTAAAGTAAATCTTATCCGTAATATGTCCGAGTAAACGAAAGTGAGTCTCTATCCAATAAGTCGAATCATGCGCCGGCGGGGTAGTCTGATATCAGCACCGTTTCTCTCTTGCTTTGAATGGAATCATTCCCCAGAGTTGTGTAGATGTATAATATATTACTCGCTACCATCTAGCTCATGTTCGTCCAGTAGCGGGCATTCCGTATTGTTTATTTTCTCAAGTATCTGCTTGATAAAGCAAAGATCGATTAGCGATAGCTAGCTCATGTTTGTCCAGTAGCGGGCATTCCGTATTGTCTATTATATATATATATAGTTCACAATTCAAGTATTAAGCTGCCACACAAGAATCTATGTAAGTTCTCGAGTTGTCTTTATATTATATTCTGAGTTATAAGGCATTAGTTCAGTGAGGCGCGCCAAGACGGTGGGTATACGATAACACTCGCACTTTGATGCGATGGTGTCAGGAGTAGAGTCTAATTTTACTGGCTGGTCTTGTACTTCCTGTAATGTCTCTGCAGTGTGTATTGTTATTACCGCCGCTGTTAATTGTAAATTATGTTGAGGGAAATACTCTCTTAGCAGCTGATTGCGGAAGAAGTGGAGATGTTATGTATTTAGGGAGGAAGGTTAATCGACGCAGCCGCATGTTTACTCTCTCTGCGATGAGATGTTTTACGAGTAGTAATGTAATTGGTAATTTCCTCTGTGAAGTGGCCCACCAAAGATCTTGTGCTAATATTTAGTTGAAAAATGTAAACAACTCTCTTACTGTTATTAAGGGTACTGTTTAAACCTTGTTGTTACTCATCTTTGAGTTGTGTTGGCGTTAGAAGTTTTGGAAATCTTTTAAGACTGAATACATACGATTTTTTTTCTTCAATTGAGTCTAGCTGTCCATGCTCATTAATGTTAATGAGAGTTTCAATATTATACGTTATTACAAGAGAGTTAAATAAACAGAGTTGTAAGATATGTGATGTTGTTCTGAAATGATTTTTTTTTCATCTCTTCTTCCTCATTATCGACGATGCCATTAGTGTGCAAGAGTCTGGAGTTAAATAGCGTTGTGCTTACTGGTCTATAAATTGTAGCGTAAGGAAGCAATAATATCGGCGACCCAATTTTTTTCTTTTTCTTTTCTTCCCTTCCCCTTAACGTCAGCTACGGATACAACTCAAGATAAATTGTTACGTTTCCAGTTGGCGTATACAGCCAGAATTCTAGAGTAACGTAAAAACTATGACGTTTCAAGCTGGCTACCGGCCATAGAATCGAACTAGCGTAATAAGCGCTTTTCAAGGTATTGTTTTCATTTTTTAGACCTTTGGAAATTATGGACATAGAGTGTACATTTCATTCCGAGGAACTTAATACTAATCCTTACTACAGCCGTATATGCGGTAATGTTAAAAATAGATATGAACACCTTCTTACTTTCTTCAGGTTCTGTCAATAAAGTACGAAATGGAAGAGTTAAACAAGATCATGTACCTTAATGAATAAAGGCTTTACACATGCCTTACTCCATTTACAAAACATTTTGTTTTCAGTGGCAATGTTTGTTTGTTACTGGTGGAAGCATCAACTACTTGTAGTTCCCCGTCTATAAGAACTGGCAAGAAAAAGAAAAGTCGTTGTAAGAAGTGGTTTCATCATAATTAAGCGTCACATAAACAGCGCCCCCTACTGAAATTTGGAAGCAAAATCTGGTAGGTACAGGGTTCGGCACAGAAAATTGGTAGTTTTGAAAAGACATGCGTGCTCTGGTGGACCCAATATCAACTAGAATGGTTGAACATATCATTTCAGTAGCAAGAGCTTGATTTGTAGCAAGATGTATTTTCTCTTCGGAAGTATTGTATGCAGTATCAGTTATGAGTATCTCCACAGTACTAGATTTTGTTCCGATAATAATCCGGGGCTGAGTCTTCTGGCGGCCGTGCGAGTCTATGTTGAGAGTATCTGGTTGACGGAGATTCGATTGTCCGTTAGAATTACCTGGGCCTGCCATCGAAATTAAACAGCCTAGGGCCGAAGCTCAAATGGAAACGTTAAAGAAATGAACGGAGAATGAGATGAAGTTCAAAAAGCAAGTCACCCTCCGAAGGTGAAAACTTTTGTCAGACCTCTGTATCGTGCTTCTGCTATGTTCTCAAATGCATATTGCTACGCTTGATTCTCGTCGGCACAGTAAATCATACGAAAGATACTTTATGTCTCGATTAGGTAAGTATGATGTAATGAACACCAAGGCTGTCTTCTTCTTTTTTTAGCTAGCGTAAGCCACCCCCACCAGGGGCATGCTCTCAACTTGGGAACGCATACTATGATACAGAAAATAGAAAAGACTTACCATGTTGTGTTAAATGTTCTTTATTAATTTATTAATTGCTGGCTGTTTTCATAATTTAAAATTTTATGATCTTCAGATCATAAGCATAAGGTTTGGGAGAAATGAATGTGAGGTATGAAAATATTAATGAGTATTATACATATCACAACACATAGGTATTGTTAAGGAGGTTTTGTTTCACGCCCCTGAGCAACTCGGGACATTGATATAAGACAGGGAAAGCCCTGTTAGTACACTAGGATTATTTTGCATGAATATGATGGGATGACGAAATGTGAATGGAAATGGAGTTGAGTTGAATTGATTTTGAGTTTAGCAGCGTTTAGCGGTCCGTTTCAGCAGCGAGGCTATATGAGACGGGACCTACTGATTAATTTGAAATCCGAATCACATGATCTCCCACCGGGAATCGAACCCAGGTCTCCCACGCCAAAGGCGCGTACGCCAACCACTTAGCCACGAAGGAGCTCGGGAAATGGAGTTGAAACATATCAAGAAGAGAAATATCGGGATGATCAGGGAAACCGTGAAACGATGAAGATTGACGAACAAAGAAGGGTGAAGCGTAAAGGTGGGCGAGTGCCCAAGTCGGCTGCAGTATGGACAGTATCCACGAGTAGTAGATTATTTGTAGTCAGACGGTGAGTGATGTATTTCAAGCGGAAAGAATCTAGGTGTACAAAACGAATAGCGAAAGTAATGCGACTATAGAGACTGGCAGTAAGCTTGGGCAAAGGTATACGATAAGCGATTCGAAGGCATGACGTTCAAGAATTTGTTGCTTCTTGTACGAGAAAGGTGTTGCATATATCCAGGATGTTAAACCATAGGTTAGCACGAGTCGAGGAAACACTTTATAGGTGGTAAGAACTGTGCGTGATTTGAGGCCCCGGGCAGTGCCAGTTAAGCGACGAAGTAAGTTAAGTCTATTATATGCTTTGGTTAGAACAGACTTTATATTATGTCTCCAGGTGAGGTATTTGTTCAATAGATGTTCAAGGTATTTTGGTGTTATATGAGGTCTCCAGGTGAGGTATTTGTTCAATAGATGTTCAAGGTATTTTGGTGTTATATGAGGTCTCCAGGTGAGGTATTTGTTCAACAGAAGCTGAAAGTATTTTGCTCTGCTTGAAGGGCAAATCCGTGTGCCTTGAACATGAACATTCAGCAGGGTTGGATTTCGATGAACTCGAGTACGTTTGCCAGAAGGAATGAAAACAACTGCTTGGGTTTTATAAGCGTTAATCTTTAGCCGCGATTTAAGACACCAGGACGAGATAGATCTATAGATTCCTGAAAATTTCTGTTTGTGTCGAATGGTTTCGCCAAGTGCCAGAAAATCAACATCGTCTGCATATTGAAAAATACTGATGTTACGTGTAAGAGGTGGGAGATCTACAACATAAAGAAGATAAAAGAGTGAAAACAATGCAGATCCTTGTGGTACGCCTGAATATAGAAAGGTTGGATGAGACAATGTATATACAAACTATGCGTCCGGTGATAAAATTGAATATAAGTCGTATGCAGGTAAGAAGTAGACAATACTTATTCAATTTGTAAACCGGGTCGTCGTGCCATACAGTGTCAAATGCTTTCTCAAGGTCAGGGAACAAGACAAGAAGATCAAGGCTATCACCTTTCTAGGGTATAATATAGTAAATATCTAGTAACTGACCATGGCAATTTATATTAGTTGTTACATTTTGCTATGAGCAAAATTTCATATAGTATATTTGGCATTTGTACCAAGTAACGATCAACGTAGAATATTTCCTGTAATCCTTTACGAAAATAATTTTGTGAAATCTCTAACAAATTTAACATAGTAGCTGTCCTGCCATGTATTATTCCTATCTCCACTAGAAACATATGTTCATTTTCAAAACCCCTTGAATTGTGGACGTCAGTGTGTTTTGCATACAACTCTTATGTTTTCCATTTTAAAACAATGAATGATGTAATTCTAACACTATAAGTATACGAATGTTTCCTCCTGTCATTACATTTTTTTCACGTACTTTCTTTTTAATGTGTACTGCTACTGCGACACAGATTACCAAGTAAATCTATTCTTGGAAAACATTGTGAAAATAATTTTAGTGCCGTATTCGAAAGTAATAGACACATTACTATCTCAAATATTTTGAATTTGTTTCAGAATAAATAGAAAATATTATATTACAGTATATACAGGAAATTTATATCCTAATCAAGGAAAATTTTTCCGGTTACCGTTTTGTGTGCTTGATATTAGGCTAGTTTTAGACGGAAGCTTTTATCATAGCATTTCTCATAGCAAAAATCGTATCATCGATATCCTACCATGTAAAGTAGCAAATGCTATAGCATTTCCCAAGCCATGGCATATCCTATGGCATTTCTTGTCGATAGAACCTGCTCTATTTCGTAGCATTTTCCCCATCATTTCTGCTCCGATTGCAGCGCCGTGGTGTGTTAAAAGGAAGCGAAAGATTTTGTGTCAAATATCCATGTTCTTTGTTTTCTGTGGGAAATTAAATTGTAGTAAAGAAAAATGAGATGGAATAGGGATACTATTATTATGTTGATTAAAAAATATGAGGAACATCCTTGTTTGTACAAAGTTAAAAGCGTGCAGTTTCACTATACGGATTCACACAGAAATTCATTAAAAAAAACTTTCTCGTTTCATTTATTGTACCTTTAGCAATCATTTCTGAGGTGTACTCTTGCGTTCTCCGGTGCAGGTGGCAACGTGTAGTTTTACTATACGGATCCATAGTATAAGTAGTAATAGTAGTAGTAGGAGGAGGAGGAGTAAGTAATAGTAGGAGTAGTAGTAGTAGTAGTAGTAGTAGTAGTAGTAGTAAGAGTAATAGTAGTAGAAGTAAGCAGTAGTAGTAGGAGTAGGAGGAGTAAGTAGTAGTAAGAGTAGGAGTACTTAGTAATAGTAAGAGGAGTAGTAGTAGTAGTAGTAGGCATAGGAGTAAGAACGGGTAGTAGTAGTAGTTAGAATAGGAGTAGGAGTAGTAGTGGTGGGTAGTAGTAGTAGTAGTAGCAGTAGTGGGAACGGGTTAGAAGCCTTGAAGGGTTTGGTTGTGTTCTTCTCTCGATACAAAATGGGGAAATTACAGACTTGTCAAAATTTGATGGCAGCTTATTGAAGATTACATGCATTTCAGGTTCGACTTTAATTTCTATATTTCCACGTAAATACGCATCTCAGATGTAAGTGCACACCATATTTCCATTACTTATACCCTACTCTATTAAAATATTAGAAATTTCTTCTGTAAATTTTAAAATTTATGGATCTGTGTAGTATAACTGCACCGTTAAAAGTCCTTTGTATCACAATAAGCATATGCGAAAAAGGGCTTTAGAAGAAATAGTGACTGAAATATCTGTTTTTAGTTTTGGAGCCATAATTGCGCTCTTCTCCAGTGATTTGTTTGCTACGTCACGACAAAGTGCTTACCAAAATGCTACCGTGTAAAAGCGCAATATACTTTTGATGCCATAGAATATTATACGAGATTTTTGGCAGCACATCTGCTACGAGAAATGTTTCGATAAATGCTTTCGTCTAAAACTAGCCTTAATCGTTTCCTGATTGTGAAGCAAAAAACAACACTATTGATTCCAGTAAATCTTTATTAGAAGCATACATTAGCAATTAGTGAAACTTTTGGGGTAATTTGATTAACTCCAAACGCCAAATTGGATAGAACATAACTCGAAAACCAAACCTCTGCATAATTTCAAACGTACTAAGCAAGTTATGCTCTACTTCCAAGCCAAGTTTTGTGAAGATATGATGAGCTTTGTAAAACACGTACTATCTTTACTGTCTTTGTGATTCGAAACCCCGACTTTGAGAGTACTTTACTTGGATGCCAAATGTCTGAGTTAATAATATTTTACATACACACTAAATAAGTCAATATCTACTTCCGAGTTAGGTTTGGACAGGATGAGAAGAGGTAGATTGCGTACGATATACTATTTCGTTTTATTTAAATCAAATGAAAGACGAAAATACATAATTATAGACAGGTATTGTCTGCTGAAAGTATTAACCCCTTGCGTACTAGTAATATCCAGGAGGATGTCTTAAAAACGTACCATTTATTTAGGGTAACCTTAATCCTGGAGATGATGGAATTTTCTAGTAGATGCAAAGCATGAGTTAGTTCTACTGTTTCTCCTTAAGTAACAGCGCCTTACTTACAGAAAAGCAAAAAGGGAGCATTCAATTACGATCCACATGTGTTGTTTTTACTACAATAAGCAAATTCGACGTCAGAAAAGAAAAAACTTTGATCTCCAGTCAGTGCTGCCAACATGAAGCAGCATAAAATCCCTTCAGAACATCAAAATTTCCCTTTTCAGTCCAAATGTTCCACAATAGAAATACCGTATTTACGCGTGTATGCCGCATCCCCGTATAAGAAGCGCACCCCCAATTTCTGGAACGTTAAAATTTTAAAAAAACTTGTGTAAGCAGCGCACATCAATTTTCTGAAGAAAAGAACGGTAGAATGCATTTTTCATCCACTGTGATTATTAACAGAAATCACTCCCATGCCTAGCTTTCTTCGTCGCCGAGGAGCTGGAGCACGTATCACCATTGGACTAAATAAAGTCTTCGCTCCCATCGCTGGCATTGGAAATGCAGCATTTTTTAAAGCTGCGGACGACAAGATCCTCTGGAATTGAATTCCATGCTTCAATAACCCATTCGCACAAAAGGCGATGTGCAGGTTTCTTAATTAGGCCAGTTGGCGTAGTTCCGTGTACTGCAGTTGCTATCCATTCAGTGTACAGCGGTGGACACTTCTAAATGGTACAGCCATATGGAGATTTACGGCTAAGGTGTACCATTTAGAAGTGTCCACCGCTGTACAGTCGCCGCAAGAGGTTCTTGAAAGGCCGATTGATGCAAAGAGGAAAGATGAGCTGTAACTTGTCATTTTATATTAAAACTTCTCTACTCTTGTAAAATTACTCACAATATTCCGGTACTAGGTTAATAAAAACTCCCCGTGATTTTAAATGCTTGGTGGCTCAGTCAATTCTACATTTCCTCGTGCATGCCGCGCACCCTGTTTTTTGACTTCGTTTTTGTGCAGAAAAGGTGCGCGGCATACACAGATAAATACGGCACTTATTATTATTATTATTATTATTATTATTATTATTATTTTTTTAAAGTAATACGAATGCTCTCCTCGAGCGTACACAGTAACATTGTCTATATAATGGTCTAGACAGTATTTTAACAGTATGTAAAAATCTGGTATTACAGCACGCACAAAGAATAATGACACCTGAAACGCAAGGGTTTAAAGGTACCGAAATAATGTTTTTGAATAATGCAGTTCACTATTTGAAAAACAATACTTGAAATACCTGAAACAAATACATTGAATAGATCCTTTAAAATACTAATCGCTGATACATTTTTACGATATTAGAATCAATAACCAGATTACCATTCAGAAGAGTATATTCATTACATTAACTCATTTTGCATAATTCATCTTGTATTTGGCGTAACAACTTTATCATGAACAAAGAACACATGCCGGTTTAATGAACTTGTTTGATTAAATCGCTTGTTGCATATGGAACAAGAATAAGGTCTCTCTCCTGTATGAATACGGAAGTGCTTCTTAAGGTCAGACTTAGAGTAGAAACTTTTGTTACATATTGAACAAACATGTCTCCTCCGCTGAACTTCCTCTTCATACGTTCGTTGTATACGCCAGATTTGAACACTAGAAAAGAAAGAAAACAAAATTGTGATTAGCTCATTGGTACTGTTAACAGGATGGGAAAGAGATATAATCGTATCCTATTTATGCAGAAAAAGTGATCACCATTCTCTTTTGTTCTTACGTTTTACGTGACAAACACAAGCGAAACTTGAGACTTCTGGGTGCTGGTTTACTTTTGGGGCACCTCATTCTGGAGGATTTACAGGTAAAATTCAGTACGGTGCATGAAAAAACATACTTACAAAGAACAAATTTCTGCAGGCAATAGAATTAAATACAATGTAATACACCAGTATTTTAGGTTTACAAGTGTAGGCTTACTGGTGTAAAATAAGTAAAAGTATTTTATGACGGATTATATAAGTGAGTGCATATGAAAGATGACTGTGTTAGATACTATTTTCCACCAGTGGTGTATTTCTCCACAACATATATAGAAAATTATTTTATGTTTACAAGTGGAGAGCTACTGTTATGGAACAATGACCACTGTCATTGAAACTCGTATCATTGCAAAAACCTACTTGTTTGCACTATCCACGCCTATGCATATTCTCACCGTCGCTGACGCGCCTGCTCCCTTCGGACTATAGTTTTCATGCCATACATTCGAATGCCATATTTATTCGCAAATTGTAAAAGAATTATAATTTTTCAACAATTACTTCTGATGACCCCCTTGAATTTTATCTATGTCAATGTCAAGTGAGATATTTTTATGTCGACCAGCGCAAACCATTTAGGACACAATAAGAAGGAAATTAGTGAAAAAAAATATTTTTTCAACAATTATTTTAAATGGTGCACCAAAAGCAAACCTACACGCACTTCTGTTCTTGTGACCGCGAAAAACCTAACCTGCGCCATCTTCTATTTTTAACCCGTTGATTTCTATAGCGAATTACTTTTCTTGTTCTTCTTTGAACTAAACTAAAATTTTAATCGTTTGATTTTACTGATTGTTTAAGTTCATTTCAATGTACGTTATTTTATGAAAATTTATTTTTAATACAAAATTGTATTATCTAATAGTCAAATGTGAATTATGGTAACGATTATTGAATGTAGTGTGGTGAGACTTCTTTTGGAAATAAAAAGGTAAAAACCAGTTACCCTCGAAAACGAGTGTGTTAATTTGCTAGTATAATAATTCTTCGGATTACTATTTGTTAGTATAATAATTCTTCTGATTACTATTTATCCATACTTATTGATGTGTCTTATAATGTTTATTAGTTTATGTCATTATAATTTGATACTGGATATTTAAAATACTGGACATTTAACTTGTCTTGAAGGAAACAGATCAGGGATATAGTATATGTAAGACCGTCTGAGTTCCAGAAGAAGCTGGACGCTCATACTTTTAGGGATTATTCATTGAGTATCTACGAACTTAGAAAGGGGGTAACAAACCCACTTTCATTTACTTATCCACTGATACGAAAATAAAAAAGAACGTACATATTTGCCCTTGTACTTTATATGCTATATAGCGCATTACATTATATGCAACAAGGACTTTGGTCTGCATCATGATATAAATTTAAAAATATTTAACATTTTTCGAATCGAAATCAACAAAATTTATTCTAGAAAGTAAAAATAGAATGTTAAGCACATCTAATGAAGACAACGCAGTGATTTAATTTGGTAACGTATAAATATATAATATGAAGTATCCTCGCGCACGGAAGACAGAGGGTTCTCATGTATACTATTACCAAGATCAGTAAAATAACATAAAATTTCAGTTCATTTCAAAGAAAACAGAAAGAATTTTAGGTATATCAAAAATGGATCAAAAAATTGCGATCTTGGCCAATACTGTTTCTGTATCAGGAGTCACAAAATTTTTGAACGGCCTCTTAATCAAGTTTTCGTATATTCTATGGAATAAGCACATCATACTGAGATAAGTGACAGTTTGGGATTTGTTTACATATATGTAGTTCTTCAAATATAAGGTATACGAGAATATTTTTCTTGAAATATATTGGATATTTTGGGTCAATTGGATCAGGGGCCACAAAATTTTTGAACGGGCCCTAAATTGAGTTTTAATAGTTTCTATGGAATAAGCACATCATACTGAATGAAGTGATAGTTTGGGTTTGGTTACACCATATGTAGTTCTCCAGACATAAAAGCTACAAGAAAATTTTTGATTGAAATATATTGGATCTTTTAATCCAAAAATAATTCTCGGCATTCGTCGCGCCATGGATCTGGCTATTTCATCCTTTCTGTCTTCATTCTATAGCGCTAAGCCATTGATCGAGACCATTCTCCAACAAGATCTTAGCCTAGTATCGGATTCGGATGTCAACGATAGCATTGCTAAGTGGTCATCTATAGTGGGATCAGATCCCCCTGACCTTGATAAGAGAGGACTACAATCCTCTTGGGACGATCCTCTTATAAATCATCACTTTTCAGCTCTGCTTCAGTCATCCGATAACCCAGAAGATAAGGCCAGACTTCTAGCTACATCATCTCCAGAATCAGGCGCTTGGCTCCATGCTATCCCGTCACCTTCTTTAGGATTACATCTTGCCAATGACAGTTTTCGAATTGCCAGTGCACTGCGTTTGGGAGCAGATGTTTGCGAGCAACACAGATGTCCTGCCTGTAGAAGTGTCGTAGACAAGAAGGGCCTTCATGGACTCTCCTGTGCCAATAGTGCGGGCAGACATTCACGCCACTCCAGCGTCAACGACATTATCATGAGGGCACTAATTTCAGCAGGAGTTCCTTCTATATGTGAACCGTTGGGATGCAGTCGTGCAGACGGCAAGAGGCCAGATGGTATGACTCTAATACCGTGGAAGAAAGGAAAAGCACTTCTATGGGATTTTACTTGTTCCGACACCTTCGCCTCTTCAAATATACATTCTTCCTCAGCACAAGCTGGCAACGTGGCTGCTCGCCGGGAAACACAAAAGCGCAGGAAATATAGCAATTTACTCGACAAATATCATTTTGTCGCTATAGCTGTCGAATCGGGTGGTTCATGGGGTCCCGAAGGCCTTAACTTTATAAAAGAAGTTGGTCATCGCATTCGTTTATCGTCAGGAGATGCTAGAGCAACCTCGTTTCTACTGCAACGCATCAGCATGGCAGTACAAAGAGGGAACGTTGCATCAGTTTTGGGAACGCTACCCTCTGGTAAGGAACTGGAGGAGATCTTTTGTTTGTAATCTCGGCGAAGGTTTGAGGATGCTGTTGTGAGGCTTATCACAATAACGTGTATTAGTGAATAATTATATTTTAATAATCTGTAAAATGTAAATTGCGCACTGTTCAAGGAATGTAATATTTTGTAGTTTTGCCAGCGGACTTAATGCAAAGTGGGATCTTATTGTTGTCTAATTTCTAATTTTAATTAACTTTGAATGTTACAAATTTGAATGAGGCCGTCGGTTTTAAAAATATTTCATTGTTAAATTTTAATGTAAATAATTAGGCAAAAATTGCTTTGTTGTTACAATACATATATATAATTCATGAGATAAAAAATAAGCATATCGTAGATGCTGAAAACGATTATTCTTCAACTCTGTGTAATTTTTCTTTGTTGCTGTACAATTCGTTCAAAATCGCCACTCGAAATAACTGGCGGTGCACATAAAATTTGTTTAGTATTGTAGCACTAAACCGTTGCAGGCAGGGGATAATTTATGACGGTCGCTGTAATACACTACCATAATTAACTGAAGAAATCACGCGAGTGTGACACATACATAAATAAACAAGAGAAATAATATAAAATAATATCATTATTATTATGACTTTCGCGTTAACTTAAAACTGTGAACTAACTCATCTATTTTATGTCTTAGAAGAATTACAAATCGACTCATGTCCAGAGAGATACCACGAAAAAGTGACACACAAATAAAGACATGGGAATGATGCTAGTCTGCAGAACTGGAAGTGTAGGAAAAATACCCAGGGACCACACGGACGAACAATAACACAGAAACACGGCAAATAGCGACTGTAAGGCATCTACCTCAAGTTCCGTTTAACATCGCCAGAGACGTAAAGTGTGGGGTGTAATCATCCATAACTGCTACTCAGATTGTGTACCCAAGTAGCATTTTGGGTTGAAAAATGGTTGGGTCAACCGACCATAGTTGGTTGGCCAACGGTGATTTTGGCGGTACCGCAAATCGTTATGCCAACAATTATTTGCAACGTTTGGCCAACAGAAGATTGTATACAGTTGGCCAACGAACCAATGGACGACAGTGTGTCAACCATGCAGGAGTTGGGCCAACGAAATTCCAACAAAATGCCAACGAGAAAATCACACTTGGCTAACGACAGTTGGCTAAAATTGTGACAACAAAATAGAACATCGTCTTTCGATGCGTTGCCGAAACAACAATGCACCTACGTTGAACCACTATTTTGTTTTCGCTTGTTGGCATCGATGGTTAATGGATTGTCGAATTTGCGGTTGGCATTTTGATAGTGGCTTAACCAACGATGCCTACAAATAGACAGCGGTTGGTACACCGTTTGACAACGAAAATGTTACTTGGGTAGCGTGTTCTTATAGCGTGGATCAGGCCATCCTACGGTAATGTACCCGTAACATATATTTTTCCTGTTACGCCTAAACTTAATATCATTTCCCTAATTCTCGTACGGTAATTCTTCACGGAAGGTACTATTCTATTTTTTCCCATATTATACTCATGTATGATTTACGTAAATTGTGTTGAATATCGTTAAATATTCATATACAGTAGGTTATTATTTGTTCCGTAACGTGGTGAATGGGAAAACGGCTTTGCATTTTCTTTCCTTGGAACATTTCATTTCACTTAGTGTGCTCAGTAAACATTTGGTCAAAGTGCGTGCGATTTACCAAGGTAAATTATGGTTGAAGATTATTGAATTTTTAAAGGCGAGTGAAACGCATACAACGATAGATAATTCAACTGGCAGAAATTTCAAAGAAAAGTTCGAAATGTTATAACTTTCACTTTTGAGTCCTACGATTATGCCACATAGGTTAAAGGAGACATGAAAAAAGTAGTGAAAAAATAAAGGAGGAAATGGGAGAACTTGCAGACACAAGGTTGTCAATCACAAACTCATATGATCTGGGTTTAAACACGGGTATCCTTGAACCAGCGTTGAGTATTTTACAACTTCAATAAACTTTTTCAGAATCTTATTGTTTTAATTACTGTTAGACCCGAAAAGAACATGAGCACAGAAACATCGAAGACAGTTAAAAACACTTGTTTTTCAGATGAAATCGAAATACCATTTGGTTTACGGATCACAATCGTCAGTCTAGCGTCTTAGCTTGAACACCAGCTGCTACTACGTCGCCAAGCCCACCAGGAAAAGTTCGAAAATAGGTCTTCCTCGAACATGTTTTACATCGCTATTTCATCGTTTGAATTATCAACCTAGTTTCTGCATGAATTTTTGTTATAAAATAAATGAGAGTATTAAAGTTTTAGTTAAACTTGAATTTCAAATTATTATTTAATATCTTCTGATACCGTTAGAATTGTTTTGATTAATAAGACATTTATTCATGTGATTTGAGTTTTCATACACATTATTATGTCATTGATGTGAAATTTAGGGTTCAGTGTTGTGAGAAAAATATTGAAATGATTGTGGAAAGATTTAAGGATATCTGCAGATAAGCAAACATGATCATAGTGCGAGGTGTTAGCAAGACAATGTAGAAATTGAAATAGGAATGAAAAAATCAAATCGTAAAGAGAATGTCATGTTAAACGAATTTAAAAAAAAAACGTTGAAATATCATTGGTCAATTGTTGGAAATTTAATCCATAAAAATGTCTTGTCAGAATATGTGGTATGAAAAGCAATGGGTAGGATAAGGTGTATTTAAAATGCTCAAACATGTGTAAGTAAAGAAGACAGTATATTACTTACATGTTCATTTGATAGAGTATATATACATTATTCTAATTCTGTTATTTTCTTGTTTTTGGAGGTTTCATGAGCCAAAAGAAAGAAACAAATCACAAATGATGATTCCGAGTGGTAATAGTTTTTTAAATATATATATATATATATATATATATATATATATATATATATATATATATATATATATATATATATATATATATATATATATATATATATATATATATGCGTACATCTATCGAGAAAGCTACACCAAATTAACCAAACACTCCATAACTAATGGCGTCTTTACGACACAATACACAAGTAAGAAATAACTATGGTATTACTGTTGGAAATACGGTCTATCTGCGTTTCAAAGAGGATTTTGTTTTGCTTATCGAATTGGCAAAACCCTTGGCATGTATAGATTCTAGATTGGCCTGTAGGAACTGACGTATTGTTGGTATGTTTTTACTCTTGGGTAAGTTGAATGCTTAGATTCCTTTATTGTGGAATGCAATTGATGATATGTTCTAAAGCGCTAATTTTAGGGAATTATTGCATCCTGCGAGAATTTTGATCTTACGGTGTGAATGCGAGATGACATAAGAAGATAGTAAGTTGCATCCATTTGTAATACAAGCAGTCCCAGGCTTCAATATTCCGATTTTTCGACAGTCTTTTAGAAGATCTTGACCAGCTGCTAAGTAGGGCCTAAATAGTTTGATCCACTCCACTCCGTGGTTCTAATATCATGTTGTTTGAAATTACCCTTTCATTATCGTGTTAAAGTGCCGTTAGAGAACGCAATTTTAGATCTGACCAATGTGTGGTTCCAAATTTGTGTATCCCTATTGCCTTGATAAATGAAGCTGTTGCTCTATTTGATCCCAAGCTGGTTAAGACTGTCAGCAGAAATTCTCAAAAACCGGTTTCTAGAACATTGGGGATCTCCATGAAGAAATAATTGATGTTGTCTACCTCCCTGTTGTTGTTGTCAATCCCCTCATGGTCGTTACGTTTCGTTTCTTGTGTCTTTCTGTTACAACCTTTGTGGTATAATATCGCTTCAATTTGTTCTACTGCAATAAAACCTTGAATTGTCCACGGACATCCTTGAATGTAATAATATATTTTTTTTAATCATATTTCTCCGTTGGACGTCTGGTCAAAAAAAAATACCAGTAAAAGCTCGACAATTCTCTTTCTCCAAGGTTCGGTCGTAGATTCATACAAGGCCACATTTCTAGAACACATCCTGCTTCCGCTTTTTATTTATTGCATGACTTGATCGTTGCTAAAAGGGCTCATCTGCTCTGCCTTTTTGTTCGAAATGTCTTTCCTGTGATAAATAGCGACGTAATGCGTCATCTTTGGTGTTTAACGTCGAAGAAGTATAATGCAATCATACAGTTTCAATTCTGCCAACCAACGTGCTACTTTCCTATTAAGCTTCTAGTTGTGGTGTAAGAATATTGCAAGGATCCCCACATCACAACAGACGCACGTGTCAACTCAACACGTGCTATTATTTATAAACAACATAGTAGACAGCAAGCCGACACGGAGAACACCGAGGAACGCCGAAAGCAGACGGACCTCAGGGAAGGACCCGAGAGGACAAATAGAAGGAGAACCACCGAGGGACCCGGCATCAGTCGTCCAACTGATCAAATCACCTACACCATGTAATAAAAGAAATGAAAGCACTGGCGTCGTTAGCATTTTAAATCTGAAAGGAAAGTCGGATGAATCAAAATCGAAATCCTCTTTCAGGCAAAAGTTATATATACAAAATAGTATAGTTTCTTTAAATATATTTGGCTAAAATCAGGGGGACGCGTACCCCGACCCTCCGCTAACGCCGCCCGTGATTAAAAGTTGCAATAACTCTCTAGTCTTCGCAAAGCTCTACGCACAACGGCAAAGGAAGGAATAAAGTACTAAGGATCTGAATTGCTTTTTTTTGTTCGTGGTGTTTTCTAATACTGAATAGCGTCCAACATTCTGTCGGAGATATACATTCGACAACTTCTTAACTTGCGTCGCAAAATAACTAATGAATGGTGGGCTAATTTGGTCTCCTCAGATGAAAATTTGATACCACACAAACAAAGATATGTTTAACCATTTCACCGACGAAAGTAGGTGCATGGAACGTTAAACTTTAAAAAAATGACCTTTTGCCTTGAATCAAAGATGAGCCTTCCACTTCCAAAGCGATAACCGTAGCTATTTATTTACAATAGAGGAATATCGTTCCTGTCTAATGCAGTGAAGCTCCTAGGTTTCTATTTTCTCTATGTGTGTATGTTCTCTGACATACAGACAAGGAAAACACATTATTTTTGATTAATTAATCGTTAATTAACTAACTTGGATTAATCTCATTATTCACTTTATGTAGCTAAGAGAGAGAAATTTCAGAGAAAAGTAAATCAAACTTTTCAACGGGGCCGCGGTGGCTCAGTGGTAGAGCGTTCACCTCTGGTGCTAGGGGTCTCGGGTTCAAACCCTGCTCCCGCCAAGTGAACTTTGTGGTGGACAAACACCGTGTGCGTGGGTTTTCTCGGGGTTCTCCCGTTTCCTCCCACTTTCTTCATTCCACCATTTCATTCATTATTCATCATCACCGTCTCCTTTAGCCTAACCGGCATAATCGTGGGACGTAAAACTTAAAGATTTCATTTCATTTTTTTCAAACTTTTCAACGAGGATCGCATCCAGAGTTATCAAAATACGAAAGTCGAAAGCATCCAGTTCTTTAATCATAGAAGAAAAAGAGTAGCTTTATTACTTTATACCATTCGTTAAGTAGATATATTTTCCCGTCTTAACTCCTTTATAATCATTTGATGAATATAGAACTTTGACAATAAGATAAGATAAGATAAGATAAGATAAGATAAGATAAGATATGCTTTATTGTCATTAAACAACATTTGTTGCAATAGACATTGTCAAATATAACATATATATATATATATATATTTACAAGTTTTATCACACTATCAGGCAAGTTTTATCTATGTATCATTGTTCTTGCTTTCAACTCTTGATAACATATTTTTTCAAATTCAGAGATACTATATACAGAATTGCTTATAAGGAAGGATTTACAAAAGTTTTTGAAGTTGTCGTGAGGCATTGTGCGTACATTTTGTGGTAATACATTAAATAATTTCATACCTGTATACTTATAACTCTTTTGAGTAGTGGTTAACCTAACTTGTGACATATTAAGGTCGCCTTTATGCCTAGTATTGTAGGAATGAACACTTCGGTGATTAATATTATCTAAATTTTCTTTTATATACATGAGACATCGATAAATAAATAAAGAAGGCACTGTCATAATTTGAATTTCCTTAAACACTTCCTTGCATGATGCTGTTTTAGGCAATCCTTTAATTATTCTTACTGCTTTCTTTTGACATTTGAAGACATTCTGTGCACCAGAAGAATTACCCCAGAATATTATTCCATACTCCAAATGTGAATGAAAAAAGGCATTGTACGATGTTATGAGAGATTTCTCACTAATTACAGTTTTTAATTTACGCAATAAAAACAATACTCTGGATAACTTTCTACATAAATTTTCTGTATGTTCATTCCAATTTAACTTTGAATCGACGTACATTCCTAACAGTTTTACAGATTTACTTGTATCTGAATGACTCGTAGAATTACTAAGATTAATGTACATAGTTTCTGTTTTATCCTCATTTACTGTAAGTCCGTTACATTTAAACCATATAGAAGACAACTCTAACATTTCGCTATTCCTACTTTGAATATCAATTATATTTTTGTCTGAATTTACAACAGTAATATCGTCAGCATATAAAACACAACTATTGGGCAAAAAACTTGGAAAATCGTTTATATATACAAGAAAAAGAAAGGGGCCCAATACACTACCTTGTGGAACACCATTTGTTACACACATGAAGCTTGACTTTTCATTTCCAATGCGAACAGCTTGTTTTCTATTGCTAAGATACGATGCAATTAAAGATAATTGCAAGCCAGTAATACCATAATAGTGTAACTTCGCAATTAATATATTATGTGATACGGTGTCGAATGCCTTACTCAAATCTAATAATGTAACCCCAACATGAAGATTGTTCTCCAAATTATCTAACACTTCTGATACTATATTTTCCACGGCTTTAGTCGTGGAACACCCAGGTCTAAATCCAAATTGCATATTATGAAATAATTTGTTTTCCTCAAAATATCTTGACAATTGATTCTTAATACATTGCTCAAAAACCTTAGATATTATTGGTACCAAAGATATTGGGCGATAGTTATTAAGCTCCGTTTTATCATTTTTCTTGTAAATCGGAACTGTAACAGTGAATTTAAGGCACTCCGGAAATTCACCTTCGAGAAGTACGCAATTGAATAAATAGGTCAAAGGTTCAACTATTATGTCTATTATCTTCTTTAGCATGTTGTTAGAAAACCCATATATATCCTCACTATTCGAACCTTTTAATTTGTTGACCACTGACAGTACAGTTCTAATATTTATAGGGGTCCATAGAAAATGAGTACTATGTTGATTAATATTTGTCTGTGTCAATAAGCAAGCGAAATCTACTTGTGAACTAATGCCATTTTTGTGCCTACCAATTAGTTTGTTAGCACTATTTACAAAATATTCATTGAATTTATTTGGGGATATCTTTATCGAGTCTTCAACAACCTGTTTCCCTAGCTCCCTGTTAATAATAGACCAGGCCGCGGAGCACTTATTTTTTGAATTATTTATGAAATTCTCATTCGCAGCAATTTTCGCCATTTTAATTTCTTTTCTGTACAATTTTCTTGATATTTTATATTTCTCTTTGTCACTGGCTGACCCTGTCGCGTTAGCTATGTTATAAAGAGCCATTACTTTATTCCGGAGCAGTTGAAGGCGAGGTGTAAACCATTTGGGATTTCCTCTGGTCAATTTGTTAACGCGCTTGTAGGAAGTAGTTCTTTCTTTTACAGGACAACATTCCTCTAGATATTTAGTCAAAGTCCACATGAAATTATGAAAGACTTCAGAAATATTTTTACCGTTTAAAACTACGTTTCCCCAGTTAGTTTCCCTTAGATTACTTCGTAATGTTTGTATGTTAGCTTCCCCCATTATTCTAAACTTTTTAGTTCTAACATAGTTAGAATCCATGCATACTGTCACAGGAATCAGAAGCCACAAACCTTCATGATCAGATAGCAAAGGCTGTATGACACCACACGTCATTCTGGTCTTATCTTCGTTAGTAAGTACATTATCTAGGCATGCAGATTTTCTAGTTGGTTGATCATTAACGTAATAATAGTTGTGAGATCTGAGAATATCACAGAATAGACTTCGTACCGGTGAATTAGTTAAAACGTCAATGTTCACGTCACCAATAAAGAATACTTTGTAATTTTTGTATTTATTAAGATAAATATTTAACTCTTCCCAATTAGCAATGAAAATATTGATATCTGAATTTGGGGTTCGGTATATGGAAACAATTATTACTTTTATGCTTTTTAGCAATAACCCAACTACTTCAAAACTCTGTTCAATACAAAAACATTCTAAATTCAAAACAGTGTATTCAATGTTAAACGTATTTTTGAGATATATACCTACACCACCATGGAGTATTGAATTTCTACAGAATATAGCGGCTAACCTATATCCTGTTGGAACATACAAATGTATTTCTTCATTTGCAAGCCAATGTTCATTAATGCATAAGATATCACAGGGAAATGTATCTAAGAAAATTTCAAGTTCAGCCAACTTGTTTCTTATCGATTGTAAATTTAAGTGGAGTATTAGTACATTCTGCAGAGCTGTGATAGTACCATAGTTCTTAGAAAAGCTATTATTATTATTCCTTGCCTCTATTATGCCACTTATATTACTAAAATGAAGAGACGTCGTCAGACTTGAAGTTTTCACCCGGCCCCATGCAATTTTATTCATGGAGTCGGCTGAATTTGGTTTTCCTGTGCTACCCATGGCATCGCTATTGCTTCCTTACTTTCAAATTTACTGGCTACGTCCTTATCAACTATTTCGCAAATCTTGGTACTTAATTCATCCTTACCCTTTTGATTGAGATGCATACCGTGTTGAGTGTACATTTCTCTACCAAACTTACTGATATCCACCATTACAACATTCTTAAAGTGATTGCACATTGTTTTTAATTTTAAGTTAGTACTTTGTACAGCTTTATTAACACACGAGTCTTCAGTAAGATCATGGCGATAAGGGACATTCACCACAATTGTTTTACAGTTATTCAACATACAGAGTTGTTTTGCAATTCTACTAACAGCCTCATTACCTTCATTCTTGGCCACATCATTTGTTCCACTTAATATTACTACATAATTACCTTCCTTATTTACAATGTTGGGATTAATACCAGACAACACATCAACGCTTTTAGCTCCAGGCTTGATATTTCCTTGCACTGCCAATTTGTGTTTAGAATTACTATTCACTTTTTCGGACAGTCCAAGACCGTGACTATCACCATATATGTACACTTGCGCGTCTGTCTTAGGCTTTCTTCTTGTATTAGTTTTATTGTTTGTAACTTTCGGCACGTTTGGTTGCATAGTAGTTTTTCCCTTGTACATGGGTATCCTTGCACTATTTTTCGTTTGTGAGTTTCCTATCGGTTTTTCATTTGAATTCACGTCTCTTTCACTTCCGACGTTTTCCAACACACTGTATCTGTTTTCGCATACTATTGTTTTACCTGATACCACATTAGAATATTTGGGTCTGGGCCTACTGTAACTTATTTTTGTCCACTGGTTGGAGATGTTTTGAGTTTCAACAAACGATTCTACTGACTTCACTTTTTGTTGCAATACTTCATTTTCTGATTTTAGTGTCCTCATGTCCTCCTGTAACACATTTATTATTTGTAAAACGCTGTCAATGTTTTCATTAACATCATAATGGTTTATGCTTACCATGTTTGACTGCATGTTTCTCCCTTGCACTTGCACTTCACTGCTATTAATCACGTTACCTTGTTGCTGTTGTTTAAGATCATCAACCATACTGCTTAGTGATTTCACATCACTAAACAAATTCTGTATGATTTCTTTTAGGGACGAAACTTCTTGTTCTGTCCGGATGCAGCTAGAACACTTTTCTTTTACTATTTCATCTTCCACTATGGCGAGGTCATTAACCATGATATTTTGTTTCTTTGTTTTGGATCTTGTAATATGTTCTGACGTATTTCTAACTCTCACAACAGACGATTCACATAACTCGCGTATATTTTCATTGTTCTTACGACATTTTTTACATAAAGTTGTAGCTTTATTTACTATTTCCGCACTAACTGAAACACCGACACTACCGTGATCCGCCATCTTGGATTTATTATATATATGACCATATGACAAATCCAATCGCAGAACATGGGAAACAAAAATTTTCATCAACACAGCCAGAGGCAAAGACGAATGGATACAGAAAGCAAGATACAGTCCAGTGTGTAGCCTGAAAGGTAAATACGTAAAGCTAACAACCAAGCCAACACGCCACACCTACAGTATATTGCAGTATTTTGTAAAGCTCTTATCCTCGAGCAAGTATAATGTTGTAAACGTACTTTTCGATGGAAAATGTGTTTCTTCGAGTGTACATCTAGATAGTTTTGTGTTTCGTGCTACTTCCTGCCGTATACGATACAAAAAAACTTTTTGTGAGGTAATGCCGTAACATGAGTCCAATGTATACATATTTCATATATACTGAAATACGACATTTTCGAATTTTTGTACACAGTACTCATTCCCTCGTTCTTTTTTGCATTCATTTATGCTTTCTCTTTCTTTCCTTCTTTCTTTGCTTCTTTGTCCGATATTTATGATGGCCATTTAGTAAATATCTAATGGGTGTAGTTGCTTTCTTGACAGAGGAAGCTGGCAACATTGCTATGCTCTTATCGTCTCGGCTTGTAATGCATTTAGTTGCTTTCCATATTTATAGTGTTGGTGGAAGTTGTTTCGGATTATTTATGTAATGTAACACTTTTCTTTATGTTCACGAGAGCACTTTATACGTAAATATGGGCAAAAAGAAAACTGATTTATGTAAAAAATGGAACAAATACTTGCTGATGATTAATCATGTTCAGACTATAGAATAAAACCAGATGAAGAATCAGTCTGTGATGAACACAGTTGAAAGTGACTAGTCGGACAGATAACATGAGTACTGTGAGTGAGCATGAAGATCAACGAAGTGCTTCGGACAGTGATAATGACATTCTTGTTCTTATTCCTGTGAATCTTCTTGTTCAAGGGTAAATGAATATGTGAATGAAAATCATATCCTGTGGAAGAAAGATGCTCCAGCTGCTACCAAAATAAAAGCATGAGATATTGTTAAAGTCAGTTGCAATGAAGTATAGTTCTTCTTGCTAACTGAAATAAAAGAACCTGAAAATGCGTTCTACTTATTTGTTTAGGAAGATATGATAAGAAGTTATTCTTGTACTCACGAATGGAAAAAACTAACCGAGTCTAAAAAGGAAAAAAAAAAGGTGAAGAATGTGTAATTTTGAAGCTCTAGCATTTATTGTGCTTCTTGTTGTTGCTGGTGATCTGAAATGGAGAAACAACGATCCACTTTTATGATCGAAGTAACAGAATATTACTTGTAAAAAATTCTTTACGGATATGGAATACGCATGGCCTAACAGCAGTAGGCACTGTGAGAAAAGAGTTGACTTGTTTTTCAGTTTAACGTCCCTTTCAGCAACGAGGCTATATGATACGGGATCTACTATTTAATGTGGAATCCGAACCACATGAGCTCCCGCCGGGAATCGAACCTGGGTCTACCACGCCACAGGTGCGTACGCTAACCGCTTAGCCACAAAGGAGCTCATTTGTGAGAAAAATAAACAATTTGTTCCTGAACAATACAAACCAAACAAGACCAGGAATAAGCAATCATCTGTTTCTGGGTTCACAACTGATTTTATATTAGTATCATACTGTTGTAAATCGAAAAAGTTTGTTATCTCCCTCTCAATCATGCACACATTAACGCAGGGATGCAAATAAGCAACCAAATTTTACTCGCCCAAGAAAAAAGCTATTAGCTCACATCCCATAATAGAAATCATTTACTTTCTTTCAGTATGATATTAACCCTTGCAGTACCAAGATATAAATTTTACTTAAATGTCCAAGATGGGGTCAATTTGACCCCATAGGGTTTTGTGACTCTAAGGCCAGCAAAGAGATTAAATTATATTCTAATGTTACAATACAAGCAATGAACATTTACTGTAAAGAGGAAAATGTATCACATAAGAGAAACTAACAAAATGAGGTTGGCGCCAAAACTCGCTTGCACGAAAACGCCATGTCCTAAGCGCATGTATATACATTTGGCGTAATGAGAAAATTTTTTTCTTCCCTCCTCTCGGAATATGACTGAAAACTCTTTATCGCATGACTGACCAAGATGGGGACATTTTGACCCCATTTTCCATTGCTGTAAATAAAAAGACAAATTAGGCTCTACGATACTTGTTAAGTGTACAAAATTATTCAAGAGACTATTAAAGAAGCATTCCTAGAAGACCATTTCAGCATATAGTTTTTTAATGCAATAAAAAATGGAAGATGTGTCGCGGGGGTCAAATTGACCCCATCTTGGTACTCCAAGAGTTAAATACTCGCCCGCGCCGATGAACTACTCGCCCCGGGCAAGTGGTTATTTGCATCCCTGCATTAACGATATAATTGTTGAAAAACACAAGAAACCAGAAACAATACCATAAAAGAAACAAAAGGGACTGCTGATACTTTAGATCAACTAGTGCACTGCTACTCATGCAAAACACAAAAACAATCGATGACATTTGGCATCTTTTATGAACCTTTTAGATGTATCAGTTATTACTGTCTATGTCATGTGATTGAATATCAATCCTCAGTAGAACGTAAGAAAAATGAACTCTGGATAACAGATGTTTCTCGTTGAGTTGGCGGAATCCTTGCTTCCCCCTCAAATCCATCAATCCTCAGTAGAACATAAGAAAAATTAACTCTGATAACAAATGTTTCTCGTTGAGTTGGCGGAATCCTTGCTTCCCCCTCAAATCCATCAATCCTCATAGAAGATAAGAAAAATTAACTCTGGATAACAAATGTTTCTCGTTGAGTTGGCGGAATCCTTGCTTCCCCCTCAAATCCATCAATCCTCAGTAGAAGATAAGAAAAATTAACTCTGGATAACAAATATTTCTCGTTGAGTTGGCGAAATCCTTGCTTCCCCCTCAAATCCATCAATCCTCAGTAGAACATAAGAAAAATGAACTCTGTATAACAAATGTTTCTCGTTGAGTTGGCGGAATCCTTGCTTCCCCCTCAAATCCATCAATCCTCAGCAGAAGATAAGAAAAATTAACTCTGGATAACAAATGTTTCTCGTTGAGTTGGCGTAATCCTTGCTTTCCCCTCAAATCCATCAATCCTCAGTAGAACATAAGAAAAATTAACTCTGGATATCAAATATTTCTCGTTGAGTTGGCGAAATCCTTGCTTTCCCCTCAAATCCATCAAAGAAGGAAATTACACTGTAAGAAATCGTTGTTTTATTTTCCCAACGACATGCCTATGTGTTAACACAATTGTGTTAAAATATAACACAAACAGGTGGTTAGAACAACTCACTCTCCATTTGGAGTTGGATATCAAATGCCGGTAGTTAGATAGCCTGTGTGTTAAATTAACACAAATGTAGAATCTTCGGTGTTGTTTTCTGCGTGATTGCCAAATACGTTGGGCATCTAATTATAAAGGCTTATGAATTGAAGCTACAGACAAACACAGTCTAAAGAAATACTTAAACAAATCCAGGTATACTCAAAACTTCAACATGCAAACCGCACGATGTTTTGAATTGTTTTACATAATGTTTTTAAAGAAATATGTCAATAGCGAGAAACAACATCGTATTACTGTGTCACTTCTACACTGCACTAGAGCTCACAAGTCAACACCGGTGACTGTGCTTCAAAAATGGTGGAAAACAAGTAGAATCACGATTAAGAGGAAAACATTTTATAAGGATATAGGTAAGAGTTTCCTATCATTCTTGAACAAGGTGAAGGTTGAATTTTGGGGAGGACGACAAAAACTTTTATCAAGATTTTCTTTATGAAGTGTTCTGTAGTTTACTATTCTTATTTTAAAATTAGGATCTTCGGTAAGCGTAAGCATGCACACTACATGGTTTTCCAACACAGATAAATGGTTATATCAACACCACACACGGAGTTATTTCAACTCCGAAATAGGTGTCGTAGTAACACAGAACTGGAGGCCAACTAATAACAAAAACGGTGTTAATCTTGTGGTCTGACGTTGAATTTTAACACAGGAAGTGTTGAATTAACACCAAAACGGTGTTACTTATACGGCTTTGACCTTGAATTATGACACAGATTGTGTGTTGAAATAACAAGAAAATTATGTTGAAGTAACACAGGGACTGTGTTTTATTGATACTTGACATGGTGTAATATTAACACAAAATAATTAACACACTACATACTGTGTTACTTTCTTCGTATTGATGCAACACCGCCATAAGTAACACTCGACACTTTTCTTCACACTACCGACCCTGACATGATGTCGAATCAACACCGAAAATACTAACACAGAGCCGAATTTCACAGTGCTCAACACCGGTTGTGTGTTAAAAACGTAACACACCCCTGTGTTAAACGCCAACATCGCGGGGTCTGTGTTGAACTAACACCCATAGTGGTAGTCACGCTGGAACCACTACCCTGTGTTAAAATTGAGTTGGATTAACACAACCATTTCTTACTGTGTACGCCCAAGAGAAGACGTTATATGTGCAACTCAAAAAAGTCCAGAACGGCCCCGGTTCGATTTCTGGTGGGGACACTCGGTTGAAAAAGTGTAACACTTTTTTTAGGTCAGTCATCTTGAGTGAGGTTTCTCCTGGGTTTCCCCTCATTCTCACCAGACAAATTTTGGGGTGGTACCTAACATAATTGTTCCAGGCCACTTTCTTCTTTCCCTTTCATCGGATAGTGTCCTCATATACGCCATTCCTCATATACGTGACGGAATAAATGGTCTTAGATGCCGACAGTCCAGAAATCTATATCCTTATCCTAATCTCGAAAAAGTTCAGAATGCAGAGACAGGTATGTGACATTTGCAAAATGAATGTCTGTTCTAAGCACTGAAGTGTTATCGGGAAGTGTCCGAAATGTTTCACGTAAAATTTATAAGGGAAAATATACGACATATTGCAAGTAATGATAATGACCTACCAAAACATACCTGTCAAGAATGTATCTGTGTTTAATTTCTCAAACCAGTCGTGTATCTTAACTAGTACAAGAGGATGGAAACACTGAATATTCAATGTTTTGTTTTATATTATAAAGGTAACCAAGTAAGTTCTGTCGCTTTTTCACCCACCATCTTTAAACATCGATATGTCATCTAAGACGTACCTGGAAGATCAAACATACTCCCCATCAGCATCGACGACCTTCTGCCAACGTTCTGGAAGGCCATGGATTCCATCGCGGTAGAACTTGGTGGGCAGTAAAGCGAAGAAGGTATAAAGTGCAATTTGCACCTCTACTAAGGATTTGAACTGGTGTCCTCGAAGGTGATTATCCAAGGAGTGGAACAGGTGATAATCGGACAGTGCAATGTCTGGGGAGTATGGCGGATGCAATACTGTTTCCCATACAAGGGTAGAAGATGTCCTGCGAAATCCTAGCCACGTGGAGTTTAGGGTTGTCCTATAACAGGAGAATCCCTTTGCGATTCAGAAGTGCTGTTTCCAGAGTTTTGGGTTTTCCTTGAACACGGTTCAACTGCTGACAGTACAGAGTTGCATTGATGTTCTGACTAGCTGGTAGTAGTTCCCGATGCATGATGCCGTGAGCAGTCTACCAAACACACAGGAGGACCTTCTTCTGGTACAGTGTTGGTTTCGACTGTTTTGGAACCTGTTCATGGAATGCTAACCAATGATGACGGTGTCGTGGAGCTTCGTACAGGATCCACTTCTCATCACGTGTCAACACCCTGTTCAGAAGTGGCTCTCTCCTCAGAAGAGAGAGCAAAGAAACGCAGGTGTCTGCTTGCGTTGCCTTCTGACCCGAAAACAAATCACGTGGGACACATCGACCCAACTTGTAGTGCTTCCCAAGTTGATGGAGGTGCTCCCGAATGGTTTCTCAACTCACACTGAATTTTAGTCCCAGTTCCTGACATGTCTGGCCTCAATTGCTGCCTGCAGATCTTTATTTTGTCCATTTGTTGGTCTTCCGGTACGTGGTGCGTCTTCGAATATTTCGTCACCGTCCTTAAACTTGTTAAACCACCGCCGGACTGTGCGCATAGTCACGATAGCCTCACTACATGCCTGGCATATCTTCCGCCCCGCTGCAGTGGTATGACCCCAGTTTAAACTCGCACAACATACACACCCTTATGACGCTCTGTGAAGGTCCCACGTTCACTCTGTCCTTACGCAAGTTCACGGTGTAACTGGTAATATGTTGGATATACTCGCACCAACAACTGACCTTCGCCTTATCTACATTCGTATCCAACTCACGGTGTGAGGGCCAGTTGAACACAGACCTTTACAAAATGCGACAGAACTTTCTTTGCTACCTTTACAGAATGATGTATTTATATAACTAACATATTTGTAGAGAATTTTCATGAGAAAATAAATAAAACATTAATGTTTTGCAAACGAAATAAAGCCAAAATTCGTTGAGTGTCAAGTGAATATATCTTGCGGTTTTGTGTTAGTAAAATACTTTCCGGTCTAACAGGTGAATTATTCATTAGACATCCATTAATATAATCATTTACAATTGCAAGTAACGAGTAGCATTACTCTATTCATAATTTACTATTGTACTATTCCACTTTCATATTATTTAGTACAAGTCTTGTGTACATTTCGTAAGACAGCAATTTAGAAAAAGAATAACAATAGATTTAGGCCTGAAGTTATATTAATTTTTGTATTAGTGTGGTTGTTTTATAATGTTTTATAATGTGCTTTATAGAACTTACGTATTAAAATTAGATATGTCATTAGCTTACGTATTCTGCAAACTCCATGCCAGCTACACTCCATCTTGAGGCACTCGATTTATTATACATTTGATATGATATTCTAGTGTTAGTATTTTGCACATAACATATGACGATCTGGCTATTAAATGGGACAATTATGAGTTTTCAAAAACATTCATTTCATTATTAAAGTTATATACAGGATGGTAAGTAACTCCACCGAAAAATTTTGGAAGGCGATTCCTTATATGAAATGAAAGAAAAAAAAGTTCTAATAAACATGAGCCGAAAAACGTCTCCTTTCAGAGTTATGGTACATTGAAAATTCGAAAAATTATTTTTCAAAACTCTCTAACTTAGAAACTATGGGACCTATCCCAAGCGGTTTAAGGAATTAGACAGCAACTAGTATGTGCTTTATCTAAATATCCAAGTTTTACCACCTTCCGTTATCGGTGAAAGGAACTGTGAAAAGGAAGTTGAAGTATATGGATACTCCTTTAAGTACTAATGGTGTGTTCGTTTCGCTGGTACCGGTGAATTCTGAAACATGGATATTTAGATAGAGCGTATACCAGTTCTTGTGTAATTCCTTAAACTGTTTGGGATAGGTCCTATAGTTCCTAAGCGTTTTGAAACGTGATATTTCGAATTTTCGGTAGTTCATAACTCTGAAAAGAGACGTTTTTCGACCTATGTTTATTAGAACTTTTTCCTTTCATCTCGTATAAGGAACCGCCTCCCAAAGTTTTTTTCTGTGCAGTTACCTACCACCCTGTATATTAGGACGAAAAAAATAAAAATACTGTAATGCAAAGTAGTGATAGTAACCCTTTATTCTATGCCATTCCCATTTCTCGTAGACTGAATAAAACATAAAAAATATATTAACAAACATTTACGTAAAATATTTACTTACATATACTATATTACTAACATACATTTCCTGTTTACAATACAGAAGTAAGAAGAAACATATAATACAAGTACGAAAATAAGAGGAATGCATTCAAAATATCACTTTCAAAAGTTGACGTATTTACATAAATATAAACATATAAATGTAGAACTTTGTTGTGCCATATAGGAACTTCGGTGGCTCTTGGTTAGTTGCATCGAAGAACTCGGACGTTATAGTAAGCGTCAATCAATATCAGTAACAAGTAAACCATAAACATACACCGATTCTTCACTTACTGACGTTACAGAAATACATGTTAATGTAACATATTACATTCTTACGTTTTCAACATTTGTCAATAATTCCAATGAATGAAAGAGATAACTTCTACATGAACCAGAAATGTGTGCTTTTAGAAAAACATTTGTAAACTCCACGTGGACATAATCCTTCCCTAACAGCACAATATGCCATTTAGGTGCCCAGCTACTTTTTAGGTACCCGACACTTGACACATATAATATTCATGTGCTAAGTATGTACTTCAGCTACCTACAGTTTTAGGTACTTGTTACACCTAATTGATATTTGCAACTATGTACTACAAATATAGCATTTATATACCTGGCTCAGTTTCGCACTCTAACAGTCATTTGTTTTTATGTCGTCACTTGGGACATATATCTGTCATGTTCTAGGTACGTCCTTCAGGTACATACTGCTTCAGATACCCTAACGGCACAAGATGTGCTAGGCATGCGCCATTTAGGTGTTCTAAATTCATCTCCCACATTTGATACATTTGTTGCTTCTTTTTCTAAGCGACTGTGTACTAGAAGCAACAAACGCATCAACTTTATTAGATGGTAACTGTCGCCAATCATTTGAAAGTGAATATGAAAGAACCATGTAATAAAGTAAACAGACACTCGTCATTTTGTTATAAAATTACATGGCGAGCAGATTTTATCTGATCTAGAAGATTCTCGTCGAATATACGCGGTTAAAGGGGCACTCTGATTAGCCAATTCAAAAGACCTCAACAATTTATCCCTCTATAAGCGACATTCTCTTCATCGCCTCCGTGGCCAAGTCGGAAGAAAACGCGGCTACTAATCCAAGGTTGGTGGTTTGCACTCACTCTGGGGTACCGGTACACTTTTTTCATTTGTTTAAAGTCTTTTTCAGACTCACCTTAATGTAAACACATTACGCATATAGGTGATTTAACATATTTTGGGAGAGTAATTTTGTAATTCATGGACGCTTATGGCATGGGGAACATACCTAGAACATACTAGGCACGTTCCCTAGGTACATGTCAGGCATGTGCCTAAGAACGGACATAGACTGTGACTATCACTTGCCATCCATGTGATTCCTCTCTCAGAGGTGCATAAGGCACATACTGGACACATTCCCATGTACCTGAGGGAACATGATAGGCATATGCCTGCTATGTAATTGTGCTGTTAGGGTTGTTGCCATTTTAACTGCGGTTGATTCGTTTTTATCCTAGACTCAGTAACTGAGTTTGTTCGTCTGCTTATATTGTGAATACTTTATTGACGTCAATATATCATTGTCACATTTTTCTGTTAATGTAAACTTGGAATATATCATTAAAAGCATAAACCTTACCAGATCAAACAGTTGTCATATAGGATTGAATGTCATCATTAGTGTTGCCAAGATTACAGAGTAGAAGATAAGGACACGTGGTTATATTTCCGTTACAGCTCTCTTGTCGGAAACGCTTCTAATTCGCTTCTTCTAATCAGGGTGCGAAATCATCTCATTCAAAGTGAGGGGGAAGTTCTTTTAAACGTAATACCTGTACACAACATCGTAACCTATCAGGAAGAAAAGAAGCTAAGCTAACCTAACCTAACCAGCTTGTCGCAAAACACATTCATTTCCAATTATGCTATTCCATATTGAATAAAACTTGAACAATGCAAGAAAAGTGTACTCTGAACTAAAACGTTGAGCTTTATTTTATTGACCTTTAATGTGTTCTACAAGCTTGCATTAATAAGCCATCAAAAATAGAAATAATGGTATTGTTCTAACTGGTGACCTACCAGGCTAGGTTATTACCTAGTGTTACACATATAAATGATTGGACATTTAAGTATTAATTTTATTTTAGTTCAAATATAAATTCGTGTCTATTAGCTCATATTCTTTATTAATATAACCACAAGTTAAAAGAATATTGGTTACGTTAGAGCTCGGTAGGTTACCAGTTAAAACAATACCGAAATGAGAAACTGTATAACGAATAAGAATTACAGCCATCCGTTAAATCTGACAAACACGAAACTACGTGTAACTTGGTAGTACTCTTTATAGAAACAAATTATGTTCATACTCATCTTCATTGTTCTGTATAGTGGTATATTTACTGTCTGCCATATGGCGCTCCTCCTTAACCCAAGACTGTGCCACACATAATGCGTTCTACAAATTCAAGGGTCCACACAATTTAACCATCATTAAGGCTTCTAATGTATCTATTGTTAATCGACTTCTTTCATAGGTCTTCAAGTCATGTGCAACACTGAAACCACGCTCACACTCTGTAGTCGACAGTGGAACTGATTTTATTTTCCGTAACAGCAGTTTAAATACGGGAAGATCATCAATAGATTTGAGACCAGATTTCAAATGTCTCCATTCCATTACAACTATAGATGGATCTATGCCCAATAATTGAGCAGCCTTATAGACATCAGAATTGCCGTACAATGGGCTAAGTTTTTTTGAATTTAAAGTTTCATCAAATACTTTGAAACAGGAAATCAGTTCATCTGCTGGAAATCTTCTTGGTAGTTTATCTTAAATCCCTTGTAAGATTTGACATCTTACTCGCTCGAATTGAAATGATGTCGAATCACTGTCAAGACAATAACACAGATACTTCTCTTTGCAATTCACGAGATAAACGTCATCATTTCTTTCATTTCAGTAAGAGTTGTGCAGAAGACAGAAGACAAATAATCAATTATGGATGGATAGTCTCTATATACGGCTAAGAGCACATCATTTTCACTGGAAATCCAACGGATTCGAAACAGTTTCTTTACTTTCAAAACACCTTCTTCGCCAATGACTTTGGAAATGTGTACGAGGCGAGCAAATGCAGAAGGCTTATTGAAGACTTCATAAAGTTCTTCAAGCAGATTTTCGAAGTGGTGTACTGCGTTCACGACTCCAAAAACTTTTTGTTAATAAATCAAGCCTATGAGCCATGCAATGAATACTGAATACGTGGGGAGCAAAATTTCTTCTAATGCGAGCAGCAACTCCATCGTGCTTACCTATGAAAACCGATGCGCCATGGTCTAAGACCCACAAGCTTCTTTTTAATATCAGAATCTATGCCATCCTTTGCTAAAGCTTCAATAATCTTCATTTCTATTGCTTTTGCGTCTGCTTTTTCGATGCGTACTAGTTTATGAAAACAGCTTCGAGGAATATTCCTTTTATCCACGTATGTAATATACAGAATCAAATGCTTTTCAGAGAATCGATCTGTAGACTCATCAATGGATATGGAGAAGCAATCAGTAGACTTCAAAAATGTCACCAATTTCTTGTGTAGCTGGTCTCCAATGAAACGTGTTATCAAAGCAGCACTTTTGTCTGTATGGAGGTGAGTTCCCATGTCCAAACCATTTGCACGTTGTAATTTAATCAGTTCTGGGTGATCCTTGAAACTCCAACCTTGCTTTGCACTAGTATATACAGTACGAAATACCTAGGTACTTTTACCGTTACATCCAATTAATGTTCTTGCTTTCTCAGACACGTTTCCCTTGCTGTCTCTGCGCTTTTTCCCAGTGCTTTATCTGACGAGTAACTTCTGCATCTAAGTAGAACCGATGAACTGAACTTAGTTCATGTCTGTATACGGCATCCAAATTTTTATTTTTATTTTTCTGAGAAACACCTTTCGATGACCACGGCAAGTCATTATTGGCAGTTTTAATCTTATTCTTTTTACACACGAAAGAAGCATGCAGTTTACAAACATTACACATCATCACCTCTTGTCCTGCTTTCATTTCGAAAACAAGCCATGATCTATTTTGTTTCCACGAATTCTGAAATCTTTTCCATTTCATGGGCGGTTGCTTTCTTCTAACAATGTTACATTTTGGTTCATTTTACTTGACATTGTTTTATCACTTCCATCACACGAACTCTCTAACAAATATATCTTAGAAGCTTCCATCACATTTGCACTAAAACATTTGTTTTCACCTTCACCCATTTCACCACCTCTGCATTCGTCACTGCTTTTGTTCGTGAAGAGCGACCCTTAGTAACATGCGAATTATCACTATTTAGTTTGCGAACTTTATTGTCTGACTCAGAATTAACGTTGAAGTATTTTGTAATTACATTATTCTTAGCACACTTCCTACGTTTTATTTTTGTTGCATTCAAGAAGTCAAGAACACCGCACTCAAGCACTCAAGTATGATCACCTTAGTAGTAGAAGGACAAGAAAGAATAGTTACTTCGAATTTCATCTCTATTTTGTTTTCAAAGTTGCCAGATCAAAACACAGTTTAATTATTCACTGCATTTTATTTTTGCTTAACGCTAACTACACTTAGATGACTTTCATTATACTTGTAAGTATTTTGTAGCGAAACTAACGTTACATTTTCAAGAAATATGTATGATTTCTGACAAATACCTACATATTCTCTTCTCCCCAGTAACTCTGCTGTGAGGGGGATTACTTTCCAAAAAACAGTAAGTGAGGGGGAATTCCCCCTCATCCCCCCCAGGATTTCGCACCCTGCTTCTAATGCGGCAACTGTTTGATCTAGTAAGGTTTATGGTTTTAATGATATATTGTAAGTTTATATCAACAGAAAAAAAGTGATAATGATATATTGATCTCAATAAAGCATTTACCATATAAGCAGAAGAATTCAGCGGTCATCGTGGTATGGTCAATTTGACTATCTGGGTAGCTAGCCCTCTTCATCCCCCTATAACTTCTACCCGATTTTGGTCTTGCTTTATCCTTATTATGATAATTCTGTGATCTACCCGATTTTTACATATTATTTCTCTATTTATGCAGGCCCGTATCCAGGGGGTCTATGGGGCCGGTCCCCCCTATATTTTTGATGCCCCCCTAAAATTTTCACGGTAGGCTTGCAAATGAACTATACTACGGTGATGAACTATAATATAATTGGATCGGGCCCCCCTACATATTTGGGCTGATTACGGACCTGTATTTATGACTATATAGAATTCTATTTTTAACTTTTGTCATTTTATTAACTATATAATTCAGGCACTTTGACTATTATGTCAGCCAATAAATGCTACTGGCAGCGCCCGCCATTTGTAAAATTTTTTATGCAATTTTCTACAAAAATAATTCATTTTCTATACAAATAATTCAATAATCTTACATTTTTAGCACACTTGATCTCAGTTGCTGGTGCACCAATTATTAAACACCGTTGACGGTGATGAAGATAAGAGCAATCTCAGTTGCTGAGTCAACGAAAAACACGAATCAACCGCAATTAAAATGGCAACAAGGATTATGTCCATGTGGAGTTGACAAATGTTTGATACCCTAATAGCACAATTGCATAGCAGGCATATGCGTATCATGTTTCCTCAGGTACATGGGAATGTGTCCTATATGTGCCTTACATGCTTCTGAGAAAGAAATCACATGGATGGCAAGTGATAGTCACAGTCTATGTCCGCACCTAGGCACATGCCTGACATGTACCTGGTGAACATGCCTAGTATGTTGAAGGTATGTTACCCATGCCGTAAGCGAAAATGAACCACAAAATTACTCCCCCAAAATATGTTAAATCACCTATATGCGTAATGTGTTTACATTAAGGTGAGTCTAAACAACACTTTAAACAAGTAAAACGAACATAGGGTTAGCCTAGAGTGGGCGCCAACCATCAACCTTTGGATTACTAGCCGCGTTTTCTTCCGACTTGGCCACAGAAGCGCTAAAGAGAACGTCGCTTGTAGAGGGATAAATTGTTGAGGTCTTTTGAATTCGGCTAATCAGAGTGCTTCTTTAACCGCATATATTCGACGATAACCGTTTGGGATCAGATAAAATCTGCTCGCCATGTAATTTTATAGCAAATTGACGAGTGTCTATTTCTTTATTTCATGGTTCTTCCATATTCACTTTCAAATGATCGTCGACAATTGCCATCTAATAAAGTTGGTGCGTTTATTGCTTCTAGTACACAATCGCTTAGAAAAAGAAGCAACAAATGCATCAAATGTGGAAGATGAATTTAGAACACATAAATGGCGAATTCCTAGCACATCTTTTGCTGTTAGGGTATCTGAAACAATATGTACCTAAAGGACGTACGTAGAACATCACAGATATATGTCCCAAGTGACGACATAAAAACAAATGACTGTTAGAGTGCGAAACTGAACCAGGTATATAAATGCTATATTTGTGGTACATAGTAGCAAATATCAATTAGGTGTAAGAAGTAGCTAAAACTGTAGGTAGCTGAAGTACATAGTTAGCACATGAACATCATATGTGTCGTGTGTGGGGTACCTAAAAAGTAGCTGGGACACCTAAATGGCACATGCGTAGCACATCTTGTGCTGTTAGGGTACGAGTTGTTTGTATCTTATTGGGTAGAGAGACTGAAGATGTCTTCTATGGCAACTAGAAGTTAAGACATAATATTCATGATGACCACTTACAGCATTTCTACCAAGCTTTGTTGATACGAATTGTAGAGCCAATGGGCATGTAGGATATAATACCCTTGAAGAATGGCTCGCAACCGGACTACATCGCCACAGTGTATCTATTTACGCAACTACTAAACAGTTCCTGGCACATATAATGAAAGTAAACTCTATTTAATGAAAATTGTTCTGTGCTGGAAACATACCATACTTTATATTACGAGTTATTATAAGGGATATTATGAACAATTCTAATATTCTTTACCATTTTCTATTGTGAAAAAGATATAATTCCCAATATAACTAATGACCCATATAAATCATCATAAAAATATAAATTCGCCTAAAACTAAAAACCTATTGAAAAATTAAAAATAGTAATTTATCCCATTAATACACTTAAGATCATTTATCCTTAAAAGAGTACCATTTTACATTTATCAAATTATCTTTAAAATAAAAGGTAATATAGTGAAACCTTCGAATATCGGTCATCGATGAGCCAGGATTATTTGACTGTAAATGAGAAATGTGTGTTATTGCAATATTACACACATTTAGATTTCTCGCAGCTCATACGATAATAAAATGGATTATACAGTAAATATATGAGTGTACATATGAAGGAGAAGTCCGTTAAGAGAGATTTGAAGATCATGGGACTCGAGAACATAGGCAATATCATGAAATAAAAGGTATGAATAAGCTTTGGGAAATTACAAAATTACTCCAATGATACTAGTTTTATTACTATCGAGCCGCTCCCCTTTAAGATCTCTACCTAGACACCGGACGGGTCAGGTTCGAGCCCTGATGGAAGTAAAATTTGTTCTACATGTATTCATTCTATGTAGCTCGGGGATTCATTCACCCTCTGCCAATTGGATACTTGGGAAAACTTCGGAAATAAAACGGGCCGGAGGTGGCGCCGATTACCTTTTCCATATCCCTGGCTCAAACAAGTGTCCAACTTTACTCCAAACAACCCCGTGGCTCACGTTCGATTGTCCCACATAAAAGAGGGGAAACATAGCCTATTATTTACGTATTACTCCTTCATGGTACTTCCACGTTCTACCAGTTTTACTGAGAATGACTAAAGAAAATGAAAGTAAAAACAAAAAAAAAAAGAAAGAACAATACACAGACCACCACTTACTCATATAATCCACTTACGTAACCAAATAGTATACAAAAAACTAATTAATATTAATATAAAGTCAAAACTAACTTTTATAGAGCCATCTGTATTTATTTTACTACACTATCTGTATTACAGATAAAGTATAACCTATGTGCATTTTCTTATTTATTTTAATTCCTTAAAAGCAGTACTGTATATGGGAATCGAATCCTCTCTTATTCTTAAAACTTTTATTACATTTAGGGCAAGAGAATCTTCTTGTAGAATGAACGTATTTCTTGTGTCGGTTAAAACTGCTTGCATCACCGAAGCATTTAGAGCAAATATCACATTTATAAGGCTTCTCTCCTGTATGAACTCGAAGATGTCTTCTCAGGTCATATGAATCGCAACACTGTCTCCCACAAAATGTACATCGCAACTTCATTAATTGTAACTCTCTCTTTGCCTGCATCCAGGTTCGGTATTCTTCAGAAGTTGTAGGAAAGCTGAAAATAAGATAAAGAATAATCTTAAGTCTTGTTTTTAGGTTTCTGATTTAGTTTATCGTGTTCTTTAAAACAATTTATACTACAAATTTTATGCACGCTAAGTGTGTGATAAACACAAAATAAAGAAATGGATACTTATAAAATATGAAAGTTACACCAATAGAATTAAGAATATACTGAGCAGTGGCAGTTCATAGGTAAGGAATAGTGGATGATCATTCCTATTAGGACAGGAATAGTATGCATGTATAACAAGTTCTTAAAATAATCTTTAAGTTATCCCATCCCTATTTCATTTGGAGTTTTTCTTAATCTTATCAGCTGTATACTTTAGAATCCCTATTCTTAATATTTATATTTCTTTGCTTAATTTGTTCAACGCATCCAAATTCTGTTTACCTGTCGTTGAACAGCATTTTCAATACTCGGTACTGTAAAGTGATATGTTTTTCCTGTCACACCTAAACTGATAATTTTGGCGGCAAACATTTTCCTAACCCTCTGATCAGTGGTCAACCATCAAACTGAAAATGAATAAACTATACCAGTATGCTCACATGCACAAGCTTCTCTTCGATATATCTTTGAGTTGTTCAGTTCCGTGCCGTGGAAAATCAGCGCCCGGGACAAGGGTATATGACGGCGCCCCCATACATATATTCCAAGTAATTTTTCCTTTCTTTTGCCCCTTTCTCTCTCGATTTTTTCGTCCCCCTTACTTCGGCGCCCGGAGCCGTCGCCCCGTTCCCTCCCACATAGTGCTCTCAACGGGTCGGGTCGGGTCGGGTTGAAGACCGACCCGACCCTACCCGTGACCCGAACCGTGATCCGACCTGATTGACCTCACCCGACAACCCGACCCAAGCTGACCCGGTTGACCCGACACGACAACCCGACCCGATTGACCCGACCCGACAACCCGACCCAACAACCTGACCCGACTGACCCGACCCGAGTAACCTGACCCGACAACCCGACCCGAGTTGTCCCGATCCGAGTCGGGTCGGGTCGGGTCAACCCGATCCGTTTGAGAGCACTATGGTCACGACACTGGGTGAACGCCAAAATGCACTCCCATTGGGAATTAAACCCGGACCACGTGTACCGAAGTCTTACACGTTAACCACTAGCTAGATCAAGCGGGGGATTTGTATAAGCATGTTAATGGATATCTGGCACTTTTGAGGTTGGTTATTTCTTTTTATAACTGATACAAATGTCTGACGTGGGAGAATTTTTTTCTTGCTTTAGTCCTATGTGACGAAATTTTTATTCAAGGTCAATGTTCTCACCTGCTTGGACGGCAGGGGTCTTCTCGGAAGGCAGTAGCAAGAGTCTCTTGGCGGAGACAAAAGGAAATCGTTTAACTACAATGATAAGGGTTGAGGAAACAGGAGAACACCTCTGATTTTTTCCAACCCTTCAACTTTCATTCCAAGGTTCTTATGATTCCGGGACCCGTGCCACTTTCTCGGTAATTAAAAAGGATTTTACAGTATATATAGTTGCACGTAAGAAGATACATAATATGAATTTTGTAATTTAAAATTTAAAAATACAGTATGATATTTAATTATAAAGTACTAATTTTATTTCATCACTTTCAGCCCAACAAATGAAATTCAAACAATTCGCTCCCTGGGTCTTGGTCATCAATACTGCGTCTTATTCTTTGTCTTGCAATCAAGTCTTGGTCCTGCGTTTCGTAGTCTTGGTTATCTTTCATGCTATACCATAACCAAGAATGCTCGCCTCATCGGTACAAATGAAGACCAAGTGTGATTTTGATTATGGTCTTTCATACTATACGGAAAGCAAGAAAATATGCTCATCGCTACTTGATGATCACCAAAACAAGGCCAAGAGCAAGATTACTATGCAATTCGTCTTGCATATCCAATCTTTATCTTGTTCTTGTATCGATGTCCTTGGGCTTGGAGAAATAAAATGAAATATTCAGTTTAAGGTCCCTCGATTGTGCACCGAGGCTAAGGGATACGGTGACCATGAGAAATGACTGAAATGGTGGAATGAAGAAAGTGGGAGGAAACAGGAGAACCCCGAGAAAACCCACTACACGGCGTTTCTCCACCACAAAGCCTACTTAGCACAAGCTGGGATCGAACCATGGACACCATGCACCAGAGATGAATTCTCTACCACTGAGCCACCGCAGTCCTGCTTGGGCTTGGTCGTCCATATCCAATCTTTCTTTTGGCCTTGCTTAAACAACTTCTAGTTTTGTTCTAAATCCAGACTCCATATTGGCGTAGATATTAATATTACAGTCGATTGGTAAAATCAATCTTCCACATTTAAAAATTAAAGTACACACAATTACAAAAATAAGCATTTACCATAAAAACACTAGCTGCAAGTATTCAAAATAGATTTATGGCTTCTATAAAATCAATTGAAAATTGCTATTTTTAATTAGGTAGCTAGTGAAAAACAGCAGCTTTCGACTCCAGCCGAGTTTAAGCTCAACCTAAACTTAGTTGACCAAAGTGAATTGACCCGACTGACCCGACCCGATAACACGACCCGAGCTGACCCGATTGGCCCGACCCGACAACCCCACCCGAGGTGACCCGACTGACCCGACCCGACAACTCGACCCGAGCTGACCCGACCCGTTTGAGAGCACTACTCCCACGGCACGGCTCTGGTTAAGTTATCCTTTTTCACTGTTCCTCTTTTTGAAAAAAACTATCCCGTTTACAATATTTATTTTTTTCACGCAAAATACTAATGGCATACGCGTTATAGTGTGTTACCAGAGAAGTGTCTAAAAATTAATTACATAGCATTACTGACGTATTGAACATTACATTTGCATAAACTAGTAAATGATAAGTGAGTTCACTTCAATAAGTTCATTAAAAACTGGACTCACAAGTACAATTCAAAAGAGCAAGAGCTAGTGAGAGTAATGACAAAGAAACGCAGGGCTGTGCCATGCGGAGGGGGCGACGGCCCCGGGCGCCCAAGTAAGGGGGACGAAAAATTCGGGAGAAAAAGGAAAAAAGATAGGAAAAATTGTTTGGAATATCTGTATGGGGGCGCCGTCGTATACTCTCGCCCCGGGCGCTGATTTTCCACGGCACGGCCGTGAAAGAACGGGAGGGAACTTGGGTATTAATTCAATGTTACAGAGTCTCTTTTAAATGTTTACAGCTGGTGTGGCTTTTTGCATTTTAATTTAGTACTGGTATGACATATTTCAATTCAACCACTGTTTCTGGCATTACCAGGGTCGACCCTAGGCAATTTGCTGCATCGTGCAATGACATCATTATTCCCCATCCCATTCTCCAGAAATAACAAACCTTAAAAGCCACGATTTTAAGTATGCTACCCATTACGTGCAGCAAACGGGATGGAAAGTGCACTCGCACTCAGAAAGGCTTAGATATTACAAATACAATCTCGTTATGTCTGTTTTTTCTTAATCTATTATGTTAGTAAAGGACAAAGCAAACACACCTGAAAAGAAAATATAGTAATCCTTTTTACAGAATTCAATATCGAGCTTCAGTCTCAACATATCAGTTTGCAATTCCAGTGCAACTAGTTCTTTATCTTTATTCGCACCAAGTGAGCTTTGTGGTGGACAAACACCGTGTACATGGGTTTTCTCGGGGTTCTCCCTTTTCCCCCCATTTTCTTCATTTCATCATTTTCAATTCTTTCCTATCATCACCATCTTCTTTAGCCTAGTCGACATAACCATGGGACGTAAAACTTAAAGATTAATTTCAATTTCTTTTATCTTTATTTCCTGACTTTTCTTCTACATTCGTTAATTAAAAAAAAAAAAACTTGTTTCCACCTTCAATGATAAGGAAGTTGTTTGTGGCAAAGACAAGACTAGTTTTCATATCAAAACTATGCTAACTAAATGGAACAGGTGTTTACTACTGTTCAAGAATTGGGTTATTATATTTGACAACAATCAAGTAATTCATGCTGGAATTTGTTTGACCATTTGCTTTAGCACTGTCCATGTGACCTTAAGCTAATGCGATCTAAACATGATTTATGAACGTAGTATTCAAATGGAAGGTCAGCTTAGTAAATTTAACTACAATCATCAGGAAGTCTGTTTCCAACAAGAAATATTTATTTTAAATAATTTAGTTATGACAGATTTTGTCGCCCTTAAAAACTTGAAGCCCCGAAGAAATGCACGTCTTGCACATATGGTAAAGCCGCCCCTGTGCACTATAACACATTCGAGTCTTCTCACGCCACATAGGATTGATGATTTTTATTCCTCAGTGGACGAAGCATGTCTACCAGTCGAGATACTCTTTCCGTTAGTTTGAACGCTGGAAAGCTAACCCCTGGAGTCTTTCGATCGACTTCTCACTTTGATCCTTCCAGTGCTTGAAAAAAATAATCGTGATGACAGTGCTGCTGGTATAGAGCAAATTTTGATCCTCTTTCTCTCTCTCTCTCTCTCTCTCTCTCTCTCTCTCACTCTCACTCTCTCTCGAAAAAGGATAAAAAATGATTTCTGGATAGAATTGTAGTCAATGTATTAAAGGAATTTTACCATTTCGCGATCGAATTTCTTTCAGGATATATAGGAAATAAAATACGGACTAAAATAAAATACGGAAAACTATATCCAGATCTGTCTATCCATATATCTATCTATCTATCTATCTATCTATCTATCTATCTATCTATCTATCTATCTCTCTCTCTCTCTCTCTCTCTCTCTCTCTCTATATATATATATATATATATATATATATATATATATATATATATATATATATATATAGGCCTATATATATATATATATATATATATATAAGGAGATGTAGATAATCGTAATATATGATGTTTTATTCAGGTTATCTAGTGACTATTTGGAAAAGGGACCAGTGCATCAATACTATATTTCTGTTTCTTTCTCAAATTATGGTGACAACACGCGTGCTGCCAGGAAACTTTCTATGAACAGAAAACAGGGCTAGATTAACCTATCTGGAGTTCAGGGCCGGGGCTAGAAAACATATAGGGCTACAGCCGGGGCCCCTGCTGACTTCGCCTAGTACATTTCTGTGAAAGTACAGTAGGAAAGTAAAGGGAATAGGTATATGTTTCATTTTTTGATCATATTTTATCTTATGATGATGACTGTATCCTGTATGATTCCTTTTAGACAGTCAGTTGAGATTTTCATGAGAGCGGAGGCCAACGTCCACATGGAGGTCTAAGGCTACAGCGCCCCTAAGCTCCTCCCTGAATCCGGCCCTGACAGAAAGGATTTATTGAAAAATAACTGACGAATAAATGACAAAACAGGAATATTTAAATGCTGGGAAAGATCCTGTACTTGCTCTGAAATGGAATAATTCACAACTTTGCATTTGAAATTATTTTAAAATTTAGTGCTTGTTTCTTTAGCATATCACAAGGCTAATATATGGACTAAATGCAACTAGAATTATCCAAACATTCGTTTGTATTGTTTGTCTTGTGTTGTATTGTTTTTCTTTATATCAATTTTTATAATACAATGAAATATACAGTATAAATGGCTTCCATGTAATGTATTAGATAGTTCCAAGTGTATATTTTTATAAAATTAATATTAAATTATATTAAAGTTATTCTAAATGTTTTGTTACAAAAATAGGAAAATATGGTCAAAATTGCCGACCTGAGGAACAAAACAACAAAGGACCTTGACCTGAATGTGATAATTCGCAGCCCAAAATACTGTTCCATCTTTTCATAAATTTCGTTCATTCTAATCTTAGCGCAAATTCTGTTGCATATAGAAGTATTATTTCACAACGCTTCTGTTATTGCATCTTCATATGGATTGGTTAGATGCTGTAACTCCGAAATGAATATTTTTGAGGCGAGAACTTGGAAATTTAATATCTCATGAAAAATTGATATTTCTTTTATGGTTGCAACCAAAATCATAATTATGAAGTTTTTCGTTTCTAATGCTGATGATGAATAACATTCTCTTCATTCGATTTACATGAGATTTCGAAGTTCAAAAATTATCTCCTGGAAAATTTGGTACAGTTGTACTATCTGCCATCCAAGCGGCCCATATGGGCTATTATGTCTTCCTTAACGAGGTAAATAAGAGAACGGGTTTTTCATTTTGTTCACCTGAAACCTATTCTGATTTCGATCGTCACTGAACCTTACGTTCCTGTTTCAAAATAAGTCATGTTTGTGATTTATTAATAATAAAAGCTATTCACGAAAATTATTGAACATCTAAAAGAGAATGAACAGAAATGCATGCAATAAAGAGAAGTCAGATGGTAGAAATTAAATTTGACAGACACAATTCAAGAATAAAGTTTTCTGGAATATGTAATGAAAAATTATTCCATTGTTTGGTACAATGTTCGTTCCATGTTCGAAAACTTAGAAAAACAATGTATTTTGAAAGATTTGAGTATATGCTATGAAATTATCAATATATTAGTTTTTTTTTTTTTGGGTACCTACAACCAACACTGAATTTTAAAATTTCAGTATAAACTAGAAATATAAGCGTTTTGATCCCGTTACTTAGAATGAATTGCTCTACTTAATAACACATTTCTTAGTGCTGACATTTGAGTTTTGCGTTCTATGATTGTATCGTACCTTATCGAATAGTTCAAAGATTATTAAGGGAAATTAATTATGGCGATTAAGTGTTTAATGAATAGTGATAAATATATCTATACACAGTAACGTTCGCAGGAATTTATTTCGGGGGGTCCAAGCTCAATATGAGGGTATTTTATATTAAAATTCCTAAAATTGTCCCTAAAATTAGGTTAAATTTACACAAAAGTCGAAATTTCCGGAAGAGGACCCCCAGGACCCACCCCTGCGTACGTCCCTGCCCATACCCTAAACAATGTTAGTAGTAGGGACCCCGTTATGGCGAACTGAGTCAGCAAAAATTTTTGTGACGTCATAGGTCAAAGGTCAATGACCTTGGCCCGGGGTCAATGACCTAGGGGTACCTAGGACCACCCCCTCTAAATTTTGGCAGGGGTATCTTGGCCCACCCCTTAAATTTTGGCAGGGGTACATAGGACCACCCCCCTTAAATTTTGGAAATTGCCAAATCTAAAAATTGGGTGTGGTAGCCTAGGACCATAGTATGTACCTCTATCAGTATTGGGTGTCTATGTCGTTCCCTTTCATGGGTAAAAAATTGCCAAAAATTCAAATTTCGGGGGTTTTTGACCTAATTTATCCCCTTTGATGAGGTGTTATTACCTTATATAGTTATATGGGCGTATACAGGGGTTCATTACCTTTCATAAGACATGGGTATATTAATGCACCCTTTGAAAAATTTGGGAGGGGTACCTTGGCCCACCCCTTAAATTTTGGAAATTGCCCAATTTCAACATTGGGTATTATAGTACAGGACCCTAATATGTATTATAATAAATTTGGGTGGTCCACCTCATTCCCTTCTAGGGGTACCAAATTGCCAAAACTATAAACGTAAGCAATACGTTATACCACGTGTTTGGTTTTCGACCTAATTTATCTCCTTGGATAAGGTCATATTACCTTATATGATTATATGGTCATGTATAGGGGTCCATTACCTATCATAAGACATGGGTACATTGGTGCACCCCTTTAAATTTTTGGGAGGAGTACCTTGGCCCACCCCCTTAAATTTTGGAAATTGCCCAATTTCAACATTTGGTATTATAGTACTGGACCCTAATATGTATTATGATAAATTTGGGTGGTCCACCTCGTTCCCTTTTAGGGGTACAAAATTGCCAAAATTTTAGTACAACCACGTGTTTGGTTTTTGGTCGATTTTATCCCCTTTGATGAGGTGTTATTACCCTATATAGTTATATGGTCATGTATAGGGGTCCATTCCCTTTCATAAGACATAGGTACATTGGTGCACCCCGGGAGGGGTACCTTGGCCCACCCCTTAAATTTTGGAAATTGCCCAATTTCAACATTTGGTATTATAGTACTGGACCCTAACATGTATTATGATAAATTTGGATGGTCCACCTCGTTCCCTTGTAGGGGTACAAAAATTGCCAAAATATAAACGTTGTACCACGTGTTTGTTTTTTGGTCCATTTTATCCCCTTAAATGAGATCCTATGATTACAGGGATCTATTTCCTATCATAAGATATGGGCACCCTTCTTAAATTTTGGCAATGGGGTACACTGAAATTGTCCAATTGAAGCATAGTACAGAACCTCAATATGTTTCGGTGGTCCTATTACCAAATTTTTTAGTACAACCACGTGTTCGGTTATTGACTCAATGTATCCTATTTGATAAGGTATTATACCCCTTTCAATTTGGTAGGACCCTTCGGGTGTAGTACAGTCACGTGATCGATGATTTGGTTTTAATGCGCGACGAGGTCCCTGGTCAATGTTCTCTAGGAATTAGGTGGAAACTTTGAACAAGATTCTTGGCATTTAAAACTTTTTTTTCAACTTTTCAAACTAAAAAAAATCAAAACAAAAATTGAAACGAAAACTTTTAAACAAAAATCTTGAAACAAAAAAATTTTAAACAAAAAAAATTGGAAACGAAAAATTTCAAAACAAAAATTTCGAAACAAAAATTTTGCAACAAAAAATTAAAAATTTTCAAACGAAACAAAATTTCAAACAAAATTTTGAAAACAAAAATTTCAAAACAAAAATTTTCAACAAAAAAATTGAAACGAAACATTTTCAAACAAAAAATTTTGAAAGAATAAATTTACAAACAAAAAAAATTTCAAACAAAAAATTTTGAAACAAAAAATTTTCAACAAAATTTTTGAAACAAAAATTTCAAAACAAATTTGAAACGAAAAATTTTCAAATAGAATTTAAATCAAACAGTGATCAGCTTTCACGGTTAACCGTTAAACTTTATCCGGTTTTTAACTATTCGATTAACAAATAAACGGTTTTCAACTATTCGATTAACAAATAAACGGTTTTCAACTATTCAATAAACAGATGAACTGTTTCTTTCCTTTTCACACCAGTGAGTGCAAGAATTGTTGTACTCGCTTTAAATACGCATCATTTTTGAAACAAGGTGTTAGTGTTCATCATGGATACACAGTGGAAACATCCATTTACCTGTATTCTCGCAGGGCCTAGTGGGTGTGGAAAAACGTATTTTGTGAAGCGATTACTGTCACATCTCCCAACCATGATCAATGCAAAATTTCGTAAGATATACTGGTATTATGCAGAATGGCAAGACGTGTATGCAACAATGCCAGTTCCAGTAGAATTTCACGAAGGACTTCCACGAATGAAAGATTTTCAGCCTCAAGATGGACCACATTTGATTATTATTGATGACCATATGCGAGAAGTGAATAGTGATATTGTTGATATGTTCACAAAAGGATCACATCATCGAAATATTAGTGTGATTTTTATAACACAAAATGTATTTCATCAAAGTAAAGCAAATAGAAATATGAGTTTAAATTGTTCGTATTTGGTGTTGTTTAAAAATCCACGTGACAAGTCACAAATCAAGCATATGAGTTATCAAATCATGCCTGAGCATCCACTGTTTCTACAAGAAAGTTATGCAGACGCAACAAGAAATCCACATGGCTATTTACTGCTGGATCTTAAACAAGATACACCCGATGAAATGCGATTTCGTACAAATATTTTTCCCGACGATTTGCATCATTATGTTTACGTACCAACAAAACATGTTTAAATTATTGTGCATGTGAAAAGAATGACTTAGTCTGTCACGATGTCTCCTACAGTGAAACACGCTGATCTGCTACGTGCTCTGCACAAAGCTAAACCAAGATTGCGTAAAGCTATTATTGCCAATGCAGACGCTTCATTAATTCATAGTATTTGTGAATGTTGTTATAATGTCTTAAAAGGCAATGTTCCACTGACAAGTGTGCAGAAGTCAAGATTAAAGCGTTTCAAGAACACGCTCCGCTATCTCGTAGACAATACAAAATCATTGGATAAAAAGAAGAAACATTTAGCCGTACAACAAGGAGGATTCTTACCTGCATTACTTGCACCTATTGTAGGAAGTGTGTTATCCAGTATTTTGTTTAAACAATAAACATCATGGAACATAGCAAGAAGATGGTTTTAGTCCCACCAGAAATGCTTCAACGAATGCATGCATCATCATCCCGTGTGAGTGAAAATCGAGAATCTAATCTCGATCGTGAAATGCAATCTATATTGAATACATCGTATCCAAGTGATGAAGAAAAATGGAATCAGTACAATAGAATATTACAGAAATATCTTTATGTGATACGTAAACAAGAAGAACCAATATCACTTACAATTACATCAATGAAACCTGATGGTGACGTCCCGAATGTTGACGATAGCACGAAACAAGAAATTTTAGCCGCAATACCACAAATGTATCGTAAGAAAGCCGAACTACTATTCCGTCGTTTAAAACAAGATGACGCAATTACGTGGGATCATAAAGGAACAGTGTACATCAACGATAATAAACTACATGGATCCAATATTGTAGATTTAATGTGCGATGTGACTCGACCGAGGAAACATTCTAATCCTCAAGGCTGGGAATTGTTTTGCAACTACCTTGCATCGTCAAACACACCTCAAGAATTGATTGGTAATCCACGAAGATTAAACTATATTGTCAAGCATAATAGTACAACAGCATCTGAAGGATCTGCACCACCAAAACCGGCACCTGAATTATTTTCTTCCGGAGAAGAAGAAGAAGAAGAAGACGATGATGATGTTTTAGAAGTCCGACCAAAAAGAAAACGTATCATTCCACAATGGTCAACGTACAAACCATGAACAAAAAGTTGAAATCCATTTATTACAATCCAGCACATCCTGCATCGTTTTCTACTGCAAAGAAATTATGGCAAGCCACAGGAAAATCTATACCTCTAACCAAAATAAAACTTTGGTTAAACAAACAACCTACCTACACGTTACATCGTCCTGTACGTCGTCGTTTCCGTAGAGATTTTTATCTTGTCAACAATATTGATGATCAATGGGAATGTGATTTAAATGATTTACAATCACTTCAAAACTATAATGACAATTACCGCTATATTCTTACAGTGATTGATGTGTTTAGTCGGTACGGGTGGGCTGTACCACTAAAATCAAAAAGTGCCGAGGATATAGTGAATGCATTTGAAATGATTTTCCAGGAGAGGAAACCAATTGTACTACGTAGTGATCAAGGAACTGAATTTACCAACAAGACAGTACAAAAGTTTCTCAGAAAACACAACGTGCAACATGTTACAACAAAGGATCCAGATATTAAAGCCAGCATCGCAGAAAGATTTAATCAGACATTGAAACATCGTATGTGGAAATACTTTACCAAATATCAAACATACAATTACATCAAAGTATTGCCTTTACTTGTAAAAGCATACAATGAAAGTCGGCATTCCAGTATTAAAATGGCACCTGCAAACGTTTCTCAGGACAATTTACTGGAGGTGTGGCATAACTTATACGACAAAAAGCTACAACGTTCAAAACAAGATACGGATTTGTCTGTTGGTGATACTGTTCGTATAAGTAAAACAAAACGTATCTTTGACAAGGGTTACCTTGAGAACTGGACTTGGGAAATATTCAGAGTAAAAGCCATTGTACCAAGAAACCCACCAGTGTATCGACTAGAGGATTTAAATCATCAACTTATCGATGGTGTTTTCTACAGAGAAGAATTACAACCAGTACCGCTCCCTTCGACGTTCCTCATCGATAAAATATTACGTACAAGAACAAAAGGTCGCAGAAAGGAGTATCTCGTCCAGTGGAAAGGATATCCTTCCTCATTCAATTCGTGGATCCCTGCAACTTCATTGAAGAAGAAGAAGAAGAATGGAACCTGATCAAGATTTTTACGTTACACTTCCCAGTAATAGTTCCATGGATTATTTTCCAGAAAATACATTGACTTCATATATTACGAAATTACAACGACGTGTAGAGTTTCGCCAGAAATGGGATGTGGCAATTGTAGAGATTCATTATCCACATTCTTTGCTGAACATTAACAGTAAAAACAATAAAATATATTACAAATCATCAAGTAGTAATGATCAGGAACCGTGGAAGGTTGTAACGATCCCTGTACGCTATTATAACAATATACGGGATCTTATTCATGCAATTAATATACATCATAAAGAAACCAATTTATTTATATCTCATGACGCAACTAATAATATATGCCTCATAAGACATCCCAAAAAGGAAATCCATACTTCTGTACAATTGTCACCAAGTGTTAGTTTAATGCTTGGATTTGACCCGAAAAGTGATTTAAAAGATATGGAAAAGGGACAATATACACCGGATGTACGATTAGGCTTACCATCACAAATGTACGTCTATTGTGACATTATTGAATCTGTCATTGTTGGAGATACAATGGTACCCTTGCTACGAATTGTCAACATGGATCCTGTGAATCATACTTTTGGAAGTCATGCAGTACAAATCTTTAATCCTGCACATTATGTTCCGGTGGAAAAAATGAATTTTGAGCAAATACAAATCGATATAAGGGATAGCACAGGTCATCGGATGCCATTCACCTTTGGAACGGTGTGTACAAAACTACATTTCCGTCGTCGTCGTCATGACTGATCCGTATTTGCAATACTACCAAAAACAAGCGTTATCCGGTATCGGCAACGTCTATGTGGGAAGTCCCTATCAAGCAGGACATGGCATTGGAAGTTTCCTTGGTGGCTTATTTCGTTCAGTGTTACCACTTGTGAAGCAAGGCGCTAAAACTGTGGGAAAAGAATTATTAAAATCAGGTGCCAATATGATTAATGATGTTGTGATCTCGAATCAACCGCTGGAAGAATCGTTTCATCAACGTATGCAAGAGGCAAAATCGAATTTACAAGAAAAAGCTAAAAACAAGTTGAAAACTATGCTGGGAAGTGGATATCATAAACGAAAATGGGATGACTGCTCTCAGTTTGAGGTTGACCTTCCAACGATCAACAACACCATCAATCCTACAAAGAGACGTAAATTATCACATAAGAAGAAGAAGAGATCATTGGCATCGTCACCAGATATTTTTGATTAATTCAACGATGGCTTTCTTACATCATCAATCCTGTGAATGTGTAAAAAGTGAATTGGACATTTTTTCAACGTTGCCCACGCAAACCAGTGTTCTGGACAATCGTATTATAGGCTACAAACCAATTAGTTCAATAGCTGAAAATTCACCAATAGAATTTGTAGTGAGTGGTAGCAGTGATGAATATATTGATTTACCACAAACCTTATTATACATCCAAGCACAAATTGTGAAACCAGATGGTTCCTCCTTCATCAATACGGATAAAGCAATTGCACCTGTCAATGATTTTCTAAATGCTATGTTTAGTGAAGTACAAATCTACTTGAACAATAAACTGATTTCATTTCCGTCACATAATCATCCATATCGTTCGTACATGGAAAAACTACTCAATTATAGTGATGGAGCTAAAAATACACATTTACAAACAGCAATGTGGTTTCAAGATACGGCTGGTCATATGAACGCAACCACAAGTGAGAACAAAGGATTTCAACAACGCTATGAACTGACAAAACAAAGTATGAAATTCGATATGATTGGACATCTTCATTGTGACATTTTTAATCAAGATAAATTTTTAATTCATGGAGTGGAATTACGTGTGAAACTTATTCCTGCAAAGCCAAACTTTTGTCTCATGGCCGGTGAAAGTGGTGTCAATGCAAAAATCAATATTCTAGATGCATCGTTGCAGGTGAAAAAAGTCAGCATCAGCCCTAGTGTCAAATTGGCACACAATAAAATTTTACAATCTACACCGGCAAAGTATCCTCTGACAAGGGTTCAAATGAAATCATTTACCATCCCGAAGGATATACAATCCAAAACTATTGATAACCTGTTTATGGGAACATTGCCAAATCGTATTATTGTAGGATTTACATCGAATGAAGCATCCAGTGGAACTATTACCACGAATCCATTTGAATTTCAACATCTAAACATTAATTTCTTTACACTGTACGTGGATGGAAAAGCTGTACCTTCAAAACCGTTGCAACCCAACTTTGAAGAAAATCTCTACATTTCATCGTACCACACATTGTTCTCAGGCTCTGGCATACATTTTACCAATACTGGAAATACAATTTCAAGAGCCGACTACAAGAATGGATATACACTGTTTGTATTTGACCTAACTCCCGATTCTTCTGCTGGAGATTGTCACTATTGGAATTTACAACGACATGGCGCCATCCGATTGGAAGTTCATTTCCAAGAGAAATTAGCAGCACCTGCAAACTGTATTGTGTATGGAGAGTTTTCCTCACTCCTAGAGATCGACCACCAGCGCAACATTATCCTGGACTTTTAAATTACAAAGTACGTATACGTTATGTATCATTTCCATTCACGATGTTGAATACATTACAATTAGCTAGTGCTTTACACGGTAGTCCATTATTCAGAAATCATTTTACCGGGGTATTTGCAAGCGATGAGTTGCCCTCACGGATTTCTCTTCCTCTGGCAATGATTGTAAATACAGATCCATCCACAAAACTAGGAAGTCATTGAATTGCAATTTATATTGATCATCGCGGTGTTGGAGAATATTTTGACAGCTATGGCCTTCCTCCTTATGTACCACAACATGTTGCATTCTTAAAACTTCATTGTATATACTATAAATATAATAATAGCCAAATGCAAAGTCTTGGTTCATCCGTATGTGGCTATTATGCTTATTTTTATTTGTGCTGTAAAGCCCAAGGAAAATCTCTGCGTGAAATTCAATATTTGTTCACAACAGTACCCACGGTTAATGATCGTAGACTGTTGCAATATACCTTCCAGGTAATTTTATCATATTTATCATTGTAAGTGTATTTGTTTTATCATCATCTATTTCTATACTAATCATCTTTTTCCTCGTTCTTTTTTACAGAATTCACAATACGAAGCTTTGCAAACGGGTGCTATGCTGCAAAACATGGAAACAAATCATCGCAATCAAGAAGAGGAGGCGGTCTAATGAAGAAACCCAGCTCAATATACAAACAATGTCAATAAGAAAGAAAAAGAAGAAACCAGAAAAATGAATAAAATACAATTTATACTTATTTATGTGTTTTTATTGTCCATTCCATATACAACGTTATCAGATTCTCCTAAAGAACTGTGCGATATAAGACGAGAACCCTGTGCAAAGTTTCCACCTAATTCCTAGAGAACATTGACCAGGGACCTCGTCGCGCATTAAAACCAAATCATCGATCACGTGACTGTACTACACCCGAAGGGTCCTACCAAATTGAAAGGGGATACCCGTCCATACCTTATAACCTTAATTGAGTCAGTAACCGAACACGTGGTTGTACTAAACAAATTTGGTAATAGGACCACCGAAACATATTGAGGTCCTGTACTATGCTTCAATTGGACAATTTCAGTGGACCCCCATTGCCAAAATTTAAGAAGGGTGCAACAATATACCCATGTCTTATAATAAGAAATGAACCCCTGTAATCATAGAATCTCATCAAAGGGGATAAAATGGACCAAAAAAACAAACACGTGGTACAACGTTTATATTTTGGCAATTTTTGTACCCCTACAAGGGAACGAGGTGGACCATCCAAATTTATCATAATACATGTTAGGGTCCAGTACTATAATACCAAATGTTGAAATTGGGCAATTTCCAAAATTTAAGGGGTGGGCCAAGGTACCCCTCCCGGGGTGCACCAATGTACCTATGTCTTATGAAAGGGAATGGACCCCTATACATGACCATATAACTATATAGGGTAATAACACCTCATCAAAGGGGATAAAATCGACCAAAAACCAAACACGTGGTTGTACTAAAATTTTGGCAATTTTGTACCCCTAAAAGGGAACGAGGTGGACCACCCAAATTTATCATAATACATATTAGGGTCCAGTACTATAATACCAAATGTTGAAATTGGGCAATTTCCAAAATTTAAGGGGGTGGGCCAAGGTACTCCTCCCAAAAATTTAAAGGGGTGCACCAATGTACCCATGTCTTATGATAGGTAATGGACCCCTATACATGACCATATAATCATATAAGGTAATATGACCTCATCCAAGGAGATAAATTAGGTCGAAAACCAAACACGTGGTATAACGTATTGCTTACGTTTATAGTTTTGGCAATTTGGTACCCCTAGAAGGGAATGAGGTGGACCACCCAAATTTATTATAATACATATTAGGGTCCTGTACTATAATACCCAATGTTGAAATTGGGCAATTTCCAAAATTTAAGGGGTGGGCCAAGGTACCCCTCCCAAATTTTTCAAAGGGTGCATTAATATACCCATGTCTTATGAAAGGTAATGAACCCCTGTATACGCCCATATAACTATATAAGGTAATAACACCTCATCAAAGGGGATAAATTAGGTCAAAAACCCCCGAAATTTGAATTTTTGGCAATTTTTTACCCATGAAAGGGAACGACATAGACACCCAATACTGATAGAGGTACATACTATGGTCCTAGGCTACCACACCCAATTTTTAGATTTGGCAATTTCCAAAATTTAAGGGGGGTGGTCCTATGTACCCCTGCCAAAATTTAAGGGGTGGGCCAAGGTACCCCTGCCAAAATTTAGAGGGGGTGGTCCTAGGTACCCCTAGGTCATTGACCCCGGGCCAAGGTCATTGACCTTTGACCTATGACGTCACAAAAATTTTTGCTGACTCAGTTCGCCATAACGGGGTCCCTACTACTATGTTGGAACGATCTTGTATTAACGAGCCTATCTGATGCTGGAAAGAATATTTTATCGTCGTTTTGGCACTACGTTAATACAGAAAACAACAGCACAAGAGTAGTCAAATTATGTGCAGGAATAAGAACATGACATAAAAGGTAAAACTAAACCAGCTACATCTCAAAATTAATATTTTGGACTGTGTGATTTCTTCCAAAACGACTACCATTTTTTTTTCAAATCAAAAAAGTTACGAGTTCAATAGTTTTCAAAAGTTTATACTTTCGTTTTTTGACGATTAAGTAAACTGATAATTTGATGCTTTCATGTTACCGAATACTTAGTAAATATGGTTCCTAGTCCGATTCCTACTGAGGTCATAACATTGTGTTTACGAAATATTGTGATGAACTTGTGGTATAAATCAACTTGAATTAAGCAAAATGCTAGCAAATCTCCTTTTAGATTTCAGAAATCATGCCGAAAACATCCAATCCTCTGACCACGCGTCGACCACTTGAACGTGTAGTATCTAACAGGCCATATATAGGATGTTTCAAAACAACACCGACAACGTTTGAGAGGTGATTCCTGACACCAAGATAAGACAAAAAGTATAGACCATCCTGGGTACACAAATGCTTCCTTTCGGAGTTATAGGCTTACGAAAACATGAAAAATGAACTTTTAAGGTCCATAGCTCCAAAACAATGGCACCTACCGTAGTCGGGTCAAGACTTCATTTAGGAACTATGTGCGCTATCCAAAAATACATGTTTCAAAATCCTAGGGTACTCACGAAGCAATTGTTATAGTGGGATTTTGGCTACGGGCATATAAATTGAATTACTTACCAACTATCTGTACAAAAATTGTTGCGGAAGTACCACACGATTGTGAAACTTGGATATTTGAATAGGGCACACACGGGCGTCTCTGGCGAGGGGGACGAAGGGGAGGCGCGCTCCAATATTTTGAAGTACAAAATATTCAATATTTTATTCTAATTTAATTTATTTACTGATGACAGTATAACATATAAATAATAATTATTATATTTATTTGGAATGTAATATTCGGGCTGTGAAACGATTATTAAGAAGTTCTTGATATACCTCAGGAGGTCCATGAAGGTAAGCAAAAAGGTAGCAAATGGAATCGAAGATAATAAACAGGCTGAACTAGGTAGTACCATTTAAATCACTTTCTTTGATGTCCCCCCAAATTTCACATGCTAGAGACGCCAGTAAGGGCACATATTAGTTCCTACGTGAAGTCGACCTGACTACAGTAGGTTCAATAGTTTTGGAACTATGGACCTTTCCGGACAAATGGAAAGAAAGTTTAATGTGTCCAGTGCTAAAGTCTGGAAATAAAAGCGAAATACAAAACTTCAGACCTATAGCTATATTATCTCCTTTTGCCAAAATTCTTGAGAGTATTTTATATACACGAATTCTGAATCACGTTAAAACAGCTATATCAATACATCAACATGGTTTCTTACGCAATAGATCTACTGCAACAAACCTAGCAGTTGTAACAAATTTTATAACAACGGAGTTAGACAATGGCGGCCAGGTAGACGTTATTTATACCGACTTCAGTAAGGCATTCGATGTCGTGGATCATGATGTTATAGTGGCGAAATTAGCAAGCCTAAACTTTACAAAGTCGACAACAGAATATATTGTGTCGTATTTATGTAAACGGAAACAATCTATTCTATACAAGGGGCATGTCACCGAAAAGTTTGTTACTCTGTCTGGAGTTCCTCAAGGATCTCATCTGGGTCCTTTGCTATTTCTCCTACTTATTAATGATATTCCGCTTTTTATTGAGAACTCTGAGATTCTCCTGTTCGCTGATGATCTCAAATTATATTCTAGAATTAATTCAACTGAAGTCTGCATACAACTACAACAAGACCTACAGCGAGTTCAAACATGGTGCGATGACAACAATAATAAATTTATCTAAGTGTAAATCCCTTTGTTTTACGAGAAAAAGAAATTCCATCACCTTTGACTATACACTGACAGAAACCAAACTGTCTAGGCCAAGTACTGTTAAAGATTTAGGCGTTATTTTTGATCATGAACTAATTTCAATCAACACATAAATATGATAACAAACAGCGTATATAGAAACTTAGGTTTAATGCACAGAATACGGCAAGTCTTTTTCAGTGAGACAACGTTAGCAATACTTTATTTTACATATGTTAGGTCAAAATTAGAATATTGTTATACTATATGGACCCTCAATAATAAAAAGTACTCTGAAGAAATAGAAAGCATTCAAACGAAATTCTTGAAAATGCTTACATACAAAAAAAAAAAAAAAAAAAACTAGTTTTTATCAGAAATATTTTTCCCTACAATGATCTAGTAAACAACTTTAATTTTCAAACTCTAGAAAAAAGAAGATGGATGTTGGACTTGTTATTCTTATACAAGTTATTAAATAATAAGATTGATTGTATGGAGTTGGTCTCGAAAATATCATTGGGGATTCCCACTTGCAAAACCAGAGTAGAGAATACAGGGAAAATTTGTTGTGCAAAAGCCAGGAGCAATATATTATTTTAATCCTCTATGTGAAGGCTGTGTACGTTATATAATGACATTATAAATAAGCTTGATAAAGTGGATGTATTTAGTTTATCAGAAAACAGATTCCAATTATATGTGAAACAAGAAATTTTCTATAGAAATAATTAAGAATGTTATGTATGCAACATGTACTGTATGTACACAACACTATAATTGGGCACTAAGCCTGTTGTGTTGTATATTAAATAAATAAACATATAAATAAATTCATGTTCTTGTTCATGTTCATATTTTCGGCAGCCTATAACTCAGAAAGGAATCATTTGTGCATCCAAGTTGGTCTATACTTTTTATCTTATTTTGGTGTCAGGAATCACCTCCCAAACGTTGTTGGTGTTGTTTTGAAACACCCTGTATACCTCTCTGTAGACTAAAGGAGAAAAATTTACAGATCTTTTAAAGCACAATTAATGAAGAAAGTTGTAGTTCGGAGGGTCATTTGCTTATGAGTTTAATATTTTAAAACTGTTTCTTCTTCAGTTTATTATGTTCCTAAATAGTCAAAATTTCTCAAACTGTAACTTCAGTGATTTTTTTTAATTCTCTGTACGAACATTTAATAAAACTGTGGGTAAGTTTCCGTGCATCTGAACTATAAGGACGCTTACTTCAGTGGTTAGTCAAGGTTCATTTCCAATGTATGTATCGAGCAGCAGATCCGACAAACATTATCTCAAGGGTTACACCAAGAAATACATTTCACTATGGAATGTAACGTTTTCCAAACTAGGCTCCGTGTAAGTCTTACAGAACGTCTATGTCTAAAAGATCCGAACAATATTTTGGAGTAAATTGGCATCAGTGTTGGCAATTGCCACTCAGGATTTCGGCGCGATTTGTCGACCAGTTTGCTTTCAGCTGCTGATTACGTTAGTCGACCTCAAATGTCCTCTGCAATTTTTAAAATCAATAAAAACAACATCGGGTAAGGGATTTGCATAATATTTTCTGTTTCTAATTAAATTGCTTGTATGCATAATTGAAAGTGTTAAAGAAGACCTGCGGCGAGTCAGCTTTCCTTTTCTTGTTCTCCAAACTAAAATTATCATACCGTGGGAGACATTTTGAGTGCACTAAGGCCATAAGATAAAAGGTGTAGGACCTGAAGGCCTTACCGGAAAGTACCTATAAGAAGTGCATCGGAGACCACAGTGGCTCAGACATAAGCATTCACTTCTGGTATGTAAACAGCGACGCAACTCGCCTTAGCGCCTTCCACGCCGACAAACCAAACAGAAACGCTCCCGACTACACACAATAATATATTCTATTTTATTTATTTTTCACGTGGCAAAACTTGATTTCAAAATTACAGTACATAATTTAGTTTTTAGTACAAGATAAAACACCAAACTAATTAGTATTTCATTGCTAAATAACCTGAGAGTAGCATGCTTGACATATTCTTATAGTCTTATCATAATAACTGCAAATCACAATGTTTCCGGAATTATATCGGGATGTGCATATGTGTAGAATAAATCAACAGTTTGTTGCTTTAGAATAGAATATTTAATTATGACAAACAGTCAAGCTGTTGTCTCAAGTATTATACTCGGACATTTCACAAATATCTTAAATCGAGGTAAGTGACATGAAAACGCAAAAAGATGAAACTAAAATTTAACTTTGCACGCTCTTTTGAGTGCAAAGGTTTTTACAATGTCCTCAAAAGTTAGCTTAGAAGCTAGCTTATGCTCTATGGATATGATCCTAAAGTTGGTGAGTCGCTATTGTCCTGTTAAGTTTCTGATGTAGTTTTTTTTTATGATCTTTAGTTAGTAGTATAGGCGTCTGTACGGACCACTTTTTTCGGACCACTTTTTCAATGATCAAGTTCAAATTTTACGCGTCTGTACGGACCACTGTCTTTGGAGAACATAAACCACACAGAACATAAGAAGACAGAACATAATGACCTTTATGATATATAACCATAAAGGACTTAAATCTAACTAAAACTAAACCTAAATCTAAAACATAAACCTAATAACCATAAGGTAAAGTATTGATGATATTATCTTTTTCCTTTAAAACAACTCTTTTGTCGTAATCCATTTGAAACTCTTTAGTCACAGGTTTGTTAACTAAATTTTTGGTTCTCTTGTCTCTTGTTATTTGATTATAATTAAGAGTTATGTTCGCTAGCTCTTTGTTAACAACCTTCTTTATGTTTTCACCATTAAGATTCAAAGAGTTCTCATAATTAAGAGTAAATCCTTTAATTTTCATCACAGTTTTGTTTTTATCTGTTTTGTAGTAATAACTCTTTGGACCAGTTGAATACCACTCAATAATATAAACATCTTTTCCTAACTCATCTGTCCACTCACCAAGGTTACTACCAGTCTTTACTTCTATACCATTAACAATATAAACAATAGAATCAGTATCGTAATACGCTATATCTTCACCTAACTTATCCAACATGTCATAAAGTCTTAACCTCGCATGTGCTGTTGTAAAAGTTGCAATGTGAATATTAGTGGAATAAGAATTGTTAACATATACGTCTTTGTATTTATATGAAACTTGAACCATCTCGTCGCTGATAAACAAACATTCAGATATTTCTAATTTGTCATCTAAAAGTAACTCGTACCATCTTCTAACATCTGTAATGTATTCAGTTTGAGTTAAGTTTTGTCTTTGGCCAAACTTTCCCCATAACGAATTTAAACAAATTTTTGCAACTGCTCTCTTACCAGGATTTGCCATTATTTGATCAGGATTTAAATCAATATTCAGTGTGTCTTTAATAGTTTTAATATAATCATCTTTTGTTTGAAAGTCATCTTCCCATGGTGATGTTTCTAATTTGATTTTCATGAAGTCTTTAATGTAACCTCTAAAGAGTTTGTTACTTGTTTTGGGAAAATGTTGAATCTCGTAAATTTCAATTAACTCATAACCTTTCTCTAAATCTTTATCTAACTCTATAGTTGTCCAAGTACCTGTTATCATTCTTTGTTCGTCACTGTGTGTACACGTCTTAGTTTGATTTATCATACATTGATTACATAAGGGAAACACCAACTTATTAATATTGTTATCTTTAACTGGTAATACAGGATAGTAGATGGGGGACACCTGACACCCGGTAGCTGAAAAATCGCCTTTTTTTCCATGGTCTCCTGAGAGCAAGGACTCAATTTTCCACTGTCTCACGATACGCTATGACCCACGCCCCGTCCACCCATGGTCTTTTACGACCTCCATATTAGGGGTGTATTCATTCCCTTTTATGAGCCCTTTTAAGGGGGTGTACTCGTTCCCTTTTATGAGCACATTTTAGGGGGTGTACTCGTTCCCTTTTATGATCACTTTTCCACCCCCTACGAACACATAGAAGAGCAGAGATAACACATAAGAGTACGTAACACACAGCAGAACAGATAACACATAAGAGTACGTAACATAACAAGGGTGTACTCGTTCTCTTTTATGAACATATTTTTCAACCCCTACGAACACATAGAAGAGCTGATAATACATAACATAGCAAGGGTGTACTCGTTTTCAACCCTTCTTTTAACATAGCAGAAATTACACTGAGACTACGAACACATAGAAGAGCATAAGACTACGTAACACATAACAACCTCCATCTTAGGGGTGGACTCGTTCTCTTTTATAAGCATATTTTCCAACCCCTACGTACACATAGTAGAGGTGTTTTCGTTTTCAATCCCTTAACATAACAGTTACTAACATACAGCAGAGCAGATAACAAACACAACCACCTCCATTTTAGGGGTGTATTCATTCCCTTTTATGAGCATATTTTTCAACCCCCTATTATAACATAGCACAGATTACATAGCAGAGCTAATACAAGAGTATGGCTTATTTTTCAACCCTTATTTTACCATCACAGAGACTAGGAAACATAGCGGACATAGCACAGAGGGTGTATTCATTTTCTCCACCCCTAATTGAACATAGCAGAAATTACACTGAGACTACGAACACACAGCAGACCAGAGAATACATCAAATTCATTCCCTTTTATGAGTACATTTTAAGGGGTGTACTCGTTCTCTTTTATAATTACTTTTTCAACCCCTATTTTAAGACAATGAATACCTATGTAACATAGCGATTCGATACGCTCTTTGAACCGTTTTGGATGAAACTCAGCATATGGGGGTTTTCGACCATGCTGAGTACGAATATCATACTTATTTTTACCTGGGTCCTATAGTTTATGTGGCATACGCCCTTTCTATGACAATTTGAACCGATTTGGATGAAACTCGGCATATAGGGGTTTTCGGACATGCTGAGTACGAATATCATACTTATTTTTACCTGGGTCTGATAGTTTATGTGGGATACGCCCTTTCTATGACAATTTTAACCGATTTGGATGAAACTCGGCATATGGGGGTTTTCGACCATGCTGATTACCAATACCACACCTACTTTTACCTGGACGTCGTTTGTATGACACTTAAAACCTAATAACTCAAAAACGGGTCCACATATTGAGGTCGTGTTTCCACATTTAGTAACGGGTCACCAGCAACCACAAGTTCCAAAATAATGACCATCGAGGTCAAAGGTCAACCTACTTAAAACCTAATAACACCAAAACTGAGCCACATATTGAGGTACTGTTTCCAAATCTAGTAACTGGTCACCAACTACTACAAGTTCCAAAATAATGACCATCGAGGTCAAAGGTCAACATACTTAAAACCTAATAACACGGAAACTGAGCCACATATTGAGGTGGTGTTCCCACATTTAGTAATTGATCATCAGGTACTACATGCTCCAAAATAACGACCATCGAGGTCAAAGGTCAGCATACTTAAAACCTAATAACACGAAAACGGGGCCACATATTGAGATGGTGTTTCCAAGTCTGGTAATTGGTCATCAGGTACTACAAGATCCAAAACATTGACCATCGAGGTCAAAGGTCAGCCTACTTAAAACCTAATAACACGAAAACGGGGCCACATATTGAGATGGTGTTTCCAAGTCTGGTAATTGGTCATCAGGTACTACAAGATCCAAAACACTGACCATCGAGGTCAAAGGTCAACCTACTTAAAACCTAATAACACGAAAACGGGGCCACATATTGAGATGGTGTTTCCAAGTCTGGTAATTGGTCATCAGGTACTACAAGATCCAAAACACTGACCATCGAGGTCAAAGGTCAACCTACTTAAAACCTAATAACACGAAAACTGAGCCACATATTGAGGTCGTGTTTCCACGTTTAGTAATTGGTCATCAGGTACTACAAGTTCCAAAATAATGATCATCCAGGTCAAAGGTCAACCTATTTAAAACCTAATAACACGAAAACGGGGCCACATATTGAGATGTTGTTTCCAAATCTAGTAATTGGTCATCAGGTACTACATGCCCCAAAATAATGACCATCGAGGTCAAAGGTCAAACTCGAAAATGGATCCACATACTCAGGTGCTGTTTCCACATTTAGTAATCGGCCACCAACTACTACATGTCCTAAAGGTACTTACCACGGAGGTCAAAAATCAGACTAGTAAACGAAGCAACATATTGAGGTGGTGTTTCCACATTTAGTAATTGGTTACCAGCAACTACATGCCCCAAAAAGGTCAAATATTTAAACCAGAATAACTCGTAGATTGAGCGTCGGAAAATTTTTGTACCAAGGAGAAAATGTGAAGGAGGAATAAATTTGAGTGCCCTATTGAATTTTGTACCAACGAGAAATCTCATTTGCAACTAGCTTAGAATTTCTGTCCCTGTTTGGGTTATTCAAAATTTGGATAGACTAAGAAAGCAAGATATGCCATTTTAACCAGCTGAGAATTTAAAGAAACAAAGGGAACCTACTCAATTTTCTATCGACGAGAAATGCCATTTCAACTACCTCAGAATTTATGTGCCTTTTTGTGCTAAGGCCTATTTTAACTCTTCTTGACTAATTAGATAAACGAAGGAATATTGTACCAATGATAAATGCCATTTTTTTTCTAGACCATGTTCTAATATTTAAACAAACGAAGGGGTGAATTTGATTGAGCTATTCAATTTTGCACCAATGAGAAATAGCAGCGTATTTTAAATAAACAAACAATCGGATAAATTTAACCGGCTCAGAAGTGTACTATTTAAACAAACGAAGGTCTCTTGAGTGAGATTTCTAACTAACTCAGAATTTCATTTCATTTTGAAATACTCAAATTTGGATGGAGTGTTTAGTTTTGTTCGAACCAGAAAAATTTGATTGGATTATTTCCTTATGTACCAACTGGAAAAAGGGAAGGGCCATTAATCAAATAAATGAAGGAATAAATTTGGGTAGAATATTTAGTTTTGTACCTAGCAAAATTAGAAAAAGAAGTGAAGAACGAATAAAATCTGGATGGACTATTTTCTTATGTACCAACAAACAAAATGGAGCACCAGCGACAAAAAAGAAACCGAAGAAGGAATAAATTTGGGTGACCTATTCAGTTTGCAGAATCAGCATTCTATACTTTTTTCTGCCATTCATTGGGGGTGTCCTATTTCTTTTCGTGCCAACGAGACCATTTTTAACCGACTTAGAATTTGTACCAAACAGAAAAGAGGAGCTACACGATTAAACAAAGCAATCAATTTTTAACTAGCTCAGAATTTCTAGACCATGTTGTACTATTTAAACAAACGAAGAGATAAATGTGTGTGACCTATTCACTTTTGTACCAAGCAAAATAAGAAAAAGAAGTGAAGAACGAATAAAATTTGGATGGCCTATTTTTTCATGTACCAACAAAAATGGAGCACCAACGACAAAAAGGAAACCGAAGGAGGAATAAATTTGGGTGACCTAATCAGTTTTGTACTAATCAGAAAAAAAGCGAAGAAGGTAAAATTTAAATAGCTCAGTATTTATGTACATTTTTGTACTACTAAAATAAACGAAGGAATAAATTTGGGTGTTCTACAGAAGAAAACGGGGAAGGGCCATTTTATTTAATTTTGTAGTACTCAAAATATACAAAGATATAAATTTGTGTGACCCATTCGGTTTTGATGGCTTTTTTAGAAAGACTATTTTATCTTTTTGTGCTCTACAAATAAACGGAGGAAAAGCAAAGAGAGACCATTTTATGTGCCTTTTGTAACGAAGAAACAAATTTGAAGGAGGTTCATTTTAACTAATCCTGCTGCGAGTAGATCAATTAGTACATAGTAAAAAAATAAAACAATATGGCATTATTGCGCCTTTCATTTTCGAATACATACGGATTAAGCCACTATGGCAAAAAATACTACTCTCTCCTTATGCTTATTTGGAGCAGACTTAAGAGGACCAAGCATTAGAAACCACTAGTAGGGTGTCGATTCAGTAAACTCTACATCTAGTAAAAGAAAACGAACCGATAATTTTGAGACAGTTCCATATGGGTAAATACAGTATTAGTAGAAACGATAGTTTTTAATTAAGTAGAGATAAGGAGAGAGTGAAAAAATGGAAAATTAAATTTTAAATCATTATTATTATTATTTTAGAGGTCAAAAGGAAGAATAAATGAATTTGAGTGGCATATGTACGGAATTTAGTTTTGTAAAGGGCAAAAAAATTTGAATGGAATATTTTATTTTGTACCAGCTGGGAATTTAGTGTTGTACCATTGTATTTTGTACTATTTATTACCACCGAGAAGGTGTAGAATATTTAGTTTTGTTGGCTTCTTTATTTTGTATTAACGACTAAAACCTTTAACACATACTTGGTTGTGTGCATCACAATGGCCGAAGTTTTTCATTTCCCTGTGGTACAACGTAATGGTCGCCCCGCTTATTCTAGGTCTACAGTTAGATATTTTCGGTTGGATAATGGAATAAAGCCGTGTTTTGTTGAGCACAATGCCCACTATAACGATGTGGTAGACAATTATTTGATGGATAGATATTTGTTTAATAGTCGCTATAACAAATGGTATATGGTAGAATTTGTTAAGCATTTATCGCAGGTAGATATTAAGATAGACTTTTTGTCGTTGGTTACTCGTTTAACCGCGCACAGTTCTCTTTTCCAATCAGCTACCTTTTTTGCCATGAAAACTAAGGGTAATAGTTATACTGTGATAGCTTTCTTTCGCTATGGGGGAACGCAGGACACTTTGGATGAGTTATTAAAGTTTTGGAATCATGTGTGCGAGTTCAGGCCAAGTATCCAGATTGCGGATTTACTTGGTTGCTTTACACGATGTGGTAAAACTGGACTTTTTGCGGTATCTCCTGATACCTATCTGTTGGACCTCGCGGTATTTGGAAGCATGGTGAAAAAGAATAACAAATGGTTTTTCTCACAATAAAGCTATACATACAGAATAATCCATTATGGCAAAAAAATACTACTTTCTCCTTATGCTTAGTTGGAGTAGACTTCGATAACAAGAACGATACATTGTGTAAGAATTTCCAATTAATAGCGGTATTGCACTGTCTGTAATAGTGCAGTTTATTTTTCGAGTGAGAGTAGGTTTTAAAGGTGTATTGTAGTCTACCAGCAATAATGATCTCTAAGAGAGTTATTAGGTAAAGATAACCATTACACAGCCATTCTGCGAACACATTTATACGATCCAATTTCTCAGATTTAAACAAAGAAAGACCATATTCTGCTACTCAAACAAACGAAGGAATAAGCTCAGAATTTCTATACCTTTTTGTGTTATTCAAGTAAACGAAGGAATAAATTTGTGTGACTTATACCATTATAACACGCTCACTATTTTTATACCATTCTGTATTACTCTATTTCATTTTTGTAACAACCAGAAGAAAACAGCTCAGCATTTTATTCCTTTGTGGTGTTACATTTTGTATATTTTTGTGTCATCCAGAGAACAATTTAAATTGCCTCTCCCGTCACTAAATGGGTATTGACGTGTGTTTAGCGAATTAGGTTTACAAAATACTATCGGCGACGCTAAAGTCCAAAGTTTCCCGGTCACTAACTAAATATTTGAGCATGAGATTTAACAAACCGGAGTTGCGTAATAATTGTGTAGAACAGACTACATAGCAATTAGCGTAATATCATGCATGGCCATTTTTGATCACCGCAGAAGAAGAGATTATATCAAAGTAAGAAAAGTTTTCAAAGTTCCATGTTGCTGCAGATATTTAAACAACGTTATGAATGGGTTACCTAACAGGTGTATTGCCTATTGCTCAACGATTCAATTATTTTTAAACTTTCTTTCCTCGTCTAAGTCCAAAAAGACAAATATATATTTTTGCATTTATGTATTTTATTATAATGGAATATAAGATTATGGAGTATATTTGGAAATAATAGAACATACATCATGACGTTATATTAACGAATTATTTTGCATTGCCTTGAAACATATTATTAAACACGGCGAATGCATAGAATGCTTTTATTGTAGGTATATAAGTAGATGTGTCACACTTGATTTGTTTTTGCGGAGAGTAGAAAAATGACTAGCATGGAAATTGCTTATGTTTCACCTAGAGAAAAAGAAATTCAGCGTGAAAACGAGAAACCAATACTGTTAATACAGCCGTCTGACCCTGATTTGCCAGATGAATTACGTGATAAAGTGAGAATCATATATCCAACACAAGAAATAGAAGATGTGTATTATTTTAGACGCTATAATAGGTATAATGATGAAATACTCCCGGAAAGTGATGATGACAGTGTTTCAAATATTACCTGTTTTGAACTGGAAGCTAATGAGTGCGGATGTACTAGTGGAAGTATTAGTCATACATGTGTTATACAATTATTTAATGAGTATACACCAAATTCAGTATTATTATGTGAAGCATGTTCTAAACATAATGAGAATGAAAAAGATCACAACTGTTTGCTGCAGTATGATTACGAATTATTGCAAAAGGTGTGGACGATCATAATTAAATGTGAAATGAGAGAGAAAATCTATAAACTTTATTTAAAGAAGCATTTTAAAGGTTGGAAAAATAAGAACACTTATACTGTGGAGAAAAAATTTAATCTGGTATATGAATACATTACAGAGTGTGATTATTATATTAACAAAATAGTAGAAATGTTTTTAGAGAAAGATAAACAATTATTTAATTCTGTAAATGAACACTGAGCCCACTGTAGCATATGCATTTGATTGTGTAAGAATAGAAGAACTTGAACTGTTAACTGGATCAATTTGTAGTACAGTAATATTAACAATTTAATAGATAACTAACATTGGACTCTGGCAACTGAATTGTCAGGGAGAGTCAATTTAATTTGTTCTCTGAATGACACAAAAATATACAAAATGTAACTCCACAAAGGTATAAAATTCTGAGCTGTTTTCTTCTGGTTGTTACAAAAATGAAATAGAGTAATACAAAATGCTATAAAAATAGTGAGCTTGTTATAATGGTCCTTCTTCCCTTTTTTGTGGTTGGTACAAAACTAAAAGGTGGTATAAAAGTGAATAGATTTATTCCTTCGTTTACTTGAATAACACAAAAAGGTATAGAAATTCTGAGCTTATTCCTTCGTTTGTTTGAGTAGCAGAATATGGTCTTTCTTTGTTTAAATCTGAGAAATTGGATCGTATAAATGTGTTCGCAGAATGGCTGTGTAATGGTTATCTTTACCTAATAACTCTCTTAGAGATCATTATTGCTGGTAGACTACAATACACCTTTAAAACCTACTCTCACTCGAAAAATAAACTGCACTATTACAGACAGTGCAATACCGCTATTAATTGGAAATTCTTACACAATGTATCGTTCTTGTTATCGAAGTCTACTCCAACTAAGCATAAGGAGAAAGTAGTATTTTTTTGCCATAATGGATTATTCTGTATGTATAGCTTTATTGTGAGAAAAACCATTTGTTATTCTTTTTCACCATGCTTCCAAATACCGCGAGGTCCAACAGATAGGTATCAGGAGATACCGCAAAAAGTCCAGTTTTACCACATCGTGTAAAGCAACCAAGTAAATCCGCAATCTGGATACTTGGCCTGAACTCGCACACATGATTCCAAAACTTTAATAACTCATCCAAAGTGTCCTGCGTTCCCCCATAGCGAAAGAAAGCTATCACAGTATAACTATTACCCTTAGTTTTCATGGCAAAAAAGGTAGCTGATTGGAAAAGAGAACTGTGCGCGGTTAAACGAGTAACCAACGACAAAAAGTCTATCTTAATATCTACCTGCGATAAATGCTTAACAAATTCTACCATATACCATTTGTTATAGCGACTATTAAACAAATATCTATCCATCAAATAATTGTCTACCACATCGTTATAGTGGGCATTGTGCTCAACAAAACACGGCTTTATTCCATTATCCAACCGAAAATATCTAACTGTAGACCTAGAATAAGCGGGGCGACCATTACGTTGTACCACAGGGAAATGAAAAACTTCGGCCATTGTGATGCACACAACCAAGTATGTGTTAAAGGTTTTAGTCGTTAATACAAAATAAAGAAGCCAACAAAACTAAATATTCTACACCTTCTCGGTGGTAATAAATAGTACAAAATACAATGGTACAACACTAAATTCCCAGCTGGTACAAAATAAAATATTCCATTCAAATTTTTTTGCCCTTTACAAAACTAAATTCCGTACATATGCCACTCAAATTCATTTATTCTTCCTTTTGACCTCTAAAATAATAATAATAATGATTTAAAATTTAATTTTCCATTTTTTCACTCTCTCCTTATCTCTACTTAATTAAAAACTATCGTTTCTACTAATACTGTATTTACCCATATGGAACTGTCTCAAAATTATCGGTTCGTTTTCTTTTACTAGATGTAGAGTTTACTGAATCGACACCCTACTAGTGGTTTCTAATGCTTGGTCCTCTTAAGTCTGCTCCAAATAAGCATAAGGAGAGAGTAGTATTTTTTGCCATAGTGGCTTAATCCGTATGTATTCGAAAATGAAAGGCGCAATAATGCCATATTGTTTTATTTTTTTACTATGTACTAATTGATCTACTCGCAGCAGGATTAGTTAAAATGAACCTCCTTCAAATTTGTTTCTTCGTTACAAAAGGCACATAAAATGGTCTCTCTTTGCTTTTCCTCCGTTTATTTGTAGAGCACAAAAAGATAAAATAGTCTTTCTAAAAAAGCCATCAAAACCGAATGGGTCACACAAATTTATATCTTTGTATATTTTGAGTACTACAAAATTAAATAAAATGGCCCTTCCTCGTTTTCTTCTGTAGAACACCCAAATTTATTCCTTCGTTTATTTTAGTAGTACAAAAATGTACATAAATACTGAGCTATTTAAATTTTACCTTCTTCGCTTTTTTTCTGATTAGTACAAAACTGATTAGGTCACCCAAATTTATTCCTCCTTCGGTTTCCTTTTTGTCGTTGGTGCTCCATTTTTGTTGGTACATGAAAAAATAGGCCATCCAAATTTTATTCGTTCTTCACTTCTTTTTCTTATTTTGCTTGGTACAAAAGTGAATAGGTCACACACATTTATCTCTTCGTTTGTTTAAATAGTACAACATGGTCTAGAAATTCTGAGCTAGTTAAAAATTGATTGCTTTGTTTAATCGTGTAGCTCCTCTTTTCTGTTTGGTACAAATTCTAAGTCGGTTAAAAATGGTCTCGTTGGCACGAAAAGAAATAGGACACCCCCAATGAATGGCAGAAAAAAGTATAGAATGCTGATTCTGCAAACTGAATAGGTCACCCAAATTTATTCCTTCTTCGGTTTCTTTTTTGTCGCTGGTGCTCCATTTTGTTTGTTGGTACATAAGAAAATAGTCCATCCAGATTTTATTCGTTCTTCACTTCTTTTTCTAATTTTGCTAGGTACAAAACTAAATATTCTACCCAAATTTATTCCTTCATTTATTTGATTAATGGCCCTTCCCTTTTTCCAGTTGGTACATAAGGAAATAATCCAATCAAATTTTTCTGGTTCGAACAAAACTAAACACTCCATCCAAATTTGAGTATTTCAAAATGAAATGAAATTCTGAGTTAGTTAGAAATCTCACTCAAGAGACCTTCGTTTGTTTAAATAGTACACTTCTGAGCCGGTTAAATTTATCCGATTGTTTGTTTATTTAAAATACGCTGCTATTTCTCATTGGTGCAAAATTGAATAGCTCAATCAAATTCACCCCTTCGTTTGTTTAAATATTAGAACATGGTCTAGAAAAAAATGGCATTTATCATTGGTACAATATTCCTTCGTTTATCTAATTAGTCAAGAAGAGTTAAAATAGACCTTAGCACAAAAAGGCACATAAATTCTGAGGTAGTTGAAATGGCATTTCTCGTCGATAGAAAATTGAGTAGGTTCCCTTTGTTTCTTTAAATTCTCAGCTGGTTAAAATGGCATATCTTGCTTTCTTAGTCTATCCAAATTTTGAATAACCCAAACAGGGACAGAAATTCTAAGCTAGTTGCAAATGAGATTTCTCGTTGGTACAAAATTCAATAGGGCACTCAAATTTATTCCTCCTTCACATTTTCTCCTTGGTACAAAAATTTTCCGACGCTCAATCTACGAGTTATTCTGGTTTAAATATTTGACCTTTTTGGGGCATGTAGTTGCTGGTAACCAATTACTAAATGTGGAAACACCACCTCAATATGTTGCTTCGTTTACTAGTCTGATTTTTGACCTCCGTGGTAAGTACCTTTAGGACATGTAGTAGTTGGTGGCCGATTACTAAATGTGGAAACAGCACCTGAGTATGTGGATCCATTTTCGAGTTTGACCTTTGACCTCGATGGTCATTATTTTGGGGCATGTAGTACCTGATTACCAATTACTAGATTTGGAAACAACATCTCAATATGTGGCCCCGTTTTCGTGTTATTAGGTTTTAAATAGGTTGACCTTTGACCTGGATGATCATTATTTTGGAACTTGTAGTACCTGATGACCAATTACTAAACGTGGAAACACGACCTCAATATGTGGCTCAGTTTTCGTGTTATTAGGTTTTAAGTAGGTTGACCTTTGACCTCGATGGTCAGTGTTTTGGATCTTGTAGTACCTGATGACCAATTACCAGACTTGGAAACACCATCTCAATATGTGGCCCCGTTTTCGTGTTATTAGGTTTTAAGTAGGTTGACCTTTGACCTCGATGGTCAGTGTTTTGGATCTTGTAGTACCTGATGACCAATTACCAGACTTGGAAACACCATCTCAATATGTGGCCCCGTTTTCGTGTTATTAGGTTTTAAGTAGGCTGACCTTTGACCTCGATGGTCAATGTTTTGGATCTTGTAGTACCTGATGACCAATTACCAGACTTGGAAACACCATCTCAATATGTGGCCCCGTTTTCGTATTATTAGGTTTTAAGTAGGTTGACCTTTGACCTCGATGGTCAATGTTTTGGATCTTGTAGTACCTGATGACCAATTACCAGACTTGGAAACACCACCTCAATATGTGGTGCCGTTTTCGAGTGATTAGGTTTTAAGTATGCTGACCTTTGGCCTCGATGGTCGTTATTTTGGAGCATGTAGTACCTGATGATCAATTACTAAATGTGGGAACACCACCTCAATATGTGGCTCAGTTTTCGTGTTATTAGGTTTTAAGTATGTTGACCTTTGACCTCGATGGTCATTATTTTGGAACTTGTAGTAGTTGGTGACCAGTTACTAGATTTGGAAACAGTACCTCAATATGTGGCTCAGTTTTCGTGTTATTAGGTTTTAAGTAGGTTGACCTTTGACCTCGATGGTCATTATTTTGGAACCATGGTTGCTGGTGACCCGTTACTAAATGTGGAAACACGACCTCAATATGTGGACCCGTTTTTGAGTTATTAGGTTTTAAGTGTCATACAAACGACGTCCAGGTAAAAGTAGGTGTGGTATTGGTAATCAGCATGGTCGAAAACCCCCATATGCCGAGTTTCATCCAAATCGGTTAAAATTGTCATAGAAAGGGCGTATCCCACATAAACTATCAGACCCAGGTAAAAATAAGTATGATATTCGTACTCAGCATGTCCGAAAACCCCTATATGCCGAGTTTCATCCAAATCGGTTCAAATTGTCATAGAAAGGGCGTATGCCACATAAACTATAGGACCCAGGTAAAAATAAGTATGATATTCGTACTCAGCATGGTCGAAAACCCCCATATGCTGAGTTTCATCCAAAACGGTTCAAAGAGCGTATCGAATCGCTATGTTACATAGGTATTCATTGTCTTAAAATAGGGGTTGAAAAAGTAATTATAAAAGAGAACGAGTACACCCCTTAAAATGTACTCATAAAAGGGAATGAATTTGATGTATTCTCTGGTCTGCTGTGTGTTCGTAGTCTCAGTGTAATTTCTGCTATGTTCAATTAGGGGTGGAGAAAATGAATACACCCTCTGTGCTATGTCCGCTATGTTTCCTAGTCTCTGTGATGGTAAAATAAGGGTTGAAAAATAAGCCATACTCTTGTATTAGCTCTGCTATGTAATCTGTGCTATGTTATAATAGGGGGTTGAAAAATATGCTCATAAAAGGGAATGAATACACCCCTAAAATGGAGGTGGTTGTGTTTGTTATCTGCTCTGCTGTATGTTAGTAACTGTTATGCTAAGGGATTGAAAACGAAAACACCTCTACTATGTGTACGTAGGGGTTGGAAAATATGCTTATAAAAGAGAACGAGTCCACCCCTAAGATGGAGGTTGTTATGTGTTACGTAGTCTTATGCTCTTCTATGTGTTCGTAGTCTCAGTGTAATTTCTGCTATGTTAAAAGAAGGGTTGAAAACGAGTACACCCTTGCTATGTTATGTATTATCAGCTCTTCTATGTGTTCGTAGGGGTTGAAAAATATGTTCATAAAAGAGAACGAGTACACCCTTGTTATGTTACGTACTCTTATGTGTTATCTGTTCTGCTGTGTGTTACGTACTCTTATGTGTTATCTCTGCTCTTCTATGTGTTCGTAGGGGGTGGAAAAGTGATCATAAAAGGGAACGAGTACACCCCCTAAAATGTGCTCATAAAAGGGAACGAGTACACCCCCTTAAAAGGGCTCATAAAAGGGAATGAATACACCCCTAATATGGAGGTCGTAAAAGACCATGGGTGGACGGGGCGTGGGTCATAGCGTATCGTGAGACAGTGGAAAATTGAGTCCTTGCTCTCAGGAGACCATGGAAAAAAAGGCGATTTTTCAGCTACCGGGTGTCAGGTGTCCCCCATCTACTCAGGATGATACAATCGTTTTGGCGGAAGAACTTTACAAAGTATATAACCAAAGTACTTTTTACACTTGTATTTTTCAGGAGAGATAGACTTTAATGTTGTAGAGTGGCCAATAGGAAATTGATCATAAAACAAAACAGTTGGATACAAGCTGCACACATCGATATATTTCATCTTCTTATTAGTAACTTTTAATTTTGAAGCATTGGTTCTACCACCAAAGAATGCATCTCTGAACTTTAGTTTCTCAATAAGACTAGTTTTTTGAATTAACTGTTTGGCTCTTTTATCTTTTAACCAATCACACTCCCACATCTCTATAAGATTATAACCAGCTTCTTTTATTTGTTGAGATCTTCTTCTTGTTTTCTCATATAGATCTTCCATTGTTTCGTGATTGACATTGTTGATAGTATACTTCTCAAAACATTTGTTGCAACCATGCCAGAAACAACCGTGATATTGATACACTGTCTTTGTTTTATAATCGTAACCATCAACTTTAGATCCACATATCGTTACTTCTCCATTGTTTAACGCGTGTTTAATATTATTGTTCTTAAAAGAATTTAACCATGCAATAGACTGTTTAGAGTATTTTTCTTTCTTTTCTTCTTTAATAATACCAATTGTGTTTTCTTGTATGTATTTTGATCTATAAATGCCCATACACACACTTGCAATTGTTAAGTATTGAAATGGATCAATGTTTGCTATTTCTAAAAACTGATTTCTTAGTTCTAAACAACCTCTTCTTAAAATATCTACATCCGAATCACAATACTCTCTTAACTCTTTTTTAAAGTCAAACACATAATTTTCTTCTCTTCTTTCTTGATGCCACTTAAGAAACGCTTCTCTTTGATCTTTTTTCATGGTACTAATCCCATAGTATTTTGCGTTAGGTATTGGCCCAACATAGTTTTGATTTTCAGGCTTATTAAACAAATGTGGAAAATAACCTTTCTTTAATTCTTTTAGACCAAATGTCTTAGGAAAACTCGATAATGATTGTGCTACAAAGTTAATACTATCAATAATTTTTGTTTGCTTTTGGAATTTCAAGTAACATTAGCTTAGAGCCGTTATATATAGTGTAAGGTTTCAAAGCATTCTTAATGCAGTACTGAAGAACAAAGTACGAATCATAAGCTTTGGCATTATGCGCAATACAAGTGTAACCACTATGTTCTTTTGAAACTAACCACTTACAAAAATCGTCATTTGTTTCAAAGTAATATTTGCTACCTTTAAAGTCATGAGCAACTACATAATTAGCTTTATGAATTCCTGTGTCTTGTTGTGCTTCGTAATCAAACCATATATACTTTTCTGTGTAATTACAACTGTTCATTTGTTTAATACTCGACTTTAGAAAGTTCTTAATTATATACTTAAAGTCATCTACTGTTAACTTGTTGTTGTTCCATGCATCATATATCTTTTGAAGTTTCCTCCACTTAGACATGGTTTCGTACATGTTTTTTTCTTTAACAATTTTCTTACCACGATCTTCGATACCATAAGTCTTGTATAGCATAATAAACAAATCTGTAACAGTTAATTCTTTTTTAGCATTACACACACATTCATCATCACAATAACCTTTCTGGCGTTTGTATTGCATGTAACATTTGTGAACGTTTTCTTTAGCTACACAATTACAGTTGATAAAGTAGTAATATCCACACTTGTGTTTCTTATATCTTAATAAAATTTTATTACAGCCTTTACACTTATAAACTTCTTTACAAACAACTGAATGGTTATCTTTACATGTTTGGTTATAACAAAATCGATTACAAGCTTCACAATAAATGTTATCAATCTCTTCTTCTTGATGTTTAGGTTGCTTACACATATTACAAATTGGTGTAATTCGTATACATGATTTGTGTTTTTCTTTATGATCGTATGCTGTATCACACTTTTCACAATAATAAACACTTCCAATAAAAGCTTGCATGCTGTTAATTGCGTCAAAATGATTTCCACTTTTATATAAATAAATATTCACCTCTTTGTCTTGCCCTGAGTAAATAATAGCGTTCATGTTTTCAGCACATACAACTTTAATTTGAATGTTTAATAGTTCTTCACATTGTTTAATATCGTCTAATGTAAAACCGTCTTAACAGTAGCTCGGTAAACGATTACAAAGTCTCTCAGTTAATTTTGTCTGTATTTTTCTTCCACGTCTTATATCTTTAATGTTTTGTGGTGTTAGCTCTTGATCAAGTATTACATTTGTTTTATACGTTAAGGCTGAAATGATTGCACGTGGACAACACAAATTGTCATTGTTATTGATTTTGGTAATACATCTTTTAGCTTTTTTGTCTTCTGCAAGGTTTAATAATCGTCTGTTTGTTTTACTTCCTCTAGGCATGTTAATGATTTGAATATTAAATGTTGTTTCTTCAATATTGATTGTTTCGTCAGTTGTTACAATTCTTTGAACGTGTGTTAATACATTTCTAGCGTTTAGTTCAGTTGTTATTGGTGTTGATATTGCTTTAGTCCAAAATCCATCGTTGTGCACAACAACTCTTATTCTGTCATTCTTTTTAAAATTGGAAGCTTGTTTAGCTTGGTCAATCATATCGTCTACTGCTGTGTGTAATCTTTGTATTGTTTCAGTGTTTTACCTGTTTTATTTGTCAGTTTTATTTTGTACTCTGTTGTATAGGATTTAAATTTTTCATTGTATGTCGGCTCATTAACATTTAAGATCTCGTAATATTTTTTATTTGTAAATAAATCATCATCAAATGGAAATAACTTTTTCAAATGCTTTCGCTTTAACTTTGGTGTATTTTGTGCTATTTCGCTTTCAGAGAACACTTCTTGTTGAAATGGGTATATATTTCTAATCTGCCTTCTGCTTTGTTCATCGTCATGTTGTTTAAGAAGGTCTATCAGTTCTGCTTTTCGTAATCGGGAATATCTTCTGATTCCTCTCTCTTTACATTGTCATCTTAACTCTATTACAGTAAACTTGCTATAATTACTCATCTTATTTATACTATAGAAAATCTTTATACTCTTCAATTTTTATCTTCGCCGGATTATTTCAGTTCATTTTTATTTGTCCTAGTACAACGCTTAACATTGTACACTCCTGCCATTGTCTACATATTACGCATTGTATTAGAACACGGCTTTTATGGGATTAACCCATCAAAGTCACATATACACATTTAAAACTGAATCATTTTTGTAAACTTACTCATCATCATCATCATCATCATAATCATCACTACTATATTTGTATTCATCATCACTACTCAAATCAGATGTTTTTTGTTGCATTACTAATAACTCTTTTTCCTTTAACAGTATTTGCTTCTCTAGTACTGTTGCTAAGAGTTTAAGATCATGATGAATTAGTTCAAGTCTATCATGTAATAAATCAAAATCTTTCTCCATATTTGTTATATAGAAAACCAACAAAAATGAAATAAATTTAAAAATCTAAGAATAAAAACGAACATGACTACTGCTAAGGAAATATTAATTACAAACCTGTATTTGATTGTGTATGTAAATATTTAGATATTGGTGGTTATAATGATGAAGACAAAATAAACTTTAGCGTGTCCATAGGTGTTAGATCACCTGTTCGAGAAAGCCACTAAAGAAAAGAACTCATTTCTCATACAAAACATTCTCTATGCAAACGTTATGAACTTATCCGATGAGATATTAGATTCACTAATGAGCAATGGTTATCTATAGGTTATGATGATTAAGAGGAGGAGGAGTTGTAACCAAAACTCATTACCTTTACCTCTACAAATCTCTTATACTCAAAAACAAATCAACAACAAACTCATCGTCGTCTTCTCCTTCAATATCCACGTGACAACCATATGAAACAACACAGCTGTATTTTTCTTTGACTTTGTTTAGGAGGTTGACTGAGTTTGGATCTTTGGTTTCTGATAACACTGACATTCTTGGGTACTTTTCTTTAAGACACTGAAGTCTTGCTTTGATGTTTCGCTGCTGAACTCTTCCAACCCAATATTTGTATGACTCGTAACGCCTAACCTGATCGTGTTTGTCTGTGTCGTACTTGTCTACTATGTCTTGAAGCTGACCAGCTGTGAGGTTCTTTTTAACGATGATCAACTTGTGTACCTTACTTGGGTCTTCTGTGTGTTCTGCTGCTATGGTCTCGAGCTTTGTTATCTCCTTTGCTTGTTCTTCGTTACGTATTTTGAGGTCGGACATTAGCTGTTCTACTTTTTCAACTCTTGCTTTTAGGGCGGTTGTGTTTTGTCGAAGCTGTTTAAAGTAACTATCCATAGTACTCACATTTATTATATAGAAAATCTTTATTTTTAACTTCATTTTCGTTACCAGCTAGCCGACGCCAGATATCCCGCATCGGCTTTGATTTATGTAAGAGACCCCTGGATGGTTTTGTTTAACGCTTGAAATTGTACTTTGATGGATTAAACCATAAAAGTCGTAACTTTAATTATCAGATAATAACTGATCATACAAGCGATCTATACTGTTAACCAATTCTTCTTCTGATAGTGATGTCCAAAACTCATTACCCTTACCTTTACGAATATCTAGTTCTTGCTGCATTAGGTTGAATAGCTTAATACTGTTAGGATCTCTAAACTTTTCGTATATTATTACATGATTCAGATATTTTTCTTCTGCTTCACTAAGAGGCTTGTATAGACTTCTCTTTTGGCATCTGATAGCATAATAAGGAAAAGGATCATTAGGTTTGTTCTTCTTATATATGATTAGGCAATTATCTTTTGAAACATCATCTGTATATGGTGCTGCAATTTCTTTTAAGCTCTCGTTTCGAATTCTCAATCTCTCCATTGTTTGTTCTATCTCCTGTATCTTTGTTTCAAGTCGTTCTTTATCATTCTTATATCGTTTAAAGTCTTTACAGAAATAGTCTTCAATAATATCGTAACACTTATCATAAAAGTCCTGTGAAATCCAAAAAGCAATAGCAAGGAATATTTTCCTGTAGACATATGTTCCTGAGATGATTGATGTTGTTTCTTGGTCTCCTCCTTTAATTAGATATGTAGAGCAATCCCCCATATATGAGGAGTTGCTTATTTTTTGATCGTAGTATCTTATCAATTCCTTTGATTCTTTGTTCCTTAACCAATGATCAAACCTCTTTCCTCCATCTTGGCACAGTTTAGTAGCATTAAAGTAACCAGTCTTCTTATCTATAATCAGTCTAAAGTCACCAAACAAACCATACCAGTAGTCATCCTTAATCTGTTCATAGCAAATGTCATTAAGACTAAGAGAACTATCCATAGTACCCATATTTATTATATAGAAAATCTTTATTTTTTAGCTTCATTTTCGTTACCTGCTAATTTTACTGTGTAAGACGAGTTTCTGAAGTTCCCGCTTTAACAATCTTAAAGTCATCCCTACGAATTCGTTGCAATGACGCTTTTTCTTAACCAGTTATCAAGCCTTTCTCCACCTTTGATTGTGTACATAGAGCGGTTGGTAGAATCGCCCCATTGCCTTTTTTTAGATAATTTCTACAGCTGGAATACAAGCGCTGGAAATATATGTTATGGGGGTATCGTTTCGTTACCCCCTTATCTCGTTCAAACTATCCTTTTATGGCATAATAACCATAAAAGACAAACATTTATATTTACACTACAACATTACTCTTATCTATCCAACTATTATGTGAATCATCAAAATCTAACCATTTGACATATACTTTATCACCTTTCTTTCTTAACACCTTTTCTACCAAGTATTCATCCTTATGTTTCGTCTTTAATAGTTCTGGTTCGTAAAATCTACCTTGCACATCCTCTTCTTCTAAATCTTTAATTCTATAGGTAGGCGGATTGGATGGAATAACTTCACTAATAACAAATACTTCTGTTGACCAATTAGGCATATATCCTTTCTCAAATAACCCTTTCGACTTACTTATACGAACATGATCACCTAACTTGTATTTGGGCTTAACACGCTTATATTCTTTTTGATACACTTTCTCCAATATTGCTTGCTCATTTTTCTTATTAACTTCTATAGGTTTTAAACCAATTGTTCTATGAATTTGATGATTATAATCTTTAACTAGTGTTGGTAATATCTCTATCCATTTGTAGTTCCCTTGTGACGTGAACCTTTTCCACATGTTCTGCTTAAGTGTTCGATTAAATCTCTCAACAACAGAAGCTTTCTTACCACTATAGGTTGAGTAGTGATTAATCTTATTTTCCTCCATTAACTTCCTAAACTCTTTATTGTAAAACTCTTTACCTTGATCTGTTTGTAAGTTGCTAGGTTTTCTCGTTCTTAATATGGATTCGAATGCTTCTGTAACATTCTTCCCACTCTTATCTTTAACAGGAACAGCAAACGCATATTTCGAGAACACATCTATAATCGTTAGCAAATACTTATAACCTTTATTGATTTTGGAAACACCTTTTAACACACCACTATCCATTTCTACAAGATCAGCCTGCCAAAGATCATCGATACCTTTTATAACCACACTTAATCTGTCAAAGTTTTTTCTAGATGGTTTGTGAATTTCTTCTACAATGTCTTCTCTAACACCTTTACCTTCTTCTAGTCAATCAGGCTTTTTAACGAATTGAGTTTTAGTAACACCACATACAGAACAAATACCTTTCTTTAGATACCTTCCATTCTTTGTTTGTTCAATTCTAATAGTATCTTTCTTCGTATCTGTTGCTTTCTTACACTTAACACAATACATCCTGTTTATTATATAGAAAATCAATAACTATCGCTGTTTAATATTATGCTATCAACATTCTCACCATCATCACTATCTTCGTCTTCTCTTTCTACATGCATAAGAAACAATAGTAATTTACCATGTTTCAGATCAGAACCTTTAGATGGTCTAATTGCCAAATTATCATTTGTATTAAAGTGCAATGGAAAAGTTTCAACTAGAGAATCATTTAAATATAGATCTATATAATACGTATTGTAAGATGACTCTATATGCATTAACCTACCTTTATAAAGAAATTTGTATGTGATAGATAGATTATGTATTAAAAAGAACGGAGTTTCAACATTTTCTGATATCAATCGACTATGAAGCTCTATAACTCCGTTTGATGAAGTTAAGCTCTTCTTTCAACATAGCAATATCTTTTCTCACAACTGTATTATCTAACTCTGATGTCATTTTAACATTACCAAAGATATCCATATTTATTATATAGCAAACGTCTTTAGGAAAGCTCTCTCTCTATGTACATTACAACAAACAATAATTGTCCTTCTTCCATAGCAGAATTTTTATTTGGTTTAATCGTAATTATATCGTTCTTCTTAAAGTCAAAAGGTATCTCTTTAATCAAAGTATCACCCAAATATATATCTAGAAAGTATTTATCCAAACTTAAGTCCATGTGCATTATTTTCCCATTATAGAGAAATTTGTAACCGTTAGAGAGATTAAATATTCTAAAGATTGGCTCCTTAACGTTTTTAGCTCTTAATCGATATAGTAGAGGCATGGTTTCTTTCTGCATAACCAATTTAGTAGTATCCATCCTAATCTTTTGAAAATCTTCTTTCTTGATGTATGTGTCTTGTAACGTTTCTAATGCATCTTCAAATCGTTTTTTATCGTTCTCTAATTGGACTTCTATTGATCTAAGTTGACTTACGCTAACAAAATCATTTAAATTCTCCAACAATTTTAATTTTTCTTCACTAATATCAACATCACCTTTTCTATCTACAACATTACCAAATATATCCATACTCATTTATTATACAGAAAATGCCCATCCTAGATTTTCAAAACATTTCTTTAACATCTCTATTTGTCGAGGTGAGTGTTTAAAATCAATATCAACATGAGCATCATGCTTTTTCAACAGATGGTACAATACACATTTCAAGTTAATAAACAATGCTCTTTCCGGATACAGCTCCCTAAAGACCTCGTGTAAGTTTTCGAAGTCGTTTATAAGTGTTTCCTCCATATGTCGTAAGTTTAATGGTTTTTGATCGGTAAGGTGATAATGTATTAAATAGACATCATCATAATATTTTGTGTATTTGTTTTTCTTTAGTACTTCTAGAACATCTTTTGTTGATATTAAATCTCTTGGTATATCTCTAAGTTCATCATTTAACACCTTGAGCACCTCTTCGGGAATAATTCTATCCTGTAAAGCTTGCAAACGAGATAGCTGTAACTTAAATCTTTTTATAGTATCATACCATGGTTTTCGTACGCAAGCAGCTTTCGTTTCTTCACAAGTACTGTAAACCAAGCCACTCTCTACAGAACAATCATCACAAATGTAACTACTCATACCTTTTGTTAATGACTTACTACCACAATAACTGCATTGTAATGGCCTAGAGCTATAACTCGACAACAAGTCCTTTAAGGTAATTATTGGACGTAACTTTCTCAACTCTTCTTCCGTGTACAAAACTTTTGGTATTAACCTTTTCCATAGATCAATAACATTGTATACGTTGTTTTTATCGTTTAAGTCTATCTCGCTAACATCCTGAAAATACTGATAAAAATTATATCTATCTAGTGCATCTAGTTCATCCTCATGCTTCTCAAAATAATCTAAAAATCTATTGTGTATAGCTTCCATATTTATCTTAAAACAAAACTTTTATGGATACAAATCATAAAAGCACTTAATCATTTTTAATCATATACATAACGTCGCTAAAAGAATACCCTTGATTTAGAAGATTTAAGACCTTAACACAAAGATGACCACATATAACTGAGTTAAAGTCTTGTATTCGTTCGTCATTGTAAAGTAAGTTTTCGGTACCAAGATATCGTACCAGTTGTTTAGGAGGAACACCACCATAAGAATCGAACACGTACTTTATGTTGTTATCTTTCCAATAGCATATCCAATGAGTACCAATGTTTTCTGATTTATCAAGGTTAACTACGCCACACTCATTTACATAGGGTTTTTGTGGACGTTCATCACTCATAAATACACCTCTAAATCGTTTTATCTTTAGTTCTTTAGCCAACCTCTCTATATCGAAGTTGGTCAATGGTTTTAGTTTTTTGACTTCTTTGGCTTACCTGCCCCTTGCTTTTCTTCCATAGCCATATTGTGTCTTTTTTGTTCTTCAAGTTCTTGTTTATTCTTCTTAGCATCCAGTACAGTTTTAGTAATCGCTGCTGCACCACCTGCTAATGAGCCAACTGCTCCTAAAACTGCTAGAATGGCTGGAATTGTAAAGATAAAACCGCCAATATGCTCTTTCTTAATGTTTTTCATTTGTGCAGTAGTTAAAGTTAAATCCATTCCTTTACCTTCTTTAATTTTCTTAGATTTATCGTTAAGTTGTTTCTTTGTTAATACATGATCAATATTTAAATCCTTTAGTTCGTTATAAGGAACACTAAACATACAGCCTTTAATAGAACACATCTTCCTATTTATCTAAGAGAAAATCTTGGTTTGCAAAAGTACAGTTGTTGTTGCTCCACCAAAATCAATTAAGGAATCATTCTCATCTGTTATCCTTATCTCAAAATTATCAACCTTGTCTTTGGATAAAGGGAAAAATAATGGATAAGTAGGCTCGTAAATAATACTATGTTTGAACTCGGCATCTGTTTTGAATGATGCTATGATCCCTGTTTCTCTATGTGTGTATTCTGTATCTTTAACAAACATGCCATCTGCTATATTACAGTGAACATTTATAGTATCAAACGGATGAAACTTTGGCAACTTACTTCCAATATGTGTTTTGTTCTTTTCTAAAACTTCAAAAACATTAAACCCGAGGACAGTGCCTATACTCCCAATTGTAACATCATTACTATCAGTTTCAATTTTAACTCTATTTCTTAAATGATCTTCTGATAATGTTATGTTGATGGATTGAGATTTTAAATATTCATTAAGACTGTTTAAGCTGTATTGTCCTTCTGGTATAAAAACTTGTCTATCACCATATGAGAAACTGTTTTTTTCTGTTGTTATGTTTGGTGTCAGATATGTACTGTAAAACCCAACTAGTCCTATGCTTAAGTAGTTGTTACTGTTGTCTAATTCGTAATGGAGTTTCTTCTTTAAAACAGAAGTATCACTCGTTAACTTGAATACCTTAGCCATTTATTATATAATAAATGAATGAGTTTGATTTACCTAGAGATATTCCAAGAGAGAAAGTAATCAAGTTAATAGAAGATGTCATTCAGAAGTTAGAATACAGTTTAAAGAAGAAAAAGAGAAAACTACGAATTGTTAAATATGCATACTACACTTTGATCGCGTTGTCGGTTATACTTTCTACAACAACTGGGTTTATTAATATTTTTATACCTGTAACAATTTACTCGATATTAACAACGTCTCTTGCAACTGGAAGTGCTATAATAACAGGTTTGTCTTCTAAGCTAAACATAAGCAGAAGAAAAGACGAATATAAAACCATTGTCACTTGTATTAACTCATTTAAAGAACAGTTAGAGATGATAATAACACTAAATGGTGAAATGGATAGCGAATATATAAAAGAGACGTTGCTTAAGATCAGAGAACAACTTAAAGATATAAGATCATAAAAAGTACCCCCGCTGTATTCGGAGGTCCAGCTTTGTAAAGATGGCGGAAAGATTACAAGATGCGAAGGAAACAGTTGAAACGTTTACAAGACTTTTAGGCCCTACACATGTGAAGGGCCAAAGATTAGAGTTCTTTAACAAATCAAAAGGTACAAACAAGCTTGGGAGCTCCGATCGGTGCTACCAAAAATATACACGTTGAAGACCTGGAAACAAACCAAGGGGGTGTCCAGAATACGGACACCTTCCAAATGAACAACCTCACACAACTTTCATCAACGAACCGGATCTGTACTAGTACTATGAGCAGAAAATTAATCATCGGATTTTTAAAGGTGAGCAAAACGCTCATCCCCTGATTTTCTCTATAATAAATGAGTAAGAAAACTATTAATTGGGATGTAAAAGAGATGATAAAAGAAACAACAGCTAAGAAAAGAAATGGAGAACTTATACCTGATGATGTTCGATGCCTTATCGTGGGTCCGTCGGCGTGTGGTAAAACTTTTTTGCTATTTAACTTCTTATTACAGCCAGGTTGGTTAAACAATAATTACTTCTACATATATTCTAAAAGCATGAATCAGCCAAAGTATGAGCAGTTAAAAGATCGATTTGAAAAGGCAGAACTAAAGTTTAAGAACCAAATAGCAACGTTCTTAAGCAGTAATGACTCTATTGTACCTATTGATGAATGTGAAGAATACTCTGTTGTTGTGTTTGACGATTACATTTTGGAGAATCAAGATACTGTTAGAAATTACTTTACAAGAGGTAGGCATAGACATTTAGACTGTTTCTATCTTGCACAAACATATTCAAAAGTACCTAAACAGCTTATAAGAGATAACGTCAACTTCCTATGCATATTCAGACAAGATGATACTAATCTCAAACATGTGTATAATGAGTTTGTTGGAGGAGATATGTCTTATGATAAGTTTAAAGAGATGTGTTCAAAATGTTGGCAAGAAGATTATGGTTTCATAGTAATTGATATGACAAGGAAGGTAAACAATGGTAAGTATAGGAACAAGATAAAACACTTCTTGAACGTTTGATGTTTATTGACGTTTGACGTTTTAACGTTTGACGTTCTTTGACGTTTATTGACGTTCTTTGACGTTTATTGACGTTCTTTGACGATTATTGACGTTCGTTCGTTTGCTATACAATAAATGGATGAGAAAGAAATTGAGAAGAATATCAAGTTAAAGGAGTTCTTGATAAAGGGCTTCAAATCTTGGAAGAAAGAAAGAGCAGGTATATACGATAAATTTAAGGCACAAGAGCAACCTGTAATTGATGCTATTCAAAACTTGGGAAGTAAGATCAAAGAAGTAGCAGAACAAAATAAAAATCTAATAACTGAACTTGTTCCAGTTGCACATAAGACGGCTTCAATAGATCCCAGTCTACTAGAAACACCTAAAAAGATAACTTATGATAGTTCTCCAAGTAGTAGTGATACGCCTATAACGGGAGAAATAAAACAAATGAGAAAACAAATTAAAGACAAAGTGGAAGGAGTAGAACCTTTAACAACAGCACAGTCATTTGGTAAGATTGCAACGAAATATTATAGTAAAAGAAATGATACTGTGTTTGGAATAAGAACTGTAGAAGGAGATGGAAAAATAATAAACAAGATAGGAAATTTGGAAGTTAAAGTGAATGGCGATGATTTGATAATTAATGGTAAAACTTATAAAGGAACAGAAGGTCTATGGGAATTGTTAACGACGAATACTAATAAAACCATTGAAGATTATGATGATGATGATTTTGAACAGTACAAGGAAATAATAATAGACTCAGATGCTGCCTTCCAAAAATATAATCGAGATAAAAAGGTAGCATCTAGTAGAGGTTCAAAGTACATTAATATTATCAAGCCTATTTGGGATAATTATATTAAACCAACTTTACCCCCAACTCCTAAAAAGAACACGACACCTAAAAGGACTGGTGAAGGAATTAAACAATATACAGAGATACCTAAAGAATATGTATGGATGGATGACGTGAGAAAGCTTATAGATAGGCTAATTGTCATAGATGGAGAAGAAAAGGCTGGCAATAATAACTTTTACAATGAGAAAGTAGGTATAGTGAGTATGATTAATAATAAGCTTTCACAGTTTATTCCTAATGATCCAAAAGGTATAGGTTATTTGATTAAGATCTTAAATACATTACCACCACGATTCTGGAATGATGAGAAGCTTGGGAAAGGATTAGTAAATGATTTGATTAATAAGCTCCCATTTGAATTACATATTCCAGGTTTCAGATTTTGCGGGCCTGGGACTAAGCTTCAAGAAAGGTTAGAGAGAGGTGATGAAGGCATTAACCCATTAGACGAGGCTTGTAAAGAACACGATATATACTACAGAGACAATAAAGATACAGAGTCGAGACATATTGCAGATAAGGAACTGGAAACTAAAGCATGGAAAAGAGCATTTAGTAGTGATGCGCCAATTGGTGAACGATTAGCTGCTTTTGGGGTTGGTACTGCTATGAATGCTAAGGTTAAGTTGGGATGGGGATTATAAGAGCGGTGAATTGGCGCTCTTAACTTCTGAAAAATTTTTAGCCCCTCTGTATTCGGAGGTCCAAAATGTCAAGTATTTTCATGAGTCTTTTATGGGATATACTCATAAAAGCGCTGTTTCAAGATTTTCTTTATAATAAATGGATAAAGTTGAGAGTTACGAGTTACAGAGTTTTAAAGCTAACACAAGAACATTTAATAATTTGAATGAAGCTAACAAAGATATTGAGTTCGATTTCGACGTGGGTGATGGGTTCGTACATCCACACAAAGCAGATTGTCATATGACTTTTGAAGTTGTTGGTGCATCAGTTGGAGGAACATTTGGTGCAAACGATACTATAAAACTTGTAGATAACTTCTTCCCATTCTTCTTTTCTCAAATTGAGGTTAGAAAGCATGGAGTTGTTATAGATAAAATTGAGCTACCTGGATTAACATCTACAGCTGTCGGAACATTAAAGATTTCCAAGCCAGAAGTTGAATATTTAAAACAAGCAGGATTTGAAACAGATGATAAACTTGGTCTAAGAAAGGACTTTAGTGTTTTGTACCCATTAAGATTAATTCCAGGCTTCTTAAGTGATTATAAAGAGGTTATGTGGAAAGGTGGATTGAGAATAACATTTACAAAAGCTAACAACAATAACGATGTCTTGTACAAATGGACTGGATCGGGAGCAGCTCCTCATGATGGAAAAATAACAATAAAAAGTATGGAGATAAGAATGCCTATTGTTGAATACGAATCTAATTATGAAAACAAGTTAAAGTTGAGCATTCTTAAAGAACCAAAAATCATGTTTTCATTCCATACTTATCAATGTGTTCAAAAGGCTGTTGTAGGTTCTTTCTTGGAGTTTGATGTTACTACTCAATTTAATTCTAGACAATTTGATATGCCTGATTTCGTAGTTGTAATGTTCCAAACTGATAGAAGTGGCAAACAAACAGCAGATGCAAGTAAGTTTGATCATTGTAAGGTAAAGAATATCTATCTTAAGAATGGGAGGAATGAGGTATTTCCAAAAGAATCAAGAAACTTAGATATTGCTAACAAGGATTATTTCAAGATGTACGAAGATTATACTGCATTTAAGAGAATAACATGTGGCAACACCGAAATGTACTATGACCCTAAAGAGTTTATAGACAACAGACCAATGTATGTGATTAATTGTAGTAAGAGAAAGAATGTATCAGTAAATGAAAGAACAAACATAAAGATTGTTGTAGACTTTTCAGAAGGTGTGGTTGCTGATACTATATGTTATGCGATTTTAATTGGGCGAAAGAACTTTACATATGATCCCAAGAATGAAAAAGTAGTAGAAGAGTTTTAGTTAGTTAGCAAAATATCAACGGGCATAAGGGTATCGAAAAGATACCCTCAAACTGTTTTCATTAACGATTGTTTTATGGAAGTTTTTCCATCAAACGAAATTGATAAAAAATGATTAAATATTTTTTGGTGAAGATAAAAATTGAAGATTGATTTTCTATATAATAAATACGATGGCAAAACACGTTGATTTTTTAAACAAGCTTGGAAGTCTTGAACAAAAAGAGGTTATTGGATTAAGAGAATTAGCATTAAATACAGAATATAAGATTGTGAAAATGGAAAAGATTAAAACTAAGTTTGGGAAGAGCATATTAGCCAAATGTGAGAAGTTCAAGGTTTTTCTCCCACCTAGATTTACAAAACACTTAACAGATAAAATGATTGATGAGATCGTTAAAGATGGAATAAAAATCAAATACACTGGTCTAAAAGGTAACTATCCAACTGTTGAGTTCTGTATGTAAATCCAAAAATGAACGAAAATGAACAAAAATATGTTGTCAGAAGTAAAAAATGGTGTGATTAGAATGGATCCCCAAAAGAAGTTTATACTTACTAACAATTTCAATGTAATTGTGAAAAATGTGCAGACCGAAGTTCAAGTAGTTTTTGATATTAACGGCTGTTTATTCAGCTTGAATTACGATCAGTGGACAGAGTTTAAGAAGTCATTGTTTCCTATAGAGAACGAGGTTAACAGAAGATTCCATTATCAGTATCCGAACTTGTAATTTTAAGTATGTTTTAATTGTTTTATGGTAATAAAGCCATAAAACTGAGATCTTTGAATATACAAATACAACTCAGCTATTGCATGCTTTCAACTCTAGAATGTGTGGGGAGAAAAAGAGATGCGAGAAAATACATTTTTGTATATGAAACACTAGCGCGCGCATGCGGCAGGTTTTGGAACTAAATAGTGGTTCTGTCGACAACGATGCTCACAGCCAAAGTCCGCCGTGTAACAGCGCGAAATGTTTCGCTTGAATTCTAATCGTTACGAATCGTTACGAGAGAAAAGTTTAGCGAAGAATACAGCGCTCGAGCTATGTGAAGCCGTTAATTTCAATACTAAGTATATGAGAGGCGACGTATATGCCGTCGTTAATCATTCTCTCTCTGTTTTCTATTGCATAAACCTCTCTGTCGTTCAGAGCTGATGGGGAGGAAAGAGAGAGAGAATGATAGAGAAAAAAAATTGGCAAGCGTCCAAGTTTTACTTCCTCCTTCTTCCTCTTTGCTATATATGTATATGTGTGCTCGACAGCTGATTGTAAATGTGTGTGTGTGCGATTGAGCGAGAGTGCATATACATATATCTGTAATATGCAACATAGTAAACTTTATCTTCTTATAATTCAGTTATTTTTGAACCAATTTACACCAAACAAAAACTATTTTTTCAATCAAAGACAGCGCTATAAGTTGTAAGTTTTAGATGTAAGCGTTTATGATTTTAATATCATAAAAGCATATGCGATCTCACTTTAACATTGTAGTTATGGGAATACTTTGCATTAGTTTCTTGGGCTCTTATGTGCTAGTCAACTAATGTTAGAACAAAAAATATTCAAAGAAAGCGCTTAGTAATTACGTTAGTCATCTAGTGGTGATTTATAGTTAGTGATATTATATCCCTTTTCTTTAAATTCTGGCAATCTTTTTTGTATCCAATCTTGAAGTTTTATATGGGATATGGAACAAAAGTTCTCATTATAATATGCAGGAATTCCACATACAACACACTTATTATTAATATTTCCTTCATTAGTTAAGTCATAACAAGATGTAGTATAGCTCCTTCTAGAAAGATGTGGCGGGAAACCAACACGTATTATATCTTTAAATAAAATAACTTGTAGTGCTGGTAATGTAAAACCTACGGGGTTATATGTTGGATCTACAAACTTACATTCTGATAATGTAGCAGGTCTTAGAATCATAAATGGTGTATCTGCATCCTTAAAGAATTGATACATTATTTTTATAAAGTCATGCTCTAACATTTTATTCTGTATTTCCATCACTCGTTCTATTGATGAGAGTGAATAATTTATCAACGGTCCAGAATATTTTAAACCCTGTTCAGCTTCTTTATTGAGATTCTCTGCTCTATAACATCTTTTACAATTATCAGACCTCTTGTTTCCATTTCGAGCAAATTCTTGGTATTGCTTTAATTCTCCACAAATTATGCACTTTTTCATGATTTATTAAATATAAAATACCCAAAAATAATTAATTCATTTTTTTATTATAATTACATTGATTTCCGCGATTTGATTCTAAATGTGATAAAAGCAAGTGCACAAGGTACAATACTCAATCTACTTTGCGCTCTGTAACTTTGTTTAAGTACTATGGTCAATGGCGGGTTTGGGGATGGATGGGGGAAGTGTGCTAGAACTGGTATCAATGAAAAAGTGGTCAAAAAAAAAGTGGTCCGTACAGACGCCTATACTACTTTAGTTTGTTAAAACTACTTTCCTTGCCTTATTGTAAAAAATGTTTGCCCGGTTTTGCGTCCTACAATCCAGCGCCCGGGGCATAACCCTCGTTTGTCGCCCCCTAGTTACGTCATTGTGAGTAAAATCCATGTTTCGATCCCACCTCGCACTTAATGTGCTTAGTAGTGAACAAGCACCGTATGCGTAGGTTTTTTCGGGATTTTCCAGTTTCCTTCCAGTTTATTCTTTTCATAATTTAATTCATTATCATCATCATAATCATCACTGTCTCCCTTAGTGTCGGTGAATAATCGTGAAGCGTTAAACTAAAGAAGAAAGTGCTTCGATGACTGGATTATTCGTCAGAATAAGTGTATTAGATCAAATGGTGCCTAATTTGAAGTCGACAAAATGGATTTTGATCATTACACCAATAATTTGTGCTTTATCGAACAATTCCTAGTATTAATTGGAGAGATTGTATAAGTTTACAGAAACATTAATTTCACCTTTAATATCACACGTAAGCAAAAAGGTCGAAAAAAAGAAAACAATAAAACATGAAAACTAGCGATAATAAACTTTTTATTATCAGTGTTCTACTCTAGATCAAGTTATATGAATTATTCTGCAAATAGCATGAACTTAGTTTAAAAACATTAATATTTTTTGTAGAGTATTCGAGAAAAGGAAATAATATATTTCATACATAAACTTCATATATTATATTCCATTATCTTTTGTCGTAAACTGTATAAAAACACTAAAATAATATTAACAAAGTAGAAACTATTATTGTACACATTAACGTATTTTGTTTAAAAATATAGAAACCACAAGAGACTTGTAACACAATAATTAGAATAAGACGAACATATTAACGATATAGCTAAAATTTAAAAGTTGACGTAAAAACTTTCTTGTGGCATACAGGATGTATGGTACTCTCGATTCGCCGTATTAAAGAACTCTATCTTCATAGGCCTAGTAAGCGCCAATCTACATAAGCTGCGAACAAAACATGGAGTGATTAAAGTTCCTTGACTCACCAATTTATAGGGGACTCGGTGAGTTAGTGGTAGAGTCCTTACTTCTGGTGTGTGGGGTCACTGATTCGATTTCGGGCCAAATAACCTTGTGGTGGACAAAATTGTGTCCGTGAGTTTTCTCGAGGTACTCCCAGGGCCGTGCCGGGGGAGGCGAGCGGGGCGACGGCCTCGGGCGCCGAAGTAAGGGGAGGGGCGAAAAATTCGAGAGAAAAAAGGAAAAAAGATAGGAAAAATTGCTTGGTATATATGTATGGGAGCGCCGTCGTATACTCTCGCCCCGGGCGCTGATTTTCCGCGGCACGGCCCTGGGTACTCCCATTTCCTCACACGTTCTCATTCTATTAATTCTTCCATCATCATTCATTTGTTTTAATCATCGTCTTTTTTTAGCGTAAAAGGGATAATTATGGGACGTTAAGCTATAATATTTAATTCCTTTCATTTTTACCAATGTTTCTAGTTATTTTCGATTTATATGTAGACCTACTTATTTTATATAACATACTAAGTATGTATTTTATATTGGTCGACAATCATCAATATACTAAGATGCAAGACACAAGTTCTCCATAAATCAGGAATATTTCGTGTGTACTTCTAAAAACAAAACAAAACAAAACAAAAAAAAACATGGAAGCACATGATCAAATACCATCGTCTTGCCAAGATGAAAGATCAAAAGGTGCGGCGAGGGACACGAGGATGCATTTCATTCAGACTATACATCTCTCGTCGAAAACGCTTCTAATTCGCTTCTTTTAATGTGACAACTGTTTGACCGTGAAAGGTTTATAGTTTTTGATGAGTAAGGTAACAAGAATACAGGAAAATGCTATTGACAGGATGACATTCATAAGACATTCAGTTTATAAACAAAAGAGCAAACTCAGTTGCTGACTCAAAGGAAGAGATGAATCAACATTGATTCAAATGGTAACACGGACTGAGCTCAAGAGGAGTTGCATGTGAGTTATTGGAATCTTTTTCGCCAGAGATCGAATATGTTCTTCGTGCTGGAAGTAAAAGGAGACATTACATTAATGATGGTCACTCATATCCTTTCTACAACACTTCGTTGAGTGCAATTGAAAAGCAAATGGCAGTGAAGACTATGATACTGCTTAAGAACAGCCCACGAAGCTAATCCAGGCAACAGCTCAACCAGTGTATATAAAGCTATTTCCACAACCACCAGACTCCGTTCCTGACACATACTAAAGAGTAAACTTCTTTTAATGACAATTGTGTACATTAGAAACTCACTCGTGCACCACAATAAATCGTACGTCAATTTACAATTACCTATTGTCAAACATACAATTATCCAATATAGCTAGTGATCAATATACATCACAATAGAAATATAAATGCTCCGCTGAAAGTCCAATAAAAGAAGTGGTTTCTTTTGTTTTCTTTTCTTATTAATTTACATAGAGACATTCTCACTAAAAAATCGACCTATTTTTGTTTCAAAATATTTGTAAAATGAAAGGTAATGCAACAGTTTGAAGTCTATAAAACGCAAGAACATACGCACTACATTGTGAATACTGAAGAGTGGACTGTGAATGATTCTTAGACAAATTTTGATACTTTTTTTTTTCAGCAAATACTTTTTCTTAACAAAGCCGCAGTAGATTCGTTGGTAAGGGTCTACTTATAGACAAGGCTGCCCAGATTCGATCCCTAGTTGGACAAGATTTATTTTCATGATCTGCCTTCTTGCAATGTTCCACTAGGATTTACTGAGCATCTGTCAAATGGGTACCTGACGGTTTATTTCGTAGCAAATTATGTCAAGGTAACGCACAATTGAGATTCTAGTTTGTGATAGTAGGCATAGCAGCTATAATTGCTTATAATATTTTTTGGGTTGCGAAGCGTTGTAATCTGCAAATCTTGCAAATGCAGTTATGGAACAAGGCCTATGGAGAAATCTGGAAAGAAAGAGGCCAGAGCGTGGTGGTGCTGACCTCTGTGTGCCGCGATCAGATAACTCTAGAGGCTTATATTCCCACTGATCGTAGGACATATTGGGTTGTCCTGAATGAAGGGAAGTGTTTGTACCATTACCTTATCATGCGCGCCGACTACGTGTGTGCTCCGGCACCCACACAAATATTCTTGCGGGTGCGGCAATCACACAAGATATTTAGTTTGGACCCGGGTTCGAACCCGTTTCTCTTGCGTTTAAGTTAGTCGCGTTACCGACTGACTTAGGGCAGCCCCAACTTATCCTTAGTATACGTATATTTTACTTTATCACAGCATAGCCCTTTATGACAGTGTTCATAAAAGATTTTAACTAAAAATAATCAAATATCGAAACTTCCCTGAAAATACATAGGCTAACACATCCCAACATTAATATGCACCCACATAAATTTGGGAAAATCGGCGCCGTTGTACCTTATTATTTTATTACCACTCTTTTTCATAGTTCCTCCTACGTTTTACCAATTTAATGCAGAATTATTCCAAAGGAAATGAATTTTAATGAACTACATTATCCATCTTACACTAACGTTGTATACAGCCCAATAACACATTAAAAACCAAGTATTACGATGATGTCAACTACATTTTTGTTTATTTATTTATTTAGGCCTATTTATTTTAATTTCATAAATCCAATACTTTTATGGTTTTCGAATACTCTTTTATACTTAAAAGCTATATTGCACTATGTACAAAAGAATCTTCTGAAAGATGAACACGTTTTTTGTGACGATTAAAACTGCTATGATCAGCGAAGGTTCTTGAACAAATTTCACATTTGTAAGGTTTCTCTCCTGTATGAACCCGAAGATGTCTTTCCAGGTCATATAAACTCCTACATTGTCTCGAACAAAATGTACATAGTAACTTCTTTAATCGTTGTTTTCTCTTAGCCTGCCTCCACGCCTGGTATTCTTCGGAAGTTGCACGAGAGCTGTAAAATAAGATAAAGAATGGAATAGTCAGTTTCTACGTTACTGATTAATACGTAATTGATTCTATTTCTTAAATTTCTAATATCAGGTATGTATGCTTAACATAAAATATAGAATTCAAACTATAATTTTTACTCAAAAAAAACATGAAAGTTACACTAGTATTAAACTTATGGCTTACCGAGTAGTGTCAGTCCATAATTAGGGGAGTGGAGATTATTCCAATCTGGAAGGGTCGTCCCGTCGATTCGTGAGGTCTGGACAGAGAGTAAACTTGGAACAAATCATATAGGTGAGTCGTACCAGGGGCGGATCCAGGATGGACTTCTGGGGGGAGGGGGCGGTGGATTGGAATACTGCTACTTTTAAGAGGTCCAAACTCTGGGATTGGTTTTATTTATATATATAAAATAAGGAAGTTTCCTCTTCTGGCGGGTTGCGATTGCCCCAATCTTCACCCCCCTGGATCCGCCACTGAGTCGTACAGTTATGAAACGGCACTTATCCATTTACAGCAAATCCCAGAAAACTTAGAAAAAAAATGTAGGATCTGCAAGTTTTGTAAAACTGGGAATACTTCAGTGTGTTCATGTGAAAAATTTGAACATTCTCAAATATTTCCAGTTCTATAAAACGCATCCATCCTACAGTTTTTCTCGATTTTCTTGGATTTTCTGTAAATGGACAAGAGCCGTTTCGGAAATGGACGACTCAGATGACAATTCCATACCCAGCATGAATTAATTATTTTGTGGAAACTTTTATTTTGTCATATGAACGATATCCAAATTATCTTTATTATTGCCATTGCTGACGGTATGAGTGCATTTGGCGACACTGGGACTCAAAGTATACAGTCGTACAAATGTCTCAAATAATGATGGTTCATTATCTCAAGATATTTTGAAGCCTAAGAATGGATTAAAAATAGTAAACTTGTTACTTTTAATAAATGGCCTGTCTCTTCCCTCCTATGACATGGGGCCTGAGTTGATCTCCTCACTTGCCTCACTCACAGGGAGCTTTGCTATTTAAATGTGTAAGTATAACCATTTTGAAAGATATTATTTAAGTCACTCTATTATATTTGAGTTCTGGTTAACATAATCAGCCGCAAATCTTAACATCCCTATCTTCAAATGAACGAATGAATTTAATGTAGTACGTACTAATTCTGTTTCTGGGATTAATAGACTCAACGCTTTAAATTCGGTTTACAGCTTCTTTGTGGCTAAGCGGTTAGCGTACGCGCCTTTGGCGTGAGAGACCTGGGTTCGATTCCCGGCAGGAGCTCATGTGGTTCGGATTCCACGTAGATCCCGTCTCAACGCTGCTGGAAGGGACAACTTGCCGTTCAACAGCATTTCTGAGACTCAGTACTGCAAAGTGACAGATTCTTTGCGTTATGCTCAAACTGATAAGATTTTGCTAATTTTTCTGGAAACTTCGTTCATTATACGAGGTATGATCAAAAAATACGATGAATAATTTTATTAGGAACAAAATAATAAACTTACGGAATTTGATTTGTGTTAAATTTATTAAAATTGATTATTAAATTCACTCGTATCTTTACATATTACTTCCATAAATCATGTTTACCTCTCATTAGTTTCTATGGTCAAGTAAGCAAGTCAGTTGTGGACTTGAGCAAGTGTATTTTCTATCCAATTGTTGACGTCAGCTTCAGTGAATTTTTTTAAATCCTATTTTTGGCGATATTTATGAAATTTGCGTATTAAATATACGTTTTTCCAAAATTAGAACATTGTATATATACCTATATATAATTACATAATAAATGAACTAATTTTAATTTTCATAATTATTTTGTCTACAAAATGCCGTCTGGTTCAGTCATCAGTAGTTGTTATAGTTGGATAGAATCCGATCTAGTTGATTTTGCTGTAGGTTTTCTAAGTTTTTTAGTGTTGTATCTTCCAATGTTATATATGTTTCAGTGATGTAGTAATCGCTCATGAATAGATCTTTTGTGACAAACTGACAGCTAATATTTCAAACATTTTAATTTTGTTAACTGATGCCAAAATAGTGGAAATCGTAAGCATACGTCCGGCATGAAATTGTGGCTTTTAAAATGTTCATTTTAGAGAAGGAGACATGACAAATGATGATAGTGAACAGGGCGGCAAATTGCCTACGGATGAAAGATTATAGTATGTGCTATGAAATTATCAGTATAGTTTATGCATTATTTTTTGTTACCTATAAACCAATATAAACTTGAAACATAAATCTGACCCTGTTGAAACATATATCTGATTCTGTTTAGTCCTAACTTGTTTATTTAAATTGTTTAGTTTTGTTTAAAGATGTTTGTTCAATGTAACTTGTTAGCTGTAGAAGAAGAAGAAGAAAGGGTAGGTGCTTGTTGAAACTGTGTATAGCAGCAGTGTGTGAGTGCGCGCGTAGCCAATAGCTGCATCATCGTAGAGTTCAATGTGCATTTTATTTAACTCGGGAATCGTAAGAAATATTAACAATATTATTAAACCGAATTATTAAAGAACGAACCAGCGTTTGTGTGATACAGTCCATCAGATTCGAATGAATCAATCTGATTAGTAATAAAGTTTCTGATGTTGATATTATGTCATGATTATACCCTATAGAATAATTAAAAGATATGTGAAACTAATTATGATAATTAGGTGTTCAATGAATGGTGAAAACAATATTTCTTTTCCAAACTAAAATGTTAAAGGCTTGAACATTTTTTTACGTAAGTCTTCTCGCCCTATCAGCCAGGTGAACGTGTTGACATCCGATGTTTCGAATGCAGACATCGCATTCATCTTCAGGAATTGTGATGAAGAGACCAGAGACGAGAACGTGTATATATGTTGAATATAGTGACTATTTAGGGGTGGATCTATGAATGGAGGCTTGTGATTGGCTGAGAGAAACGCTGACTTCTGACTGACTGAAGGATTCTGGTAAGCTGTCGTTGTGCCTACGAAAAATGGCTTTCTTGAATGTCTGCTTTTTGTTCCTGGAAAGGGCCGACCAGATAGGGCTGAATTGATACTCATTGTATCTATTGAGACTGCTCCTTTCCCGTAGCCGATATCTAATAAATAAGGCCGATATTTATGGCCTTATTTATTATTCTTACCCAAAAATTGCTGCACTTGGCTACTATACTGGTATTTGTAAAATCAATTCTGTACCCAAGTTTTAGGCTATGCTCTGCTAGTCCCCATTTTTTGAGTTGCTGAAGTCTTATGTAGCTGTTGTGTTCTTGCATCTTTGCATTCTCTCTCTAGTATCGTATCGCCTTTCATCGGCCGCACCTCTGGCAAACTCAGCAGAATACTTGCTAGACACGGGGGGCGCGGTGGCTCAGTGGAAGAGCGTTCACCTCCGGTGCTTGGGGTCCCTGGTTCGATCCCAGCTCGCGCCGTGTGGACTTTGTGGTGGACAAACACTGTGCTCGTGGGTTTTCTCGGGGTTCTCCCGTTTCCTCCCACTTTCTTCATTCCACCATTTCATTCATCTCTCATCATCACCGTCTCCTTTAGCCTAGCCGGCATAAGCGTGGGACGTAAAACATAAAGATTTCATTTCATTTTACTTGCTAGACACGGTATAAGAGTTATTCATAAACCTCCAGTCAACATCAGATCATTATTCAAACAACTGAAAGATGACTTTCACCTGCGCCCTCCTGGTGTATACCGTATACCGTGCGAATGTGGCAGAGTATACATATGACAAACTGGACGTACAATAAAACAAGGATGTGGTACATAATAATAAGATAATGAAGAATATCACAAATGCAGTAACTAAGACACTACAACATGCTATTACAGGATTAAAAATTGACTTACAAGAACTTTTCCTGTAGTATATCAATTTGGCGCCCAATAATTATGAGTCATAAACTGGGCAACCAAATTTCTGGTTTATAAAAATAAGGTTTGAAAACGTTCATTCATTTCTTTAATAGAATTTTCTAGATAGTACCTGGCTGACTTTTTATATTTTTGATATTAATCGTTTTTAAGTTAAAATTCAATATTTTTTTAAAAAAAAGAACAATGGAGTGACCTTAGCGAAGAATCTTAACTTCATAAATGCCCACTCAATTTTTTCTCGTACATAATACTAGCGTAAATTACCCGCTTCGTTAAGTTAAAATGTGAAAAATTAGCAATATGTTCCGTTAGTTACTCACTTTTTATTAGTACTGAAGTGCTTTCGAATCGATAAAAACAAAGAAAATATAATGAAAAATCAGGAAATAATAAGTATCTATATAAAAAATTAAATATTACTATTGTGGGCTGAATTTGGATATTACTATTGTGGGAATATATATCCCCCTCCCCCAAGTTGCTAGGCACAATTTGGATTTAAACGCCTTCTGAAGTGTCATTGTTCATCTCAGAGACCTCGAAAACTATAGGTTCGACACTAATATCAGTCATTTTCAATCATTTTTATATATCTCCCCCTTTCCCTCCCCTAAGTTGTACCGTCAAAGTGAAATTATAAAAACCATCCCAGGCTCGAACCTCATCTATGTTGAAAATTTGATTGAGATCGGTCGGGTGGTTTAAGAGTTATTAAGTCACAAAGACAGTTACTTTCATTTTTATATAATAGATTTGAGCGTATGAACAGATTTCTTTACACAGCTTTTAATAATCATGATGATGCTATGTAAAATCTCCTAACATCAATTTAAAATTTCGACCAAAGTTGGCAAAATTTATGACCATATTCTACACCCTTTCAATAACCCAAATAGTGAAAATAACAGACAGAAACAAATAACGCATTATCATTAAATTTTATTAGATCAACAACTACAAAACTTTTCTTTATATGATAGGACATTCTTTGTGATACATAAATCTACTGTACATACTTGAAAGAATACCTTCACACTAAACCATATTCAAACATAATCAAAGATAAAACTAAACAATGGATAAACATTTTAAAATTGTTCTTACGTCATGTAATTGTATGACGTAACAAGCACTTCCAGTATTTGTTATACATTTTTACACCACAAGAACTCAAATCAATTAGTTAACTACACGCATAACATGTTATTCTGGTAAAAAATATAATTATTACCATCATAGGTATTCTGTCTTTATTGACATGTCCCTTACTGCAACTGAGAAGCTTCTGCTCACCTCTTCGTCTTCACTACAATTTTTCTGTTTTGATATTGTCCATCAATTGCAGTCTCCTTCGCTCCCTCCCTCTCTTTCATGCCACCATACCCTCTAACTTATCCCTTATAATACAGTTTCTTCTTAGCTAATGTCCCAACCAGATTCTCTTCCTCTTCTTAATAATATCTAAAATTGTTCTTTTTTTCTCAAATCATTTCTAAGACCCTCTCATTCTTCTTTCGCTCATCACAGTTAATTCTCTCCGTTCTTATCCACACTCACATTTCGAAATCTTCCAGTTGTTTATCATCACTTTTGCGTAATGTTCATGTTTCTGTCCCATATAATACAATACACCACACGAAATATTTTATGACCCTTTTTCTCAACTCTTTGTTCAAGGTTCCACAAAATAGTGTTGTTTTCCTCCTAGAGCAGCGTTTCCCAACCTTTTTCAACTTGTGGCACACTACGGTTATAACTTGAATTCTCGCGGCACACTCATAGATATTATTATGTATTTGTATTTATACCTAAAATACCGTGGTATTTTTTTCTGTGATTACTGATCTCCTTCTCATAGAGAAAAAGCTTGATCACTGGTTAATCATTATGCTTATTTCTTTTATTGTAATTTAAAAACAGAAAAAAATGCAATGTAATGTTGGGTTCAGGTTTTTAAAATACACGCTTTCTTTTTCGAAAGCTCTATCCAATCTTTCACTAAGAAGGAAGATCACTAAATAAGGTACGAACAAACAAATCTCTTGTTCTTTTAAAACACAAATGTAGGTAATTTATATGCATATTTGGTTTGTCGAAAGGATTGAATGATATTTTAAAATTTCAAGTTACGAAAAAGTCTGCAACAATAAAGAAGCAATAATGGTCATAAAATGATAACAAATACTTTTTTTCAACATTAAAAATGTACAGAAAAGTAAAAAAAAGTCTGAAACTTAAATTTGTAGATCGTAGTAGAGGTCCATAGTAATATTAAATACAAATATTCATTTTTCCCTGTCTTGCAATTTGATTGCTATAGAATTAATAATTTTATTTCGATTTCCTCGCGGCATACCAGAGGCTCATTCACGGCACACCAGTTGGGAAACGCTGTCCTAAAGGCTTCTTTCGGCATTCGTATTCTTGCTTTTATTTCATGTTCATACTTCATATCAATACTAATAATACCACTCAGGTATCGAAAACTAGCCTCCTGTCCTAATTTCTCCCCTCTTACTTCTATATTTGATATCAACAACTTCGTTAAAATCACCATGGCTCTTGTCCTTCTAATATTTATTTTCATTCCATATTCTTTATAGCCCTTTCTCAAGTTTTCTAACGTCTTATTGATTTTCTTTTCAGACTTCGCAACAAGCGTTATATCTGCAAACCGTATACACTTAATCATTCTACCTCCTACAGAAATGCAGTGTTCATTATGTGGGCTGTTTTTCGTTATCTCATCTAGTGTTATAGTGAAATCAGAAATACAGTTGTAGTAAATTTAGGTGCGTGCAAGAGTAAATACAGAAGTTGATTCATTTATATTGAGTCGAATTTGAATGTATCACTTAGGCCTACCTAGGAAATGCCAGGCTTCCACCACTGGTTGTATTCGATCTGCAGACCACATCTACTGACTATTGGCCGTCATTGGAGTTTCCGTTGTAGAAGACTGTACTGAAGCTGGACCATGGCTATTGTATCTTATTCTTCTTTACAGCCATTCCACAGGTCGGAGACGGTGCGTACGCGACGCTAGGACAGGCGTCGCTTGAGGAGTCCGAAAGCACAATAGTCCATTGGAGTAGCATCTCAACTCTTGACAGGGATGTCAGAGAAAGGAATTGCACAACTCCAGTTTGCTGTTCCATGTGGTAATAAAATTCCAGCAACGTTATTGCCGTGTGGCTGGATGTCTTCTCTTGGTGGAGTTCAACCTGGTTCATGTTTTGTCCGTACAATGCTGGGATTTCATGCTGGTGCATTTCAGTCAAGACATGAGTCTTATAGTATGCAGTATTGCTTTTGACGTTTCGCTCCTCATTTCAGAGGCGCCCCTGTACAAGAAACCGGCTCTCATGAAACCTTTTAGAAAACTCTCTGCACACTGAAGGAAGAACGTGCTTCGGTCCTTGGCGTCAACTGGTCTGTATGTAATTGTATGACCTTTACCACAGTCTCTGAGGGAAATCCACGCCTCATCAAGTGTAGGAACAAACTTTCACCATTCGCCCGTGATATGGTGTTCATACAGCCTCCGCAGTTCCTTTTTCTCTCAGTCACATGACACGATTTGAAGGCATACATACTGCTCTTGCGGACGATTGTGAGCTGTAAATACCTGTGAATGGCGCGGTTGATTGTCGCCTGCGATGTGCGGCATATGCTAGCGATCGTACTTTGTATGGAGGGTTCGGAGGTCGTCATACGTCAAACCACACACAATAGTGGCGGGTCCTCTTCACGAGAACTCAGTTTCTAGCTGCTCGCGTTGAAGTGGTGGGTCCAGGACTCTGTGCTGCGCTTCACAATGATCGATCTACACGAAAATTATCCACTTGACACATTTCTACGTGACGCAACGCCGTGAAATTAGCGTCGGAAAGAGCCACAGTGAACCTCTCCCAAAATCTGAGCTCAGTTTCGATGGTATCAGCCTATGCACAACCATACTGTTCTACTGTGTGACTAACGAGATTTTGTTGCTTGCTTCGTGACAATCTCACCGCGATGGGTTGCGCATGCGCTGTACAGTTGCACATTTTGGCTCAATATAAATGAATCAACTTCTGTATAAAGAAACTCGAAATACTAATGTTTCCCTGTATTTTTGCAATCCTAACTTCTTGTATTTCTGGGTGTTTCCGTATCCAAACTAAAGTTGATCCGTATTCAAGTTCAGTTTCTCATTATGTATTTATGGTTTTACTGTTTCATATTAAAGTTACGAATCAAAATTAACATGGAACAAAGATTTTATAGAACAATTGACTACAAAATTATCTAGAATAAAAGTAGGTTGCCAGTATTCATACATAATTAAGTATTCTATGCAGTTTTAAGTACGGGAGCACAAAATTTATTTATATATTTTTCTGGAAAGTATATAAGAATAATGAATCAAATGTTTTTACAAGAAGGATTTTGTTCAAACTGTAGAAATAAATTTGTTATTAGCTTCTAGATCAATCAAATTCACATAACATATACATTCGCACAACGCACGAAAATGGGACATATATATATATATATATATATATATATATATATATATATATATATATATATATATATATATATATACGAACACAAACTTAGATTTAATGTTTCGTCAATAAAGAAAGATTTGTCGTATATATGATTATTTGTAAGTTTTCTTTTACACCCTCTAAAACTCAAATTATAATATGGCACAAAATTTTAAAAAAACAAGGGACAATTCATGGTTGCAAAGCGAGCTGTAAATATTTAAAAAGTGTAATTAATGGACCATTTTACGGCATAACTTTTTCCATCATTTGATAGTAACCAGTACATAATTATTTGTAGTTGAGATAACATTCAAGAATGATTACATTTTACATTGATTGCAAATACAAAATGAAACACTAGTAAAACACTAAAATACTTACAAGAAAAAGAAATATTACTTAAAACACATTAAAATGTAGTTTAAAAATATCCAATGCTTATGTTTCATTATACTCATAATTTTATGATTTTTTGTTGCAAGGAATGGTGAGTTTTAGTATTCCTTTCTTGAAAAAAAATGGAAACATGTTATGAACAAGTAATTTAAATACATGCAACAGTATTAAAATGTACCTTCCTTGAGAAACTTGAAATTAACTAAACGACCATGGACAGTTTTGTAAAGATTTACTGTAATATTTCACTTTTATTTATTAGAAGAAATGAAGTAATCAGAGACTAGAGCCAGAAAAAGAGTATGAAGTCACCAAAATCGAAATTAAATTACTGTAATGATAACAAAAATAAAAAGTTCTACAAAGCAGGTACGATTATGTGTATGATATTGGTGATAATGCTTCTGAATAGCCATCTTGGTATGTCCTATATTCACTGATTGTTTAAGCAATGTTTGAAGATATATGTATTATATTTTGTCTCAAAATTTAATAAAATGTCTGGATTCCATGATCATCAAATATTTATTACATCACAACAATGTTTAGATAATTATTTATACATGTTTGCAGCTACAACTTCGGATAAAAGACAGACGTTTAAAGGGTACATTAATCCTAACAAGAAAAAACTCCCTGACAAAATAAAGTACAGGGTGGAGCAGAAGAAACATGTTTTTTTAAACCGCTGGCCATCGGCAACGAGTTTTGATTTTGAGCGACCGTTGGCAGTACGCTCAGACAATGCAGTTTGAGTCACTATGGAGCGTTGGAGCGTAGAGCATCGTGTGTTCGCGGTCGAACAGTTCCTTAGAAACAATCATCTGTGGTCACGGTTCAACGTGTTTTCCGTCGAAAGTCCAATGTCAAGCGTCGAGGTACAGTCCCAGATCGAAACACTATACTCCGATGGGTTGCAGCATTCAGAGGTACTGGATCTGTGATGAAAAAGAAAATTTGAAATTATCATGTAAGATGCGATGAAATGAAATACGTGACATACCCAGTGATACAGCCTGTCACCTAGCTGATTGTTTCGGACTAGCAAGAACTGTTATTTTCACTCTATCAACGTTTCCCGGAGTTCGGACTGAACGGGGAAGACCAGGTGGTTTCTTTTTCATCACAGATCCAGTACTTCTAAACGCTGCAACCCATTGGAGTATAGTGTTTTAATCTGGGACTGTGCCTCGATGTTCACATTACACTTTCGATGGAAAACACGTTGAAACGTGACCACAGAATCATTGTTTCTAAAGAACTGTTCGACCTCGAACACACGATGCTCTACGCTCCAACGCTAGTGACTCAAACTGCATTGTGTGCACTGTCTGCCAACGGTTGCTCAAAATCAATACCCCTACCCGTCGGCGAGTACTAGCGGTTTAAAAAATATGCGTTTCTTCTGTTCCACCCTGCACTTTCAAACATTATTGTAATCATTGTTTTGACAATAAAAGAAATAAAGTTTTGTTGCAAATAATTGTAAGTACTAAACGTAAAATACTACTTTCCCTAATATTTAAATATAATTCCCTTATAAATCAATAAAACTTCCTAAATCTTGTACCAAACCGAAATTTTACTTAGAGTTTTGGTGTTTTATGACACACAATATGGTATTTTAAACCACTGTGAGACTTGAAATTCTTGTTGCATATTTTGCACACAAAAAGATTTACTTTTGAATGAACAAAGTTTCTATGACGGTTATAGTTACTCTTATCGCTAAACCATTTTGAACATATGTCACAGCGGTAGGGCTTCTCTCCGGTATGAGTTCGAAGATGCCGTTTCAGGTCATGTGAATCGTAACACAGTCTTGAACAGAATTTACATAGTCGCTTCCTCAGACGGTCTTCATTCATCGGCCCAATCTCGTACCTGTAAGGCGTAGTAGGGCTGAAATAAAACAAAGAAAAGTCATTATTCTATTTTTATTTTGTTGCGGTTCACATCCAAATTCCATTCTTAGCGTCCAAAGAGCGTCCAATAAGTTATCTACCTAGACAGGAAGGGAGGGGCGCAGCATAATGACGCCTGATGCGCACGTCAAGTTCATTGTGAGGAATCCCGCTTCGTAATTTGAAGTCCGCCAGTGGCCGTGACCAGAGTACTTGTTACGCCATGTAGAAGACTTGTAGGACTTCTTTGAGGAGGACCAGGACAACTGGTCAACTGGTGACAGGCGACGAAACTTGGATCCACCATTAGGAACCTGAAAGCAAGTAGAAGTCCATGCAGTGGAAACACTTTGGTTCCCCACCGTCCAACAGGCTGTTCCCCATTGGTTTGCAGGCCATGCCAAAGATTTTTTTTCTCTGGGATTTCTTCGCTGCCCACGAAGTGGCGACGGTGCATAGACCTCCATGGGGACTACATCGAGAAACAGTGATGACCAGGTGAGCCTATCTGCTTTCGTTCCTGTCTAGGTAGATAACTTATTGGACACTCCACGTACAGGAATATATCAACTATTCTTTAAAAAAAATTAACATATTGTTATCCTGCTTAATGTTTCGTTACGGAAAGAGACTTTTCCACAAATGTTTGGTATTAGTCATTATCAGGGCCCGGATCTTGTTGACAAGTCAACTTTTTTCTGTTACGCATAGGACAAGGCAAGTTCAAATAAAAACGTTATCCATCAACTCTAGGTTCTAAAAATATAGTTTTTTAGGATCAACTTTTGGTCACTTTTTGCCATTTTGAAATTTCAGGTCATTTTTTAATATTTTAAGGTAACTTTTAGGTTGCTTATGGTCTTTTTATTCTTTTTCTTCTACATAAGGAAATCTTTAAATGAACACGGTTTACGAATGTGGAAAAGACGAAGTTGAATAATCTGTTTTCTTGCTTCCTGACTATTGGAGTGGAAAAACTGCATACTTAACAAGCTAATGAAAACTAAGCTGTAGCTGGTTAACGAAAGATGGGGGTTGGTAGGTGGCCAAACAGATAGTTTTGGGTTGTTGACCACAAAGGATGTGATCACGTGAATAACTTAAAATGGATTAGAAGGCGTACAAGGATTTTAAACAGGTTTCTATCTATTATTTTCATGTAGTCTACACTTGCGGACTTTCATTGTTTAAGAGTGTTTCCTAGCTTTAACTCGGGAGTGAATTGACACTTTCAATACTTACAATGCCGTACAATGGACTGATCAATAGAAATAAATGATCAATGGACTGCAACTAAGTGAAACAATACTTTTTGAATATGAGTGAGAAATGTTAACTAAAAATTCAATGGATATTAAAAAAATGTCAATGTTTAATGAAATAAATGTTTAAGAAAACGCAAGTTTTAAGGTCAATTTTTGTGATTTTTAGGGTCATTTTACAGGAATTTTAGTGTCATTTTATAGGGCACTTTTTAGAAAATTTTAGGTCAACAACATCCAGGCTCTTGTCATAATAAAACAACAAATTTGGTTGAATAAGTCTCTTTATATGTAATTGTAAATTAAACAACCATTAAGCATATATAACGAATGTTTGTGAAACAATTGATATAAAAGCTCTGCATAGATTTCAGTGCAATTTAAATTTATATACAAAGACAGTAGACTCTATGATCGACACGTGTGCAACTCCGGTTTGTCTACTAATCAGTCGTTTTATCGTGAGATACTTGCGCGCGGGGAGAAGGAAAACATGTAGGCTTATCAGTATGAATGAACACCGGAGTAACGCACGGTTCGAATTATAAAGGGTCTACTGCATTTGGAGATCACCGTTTATTTTCTTGGTTTATGTGTTGTTTTATAATAAAAGTATATACTCCACCGTACATATTAAAAATATTCATATTCAAATTCTTCCTTAGACAGCCTTTTCTTGTAATGCGGTTATATAAATGGGCTGAACATCTTTTGGTATTTGTTGAATTAGTGTGGGATTAGTATAAATTATATTTTATATATATGGAGCTACTCTCGCTGGCGCCCAACCACCGAGTTCCAGCTGATTTTGAGTATGAGACACATTGGTAATGTAGATTTTCATATTGGCAATTTGTTTCTACAGACGGTTCCTACATGAATATCGGGACTTTAATTTAAGGAGTACCTTTTTATTACATATATAATGCGGAAATGAAACACACCTTAAAAGGTAACTCAAACATGTTTTGTTACAAGTGTTTAATGTGGGATTCCATTGTGACACGGCACATATCTAGTCAACTTCTTTCTACATTGAGGCTAGCATGTCTGGTATAACAAAATTCACTGTTGCAACAATCCTGAGTCGCAATTGAGGGAGATTGGCAGGTAGCAGCGGTACGTACATACGATACTTTACATACGCCCACAAAAAGAATCTCAGGAGCTGAGGTCGACTGGCCGTCCAAAGTGTTTCGGGGATTCTAAATATTTCAAGGGCATCCAAATTCAATATGAGGGTAATTATATTAAATTTGTAAAATTATTCGTAACATTAGATTAAATTTACACAAAAGTCGAGATTTTGAGGAGAGTATGGACCCCCAGGACCTGCCCCCTGCGTATGTTCCTTGTTGGGGGCCATTGCAGAAGAATCACGTCATCCTGACAATAAAGACCGATCCATTATTGGGCGAAAACAGGATTCAACCAATTATGTGCGTCACGATAAAAGCGAACAGGCGCGCCGTCTTTTTGACAGATGATGTTCCTTTTTTTTCTGAATGAGATGATTCTCTTGTTCTGGATCAGCTCTACCACGCAAGCTTTGTAGAAATCTGTTGATGCCATTTTGGGTCAGCCACTGTCCTCCTCGTCGTATCGGTGACGTTTTCTCTACCAGAAGCAAGCTTTCAACACCATTCTACGACATGTTGACGAGACATTACAGTCTCTCAGTAAACCTGTACCAGCTGCAGGTGAATTTCAGCCACGGGTGCATATTTCGTCCACAGGAACCGAATAACTGAGCAGACTTCTTCCCGTGACCAGTTTTCCAAACGAATCTCCATTTGTGTTTACCTACAACTAGCGCCATAGGTAGCCGGTGGCTGAAACTCTGCACAGTTGCCAACTCTATGTATTAAAATTACCATACGCTCCTCATTCCTCTATAACAGACGAAACTCAAGAAATATTGCCCTTATAACCTTTGCTTCTCTTCCTCTCTCCTATATTCATACGTATAAAGGTAACCAAGAAAGTTCTCTCGCTTTTGGTGGACATATGTGTTCAATTGGCCCTCACACCATGAGTTGAATGCGAATGGAGATAAGGCGAAGGTCAGTTGTTAGTGTGGACATATCCAACATACTACCTGGTTGTGGCAGTTCAGTTACACCGTGAACTTGCGTAACGACAGAGTAAACGTGGAACCTCCACAGAACGTCGTAAGGGTGTGTATGCTGTACGAGTTCAAACTGGGGTCAACCGCCGCTGCAGCGGAACGGAAGATATGCCAGGCCTTTGGTGAGAGTGTCGTGACTACGCGGACAGTGCAGCGGAGGCTTAACAAGTTTAAGGACGGTGACGAAGCACTCGAAGACGCACCACGTGCCGGAACACCAACACATGTACAAAATGAAGATTTTTCAGCCAGCACGCGAACAGTGGGCAGACATGTGACGAACTGGGACTACAATTCAGTGTGAGTGGAGAAACAATTCGGCAGCATTTCCATCAATTTGGGAAGAACTACAAATTGGGTTGATGGGACCCACATGACTACACTCAGGACCAAAACGCAACGCGAGCAGACACCTGTGTTTCTTTGCTGCCTCGTCTGATGAAGGAGCCACTTCTAGACAGGATGTTGACATGTGATGAGAAGTGCGTTCTGTACGAAGCTCCACGGTGCTGTCATCATTGGTTAGCATCCCATGAACCGGTTCCAAAACTGCCTAAACCAGCACTGCACCAGAAGATCCTCCTGTGTGTTTGGTAGACTGGTCGAGGCAACATGCATAGGGAACTGCTACCAGCTAGTCAGAGTATCAATGCAATTGTGTACTGTCAGCAGTTGAGCCGTGTTCAAAAAAAACCTCAAAACTCTGGAACCAGCACTTATGAATTTTAAAGGAGTTCTCCTCTTACAGGACAACGCTAAGCCCCACGTGGCTAGGATGACCCGGGACACCTTCTACGCCTTGGATGGGAAACACTATCCCATCGCATACTCCCCGAACATTGCACCATCTGATTATCACCTGTTCCATTCCTTGGACAATCATCTTAAAGGACGCCAGTTCAAATCCCTAGTAGAGGTGCAAAATGCACTTGATACCTTCTTCGCTTCACGGCCCACCAAGTTTTATCGTGATGGAATCCATAGCCGTCCGGGACGTTCGCAGAGGGTTGTCGATGCTGATGGGGACTATTTTTGATCTTCCAGGCACGTCTTAGGTGACACATCGATGTTCGAAGGTGGTGGGTGAAAAAGTGACAGAACTTTCTTGGTTACCTTATACTTTTTTAAAGTTTGCCCACTAACTAACTTGCAGTAATACAAATATTAATGATCAATTCTAAATACTGTTAGAGCCTTTGTCCTACTCTGAAATTCTAACATATATTATAAGCTTTTAACGGGGGAAATATGTCTAAAGATAAGACATATACCAATTGATAAAACTTATTGATATGAACAAAATGACATATGCAAATGTAAAAACCTCATGCGTAGTTTTTGAGAAAATCGCGAAAAACAAATCATTTATGATCCTATAAAACTGAAACTGTGTGAGAACCAATGCCAATTATTAAAATGAAAATGATCCCGAAGTGAACCATCATTAAGTTCTTCATTAGTACACTAGCAAGACGACAGTTCATCGTGTAATTCATGAGATATAGCCTAAAATTAGAGATCACTAACTGTTAAAATTCAAATTTCTGTTTAACTAAGATATTGCCCAACGTATAAGACATATCAAATGATAGGTCATGCTTAAGGATTACTTCTTATGTGTAGTTTTTGAAAAATCAAACTTTTGTGGCGCTAAAACGTATGTCGTTCGTTGTTGACATAACCCTAGTAGTAAGAAAGCTTTCGGCCAGTTGGCACGTGGTTGGATTTTGGCTTTCCACGCTTGCACTTGAAATACATGTTTTCATACAATCTGCCTTTTGTTGTACTTGCAAGCGATGCTTTAGAACCTTTGAAGAGCGTCATAGCATCACTGGCCGTTCATTTACTATTGGCTTGACTTGCGTCAAACGCTTGCGTCAAGCTTGAATGGAATACTAAATGCAAGGTTGCACCCATGTCACTTGGTTACTGGAATCCAGCTTGCGGCATACTTGCACGTTTTCCAATCAAGCTGGATGCAAGCTTCACCGACTTGCAATTCAAGCTTACAGCAAGCGGTTTGCAAGTTGTCTCTGCTACTAGGGAATAATTGACAATATTTAATTTGCTGGGGAAAAATACGTATTTATTTATTTACATACTGGACAAATAGCAAAACAAAGTTAACTAACAGATCATATCTATTATTATCTTTGTCTACAGGTGACACATATTTTTCAAGCAATACTATCTAACCTTTGTAATTAAATTGAAACAATAAAATTTTTAAGTTGCAAGTAAATCGTCAGAATAATTTTAAATCTGCTAATTGTGGCATACTAGCGACACCTAATGGTGTCAGGCACGCAGGTAGCACAGTTAGCGACACTATTAGCGTAACTGTTTCCTAATAGGAATTGGCGTCATGTCCTGTCATGTTTGTCTAGTATAAGAATGATAGTATAATACTGAAAACGAATCCGGGAGAAAGTGCAATGCTTAGGTCATGTAACTAAATTGTATATCATCCATCCTTTATACCTAAGGTGTACGAAGTTAGTAAAAGGCTACCAAGACATTTGTACTGATTGTATACATTACAAAACTTAGACCAAGACCGGATTAAGTGGAACTTAGGGAGGCTGTAGCTTCGTGCTCCCAGTCTGATCAAAATCTCAACTAGTCGTCTAAAAAGAAGTAGGCTATACAAAATACCAGTGGCGTATTTACGATTTTGTTTCGGGGGGGCTTTGCTAACTTTCGGGGAGGCCTTTGCCTGAAAATGTGAAAATTCTGCAAGATATTTTATATACTTTACTATAGTAAGTAAGATTTCGGGGGGGGGGCTTAAGCCCGGAAGACCCCCTAAATACACCACTGCAAGATACAATCTTCATCGTAAAATAAAATATGACCAAACATATGAAATAAATTTTTCATCGGCCAGTTCTCTTGACTTCCAGGATGTGATAAAGGACTTCCCTAAAACAAAAGCAAGAAGAGAAATTGTTGACCTGCTCATTCTTTGATTTATTACATTTATATAATAGGGTAACTTTGCTTTTTTATGCACTAGGAAACTTCCATTAGGTATATCATATACTGTATGTCATGGTTTATGTAGTTGAACTACGTGTATTCCGTTAACTTTGCTACTGTACTTTCACAGAAACGTATTAGGTGAAATCAGTATGAGCATGCATATATATATATATATATATATATATATATATATATATATATATATATATATATATATATTACAATTTCTAATGGTATGTTTACCCTCCCTTGTTGTTTTCGTGTTAGGAATGTATTAAGTTCAAGAAACTTAAAAATATTCCTAATCATCTATTCTGTTCATTCATTTTGACCTTCATAGAATATCTCATTAAATATTGATTACATAAACGAATTACTTAAAACACATAATAAGCCATAAAATTCCATAAATTTCCTCTATCCTTTCAAATTATTTTTTCTATAACAAGTTCGCCAAAATATACGTTAAATAACAGGAAACTCTTATGATAAATGAAGGCACTTAATGAATGTTTTCAAATAATAATAATCATCATCTTTCAAAAGTGTTGTACTGTTTACAATATTTGTCCCATGAATAATAATTACGTTTGATACGGCAATCTCTCGTTCAGTTTAATGGGAACTCAGTTTGGATCTTCCATTGCTGAAAAGAGATGCAAAGCCCCTACTTCTCAAAAATATGAACTAATATTTCAAAATTCACTAACAAAAATTTAATCAAGGGAGTAAGCTATAATTATAACAGAAAAACAAGACATTAGCTTCTTTTTAATTTGTAGGGAACCTTATAGAAATTGTACAATTTATTCAAAAGATATTTATTAGGAAAATATATGAGGGAACCCCGTTTTGAGTGTTAGGGACGAAAACATTTAACTCATTGCTAATACATTTTATTCATATTACATGTGCAGAAATGTACAAATGAACCGTGAAACACACATTCTTGATATATAATCATTCTGACATACAAATCTGACAATATATAATCATTTAAAAACTCATAAATTTAGAAGAACTATGTTATAGAATAGCTACTCAGAAAGAGAGTAACATGATAGTTCCAGTTGTGGAATGTTCCGTTTCAGATGCTACTTTTGTTTTGAATGTATGCTAAATGAGAAACCAGCTAGTGCACCCATCAGGTGTCTTTAAGTTCAGTTGAAAACTAATTTTTTGTTTCAATATTTTGACAACAAAAATGCCATCTCATCAACATCATGTTTTCCAAAACATTAACGTTTGATTGGACGTCTTTAGAAGGGATAGACAAGTAATGACCCGAAACAAATTGCAAGTAGCTTATTATCAAAATTCAAGTCAAACTTTGCGACTTAAAAAAAAAAAAAAAACTATAAAGTGTAAAGATGTGAGGAAACGAATTTAAGTTGATTTCATCGCTGTTTCTACTGAAAATGCACCCTGTCATGTATACTATGATGTTGATGAGAGCGATCATACGATACCATGTCAACTGTTGTAATTATTTCTTTAAAATTTAACTTAAAAACAATCATACACAATGTCAGCATTTCAGTACTTAAATTTTCCAACTTAAACAGGTTCCAAACAATTTCTACATTTCACTTCAATATAAATAATAAACATAATTATTTCGCTCTACGGAACAGCTAACATATCAAATAATCTTTTTGATATAATTGGACACACACACACATACACACACGCACACACAAAACGATTCTTCTTTTCAGAATAGCTGAGTATAATCAATTACCCCTAGTATATGGTTTGATCTCTAACATATTTTTTACAATCTAAAACATATGGCACGTTCACTAATTTAGGTCAAAAACTAAACTCAAATATATATTCGCTCCACATTCATTTGTTACACCAAGAAATGTAGCCTAACTACATGCAAACATAAGTCGAAGTACCCTGTATTAAAGTTTAATTGTATTACATTATTAATTGTTTTTTTTTTTTTTTTTTTTTTGTGATTACAGTACACACTGTAACTGAAGTGGCATGGACATAGGTCCGAATTGCCTGTTTCGAGTGATATGTTTAAATACTTGAATTGTTAAAAGATGATCCTGGTACTGGCGTTTGTTGTTTTATTTGAATTATATTATAAAAAAATCGTAACAGTCTGAAGTAACTGATTAAATGTTTTTTTTTAAAATATATATTACTAGTGAGAATATTCTACTACTTAGCTGTCCGCCATCTTCCCAGGATTCCCATGGCACGCTCTCTAACCTAACGTCACTAAATACAAAATGATACTTCTTCTTCTTCTTTACTATAAATTACGGTTTATTGTAAGTCGCAGCTCTATAGTTACGTCGACTAGATCACTAAGTTTGTCATATATCAAAAAAGTTGAAATAGATATTGAATAGTATTAATAGTTACAGCACGTACTGCAATC